>NW_026606064.1:58197500-59397500 GCF_029834395.1 Sorex fumeus | reverse complement strand
GGGCTCTCTGGCTCCAGATATGTGAGCCACTATTTTTGTTAATAGTTACATTAAGGATATTTAGCAGGTACATTAAGAGCAAGAGCTGGGATACTTGCATAGTTAATATGAGGCATTTTTAAAGTATCGTATAAAGTTATAATAATTTTCTATTCTATTTTGCCTGGTCACATTTGCTACCCTGACTATCAAAAAATACGCTAAAATTATTTTATTCTTTTCTTGTTTAGACTCATATTTGCTGCTCTCAAAACAAGCTAGCTAGATGTGCTTTACCCAGGGGGCTGTTCTAATCTTGAGGTTTTGGAGAAATAAACTTGCTCTTATATACCCCAGTTGTGTCATGTGATTCTTCTCTAACCTATGGTCTAGAACTGTCTGTCTTGGGAGTACCCCACTGGTGATCTGAGAGGTTTATAGTGCAAAAATGAAGTTAGAAGGTATCATATAGTGTTGTTTACATAGATGGGCCTTTATTGACACTGTGAAAAGGAAATGCATAGATTCCTTCTGAAATGCTGATCATAGTGGCTGTAACGTATCAGGAAACCTCGAGTTGACAGTTGTAGTGGTCTAGACAGTGGTAGGGGAACATGGTATGACACAGTCTGGGGATGCAAGAAACATGTTTGGATTGGAAGTCTGAAAGAGAATCCCAAAGAGAATGTGTTGTTTCAACTCCCTGACATTCAGAGCTGTTTCTAGTTGATGACAATAACTTGATTAAATTTTAAAGTTTGTTCACAAATGCTCCTTAGCCTCTATAGATTTATCAAAGATGAAGCTATAAATCTCTGCATGGAACACATTGTCTGCTCAAAGCCTCTCTCACTCTGCATATTTCCCTTTCTGTGAGACACAGTGCCCTGCTGCAGATCAGGATATTTTAGTTTGATACATCAAATTCAACCCCACCCCACAGTAGGTCTGAGACAGCTATCTGATATCCTCCATCAGAGTGTGGCTCCTGAGGATATGACTGAGGGAATAGGCAGTTACTCAATTCCTGGGCAATGTAAACTCTAGCATAGAACATTAAAAGTGGGCCCTACTCAATGGTCGAAGCAGGACATGACTTGAATTTCCCAGGATGGAGGCCAAAGTTGTGCTAACAGAACATGGGGTGGAGAGACGGAAGCTCTACCCGCATTGGCTCGTTTGGTTCCTGAGTCTCTAAAGTCAGTAGTATTTAATATAACTCCATCCTTGTCATCAATCCCCCCATAGAGGAAATAGGCAGCAAAGGTTCCAAGTTTCCAAAATGTCCTGGTGACTCTCCTTCCAAACTTCAGGAAGCCTCCACACTAAGAAGACTCAGCAATTCCTTTTGGAAAGCAGCACAATCGGTTTCTTCTTAGGAAGAGGCAGGAAGTTGGGGATTCTCTAAGGGCACTTTTGAGAAAATTGAACATAGAACCTTTTATTTGTGAACACATAGAGGGCTGCAGTCCACAGCCCTCACATTCACCAGAAGCACTTCAGGGAGAGAAAATTAATGATAATCCTAAGTACATAATGACTTAGTGGAGACCAAAAGGCTCCACTCTGATGGTTTGACTGGAGGCTTGCCCCATGGTAATGAAAGATGCCGCCTATGTGCTTGACCCTGGTCTTGGTTCACATCTCAGAGTAAAGAGCCGCAATCTGGGACAAACTTCTTCATCTTCTGGTAACTGAAAATAATTCTGATTAGGATTATTGGTAAGTGTTGTTCCTGAGAAAGAAAGAAGTGAGAGAGAGAGAGAGAGAGAGAGAGAGAGAAAGAAAGAAAGAAAGAAAGAAAGAAAGAAGGCAATATGGAGGGAGGGATGGAGGGATGAAGGGAGGGAGAGGGATAAAAAGAGAAAAACAAAAGAAAAAGAAAGAAAAGAGAGAGAGAAAGAAAGAAAGAAAGAAAGAAAGAAAGAAGGAAGGAAGGAAGAAAGAGAAAGAAAGATCTTGCTTTTAATATTTCTAGGCAGTTTAAATATAAAATTTCACAGAGCCCTGGGAGAATATTATACCAGTCACAAAATAACAGGTTATTGTGCAAAAAGGAATCAAACATGGGTGCAGCCTTCCTGTTGGTGCACATTAGTTCAATAGCATGCCTGCAGACAGAAACCAATTATACTCAGCCTAGTGTGGAAGGGAAATTGATGCTTAGCATTTTCCAAAACATGAATTTTGCAGCTCATACCCAGCAAGACAAACTGGAAGATTGAAATGGTTGTGCTATGAACAGCCTCTCTTCTTGATGCTGAAACTGGGAATGTTTGCTTTCATTCTGTTCTGAGGACCTAAATCTATTAGGGTGGTGGCCACACACTGAACTCCAAGTAAATTCTTAAGGGACAGAAAAATTGTTCTTCAGAAGGTCATAAGTGTTTCTTTAAATAGAGAGGGAGAGAGAAGAACCCCCGAGATTCACTGGCTGCTTGAATTGGCCCTGTGAGTTTTTTGGAGTCCTTGGAAATGGTTGTTTTAAGGGGAGGCTGCCAGGTGGGCTTTCCAGATCAGTGGAAGTGACCCTTACAGAGATATTTCTCTACACAGAAAAGACCTTGGGAATAACAAAGCCACATTCTAGATGTCCTAAAGCAAACTTCCGTTGCTGATCTAGCTGACTAATCCCTACCTCCCTTCCTGGTTCTGCTGGGGAGCTGGGCTAGGCCACTTACTGTTCATCTCTAATTACTTTTGTCTGTACTCTTGTCATTAGAGCATAAACAGGTTTATAATGGGCCTGAATTTTCTGTACTGAGATCAAAAGCAAGCTGGTTGGAAGAGGGTGGAGGGAGGGGGGAGGGCAGAGGACTATGATTCTGTCTCTTTTGCTATTCTGTGGCAGGGCTGTGCCTGCTGGCCTGGTGATGCCCCTGGGTTCTTCAGAAGCCCTGGCTTGCCTTACTTATTTCAGGCTTCTCTGGCCACGGCTCAAGGTAGGTGTTATCTGGATCTTCTCCTTGACTCCTTCCTGGACCAGAGGCCTCTGAAGTAAAGAAGAAGCATCTCCCAAGGGGAAGAGGAAACAAGAGAAATGCAGGGTAAACCCCATGAGAGATTCCAATGACTAGATGTTCTCTGAATAACTCACTAGTCCCTTTGCCCTTGGCTGTGAAACAAGAGTCAGGAAAAGCACAATTGTTATTGGGGCCAGAACATGAGCAGGATTTGGTGCCACATTAATCACTCCTCTCTGCTTTTAAAGAACCCAGGCTCTTGGTTTAAGAATCCTTCTTTATCCAGTGTTCTTGAACTTCAGCAACTGTAGTAGAGAACAAGTTTTGATTTGCCCACTTTATTTTATTAATACAGATCTTGCAAATTAAGCTGATAAAGATGATTCACGGGTAGAAAAAGTTTATAGATATATTTGATATGAGTATTTTCACTTTACATGCATTTTACATTTTAACTTCAACAGAAACAAAAAGAAAACCTAAAAATACAGTGGTCAAACTGTGGGGTGGATTTTATAACATTTTATCAAAGGGCATTGCATTGTGGAGAAGTAAAGGAAAAAGTAGGTGGGATTCTAGGAACAGTATTGTGGGAAAGTAACTGTATGGGGAGAAATCAATGGAAGATAATTTTGTAAGTAAAGTGCAAGGGTGAAAAACTCTTGGCTGGCTTGCCACAAGGTTGCCAGTGGGGTGAATGACTGGGGAAATCAAGACTGGGGAAAGTGGAGTTCATGCTCAAGTCAATCAGCTAATCAGTGGCTGAATAAATAGCAGTACTCCTACATAAAAAAAAAGACTGGAGAAAGTCTGCATTGCATGAGCTTCTGCAGGGATTAGAACTTGAACTGCAAGGTCTTGTCACCTTCACTAAGGTAACCATTAATTTTCACGTTGGTTCCACTTAATCTCAGCAGGGAGGAAGCTAGTCCTTACCATTCAGATTTTCTGGAAACATGATTTTCTGAATAAAGCAAGGTTATGCTTTCATAATTTTATAGGAAAGGGAGAAAGCAGCTTCAACTTCTACCCTGGTCCCAAGTTATTTATTTATTTATTTTATCAGAAATGAATTTTAAGAGAATACAGTGGAGCAAAATAAACTTTGAAAGAAAAAATGACAGGAAGAATGTTCATAATGTAAAGAACAGGCTGGAGCAATAGCACAGCGGGTAGTGCATTTGCCTTGCACGCTGCTGACCCGATTTGATTCCTTTGTCCCTCTCAGAGAGCCCAGCAAGCTATAGAGAGTATCTTACCCACATGGCAGAGCCTGGCAAGCTCCCCATGGTGTATTCGATATGCCAAAAACAGTAACAACAAGTCTCACAATGGAGATATTACCGGTCCCCAGCTCGAGTAAATCCATGAACAATGGGGAGGACAGTGCTAGTGCTAATGTAAAGGAAGTGTCACACCTGTAAGATAGATATGGACAACTGCTGTAAAGAGGAGAAAATATGCAGTCAGAGTAATGATGTAAGTGATTCCAGAAAAGAGTGAGCCAACTTGCTTAGGGAAGCCTGATTATATAGGAATTTTCCTTAGAAATTTAGAACCCAAGTTTCCTTAGCCTTGGGTTCTCTATGCAAATGAGTTATTGCTAAGGAAGTAAGAAAAGGACTGTGAAATGTTTTCTTCATTTTCTGTCTCATCAGGGCCTTTGTTTCTCACTTAATTGTCTCTTGATGAGCTCTGGCCTTAGGCTTTGATTGATATCTTCAGTCTTGTGTTGAAAACAGGATAACTCCCCAATATTTCTTGGTTTTGAGACTTCCTGAAATTCATTGCTAATGGCCACTATACCTGCTTACCTCCACAGGATTAGTAATATTTATGCAATCCCCTCTCAGTGCTGCCTTCACTTGCAGTGGTTGTCTTTCCCTTGCAAATGCAAGATGAAGAGACATGTGTCCTTCACAAGGGATCTTATGTCCCCCTCTTAGATAATACAAGGACAGAAAATGTTTTTAATGTCTACGTTTACTCAATTGGTTATAGCATCAATTTCTGGAGACAGAATCATTTTGGGGGGCATAACATGATCCTCTTCACTATGCTGACTTTGCTAAGCTCCCTGACACAGATAAAAAGTCAACTAGATAATTCAAGAGTATACTGGAACATGTAGGCATAGGATGAGGGGTGGGGTACAAAAACATGCCATTTGAAAGGTAACCATCTGGCTATAATCACACTTGAACTTTTTATTCTATTTAAATTTTATCTCTGAAGCATAATTTTACACATAAAATAGATACATATTAAGTGTAAAGTTATATGACTTTTATCAATCATCAGCATAGGCGTTTGTAGTTTTATTATTGCTGCCAGATAAGTCCACATTTTAGTAACTTCCTTTTAAATTGTTTTGAGAAAGAGTTCAAAATGTACAAGATAGGATATAGAACTTCATAAGATCAGAGTTTCCTCCCTTCCTCCCTTCCTCCCTTCCTCCCTTCCTCCCTTCCTCCCTCCATCCCTCCCTCCCCTCCTCCCATCCCTTCCTTCCTTCCTTCCTTCCTTCCTTCCTTCCTTCCTTCCTTCCTTCCATCCTCTCCTCCCTCCCTCTTGCTTGCTTTCTTGATTTCTTCCTTTCTTTCTTTGCTTTTCCATACTGCATCACAGAGAGCATTGTTCTCTTATCACAAAATAAATTACAGAGAAGTCACAGGATGTGCTTATTTGTGCCATATAAATGAGTAAAATCACATGTTTCTTATTAGGACAGCCACTGTGAGGAAAGAACTAACATAATTTTGTATAACTACATTAACTAAAGTACATTTCCACTTGACCAATAAAATGACAAATTATTTAGATTTATAGGTCCTCTGTATTAAAACATTAAAAAGTCTTTATTAAAGATATGGTTGTCTATTACCATCAGCTGGACTTCCTCTAAACTTCCATTACCACAACAGGCTACCAAGTAAAAAACAAAAGAAAAGCTAATAGATATAAATTTCATAAGCAAAATAAGACAAACCAACCCAAATACTAATTAATTTAATAAACAAACAAAAATGGAAATTCTTAGGGATTAGTACATTCTGGAAAAAAAAAGCTATAAAGGTCCAAGTTCCAATCCAGAGTATGAGCCACATACAAGCTTTGGTGTGGAAGTTTCTATATAAGAAGCAACAGCCGGTTTTCAACCCCTGATCTGCGCGGGACGGGCACAGAGGCCCCGCTCTGGGCAACAAAGCTGAACGGCTCCAATTCCAAACAGGAGACGTTCCCAACTCCTCGCCCGGTGCCAGGGACTCTTTCCAGAGCCGTGACCGCATTAGCGGCCGCAAAATATTTTCTCACTACGTATGCCATAGGAACCATAAGCTACCTTCTTAGATGGAAACTTCTCTATTTTAGCTCAGCCACTAGAAACACAGTAGCCAATAACTCATAAGTCTATCTTAACTCACACTGCATATCAAGAAGAATAGTAACAGTGAACGTGAAGGACTAAACCACACCTCTCACAATGGTAAAGCAACGCAAAAGCCCACCAAACTTTCATATTGAAGAGTCTAGCCCAGATGACACCAACAGTACTGTAGTGTTAGACAACCTCTCTGACAAGGAATTCAGAAGGGAGCTACTTAGGATGCTTAGGGAATTAAAAGAAACAATGGAAAGCAATGCCAATAGAAGACAAGAGGATCTGAAGGCAGAAATGAGGAAAATGCAATCAGAAATGTCAGACCTGAAAAATCTCGTAGGCGAATTGAAAAGCTCAGTGGAAGGCCTCAGCAGCAGAGTAACAGCTTCTGAGAACAGAATCAGTGAGCTCGAAGATGAAGTTCAGAGACTCTCCAGAAAAGAGCAGAAAATGGAAAAGAGACTCACAATTCGGGAACACATGGCAAGAGAAGATCATGATGAAGCCAAGAGGGGTAACATAAGAATTATTGGAGTCCCAGAGGTACAGGAAGAAAACCTCGATGAAGAAGAAACTGTCAAAGACATCATTGCTACAACGTTTCCAGAGCTGAAGAAAACTTGTGACCACATTCAGGAGGCCCGAAGGGTACCAGCTAGAAGAAATCCGAATAAAAATACCCCAAGACACATTCTGATCAAAATGACCAAAACCTTAGACAGAGACAAAATTCTGAAAGCAGCAAGATCGAAGAAAGAAATCTCTTACAAAGGAGCATCCTTAAAATTCACAGCTGATTTTTCTGATGAAACCCTCATGGCCCGAAAACAGTGGTGGGACATAGTAAAAAAACTCAATGAAATAAATGCCTCCCCAAAAATACTTTTCCCAGCAAGACTCTCATTCATAATAGAAGGAACAACACACAGTTTCACAGACAAACAACAGCTCAGGAACTTCATAGACTCAAAACCATGGTTAAAAGAACAACTAAATGGGCTACTTTAAGGCAAGAAAGGCCCCTCAAATACACCAAATTTTAACAGAACAATGGGACAAAATCCAATAACAATAATCTCTCTCAATGTCAATGGGCTAAACGCACCAATTAAAAGACATAGAGTGGCAGGATGGATTAGAAAATTGAACCCAACATTCTGCTGCCTGCAAGAAATGCATCTCAATAGTCAAAGCAAACACAGACTCAGAGTCAAAGGCTGGAAAACAATCCTACAGGCAAACAGCTCCCATAAAAAAGCTGGGGTAGCCATCCTTATATCAGACCACATCGATTTCAGAGTGAGGAAGGTCATAAGAGACAGTGAAGGCCATTTCCTATTGATCAAAGGATCTGTACAACAGGAAGAACTTACAATAATAAATGTATATGCACCTAATGAGAGACCAGCAAAGTACTTAAAACAACTACTCATAGATTTGGAAAAAGACATCAATAGCAACACAATACTAGTGGGAGACTTCAACACTGCTTTGTCACCTCTTGATAGATCAACCAGACTCAAGCTTAGCAAGGACATACTTCATTTGAGGGAAACAATGGAAGAAAGGGACTTAGTAGATATATACAGGACACTTCATCCACAAAAAGCTGAATACACATTCTTCTCAAGCGTACATGGAACATTCTCCAAGATAGACCACATGCTGAGCCACAAAACATGCCTCCATAAAATTAAGAAGATAGAGATTGTATCAACAATCTTCTCAGACCATAATGCGCTGAAATTAGAAGTAAATCACACACAAAAACAGAAAACTAAATCAAACACCTGGAAATTAAACAGTGCACTATTGAACAACGAGTGGATTAGACAGGAAATCAAAGAGGAAATCAAAAGATTCCTAGAAACGAATGAAAATGAGGACACGAGTTACCAAAACTTATGGGACACAGCAAAAGCTGTGTTAAGAGGAAAGTTTATAGCTCTACAAGCATTCCTCAGGAAGGAGGAGCGAGCACACATAAGTAACCTAACCTCACAGCTTAATAGCTTGGAGAAGGACCAAAAAAAGGAGCACAACCCGAACAGGAGAAAAGAAATAATAAAACTCAGAGCAGAGATTAACGAGATGGAAACCCAAAAAACAATCCGAAAGATCAATGAAACCAAAAGCTGGTTCTTTGAGAAAATTAAGAAGATTGATAAGCCTCTAGCAAAACTCACAAAGAAAGGGAGAGAGAAAACCCTAATAAACCAAATCAGAAATGAAAAGGGGGTCATTACAACAGAAACCACAGAAATTCAGAGGATCCTCAGGGAGTACTTTGAGAAGCTTTATGCCACAGAACATCAAAACCTCGAGGAAATGGATAAATTCCTAGACTCCTACAGACTCCCAAGGCTGAACCAAGAAGACCTGGAATACCTGAACAGACCTATCACCATCAAGGAAATTGAAATGGTAATAAAAAGTCTCCCCAAGCACAAAAGTGCTGGCCCGGATGGATTCACTAGTGAATTCTTCCAAATCTTTAAAGAGGACTTACTCCCAATGCTCTTTAAGCTTTTCCACGAAATTGAAATATCAAAAACACTTCCGAACAGTTTCTACGAAACAAATATCACACTGATACCAAAAGCAGACAGAGATACCACAAAGAAAGAGAATTACAGGCCAATATCCCTGATGAACACAGATGCAAAGATCCTCAACAAACTACTAGCAAATAGAATCCAACTACTCATCAAAAAGATCATACACCATGACCAAGTAGGATTCATCCCAGTGATGCAAGGATGGTTTAACATTCGAAAATCAATCAACATAATCCATCATATCAACAAAACAAAAGATAAAAAGCATATGATTATATCAATAGATGCAGAGAAAGCATTTGACAAGATCCAGCACCCCTTTATGATGAAAACCCTAGCCAAAATGGGTATAGAGGGGACCTTCCTCAACATAATTAAAGCCATCTACCACAAGCCTACAGCAAGCATCATCCTCAATGGGGAAAAACTGAGAGCCTTCCCTCTAAGATCAGGGACGAGACAGGAATGCCCACTCTCTCCACTGCTGTTCAATATAGTACTGGAAGTACTTGCAATAGCGATTAGGCAGGAAAAAGATATTAAGGGCATTCAGGTAGGAAAGGAAGAAATCAGGCTCTCACTATTCGCAGATGATATGATACTCTACTTAGAGAACCCAATAACCTCCACCAAAAAACTCCTAGAAACAATAGACTCGTATAGTAAAGTTGTAGGTTATAAAATCAATACCCAAAAGTCCATGGCTTTCCTATACGCAAACAGCGAGAGAGAAGAAAGCAACATGAAAAAAACAATCCCGTTCACAATTGTGCCCCAGAAAATCATGTACCTAGGAATCAGCTTAACTAAGGAAGTAAAGGACCTGTACAAAGAAAACTACAAAACGCTACTTCAGGAAATAAAAGAGGACACGAGGAAATGGAAAGATATCCCCTGCTCATGGGTCGGGAGACTTAACATTGTCAAAATGGCAATACTACCGAAAGCATTGTATAAATTCAATGCAATCCCTATAAGGATACCCATGACATTCTTCAAAGAAATGGAGCAAACACTCCTGAAATTTATATGGAACAATAAGCCCCCATGAATAGCTAAAGCAATTCTTGGGAAAAAGAAAATGGGAGGAATCAACCTCCCGAACTTCAAACTGTACTACAAAGCAGTAATAATTAAAACAGCATGGTACTGGAACAAAGGCAGAACTGCAGACCAATGGAACAGGGTTGAATACACTGACATCTCCCCTCAATCATATGTTCATCTAATCTTTGATAAAGGTGCAAGTAATGTGAAGTGGAGTAAGGAAAGCCTCTTTAATAAATTGTGTTGGCATCACTGGACGGCTACATGCAAAAAAATAGGCTCAGAACTCTGCCTAACACCATGTACAAAAGTAAGATCAAAATGGATTAAAGACCTCAACATCAGACCAGAAACCATAAGGTACATTGAAGATAAAGTTGGCAAAACCCTCCATGATATTGAAGCTAATGGTATCTTCAAAGATGCCACGCCACTGGCTGAGCAAGTGAAAACAGAGATAGATAAATGGGACTATCTTAAACTAAGAATCTTCTGCACCTCCAAAGAAACAGTGACCAAAATACAAAGACAGTCTACAGAATGGGAAAGGATATTCACCGAATACACATCTGACAAGGGGTTGATATCCAGGATATACAAAATACTGGTTAAACTCCACAAGAAGAAAACATCCAACCCCATCCAAAAATGGGGCAATGAAATGAACAGAAACTTTCTCAAAGAAGAAATCCGAATGGCAAAAAAGCACATGAGAAAATGCTCTACATCATTAATCATCAGGGAGATGCAGATCAAAACCACAATGAGATACCATCTCACACCTCAGAGACTGGCCCACATTCAAAAGAACATAAGCAACCGATGCTGGCGTGGATGTGGCGAGAAAGGGACACCGCTTCACTGTTGGTGGAAATGTCGACTTGTTCAGCCCTTCTGGAAAACAGTATGGACGATTCTCAAAAAATTAGAAATTGAGCTCCCATTTGACCCAGCAATACCACTCCTGGGAATATATCCCAGAGAGGCAAAAATGTATAGTCGAAGTGACATCTGCACTTGTTTGTTCATTGCAGCACTCTTTACAATAGCCAGAAACTGGAAGAAACCTGAATGCCCAAGAACAGATGACTGGTTAAAGAAACTTTAGTACATCTACACAATGGAGTACTATGTAGCTCTTAGAAAAGATGAAGTCATGAAATTTACATACAAGTGGTACAACATGGAAAGTATCATGCTAAGCGAAATGAGTCAGAAAGAGAGGGATAGACATAGAAAGATTGCATTCATCTGAGGGATATAAAGTAACAAAATATGAGATTAATACCCAAGAATAGCTGAGATCAGCACCAGGAGGATTACTCCATAGCTTAGTGGCCAGTCGGGCATTCTAGAGGAAAGGGCAGCTCAGATAGAGAAGGGAACACCAAATAAAGGGTGTTTGGAGGATCCTCCCAGGAGGGGAGATGCATGTCGAAAGTGGACTATGGACTGAACATGTTTGCCACTCAATGCCTCTTTTGCAGACCACAGCACCCAAAAGGAGAGAGAGAACACAGGGGATTGCCCTGCCACAGAGGCAGGGGGGGAGGTGGTGATTGGGGTGGGGGGGGGGGGATATTATCCATGGTGGTGGAAAATGGGCACTGGTGGAGGGATGGGTATCTGATCATTGTATAATCAAACCCAAGCACAAAAAATTGTAAATCTACAACTGTACCTCATGGTGTTTCACTAATAAAAAAAATTTAAAAAAAAAAAGAAGCAACAGCCAGGGAATCAGATGGGATTTCTTTCTAAAACCATGCTTGCAGAAATTCATACTTTTCTGTCAAGTGTACCCAACCAACATTCAGGTAAATCAGGCAAACTTAATGAGTGATTAATTTCATTTATGAAAAAAAAAAACCACACACACACACACACACACACACACACACAAACTTCTGTGAGGAAGAAAAGCTGTTCATTTTCTGTAATGTGGGATGTTAAGAGTGAGGTTTAGCAGATCTCTAATGTAGGAACTAAAGAGAAACCATCATTCTTGTCCTAAAAAAGATAAACCAATGGGATGAGGAGACTGTTCTACACATGATAGGGAGAAATCCATCAAGTCTGGAAGAAATTAAAGTGGCTGTATCTGATCATGTGAAAAATCAGCATACCCAGGGATTCCAGCTACAAAGTAAATATTGTACCCACCTATCAAGTTTTTAGTTCAGGTTGTGGAACCTGCTTTGTCCCACAAAGATATCATTTTGTATTTCAGTACTTTTTTGAGCCTACTGGGTAAGTTACTGTGTTAGTGATTGGGGACTACCAAAACAAGCAGCAGAAATCTACTGACGATCACAACAGATTCCTATATTGTATCTGTATGTTTGAAGACTTTTGTCCACCAATTATAGATGAATATGCTAACAAAAATCCAAATTACATTATAACAAATGACCTAAGATCAAACCACTTCCCTCCTCGATCTTTTTAAACTCCCTTATGCCCTGAGCCAGTTGGATGTCCACATTATGATCCCTATTCTCAAATAAAAAAACTTTTCTGATGACATTACTGCCTGATATTTCTCTGAAGCCAATAAGGCCTTTACCAAGTTCATGAATAATATCTTGAATGTTGAAACTGAAAATCTAAGAAAGCATGCTCATGAGGCATAGGAACCTGGTCTAAATGCAAGGCATCATCCTCTAATTGTGGCAGCGAGAGGGCAGGCGAGCTGAGAAAAAGCCATCCCCCCCCAAAAAAAAGCCATCAAAATACTGTAGGTTTTCAGTGAGATGGTTAAGGCATTCAGGGAGTAGAGGTTCAGAATTTCGAAGTCTTATCCAGAGAACTCAGTGGGAGTCCTGGCAGCCAGATAATAAGGCAAAGGGAGATCTCCCACTTGTCATAAAACTAGTTGAGTCATGTAAAGAAAATAAAGCACATTTCTGAACTCTCTCAGATGCTGGGACTTTCAGTCCTACTGAAGAAATACTTGCCTATCTCACTAGAAGCCAATGAGGAAATAGATCAAACTTACACACACACACACACACACCTCACACTCCTCATATTTAGAATAGCATTTCAAAGGGGTACAGCGCACTAGTTTTGAAGCCTCACAAAGGAAGAGGTATTTTAGATGCATTATTTACTTCTTTATTTAGTGCTCCTTAATATAAAATGTTCACTATGAAATTAAAAAATATGACCCATTTGAAGAAAGAATTTAAGATAAGAAAATGCTAGAAAATAGAAACACACTTAGAAGTGGCAAAGATAAAAATTATATAATGTTATGGGAAAGTAATACAGAGAAAGAAATGTGTCTTTCTATAAAGCAGTAGGATTGGTAAAAAAGAAACCAAAGAAATATTAATGAGTGTCCACTTCTGACTTATATAGTGAAAGAGTGTCTAACTTTACTATTTTGTATGAAGCGGCAATGAAAAAAATACAAAATGCACAAAACAATACTTTTAAAGAACACTGGATGTTAAGCAAGAACAATTATCCCTTAGATGCTGAAAATAAAATAGATGAGTCTTATGAATGCCCATGTGGAGTTAGGAGTTAGATATGAATTTTGCTTACACACACACACACACACACACACACACACACACCACACTTCTCTGGTCCAACTGTTGGCACAGAGTTTCTACATCTTTGTAATTTTCTAAATAGTAAATATTTATTTAGTCTAAATAGAATTATTTGGTCTTTGACCAGATACTGATCTCCCGAATCCCCTGAAATTCCCTGGTGTTAAGACCTGGCTTTTATTACAATGAAGTAACACTGGATGGACTCTTGGTGACCCCTGACTGATACTGGTCACCAGAAATTTCAAGTCATGGTTAGAAGCTTGAGAGTTGCATCCCTTCCATTGCTGAAAATAGAGTTAATGATGAAGACTCCATAAAATTTCCCAAAATATGGTATTTGGAAAGTTTCTATGTAGTGACTTATCACCTACTGGGAATATGACAAACCCACAATCCATAGGGGAGAAACTCTTTGTATTATCAACCCTCCCAGATTTCACTCAATATATACATATACATTTTTTCAGCTGTCTTTTCTTCAATATTCCAATGCCCTTAGAAATTCTTAAGGAATGAGAATGGGGAAAGTATTTTTTGTTATGTCATTGAGGTGACTTTTGGGAAGCCCCTAGAAAACCAAAGGATGGAAGCTATTTTCCAGGAGAGCCAACCATATGCATCAAGGTTTGAAACTCTTATAAGGTCCCATCCTTTGATCTCCGCAGTGGGAAGATTTTGTATTCCCAAACAAATTGCCAATGATTTTATTAATCACACTCATGGAATGAGATGTCATTCCATAAAAACCCACAAGGGGAGGGTGAAGAGAGTTTCTGATTTGATGAGCACAACAAGGGAATTCGAGGGTTTTGAAGTTCCGTCTTCTCCCATGTCCTGCTCTATGTATCTCTTCCATCTAACTGAGTTTTGCCTTTATATTAGAAATGGACAAGATAGTATGAAATGTTTCTCTGAGCTCTGTTAACCAAACTTTCAATCTATAGATCAGGTGACAACCTGAATTATAACTGGTGTCAGAAGCTGATGTTGGTGGTGAGGGGGCTCTTTTAGGACCCAACCTTTACCCACTAGTATCTGATTCTATTGCCAGGTTGTTGTTATCAGAATTGAGTTGGATTATAAGACACCCTGCTGGTGTCTAAAACTAGCTTGTTGTTTTTCAGACAGAATGAAGACTGGACTTGGCTCCTCACCTCGTGTAGCAGTCGGACCTGGGCAGAAGGGAACAGCACAGGATCTTAGGCACCTGTCTCTCATGTGAATGGTCACATGTTAAAATCCAAGTACCCTATATGCACCAAGCATGATCCAGACAGCTTAGCTGCTTGACCCTGGAAATTGTTGTCTTTAATACCTGCGTTGCAAGTGATTTCAGGTAGCACCACAGCCAGGAGTGTGGAAGCCCTGCAAAAGATGAGCAACTCCCAGTGCCTAGAGTGCCAGGGTCAGGAAGTATGACCTCTGCAAAGTCATCTGTTGGCACCACAGGAACCCCAGTAAACACCAAAATTATAACATGTGTGCCAGGGAGCCCCAGCTCACACATTTGTAAACATAACTAAGGGAGTGTAAACCTCCATGACTACTGCAGCCACGTGTTCAAGCACCATGACCTGGTGCACCACCCTCAATAAGGCACCACATGTAAAGATATGCAATATATGCTCTAGGTTTGTGTATACAACCCCTAGCATCACAATAATATCAACAAAAACAAAGGAAACAGGAAAGGCAGAGTAGAATGAAACAAAAACAAAAAAGACCAAAAAGAAACGAATAGAACGCTACATTTTTTTAAATAGAAGAAACCCAATGTGTAAATTAATCAGAGATTTTGTCTGAAACTGAAGATGTGTTCAGTCTACAAACCCATCAGTAAAAGCTAATCAGGCTTTTTCCTTACAAACTCCCTCCACAGCCAGGCAGGGGAGAATTCTTAGCCCTGGTACTCACACAGGTGTAATCAATGTTTGCTATAGAATTTTCCAGGGTTGGTGGCAGTGAGTAAATCTTCCATCTTGGCCTTGAGCCAGTCATTCCACCATGCATGCGTGGCCTATGCCACTGTGTGCCAGAAGTAACCCCAAGGGTCAAAGAAACTAGGTATCTTGAGATACTGGTCCCCACCCCACACACTTACCATCTACCCCTCAGTCCTTTGAATTGACTACATATTCATTTCACACATTCGTGCCTGAATTAGTATTCTTAGCCCCAACTAGTTGAATATGGTGTTACAACAACTTTCCTTCTTGTCCTGTGTCTTTGTGAGTCAAACTGGCAGGGTCTTTGGAAATAACTTTCTCAAGAACTTTGAGAGTCTTTCATGGATAATTTCCTGGGTCTGACTCCATTAGTACAAAGCTGCTGCATATACATATATATATATATATATATATATATATATATATATATATATTCCCCCTTTTCTGCCCTGCACTTCTGTGAGCTTAGACAATGTTCTTCCTTGCATTTCCTAGAGTGCTTAGAGTTTGATTGAGATCTGTGAAGCACCACCCTTAATCTCTTGAAAAGATGCCTTGTGCAGCAAAATTCTCTGACTTTTAGATCTTTCTGAGATTTTTTTTGTGAAAGACTACATAGTCACACCCTCAGCTTTCTCTCTATGTGAGCTTTTCAGTTCTCGGAAGCTGTCTCTCAATATTAACATGTTTTGCTATTTGGATAGACAGAGAATTTTCAAAATTAGTGTCTTGGTTCCTTTTAATTCAATAGCTTCCCCCCACTCCCTTCTGAATCTATGTATTTTTCCACATATTTTATTCTAAGAAGCAAAAGAAAACAAGAAGCACCTTCACTCCTTTGCTTGGAAATATCCTTAGAAAAGTAAATACATCACTTAAAAATTCTGTTTCCACATAATTGCCAGATACAATTGTGCTAAACTTCTTGTTACCATCTAATAGTGATCCCTTTTTGTTTCAATAAACTGTTCTTCATTTCCTTTCGAGTTTTTTGGCAGTCATTTTAATGTTAAGATTTCTATTAAGCCTCTTTAAAATAATTCAGGTTCTTTGGAATCATTTGCTTCAAAATTCTTCTGACCTCTGACCTCTAACCTCTGAGCAGTTCCAAATCACTCCTACACATTGGGGTATTTGTTATATCAGCAACTCCCCAACAATAACCTAGTTCTGTCTTAGTTAGCATATGCAACATAACAGCATTAACTACAAGTTTCTCAGTTTAAACAAGACGCATTTATTCTTCCTCAATTCCTCTGGTCATGAGTCTAGGCATAATTAACTAACTTCTATAATCAAGGTGTTGGCCAGGAAGAGTATAACACACGGCTGAGAAATACATTTCTCTTTTTTGGGGAGAAATGTGCTTCTCCAGCATCTATTAGCAGAATTTATTTATGTTAGGGTGCAATTTTGTTTCTTGTTGACCATTGTCCTGTTTCCAAAGATGAATTTGCTCCTTACCTTATAGAGAAGCATCAAGGGCATTAACTTCCTCCAAGATAGCTAAGGAGAAAAGCTCAAGAAATATTAGTGATACAGTTTGTGCAGTGTAATCACTTGAGATATATATCATTGCATATATCACATCACCTCTGATGTGAACCCTCATTGGTTAAAGTTGCTGTTCACACCTATAATCAAGTTAGAGGAGAGATCTGAAAGTGTGAGTACCAAGAAGGGCAGATCCTGGAGGCTACTTTACCATTAATCTGTTACAACAACCAAGTGGACTTTATCCCCCAAACCAAAGATTGGATTAAGATTTGCAACCAATCAAGGGGTCAAGGAGATAATTCAGTGGCTTATAAAACCTGTCCAGCAAGCATGAGGTCACAGCTCAAATTCTAGTGCTGTCTGATGCATCTGCTAAGGGGGTCAAAAACCCAACCCAACTAAGTAATATAGCCAGAGTGATAGGACAGTAGGGATAACACCATCTGGCACGTGGTCAGCCTGAGTTTGATCCTCGGCATCCTGTATGTTTCCCTGAGCACTGTCAGGAGTGATCCCCGAGTGCAGAGCCAGGAATAAGGCCAGAGCATCACTGTGTGTGGTCTAAAAGCAAACAAACTAATCAGTATAATTAACAATGTTTTTTTTTAATTCAAAGAAAAAACCATCAAATCCTCTTCATAAATAAATATGTATATATTTTTACGAATCTCCATATCTATTCCTATTGACTTGGGTGTTGTTGTTGTTGTTGTTGTTGTTTTTGCTTTTTGGGTCACACCCAGAGATGCACAGGGGTTGGTCCTGGCTCTGCACTCAGGAGTCACTCCTGGCGGTGTCAGGGAACCATATGAGATGCTAGGAATCGAACCTGGGTCAGCCGCTTGCAAGGCAAATGCCCTATCTGCTGTACTATCATTCCAGTCCTGGGTTTGGGCTTTTATTTTTATTTTTTGCAGGGATCAGGAGGCTTGTGGTCCTCTATTTAATCTTGCTATGAGTCCTCTGAGTTATTTACTATTGTTATTTTTATTTGATACACAGAAAACCTCAAGTACCGAGAGACCAGGCAACTAGAACTTGTTTGCTGATGCTCCTTCCTTGGGACACTAAGACACTCCCAGAACAAAGACTCAGCATTCACCAGCTGAATGAGCACTTTGCCAACCTCTGACCTTGGCAGTGCCTTGGATCTGTTTAAACTTCAAGATTGCCAAATGCTTTTGAAACAGCTATTTCTTGGTGGTAACTACTAGCCAGTTTTCAAGAGTAATGATCATACTATAGGATGATATTTAAACGTGCTAATTAAAAGCTTGAGCTCTGGAATTCGGCCTTGTGCATGGCATTCCTACTCCCAATTTACAACTCTGTGGGTCTCAGCAGAATACTGAGCTTTTCTACACCCCCAAGTTTCCTTCTTCGCAAAATAGGGCCAGTAAAGGTAACTCGCTCTACAAGTTGTATTAAGGAATTTATTATTGGGCTTCAGTCTACTGTTCTTCTGGTTCATAGACTGTTTCCTTGTTGAGTTTTGCAAAAGGTCAAAAACGGATCATTGAGTTTTCACAAGCATTCTCAAAACTCTAAGTACCTTTTAATCACACCCCCTTTAGCGTGTCTACTTTTCAGACTAAACTGTCCTAATCTTGGAAATCTTGCTTCCTTTGGAGCTAGAATCACAAGTACCAAAGTAGAAACAAAAACACTCTTTAGCATTTATGAGGAAAAGTGCTGTAGAGTGCCTGTTCTCAGCAGAGCCTTCCTGTGGAAAGACGGAAAAAGTAAGGCAAGAAGTTCAAAGACTCAGAACCACCGAATAAAAACAAAATCCCCTAAAATTACACTGATGGTTCTTCCAGATAAGCAGGTAATTCTTCGAGGGAATTTGGAGAGAATTCAACAGTGTTTATTACAGGTTCACTTAAGAAAGCCAAACATTCAGCCCTAAAAGCAATTTCAAAGCAAAACTCTAAACAGTATTTTGGAATAAGGAGGAAATTATATGCACAGTCTTACCTCCCAGGGGTTTTGAAGGATTAATGAGGGAAAACAGAAGCTATGGGGAGAAAAATCACCAAAAGAATGACGGTGGATCTTGGAAATTCATCATCAGTGGGATAGGCTGACAGGTATAATGGCCATAATGTGAGTTTTAATAGACATTAAATAAATACATGTAGGTAGATTGACTTTCTATTCAAAAGTACCATAACACTTGGGGAAGAAGCAAAAAGACTCAGAATTACCACAGAAATGGAAGCTCATACAAACACTCTACCTTTATTTTTTTCAGTTTTGACTCTGTCAAGGGGTATTAGTACTTGTCCTGAAATAACATCTTAGTAATATCTTGTGCTCAGAATTCATACTATCTATTTATGTGGGAAACTGACACATAAAATATCAGATTCCATGATACCTTCCAGTGACTTTCCATAAAGGGAAAAAAGTTGACAATATTCTTTAATCAGATTAGAAAATGTGACAAGATTTAGCTTTCTTAATAAGGATGAACAAAGGATTGATCTAAGGTTTTCAATAAAAATATCCTGTGAATCTGTTATGTTAATCTAAACTTTCATATGATTCTCTTCTGTGGGTTGTGGGAAGGTAAACACAGTGTTTTAGTGTTCTGGAGCTGCTCCCTGCTTTGGGTTTTGGAGTCTTTCTCTATTATACTTGGAGGACCATGGGGTTCTGGAGATTAAACCTGAATCTCCTACATGAGTAGTATATATTCCAGTCTTTTGAATCATCTCTTCAGTTCCTTACATATGATTTCTTTAGGGGGAAAAAGGTGAAAATTGGGCTGAAAGTCTTCAGAAATCCTCAGGGAAAAGCATTCCACTCATAATCTCTTTGATATTTCTTAGTCTTCAGTCCTTTCTTCATCATACTTTTGTAGTGATTATTCCCTAAAATTCACTCCCCTCTACACAAAGGGCAATGTCATGGTTGTGTGTATGCTCTATCTAGGAAACATGTGAGGTCAAAGCTCTAGACTTACTGGTTAAAACTCCTTCTTCTCTGCAGTGTGTGATTTTCAACCAATACAAAAAAATCAATAGCACCCAGATGTTGGAAACAAAGTGATTTGGTTCCAAATTATACTTCAGTTCTTCACTAGGTAAATTGTCTTAAGTGAGTCACTGTACTTCTCTGTTCTCTATTTTCCCCCATATATTCTATTGAGAAGCCAATTGAACATGGTCACCACTTGGATGCTCTGACTTATTTAGCATGATGCCAAAGCAACACAGAATACATGCCATAGAACCCATGCTTTGAATTTTGATTTTCTTCCAAGCCAATTGTAGGTATTAAGAGCTTCTTTCCTGATGCTGGGAAAAGCAAAAGTCCATAGTTTCCTATCAACTATATTATTTTGAAGGTGAGTCAAACCATATAGTGTACTGTGTTGTCAATGTTTATTGGATATTGTGTTTTAACATCTCATCAAGTTCTTCACTTTCAATATCACTGTATCACTGTCATCCCTTTGTTCATTGATTTACTCTAGCTGGCACTAGTAACGTCTCCATTCGTCCCAGCTCTGAGATTTTTAGCAGCCTTACTCTTCTTTCCCAATGCTGCCGTATTGGAGGATCTTTCAGGGTTAGAGAAATGAGACCCGTTATTGTTACTGTTTTTGGCATACCAAATATACCACAGGTAGCTTGCCAGGCTCTGCCTTGTGGGTGAGATACTCTCGATAGCTTGCTGGGCTCTCCGAGATATATATATATATATATATATATATATATATGTATATATATATATACCTCTATGATTTGTTGCCTACTGTCTGAACCCCATCAAGTATGGCATGGTAATTATGGAAAATGGTTAGGAAGTGTCCTATGATGTGTCCAGGAATATATTCACTCATATGTGAGGCTCGGCCCAAGCATGTGGAAAGAGGCCTGGAGTGTGGTGGTAGTTGGGTAGTGGAGGTCAGCTGCTGGGGCTGATTCCTTAGGGCAGGGAGGGCTCTCACCCGCCCCCCTCTGTGGTACCCTGAGTGAAAATAGCCTGACAGGGAGTCCCATTCACTTTCAGTACAACATAAAATAACTTACAAGAGATATTCAACACTTAATGATAAAATCAGTTTCATGTCAGATGGTTTTCCCAACACAAGGCTAATGTAAATATTCTCTGTGTGTATGGATTGGGTTATGCTATATTGTTTAGTAGGTTAGCTGTATCTAATGAAATTTTATTTTATTTTATTTTGTAGCTCTTTATTTTTTTATTAGTTTCATGCTTTTTTTAAAAATTTATTTATTTATTGAATCACTGTGGGAAAGGTTACAAAGCTTTCAGGTTTAGGTCTCAGTCATGCAAATATCAAACACATTTCCCTTTACCAATACTTATTTTTACCATGAAGAACCCCAATAAAACCCCACCCCCCACCCCTCCCAGTCCCTGTGAGGCAGATGAATTCTAGTTAACACTCTATCTGCTTTGATTAGATTCATTATTTCAATAAAAGATTCACCACTATTATTTAGAGTTTACCCCCCACCCAAATCAGACATGCTGAAAAAGCATTGTGAAGTGATTTGCTTTCTACGGCTGGGTTCAAGAATTAAATGTTGGTTTTGGATTTCTGCTATTTTACTTATTGACCCTGGAAGTATTTCTACTGAAAGTCAGATAGTTAAGAAATTGGTTTCTGTGCTCTGGAGTCGTGGCCGTGCTAGAGAGCCGCTAGTGGGGGGCAACTGGTGGCCTCGTTAGGGCGTGAAAGGTGGACCAAAATGCCCCCCTTCCCATGAGGTTTTAGTTGCCCCCACACCCCCGGCTCATACCGCCTGTCCACAAGGCTCCCATGTGGCCGCCATCTTTCTTTCCAGAGAGGAGAGGGCGACTGGGGCAACACCCTTTCCCCTCCGGGCAGACATGATGGCCTGGATTAACACATAGTCCGTTCACTTTTCTGCTCCAAGCTGCCGGGTTCTGCATTAAGTCCTTGTGCTTCTGGGTCTGTGGCTGTGCTGGAGAGCCGCTCGCGGGGGGCAACTGGTGACCTCAGTAGGGCGTGGAGGACGGACCGGAACGTCCCCCTTCCCATGAGGTTTTAGTCGCCCCCACACCCCCAGCTCATACCTGCTGTCCACAAGGCTCCCATGCGGCTGTCATCCTTCTTTCCAGAGAAGAGAGGGCGACTGGGGCAACACCCTTTCCCCTCCGGCAGACTTGATGGCCTGGATTAACGCATAGTCCGTTCACTTTTCTGCTCCAAGCTGCTGGATTATGCATTAAGTCCTTGTGTTTCTGGGGCTGTGGCCATGCTGGAGAGCCGCTCGTGGGGGGCAACTGGTGGCCTCGGTAGGGCGTGAAGGCCGGACCGGAATGCCCCCCTTCCCATGAGGTTTTAGTCGCCCCCACACCCCCGGCTCATACCTGCTGTCCACAAGGCTCCCATGCGGCCGCCATCCTTCTTTCCAGAGAGGAGAGGGCGACTGGGGCAACACCCTTTCCCCTCCGGCAGACTTGATGGCCTGGATTAACACATAGTCCATTCACTTTTCTGCTCCAAGCTGCTGGGTTATGCATTAAGTCCTTGTGTTTCTGGGGCTGTGGCCGTGCTCCAAACTTAACTCTGATTTTCAGGGAGAAACGTTGGGTGGTTTACTTCCCATCGATCACTTTGCATATAGAGAGATGTCGTGCGGCCGCTTATGCGGCCGCACGGTTTTGAGGAAAAGTCCTAGTTCCTGCATACTCGAGCTGTGCTTGTAGAGACTTCTGGTCACCGGGGTTCCATCTGGGGGAGGCGGGATGCGGTACCTACCCCATCTGGGACTTCCCGATGATCTCGGCTCTTTTTGGAACCTGTTTTTTTTTTTTTCAGGAGTTGTGGATCCCGCCCTCCATGTGGTCCTTCTCTTCAGCTGTACGCTCTGAAATTTTATTTTAATGGTAGTTTTGATTTTTTTAAATTTATTTGGACACAACCTGAGAAAGTCGTGTAAGTTGCAAAATATGTGTACATGCCTAGCAATGTTGTTCTGTTGAAATAAATGTTCCACTCAGAAACCTGCAACTACTGAGAAGCTACAGATGAGTGACAGTGTGTATTGTCCTAGAGTTTATATTTCCTCTTTAAAGATGTTATGACAGATTCCTTGCTTAACATGATATATTTGATATGCTATGACAGTCATTACTGATACCTTGTTTACTGATTATGGAATACAAAAATGTCATCTTTATTGCAGAACAACTGGCAAATCAGTTTGCCAATAGTGATCACCAAAATGAAGCCCATTTCTTACTTTTCCACTGATTTTTGGGGTGGCCACAGTAAAATACATTTAGTCTTTTAATATCTTGGTTTTAGTGACAACACAATGATCCAAAATCTTGCTTTTATTACATACTTATAATTGGTGTCTATTTCTATATAACTAATTTCCCCCAAATACAGAAGTTTCAAATGACATTTATTTGTTACCTCACGGTTTCTGTGGGTCAGGAATCTAGGCATCGTTTGTTGTGATCTAACTCAATTCCTGAGGTTGTTAATATGCTTGCATTCTTCCCTGGCTATTGGTAGAAGGCCTTAGTTTGGGGCTGGATGTTGACTCTGTGTATATATGTGTGTGTGTGCATGCAAACACACATACCTTCAGCGACTTTACACCTGACTTCTGTATGGAGAAGACCACAACATGCAATGAGCAGATGGTCAGACTTCAGAGTGATTAAATGAGAGAGGAGAGAGAGAGAGAGAGAGAGAGAGAGAGAGAGATTGGGCTTATGTCTATAAGCTATTATCTCTTCAGAATCTACCCCCAGAAGCATCATCTATCTCTGTTGTCATGTTCTATTCATTACTTAGGAATTATTTGGATCTAGTTGTGCTACAGGGAAATATACACAGGATAAATACAGGAGGCAGATTTCTAGGACCATCTTGGAGTCTGCCTTCTATAAACTAACTTAGAGCTCAGGATCCCTAGAAACCAGGCATCTCTGTCATACAAACCTCTTAAATTTCACTCTTCCCTTTCAGTTGAACGGCATGATAATTTTTTTAAAAATCATATTTAAAAGTTTCTGGGGTCCAAGAAATAATATGGAGTTAAGGTGCTTTCCTGGCACCTTATGGTACCAGGTTTACTTTATAATTCCCTGAGAACCATCAAGAGTCACCCTTGAGAGCAGAGCCAGAATAGGCCCTAAGCACTGCCTGGGTGTTATCCAAACTCCCCCCCCCCCCCGAAAAAAAAACTTCTTTCACTCATTTGAAAAGATTTATTGCACTTCAGTCATTTTCAAGGTACTGTGGGCATGCTTTGAACAGAATGAGGGTAAAAGACTTAAGAAATCAGGTCCTAAGAGTGTGGTCATCTGCTTTGATAAAGTGTAAAGTAATTTACAGCACAATCAGATCTGTTTGAGGGCAGAGTTGAAACTGGGGGTGGGGGAGAGGGAGTTTAACCTTCACAGCCACAACCTCTCTCCTATCTAAAATCTTAGAGAAGATTCTAGAGCAGAAAAGATGACCTCTCTAAGAGAAGATTGGTAAGATCTCCACATGCTCCCTGAATCCAGGCAAGGTGCTAATTTTGTTTATTAACTCTCCAAAACTGAAACTCCAGTTCCTGCACACTGGTTGCTGGAGGCAGTGATCTCTCCTGGAGAAATATTCCTTTGTCTTGTCATGTTTCTGCCATCCTGTGGCGGTTACTGAACACACTCTAGGTATTTGTGTCCTTCAGGTCTACCCACAAGCTAACAAGTGCTCTTAAAGAAAAGTTTTATTTTATTTTATTTTATTTTTAATTTTATAATTTGGGGGTCATATGTGGTGATACTCAGGGGTACTCCTGGCAGTGCTCAGGGGATGGACTATATGGGGTACAGGGGATCAAACCTAAGTTGATCAAACCCTTCTCGCTATATTATCTCTCCAGTCCCAGAAAGTTATTTCTTATCCTTCTTTGCATCTAAACAATCTTAGGAACAAAAATTATGCTGTAAATGATAAATTCAGGGTTTTATATTTTGAAGGGTCTAATCTACAAAGGGAACCAATTTCAGAGGAACACACCTAGGCTGATTGATTATTAAAAGGGTTTATATTTGAAGGGCACAATTGTATTTATTTGTATCCCTGCTCTTGCTCTTCACACACACACACACAATGTACATTACTTTCTGTTGCACTTACCCATCCTCTTTTTAAAGAAATACACACCTGGTAGTCTTCAGGGCTTATTCTGGGCTCTGCACTCAGGAATCACTCTTAGTAGTACTCAAGGGACCAAATGGGATGCCAGAGATGGAGCCACGGTAGGCCTCATGCAAGACAAGGACCTTACCCACTGTCCAAGTCTCTGTTGTGCTTTGCCTGAACTCAGCCACTGTTCCCTCAATACCCACATGTGGCTCCTCCCCACAGCCTCTCCTGAGGAGGGCAAAGAGGAACGGTGTCTGCCAAAGAGCACCCACTGTGCCTCTTCTTGCCCCTCACTGGAAGCACAAGCTTATGCAGACACTTTAGTTCTTTCTTTCTGCACTTTTCAAAAACAAAGTGCTCTTTAAACAGAGGGACAGAGGCCTGCTGGAGTAGTAGTAGGTATTTTAAAACCTAAGCATCTTTATCCACTTTGGGCATGTGTTTCCTGTTTTGACTTGTTCTTTAAATATCTATAATTTTTAAATTATAGGCTTGCGTCAGGAGGACAATTTAGTCAAGTATAACTTTCTTCCCCAAACATGCCCCTGATGGCAGCACATAAACTGTGGAATGTGAACAGGGCTCTAAGGATGAGTTTTAGAGTGGTCCTCTCCCCTCTCCCCGTGGCCCCCAATAGGTCAAAATCATTGCCTGTGTCTCTTCTCCAGCGATTCTGTCTATAAAAGGAGCTGTCCATCTAAGCAAAGGTAGCAGGGACCAAAACCTTAGTTGATGTCACCCAAACCAAAAACAATTTCCAAACCTGTCCTAGAGATCACATGTGCCACAGTGAAAGACCTTTTGAGATCCAAAATGGGGAACAGGGTGCAGGCACATCACCAGCATTTCTCAGATTCTTGGTTATTTGAGTTTCTCCACCACTGCCCAGGGAAAGGTGGCGCCCTGGGGAGTTGACTGTGGTACTCATTGTGTAGTTGTACAACCCAGAGGGGAAAAAATGTTCTACATCTCACTTTTTCTGGAGAGATGGTTTATAATATCAAAGAAATTTTTTTTTCTTATGAGGTTGAAGCTTGAGCTCCAGTCCTTATGGATGCAAAACTTGTGCTCTGCAGCTGAGTTCCCCAAAGGAAGAGATTTTAGTTTTATTTGAAATCTAAAAGCAAAAATGGTACTTACCTTAGTTAGAAAACAGCAAAATACTTTAAATAGATTTATTTGTGATGGGCTAGAGCAATAGCACAGCGAGTAGGGCGTTTGCCTTGCACGTGACCGACCTGGGTTCAATTCCTCTGCCCTTCTCAGAGAGCCCAGCAAGCTACTGAGAGTATCCCGCCTGCACAGCAAAGTCTGGAAAGCTCCCCATGACATATTGGATATGCCAAAAACAGTAACAACAAGTCTCACAATTTGTTGTGAGACGTTAGTGGTGCCCGCTCAAGCAAATTGATGAATAATGGGAGGACAGTACTATAGTGCTATAGTGCTTATTTATTACAAGCTAAATCAAAGCAGAAACATATAAATAGGATCAAATAGACCTGTATGAGATGTAGGAAAGGGTGGGGGTTTCTGGAAACAGATTCTCCTATGGAGATTTCTGCACACAGGATTTCTTTGGAGAAGTGATCCAGAAAAGAAGAGTTATAAGAGGAAGGAAGGGAGGGAGAGCTGGGCAGAAGAACATGTTGGGGTGAAGGTAGTAAAAATAGAGAGCTCAGCTGATTCTATACGATATTAGATCTGGGGAGCCCTTCAGAGGTGACACAAATTCTGCATTATGTCTTCCTCTCTCCCTTGCATACTGAGGCAAAACAACTTGAGGTGAGGTTCCTGAGAAAAACTTGGCAGTGAGTCAATGGCAGCCTTGCTCACACCCACTGAGGGAAGATTAGTTAAGGGTTAGGCGAGAGAGGTGAACACTAGACCACAGAATCTCCCTATACACTCTCTTTTTAAAATAGCATCAGACACCTATCTGAAGACCTGACACAAAAAAATAAATATTTTTGTGCTTTAATGTTGAATCATTATACAAATCACTGTCACTGTCTTCCCGTTGTTCATCGATTTTGCTCGAGTGGGCCCAGTAACAGTGTGAGACTTGTCACTGTGCTTGGCATATCGAATACATCACAGGTAGCTTGCCAGGCTTTGCCATGTGGGCAAGATACTCTCGGTAGCTTGCAGGGCTCTTGGAGAGGAATGGAGGAATCAAACTCAGGTCAGCCTTGTCGGCTGCGTGCAAGGCAAACGCCCTACCCGCTGTGCTATCGCTCCAGCATTATACAAATCATTAAAGAATAAATACATATAAGCAAAATTAAAGCACCTACAAAGGGCCAGAGGGATAGTACAGTGGGTAGGGTACTGCAAGTGGCAGACCCAGGTCCAATCCCTGGCATCCCACGTGGTTCCCAGAGCAGCACCAGGAGTAATTCCTGAGTGCAGAGCCAGGAGTAACCCCTGAGCACCACTGGGTATGACCCAAAAAGCCATAAATAAATAAATAAATAAATAAACACCTACAAAGTAATCACAAGTAAAAAGAAAGGAACCAGAAAGTCTCCAGTGGTGGGACTTTCTGCTGAATGAGATAGGAGTATCATGCAGTCAAAAGAAAGTATTAACTTTACAAACAATGGTGATGAGCACAATGACTTCTGATAATGTGCCCTGCTAAGCAATGGTCAACAGGGGAACTACTTCTTTACTTAAATTGGGAGAAGTTAATGAGACTCCAGTGACACTATAATGTCCTCAAAATGGTCTACAGACAGTCTTCAGGAGCATTTGACTATTGTCAGAGGAAGACACACTGATAGCACTGTAGTACTATCCTCCCGTTGTTCATTGATTTGCTCAAGCAGGCACCAGTAACATCTCATTGTAAGACTTGTTGTTACTGTTTTCGGCATATAGAATATGCCACGGGGAGCTTGCCAGGCTCTGCCATGGGGTCAGGATACTCTCGGTAACTTCCCAGGCTTTTTTAGAGGGACAGAGGAATTGAACCCAGGTTGTCCGCATGCAAGGCAAATACTCTACCTGCTGTGCTATCACTCCACCCAAGACACACTGAGGTACACAGAAATTCTAATATTTGCATACATCATTGTCACTGTCACTGTTTTCCCATTGTTCATTGATTTACTCGAGTGGGCCCAGTAATGTCTCCATTGTGACACTTGTTACTGTGTTTGGCATATCGAATATGTCATGGGGAGCTTGCCAGGCTTTGCCGTGCAGGTGAAATACTCTCAGTAGCTTGCTGGGCTCTTTGAGAGGGGCAGAGGAATCATACATCATGTCAAATAATTAGAGACAGGAATATGCAAAGAGTAAGAGCTGAAGTTTGTGTCATTGGGAAGAAAATGCTTTTGGATATATAAAAGTTTAGATTTTATGTCATTGCAAATTATTAGAATTTCAAAATTCATAAATTAGGCCCAAGATATTTTCTAGTATAAAAACAGAAGCTAATGAGTGCCAGAGGTCAAGGAAGATGCAGAAAGGTTGCTTGGACTGACCTAGCCAGGATAGGTACCATTAGAAGTTCATCAATAAATGGAAAGTAAGAATCAGAACTTGCTGCCAAATTGATTGGTTCATTGCCACTTTTATATATTTAGTATACTGCATGGGCTATTTTGCAGTTAATTCTGTTAAAAGAATATTTTAGTGTTATTCTAAGAAGTCCCAAGTCTAGAGAATGTTTTGGAGTGGAGTATCCTAAGAATAAATACATTCACACAAATTTTGGTGCTGCAATGAGAAGATCAGAAAAGCAGCATCCAGGCTGGAGTGACAGTACAATGAGTAACATGTTTGCCTTGCGTGTGCCCAACCTGGCTCAATGCCCAGCATTTCATATGGTCCCCTGAGCACCACCAGGAGTGATTCCTGAGTGCAGAGTCAGGAATAACCCATGAGCAATGCTGAGTGTGGCCCAAAAATCCAGAAAAATGAAAGAAAGAAAGAAAGAAAGAAAGAAAGAAAGAAAGAAAAGAAAAGCAGCATTCTTTAGAAAATCTTTCTACATAAAGGTGTTCCCTTGTAGGAAATATCTTCTCCCTCCAAGACCCCACCCCAAAAGAAAAATTCCAAGTAAGATTCTATATCTTAGAAACAATTACAGTTCTTCTTTAATCAATAAAAGTCCCAGAAGTTTCTCTTATCACATCCGGATGCAGAATTTTATTACATTTCACTGAAAATAAGTTTGTAAATTGTCCTACAGGCTGTCCAATAAGGACCACAGCTGTAGAGTTTCCAGCTGATTCCACAATGACAAGTACTCTTATAAAAACTAAAGGATCAAGTTTTTGTAAGAGATCAAGATCAAACACCAGGGTCTTGAGAGGAGGTCTGTCTTTCTTACTCGTCTTTGGAGGCAAGAAAAGAATTCTGGGCCAGAGTGATCCATCCGTGGTTAAGGCACTTGCTTTGCACAGGACCAATCCTCTGCTCAGTCCCAGCACTGCATAGGGTCTCCTGAGCAATATCAGGAGTGATCACTGAAAACAAAGCAAGGGGTATGCCTGAGCACCACCAGGTGTGGCCCAAGGAAAAAAGAAAAAAGAAAACAGTGCAATCACTTGAACTCTTGGCAGCTCCTAATACTGTGCCCTATGGCCATCACTTCACCTGCCCGCAGGATGGGGGAAGGTTAATCTCCCCAAACTCAAACAGACTAAGGAGGATACTGGACACCAGTAGCAAAGGTCATAGTAGAGTAAAGGTGTTGGGAGCTACTGCTGAGCATGGAACAGTAGGATTTGACTTGGATGGATGCATGTTTGCACAGATTTTCTTCTTGGTGTGCACCTACAGCCCCAGATTCAACCAGCTGTGGATTTTGGTAAGTTGAATCCTCAGATCTAAGTTTCAAATGCCAAGGGCAGACTATAAAGAATAGGAGATTTGGTATGCAAGTGGAGTTGGGGGTTGGGAGTGGTGGAGAGATATTTCTAAAATCAGTTCAGGAAGAACTGATGTTCAGGAAGAACTGTAAACATTCTACGGAGTCAAAAGGAGCTAGGCACCATAATAGCTATAAGGTTAGGCCACCCTAATGTCTGTAGGATAGGCACCCTAATTTCTACATTGTTTAAGAGTCTAAGTCTACTGGTTTGGAAGATCTCTAGCTGTGTAGACAAATCACTGCAGGCATTTTACAAAATACCCAGAGTCCTGGCCTAGAGTAATTACAGTAGAAGATGCTGGGCTTGATCATGGTGTGTTGCCATAGTTCCCCAAATCCTCTTCTGTGCAGCTAGGCTTGAATACCTGTCATTTCTGGCTGTGTGTGTGGGGGGGGGGGGCTCCCAAGTAGTGCTCAGGAGGCCCAGTGTTCTTTCCTGTGAATTCTGGACCAAACAGATCAGAGGTTCCATGTGAGGACCTGAGAACGCAGGTGGTCACATGTAAAATGTGCACATTCACACTATCAATCTGGACCTCTCAGGCTTCTCACTGCAAGTTGCTAAGCTTCCAGGGGCCTGTGCTGTAGAGGCTGTACGCATGTGTACCACCTTCTGGGAAGCCAGACATCCTGCTCTCTCACCAGCTGCCCAGGGAAGCAACTCTGAGGAACAAACCAAGTATTTCCTCCCACATCCATCTTTTCTGGATCCTGGGATTTTTCCTTCTTTTTGGTTTGGCTTGAGGCCATAGCCAGTGGCTCAGGTCTTACTCCCGGCTCTGTGTTCAGGGACACTTGTGGCTGTGCTTATTAATGACCTTATGGGGTGCAGGGTATAGAACTCAGGTCAACTGTTTGCAAAGCAAGCACTCATCTCATTGTCCTATTGCAGCATCTATCTAGTTCAGGATCATGGTTTTTGACCCCCTTTCCTGTTTATACAATATACCAAAAGATCACCCCGGACAGGATCTCAATTCCATCACAACAGTACCAGGCAGGCAGGGTTCTTAACCTTTTCAGTCCACCAACCTCTTTGAGAATCTCATGAAAACTATAACTCTCCCTTGATATAGTTTTTCCTGAATATATACATCAAGGACTGGAGCGATAGCACAGTGGGTAGGGCGTTTGCCTTGCACGCAGCCAACCCAGGTTCAATTCCTCCATCCCTCTCAGACAGCCTGGCAAGCTACCAAAAGTATCCCGCCCGCATGGCAGAGACTGGCAAGCTCCCATGGCATATCTGATATGCCAAAAACAGTAACAGTAAGTCTCACAGTGGAGACATTACTGGTGCCCACTTGAGCAAATCAATGAACAGAGGACAGTGCTACAGTGTTATATACATCAAATCTCCATTTGATTTACCATGGGAAATATACATCATATATATGTATATCACTGCCACTGTCACTATCCTCCCATTGTTCATCGATTTGCCCAGTAACATTGTGAGACTTGTTGTTACTGTTTTTGGCATGTCGAATACGTCATGGGGAGTTTGCCAGGCTTTGCCATGCAGCCGAGATATTCTTGGTAGCTTGCCAGGCTCTCCAAGAGGGGCGGAGGAATCGAATTTGGGTCAGCCTGGTCAGCCGCATGTAAATGCCCTACCCGCCGTGCTATCGCTCCAGCCCATACATATATATATAATATATTATATATATATATTTTATATATACACACATCCCTAGATATATACATCAAATCTTCATTTGATGTACTATGCATTCAGAAATTCATTGCATGTGGGAAGCTAGCGGGTATTCTCAGAGAGCCTGATAACTATATCATTCTATAACCATTTTCATGGGTCCTTAAATTTCTGACTCTAGGAAAAATTCTATTTTGTTTCACCATGGTCTCAATTTTTAACACTAACTCAGGTAAGCAGAACTTAGATTAGTGAAATGAGCCAGAACTGAGAATGAAGACTGGGGTTCTAGTCCTGGTTGCCCTTCTCAGCAAAGGCATTTAGTAATGATGAGATCATGTTGTGTCTGTTTAATCACAGTATATTCTCTGCCATGCTTCTGTCTTTCCTTCCTCTCCCATGAAGACTTGGCACATTCCTTACACACCCAGTGGTATTATTGGGACCCTATCACCCAAGAGAGTTTATTTATTTGTTCACTTAGTCTAAGAGTCTGTTAATCAAGAGGCCTTGGGGATAACAGCCTCTAAGGTTCATGGAGCCTGGATGAGACATAGACAAAGGGACTGCACACAATGTCCTACTTGGATGACTCAGAACCTGACTTTCGGAGGGGCAGGTGGAAGCCCACAAACCCACCATGCACTGCCACATTCCTCAGTAGAGTAAGGCTAGAACTGGAACCAGATGTCTGAGAAGAATCTCCCAGACTTCACAGTCATTGCCAAGTTGGCCATGGGCTTGGCAGGAACCAGGCAACTGGTGAGTGCCAAGTGGTTTGGAGCAGAGAGCTTCCTGGCCTCTGAGCACAAGGATGCAGGAGATTCTGTATTACCAACCTCCCTGGCCATCCTGCTGCTAGAACTCTGACCTGACAAATATGTCCAACCAACTAGGGGAGTGAGTCTGATGATTCTGAGGGGCTCCAGGTGAGTGCCTCACAAGGAGAGCACTGACATGCTCGGTCGTTAGCCATGGGTAGTTGGGGGTATGTATAGGAGGGAAAGTATGGCGATTGTGTTTCCAGTCGATCTTCTACCCCTTAGTCAGCCCCAAACCCACTTTTCCTGATTTCCAGATAACCCAAGAGAGCAAGTTGAGGTGTGGGCAGGGAGGGGAGAGGCAGCAGTGTATATCTTGGGCACCAACTCCTGCTCCTTGTGTTGACTCTGAGATGAGCAAAAGACTCTAGTGCCTGAGGAAAAGGAGAACCTTTCCTCTTGAGCAATAGGGAGCAAACAATGAAGAAAAACTTCTGTCCAGAATGGTCATGTGTGTGTATGTGTGAAACTATCGGGTATTCTCAGAGAGTATGAGGGCAAGCTCCTGTCAAGGACAGAGGAAGAGTGAGGCAAGAAAGTGTGCCTAGAGTTTGCACAGAACACTGACTATGCCATACTGAATCTCCTCTCTCTGTCTGTCTTTCTCTCTCTTTCTCTCTCTCTCTATGTTTCCTCTGTTTTTTCCTGTTTCTCCCATTCCTTTCTTCTTTCTTTGCTCTTCTTCTTTCTTTTCTCCTTTTCCTCTATGTCTGTTTCTCTCCCCCCTCCTGTCTCTATCCTCCTGTGCTTCTGCCTCTCCTTTCTCTCTCCTTCTCTCTCTTCTTTCTCTCTCCTTAACCCACCCCAGGGACTGACAATAACTCAATTTTAGACCAATTTAGAGGGTGCTTTTGTTCTTTCATCTAGTACACACTACATAGGATTATGCCTGCTGATCAAAAAGGTTGTCTGGGAGCTACCAGATCACCTAAGAGAAGATTCCATGCCCCTGTCCTTTGGGAATCAGAGTAATTCCTGTGGGATGAGGAAGAAGTTATGTAGTGGGGGGGAACATGATGGTCTTCAAATTCTAACCCCACGGAGGTCTCTGGTCCTTGTACTGCTGGGATCCTAAAGCAGAAATGGCTCTTATGGTTGTTGGGTTATGGCAGTCACAGAAGGAGAAAATAAGGCAACATCAGTCTTCTGACCACAGCTGACATCGCTTGCTGCCTGGGGATTGGAGAAGGACACACGTTCACAGCCCTTGAGCACATCTTTCCTTGTTTGGTCCTGCTGGAAAGGAATCATTCCTGCTAGCATCCCAGGCAACCGCAGAGCCAAGTGCCTTGCCTTTTGTTTCCTCCTGATTCCACATCACTGTTCATGGACTGTTTTGCAAGTAGCTTCCAGCTGGGACAGAGGAATATACACAAGCAGTATATGGATTTCTAAATATTTACTTCACGGAAAAATAAAGATAGGTATCTCCTAGCTTCTTCCCATAAACCAAGTGATTTGTGTTTCCAAGATGGGACACTTCTTACTGTCTTTAGAGTAAATGGTTTTCTTTCTTTCCTTCTTTCCTTCTTTTTCTCCTTTCTTTCTTTCTTTCTTTCTTTCTTTCTTTCTTTCTTTCTTTCTTCTCTTTCTTTCTTTCTCTCTTTCTTTCTTTCTTTCTTTCTTTCTTTCTTTCTTTCTTTCTTTCTTTCTTTTTCAGTTCCAGACTTTTTAAAATACTTTTTTTAATTGAATCACAGTGAAATACACAGTTACAAAGTTATTCATGACTGGGTTTCAGTCATATAATGTTCCAACACCTGTCCCTTCACCAATGTCCCCAGTTTCTCACCATCCTCCCACTCCCACCCTCCACACCTGCTGCTCTAGTAGGCACATTAAAAAGCTTTTTATGAAGAGAAACCTTTCTGTTTTGCACAAAATTGCCTTCCAGGGTATTAGACTCAGAGAGAGGAGATGGAAACAACAGTTATTGGGAGGTGACAGTGGTCTCTGAAGAGCCCATTGAGCTAGGAAGGTCTCTGATCTGGCCACGTCCAAATTGAACACTGGTCAGAGGGACCAAGGAGCATCACTATGATTCCTGAGACCTCCCAATATTTTGTGTGGAGCCCTCCAGCTCCAGCCCTCAGCACCTGCTTTAATGAGGTGTAATGCATTGTCACCAAGGATGGAGACACTTTGCTATAATGTTCTTTACAAGCCGAGGGAGAAATTAAGCTCTCTCACAGACCATTGAGGAAGGATTTATGCGAGAAGTGTCTTCATTGCTGGAGGAGTGAGAGGTGGCACAGACCCTTCCAAGTGCCCTTCACTGTGCCATGAAGATTTTTGTATCATTCACAGTCTCACCAAGAGCCAGAAATCATGCCACTTAGTAGAAACTTTATAGATAAGATCAGTACATTTTACTTTGAAGTAGTTGGTAGTTATATGGATACAGAAATCTGTATTTATTGTTGCTACAGCTGAAGAACCGAAAGGCAAATACAGAGTACTAGACTGCTAATAAGATAGAAACCAGAAGAAGCAACAAGTATTCTCTTAGGGCTGTGGAGAACTTGGAATTATTAAACTGTGGAACTCTGAGGGGAACTCCACCGAGTTTCACAGAGGATACCCTTCAGACATCAAAAATACTTATTGGGGGTCACAAAGAATGACTGGTGATGGGAAAATGACAATGAGGCCTGCCTTGCTATTTCTGGAGGGATGGCTACCATCAGGACAAAGCAGTGTTAGTATGGCCTTCTGACAAAAATAGGAAGCTGCAGGAGGAAGTACTGTCTTCTTTCTCAAACCTCTCTCCAGCTCCCTCTATTGGCAGCAATGAGCAGACTGAGAAAACGTTGACACTCCCAACTGCCTCAGCATCAAAGGCTGAGAGACAGTGGTTCAATAACTTGCACACTTGGCTAGTCTTCACTGCTTTATCACCATACACTAGTTTCTCCCTTTCCTTTATCCACCATTGTAGGCTGTTACTCCACCCTATAAAGTGGTAGAACTGGACTCATTTATTTTGGTTTGGTTTGGGGCCACACCCAGTCATGCTCAGGGCCTATTCCTGCCTCTGCACTCAAGAATTACTCCTGACCAGCTCAGGGGACAACATGGGATGCTGGGGATCGAATCTGGGTTGGCTGTATTACCCTAGACTGGGTTATTCTACCTGCTTTATTATCCCGCCCCAGTGGAATTGGACTCTTGAAATGGTTTCCTTGAAATGGCTAGGCTTAGGCAAAGAATAGATTTACTGGGGGCTAATAAGTAAGATAGTTACTTGACTTTCACAGGGGTTCTTGCACTTCTGACATTTAGGGATGGGAAATCTTTGGTGTGAGGGCTTTTTTGTGCACTGCAGGATGTGGAGCTGCATCTTCAGCCTATAGCCACTTGAGACTCGTAGCACATCCCCGCTCCCACCTCCACCCCATTCGCCTCAAATGACAACCTGAAAAGCTGCAGAGGCATGAAAGGTCAGATATGAGTGTCCTTACTTTAAAGGCTAGCAAAGGATGAGTCAGGAAACTACCTTCCCCCGCCACCCCACCACCACCACCACGAAGCCCCCTCTGGGTAGATACCACCCTAGCCCTCATTGACTAGATTTCACTGCTTTATCGCCATAGACCATTTCCTCTCTTTCCTTTATCCACCACTGCAGGTGGTGGATATTCACCACGACAGCCCTCTTTGTCAAATGTTGGAAAGGAAAGGCCAGGGGTGCTACAGTTGACTGGCAGAGAAGGGAACCTTCCCTCACCCTTAAGCTAACAATAACGTTCCTTTTATTTTTCTTTGAAAGTGTCCAGCTGTTGCCAGTAATACCATATAAAACATCTTTATGAAGTGAACACAGGCCCAACAGCTTATAGAAGCTGGCTTCATCCAGAGTGCCAGTGTTTCTAATTACTGCTGGAGTCCTGTGTCCCATGCAAGCTCCCCTACACCACTGTTCCCCTGCCCCAGCACACACCCTCTCCTTCAGGTTTGACTTTTGGCTAACCTGCACGGGGCCTTGGTGCCTGAGACTAATAAATGGGCCTCACGCTTCTCAGGGGTCTGGAAGGGCAGAAATAAAAGTCACTTCCAACCAGCCATGTTCCAGCCTGAACACATTGCTCAGAGCAGGAAGAGAAGCTTATCGTTCCCTTTGCTCTCTAGCAGAGCAGAACAGCACTAGCAAAGTGCCTCTCTGAGGAGGTGGAGGGGCCTATATGGAAATCACCCCGCAGTGAACCACTCCCATACCCACTGCCCTTGGGAAATGATCAACAGAGTGAGTGTCTGCATCCAACCAAATCACAACCAACAGCAAGTACCTTTACATTCCCCCAGGCTAAAGCTTCCTGATATAGTTCCAGGCCCAAGATGAGAGCACTGTGGTTGGATGGGATAAAATAGGAACAGGCAGGGAAAGAAATTTCTGCACTTGTACGGGAACATTTGTGTGTGTGCACATGGGTGATCTATCCAAATCTCTCTTGTACAGCTCCTGGAAACCAAGTTCCTGGCGATGCACGCCGTTGGCTAACCCCATAGCCTGATGCGCTCAATCCTAGACTGACTGATCACTTTGAATAACCTGGCCTAAGAACTCAAGAAAACCCAAGATTGTTTTGTCCAATTTTTCCTTTTAATAAGTGAAATTAAGAAAGACATTTTATAGGAAATCAAGTCCCTCACTCATAGCCAACTTGTGTAAAGGCTTAGGACTAGAATTTCCTGGGAATATGGAAATTCTGCATTCCTCCATGTCACCACAACATCTTGGCTGCTTCTCCAGTAGCTAGGCCAGAGTGGACAGCACCAGCTTGTTTGTCCTGACCTGTCCTTCCAGGAAGAAGGCAAGTGTCTGTTTGTGTCCATGCCTGTTCTGTCTTTCCTATGCCAACAAGGATGAGGGGTATTGGATCCCCCAATGAATGGAAGACCAAATTAAGGCTCTTGCATTTGGCTGACCTCCTGAGTGAGAAATCATCATTTGCAATCCCACCTTTATGTTCCTACTAGAGAATAAAGCCAGAAAAAAAATGACAAAATGTGTTATGCAAATACTTGAAGATATTCAATTTATATTTCCCCTATTTATTGTTGTTGAGCCCCTCCCGTTGTTCGTCGATTTGCTCGAGTGGGCCCAGTAACGTCTCCATTGGAGACTTTGTTGTTACTGTGTCTGGCATATCGAATACGTCACGGGGAGCTTGCCAGGCTCTGCCGTGCGGGCGAGATACTCTCGGTAGCTTGCCGGGCTCTCCGAGAGGGGCGGAGGAATCGAACTCGGGTTGTTGAGCGTTTTTAAAATTAAATCTAGATCTTTGCAGCTTAGAATTCATTAGTAAATTGAATTGTTTTGGCATTGTTCTGGCATTGTTTTGTCCAGGACTGTTGGAATTTAAAAAATTTGTTTTCATGTCACTCAGCATAATGCTAGAATAACTGAACTGGTATGATTCTGCCACTCACTAATTAAGTAACTGGAAGAATAATGGAAAAATGGAAGAAAAGAACAATGGAAAAAGTTCAGGTGTTGATTTTTTAAATGACAAAGTGGCATCTAGGGTCAGTTGTTTAAAAAAAAAAGTAGGTTTTTTTTCCCCTTATCTCCTTGTGGGTTGTCACAGCACCCCAGGAGGGCAGCTGTCCTTTCATGGATCCATGCCAGAAGATAAGAACAGCTGCGACCTCAGGTTTTTATCAGGGGCTAATTTCAAGTTCATTGAAATGACATTTCTCAAGGATCCTGAGAGACAGTGATGTGTTTGGTTTAGAGTCTAATGCCCTGACTTTGGGATAAGGAAAATCTCTAGATTCTTCAGAAATGAGGATTAATTCACAATCTGCAGTGACTCTGAGGGTGAAATTAGGCAAAATAAAATAGAGGACCATACAAACTGGGAAATGCTGTTTATGAGATAGTTATTTTACTTTTACTGTATTTGGCATATCGAATACTCTTGGTAGCTTGCCCGGCTCTCCGAGAGGGGCAGAGGAATCGAACTCGGGTCGGCCATGTTGGCCGCTTGTAAGGCGAATGCCCTACCACTGTGCTATCGCTCCAGCCACCCCTCTTGGAGAGCATGGCAAGCTACCGAGAGTATTCGATATGCCAAACACAGTAACAACAAAGTCTCCAATGGAGACGTTACTGGGCCCGCTCGAGCAAATCGACGGTCAACGGGAGGGCCTTTACCTTTATTTTACTTTTAGGCTTTTAAGGGTGTGTGTGTGTGTGTGTGTGTGTGTGTGTGTGTGTGTGTGTGTGTATGTGGTGGGGATTGGGGGCTATGCTTCCAAGAGGTGCTCAGAGGCCCAGAGGACAAATTTCCATCAAGCAGGGCAACAGTTCAATGCAAAAAGCCTGGGAAGGTTGTGGTGCTTAGGTCCTGTGATGCTGGGGATTATCTGGGCCACTCAATGGGGTGCTGGGGGCCTTCAGGGTGGTACCTGTGAAGCTCAGGGAGAAAGGCAGCCATTTTTAAATAGAGAACTCAAAGAAACCCATCTAAAGAAGAGTGCACTCCCTTGTATTGAAGGGCTTTTCAAGGCCATGGAAGTGTAGGTATTCAGACATGATGAAAACACGTGGTCATAGCTTTTGGATTTAGGAGATCCCCCAGTGCAAAGCAAACTTCCTAATTCACACATAACTTCTACCTAATTAGGTAATAAAGTGTAAGAACTAACTTGCTACTATGAGTGCATCTCAAATTATAAAATATTCTTGAAAGCTCCATCACAAGGAAACCAAATTCAAACAACAAAAGGAATTCGTGTATAAATGAAAACTAAGATATGGGATAGAGAAGAAAATAATCATCCCATTTCTCCAAGATTAGTTACCCTTATATGAGCATAAATGTTCCCAAATCTTTTTTTTCCTTTAATAGCTTGAAAAAATATTAAGGGCCAGAAAGATAATATAGTGGGTAGGACACTTGCTTTGCAGGCAGCTGGCCTGGTTCAATATCCAGCATTTTTTAAGTCCCCCAAGCTTGCCAGGAGTGATTCTTGAGCCCAGAGCACTACAGGATGTGACCACTACACAGTGTAACCCCTGCATCAAATCACAGACCTACTCCCCCAAATTGAAAACAATGACAGGGACAATAACATGTTGAAGGCAGAGGTTGTGAATGTGAGGTACAATGGTCACAAGTGAGGGTACTGTTTAATTAGACACACCCCTTGTTTTATAAATAAGGAAAAATGGGTCTAGAATCCTACTCAGCTTACAAAGGGTTACTCCTTTGATGAATTCTTCAGCATTAATCAAGATTTTACCTTGCTATTTGTTTGCTTATTTTAAGTTCTCTTTTTTTCAGGGGTTAAGGGGTAACTATTTATACCACACCCAGCAATTTTCAGGGGTCAGTCCCTGAAGTGCTTCTAGTACCATGCAGAGCCAGGGATGAACCCAGGACGGGCAGCAAGCAAGACAAGTGCCTTAACTCCTGTACTATCTCTCTGGTCTAATTATCATGGATAACTTTCTTGTTTTCTTATTTGTTTGTTTGTTTTGTTTTGTTTTTTTGGGCCATACCCAGTAAAGCTTAGGGCTTACTCTTGGCTCTGCACTTAGCAAGCAATCACTCCTGGATGTGCTCAGGGGTGCATATGGAGTGCTGGAAATCGAATCTGGGTCTACCAAATGCAAGGCAGCTTACCTACTGTACTATCTCCCCAGCCCTTAACTTTTTTTTTTTTGCTTTTTGGGTCACACCCGGCAATGCACAGGGGTTATTCCTGGCTCTGCACTCAGGAATTACTCCTGGCGATGCTCAGGGGACCATATGGGACGCTGGGAATCGAACTCAGGTCAGCCGCACGCAAGGCAAATGCCCTACCCGATGTGCTATTGCTCCAGCCCAATCCCTTTTTTTGTTGTTGTGTTTTTCTGTTGTTAATTTTTTTTGGGGGGGGGGTGCTATACCCAGTGCACAGGGACTGCTTATGGCTCAGTGCTCATAAGTCACTCCCAGTGATACTCAGGGGACTATGCCAGGTGCTGAACCTACTCCATACACAGTCCGTGTTCATACTTATGAGCTACCTCCCCAACTTCAAGTATTCTTTTGTGAGTCCTCTCCTGAGAGTACTGAGTCCCAGGAGTGATGGTTTTTAGGACAGAAACTAACAAAGTATCCTCATCACCAGTTTTGCTCAGTCCTCATAAATCTCTGCACACTAAGGACTGTGGATCAGGCCCCTGACTCAGGAAGCTGGAGGCTGTGCACCCCACATAGACTGAGCTGAGAGCTGATGCTTTGGTTGCACTGGCCCAGGAAGGAAGCAGCAGATGGGGGTGGGGGGGTGGATAAGGGGAGCTTTAGAGGGTCCAGTGTACTTGTCACTCCCTCTGGGAGCAACCTTCTTAGTTCATTTGAAAATGATCCTCAAAAACAAAATCACATTTCAAAGTCCTGGGTAATTAGCCCTTTATTCTCACCCCCTGGCTGCTTGGGCTCATCTATGGCTCAAGTGTGACTTGGTTTTCTCACAGTTCCAAATGCGCAAGGGTTGCCATTCTATCTTGCTTGCTTGGAGAGAAAGTAGAATAAACAAATCTAGAAAGACAACCCAGAGAGTACATGATGACTAAAACAAAGAGAAAAGTATAAGGCATTGCATAATAATTTTGACCACTTTGAAGTGTAGGGATATATTCTTGAGGAATGAAAAATCAAACAGATGCATGTATAGACACCAGAATATATAATATGCAATTTGCACCAATATATGGTGGGAAGGGGGGAAAAACCCCAAAACCTCAGCTAATGGAAATTTCTCCTAAAGTTTGGCAAAAGGCCACCCTCCAAAGGCTAGGATTTGGGAAAGAAGATTGTAAACAACGTGGTGGTGTCTGGTTTTACATTACAGATTATTTGCAGATATCCAACTCTGATTATAGTTTAGCTTTTTAGATTTTTATCACAGAACCATATTTCAAAGGGCCCTAGTATGCAGATGATGGTAGAGAAGCTTGTAAAAATAAACTCTTGGACTTCTTTAAGCCTACAAAAATCAAAATAAAAACATTGTACAAGCTGAGAACTGCTTGTCCCAGTATCCCTACTCCTTACACCAGCTTGTACCCCAAACCTCACTTCATTTCTCTGAGCTGCTGAGCTCTTTGTGCCCTGGAGGCAGAGCTATATTCCCTTTATTGGGGAGAACTGTGAATTCAGAATCATCTGTGAACACTGGGGAAGAGAGAAGTTAGCCCCAACTCCTAAATGCCCTGGATAGGGCAATTCAGGCTTGCTTGGTGGGGTAACCCTGGGGAAATAAATGGTCACAAAGGTTCATTTGACTCCTTGGCAGAGAAGCCCTGGTCCTTCATAGCTGAATGCAGAGCTGAGATCTGGGGCCAAAGTGACTCCCTCACCCTGGGTTACTACAGGGAAGGGGGCACAGAGTCCAAAAGTAGCAGCAGACAGGAGGGGATAGGGGTAAGCAGCCTAGAGGGAGGGTGAGTAGGCAAAGCGACTCCTGCAGATCCACCCAGCTTTCCAGAAGGGGGGCCAAAGCAATCTGCTCCGTAGCAAGCATTTATTCAGGGGGTGCCCCACAGATTCTGACTGTTCTCAGGCAGATGTCGTTCACCAGTTGATGCACTGACACTTGTTGCTTTCATCCTGCAGAGCTCTAGAAAGGAGACAAGGTAAGAGTAGATCGGGAATCACTTATGCGCCCCAGGCATCCTCTAGGACCCTGGGCAAGCCCACCATCCCTGAGCCTCTTCCTGTTGCTCTCGAATGCGAATATGTGTCTTCTCCTCCCAGGTTGTATCCTGACACACAACAGGTACTGGCAGGGGGTATGGCCTCTGAAGAAGTGGCCTGTGGCCTAATTTTGGGTGACCAATGGTCACACGACTGCAGGTAAATTACTCATACCCAGCAACATCGTGTAACATCTCAGTTTCCATACCACCACACCAACATGAAGAAACAATGCAAATCCCCACCACGAGGAGAGGATGATGAAAAGAGTCCAGAAGCCTCATTAGGTGTTATTCACCTAAGGGAGCTCTCTGAGAAAGAATTCAGATATGAAATAGTAAAGATGTTCAATGAACTCAGTGAAATAGTGAGACCTATATCCAGTAAATTAAAGGAGGACAGGAAAGAAACAATTGAGAAAATACAGGAAGAAATGAGAGCAGAAATTGGACAGATATGCACAGAAATGTCACAAATAAAAGATTCGGTAGATGAAATTAAAAAAACTCAGTGTGTTCCCTTAATAGTAGAATGGCTACAGTTGTGAGCTGGAAGATAAGGTTCAGGAAGCCTACAGGCAACAACAAACAATGGCAAGAGACCTCAAAATAGCTCTAGAGCGAATCAGAGTAATAGGGGATGATTCCAAGAGGAACAACATTAGAATCATGGGAGTACCAGAAGGTCAGGGAAACAGTTCCAATGAAAAGGCCACGGTTAAACAAATCATTGCTGAAAAGTTCCCAGAGCTGGACAATACAGGCATCCAGATTCAAGGAGCCTGAAGAGTGCCAGCTAAAAGAGACCCTAACTAAAACACTCCAAGACATATCATAGTTAGAATGACAGATACCACCGATAGAGACACAATACTGCAAGCAGCAAAGTCAAAGAAGGAAATCACATACAAAGGAGCTCCCCTTAGATTCACAGCAGACCTATCAGAGGAAACTCTCCAAACCCGAAGACAATGGTGGGATATAGAGAAAAAACTCACTGAAACGAATGCTTCATCAAGAATACTTTATCCAGCTAAACTCTCACTCAAACTTGAAGGAACGGTACACTATTTTCTGGATAAACAACAGCTCAGGAACTTCATAGACTCAAAACCAAACCTAAAAGAAGGGCTAAAGGGCCTACTGTAAGACAAGGCAAACCCCTACAAGCACAACAAACCCTTACAGAAAGATGACACAAAACCCAATAACAATAATCTCTACCAACGTCAATGGTCAAATTCACCAATTAAGAGACACAGAGTGGCAAAATGGACTCAGACACAGAACCCAATATTCTTCTGCCTACAAGAAACACATCTGAACAATCAGAACAAACACATACTCAAAGTCAAAGGATGGAAAACAACCCTGCAAGCAAACAACCCCCTCAAAAAATCTAGAGTGGCCTTACTAGTGTCGGACAACATAGATTTCAGGTTGAAAAAGATTAGAAGGGACAGTAAAGGCCATTTTTTATTAATCAAGGGATATGTACAGCAGAAAGAAATCATACTCCTAAATGTATATGTACCCAATGCGGGAGCAGCCAAATACCTAAAACAACTGCAAACAGACCTTAAGAAAGGCATTACAAGCAACACAGTGGTAGTGGGAGACTTCAATACTGCCTTATCACCCTGGATAGATCAAGAAGATTAAAACTCATCAAGGAAATAATAGCTCTGAAGACAGAGGGCTAATAGATCTATACAGGACTTTATAACCCCTCCCCCCAAAAAAGAATACACATTCTTTTCCAGTGCACGTGGAACATTTTCCAGAATAGACCAGGTGCTGGGCCACAAAGCATACCTCAACAGAATCAGGAAGATAGATATTGTATCAACTATCTTCACAGACCATGATGCGCTGAAGATAGAATTATGTACAGATGCAGAAAACCAAATCAAACACCTGGAAATTAAACAACTCAATGTTGAACAATGAGTGGGTCAGGAAAGAAATCAAGGAAGAAATCATAAGATACCTGGAAACAAATGAGAATGAAGACACGAGCTACCAGAACCTATGGGACACAGCTAAAGCCGTGTTAAAGGGAAACTTTATAACTCTGCAAGCATTTATCAGGAAGGAAGAAAGGGCCCACATAAACAACTTGACTTCACAGTTCAAGATCTTAGAAAAGGACCAACAAAAGGAGCCCAAGTCAGGAAGTCAGGCAGAAGGAAAGAGATCATAAAATTTAGAGTAGAAATCAATGACATGAAAGCCAAAGAAACAATCCGAAAGATCAATGAAACCAAGAGCTGGTTCTTCGAGAAAATAATCAATATAGATAAACCATTAGCAAGACTCACAAAGAGAGAGAGAGAGAGAGAGAGAGAGAGAGAGAGAGAGAACCCTGATAAACTGAATCAAAAATGAGAAGAGGGATATCAGAACAGAAACCAAAGAAATTCAAAAGATTATCAGAGACTACTTTGAAAGTCTGTATGCAATGGAAGAAGAGAACCTAGAAGAAATGGATAAATTCCTGGATTTCTATAATCTCCCAAGGCTGAATCAAGAAGATCTAGAATACCTGAATAGTCCTATTAATATCAAGGAAATTGAAACTGTAATCAAAATTCTTCCCCAAAACAAAAGCCCAAGGTCCAGATGCATTCACTAGCGAATTTTTCCAAACAATTAAAAAGGACTTATTGCCAGTTCTTCTCAAACTTTTCCAGGAAATTGAAGAAACAGGAACTCTCCCAAACAGTTTCTATGAAGCTCATATCTCTCTAATACCAAAAGGAAACAAAGACACTACAAGAAAAGAAAACTACAGGTCGATATCCCTGATGAACATGGATGCGAAGATTCTAAACAAAATACAAGCAAATAGAATTCATCAACTCATCAAAAAGATCATACACCATGACCAAGTGGGATTTATCCCGGTGATGCAAGGATGGGTTAAACTCGGAAATCAATCAACATAGTCCATCATATCAACAAAAGAAAAGATAAAAACCATATGATCATATCAATAGATGCAGAGAAAGCATTTGACAAGATCCAGAAACCTTCTATGATGAAAATCCTCACCAAAATGGGTATAGAAGGGACTTTCCTCGACACAGTTAAAGCCATCTATCACAAGCCTATGACAAGCATCATCCTCATTGGGGAAAAACTGAGAGCCTTCCCTCTAAGATCAGAGTCGAGACAAGGATGCCCACTCTCTCCACTGCTGTTCAATATAGTACTGGAAGTATTTGCAATAGCGGTTAGGCAAGTAAACGATATTAAGGGCATTCAGGTAGGAAAGGAAGAAATCAAGCTCTCACTATTCTCAGATGATATGATACTATACTTAGAGGATCCTAAGACCTCTACCAAGAAACTCCTAGAAACAATAGACTTGTATAGTAAAGTTGCAGGCTATAAAGTCAACACCAAAAAGTCCATGGCTTTCCTATATGCAAATAGTGAGAGAGAATAAAGTGACATGAAAAGAACAATACCGTTCACAATTGTGCCCCAGAAAGTCAAGTACCTAGGAATCAGCTTAACTAAGGAAGTAAAGGACCTGTCCAAAGAAAACAACAAAACACTAGTTCAGGAAATAAAAGAGGACACGAGAAATGGAAAGATATTCCCTGCTCATGGATCGGGAGTATTAACATTGTCAAAATGGCAATACTTCCCAAAGCATTGTACAAATTCAATGTGATCCCTATAACGATGCCCATGACATTCTTCAAAGAAATGGAGCAAACACTCCTGTAATTCATATGGAACAATAAACACCCATGAATAGCTAAAGAAATTCTTGGGAAAAAGAAAATGGGAGGAATCAATCTCCCCAACCTCAAACTCTACTACAAAGCAGTAATAATTAAAACAGCATGATACTGAAACAAAGGCAGAGCCTCAGACCAATGGATCAGGGTTGAATATACTGACATCTTCCCCCAAACATATGATCATATAATCTTTGATTGGGAGCAAAAAATGTGAAATGGAGCAAGAAAAGCCTCTTTAACAAATTGTGCTGGCAAAACTGGACACCTATATGCAAAGAAATGGGCTCAGATCTCTACCTAACACCATGTACAAAAGTTAAGATCAAAATGGATTAAAGACCTCAACATCAGACCGGAATGCATAGGTACATTGAAAACAAGCTTGGCAAAACCCTCCACAACATTAAAGGGAATGGTATCTTCAAAGATAACATGCAACTGGCCAAGCAAGTGAAAACAGAGATGGACAAATGGCACTATTTTAAACTAAGAAACTTCTGCACCTCAAAAGAAACAGTGACCAAAATACAAAGACAGTCTAAAAATGGGAAAGGATATTATCCCAGTACCCATCCAACAAGGGGTTGATATCAAGGATATACAAAGCACTGGTTGAACTCCACAAGAAGAAAAAATTCAACCTCATCAAAAAATGGGGAGATGAAATGAACAGAAAATTTCTCAAAGAAGAAATTCGAATGACTAAAAAGCACATGAGAAAAAGCTCTACCTCACTAATCATCAGAGAGATGCAGGTCAAAACAACAATGAGATACCATCTCACACCACAGGTACTGGCCCACATCCAAGAGAACAAAAACAATCAGTGTTGGTGCGGATGTGGCGAGAAGGAGACCCTTCTTCACTGCTGGTGGGAATGCCGACTGCTTCAGCCCCTTTGAAAAACAGTATGGATGATTCTCAAAAAATTAGAAAATGAGCTCCTATTTGACCCAGCAATTCCAGTCCTGGGAATATATCCCGGAGAGGCAAAAAACGTACAGTCAAAATGACAAGCTGCACTTGTATGTTCATTGCTATTGCTGCACTGTTCACAGTAGCCAAAATTTGGAAATAACTTGAGTGCCTGAGAATAGATGACTGGTTAAAGAAACTTTGGTACGTCTACAAAATGGAATACTATGCAGTTATTAGAAAAGATGAAATCATGAAATTTACATACAAGTGGTTCTACACAGAAAGTATGCCAAGTGAAATGAGCCGAAAGAGAGGGAAAGGCTCTGGCATGTGGGTACCAGGACTATTTTCTGAACTGCGTGGCCACTTACACAGCCGCAAGACATTTCCTAATATGCAAAGTGATCAATGGAAAGTAAATGATCAAGTATTTCTCCCTGAAAATCAGGCTTGAATGGTGGTGGGAAAATCTGAGCAAAAGATAATGCCCAACCCAAATGCATCTGGACTGTGTATTTAACTATGGTGCTATGCCGCTCTGGGAGGGGAAGGGTGTCTGTCCCTCCACCTGCCCCCTTTGCGGCGGCGACATGGTGGCCTGCATCTTTTAGAGCCTAATGAACAGCTAGGTATTAAACTGCATTGACAAGGCACGTGGGGCTTTATGGGATGGGGACTGGAATTGGCCAGCTCCCCACCATGACAATGCTCCATGTTGCCACCCTCAAATGCCTTCTCTGGCTTCTGACTGACCATGAACCCAGAGGCACACATACCAATCTCAGAACCCAGGGGCTTCTGGCAGTAATCTCTCTAGGTTTATTACTAAAATATCAGAATTCCAAATTTGTGTGGCCACTATTGTGACCACACAACATGATATGCTCTTCATAATCAACAATAGGAAACGAATTTTCTAATGATGTCTTTGTGGCAGGTCTGAATGTTGGGGAAAATTCCAAATAACAATGTTGGGTCTTTTGTTGTAATATTGAATGTGATCAATGTAGAGAGAGAGAGAGAGTAAAGTGGAAATCTGCCACACAAGTGGTTGGTGGTTGGGAGGGGGGTATACTGGGGTTCTTGGTGGTGGAAAATGTGCACTGGTGAAGAGACGGGTGTTTGATTATAGTATGACTGACCAAGACTTGAACTTTGTTACTCATGGTGATTCAACAAATAAATAAAATTGAAAAAAAGAGAGAGGGACAGACATAGGAAGACTGCACTCATCTGGGGAATATAAAGTAACAGAATGAGAGTCAAACACCAAGAATAGTTGAGATAAGTACCAGGAGTTCTGCTCTATGGCTTAGAAGCCAGTAGCAAATGCTGGGGGAAAAGGCAGCTCAGATAGAGAAGGGAACACCAAGTAAAGGATGTTTGGAGGACTCACTCAGGATGTGAGATGCATGCTGAAAGTAGACCAAAGACCAAACACGATGGCCATTCAATACCTCTACTGCAAACTACTTGATCACTTGATCACATGACATCCCGTTACTCATTGATTTGCTCGAGCGGGTGCCAGTAACAACTCCATTCGTCCCTGTCATGTGGTAGTGTAGCTCAATGGTGTCTGCTCATTCTAGGAACACAAACAGCCTCAAACCAATCATTCAGGGTCTTGACAAAGAAGTCTGACCATCTCATAGGTGGGCGGCCAGCGACCTTTTGAATCCAGTCGATAATGGCTCTAGTCCAGCAATTGTCTCCAAATCTCATTACGTGGCCAGCCCATCTGATTTTCAACACCTTGGCAAATGAGACAGTGTCCCTGATTCTTGATCGTAGATGGAGGTCGGAACTTCGGATTTTTTCTCTCACTTGAGTGAAGTGTGATACTCCAAGCATAGCTCTTTTGATTCCTCTTTGGGAGACATGAATAGTGTTCTCATCCTTTTTTCGTAGGGCCCAGGTCTCTGAGGCGTATGTTAATGCAGGAAGGATGGTGGAATCAAAGAGATGTCCCCTGAACTGGAGGTTCCTCGTCCTCTTAGCTATTTCTTCAATGCTCTTGAAGGCATTCCAAGCCGCTCTATTCCTCCTGTGCAACTCAGGTGCTAGGTCATTCATCATGTTGACTTCTCGACCTAGGTACAAATAACTGTTGCATTCAGAGATATTTGTCCCATTGAGAGTAAATGGAATGCCAGGAAGGAGACCATTTCTCATAAACGTCTTCGTGAGATTCAGCTGTAGTCCGACCTTTCCACACTCACAGTCAAAGTCAGACAACATTTGTGCCGCTTGGCTGATGTTTGGTATTGCGAATGCTTTTCCCAGCTTCTGCCGCATCTGCCAGCACTGCTGCTCTTCTCTCTTTGAGGTCTTCCTTTATTGCTTCTTTGCACTGCTTTGCAAGCTCAGACATTCACTTGCAGTTGCCTGAGGCTTGCGCCAAGCCATGTTGGCAAATGAGCTCAAGAGTTTTCAAAGACAGGCATCTTTTTGTGGCTATTTTTCTCTCTGCATTCTTTGCACAATCATGGAGGTGCTGAACCAGTCGATTGTATTCCTCGTCAATGTTGTCAATGACAGCATCTTCCCATGTTGCCGCAATAGTGCCAAAGAGCTCCCAGTTGGTGGTTGTTCTGAAAGTTCTCTTCTTAAACTTTGCAGCCCTTTTTCCCCGCTCTGTGAAGTAGAATTTTGCACAGAGGAGATGGTGGTCCGATCTCATTTGGAATTTTGGAACAACAGCGACATTGGTCAGGCAAAACTGTCAATTGAATATGATATGTCAATTTCGTTGTGGAACCATCCACCAGGAGACTCCCATGTCCAACGTTTAGATTCGGCCTCTGGAATTGTGACTTACCATGAATGGTCTTGGTCGACATGATGAACTCAGACAGTCTCTCACCCTGTTCATTATATTCTAGGCCATGGGTCCCAATGTGGAGTTCTTCAGCTGATCTTCTCGGTCCTATCTTGACATTAAAATCATCAACAATGATATTATAGAAGGTGTGGTCTTCTTTATAGAACTTCTCCAACTCCATGTAGAACTTCTCAATTTGTAGAACTTCTCAATTTCTCCTTCATCATAATTTGATGTTGGTGCATAGACAATGAAGATAGAAACTGCCAGCAGTGAGCCACATCTATTCAAGTGTAATCGTCTGATTCGGATTTTTAGGCATTTGAATGAATCGATATTTATGGCCAAATTTGTGTTGACAAGGACACCGACACCACCGACACCTCTTTTGTTGCATGTTCCGAGGAACGGTTCTTCCCCAGTGTCAAAAACGGCGTGATGAGATTGATGCCTTCTTGTCTTGGTCAGACCAATGATGTCGTACTTGATCTTTCATGCTTGTACCATTAGGTCCTCGATGGATGCATCTGATGCCAGCATACGTGCATTTACGTGCATTGAAAGTACAGACTGTCATTTTTGTCCTTCGTTTTGGCAGCCTAGTTCGGCTCTGAGATTTTATAAGTCTCTCCTTCCTCATCCTTCTTAATGCTGCTGTATTGGTAGTTCTTTCAGGGTCAGGGGAATAAGACGCATTGTATTTACTGGTTTTGGCATATCAAATACACCATGGATGGCTTGCCAGGCTGTGCTGTGTGGGCGGTACACTTTCGGTAGCTTGCCAGGCTCTCCCAGCAGGATAGAGGCTTTTAGGGCAGCCTCTAATTGTTTTTGCAGGCGTTCCCATGGTTTAAACCACATTTGAACCCCATCAAATATGGTGCGGTAAAATTTTGTCTAAGTGTTTTATGAAGTGTTGTGTGGCAGCAAAGTGGCCACGCAGTCCAATAAGCATCCTGGAGCATGGCAGCGGCTTGGTAGTGGAGGTAGTGGAGGTAGTGGAGGTCTGCTGGGCTACTGGGAGCAGGCAAACTACAAAACCCTGAAAGAAAGAGTGAGAAAAAGGGAATGCCCTGCCACAGTGGTGGTGTGGAGTGTGGGGGATGGGGTGTAGGGGTGGGAGGGCTACTGGGATCATTGGTGGTGGAGAATGGGCGCTGGTGGAGAGATGGGTACTTGATCATTATATAACTGAAACCCAAACACGAAAGTTTGTAAGTCTACAACTGTACCTTATGGTGTTTCACTAATTAAAAAAAAAAAAAGAGTAGATGGGGAAGCAAGGGGCAAGACCCCCACTTGTTATATTCAGGGGCTGTTTGGAGGTTCCTGCTGTTTCCTCCAAATTGGCCCACTTTGAACCTAATGCATTCTCTCTGAATACAGTCTGTCTATGGGACCAATGGAGATGAGCATGGCAGGCTCAGGGAGGAAAGAATTTCTGCTGGATGGGACTGCCGGGGGCTCCCTGAATTTACAGGCATAGAGGAGGCGTGCCTCCCTGGGAAGACTCTGAGGTAAGTGAGCAGCTAGGGAGGTGGAGGCGGGGAGAAGAGGTGAGGGCTGGCCTCAGATATAGTTGTGTCAGGCCAAGAAAGCCATGAGGAGCTCTTCAATGCCAGCTTCTCTTCTGCTCCTCTCCTCTCTTCTTCTGATCCACGGTAGACGCATTACCCCTGAGCCACTGACCCAGCTCTTCTCGCCTCTTCTAACCACGGTCCCTTTCAAGAGCAGTCCCTGATCCTGCCCTGCAGAAGGGATCAGATACACGAGAGCGTGGGATCAGACCTGTCGTGGAAGTATTCACTGTCATCCGTCACTGGAGACTGACAACAGATGGAATAGACCACGTGTCCCTGGACTCTGTCCCGGAACGCGTGGGATCTGGTTCAGCTCTTGCCAACGAGCGTGATGATGCTTTTACTCCTGGTCATCCCAAAGGGCAGGGAAGGAGCCTTTCCCAGAGGCTTGGGGAAGGGAGTTGTGGCTCCTGGACAAAACTGCCACACTCACTTCCTCTCAGGATTTTGAGGGAAGGTGTCCCCATTTGCCGTGCAATCAGCCTGAACTGAAACACTCCTCCCTGGGTGCCAAGTTCTGGGGGCTTGAATTTCCTTTCCTCCGGGCAGGACTCCCATGAGTCACTGGGAACCGGATCAGCGCCAGCTTAGTGGTTTTACTTGAGGGGAACCTACAGGAAATAATTTAAGAAGATAATAAGGGGGATTTTTCCTGTCTAGAAATGAGGCCCGTGGGTCTTTGCAAACTACAGTATTCCCTCTTATTCAGAAATGAGGGTAGGCAAGAATCTCAGCCATTACCCCACTGTCCAGCAGAGGATGGACTTTGATGCCCTGGACACTGCTAGGGCACCCCTGTCCCCCTCATTAGGACTCATCCTTCCTACCAACCAGGACCCTACAGTGAGGGCCCTGTTCCAGCCTGCTCATCCAGTTTCCTTTCTATCCCTTTAAGACCTCCCCCACTTTTTAAAAACTTGGTCATCTTCAGAAACAACATGGTTAACTACCAAGAGATAGGGTTGTCATTATTTAGGGCACCACTCTCCTCCCCATAAATCACTTTTATGTCTCAGATGACTGGACCTTAAAATGTCACTAGTTTTGAAATGCAACATTCAGGGGCTGTCTGGGAATTTCCATTCAGGAAAGAAGAACTATTGACTAGTTAACCTAGGAAATTTGGATTACCATAAGCACGCTACCACCGGGGGTAAATTGAATCCAAACTCTGCACTGAATAACAGTTCACTCCTTAGATGAAGAAATCCATGAATCAATGAGAGAACAGAGCCATGGAAGTGAAGCTGCCCTGGGCCCTAGGTTTTGAGGACAGCATGTGGAGTTCTGAAGCAGCTGAGGCATAGAGAAACCACCCGAGTAAGTGAGTGAGTCACAATTAAGAGCAAAGAGAAGAGGGGAGCCTGCATCCCCCACACCCAGGGCTCTGGGGGACTGTCCCTCACCCTCTCATCCCACCTCCAGCCCTCAGCATGCCACAGCTGGGGCTGCCAGACCCCGGCTGGGTCAGAACCTCTCTTCCCCCCTGCTCCCCTGCCCCCCAGCACCATCTGTATAATCTTGCCAAGACTGGCTTTGAAGCCAGGCCGGGCTTTCTCACTCCCACAACAGAGTCTGGGGAGAGCATTGCAAGATCAGTCTGGGAGTTAGGAGCCCCCTTGCTCGGTTCTCACGATTCCCATTTCCGAGTCCCTGGCGGCCATCCTATCTCTGATCAGTGTCCAGTAAACAGAGAAGAGCCTGCTTTCTGCCATCACAGATAAAGTGACACCAGCCCAGGGCTCTATCTGTCACCCTTTCTTTGAAATGAATCCTCCTCCCACCGCTGCTTGCTGTCCCTGGAGAGGAATGCGAGGGGGGTGGGAAGGGGGCGCGCTTTGATGGGGGGGGGGCGGGGAGTGGGGGTGGGTGTTGGGCAGCCTGGAAGGATTAAAGCAACACTTCATTTGAGAGCATTTTCATCTTGATCATCCTGTCGTTTTAACCATGGAATGATCATCCCAGAGGGAAAGTCGTGGCCTCCGGGAGGGGCGGGAGGGCTGTGCTGGGATAACTAAGCTGCTGGAGAGAGCAGAGCTTTGCTGAGGGGTACAGGGAGGGGCGGTGGGTGGAGAAGTGGGGTGGAGGTGCACTCAGTCTTTCTATGCTGGTTTCTTGGTGCCCTTTTTGCTACCCTCTATTTTGGAAACAGCTCCTCTAGGTGATAAAGCTAGAACTTTAGTTTTCCAAGTGGTTGGCAAGAACCCACCTCTTACAGTGGGGTGGAAAGGCAGCAGGACTGCTGAAGGGAGCAGACGGGCTTGGCAAGACTGTTGTTCTCGGGAGCATGTGAAAGCAATTCTTGGTCCTGTTTGCCCATAAAGCCTCCAATCCACATGGCACATTGTCCATCGAAGCCATTTATACACTGACAGAACTTCCCATGATTGCAGGACTTCACCTTGCATGAAACTTTCCTTTCCTCCCAGTTTTCCCAGACCTCCAGAGAGATGAAGCGTGTGAGTGGGAAAACCAATGGGGATTCCAGAAGCTTCCTTCAGAGCATCTGCTAAGGCTGCTGCCCTCTAAACATTGACAAAGTGAGCATCAGGCTTCACTGATAGCAAGAGATTTAGAATGAGGACTGTGATGGATTCTTTATCTCCAATGGTCAAATCACAGCTTAAGGACTTTCATGTTCTACAGGGCACAATTTTCATAATGTGAATTGGATGTGAGAGGCAGTTCCTTATGGAACATTTTGCCTCTTGGGGCAAACATCCCAAGGGCTCTGCCTCTTGGAATGGTTTGGCTGCATTGGAAAGTCAACAAACCCTACCATTGGTTCATTCTATTTTTTGACAGCTCTTTAATGAGCAGCTAATATGTACCATGGCAAAAGCATCATCTACCGGCTAGGAGTGTGGTCCTGGCAGCCAAGGAGCATGCGGGTGGCAGGTAGCCCAGGTTTTCCGCTGGTGATTGCAATTTGCTTTTCTGGCCTGGATACTTGTTGATCTTTATCTGAGGCTTGCATTCAGCTCAGGATTTGCTCAGTGTTTAACTTTCTTTCCCCTATCTAGTTTCGATAACACCCCCCCTTTTTTATTTTCAGATTGCAAAAACAAAATAAGCCAACAAAGATATCTTTGTTGTTGGAATGCCTGCTGCAAACAAACCATTTTTAGCTGGAAGCCCGAGACTCCTAACCCCTTCCTCCAACTGTTTTCTCATTGGCAGGATCTGTTTCAAAGATGATTTTAAAAAATAATAATAATATGCTGTTATAAAGTATTCTAGGAGCATAATTATCCCATCAGAGCAGTAGTTAGCTTGGGTTATTATGATTATTGTGAGGTTTTGATAAGCTACAGTGAAAGAAAGGGTCTAGCGGGTTTGGAAATCAATTGAAGAAGCAGGAGAGCAATCAAAGGTCCATTCCTGGGGTTTTGCCTAGAATTAGTGTGTTTGCAGGATACAGAAGCCAGGCCACAGGACAATCATTTCGGTTCAAAAACTGAATGGACTTCCTTGGAAGGGAGTGATCTTCTCAATGAAAACATTCAAGAGAAAAATAGGATGGCCTCCTGTTTGGAAGGTTAGAGAAGGGGTGGTTCTTGGAGCATACGATTTGGTATTCTTGTCAACTCAAGACTGTCAGGGAGGGCACGGTGAGCGGCAGAGACAGATACATGAGGTGTAAACAGTGACAGCCCTGACAGACAAACCCAGGAGACCTGCAGCGAAGGTCTCCAAGTGAAGTCGATTCCAGTCAGGTCAATGTCTGGTTTCCTTTGTCTGTGAGCCTCATATCAATGGGCACTGCCTTAGTGTCCACATCCAAATATGAACAATGGTCAGTTCTTGCCCATGTCATTCTCAGCCCCAGCCATTGTTGCTCTCAGGACCTGACTTCATTTCTACCATCTTCTGCTCGCACATTGTGCTATCCTTAGCTTATCAGATATCTCCCTTGGCCTAGTCGAATCTCCGCCCCTGGCTGGCTCCCGCTGAATGCTCTGTGCTCTGACCCCATGGGAACAGACCCCACCTGGACGAGTAGCAAAGCCACATGCTAAAGAAGGCTTCCTGGAGAACCTGATCCTATCTTTGTGCACTTGAGCCCTGGCTCACTTGGTGCAAAGCTACAGAGCACTTCTCCTCCAAGAGCCTCATTGGCTGCCTGGTGGGAAGGAAGCCTGGATGTGTTTGTGAGACTCCAACAAGTCTGTTTGAGAAATTCTGACCACATAAAGGAGTGACATTTGCCCCTTAGTTTTGTCAATCCATTTGTGCTTCAGGGGACTCCTAATCCACATGGTTCCTGCTAATTTACCCTTCATTCATCAAAATATTATTTTGTAAGAGTTTTTTTTTGATGTCTGTGAAGCCTGATGAGTCTCTTAAGGCCTGTCCTACTTTGTCCTGTAAAATGGTATGCTCCCAGCACTTAATGGGACCAGGAGCCAGAAAATTTAAGGTCTGTGTTTGCAGAGTCTTGAGGACAGCATTGCAAGCAGGCCACTGCCCCATACTCAAGGCCAATTGTGTTTTTACCAAGTGACAGCAAGGCAAGTTACATTTGTTTATGTTACTCTTTGAATCCTGATTCTTGGGATGGTCCTACTCCACTTCAAAGTAAAGCATTCCATACCATTGCTTCATTCTCTCCTCTGATAAGTTGTTTAATGAGCACCTAGTATGTAGTGGGCATTGCTTTAGTCACTGACATCCAAATATAAACATTGTTCTCTTGCCTTTGAAGAGCTATCTTCTTACTGGAGAAGAGAATGGCTTAAGTAGACCATTCCTTACAGGATAATCAGGAAAGTACCTGTGAAGTGAGGGCATTCGAGTTAAGGAACACCACTCAGTTTAGATTGGAATAGGAAAGAAGTAGTTCAGGGAGGACTTTGGGGTTTTTCAGAAAGACTGACACAAAATATGAATTTTCAACTCTTTGTTCAGTGTGTTTCTCATCAAGCATCTACAATATTTTATAAAAGATGACAGAGAAAAGAGAAAAGGAGGAACATAGAAATACTCAAGTGAACAAGAGCTGACCTGTGTGCTTCAAATAAGAAACCCTTGGTATCTACAATTCATCCAAGTGAGAAATCAATCTTACTTTACCCTTTAGGAAACACACATTTGGATCGTGAGGCTCAGAGCTTTCTGGCGACTGTTCTGCCAACCCTGGGCTCCAACACAGGCAGTGAAGAGTGCAGAAGCATCAGCAACATTGCGCAGAGCTTCATAGGCTGGACAACTGCTGGCTGACTGAGGCCTTGTGGAATTTTCATAAGCTTGTATGTTTCATGTATAACTTAAAGACAGTTTTAAAAGATAGTTTACCCTACCCATATAACAAAAGGTGATAACATTGGGTGCAAGCTCCAAACTCCAACTTTACTCATCTTCCTCAATTACTAACAGATTTTCCTCATCTCTGTCCCCGCTGACAGAAAAAAAAGGACACCTGTCTAGTAGAAATTTTAGTTTGCTAGATAATATTGTAAAGAAGAAAATTGAAATTATATCTAATATTATCCAAAAAAAATAGGGTTGAAGCGATAGCACAGCAGTACGGCGTTTGCCTTGCATGCAGTCAGCCTGGCCGAGCCGGGTTCAATTCCTCCACCCCTCTTGGAGAGCCCAGCAAGCTACCGAGAGTATCTCGCCTGCACGGCAAAGCCTGGCAAGCTACCCGTGATGTATTCAATATGCCAAACACAGTAACAACAAGTCTCAAAATGGAGATGTTACTGGGCCCACTCGAGCAAATTGATGAACAAAAGAGGACAGTGTAGACAGTATATTATCCAAATAACTAATGAAATATTTTAAATATTTGCCTTTCTGATAGCTGCTTATTAAGTCAGAATCCAGTGTTTAGGGATCAGGGATATAGCTCCAGTGGTACAGAACATGCCTTGCTGCTGGGGGGCCTAGATTTGATCTCTGGCACTGTATCTTCTATCTCCCCACCTCTCAACCCAATCCCAGAACCTGTTTGTGGACCCCAAACCAACTGAAAAAGGAAAAAAAATTCTGTGTTGAAAAGTTTGCATATTTTGAGCATCATGATAAATAATCCAAGTAACTGGGCCTCCTCGTTTTATACCTACAATCCACACGGCCAAAAACAATCATAAATTTATTCACCAGACTAATGGCCAGCTACTAGATCCCAAGTCAAGAGGGATATAACATTTCAACAAGATGATCTGAGTTACAACTTTTAGTCTCCCCAAAACCAGTTTGTGCTTTGCTGTAGGATCTTGAAACAGCTTTCCTGTACAACTGATGGTAAACTCTGGATTATGAGAGAATTTGAGTATTCCACCCCAATTTAAATACTCAAAATCTTATTAGTTCCTTTATTTGGGAGGTGGAGTCATACCCAGTGGTGGTTAGAGCTTACTCCTGGCTTTGTGCTCAGGGATCATTCCTGGTGGTTCTTGAGGAACTATATGGGGTGCTGGGCACCAAATCAGAGTCAGTTGTTTGCCAGACAAGCACCCTACCTGCTGTATTATTGTTCCAGCCTCAAAATATTAGTAGTAGTAGTTCTCAATAAGATATGAAAAATGAGAACAGTTTTCCAATTAAAATAGAATCATAGATTTTTTAAAAAATATATAAAGGAAAACAGTGGAATTTTATTCTTTTTTTCCCTAAAAGCTAAAAAGAAAACCAGCTCCACTTCTTTCAAAGAATGGTAAATTGCTGTTTTAACTTTATTCTCAAAAGATAAATATCATTTTACTATGTACTAGTGTACTACGATATGTTTGTGGTTCAGATGAATATTTGAATTAGTCTTGTGAGTTCACTGAAGTTTGGCTACAACGTTGTTTAAATTCTTTATTATTCAGAATTCACTATCACTCACAGAAATGTTCTGAATCACTCAGAATTGCATGCCACTCAATATACAAGTGGCAAGGAAGGAAATGTGGCCAAATGGAAACATAAAAATCAGGGTGTTGTGTGACCCTCAACAGGTCTTATAAACTCTCTGAGTCTCAAATTCCTCTTTGAAAACTGGGAATGATAAGGCTGCCTACTTGAGGCCTCCTATGGAAAATAATGCAACATATCCTTCAGTCCTTTGCTACTTGCATCCACATGCCTGGTAATATGACTCTGCAGTTCTTTGCATCAAGCAGTGATGTTTATTTGCACCCTTTTAACTCTGACCTAAAATTGTGACTTGTTTTTGACAATAAAATTGTGCCAATTGTGCTTAAGCCTGCAGAGTCCTTGGCTGCTTCTAATTTCTCTCAGAATCCTGCCAGGCTAAGATGTGAACAAATCCAGTCTAATTTCCTCAGGTATAAGAGATTGCATGGGACAGAGACAACCTATCCCAGTTGAGTCAAGGACAAGAGAAGGTGAGATCATCTATATAAGAAAAAGCCCAGCTGAGAAAAGAATCCAGCTGAGCCCAGTTCCAAGTACCGAGCAGCAAACTTACAGAGTCAAAAATTATTAATCTTAAACACCACTGAGTTTCCAGGTTACTTTTGTTATACAGAAAATGCTACGTGATACATTATTTTATATAGGATTACTGAAGAAGTTTAAAGCATTAACATCTGTAAAACATTCATAACACCTATGGAAATTGCATTCATTGTTTTCATCATTTTTAAAGTTTTAAGAGGTTCTCACACTTTTATGATATAAGTGGGAAAAAAGGAAAAATAAAATAATGATAATAATAAATAATAATAATAAATTTAAAAATGAAAAATAAAAGATATTGGGACTTGAAAGATGACTTATAAGCATAAAGCTCTTGCTTGGCAAGCACAGGGTTATGAATTCAAGTCCTGGCATGGCCCCTGGTTCACTGAGGTGATCAGGATTGCCACGACAGGCAAGAAGGGCCCAAGGTGAGTTTAAGCCCTGGGGTTCCAGCAAGCATTGAGTTCTGGGGGCAACTCTGACAGTTGTGTTGTTAGGGATCCTCAATGAGAAAGAGCTCAGAAGATGGCTGAGTGTCTTATAAAGTGCCTAGGGCTGACATGAGGTTGTGAGCTTATCCCACTCAGCCAGGGAAAAAATGTTTTGAATCTCACACATTGACTTTACTGAATTTATTGCATCTATATGTTAGCTCAAACACAACAATGAACAAAAAATTAAGGAATTAACCTATGATACTCAGAGTTGGATCTTTTGGCATCTGAACAAGCATTCTTGATTACTGATAAGGCCTTGTAAAGGTAAAGGTAAAGGCCCTCCCATTATTCGTCGATTTGCTCGAGCGGGCCAGTAACGTCTCCATTGGAGACTTTGTTGTTCCTGTGTTTGGCATATCGAATATGTCATGGGGAGCTTGCCAGGCTCTGCCGTGCGGGTGAGATACTCTCGGTAGCTTGCCGGGCTCTCTGAGAGGGGCGGAGGAATCGAACCCGGGTCGGCTACGTTGGCTGCGTGCAAGGCAAATGCCCTACTGCTGTGCTATCGCTCCAGCCCTACTGCTGTGCTATCGCTCCAGCCCTTGTAGTCACTTATTTTTTGGCTAAAGAAATTGTAATCATTTTACAGCCACCGCCATGTTGACTCACCCACCAGTCCTACTTTACCCATTCCCGAACTAAATCTCCCAGGAAATGTGCACCAAGCAGCTAAAATTTGTGGTAACACTGGTCCCCACCGCTGAAAACTCTGGAGCACCTTCAGGAGGCCAGAAGGTTGACTACACACTACTGAGGCCTTTGCAGCCACACCTACCTCCCACAGCTACCTCTAAGCCAACTCATGGGCTCAGATCATAGATTCTGAAATATCTGAACCTCAAGACACCTCCTAATTCCTCAACACTGAAATTCCAGTAGGAGCACACCAAATTAGATGGGAAAGTGACATAAGAGTCAACTATAATATTCTCAACAAACAGAAACAATAACACAGAAGGCTTAATAAACAACAAACAGCATAATAAATCCTTAGGCAAGAACTTAATAAGTCCATGATCAGATGCAACAATTTTCACATAAAAATTGATTTTTATATTTATTTCAATATTGGACCTTTTGTATCTAATCAATTTCAACTCTAGAATTGTATTAGCAGTTGTGGCCTTTGTCTGCATTAAAATAAATTTTAAGAAAAGAGATTATAAAATCATTAAAAAAAATTTTAAAGCATCATTTATATTTTTTGGATACCTTCTGAGTGGCTGGAGCGATAGCACAGTGGTAGGGTGTTCGCCTTACACGCGGCCAACATGGCCGACCCGAGTTCAATTCCTCCGCCGCTCTCGGAGAGCCCGGCAAGCTACCGAGAGTATTCAATATGCCAAACACACTAACAACAAAGTCTCCAATGGAGACGTTACTGGGCCCGCTCGAGCAAATCGACGATCAACGGGAGGGCCTTTACCTTTACCTTTACCTTCTGAGTGGAAGTGTTCTAGACAAAGTGAAAGCCAGACAAAGTGAGAAGCAAAAATTTACTCAACTTCGTATGTTAGAAATCTACAGTAAGTCAAATATAATCTCAGAATTGAAATATTTTCTTTTGTTTTTCTTCTAGTCACAAGTATTTGATACATATCTGCATTTTAGTACAATTATTTTTAATATTTAGATTATAAAATTAAATGGGTTTTGCTATTGTTGTTTTGGGGAAGAGGCTTTTGGGTCCCTTCCCAAGTAGTACCCAGGGATTACTCCTGACTTCACTCAGAGAACTCTCTGTAGTGCCAGAAATCAAACCAGGGTTGACTGTGTACTATGCAAGTGACTTAACTTCTGTACTATCTTGGCTGCTTCAACAATAATTGTTTTTATTGTTATTGTTATTCCTACCACTTGTTAGAAGTTATTATATAGTGTTGTCAATAGAATGAAAGATGTAGAGAATAATTCAACCAGCTCAAAAAGCTGCATGTATTGGTTCTATTTTTCTTCCACAAAATTTGGAGATTATAGACATCTTCTCTGTTTGTCATTAGGAAATATGTAAGATTGTCAGGACTTCTAGAATGCATTCTATTAGTCAAGTATTTTGTTACAATTTTTTCTACATCATCACCTTTAGTAAAGAAATTTTTGCTTTATAGATAAGACTTTATGATATTTCATGCTTTTTTGGTTTAAAAACACTTTTTGTATACCATGTCATTGTCATTTTTAAAATCCCCAACTATATAGAGAGGCATCCCAGGCATATGTGATTTTCAAAGCAAGAAAGTAAAGAAAGCTAGAAAACTAGAAAAGAAATTGGTACACCCATCTCCTCTTTATAAGTGGCATCACTAGGTTCGAATTCTAATTTTCTGATATCAAGATGTAGACTCCTTCAACTGCATATCATCTCTTTTATAAGGCATCCCCAAATGATAATAGTACTGGCCAAACAACTATCAGTGCATCTAATTTTTAATCTTAGTGCCTCTGGACAAGTTATTTAACATATCTGATTCTCATTCTTGTATGTAATAAAGGGAAATAACATAACATAAACCTCATGGAATTTTAATAATGATTAAATATTCTATGGAGAATTCTTAGCACTGGAAGTATTTGATAAATTTCAATTGCTATTACTATTTTGGTATTAATATTGTTATTATTAGCCTTTAATAGATTAGATTGGATAGAATTTCACCTGGGATTTCTAGAATTTCCCCTTAAAAGGATCTGTTTTTTTTTAAATTCTTGTGGCAATGCCAATTTCCTCCATTGACTTGATTTGATGTGCTAATTCTACAAATATACCTCAAAATTAAATGAACAAAGATGGACTTACCATAAATTGTGCTTACTTTTCTTTCATGATTGGAATTTACTATCTTTTGGAATTTGTGGGAAGAGTAAAGGGCAAAATATGTAAGACACTTTTCTCCCAATGGCTACTTTTTAATTATATGGAAGACTGAACCTTTAGTGGAAATATATTTATGATTTGCTCAAGCGGGCCCAGTATCGTCTCCATTGGAGACTTTGTTGTTACTGTGTTTGCATATCTAATACTCTCGGTAGCTTGCTGGGCTCTCCGAGAGGGGCGGAGGAATCGAACTCGGGTCGGCCATGTTGGCCACTTGTAAGGCGAACACCCTAGCGCTATGCTATCGCTCCAGCCCTGGACTGGAGCTGGACTGGGCTGGAGCAATAGCACAGCGGGTAGGGCGTTCGCCTTACAAGCGGCCAACATGGCCGACCCAAGTTCGATTCCTCCGCCCCTCTCGGAGAGCCCAGCAAGCTACCGAGAGTATTCGATATGCCAGACACAGTAACAACAAAGTCTCCAATGGAGACGTTACTGGGCCCGCTCGAGCAAATCGACGATCAACGGGAGGGCCTTTACTTACTTTTACTTTATATTTATGATGGACAGGAAGTTGGGGTAAATTTATCTCATTCCTAAATCCAAAGAGTCTGAAGAGTATAAGCAACTCATCATAATTCAACCAAAAAGTAATGGCATCTACAGAAGTCTCTGAGGTGGACTTTTTCCATTGAAAAGTGGTTATGTAGGTTCTAAACAAAGAAAAGGACAGTGCTGTGTATGTTTCAGTCCACTGCACTGCAAGCTTCCCCTACACTTACATAGAACTTAACTATTGTTATTACTCTCATCTTGAAACCTTCTCAGTCACCTAGAGAATTTTCAACTAAAACTGCTAGAACTGATTTCCTGCACTTTGGGTTATCATTTATTATTTCCTCACTGCCCCCCCATCCCACCCCACCCCCAGTTAGGTCACCTCATTCTTCAAGGCATATTTCAAGGATTACCTTCTCTAGAAGATTCTAGACTCTATGACTCCTGTCCACTCCCTTGCCTTGAATGAAAGTCTCCCACTTAGTTGCACACATTTTTTTTTCTGACCTGTCTTTCCCCACATGCTACAGACTTGTCTATTCATGTCACTGTTATTCCCAGTTCATCCATGAGATCTTTGAGGGCAGTTGCTAGGTCTTATTTATCTTTGTAACTACAACAGCAGAAAGCCTAGTAAGAGTTTAATAAATGGTCTTTACATGAATAATAAACTTTGTTGGTCAGACTATTTACTTGCTTACACCAATTACTAACAGTTCCCTTTTGGGTAGCATGCTAGAGCAGATTGCTTTACTATCAATTGCACTTCTTTACTTGCTTTCTGAAGAGTATATTGAGAACTTTTAATGTATAGCTCACATTAGTTACAAACTTTTCTAGGCTTCACAAGCAACATTTTGACTATAGTTCCTATGCTTGGCTTTGTGGACCCCGTGGTGTGTGAGGATCAAAACCAGGGATTCCACAAGCAAAACATATACTCCAGAAAACCCTGAACTACCTCTCTGTCTCAGGACTAGGAAGTTTTAAGATGTAATTTCCAGTTACAAGTCCTCTGTCCTGGGGCCAGAGAGATTGTAAAGGTGTTAAGGTGCATGCCTCACATGCCAACAGACTCCTCCAACATATGGTCCCCTGAGCATTGCTGGACATAGCCTTGGAGGACATGAACACCACCAGGTATGGCCCTGGAGGCCCATCAAGCATTTCCAGTATGGCCAGGATAATTACTAGTTCTGTAGGGACTGACAAGCACCTCAATCTTGGGCCTTCACGTTGAACCTCTGGCATGATTTATAAGAAACTCTTTGCCCTCCCCCGCCCTCAGGCCTCTTGAATACTACTTGGAAAGCATCCCTGCCACCCCCCCCCCAAAGAAATCATCTACCCCTCAACATAGATACAAAATTCTACAATTTTATTTTATTTTAGTTTTTTGCTTTTTGGGTCACACCCAGCATTGCACAGGCGTTACTCCTGGCTCATGCACTCAGGAATTACTGCTGGCAGTGCTCGGGGGACAATATGGGATGCTGGGAATTGAACCCAGGTCGGCTTAGTGCAAGGCAAATGCCTTACCTACTGTGCTATTGCTCCAACCCCAAATTATACCATTTTTAGACATAAAAACCATGGATTAGGAGAAAAATTGACAAGAACTGATCTGAAGACTTTGCCCTAAGATTTTAAACTCATCAACAAATTGTCATTTACTCCCCAGAGGTAGATATTGTGAACTCAACTTCTTGAAGAGTTGCGTTTTGCATTGTTTGTTCTTCCAATCAAAAATCTTACATTCCATTGCCCTCTTAAGTAAATTGAGATTTTGCCTACAGTTTTCAGGATTCATCATAAGTGATAAAGAATAATTCTGTGCTTAAAACACATATCCTCCTTGCCTAACACTGAGGCAGTGGAAAGAGCAAGTTTATTTTTCCAAATGATTTTATAGATGATTTTATGACTCCTCTTTACTTTATCTGTAGTTGTTAACATTGCACTCTAAATGGACTGCAGGAATACGAGTTAGAATAATGTCTATTTATGTTAGAGCAGCTGCCTTTTCAGTGTATCACCAGCACCTTCCTGTGTGGAATAGCCCACAGATAATTAGTTCAAACTGATAGATACATAAGAATGCATCTCTATCTTTTAATGAGGGGGTTATTCCAGTACCCTTGGCGCATAATTCTGGCTTTCATTTGCTTGGTAACAAAACTGTTGAGTGTGTAAGTGGTTTGAAATTCTAGATCTTAAGGATCCATTTCTAGAGGCAATAAAAGGAGAAGAATAATTCTTGGGATAAAGGTTAAAAAAAGACTTGGATTATTAGTCCCTAATAATCCTTCCCTAAAGAAGGATTTAGGAGAGGGCATCTTGCAGATACAGTTAAACTCTGGCAAGAATTGCCAACCCATGACAGTCACTGGATAAGTTATTGGAAAAGAATCATCACAGGGTTTCAAAATGCTATCTCACTTAATTATTAGTTACTTGCAGATAAGTTAACCTTCATGATGTCCTTATTGTGGTAGAATATCTTCTGGAGGGGGTGGGGGGTATGGTGTCACCAGCAGGTCAATCTGCACCTGTGAGGCAAGTGCATCAGAAGCCTGATGGCGCCTTCAGACTTCCAGATTCCCCAAAATTGCTGCTGTGCCTTTGGCCAGACCCCAGAAACTTGGGGCAAAGTTTACTAAGAAAGTAAACGGACAAAAGTTAGGTATGTGGGAGACACACCCACAAACCACCTCCGGCTCAGCTATATAATTGGAGTCTTGGTCTCTCTGATTCCTGATTGAACTGCTTAATGGCCATGATCCCAGACTCAGAAACAAATCTTGGAACCCAGCGGCTTTTGGCAGAAATGCGTCCGGTCCCTGCAGTAGGTTACCGGCGCTGGGCCACCTCAGGTGGGAATAGTTTCGTGCCTTGGCCTGTTCCCCCTGGTGGCCCGATGGCCACCATCCTCCAGAGGCCACTGGACAGTCAGGTTTGGGCCCACAGTGGTGAGACTTGCAGGGCCTCATGGGATGGGGGTTGGAGCTGGCCCTTTCCTTCCCGTCCCAATGAGACCCCGAGTCGCCACCCATGAACGGCCTCTCTGCCTCCTGATCAAGCTGCTTAATGACCATGATCCCAGACTCAGAAGCAAATCTCAGAACCCAGCGGCTTTGGGTAGAATTGTGCCTGGACCCTGCAGTAGGTTACTGTCACTGGGCCACCCCAGGGGGGAAAGGGTGCTGTCCCTCCGCCTGCTCCCTCTTGGTGGCTGGGTGGCCGCCATCTGCCAGAGGCCATTGGACAGTCAGGTTTAGGCCCGCAGTGACAAGATACGTGGGGCCTCATGGGATGGGGATGGAGCCAGCTCTTTCTTTCCTCCCTGTCCCAATAAGACTCCGAGTCACTACCCACGAATGGCCTCTCTGGGTCCTGATCTAGCTGCTTAACGGCCATGACCCTAGAGACTCAGGAACATTTCTCGGAACCCAGCAGGTTTTGGCAAGAAATTCTTCCAGATTTAATTGTTAAAATTTTGGAATTTCAAAATCATGCAGCCACTTCTGCAGCCACACGACATCATATTTATTCATAACCAGCAATAAAAAACAAATTGTCTACTGTTGTCTTTTTGGCAGATCTGAGTGTGGGGGTAAAACCTAAATAATAATGGTGTGTCTGGTGTCAAAATATTGAATGTAATCAAAGTAGGGAGAGAGTAATTTGGATATCGTCTGCCCCACAGGTAGGGGGAGGATGTGGGATGAGGTATGCTGGGGCTTTTGGTGGTGGAGAATGGGCACTGGTGAAGGGACAGGTGTTTTATTGTATGACCAAGACTTAAACCTGGAAGCTTTGTAACTGCTCTCACGGTGATTCAATAAATAAAATTATAAAAAATGGGGGAAAAAGTAAGGTGGAGTTCATGCACAATTCCAGCCTAATCAGTGGCTGAATAAATAGCAGTACTCCTACGTAAAAAAAAAAAAGAATTTATGCTGGGATGCCTAATAAAAGAAGAGTCAACACAAGTATGTGTTTTAGATGCAAAAAGGGTTGGTTTCTTGATATTCTGTGTTGTTTTTCCAGCACTGTCAAAGTGCTTAATGACAGAAAGATTTTCTGGTTGATCCAGCTACTGAAGTTGCAACCGAATTGCAACTAGTTGGTAGATCGCACTCATCACTTTCAGGTAAATGGTTTTGGCTGAGGTAGGACAAGGGTGGAAGAGACTAATGGAAAAAATGACTGAAGAGCAAAGTCAACTTCTATTTCTTATAAAAAAAAATTTTAAAAAAAATCTTGAGACCTTGCCGGGGCCCCTTGGAGAGGGGTGGGTTGAGTTTCCCTCCCCGCCCCGAGCAGAGCCCCGGCAGCCGAAGACCTCCAGAACCAGCCACAACCATGCTGAGACCACTCTCCATATGCATGAAGGAATTGGTCGAGGAACACAGGCATGCAGGTCCCGGGGCTGAGTTCTCCAAGCCTGCTCAGATCGGAGCTGAGCATCCTCCACCCAGATCCTCCATCTTCCAGTAGGCAGGGTCACACCCACCAACTGGACCCCAGCGCCATGTAATCCCAACAACCAAGACCCAGAGACTATAAAACCCAGCTCCCGACATCCTATTATCTCATTCTTACTTTAGACAACCTGGCAGGCTACCGAATGTAACCTGCCCACACGGCAGAGTCTGGCAAACTCCCCATGGCGTACCCAATATGCCAAATACCAGTAACAATGATGGGTCTCATTCTCCTAACCCTGAAAAAGCCTTGAATATGGCACTTTTTAAGATTTCAGGGCTAGGACAAAGGAGACGTTACTGGTGTGTTACTGGTGCCTGCTCGAGGCAATCAGCAAACAACAGGATGATCATGAATCTTGGGACTGAGGAGGTATCACAGTGGTGAGGATTCAAACTCCGGCACCATGAGAACTTCTTAGCACCGCTGGATATAGCCTTGGTGGCCCCTGATAGATCAAGCAGCATCACATCAGGTCCAAGCATTGAACTTTCTGGCCCTGTTGGTCAAATATTGCTGTGTGTGGTCCATAGACATCCTGAGCACCATTTGGGAACTTGGCCTGCAAAGAAAGGAACAGGATTTATAAGAGTGAGGATTGCAACCAGGTCATCCCCATTCTGACAATATCAACATAATTCTACTGGCTAGATAAGAGAAAGGCCTTGACCTCTGAAAGAATACTCTGCACAATCTTTTAAATTCTGATTCATTTCCCTTCACCCATTTCCAGATCTTCTATTAGGTGAGCCTCTACAATCTGTTCCAGCTCAAATGCCCATTTAGACTGCCCAGTGAGACCACATCACTGCCCAGAGTAAGTCAGAGCAGGGGATTCGGTAACCTTAGCAGTCTATCTTGGTTATCTTACTCACAATTTCAAATCTGACAATCACTCTTTATGTGTTGATTAATGTACATCTCTAGAAAATTTCCAAAATGATCCCAGATCACTTCTACTGCCCTTAAAACTCAAGATACCTTTCCAAAAAAAAAAAAAGTTACCTTTCCAAATATACTTCTTTTCATTTTGTAAATCCCTGGGAATTTCAATGAAAATATTATTCATATGTTTGTTTTGTGTCCACTTACCTCATTCTACTGCATAGTGAGAAAAAATATTATTATCCAAGAAGTCTCAGAATCTTTTCTTCCTGTTGGGAGAATGATGGTCACAGAGTTAACCAAATTCAAGTCAGACTGGAAAATCAAAACCACAGGCTTTTATACTATTTTTCTTCCTAATCAAAGAAGCCAGGCTAAGAATCCAAAGAAGGCAAAACTATTTTAATAGCTGGATGAATAAATCAGAAGTGCCCAAGCAAATTAGCCATCACACAATTTATTTTCTGTTAACAACATTTTTGGAGATAGCACAGCGGGTAGGGCGTTCGCCTTACAAGCGGCCAACATGGCCGACCCGAGTTCGATTCCTCCGCCCCTCTCGGAGAGCCCGGCAAGCTACCGAGAGTATTCGATATGCCAGACACAGTAACAACAAAGTCTCCAATGGAGACGTTACTGGGCCCGCTCGAGCAAATCGACGATCAACAGGAGGGCCTTTACCTTTACCTTATAAATGTTCTTATCCTCTAACCTTAAAATTCTATTAAGAAGTGGCCCAAGGGCAGTCAAGAATATGCAAATAATTTTATATTGGTACATTATTTATCAAAGTCAACATTTTAAATTTCTTTAACATAATATATCCAACTCTGTTATCAGTTAAATAATCCATAACATGTCTAAAACTTGAAGTACTGAGTAGCTGTTAATATTTAATTAACTAATTAGCCTTATAGTGCTAGAGATCAAACTCAGAGCCTCCAGTTTGCTACCAATGAGCTACATCTCAAGTCTAGCTGTTAATATTTAATACAAGAATATTTAGTGACAAACAAAATGTTAATGATGCACTAATAAAACAGGAAAGTTTCACAAAGCTAGTATGAGTTATTAAAAAATTAATGGGAGAAAAGGATCCAATAAATTGTGCCTCCCATTGCTGTATGTAGAATCTTTGCTCCAGAATGAAAGGGAATTTCTCCTCTCTATGACTGCAGTAAGGTAATAGCTTTCATTTCTGAAGAGTTTGGGCTCTGCACACTCAGGGTGATTAGTCAGAAGCCTGCTAACCTGGCCAGAAGAATAGTACAGTGAAGAAGGCACTGACTTTCCATGCATCAGACTGGGATTTGATTCCGCAATACCCCATACGGTTCCCTGAGCCCTGCCAGAAATCATCCCTGAAGACAGAGCCTAGAGGAAGCCTTGAGCATCTTCGAGTGTGTCCCAACCCTCTCTCTGCCTCCACAACAAAACCTGTGACCTCTGGAAGGAAGTAGGTGAGGACTAGGCCTTGAGGCAGAATGATATTCCATGTCTCTCTCTTCCTTTGTACTGGATTCTCTGATCTCTAGAATGCTAATACTCTCTGATATCTCTCTTCTCTGTGGACGACCTTCTAATACTCCATATTACTCCTCTCTGGCCTCTCCATTTCTCAAAATTGGTCAACAGTAGACTGTCCCAAGGCCTTTTGATTGGGCACTCTTCAATTCACTGCTACCTGGGGTTTTCCTCCACCTTTACCCCCAGTAGTAATTCAGAGAGGAGGAAGCTTGTCATCTTCATGGTCTCTCTGCCTCACCTCCAGACTGTCAGCTTATCATACCCCCTAGAATCACCAAATCCTCTTAGAAGCTGAGACACCTCACCCAACTGGTTTTCCTTCTGCTTCCCTGGACACATCCATACCCAGGCACCTCTGCAAGCTTTTTCTCATCACATTCTACACATGGATGTACTAAACCCTCAATCTGTCTCTCTTATGCCATCCGTCTTATCCAGGTAACATTCATTTGAAGACACTTAAATACCATTTTTACTCAAGATTATTTCTATGTCTGCAGTGTAAATGTAACCCTCTTAGACATATCATATAAAGCATATTAAATTGTATCTCCATTCCATGGAAATGTAGTTATTTGGAACTGGAGAGATAATACAGGGGGGCATTTGCCTTGCATGCGGCTGACCCAAGTTCAATCCCTGATACCCCATATGGTCCTCTAAGCACCAACAGGAGTAATTCCTGAGTGCAGATCCAGTAGTAACCAATGAGCATCGCCAGCTATGGCCCCAAAAACAAAAAACGAAAAGAAGAAAATGTATTTTTTAGGAGAAGGGTAGTTTTTTGGGTTTTATATATATGTATATTATATATATGCATATTTGAGATATCATAAAAAGGTTTGTCTTTTTAATTATTTAAATGTATAATTAACTCAGTGTTTCCATTACATTTAAATATTAACTAAATGTGTAGTCATCACTATTTCTTTACCCCACACAGAAGCTCTGTATCTATTAAATAATTTCCTATTTTCCTCTCCTTCCAACCCAAATTACTAGCTAGTAATCTACTTTCTGATTCTATGAATTTTATAATTCTAGAATAAATGTGTTTTTCTTGTGTTAGAAAAGATGAAATTTTATAATTTTTCTTTTGAAACTGAATAAAGTATTTAATTAGAAGTGGCTCTCTCACTTTTTGGTCACCAACCACATACCCAGGAATTTTTCTGAAGTGGAAAAATATAATCTCCAGTAATTTAAAAATAATGAATCTTTTATGTATAATAAAATTTGACAATTAATGAAAATTATATAAAATGATGTGATAGACATGTAATGCATTATGCATTCATATTTTTATTTTCATGCTTGGGTTAAAAAATAATTTTTGAGACACATGAGTTGCAAATTTAGTGCAGAGTTCCCATGTACCTTTCATTAATTACTCTAGTGATAAGATCATACATAATCTATAGACTATTATAAATGATCACAACTTTATTTGGATTTCACTAGCTTGTTTTAGTTTGTTTCTTTTGGGGAGTGTCACACCCAGCAGTGCTCGGGAGTTACTCCTGGTTCTGTGCTCAGTGTTCATTCCTGGGAGTAATCAGGGAAACATATGCAGTATTGGGGATCAAACATGGGCTGGCTACATGCAAGACAAGTTCCTTACTCATTTCACTGTGTATCCAGCCCCTGAATTTCATTAGATTTTACAAGCATCAATTTTGTGTGTGTGTGTTTACATCATGTTTAATCACATGTACATTTATGGATTCCTGTAACCAGCCCCACAATTAAAATATAAAATGATTCCATCAGAGCACAAGAGCCTTTCATGGTGTTCCCTTTAATATCACCTTCTCTAATATAGTTGATTAATCCACGATAACCCCTCAGACTTCCTCTATTTCTATAATTATTGTTCTTTTCATTTAAAACACCTATTTCTCCCTCCCATTTCCTAAATACCTTGCCAAGAAGGTGGTTTACATGATCACATTCTTTTTGGTTTGTAGAAAATGATATACCAGAAAGACTGAAATGAGAGATATTCAGTGTGCTGATTTCACTTGTGGCACTTGGAAAATGGTAAGAAATTCAATGGTATATTAAATAATAAACTTCATAAACAATTTTTTTTTTTGCTTTTTGGATCACACCCGGAAATGCTCAGAGGTTACTCCTGGCTTTGCACTCAGGAATCACTCCTGGTGCTCAGAAGGCCATATGGGATGCTGGGATTCAAACCCAGGTTGGCTGCATGCAAGGCAAATGCCCTACCCACTGTGCTACTGCTCCAGCCTCAACAATTTTTTAAAAAATTTTTGGGCATCTCTAATCTTCATGATTTGGTATCATCAGGAACTAAAAACCAACTTTCTCTCTTTTATCTCTGTCCCCCAAATCCATTTCTTCCACTTTCAGCCTAATCATTCACCCGTCTTTCCTGACCACAAAAGACTTACCTCTCCCCCTGCTTCTGCTCTTGTGCTTCTGAAACCTATTTCAGTGGCAGTTCATGGTCCCTTTGACTCATGATCATGTGTGATCTCAACTTTGCAAATACCTTTTTTAGACACACTTTCTCTAACCATTTAATTGCTTCCTTCACTCTAATCCACCTCCAAGTAACTACCATCTGACCCTGTTTTATTTTGTTCACACGTTATAAAGAATTTCATAGCACCTTATCTTGTTTCAGTCACTTACTAATTGTGTATATTTCCTTTCTTCTGTAAAATCACCTTGATGGAGAATTAAGATGCTTGCCATTCATGCAGCTGACCCTGGTTTTATTGCTGGAACAGCATGTTCCTCTGAGTATAGCTGGGAGTGAACACTGAGCACAGAGACAGGAGTACCACTGGCTGTGACCCAAACTACTCACCCTAAATAAAAATAAAAAAAATCACTCTGACAACAGGAAGATCCTCCTCTCCCTTATATTTGTAACACTTGCCACAGTCTATGATCTCTATAACCTGTATTGATTGAATAAATGTCTACTTTCATGTGACTGAAAAATTGCCCCCACAAAATAGATAAGCCAGATACCATTCCATAGATACTCTAGTAGGGCTCAGAAAGTGCAGGAAGAAATTGAGAACCCCTAGAGTAGCTGAGGATATGCAGACTGGCAGGAGACTGCTGATGACTTTAAAATCCATCAATACACTGAGCTCAAACCTCAATGCTGTGAAAATGTTCTTGAAATGTGTGACCACAGTGATTAGAATGTTGAGTTTGATTACCCAGTGAAGATCTCTGTCTCTGTCTCTGTCTCTCTATGTCTCTATCTTTGTCTCTGTCTCTATGTCTCTATCTTTGCCTCTGTCTCTGCTGTCTCTCTCTGTCTCTCTCTCTCTCTCTCTCTCTCTTCTCCTGTTGCCTTCTTTAAACAGATAATCAGCTACTTGGAACCTTTTGCATAATACTCCAGCAGGAAACACAAGACACAGACAAGTTTCCTGCCAGAGCCTTGAGAGAACTGCTCCAAATTAGCTTGTATTTGTAGGTTCACCTAAGGCACAACACATTTTGGCTTTAACATCCCAATTTTGAGAGCAGCCAGTTCAATTGGATTGAATATTTTCTGCTTTAAGAAGCAAGTTATGTACTGATCTATTGCTGAAGATGAGGGTGAAAGAGGTTAATATTTGGTATTTGGGACCAAAGAAGCAAAATAAATTCATTATTTCTTAAGGGAAGAGAGACTTTTGTCCATTAAAAACATGAAAGACTTCATTTTCAAAGGAAAGTAGTAAAATAAGTTCTTGTACTTCAAAGAGGAAGGAGAAAAAAAAAGTCCTCCAAAGAAAATATTTCTGTACCATCATGATAAGACCATAGTTGGTCTTTGGTGTTGATGAAATACTTGACTCACCCAGATTATATCTGATTTCTGAAGGCTAGAGCTACTTAAACAAAAATGTGCTTCCCACCACGAAGCAGGGGTTCCTAGGGTGCAGGCTGAGGGGTATCTCATTAAGAAGGCGTATCTCCTTCCCTGGGAGTCAGAGGCCTCATGCAACAGAGGGAGCCGGTTTTTCTAATTAGGCTTTGTAGTCGTCTGGAGAACACTCCTGGGGAAGTGGGTACCAGGGAAAAAGTGGTGAGATCAGCATGTGAGTGATCTTCCTTCACTCTGCATTCCCCACTTCATCTATCAAACACGGACTCACCTACAACACGCTGAGAAGTGGACCAGCTATGGCAGGTGCCATGATCACTGAGATTCAGCTTTGACTTCAAAAATCAGATCCCCTAAGTGCAGGAGGAAAAAGAAAATGTGTACAGGTCTCCTCTGCTATCCGAAAGAAGGATATTTTTATGATATCTTTTGACAGCCCAAATGAAGAAGCAATTACCAACCGTGCACATGGAAAAGTCTTTTAGCATTCCCAAATCTAAAAGGTAATCTACCAAATAACACACAGAGACATTCACACAAATCGATAGTAAAAATGTGAATGATATGATCAATATATAATCAAACATAACCAGGAAGAGGTATAAATAGTGGATGCACAATGTCATTTCCGTGATCAAATTCAGAAGGCAGCCAACCATCACTCCAGAACACTGAGAAGTGATGCATGATGGTATGTTAGACTGAAGAATGGTCTGATATTCCTGGTAGTAGGAAGTGTGTGAAAGTGGGGTGCAGGAGAGAAGAGAGTCATCTACTTCCAGCAGGCACTAACATCTCCATCCTCTTGTGTCTGTCAGTCTGTCATTGTCTGAAGTTGAAGGCTTTAAAATCAATATGTTTAAGTATGTACCTTTGTGCATTTCTCTATCCATGACTCTTTGTGGGCTCTCACAACACCCTGAACTCTTGCCCTCAGTATGCATCCTCTTTCAAAATTCAAGTAGGGGTTTTGTGCAAACCCTCCCATGCTGTTTTGTGGAAAGAGGTGAGAGCATCATTGCTGTGCTTCAAAGTCACTTCCGGGATGACTCACACTGGGCGAGCACCACCTCAAGAACAACAAAGTCAACTCTGAACACACTTCTTGATTTTTTGCGCTTTGTTGTTCAAGTGGAACCCTCTTCAGATTATTTTTTTAAGTTGGTGAAAGTGAGTGTAAAAGAAGGTCTTCCTTAAAAGTAAATGTTAAGCACTGCAAATATTCGCAAAATAAGGAGATTTACATAAATAACTTGAAGGCCACGTGGAGGAAAACTATAATTTCCTCCTATAAGAAAACTATAAAACTCTAAGAAAGCTTGAGTGGAGCTGTTATGAAATGCTGGAAAAGTGGGAACTTATTTCACCTGCCTGAGAGAAAATGGTGTAAAAAGGAGGAGGAGAAAATAGAAAACAATCTTTGTGGAAGAGACCACATTGACAGTGTGCCTTATAGAATGGGGAGGGGAGCATGGGGAGACCAGAGGGACAGCCTTCATTGATGAACTCACAAACCCATTATCAGAACAGTTTCTGTATGAGAAGGAAAAGGAGACACATATGTGTAAAATCTGTCAAGGCTAAATTTTTGGTTGTTTAGAGTCAGGTGGGATGACAGAGATGAATTAGAGGTTATTTTTTAATTAGAAAGAATCGAGTAGATTCCCTCTCTCTTTATCAGTGTTCTGAAAAGAGGTACCTTTCTATGTTGAACTTTGGCCATAGAGGGGAATCAGTTCACTCTTCATTGAAAGCAGCCCTTTCAGCATTGTTGACAAAGTTCCATTATTTATGCCCTCAAAATAAAGTTAAAAGCTCCCATGGCATATTTTCCTTAAGGTCCCTCTCCTAGTGTTTGTTTGTTTTCTTCACCTAAGGTGTGATTGAATAATCAGATCAACTACTCATGTACTCATGCCTTGGTAGCCCAGAAAGTGAAATTTTATGCTTTGGGTACCTTCTCTACTCCTGGATCACTTATTATAATATTTTATTTCACTGAAATTTTAACACCAACATTTATAACAAGGAGTTAAGCAACTTCACACAAGACATTTTAAAACCTATAAATGTCTCACCCAATGCTCTCCTCTGAGTTCACTTTCTTTTGCCTATGGGAGTGGGATAAAATATACAGTTTATCCAGGCCTGGACCTGCCAAATGGAGACATAGCACTTTGTTTAAAAAGAAGATATCTTATTACTTACAACCCTCACCTTCTGGCCCAGTCTAATGCCATAATTGCTCTCTTAAATTTCCCTTTATTTAACATTATCCATCCTGTCTTCTTTTGTTACCATTATTTAACTAACTAAACAGACCAAATACAATACCAAGGACTAAAGGAAGCATGAATTTAACTTATGGAAGCCTGCTTTTAATTTAGGATTATGGGGCCAGTTTCCTAGAAATTGCCACATTTTAAAGAAAATGAATTTTTCTTATTTCAAGACATGGCTGATCTAATTAAATTTAGTTTAATCTAATAATGAGTCACGCTAGTGTTGTCTTCAAAATTAATATTTCAGTCTCAAATATAAATTTTAATAATCAGATTTCTATTATTTCTAGTATAAATTAAAAATTTAATTATTGAGTTCCCAGGAGAACTTTCTCCTCTCTCCTAGAGAAGTATTTGAAGGTATAAAAATATAAAACAAAATTGTATTGGCCACCAAACAGACCACTATGAATTTTTCCATTCTAAAGAGATACTGAAATAAAAAAAAAAAACTATTGTGGAACTGGGAGTCTTTTATATGTATAACTTAAAGGTAAGCTCTTGGAAGGCATGATTAATTTTTTTGTTGTAGCACAGAGTGCAGTAAATAAGTACTGAATATTTTTATTAAACTGAACGTGAGATTAAGTCAAGGGGGAAGACTTTTCTATTTTACTCTCCATTAAATGTAACAAGTGCTTGAGAAATCTGAATCAATAAATGAATGAACAACTCTGAAACTAACCTGATACTTCTGATCCAGATGCTGTACTGGTTCCTGTGGATTCTTTAGGATACCTGACAAAATGGAAGCTATTGAGATACTGAGCAAAAATAATTGAGCAGGACAACAGACCTGCTTCCAGTTCAGGTCAATATAAAGAAATGAAGCACATGACATTTTGCACGAGATAATGTTCACTATCAAGAGGTCCAAGGAGTCTGCCAGGTTTGATTTGTTAGAAATACAAAAAGAAAACTAAATTCTTCTAAAATAAAAGATAAACATTAGTATTAGAAGTAAAAAAGAGAGAAAGCCAGATTTTACATAGCCCTACTTGTAAGATAAAGAAGCTACAGAATATAGATAAGAAGATACTATAAACTGTAGAAAATTTCCATTTGAATTGTGTTAGGTGACTTTATAAATATCTGTACAGAGTTGGTATATGCCCCATCCCAGAATAGGCAGGAAGAAAATGACTTTCTCTGGACATGTTTTTAACCCCAGTGCCAAGAAACTTCTCTCTTGTGTCCTTTAATGTGTTTTGGTTCTGATCTAGAATGAAGATTTATTTTTTTGCATGTCAACATCACAGAAAAGGAAAAAGGGAACTGAGGTGCCAGCTACAAAGTCCAGTAATACAATTCCCTCAAGATGCACGGTTTTCCAAATTAATTCGACCAACCAGAAGCGAAGCAAACAAATCAAAACACTGTTCACTGGAGAGATCAAAATGAAACGTCTTTCCTTAACTCTCTGCTATTTTCCCCTAAGTCTGAAAATCACCATCTTAACTTGGGAGAGAATGATATTACAGAGAAAAGCTGCAAGTGCTATAAATTCAGAATCTTCCTAGCCTTAGCAAAGACTAACAATAACCACAAAAATCACAAAATTCAGTGATTATTACCAAAATGTGGTCACTGGAATTGGCTCATGTATCTCTACTGCTCATTAGCGGCACTCACTTTGTTTATGGAAACCGGGTTTTAATAACACTAGTCCTCCTTCAAGTTTTCAAATAATTGCATAATGATAAAAGTTGAGGAGCATGTGGAATATATACATATTCTACCACATATTTACATGGATTTGTGTGCAAAGACATGCATACCAGCAAAGAAGGTTAACTATGCTGGCCTCTAAAATGGAGCCGTGTCTGGGGAGAAACACAATAGACATTGAACCAAGCACATCAAAACTGCTTCATGGTTTTCTGACATGCCTTCAGGCAGCATGGAACAGCGTGTCCAATTGGAAGTGCAGGGAGAATTTTGAAGCAGTCAAAAAAGAAATGAATCCTTCTCTTTCTCTTTTTCTTTTTGAACTCTATAATATAATTTTTCAACATTGTCCTTTTGAAGTCTGACATTAAGATGAAAATTCCTTGAGGATTGTGAGACCCTGGAATGCATTACAAAGGAGGGCACGGAATGTCCTTTAATGTGGATCTTTAAGAAGAGGGTAGACAGAATTTTTAGAACTCTCCCCACCCTCTAATTCTAACATCCTATGAAAATGAATTTTAGCTTGGCCTGCCTCGCACGAATAGAAGGAAACAAAACCAAAACAAACCCTTCCTAATTAAGTCTACTGTTACCCCACGATATTATAAGGAGGCTCTTTGTGGCAGAGACTCACTCCTGTTCTGTTCCTCTTTTTCTTCTTTACTCGCATACTCTGCAGTGTTCTGAATGTTCTACTTCTTCTGCCCTCAGGATGTTCTTGTCCACTAACTGACAACCTAGGAGCAGGGGCACATCCCCAACCCCTGACACTTGTGTCTATGTCTGAGCATCAGTAGTCACACTGTCACTTTCTTTGTTCAAATTTATTTCCTGGGTCCTATCAGGGTTATTCCAAACTTCTAGTCTCCTCAATTTTTCAAGAGTTGAAATTCCTTTACCTGGGAGAACAGAATCAAACTGCAGATGGAGACCTTGAATGTTCTTCCATTTGGATGAGACAATGGCACCTTAACTTTACTTCAATTTACGGTCTCCCACTTTGGTGGAGGGAGAACTGAGGCCCCTGGATGTGAATTTTCTTGGTTTCTGACCCTCTTTGTCTAAACTTGCCTACCTTTACACCAGACCTGTCTTCTTTCTAGTGTGGGAAAATGAGGTATGCCTCTTCCTGCTGAAGGCCAAACAACTCCCTGAACTCAAACTCCAGTCCTCCCCCTGGCCTGGCTAAATCATGCTGTCTTCCTTATTTTCCATTTCCCTCTTTCTCTCTCCCCCGTCCCCACTCAAAAGCACAAAAGTTTTAGATCATAGTTTCTTTTTTGTTAAAAAATTGTAAGTTTCTATAATGGATGGACATAGGGAGTATCATGCTGAATGAGATGAGTCAGAAGGAAAGGGACAGGTATGGAATGACTGCATTCATTTGTGGTATGTAAAAAAATATATAGTAGAAGAAGAATATCTATGGCCAGGGAAAACAGGGGTTGAAAGGCTGGTCAACAGTTGGAAATAACTAACCACCTGTGGGGCTGAGGGTAGGCAAGATAGAGAAGAGACCGCTATGACAACAATAGCTGGGAATGATCACAATGGACAATATCTGAAAGATAAAAGTAGGTAAGGAATATTCTGGCTAATCTTTTAGCATCAATATTGCAAACCACAGTACTAAAGGGGAGAGAGAGAGAGAGAGAGAGAGAGAGAGAGAGAGAGAGAGAAAGTGCCTGCCATAGACGAAGGCAGGGGGTGGGGAGTGGAGGGTGATGGGCGAAACCTGGGGACACTGGTGCTAGGAAATGTACACTGGTGGAGGGATGAGTGTTGAAATACTGTGTGATGGAAATATAATCATGAACAGCTATGCATAAATAAATAAACAAACAAACAAACTCTATGAACTTTACCTCCCTTTCCCCATGTCAACACTCTTTTCAGCCCAGCTTCCCCAAAGGAGAATCCTTCACTTTCTGCCTCATTTCCAGAATTTCTCATTCACATCTCAAGCTACTCCTTCCTACCCACTCTTTCCAGAACCCACAAGGCTGCCTATTTTCCTACTAACCTTAGGGACCCTAAGGACAATGCTGACTCCTTCTATTACTGTCCCTGTGTAGGATAACATTGGTCTGTTGTTTCTCCCTGGATGCAGAGAGCCTAGGTTTATTGGGTTACACCATTAACAGTGTTCCAGAGGCAATAACCATTTCTCTCTGTTTATTTTTAACTTCTCTGTGCTCTCTTCCACAACCAATCAACCACCTTTATCTCCAAATCAAACTCTGTTGACTTGTAAGGTCAACTCCTTCTAAGGACTCTTGAGTTTTGTATTTCCAAGTGAAATATTGTTTTTCTCCTAACTGTATGTCTTTTTGCATAGTTTACTTCAGAGCAATATCCTTTTTGTATAGACACAGGAAGACAGTTAATGCTATGCTTTTGTAACTTGGGAGTTGTCTCTGTATAATAATAACTCCTGAGCATCTGTTTTCTCAACTTAAGCCTCAGTTGCCCTTAGTTCCTAGTACCCCATAAGCAGGGTCCCTACAAGGGACTGGATGGACCCAGGGAAAGCTGTGAGCTACCCTGGCATAGAAATGGACCAGGTAAAGTGCCATAATACTTAACTATAATTTAAGAGTATGGTCATAGACAAAAGTCTGTCATGATCCAAATAGTAACAACTGGATTAGGTCCAACTAGGAAAGACTAATCTCACCTGAGCAATGTAGTTTGAGATCTATAGCCAGATGTCCCCAGGAGAGCCACCCTACAAGCTTAATGTATCTCTTACTGTGTTCATACAAAATGACTAATATTATTAAGAAGTAGAATTAAGATGAATGTTTAAATGATTGTTGGAATAAAGAAAAGAGAAACACCCCTAGATGGTATTTCGCCCTTGAGTGGATCTCCTAGCTGCAGGAGAGAAGGGCTTTCATATGTTGGTTGTGCTACCTCACCTGGGTGTAGTTGCTACCTCCAATGTTTGGAGATTGTGAGCCAGACCAAGGTGGCAATATGAGAATGGAGAGACTAGCGGGGGGGGAGGAGGGGTCAAGAGGAGACGGGAATGAGGGCAGTGTGAGATTGGAATAGGGCGCTTAGTGAGACTTGAAACAGGGGCATGGGGAGAATGGAATAATTGGCAAACTGATCACCAACCAGCCTGGCAGCCCTGTTCCCTCCTTCATGCGTCTGTTGGAGGGGATAGCAGGCCAGAGTAGGGATCACATGTGGCAGGTGAGAGAGACTACCCATCTCTTATCTATTTTGTGATTACACATACCTGCACTCAGCTTGACAACTTGGATCATTCCCTTGAATGCTCTCTTGAATTCCTCTGAGCCTCTGTTAACTCCTCTGGGTAAGATTCCCTGAACTGTGGATAAATAAAGTTTCTTCGTATTTTCTATATTGGGTTGCCCTTTCTTGCTTTAAATGGTGAAGTTTTCCTGCATTGATCCTTGGTCCTTTCTTTACTCTCTACTTCCCTTAGCTGAGCTCACCTAAACGTGTAGATCTAGAACTATTAGAATAGATGGCTATTTCCTTATTTCTATGGCATATCTGACCTACTGAGCTTCAGACACTTATACACAATGTCTTATATTGTTTTCCTTTCTGTGTCAATGAGCACACCAAACTCAGCAAATTTATGGGTCAGACAAATATCTCAACAGGCTGGAGTACATGCTTGGCATACAGAATCCCTGAATTTGATTCCTAATACCACAAGGTGCCCAGAGCACTGCTGGGAGCAATCTCTAAACACTGAGTTAGGAGTGTCCCCTAAGTATCACTAGATGTGGTCAAAGATATAAAACAGAACAAAGAAACACAGTATGCCCTCCATTTGCCCTTCTGCAATTTTTTTCTTAAGTGCATCCTGGCTGTGCTACCTCTTTACTCTTTGTTCCACTTGCCTTGTGTTGCCAGACTGCTAACTAACAGCCCAAAGCTTTGATTCCCCTCTAAATATATCTCAAATCTGCTTCCCCTCCTGACAAGTGACACTCTAGCTTAGGGGTCCATAAGGATTAGTACAGTGGGCTTCAATGAATCTTCCTGCACCCAGTTGCATCCTACTCAAATATATCGAATATACCTTCCCAGAATGATCCCTGACATAATCTGATCTGCAATTTATCTCCCTCTTTGTTACAAGATAAGATTCTAATTCTTCTTAAAAACAATATGGGGAAACAGGACAAGCATTTTCAATCAGCAAAGCTAAAACAAGTCATCATCGAGAACCACAGGGGAAACTGTGGGAGTTCATTAAAATCTGCTGGCTATGAGAATAAATGTATTTGTGCCTATGCTCATCTCCCAAGCAAGATTGCTAAAAACAAAGATGGTACTGCAGGGACTAGCACTAATGCCTGGATAACACATGTTAACAAGTGTTTGTTGAAGGACACATGAAAGTAGATATGAACTTGTAAAGGTTTTCAGAATTTGCTCCAAGAAATCTGAAGGCAGGATGGGGCTGGGGCAATAGCACAGTGGATCAGGCAGTAGCCTTGCACGTGTCTGACCCAGGTTTGATTCCCAGACCCCATATGGTCCTCTGAGCACTGCCAGGGGTAATTCCTGAGTGAAGAGCCAGGAATAACCCCTGTGCATCACCGGGTATAACCCAAAAAGCAAAAAAAAAAAAAAAAGGAAAAAGGAAAAAGGAAAAAGAAATCTGAAGGCAGGAAACCTGAAAGGATGGGGAATATTTGAGGGGAATGAAAGAAAGAGGATATAATAAAACTATGAAGGGGGGAATGAAGCTCAGGTTCCAGGAACCCGATTTGAAGACCACAGGTGCTTCTGATGAGTATGGTGATATGACCTGCACTCCAGAGAAGAAGATACAGAGGGAAAAGGTTGCAGTCCTGCTCTGGCTGTGCTAAGAAGGATAGTGTACTCTCTGGCGCTCCCTATCTCTGTCATTAAGAGAGCAGACTTTTGCCTCCCCTGCTGTATCCGAGAGCTTGCTGGAGAAATTTTAGTAGTCAGGAGACATGATTAAGCCCAAGAAGTGTCTGCTTTCAAGGACTGGTGAGCTGCCTGGGGTCGGGTCCTTCCTCACAATCTACAGGGCCTTTCCTCTGTGGGATGGAGTGGTGACGCCTCTCCATTCACTGCACACACTTCCCAAAGATACTAACTCTATCTAAGCCTCTTTACTCTCTGACAGGTCAGCCAAAGACCAGCAGCTCTGCCCCTAAAAGGAAGTCCCTCAGTCCTTTATCACATGAATGGAATTTTTCTGCTTATCTAAATGGAAAGGGGACACCCCAGGGTATTGTCTTTATGGGTTTGTGTTATTTTTTCTTGAGTTTCTTTGCTTGTGATTTGGGAAGTTAAAGTTGTAACCAAATCTCATGCATAGTTTTTATTATTATCAAAAATCCCCCTACTATTAGGAAAGTTATACAAATATAGACCTCTTTCCCACCTAGATACTTCTCAGAGATCTCTTTTGTCTAGTTTTTTTTTCTAGTCTATGAATTAGATCTTTCTTCTTCTGGGATCCTCATTTTTCTGATCATTATTAAATTTCTCCAACAAACAAATGTCTCTCCAGTCCTATCCACAAGACTAAAGTGCTGTGAGTTAGACGAAATCAGGTCAAGTTGCCCAGCATATTATATTAGCCTGAATTTTAAAAATAGAGCACTACAATGATCATCAGTATATTATGCTATGATGAAATGACTTTAGAATATCTAATTTTCAAAGAAATAAAGCAAAATAGGGCTCATTTTTGGTTGATTTTATGCTCTGGTTTTATTTTCCCATTTACTTATATTTATGAACAAAGTAATGCATTCATAATTTATGTCATTGTAATTCTTTTTATCTTGATTTCACCCAATCAATTTAGATTTTTAATTGGTGTAAGAAAAATGTAGATGAAGATCTGGGAAGAAATTGCCTCTCACTAATGGTGTCTATCTCCTGCTCCTTTCACCCTCTCATACTCTAAAATAAAATGTTATGATTGTGACCAAAAAAAATTATTGGTAAGAGTAGAGATTTCTATAGCCACTCCATGAGTATCTTGGCAATATGTATATAAGAAGTTTAAATATTCTGCCCCTTGACCCAAAAAAAATTACAGGAATCTGAGAAGGATATGTATCAATCATAGTATTATTTATTAAAATGAAAATCCTGAAGCAAACTAAAAAGGGAAACAAAGATAAGCCTGAGTAATTCAAGCACTTATTAAAAGATTTAAAGATCTTCATGGATCTGGAAAAAACCTGAGTGCCTGAGAACAGATGACAGGTTAAAGAAACTTTGGTACATTTACACAATGGAGTACTATGTAGCTGTTAGAAAAGATGAAGTCACGAAATTTACATACAAGTGGTACTACATGGAAAGTATCATGTTAAGCAAAATGACTCAGAAAGAAAGGGATAGACATAGAAAGATTGCATTCATCCGGGGAACATAAAGTAACAAAATAGGAAACTAACACCCAAGAATGGCCGAGATTAGGACCAGGAATTTTACTCCATGACTTGGAGGCCAACCACACATACTAGGGGAAAAGGGAGCTCAGATAAAGAGGAGAACACCAAATAAAGGTGTTGGGAGGATCCTCCCAGGATGGGAGAAGCATGCTGAAAGTAGACTATAGACCAAACATGATTGCCACTCAATGTTTCTTTTGCAAATCACAACACCCAAAAGGAGAGAGAGAACAGAGGGGAATGCCCTGCCACAGAGACAGGGTGGGATGGGGGGTTGGGGTGTGGGAGGGATACTGGGATCCGTGGTGGTGGGAAATGGGCACTGGTGGAGGGATGGGTATTTGATCATTGTATAATTGAAACCCAAGCACAAAATTTGTAAGTCTGCAACTGTACCTCATGATGTCTCACTATTAAAAATTTTTTTAATTAAAAAAATAAAGATCTTCATGGATTAGGAGAAAAAAATATAATAGATATAGAGTAACATTTCTCTTTTGTTAAGCCATGGTTACATTTTTAAACATACATAAGGATACCAGAAAGACAGCAGTACTTTTTACCAAGAAGTGAAATGTTAAATAGCTTTGAAAAATATCTTTCCCTGCTTCTGGAATCATCTTTATTTGGTTTTCCAGTTTTATTGAAATATAATTGACATGCAGAACGGTATCAGTTTAAGGTACACAGGACAATGATTTGAACTTACATGGACTGCTGTGAAATGTTGGGTAAAGATAATGTTGTTTTGATACCCAGAAACTTTACAAGGAGCATGACAGAGCACCCTTCCAAGACCCATATGGATTGCAGGAGACAAGGAGCCCTTCATGAATCAGATGGCACAGAATTTTCCAACAGCCCTCTTGGTTCCACCAAGCAATTAAGATCCAGAAATGCACACACCCCAGTACTGAGCAGGTCACAATGAGTGCGTTCACCCAAAAATAATGGGACCCTCTTTGACTCAATATCAAACAGGATGGTCAGACTCAGGTCATGTGACATCATATGAGATTAAGGTCACAGATCAGCCTAGAGCTTTACCTGAAAAGCTGATTCCATTCAAGCTAGAGAGGCCCTAAGAAGCTTGGGTGGAGTCTCTTTCCACACAGTTAAATATCACCTCTTCCCATCAGGAACAGACAACGTGGGGGTTGGGAGTTTACTGGTATAAATATTCTGTGCATGCTAGACAGTACTTTCAAAACAAAACAAAATTTTATTTAAAGTAGAAACCATTCCTCTGTTGTTGATAATAAAATAGACCTATCACTAGGTCTTGCTTAACTTTGGAATCCTAAAAGTGATTCTTAGTATGTGGGCCTCGTGGTTTTATAATAAATAAATGAATAGAATTAATTCTCCTTCAACTCCCTAACATGATTATTTTCTCTTCTTTCTTTCTATGTCTTTTCTTTCGTTCCCTTCTCTTCCCTTCTCTTCCCTTCCCTTCCCTTCCCTTCCCTTCCCTTCCCTTCCCTTCCTTTTCCTTATTTTCTCATCTGTGTGTGTGTGTATGTGTGTGTTTCTGAAACTTGTTTGAACAGTAGGAATACAACACAATTTCTTCAGACTTCTCAGTCAACAGGAAGGAATTACTGATTAAATAAGGATAAAACACCAGATGCCACAAGAACTCCTACCACACTGACAGAGAGCTCCCTCCAGGACTCAGCTCTCCTCACAATTCTGGTCATCAGTGATATCTGTTCGGTCCAGGGCTATAACTCAAAGGCCTTTCCTTCCAATCACCTTAGCGGGGTGAAGAGTAGATCTAAGCTTCCAGACCAGATGCTTTCAACCATGATTCCATGCTACTTCCTCCAAAGCCTTTGAGAGAGAAGCTGAACTTTCTGCTGATTCATATAGGACAAGCTCTTCGCTGCTGGTGGGAAAGTAGGAAGAGTCCCTCATCTTGAACTGTAACCAGCAACTAAATACAACACTCCAGCTCGTCCTTGTCCTGAAACCAGACATGCTGTTCTATTTGGTAGAGTATATGGAGAGGTGAAACGGATTTCATTTCATGAGCAGTTTATATATAAGCTGCATGATGGGGTGCTAAGAGGAACTAATGGCCACTGAGCACCCAGTATTTACCAGGCCATGCTTGTCTATGCTACACACCAAATCCACATAACTCTTGGTGACAGGGACAGTGATGCTTATTGAACAGAGAGAAAAATGGAGCTCAGAGACTCTACAGTTCCAACTCATAGAACCAAACAGAACTGCAGCACCAGTCATAGACTCTGAAATTCCCCTCCCACCCAACTAATTACATTCTCAAACCTTGTCATGAGCTTTACTGAGAAGGAAATTGAGTTTGAGTGATAAACACAATTTGTCCAAGTCTCCTAGTTGACAAGTATATAAGTAAAAATTGAGAGCAAGAAAGATACTCAGTCTACACAGCAGTTGCCACAGGCTTGTCTCCGTTTGAAGTCTTGGGAATGGGGGCTAGTCTTAAACCAAAATCCAAAGGAGAAAATTAAAAAAGGATTTGTGGGTTTATGCAGCCATGATGCCAAACTGCAAAGTTGTAGAGATCTAAAGATGGATGTTGTCACTTCTGTGCTGCTTCTTTTGAGATTTATTTGCTTTTTCAAATGCAACTGTTCAGTTGCTGACTTCACCAGTCTTGATGTCAATATGATAGGGAAAAAAATTGCCAGACTGAGAGGGAGCAGAAGGCTGGGGCTGAAATGCAAACCCCAAATAAGGATTGCTTTGAGTTCATCTGCATTTGTGGCTTTTTGCTCTCAACTTGGATCCTGACCCTATTCTGTGGAAACCAGATTTCTGGCAGCTTAACCTGTCTGGGCATAAAAAAGATTATTAATAGATTAAACCTTGTTAATCTGACACCTCACATTGCAATATTTACCCTCATCTTCAATTCTCCCCCAGTTTTCTCTTTTAAGATGCTCTGTCTGGGGCTGGAGTGATAGCACAGCGGGTAGGGTGTTTGCCTTGCATGCAGCCTACCCAGGTTCGATTTCCAGCATCTCATATGGTCCCCCAAGCACCACCAGGAGTAATTCCTGAGTGCAGAGCCAGGAGTAACCCCTGTGCATCGCAAATATATATATATATATATATATATATATATATATATATATATAAGACTTCACTCAGCCACACTGCCTTTTGGTCTGATTTTCCTTCCCCTTCTTGGCTCCTGATGTGCCCATGTTTATTGTCATCTTCAACATGAAAACACCACAACAACCACTGAAAAGCTTCCTCTCGGGAGGAGAATGGTCTAAACAGTCTCCTTTAGCAATATCTTTGCTATGCCAAGTCCCAAAACTTCTCAAGAAAACAGATGCGGGCCTCTACCCCACTCACTGTGGCCTCCGTTACCCTCCTGGCCTCTCCATGGGCGCACACTGATCCCTTCTGGAAATGAAACTAAAACACCCCATCCTGCTTATACAGAGAAAGAGAAATGAGTAAACACGTGATGGCAGCTCCTCTCTTTTGGAGTATCTGTGGTCTAATGCCATCTCCTTTCCTGGAATGAAACTTAGACTTCGTGACTTGGTTCTGATGGAAAGAATGTGACAGAGACAGCGGTGATGGATGGCACTTCTGTAGATCAGGCTTGGTGATAGAACAAGCATTAGTGTCTGTCCAAATGTCTCTTCTGAATCCTGACACACAGTGAGACAGTGATTATAAGTGAGTACTTCGGGAGGAGCTCAGGCTCTGCTCTGATCAACGGGATGAGTGTCCTTATGAAACAACCCAGAAGGGACTCCCTTGTTCCTGCCTTGCCATGACAATCTGGCCAAATGAAGGCCATTACTGATCATAGAATGGGCCAGTGCCTTGATTCTGAACTTCCTCACCTCCAGAAATGTGAGAAGCAAGAGAATATGGTTCATGAGCCATGCAGTCTATGGGATTTTGTTAGAGCAGTTCAAACAGACTAAGGTCACAAAACCACCATGCTTCTAACTCACATGGCCTCTCTTTTGCCCTCCCTGGCACACCTGGATGATGCCAAGAGCCTTTTCAAAGCACCCTGGACCTAATGACGAGACCCTGAGTGAGGCCTTCAGCCAACAGCTCAGAGGAAGTGGCGTGCTAAGCTTTGAGATGATTACAGCTGGGGAGGGAACCCAGATGTGCCACTCCATTCCTGGCCACTGGACCTCAGAGACCACAACTGATTTTTGTTTTAAAACACCAAGTTTGGGAGTAATTTGTTATTCAGCAGTGTATAATAAAGAACAGGATGTAAATCTGCTCCCAGACCCATTAAGTTTTCTTGTCAAGGTCCTTTGGGAAAATCCTGACTTTGTTTGGCTGAGCTGGCAGGAGAAGGGATTTCCCACGCCCAGGCCAGGGAACTAAGTTTATGGGGAGTTCTGATAAGGGTGGCCCCAAGGATTTCCATCTAGCCATTTACAGTGGATACCGGCAGTTAGGATAGATGACTTTAAGTCTGGGTGCAAACAGCCTGCATGCTTCTCCCTCCTTCCACGATTGTACTTAACTTTTCAGGAGAGTGCTTGGTGAGGGCCTGTATTTAAGTCCACAAAAAAGAGTTTTAAGTTAAAAGTGAAAATATAGTTCTCTTGACTGCCTTATTACCCCCCCAGATATTGACCTAGTCCTACTGATCTTAAGAATTTATTCTAAGCCAGGAATGTTTGTAACATATGATACAGTGTAAGCTAGCATTCAAATTTGTTGACTCCTATTATAGAAATAAGCTCATAGAAATAGCCCTAACAGTAGTAGTAGCAGATATTTGTGTCTGTTGTAACAGACATTTATTTGTGTTGTCAGGTACTATACCAACCGATTTATTCTTTCTATGATTAATCCTCAAACCCACCCTATGAAGAATAAATTGGTAACCCAACTTTGTAACTGGAGGAAACTGACACACAGCATTAAAATTATTTTGTCAAAACCACACTGAGCCTGTAGGAGTTCCTAGAATTCTGGCTTCAAGACCTCTATTCTGGCACTGAGAGCTGGGAGATTGCGCTATGCACTCAGGCCAGTGAGCAGGAGAGTTGTGGGAAGGTGGAGACTACTCTGAGGATAGCCCCAAGGACACAGAAGCTGGACCCACATCAGCCTGACTTCTACACTTTGACCTCAACAACTTCCTACAAATGTTTTAATGTTATCTGTGCCTGCCCAAGGAACAGGCAGTGGTGTTTCTGGAGACCTTTGCCTTTCAAGCGATTATATCTGGTGTGCTTCGAAAGAGAATTCCTTATGCTTCTCTTGATCCCACTGGGCTTTTGGTTCTTGAGATAAATGGAGCAGGACAGACTAGCTGGCTGTGCGATGGTCACGGGCAGAGTAATCTCATTTACTGCGACTCCTATCTACTCCACTCTCCCATGTCTGAAAAAGTCAGCAATGCATTTAGGAAACTAAAAAAAAAAAAACAAAAACACCTACTGGAGGTAAGAAATGTTTCAGAAAAGACCTGAGAACACAGACCCATCATGATCCCGTATGCCCAACCTGTTTGAATTATGTCTAAAAAGTGCCAGCTGAGGGTTGTCAGGTAAGAGGAAATGTTCATTTCTGAGTCAATTTACTCATAAACAACTGACCAATTCCAGGCAGGAGTCACTTACCAATGCAACATGCAGTGGGAGTAGAATACACAATGTGCTTCAGATTCCATATCAACAAGGGTAAAGTGATATCGTGTTTCTATTTTTGTGAACTATATTCTAATAATACATGGTTATTAGTATTTTTCATACTGTTCATATGAAAATGATCATAGACTCTAAGTCTGTTTGGGTAAATAAAATGAATGGGGAAAGTTTTTTTTTTAATTATATGCACTCAATCTGGGTTTCACTAGATTGCCTTGGGCTTCAGACATGATGATCTTGGCACATGAGGAAGCTAGAAGACCCCCAGAAGCACAGTATATTTTTGTGCCAATGCAGGATCCCACAGAGGGGTACCTGGGACCCAAGTCCCCTGAGCATATTTAATGTCCTGAATTCCTTCTAAATTCACCACCAACTTTATTACATGTTTGTTACCCTTTAGGCAGAATAAATTAAAATTAAAAAAAAAAAAGAAAAAGAAGAATCTCCACTGGGAAACTAGATCAAAGGCAGCTGAACTGGGTCAGTGGCATGCAGGATAAATATTATTTCATGGTTCAAACAAATCTTTTGGCTGTCTGGGCAAGACATGTTGATAAGGCACTTTCATGTCTCAGCTCTCCACTCCCTGTTTCCCCAACCCTGGTGACCTCTGCATTTTCCCTCTCTGAAGGGCCCCTTGTGATATTTTAATAACCAAAAGGCAAAAGCAATTATTTGAATTGTGGAAGAAGATTTCAGACTTCAGGCAGGCCAAGATGAGCTTCATGGCCTCCAGCTTCCATGCTAACCAGCAGGAGGGTTGAAAGTTTGAGGTGCTGTGAAGTGACTGTGTCATTTCTAGCTTGTGTTTGAGCCTGCAGCATAAGGAGTTACATTGTTTTCTGGCCCTAATCCTACAAGGAGATGGTTGAAATGCACACTTAAAAGTGACTTGTGATAACTGGAGTATTAGGAGGAACTCTCATCTTTCTGGGACAGCTCAGTGCTAATAAGATCTTGGGTACTTCAGGAACATTGTGGACAGGACTTGAGATGATGATGCTAAGTGATATACGCCACAGAGCGAGCAACAATTACTGGCATGTTCTTTCCTATGTAAAACATACATAACCCAAAGAAAATGAACTAATAAACCACAACCCCAAATAACTCAAATCCTGTTTTGAAAAATGTGATGGGGGAGGGAGGAGAGTTGGAGGGGTCATTTTGAGAGTGGAACTGTCCCCAGAACTTTAGTGGGGGAGGGGATGAAATGGGATGGCTTATACACACAGGGAGGTGTGAAATTTGTGTAGTGTAGTTAATTGATGATGGATGACTGAAATGTAACAGTTTTAGGAATCTTGGAAAGTCTGAGCTGGAGAGCTTTTCTTAGGAAGTTAGCAGATTTTCAGATTTATGGCAGGAAAACCAAGTTACAATTATTCAACAGCTGGGATGTGCCAGGAACACTTTCTGGAACTTTCATTTTATTATCACAGGATCCATTGAATATTCCCTATTGTTCTACCTCTTTCAATGATGAGCATGTAAGTAACTCCTCCAAAGTCACATGGAGGTTGAGTGTTAGCGTCAGATTCAAAATCAAGTCTGGGGGACCAAAGAGATGATTCCCTGGGTCAAGTACATGCTTTGCATGTAAGGGGACCAGGTTCATCACCAGCACCACATGATACCCTGAGCCCCATCAGGTATGTTCCCCCCCCCAAAAAAAATCAAGTCTAGGTCATCCCCCAGTCCAGGCTCTGAATAAAAAAACTGGGGAGCTGACATAGCCAGGTCCATTGGGCTTTTCTCCTATCCTCTCAGTGTAACTATCAAGCTCTCAGAATGTCTCTGACTCTGCTGGTGCAGAAAAACTCTCACCAAATCCTGCTTCTTTGAGTGGTAATGTTATCTTCACCTGTCTCTCTGCATGTGAGTTTATTTGGAGGCTGTTTTCTCTACCAGCCAGGGCGACTGCTCCTATTTTCCCTGTGATTCTGGGCACCAGCTGTTGGGATGTAGTTCAGTGTCCACAACAAATAATGATTCACAGTCAGTCATCAAATGTCAAATGGTCCCTAATTTACTTATCACCATTTCCTTTCTTGCCTTCTCCTTCCTGATGAATGCAGTGCAATGCACCAAGTGTCAAAAATGTCCCAAAGCATTGAGTTCAATATCCTGGGATGCTTCCTTGTTTACTTAATTCCATTAGCTTCCAAGTGATTTTCTTTCTGCTTGATTCCCTCATCATTCTTCCTCTCTGCTGAATTTTCTGATCAGAACCAGAAATGTATCACAAATAAAACCCCTTCTGATGCTATGATTCTAGTCAGTGAATCAATGAAGCTCTTCTGAAAATGATAATGGTACTTAACATTAAAAATCCCCAAACCCACACATACAAATGAGGCTTCCTCAGAACAGTCATGTTAAATAGAAACTTGATTATTTGCTTTCAGAGACGGCCTCATCTTTTGGTGTAACAGACTCAAGAGTTATTTTAAATTTTAGATTAAATGTATTTTTATTGGGTTTTGGTGCTGACACCAGGCTACTCCTGGCTATGCTTGATGGACCACATGCAATGCCAGGGATCCAGGAGGGAACAACCAAATCCCAAGACACACCCTTAATTTCTTTCCTATTTTTCCCACCCAAAAGTGATTCTTTTAAAATCTGAAAAAAAAAATTTAAGGTTTGATTTGCAGAGAAAAAAAAGTGATCAAGGAAATGTAGAGTTTTATTTATTTTATATGATATTGCAAATAGCATTGTTTCTTACACATTTATTTAAAAACTTGTGGAACTACACCCAATATGAGAGAGAGAACAAAAGGGAATGCGCTGCCACAGAGGCAGGGTGAGCTGGGGGTGGTGGGGGGTGGGAGGGATACTGGGATCTATGGTGGTGGGAAATGGGCACTGGTGGAGGGATGGGTATTTGATCATTGTATAATTGAAACCCAAGCACAAAAATTTGTAAGTCTGCAACTGTACCTCATGATGTCTCACTAATAAAAAATTTAAAAAAAAAACTTCTGGAACTTAGGAGAGCTTTTCAAAATATCTTCGGAAGGACAGCATTGTCTTGAAATTAAGATGATGATTGGAAAGAAAGTCAGTCACTGGATCCAAAAAAGTAAGATTTTAAAGTGTTTGCTTCTCTTCGGTCAAGTAAAACAGCATTCTGGCATTCTGTTCCTTGGGGCATGCGACAGAATACAAGGTAAAAAATAAATGAAAAGCACATCCCCCAAAATGGTAAATTGAAGTCTGTGGCTTGGCACACAATTTAGGGCTTATGTTTAAAAACTTATTTTTAAAAGAAAAATAATTCAGAGGAGGGAGAAACCACTGAAACAGAAGTTCCTCTGCCAACGTTACCTCCTGACCATCACAAGAAGCCTGGCCACCAAATGTTCTGTAAACTCCAAATGCCAAGGAGCAGCCTCTGGGCTCCTGCGCGTACCACCGACTCAAAAAGCATAGCAACCAGGCTTACTCAAGTGTGTGCTGTAACTAGCTTCTGAACCCCAGATTTCAACGGTGGGCTCCCACAGCCTTGTGGCTCTGAAAGGGGGCAGGGGTAGAGCCTTCGGGGATCTGAGACTAATGTTCCTCAGTGGTCCCCCCAAGATAACAGGGGCAGAGTGGAGCATGTGCAGTGGTGCTTCCCACTGCACAGAGCAGATAAGCCAACCCACCTTCCCAGGGCCCGCGTTAGTGAGGGAGTAAGGCCAAGTGTGTTACGGCAGTGGTGTCCCCGCCACTGGAATGAATCTTATGGGGGTGCCCTCTGACCACGAATAAAGCTGTTAGGTGGGAAGGGGCGTAAAGACAATTGAATTCTGGCCTCTGAATTTCACTGATTTTCTCTGCAAACCTTCAGCAAAAGACCTATCCCAGAGTAACAAACAGCAAAGTCTGTTTTTTACTGGGGAGCTGGGAAGTTGGGGAAGTTGTCACCCAACAGTGGTCCTGGTCTTGGGACCCATTACCAGGTTATGACTACTACGCAGGTCTGATATTCGGCACTCTGACAGCCAGACTAGATGGTGATCCTACAGGGACCCACCAGTGCTGGTAGTGGGAGCACCAGACCCTCCCCCTCCCCCTCCCTGTTCTCCAGGCGCCCGTGTGGTACAGGGGGTGAAATCCGGGAAGCTAGTACATGCAAGGCACGTCTGATGGTTATTTAAGCTAACTCCTCAGCCACAGTGCCCTGCTTCTTTCTCTGCAAAATGACCTTCTTGGATGTGATTTTCTTCGTGGTTCCTCCCAATTATGGAATTTGAAAACAACTTGCTGTTAAACTACAGACGTTTATACAATAGCCTGGAGTTTGACTAAATTAAACCCCCCACTCCCTAAGCCAGTTGACTTGTATAAACACAGCGGAGTCATTTTCCCTCCTTCTTACACCCCCTCACCCCCCAGTTATGCCACATCATGTCTGGGACACTGGGAGTGGGATGGGGAGTGGGAGTAGGTTTCCCAATAGTTCCATGGGCCATATTTGGGAGACAATCTTTAATATAAAATTGAATTACTTTGAGAGAAACAGAAAGAAAACTAATGAAGAGAGAAATAAAGGGCAAGTGCAGAACCAGAAAGCAGGTGATAGAGACAAGGAAACAGCAATGCGTTACTTGCAGCATGAGCCCACACATTAAATGCATCCACAGTGAAATGTGTGCATCAATAATAGGTACCGAGCACCTTATTCAGATTAGGCTGTGCTTTCCAGCACCAACTCATTGTCATTTGAAAAACAGAATCCTTTGAGATACATAGATAATAGAGGGCTTAAGGATCTTGATTTGATCCCTAGCACTAAATATGGTCTCCTGAGCACTGCTAGCATTCACTCCTGAACAATGGCAGGTATGAATCACTCACCCTCATATAAATAAAAATAGAATTATCAAAACAGGGACTGGAGCGATAGCACAGGGGGGTAGGGTGTTTGCCTTGCACGCGGTCCACCCGGGTTTGATTCCCAGTATCCCATACGGTTCCCCGAACTCCGCCAGGAGTAATTCCTGAGTGAAGAGCCGGGAGTAACCCCTGAGCATCACTGGGTGGGATCCAAAAAGCAAAAACAAAAACAAAAAAGCATGAGTGTGTAGGGGCCTGAGAGAGAGTACAGTGGGTATAGTACTTGCTGTGTACATGACCGAACTGGGTTTAGTTCCATATGACCCCCCAAGGACTGCCAGGAGTTACTGGCAGAGAGCAGAGTTAGGAGTAATCCCTGAGCATTGTAGAGTATGCTCCACATTAAAAAAAAAAGTGGCTTGAGCACTGTGAGAAAATAATCATAGTCTTATAGCTGGTCAAAATTGTAAAGCAGGGACAACAGAGATAATGCAGCAGGCCAAGTGCTTTGCCTCGCAAGCAGCCAACCCCAAGTTCATTCTCTGGCACTGCCAGGGGTGATCACTGAGCACAAAGCCAGAAGTAAGCCCTGAGCACCACCAGGTGTAACCCCAAAACAAGCAAACAAAAAACAAATAGAAAGTATAAAACAACCAGTGAGCAGTTTACTTAGATATTAATCTGGTCTTGTGCTTCTTCTCAGAGGTCTTTAGGAAAGGCTGCGAGACTTATTGGGTTGTCATTACTGGAGCTGAGATATGGGGTAGAAGCTCTGGTTGCTTCTGAGCATCTTACAGTACAAAAGTCCTCCTACTCCCACAACAAAGAATTTTCCAAGCCCCAAGTGTCAATAAGGCTAAATTGAGAAACTTTGATCCAGATTGGTCCAGGACAAATGAAAAGTATCACTGTCATCCTAGAAATTGTTTTAGACTTTTTACTGCTCTGCAAAGCAAAGTTTTTAATGGCCCCAGGGGAGGTGGACATGGATAGTTTCGCTATATCTCTGGTGGTGAGTAAGATTTTCACATATCAGAGTTGCTTCTCTCAGTGTTTCCTTGGCTTCCCCCAAGGGCCATGCTCATACCAAAACCCACAAGGTAAAAGCCTCCCATAGTGTGGTCAGTCAGGGTTCAGTTGTGAAGATGCAAATAGATGATAACTGCTCTCTGAAACCATTTCCCCATATAAGGCAGAGGCTAAAGATGATGGAAATGAGAGAAACCAAGAGATGCCTTGCTATGTAATTCAGACCACGCAAGCCTGTCTAGCAAGTTTGTGAGTCTAAGGCAATATACCTCCTGGCTTGCTGGAATGTTGGAAAAGGCCCCACATGCATACTAAATTGTCCTTCACAAAAAGATTAGACCCAACTGGCACTGCAGGAAGGCAAGGCCTAGATACAAAAGATTAGTTAGCAAGGAGAGAATGAAAAGTTCTAGATAAACTTGATGTTGTAATTTTCAGATGAGTATCAACAAAAGTCCTTCCCCACTGAGACATGTTCTTTCTCGGAATAACCCGTTTACTGACGTGTCTCTGAATTTCTCATAATCTCCCTGTCTGCCTTCACGTACACTAAAAGGCAGGGACTCCTAGTGACCCCCTGCCCTACATCAGGCAGAGATTTCCTACAGTCTACCTGCTTTTGACTGTAAATCCCAGGTTTAATAAAGCTGGGACACTTAACCCCTTAGCCAGGAAGCCTCACTCAGGAGTGCCATCTACTGGATGAAGAGAAAAGGGCAGAAAACCAGTACAAGTTCAAAAGCGAGTAGGATGAGCCATTTATTCTTGATTTCAAATCCTTTCTGAGCCATGTTCTAAAGTGCTTCACATAGGCCCGGGTTTCACACAGATTGCACTAATTTTATTTTTTTTTTTGCTTTTTGGGTCACACCTGGCGATGCACAGGGGTTACTCCTGATTCTGCACTCAGGAATTACCCCTGGTGGTGCTCAGGGGACCACATGGGATGCTAGGAATCGAACCCGGTTGACCACGTGCAAGGCAAACGTCATACCCACTGTGCTATTGCTCCAGCCCCTAATTTTACTTTTTAAAAGTATTTTGTATTGGTCTCAATATACAAGGATACAGAGCCTAACCCAGAGAGAAATTAATGCTCATTTTTTTCCTTCCTTCCTTCCTTCCTTCCTTCCTTCCTTCCTTCCTTCCTTCCTTCCTTCCTCCCTCCCTCCCTCCCTCCCTCCCTCCCTCTTTCTTTCTTTCTTTCCTTTTCTTTCTCTTTCTCTCTCTTTCTTTCTCTCTTTCTCCCTTCCTTCCTTCCTTCCTTCCTTCCTTCCTTCCTTCCTTCCTTCCTTCCTTCTTTCCTTTCTCTTTAGGTCTAAGTCCAAGAGGGCTGCCTGGAGACTGGAAGGAAAAATATGAAGATTGGCCAATATAATTAAGAAAACTGTGGTAGAAATGGTTGCCAGACTGAATTTGGAAGGTGTGTCACTATATGCTCCCAGGGTTCATGCCTGAACCAATCCGGGATTCAGAGAATTAGGATTTGGGTAATCTTTATTAAGTTTTCTCATTCCTAATTAGGACTCTAATTTTAAAATTCTACTTTTGGCAAATGCTGGAACATAATAGAGCTTGAAGTTTAGCCATTTCCCAACCCAATTTCTATCCAGTAAAGTAAATAAAGTGACTAAATAGGTGCTTGGCATTGAAGTCAAAGAACTGGGGTAAGTTGAGGAGTGACTTGCCCTAGGTAACACTGTGGGTAAGTGGTTCAGTGCTCTGTAACCACATTGTCTCGTCTCCAGCGAAAAGAGTCCAATCCCAGGAGTTTCTTAGGAAGACAAAGGAATTTCTACAGAATCTGCTTAACTAAGTAGACCTGTTGTTTATTTTATAAGGAACTATATTGTAATGGTCTCAAAATTACCTTAGTGAAAATAGCAGCACCCTTCACCAGCCAAAATGGTGGCCACAGAGATAAGGAGTGAGTCAGAATCTGAGGGCAAATCAAGGAGAAGGATAAGATGCACACCGACCATAATCCAGGCACGAGAGTCTTCTCTCTTCTCTTGTTTTATAAGAAAATGTGAACCCTCATTAATAAAATTCCAAGATAGAAAATGTCCATTTATTAAATGTTAATAACTCAGCAGGGTTATAAACCTCGTGCCTCTCATGAACAAAAATAATTAGGTCAGGTGAAGAGGAAATGTGCTTTGAAATCTCATTTTGAATTTTCTTTCTCCAGTAGAGTACCAGTCAGAATGCACTTCAAAAATGAAGAAATACCACAAATAATGTGTTTTCTATTTTTCCCTCCTTGACTTATTGAAAACTCCATTCACTGTTCCTCTCATGAGTTCTTTCCTTCAACAATCAGAACACTGTCCCTGAGACTTGGCAAGCTTCTTAGACGCAACCGACAGTTAGGGAAATGTTTTAACAGCTTTGCTAATATGGCAACAGAAGTGTATTGTTGTTGAGCACTTTGGGCCAAGCTGCTGCTTTCCACAGGTCTCCCTGCTCTGCCTAAGGACTCGCTGACTCCTAGGCCAAGTGTCCCAAGCCTAATGATTAGCTCTTCAAGGATCACAGACATAGACTTGGGAGTTCAAGATGCTGCAAAAGCAGGTTTTAAGCCAGATTCTCTCACAGAGATAAGAGTGTAATATTTTTAAAGACACATGTGCTTACCACTTTGCCTGGCACATAGTAAGCACTCAATAAATCACAGTGCTTTGAATTCCTATAATTTTTTTTCTATAACTGAAGCTATTATATGTAGTGCATCAATCTTAAATGTAGACTCTGTGCATGCTTACATATCTAAGCGTCACCCAGATTGAAACATAGAACATTTCCAATCCCAGGAGACTGTCAAGCCCTTCTTCCATTAGACCTGTCCTCACAAAGGAAACAACTTCCCTGATATCTATCACCAAACATATATTTGACTCTTCTGGAAATCTCTGGAAAATTCATCACACAGTATACACTCATTTCCTATCTGTTACTGGGCATTGTGGTCCATTCATATAGTTTTTGTATCCATAAGGGTCTTTTTTCAGCTGCCTTGAACAGAATTCTGTTGTGAAACTACATCCCGATGTATTTTGTCCATTTTGTGCTGGTGGTGGACATTGCCAATCTGAGGTTATTGTGAGCAGATCTGTTCTCAGCCTTCTTGTACATGTCATCATTTTTTATAAGCATAAAGTATGAAGTCTGCTTCCCTCGTTACTGGTAGTTCAACTGTTCCAAAACCACTTTTCTCTTCTGCTTTTCTCATCGATCATTTCAGTGAAGATATTGAAATACTGATTGTAGAAACTCCTAATGTTTTCCATTTCTGTATCTCTCCTTATGTTGGATGAAGCTGTTTTAAAAACAAAGAAGTACTACAGATAGCTGTCAAAACTCCCGATGACACACAGAAATGATTTTTGTAAAATAGGGAAATGTAAAACTCTTAGACTTAACATCACAATTGTTTGCTTCCTCTTTCATGAGGCATTTTTAGGCAAAATAAGACTTGTGCTCTTAGAAGAAACTGTTTGATGTGAACCTTATTCTCAAAAACTTAATAGTGTAGGGGACATAATATGCTCATTGCCAATAACAATATGACAAAATAAGGTGTGTTAAGTACAGCAGGGGAGGTTCAGAGGGAGGAGACTCTCAGCAGGAAGTTCCCAGGAGGAAAACCCAGGAATCATCTTTCTCAAACAAATCATGTTACTGAAACACAATATCCTATAGCTGAGACCACATCACTAGAAAATGGAGTCGTGTGGAATTTAAATCTCTCAAATTTCTCAAGGGCCTGTGAAGATGTGGTGTAAGGCGACTGGCATCATTAAAATTTCTCCAAGATAAAAAAAAACTGCTCCCCTTGTACAGGTGAATTTGAGGCAGAATCTCCTCCCATTGACTTGCCTAGAAACAGAGAACTTTTCATTTTATTTTGTCCCTTTATGTCAACTGAAATCTTTATTGACCCAAAGTTCTTCTGAGGCTACTAAGGAAGGACCCTAGTTTTTTCTAAGTCATAGAAAAAACTGAGTGCCCCCCCACCCGCCTTCTCCTAAAAAGGGGGATATTGTCTAGAAAACTAGGAAAGCAACTGAAGCATTGTACCCTTGTCTCAGATGGAAGGACTCCTTTAAAAACAATGGATCTCCAATGTTGCTCATGGTAGAGAGAGTGGTGAAGAGAACACAAAGGAAGCCACAGGAAATTGGTCATGGACTATAGTATTCCGTTTTCCATATGAGCTTTTTGCGTTCACATGCGTGTGTGTATGTCTCAGAGACTCTTCTCAGATAATGTTTAAAGTGCAACTACCCCATTTTCGGTGTGTGTATCTGTGTCTGTCTGTCTGTCCCTGCCTGTCTGTCTCTCTTTCTGTGTGTGTCTCTGTCTGTCTCTCTTTATGTTTGTGTGCTGGTCTGTCTGTCTCTGTCTCTTTGTCTTTTTTTCTGTATCTGTCACTGCCTATCTCTCTCTGCGTGTGTCTGTCACTCTCTCTTTCTCTTTCTCTCTCTCTCTCTCTCTTTCTCTCTCTCTCTTTTTCTCTCTCTCATCTCCCATCCTTTACTCTGGGGACCCTGATCAGCACCCGCTGGAGAACACCTTAGGCACCATTGGTCTGGCATTCCAGAGGTCTAGAAATCATAAACAAAAGGCCTTTTAAATAGAAATATTTAGGTTTCAAGTTTTTAGGTCTGGCGGCAACTTTAAGTACAAAAGGAAATGGTAATAAAAAAGCAAGGCGATTTCACGAAAGCTAAGAGTGCATCTCCAGAATTTCAGACAATAAATGGTGCCTTGCCCGCATCTCTTCTAGCTGAGCTATTTGCTCCACCCTGTACTTTGACCTGACGACGACGACATGGGTGCATGCGGGGTACTTGCCCTCCCTCAGCCCACGGGGTTTCCACTGAGGTCAACGAGTACACTGGATTCCAAATAGACAACTCTGAAGAGGACAGTCAGAAAGGCCTCTCACGAAAAGGAATGCCAATGTGTGTCACCTCCCATGACAGAAAGTCAGAGAAAGCCACGTTTGTAATACTCTGGGGCAATCATTTTAGTGAATGGTCTCTAAGGACCAAAGTCACTGAATCACTGCATCCCTGTGAGCTTTTTTGTGGCTATGGAGACGTTTCATCTGCAAAAATCCCTTTTATCCTGAACCTTTCAAGATGATAAGATTCAGGGCCAGAGAAATAGTACCAGGGTTAGAGTGCCTGCCATGTATGTGGCTGACTCTAGTTATAATCTGCCACATTCCAGATGTTCCCACAAGAACCTAGAGGGAGTCACTTCTGAGTATGGAGGAAGAACAACTTCTAAGAACTGGTGAGTGTGGCCTCAAACCAACCAAATAAAATAACAACAAAAAAGAAGATAAGACAAGCATAGACCTCACTTCAGGGTAGGGCAAGGATCTGAAAAGGTATGAAGAATGCAGAAGGCACAGAGGTGCCACCCTGGCCTGTGGGAACCAGGGGGTGGTCTATGTGTCCCAGGCAGTCCAGCAAATATGGCATGATCCCTGCTCTGTGCTCCAGACAATCTCCCCACAGGGTTGGAATACCATTTCACTGGAGGGAGGAGAGTTAAGTTGTAGTGCTAATAAAATGAAAGTGTCTCAAGTAAATGGGGGAGTTGGGCCAACACGCTGATCTCAGTCAGGCATCAAGTTATAAGTAGCCTGCGATAGGCTGAGGCAAGAGGAGGAGAGGTGAGAAAAGGTTCAAGTTCAATTAACAGCCCGCGTGTCTGGAATGGAGAGAAGGATGCTGCCTCCCCTCATCACCAGGCAAAGGGTTACCCCTTCAGATGACTTTCAGAAAGATGTGTAAGGTTTTTCTGTGGGGTAAACAGTGGGATAGACTATAATCCTCTGAAATACACAAATATTCAGGAGACGGGTGTTAGTAGTCTGTTGGTTGGCTGTAGGTTTTGACCCAATATGGGCAGGCTCTTTTTATGTAGTTGTCCTCATTGTTGCAGGGCTCACAAGTCCACTTGGTACTGAGACTTAACATATACAAAGCATGTGCCCACATACCCCTACCCCATGAGGCACCATTTCAAACTACCCAGAGCAGCAATGCCAGGCGTCCTCAGTGGCTAGGAAGCCCCAGTTCTCATCCATGGCAGAATGCTACATTCAGACATGACCCAACCCCAGCTGCTGTCTCCTGAACAAAGAGGTTACCTAAAAGGTGTGTCACTATCCCTGCTTCCATCAAATATTTATGGTTCCGAGTCAAGTTAAAGAGTTGGTTGTTCTTTCGAATTGTTTTTTGGGTTTCCATCTCGTTAATCTCTGCTCTGAGTTTTATTATTTCCCCCGCAATACTACTTCTGGGGATGTATCCCGAGGATGCAAAAAAAAGCACAGTAGAAATGACATCTGTACCTATATGTTCATTGCAGCACTGTTCACAATAGCCAAAATCTGGAAACAATCCAAGTGCCCTAAAACAGAAGACTGGTTAAAGAAACTTTGGTATATCTACACAATGGAACACTATGCAACTGTCAGGAAAGATGAAGTCATGAACTTTGCTTATAAATGGATAGACATGGAAAGTATCATGCTAAGTGAAATGAGTCAGAAAGAGAGAGACAGTTGTGGACTATAAAACAACATAACATAAGGCTGACTCCTAAGGACAATAGATACATGGGACAGATAGATTGCTCCATAGCTGGAAGCCTGCCTCATGAGCAAAGGGGAGAAGGCAGCTGGAAAAGAGAAGGGATCACTAAGGAAAAGATGGCTGGAGGAATGGGTCGGAATGGGAGATGTGTGCAGAAAGTAGATAAAGGAGCAAGCCATGATAACCTCTCAGGGTCTGTATTGCAAACCATAATGCCTAAAAGTAGAGAGAGATTATGGGGAATCATATCTGCCATGGAGGCAGAGAAAGGGTGGGAAAGGGGGGTTATACAGGGGATATTGGTGGTGGGGAATGTGCACTGGTGGAGGGATGTGTGTTTGATCATTGTGTGATTGTAACCCAAAAATGAAAGCTTATAACTATCTCACGGTGCTTCAATAAAATTAATAAGAAAAATACAAGTAAAAAAATAAAAGTAAAAGTAAAGGCCCTCCCGTTGTTCATCGATTTGCTCAAGCGGGCCCAGTAATGTCTCCATTGGAGACTTTGTTGTTACTGTGTTTGGCATATTGAATACGTCACGGGGAGCTTGCCAGGCTCTGCCGTGCAGGCGAAATACTCTCGGTAACTTGCCGGGCTCTCCGAGAGGGGCGGAGGAATCGAACGTGGGTCGGCCATGTTGGCTGCATGCAAGGCAAACGCCCTACCGCTGTGCTATCGCTCCAGCCCAAGTAAAAAAATAAAATAAAATATTTTTACAGTTAGTTGCATGGCCCTGGGATTAACAGCTGAATGCAGAAGCATCTAGATTATTCTGCCATATCCAGTCCAGCTTTCTCACCAGGTCTTCCTTCTTAGCAATTACCCCACTGAATGGAATCCCCAAAGAAGCCCCATATCTACACTTCCCCGGGACAAGTTCACATCTTTCTATGGAGCAAGAGTTCCACACCAAGATGCAATGAAGAAACTCCACCTCAATGTGGTTGGAGTTATAGGGGGGATGTGGCAATTAGTGGATAAAGCCAAGGAACTCCGGGTTCAGTCAGGTCCTTGTTAGACAGACGGTGACATTAGTCACCATATCCGATGACTCCACCATCCATTTCATCCACAAACAACTTGCATTGTGTGGTAGCATAGGGTTTATCTAGGATTTTTCTTCATGACCTAATCATTTGCTGAAAACAGTTATGAAAGTACATTTCTGGTTCCATAACTCAGGGAGCCAAGAAGCTGAATGACTGGCTTTGATTCAGTTCAACCATGAACACCAATGTCCAAATGGACAATTTTTTTTGGTTGTTATTGAATTTTTCAAACACAGGAATAAAGAGAATTGATCACATTCTCTGTGCTCATTGCCGAGCATGAAATTTGTAAATATCTTTCCAGACTCACCTCATCTATTTTTATTTTGCTGAAGTAATTTTACGGACATCCCATCATTTCATCCCCAAGTGCTTGATGTGCATTTCTGAAAAAATAAGACCTTCTGGATGCCAGTTTCAGACCCAGCCCTTTGCCCACTTCTTCCTAGTGCCTTCAGGAACTCACTTTGCACGTGCTGAGAAATTGCCAGGGGAGAAATGAGCTCTGAATGCCTTTCCCTACTGAGACTTTAGGCTTCAAACTTTTACTCTCAAGGCAACAATCAGCATGAAGTGTTCTGTGCACTGTTTTTATCCTGCCTTCTCAGACCTATCTTCTGTTCCCATCTCTTGGGTATTTAAAAAATATTTTGTTTTAATTTGTTTGATTTGGGGGCCACACTTGTTGCTTCTCAGGACTTACACGTGGCTCTATGCTCAAGGATCACTCTTGGTGGGCTCAGGGAACCATATGAACCCTAGTTGGCTGCTGTACTATCTCTCCAATCTCTCTTTCAGGCTTTAGAGTTTGTCAGTGGGTGATCTGAGAGGGCCAGAGATGGTGAGTGATGCCCAGGAGAAGCATAAAAACATCCTTGGGAAATTAGCAAGACAGGAGCACTTCAGGAGTTATAGAAAGAACAGATTTGAAAAAAATGACAGGGCACTGTCACAGTATTTTGACCTTCTTTGTGTCACTGGTGCTAAGGTTTGTGCTATTTGGATTTTGGATTCCCAGGGAGCACACCTATTTCTGCAGTATTTTGAAGCTCTGAAGAACCAGCCTGGCATGCCTGAGTATGGGAACTGAGCATTAACTAAGTTGCTCTTAAGACAACAGAATTTCAGCAGTGTTCTCAGAACCAGTGAGAGACCCCCAAGTCTTTAGCTATTGATAGAAGGAAAAGCTAAGGCAAGCAGATGGGGTCAGATTCCACAGCTGAAGGCTCAGCTGAGTATCAACCCTTTAAGAGGCCATCAGAAAGTCTTATATATGATGGTCAGATTTGCTGCAACATCTACTCCATCTTCATTTTTTTAATTTGTTTTTTGGACTACACCAGCTGACTGCTGACTGCTCTCAGGGATCACTCCTGGAAGGCTTGAGGAACAAAACAGAGTGTCAAGAATTGAATCCAGGTCAGCCACATGCAAGACAAACACCCTACCCACTGTACTATTGTTCTGACCCTTACTACTGCACCTTAATGCAGCAAGTATTTCTGGGAACAGGGAACATAGAGAGAGAATTGTGGCCACCACTGTGGATTGCCAAAAGGTGGCTGGGTTTCATCATAATTCCTGTGGTCATTCCTTTGCCTGGAAGGTTGCCTGTATACCTCTGGCCCTCCTTCCACCCCTCTGCAATAGTATCTACAATGTCTCAGGTGAGGGCATGCTGGAGGTGCCAACTCTGGGTCAGGGCTAAGTCAAGAGCTTGTCATGTGCCTCAGGCAGCCAGGCTGGAAAGCCTGCCGTCCGTCTGGGTGGTTTCAGCCAACTTGCGTATTACCGTGCAGAGAATCTATACCAGACGCTGGCTGGAAGAATCCAGTCTCAAGAAGAAGTTTATTGATCTGGCAGATGATTAAAAGACAGCTGTGATGAGCTCCAGGGAGGATTTGGTTGTTCCATCCTGAAAGTGAATCGGAAATTTCCCTGGAGGGTCATTGGCCTGTCTGCTGTTGCAGGCGTGGTCCAAGACTCCTTGGTGCCATCAGAGGTCACTGAGCTTCCCCCATTGAAGTCCTCTGGTTCATTCTATCCTCTGGGACACACTCAGAGGGAGTGACATGCTCGGCCTGGAGGTGGGTTACATGCACACTGCCTGCCAGACAAGGCCCATGCCAGAAGGAGCCCCCTGCAAGCAGTTCCTCCGACTCTGTCCTCCCCTCTCTCTTTATGGGATGAGGGTGGATAATTCCTGAAATAGCTGTAAAATTTGAGGACAGCTCCAAGAGGCAAGGGAGGGAAAACTGGCTTGCACACATCATAGAGGGCCGACCACGTCCAGGAGTCGGGAGCCGAGATGGAATTTGGGCTGGTGCATATGAAGTCACCTGGAGTTGTCATTTGAAACAGACGCTGTGGCCGCCAAGCTTGGATGACCTAATGCGCCTCTGCCACGCTTTGCTTGGGCTTGTCACTCAGGGTCGGAGGAGAAATCGCAGGAGGTTCCATGCTCAGGCAGCCAATTATTTACAGCTTGTTCCTAATGCGAGGGCTTTTACAGTGGTGGTTTTGTGGACAAAAGTACATACAAAAAGGCTAATGTAATCACTCATGTTGGCAGCGAAGTGTGACCAGATTGGGTTTCAGCAGGACACCTATAGCAATGAGGCGTGCTTCAGTCTGATTAGAGAGGGAGCAGCTTTCTCCTGCAGTGAATTATCTACTGCCTGACCAGCAACAGGAGAGCCTCAATAAGCAATGAATGGTGAGCCACTTCTTCCAAGCAAACTCCCCATTGCTCCTCTCAAATGGCTTTTGACACCTTGATTGGAATTATTCATGCGTACTCCATATGCAAGTCTCAGCACTCTCTCTCCTGAGGATTCAGCTTGGCGAACCTTAAACAACAGAAAGACCTAAATGTCCCTTCCTGGCTCCAATCTTTCAACAAAATGTACCTCCTGGAGAAAAAACACAGGGTTGCAGAACAGTGTTCATTGACACAATTAGCCTGCCTTGCACAGAACGGGAATTTTTCAGGCATTTTCAGACGGACATTTTTATAGCAAAAAGGAGCACTCTGTCCCCTTCCCACTCCACCTTCCCACTCCTCCTAGGCCCCCTACAGCCCCCTGCTTTTTGTCAAAGATAGCTGTAGTTACAGCTCATTAATTATCCATCACCCAGATATTCTGGCCAAGAATGTTGATAACATCAAGGCTGCAGGGCACAGCCAGCAGGAGCTAGACTCAGTGGGAGATGTGGAGACTCTCTAGGTCAATAGCTCAAGAGTTTCTCTTCAGTTCCTTTCCATAGACTGAATAATCCTACTTTAACTCCACCCTCAGATCTGTTGGGCGAGCTCTCAGGACAGAGGTTCCCTTGTGTCTCAACATAACCGCACTGTCAGGTCATTTAAAATGCTGGCAATACTAAGAATAATCAAAGTCCCCAAGAACCCAGAAATGCATACCTGTCTGTGCTCTACATATGCAGATAATTCAATTTGGTCATAATATCACCAGTGTGATTGTATTTCTGGAGGGAAGCAATTGTGAATAAATTAATCTGTGTGTGTGTGTATGTGTGTGTGTTTCTCTGTTTCTGTCTGTCTGTCTCTGTCTGTCTGTCTCTCACTCACTCTTTCTCTCTCTTTCTCACTCACTTCTATACTCAGAGGAAGTCTTGCAGTACTTCCATTTTGACCTAAATTTCTGAACCCCCACTGGGACATCTGATATGACAAGCAAGATGAATACTGTCTTATCTGAGGAAAGGTAAGAAAGATAGAAAACCCATTTTCACCCAGAGTTCCTGAGATCAGATATTTTAATAAACTAATACTTGCTTCTATCCTCAAGAGATAAATGAATGTAAAATGATTACACAAAAACTCAACAATGGTTTAAAAAAAAAGAATCTTGTTTTGTTCACACGTATCTTTAAGTCATCAACAATGGCAAAATGAACTGCATTTTAGAGGTGGAGATTTGGAGGCCATAAAATGAGATACCCATCCTCTGTCACTAGGGGAAGTCTCATCCTATGACACCTCATTTAAAACACATTCCACTAGTTGCCCTGTCAAAAACCTTCATTTTCTTCTGCAGACACAGGCTTTAATGGGCATAAAGTCAAATCCTGGCACATGGCAGAACTTTACCAGTTCTTGCTTTCAGGGAAATGGAAGGCAGGAGTGGGGGGTAGGGTGAGAGGTGAGAGGTGGAGTGAAGAACTGTGTTTGATGCTTTATATTCCTTTGATTGGGGTCATAGCTCCTTCCTGGAGCTAGCTAAATCAGATTAGGAGAGGGTTATGCAAGTCCAGGGGTTTTTGTAACATTTTCTAATTTAAAAATATATTTAAGGGACAGGTATAACTCATCTCAAATTTTTCCTTATGCCATCCTAGCCATCAGTCAATTTTTATATCTAATTAAGAAACTATTTGTCCCATAGATGAATTGGTTTACCCACCTTAACTTTGACTCAACCTTATTCAATTTTGGTTTTAAAGAAAGTCACAGGCTAGGGGAGGAGGGAAAGAAAAGGTCCCTGATGATGCTAGAGGAACCTTGAAACATTAGTGAAGATTGGTGTAGTAGTTCTGCAAGTGTGAAACAATTGCTTCAATGGTTTTATAAACTATTGTATGTAACTATATAACTTTTCTAAACTCTTATTACAATCATGATCATCCTGTTGTTCATCAATTGCCTCCAGCAGGCACCAGGAACGACGACTCCTTCGTCCTAGCCCTGAGATTTTTAAAAAGTACCATATTCAAGGCTCTTTCAGGGTTAAGAGAATGAGACCCATCATTGTTACTGGCATTTGGCATATTGGGTATGCCACGGGGAGTTTGCCAGGCTCTGTCTTGTGGGCAGGTTACATTCGGTAGCCTGCCAGTTTGTCCAAAGTAAGAATGAGATAATAAGATGTCGGGAGCTAGGTTTTATAGTCTCTGGGTCTTGGTTGTTGATGGGATTACACGGTGCCAGGGGGCCAGTTGGTGGGTGTGACCCCTGCCTACTGGAAGATGGAGGATCTGGGTGGAGGATGCTCAGCCCCGATCCGAGCAGGCTTGGAGATCTTTGCCCTGGGACCCGCATGCCTTTGTTCCTCTGCTGGTACCTTCATGCACGTCGAGAGTGGTCTCAGCATGGTTGTGGCTGGTTCTAAACTCTTATATCTTGATTAAAATACTAACTTAAAATAAAGAGAAAATCAAAGGGCCAGGAAATAGTTCAGCAGTTAGGATGCAGGTTTTAGCATATGTCTGACCTCTGTTTTGATCCCAGCACTACCTGGTCCCTCAAGCATCACTGGGTGCAGCCTTTGGGGCCCCCAGAACCTCCTCAGTAGCCAAGATAATCCCCAGAACTTCAGGAAATTCTTGGCTCTCATGTTAGACTATTGGCACAGCTGGCCAAGAGACACCTGAGTGACAACCTCTAGACAGCCTGAATACTGCTTGGAAGTCAAAGAAAAGACACAAAGAAAGAGAGAAGAAAGGAAGAGAGAAAGGGAGAAAGGGAGAGGGAGGGAGGGAGGGAGGGAGGGAGGGAGGGAGGGAGGGAGGGAGGGAGGGAGGGAGGGAGGGAATTCAGGCAGTCCAAGTCCACAGAAATGTGGGTCTAAAGGGGGAACATTTACAGAAGATCTCAGCCTACATATGAAGACAGCTAAATTAGCTGCTTCCTAGAAATGTGGTGAATCGTGGGCACTGGGAAGCTTTCCACCCAATTCTTTCCAGGACCTTTGCTGCTCTCCCAGGATTCAAAGAAGGCCAATCCAAGGGGAGTGTAAATAGGAGCTTTTAAACCAACAGCACTCAGAAAGCCTCAAGGGTCAGTTGGGATGGAGGGGGGGGCGGTTGCAGAGAGTTTCAGACAAGTAACTTTCATTAGCGTTAATGTGGACTAATGTCACCCAGAGTCGACTATTAAGCAAGCTGAGTAAATACTCTGAAGGTATGAACAGATTCCTCTGTCTTTACATTAAGGGGTGGGAGTGAAGGGACAAAAATTCAGCAGCAAGATTCAGACATGCCATCAACTCCTCTCTCTCTCTCTCTCTCTCTCTCTCTCTCTCTCTCTCTCTCTCTCTCTCTCTTTCTCCCTCTCTCTAAATAGAAGATTTTATTTCAAAGATAAGGTGAACTCAGGGCATCCATAACAGTTCTTTTCTGTGAGATAAGCGCTGCAGCATTGCTAGAAATAAAGCTCACAGAGAAAGCAAGACTTTTCTTGTCCAAACAAAGAGATTACTTTCTAGCAACCAAGTTTAGTCTCTTTGACCTTGCCTGCCATGTATGCAGCTAAGATACATGTAAGAGTGAGAACTGGAGAAGAACTCCATTGGGTGTGGAGGTGGAGAAAATGACATGCTCTAAATGTTCCTGAGAAGGCCCCTCCCCCTCCACTGATGTTACTTCCCTCTATGCTGTAAGAATGGAGCAAAGATGATTTTGCATTGTGCTTTATGTGCTGGAGCAATAGCACAGAGGGTAGGGTGTTTTCCTTGCATGTGGTCGACCCAGGCTCGATTCCTCCTTGTCCCTCTCATAGAAAGGGAAAGAGAGTATCCCGACCGCACAGCAGAGCCCGGCAAGCTCCCCTTGGCGTATTCCATATGCCAAAAACAGTAACAACAAGTCTCACAGTGGAGACATTATTGGTGCCAGCTCCAGCAAATAGATGAGCAATGGGAGGACAGGGCTACACAGTGCTTTATGTGGATTTGTGATGGCAATGCTGTGCAGTGGACTTTTATTATGGGTGACTCCCTAACTGTCAGTCACAGACTTGGTACTGCTGTTGAGGACAAGATAAGCTGGGGGTGGAGATGGGGTGGGGTGGGGCATGGAAAGGGGAGCTTGGGAACACTCTACTTTCTCTGTCTCCAGTGAGCTGTCAGGAGGGGCCCTGATCCTACTTGTAAAAGTAGCTCCGGAGCAAATCATTAGCACATCTAACTTCAATATTTTGAAATCCAGAAACAACATTGAGTCATGCTGGTCGTACTGTAAAGTTTTATTGCTTCTTTAAGGCAGAGTCAAAAACAAACTTGGGATCATGTGAATTATCTCTTCACATGTGTCAAGCCCAGAGATTTGGCACATGGATCAAAATCTCAAAACGGAGCAGGGAGGCCTCTGGGGATATGTCATTTAGCAGCAAGTCTCCTGGACTCAGGGAGCATATGGCAGTTCATCAGGCAGGTTCCCTGTTGTCTGAACCACACAGCGGGCACAGTGTCCAATCGTCAAAAACATGGGACTATAAATAACCTTTGTCCTGTGCTAAAAATAGTCTTTTAAAGCACAAAGAATCCACAAAGAAAAAAATATTGACCACGGCAGCCATCTATTTGTGTCTTTCAGCGTCTGGGTAATCCTGGCTATGCTCCTGTAAAATTGTGAAGGCAGGGATCTTAAATAGGATTTTCAGAAAAAGAACCAGTGAATGAATGAAGGAATGAATGAACAAATCCTCTTTGGAAGGAAAGCTCATTTTATGCTGACGACTGAAACTACCTACCTACTTTCCTTAAGTGCTTTTATGAATCGCTGCTTAAACCGTCTCCAGAAACCTTCTCTAGAATCTTTCCTACTCTACCAATTTCACCTCAAGCTTTGCCTCTGTCAAAACACCTAGTTATTAGTGAGTCCAGGAATGGCTCTTGAACCCACAGCCTCCAAGACATCCCCATATTTCCAGGCTGTACGAAGAGATTGAACCAAATTGGCAATAATTCTAACACCCTGCAGAATGAGCCCTGCTCAACATGAGAAACTCCAATAAAGTATTTTAGAAGACAATCGAGTAGACTTGCAGTGCCAAGCACTAAAATAGATGATAGAGTTACAGTAACTAAACATAGATGGAATTAGTACCAGAGTGGACAAAGAAATCAATGGATCAGAATAGAAAGTCTAGAAATAGACCCACAAATTCAATATTATAGAATAAAGGCAGCATGGCCATTTAGTGGGAAACATTATTATAAAATGTGCAAATGTAGGTGGCTAATGCTTTAGAAAATAATGCTTAGACATGTACTCATACCTTCTAGTAAAAGACATTTGAAATGGATAGAAAAAATAGGTAACACAAAATCACAAAAGAAGGAAATGTAGCTATTTATATAGTTGTTTATGAAAAGGAAAAAACGTTCCAAAAATCACTGAAAAGCCAGAAATCATAGGAGTAAAGGACTAATAGATGGTCTTTCTCTCTCTGTGTGTATATATAAATACATAGATAAGATATATCTACATATATATAATCATATATATATATGAATCACAGAAGGACAGGAGGAAGGATGGAAGGGGAAAGGATAAGAAGAGAGAGAGAGGAAAAAAGAATGAAGAAAGAGAGAAACAGGAGAGAAAGAAAGAAAACAGGATTCAAAACACATTACCTACAATTATAGTAAATTTTAAGAAGAAATAAAAACAAAAATCATCTTCTCCTCTACTGATACTCAATGGTATCTGTGTGGAAAATATTGCTAGCTGGCCCACCCTAACTCCCATATGTCAATCTCTTCTTCCTTGTTCATTTTAGCCACAAAAATGGAAGAAGTTCAGTATTCACTCCCCTTCTGCAGATACAGGTGTCCCTGCAGTGTGGAACTGAACAAAGAGCTGTAGAAGGTTTTCGTAATTTTTTTCAGGTAATTCATAGATTTCTTCTTCTTTAGAGTTGGTTATTGGAAGTTTCATTTTGTTTCAGTAATGATAGATGAATAGATTGTGGAGATTATTTGTAGAAATGTATTCCTAACAGATTAGAGAAAACAACTGTTAGAAAATATAAGACAAACACCTCCTAAACATTCAATCACTCAATATACAAAATGAAAGGGGAGAATATAAGAATGCATTAAAAAATGCTAGGAATAATAAGATTTCTTTTTTATTTTCCAATATATTTTGGTTTGAATTTCAAACTGTGCTATTTAGAATAAAATGCTTAAATTAGAAATAGCATTAATTCACAGTCAGAACTAAACATTCTGGATGTATATTTTATTAACTATAAAAACTCTAGTCTGGGCCAGAGAGGTATTACAAGGGCTAAGGCTTGGCCCTGCACAGGACCAATCCCAAGTTGGTACCCAGCACCACATAGGGTCCATGCACTTTGGATCAATAGATGCTTTGAGTCTTTGTGTCCCCATTTGTTTTCGAAGTAAAAACAGATTTTATTTGGAGGCTTTGAGTGAAGAAAGAGAGAGAGAGAGAGAGAGAGAGAGAGAGAGAGAGATGTGGGCTTCTCCAAAGGCCAAAAGGCCAAGAGGGTTCCAATTGTGTGCCCACTTTCTGTGAACTCACTTGGTATGTAGTCTTCAGTGGTATGGTCCTGGGCAAGCCATGACACAATGAATCAGACAAACTTAGAACTCTAGGCTCGTGGGAAGGGGGTGTGGAAAATTCATGGTCATCTCTTTTGCCCACTCAGCCCTTGTGCTCTGGAACTAGCCTTGTCCTTTCCATCTGGACTACAAAGATGAATAAGGAACAAGCTTTGCCTAGCAGAAGCTGGCAGACCCCAAAGTGCCTAGTACCATGCCCCAGCTCTCCTACAACATTAACCCTTCTCATGCAGGAAGACACCACCAATCAGAGCCATCTTGTGTGTGGACAGTTAACATCTAGTTCCTCGGGCTCTCTGTCAACTTTTCATCAAGTAATATAAGTGGAAGAAGTAGGCAATGTCACAGGAAAGTACAAGCACAGCTCTAAATTTCCTTTTACATACATTTCAAAACTCCTTCAAAATCTTCCATCACACCAAGACCATAAAGGTCAATGCCATTATAAACACATTACCTTCAACTATAGTAAATTTTAAGAAGAAATAAAAACAAAAATCTTCTTCTCCTCTACTGAGTCACTCTCACTTGTTATTATGCACTCTGCCTCTTCCAACAGCTTTGAAAACAGGTTCTTGGATTATTTCCTGGTTTTGCTTGTATCTGATCAAATTGAGTTAAAGAGAGTGAATGTGTTTGTGGAGCTAGAAAGCAAAGGAAATAAGATTGAAAGTAGGGTTTTAAGAAATTAAAATTCTAGATTAGTTCGGAGGGCTCTGAATAAAATGCATGGGGTTATCCAGAGGCCACCATTTGTTCGGCTCATAGAGTGGTGTAGAGTATGTGGACTGTTCCGAATGGACATGTGTGCATTTAAGTGCATGATTACAGTGACTACACAACATACCTACACAGTCTGCAGAAAATTGTGAAGGACTAAACCCTATATATTAACCATTTTCCGTTTATGTCTGTATGAAAGGGTCAAAGATTTAATATATGGCTACCCGTATCGACAGCACAAATGAAGCCCACATGAAAGGCCAATATTGAGAGATAACCTTTCAGAGAGGGAGACCCGAGGTTCCACAACAGCCGAGGCTAGCTTGCCAGAGCAGGATGCAGTCATCTTGACATTGTTTTCAAAAGGCTTCAGGAGAAAGGAAGCAGCTAATACTCACATATGCTGAAAAGCCAGGAAAGTGAGGGGTCTGCATTTTGCACCCTATTGTGGAAAGCATTCCTGAATTTGTTATCTTGAGAAAGGCATGGTACCTCATTAAAACAGAACTTCCACACCAAATCAGAGCCATCACAACCTTAAGGTCTTTATCTTCATATCTCTAAACATAGTCATTTGAAAATTCTTTCAGTTGTGAATAGGAGGATACAGAGAAACAGAAGACATGGGAGCAAATTTCAACAAATTAAAGAAAACAAGGAAAGTGTTTAGAGAACACAAGTAGTCTAATTAGAATAAGTCCCTTACTTTTCTTTGCCTCCCAGGCAATCTGGAGTCTTGGCCCCTTGGTTTGCCAAGTGAAATGTTTTATTCTGCTCCACGATTGACCCGGCAAGTTGCATGGTGTAGCTTTATTGAAAAAAGATGTGTAATGTGTCTCCAGAGCAGCAGCAAAGATGAGACTACTTGCTCTACTCTCTTTAAAACAACCAACAAAGGGAAGCATGTGCTGGCTAATTGGTGAAATGGGGAGTATTCCAGACTCCCTAATCATCTATTTTCAAAGCAGCAAGCACGAGCTGAAACCTTGCAACAAGCCAAGTACAGTAGTTAGCCTAACTTAACCCCATCTCCTCTCTGTGTGTGTCTTGTTTTTGTTCTCTAGTTCTGGGACCCATCTTTATTTTTCTGTTCTGGTGTTGTTTATGTTTCCAAAATGCAAATTGTGACTTTCTGCCTGGGAACACTACAAAGTCCTTCCTCATAAACACGGAGGAAACAGGAAACACACAAATTTCCCACAAAAGTAGCTTTTCCACTCCTATTAGATATAATGATGTTCCTAAGAAACATCCTTCCCAGAAGAGAAAAATCATGTTTTTTTTCCAAAGTGAAATAGGAGGTTCTGAGATCTACCTGAAGCAATAGGAAAAGCAGGAATTAGGAATCTTCTTATTAAATATTGTTTGTTTTTTTGTTTGGGAGGACACACCTCAGGGGTTGCTCTTGTCTCTGAGCTCAGGAATCACTCCTGGTGGTGCTTTGGGGGACCATACGGGATGCCGGACATCAAATCCAGTCTGGTCGCATGCAAAACAAATGCATACACACTGTACTATCAATTTATCCCCCTAATTAATTTTTCAAAGGTCTTACAAAATCTTGAATTTTAGCAGGATTCTCTTTCATTTTCTAGAATAATATGTAAGATATAGAGTCATGGTACACTTGATTACATTGAAAAATCATGATTCCAACAAACATATTCTTTTCCCCACAAAACAAGTTAAAGGCTTTTATTTAGGGGAGGAGGGTGCTATATCCACAAGTGCTCAGGAGCTATTCATGGTCTGTGTTCAGGGGGCCATGTATGATGCTGAGAATTTGAACCGGAATCATTCTGGGACGATAACAGTAGTACGGAGGGTAGAGCATTTGCCTTGCTTGCAGCTATCTGGGATTGATCCCTGGCACCCCATATGTTCCCCCAAGCCAGTAGTGATCCCTGAGGGCAGAGCCAGGGATCACTTTAGACCACAAAACTAAAATCAAACAAACAAAATAAACAAAAACTGGAATCACTCAGATGCAAGTACCTTAATTCCAGTACTACCTCTCCAGTCCTAAGAATTCATTTTTAATTTTTATTTTTAATTATTTTGGGGCCACACTGGGTTGTGCTCATGGGTTACTCCTGGCTTTGCACTCAGGAATTACTCCTGGTGGGAACCATATGGGATGCCAGGGATCAAACCTGGGTCAGTCTCATGAAAAGCAGACACCCTAGCTGCTGTACTTTCTCTCCGGCCCCTAAAGATAATTTTTAAATAGAAGGACCTAAACATTTTTTGTGGAAAGCTGGTATAAGAGTGCATGGGGGCAGGGGAGGGAGGATCTAGGTCATAAATAGATGCAAAGCCCTCAGCACTGGCCACCTTTATCCCCATTCCCCAGAATTTAATGTATTTAACTTAAATACATCTTTAAGTAACTTGTTTATCTGCTTAGAGGTGGTTGAACAATGAAGGTCTACTTGATTCTAAAAACTTGAGCTATTCTACTATGAAAGTGAGATTCATACTATTTATTTGTCATTCTATGTCCTTTGAACCTATGAGGCTGTTTATCCTTTTATCTTGGATTCTATATTGTCTGCTAGGATCACTCTACCACATGCTGTGGATACTTCTCAGATATTCCAGGTGAGCTTTAATGAAAAGTTGATTGATTTGATTAAGAGTAATAAAACTTTGGTTAATAAGGTGGACTTTTAAGCAATGTCACCAATAGCCATATGAGTTGTTTTTCCCCCTTTCTCTGTGAGAAGTAATTGAAGTACTTTTCTAATCAAATCTCTTCTATACTGATCCAGCAGACTTGTGATTCACAACGCTGGCTTCCCCTTTCAGCTTTAATGACATAAGACACATTTTTAAACATAGATACTTTATTCAAGAGGCACCCAAACCAGTGAACCATGATTAAATCTGAGCATGATGAATAGAGAACAGGCCTTCAGTAAAGGACAGAGGGCATCAAATGTCAACACTGTTTAGGCAAAAGCAGAGATTTAAAGAATGTGGCTCTGCTGAGGTTTATGGACCTGGACAGAATGAGAAAGCAAAGTCTGTCTGGGCTAGCAAGAGCCCTATTAGGATGCTGTCTATACCAAAAGGGAGGTGGGATAAAATAAGGATGCTCCTAGAAAAGATTTAGATAATGAGGTAAGAAAGCTACTTTACTAGATAATCTCCCTGGACCAGACCTATGTTATCCAGATAAGGACCTTATCTTTAAGATACTTATCCCTCATGATTACCTATCTCAATATCTCGGGGCATCTATCCAAGGAATATGAATATGATTCTACTACCCTTTCAACTAGCATTTATCACAAATATGGCAGTCCATTTTCTGGGTTCTTCACTCCAGAGGCCAGGAAATAGCAATGGAAACGAAATGAATGATGTATCATCTGTCAACTTCTTGTTCAAGTTGTAATTCAAAATAATTATTTCCTCAAAAAATGAATATTGCTATAAACATTTACAGCAAAATATGTAAGAAAAAAATGACACTATGCTGCTAGGAAAACAATATTCCTGGCAGTCAGTCAAAATCTAACCATTAAAAAGAAATAGTCACAGGAAAACATCAAATACTAAAAGAAAAAAGGAAAGAAGAAAAAAGAAAAAGACTTGAAAAAAAATAAAATGTCTTAAGTAAATCTTTTATATGTTTTGATAGAAGAAGTTGTAGCATTAGGACTGTAGGAAATCTGAGGTTCTCGCTAAAGTGATAGACTTCACAATGAAGATGTGATCTCAGTAAATTTATCTTCACTGTCACTGTCCTCCTGTTGTTCATCGATTTGCTCGAGCGGGCCCAGTAACGTCTCCATTGGAGACTTTGTTGTTACTGTGTTTGGCATATCGAATACATCATGGGTAGCTTGCCAGGCTCTCGGAGAGGGGCGGAGTAATCAAACTCGGGTCGGCCATGTTGGCTGTGTGCAAGGCAAACGACCTACCACTGTGCTATCGCTCCAGACCAAATTTATCTTAGTAGGTGAAAACATTCTTTGAGAAATTAGGTGACAAAAAATATATTTTTAGTTTCATAAAATGTACTTCTGGCTTTCTTCAGTTGGTATTTAGCTATTAATGAAAGATTTTCTACAGGTTGAAATAGATACCTCAGGATCTTATTTATAATCCAAGGTTCAGGTAAATATATGTTAGTGGAATGCTCTTAGCTTGCTTGAAAATGCAGAAATGAACCAGAATTTACCAAGTCTGAAGTGTTTTGACAGCATCTAATACGCAGAGTCATAAAGTAGATCAACATCAAGCTCTGAGGTGAACTCCCTGTATGTGTTTGCATGTTTGTGTGTGAATATACATCATTCTTAGGTCAAACTTTTTCTCAGATTTCAAGGAGACAATGCCAAAAAGGTTAAAAGACATTGGTGTAAAGTAAAATTAAAGTGAAAGAGTCCATTAGAAATATAAATGTAGTTCCGAAAGAACAAATATTGCGGAGCTGAATAATTATGGTAGAGGAAGGATTTGTTTACTCCAACATTTTCCTGAGGACCTGGTGCTGAGGCCTGGGAAAAGGCTGAAACAGAGCCTCATCCCCTGGGGGATGGAGGCAGCCAGAGATCAGCCTTGCTGTCTCCAATGACAAGGCTTATTTTGAGGATTTTGGAGGCCTCTGACAAGCTAAAGGGCCCAGACCCATTGTGCCTAGAAACTGAGATGAAAGAATTCAGAAAGAGGAGAACAACATGAGAAGAGAAACTGGATGTCTGATAAACAGACTTTCAAGGAACCTATACTGCTTTGGGTCTGAAATTAAGTGACAAAAGAGAAAATATCACAAAATGAACACTTTGCAATTATGTTAAACTCTATGTCTCGTTGAACAGATGACCCAATAAAGAAATGATGGCATACATATATACATATATATATATGTAAACACACACACACAATGGAATCCTCGAATGAAAAAAAAAGATAAAATCATGCAATTTTCTGCTACATGGATGGATCTGGAGAGTATCATGCTGAGTGAAGTTAGAGGCAAAGGGTCAAACACAGGATGCTCTTTCTCATATATAGCTTATAAAGAAACTTTGTAGGGGAATAACAAATGCCCAAAGGCAATGGAAACAATAAGCATGAGAACTGGTTTCCAGTAGGAAGATTTCCACTGGGGGATTAGGGCTGGGTATAGGTTAAGGAAGCATATAATACAACATTGGTGGAAGGAAGTGGTCACTTTGGAGAGGACAGAAAGCTGAAAGGGGGTATAAAGTACCTGCTGCTGAGGCAGTATAGTCGAGGGAAGTGGTCACTAGTAAAGGGACTGATGTTGAAACAATATATGCCTGAAACTCAATCATGAATAATTTAATAATTTTGAAATTCAGGGTGATTCGATTAAAAAATGTTTTAAAAGAATATCTCATTGGTCCTGCATATAGTAAAGTTAATATACTTTAACATAAGGAAGTCAAGTCCCAAGAATGAAGATAATATGTGATACAGCCTTACCACATACATATCTGTACACACAAAGCTCAACTAACAGGGAAGATCTGAATTAGTCATAATTCTCTACAGAAAAGCAACCAATAAGATGCATATATACTATATACATCAAGATGTCCAATAGTATTAGATATACCTTTATTTATTTGCATTTATTTCTATAAGGAATTGATTTATTCTATTTTGGAGGCTGACAAGTCCCATAATATGCAATCAGCAAATAGGAAACCAAGGAGAACTGATGGCATACTTCGAGCTGATGGTATACTTCAAGTCTGTAAACCTGAAACACAAGGAGAATCAGTGGTACCAGTCCAAGTGCCAAGGTCAGCGTGTGGAAATTCAAGAAGAGCAAATGTTTCAGTTCACACACACAGACACACAAGTACTGTATACCCTAAAGAGAATTCAACTATCATATTTGCCTATTAAGGTAGCTGATAAACTGTGATATTTCCAACTATAACCTGGGGAAGTAAATCTTCACATTTTCAAGAATTCCCCACCCACATTTTTTGTTTGTTTGTTTTTGTGCCACATTCAGCTGTGCTCAGAGCTTACTCCTGACTTGGTGCTGAAGAATCACTCCTGGCAGAGCTCAGGGAACCTGTAATCAAACCTGGGTCAGCCACATGAAAGGCAAGTGCTTTACTCACTGTATTAATCTTTCCGGCCCCTCAAATACCCCCTCTTAAAAACAGTGGTCAGTCATCCAAGATTTGTGTAATTGTTTAGAAAATAGTCTACTCAAACAAAAAATAACAGTAAAATCAATCATTTAAGCAAAAAAAATTCCTGGAATCTTTAATCTCCATCAAAGAGAATGCTGTGTTTGCAAAAATTAAATTAATTTCTGCCTGTATTTCAAACATATAGCATTAAGAGTTTATTTCTATTATTGGGAGATGGAGTCTTATTTGGTGGTGCTCAGGGGGTTATTTCTGGCTCTTTAGTCAGAGACCACTCCTGGAAATGCTCAGGTGACCAGGTGTACTGCCGGGATCAAACCAGTTGGCTAAGTGACCCCTGTACTATCTGTCTTGTCCCATGAATATGAGTTTAAAATACACTAATTTTTTTAAAATCATGGGCCAGGAGAACCAATGGTATAGCTTAGCAATAGAAATGTCAGAAGTCTCGGTTGTATGAAGCCCTGGATTTGATCACTATAACCACAATAAATAATAATATATTTTAAAATGAGATGAATGGTTCCATGAGCAGGCCATCAACAGAACAGAATGCACAATAGTAAATAAGTATTTAATCACTAACATACACCTTAAAGGACTAGGAAAGGAGTGCTTTGTATGAGATTAGGCATGATGTATTAACATAATTATAAGACAGTGACATTTGAGAGACAAATAATAGACAAAATTACAGCCTTAGAAAAATTCCTTATAACTTACATTGCTAGACTAGGAGTCTTTTAGCTCTTCCTATTTATTCCACTGATCAAAAAATTGTGTCATGTTCTTGTTTTTTTTTCACTGACTTGTTCTATTTGAATGCAAATGAAATACTTCTCAATTAAAAACCATACTGAAACATGCGTAAATCAGAGTCTTAGGAGGGACTCCCCATTTGGGATGTTAAATCCCACACAGGAGTTTTCTCAAGGGAATCAAACCCATGTGACTTAAAAATAGGAGTTGTAACATCCACACAAGACACAAAGAAAGAAGCAAAAGAAAGGTAAAGAAAAGATGTGAACACAGATACATACACATTTGCATGCACACATGTGCACAGACACCCTGCTCAAGATGAGTCTGAAAACTCATAAAACACTAACAAGATCTTGTAAAAATGACAAAACAGAAACACATGACTCCAGAGCAGGGAAAATTATAAAAGACATGTACTATAACACAAACAAAAAAGTATATAAACTAAAAGTTAAAGTAAATATAAAGGACTGCGGTTATACATTCTTCTAAAAAGAATGGAAGAGCAATATTTTACTCAGAGATTTGTGAAGAAATTTGAAGAAATAAAGAAATTGACATGTGAAAGAGGTCAGCTGACCTGGCGACAGAGACAGCTGTGGTGCCAGATGTCAGGAACATCTGGAATGAGAGAGTGGCAACTTTGGAAGAACCAAAGGATTCTCCTGAATTGAAGTAAAAAGTAGTCCTCAAATTGATAGTGTGTGCAAGATGTGGAAAGGATAAGATAAATTAAACCATGCCTGAAACCAAACCATTTCTCTGTAAGCCAATAGAGAAAAGAGACATTTGTAATGGAGAGAAGGAGAGAAGGGCTAGATCCTTAAAAACCAGTAGCAGTGAGGGTAATGTATTTTTCTGTGTTGTGTAAAATATTATAGCACAATCTTGGCAGCTTAAAAAATACTCATTTCTTAGCCCACAGTTCCTGTGTGTCAGAGGTTTGAACACAGCTTAGTTGGATTTCTCTGACGAAGCAGTACAGCTGTCATGCAGGGCATGATCCTCATTTGGGGTGCCAGGGAAGAGTGCAATTTTAAGCTCACATAGAGTTTGCTTCCTGGCAACTGTATAACTCAAGGTTACTTGGCATCCTCAAAGCAGTGTGGAGAATAAGACTCTAGAACCAGTCTCTTTTTAGCAAGGCAGTGTACTCTAACAATGTGATCCCAGCAGTGAACAACACAACTCCTTTGCAATATTCTATTGGTTAGAAGCAAATTACTTCATGCCAAGAAGAGATTATATAAGGAAGAGATTGTATAAATCCAAGAGCTGAGATTCTGGAAGTTACTCAAGGGTCCATATGTAATAGTAACTATATAATAGATACCAGAGGATAATAGTGAATAATATCATTAAAGTGATGGAGAAAGTTACCATCAGCCTGTTCTAAGATGAAAGTTCATTCACTCATGAGGACCAAATAGAGTTCTGTCTGATGAACAAAGACAAGAAGTTGACTACCCACATACCCTTCCTTATTTTTAAGGGATATTGATTTAAGAAGTGAGCTATACAGGTGAAATGTGTTGATAGAGCTAACTTTTGACAACAAAATGTGAATAACTGATGCTATTTTTTGTCTTTACAGATACAGAACTGAAATTCCAGTTGGCAATGACTTGAAGATGGGGAGATAAGGGAGAAAGAATGTCAAGTATGCTGGCTCACTAACAGTGTCATTTATGTAAAAGGAGGACAAAGGTATTGGGTAACTTTAGACATCATTAAAGAATTTGAAACTGGGCCAGAGAGATAGTATAGCAGGTAATGCCCCCCTTTCTCTTGTCCTACCTGAGTTCTATCTGTGGCATCCCATATGGTTCCCAGAGCACCAGAAGGGACTCCTGAGTACAAAACTAAAAGCAATCCCTGAACATTGACAGATATGGGCCAAAGACCAAAATATATATATTTTTTAAATTTTAAAAAGAAAATGTAAAATAAAATATATACATTAAAACTAAATTTTGCCCATAAATGAAGCTACAATACTCAACAAAGAGAAAAATCAGCACCAAAATCACCACCAGCAGTAAAAGCATTCTCAATCTAATCAATGCCAGGAAAATATAAAACAAATAGCTTGTAAACAACCCCTGCACTAAAATAGTGTTAGAAGACCAGAGGTAATGCACAGCCACATTCAAGGCCATGTGACCTCTCATGCTCTATACCAAGAGTAGCACACAACATTTAATAGAATTTAATAAACATGTTAGTAATCTCTTATACAGTAAGGTCTTAATGGCTCCAGGGATGAAATACAACAATCTTCATACACTTTCCTCTAAGGAAACTTTATTAAACCATTTTTAGTGGATTATTCATAACAAGCAATGCAAAATTAATTGTTTTGGTGCTGCTTTGGGGGCACAGTTTGTAATTTGGGGTAGAAACTTTCGAAATGTGGTGTTGGGAAGGTGCAATGGTGGTGGGATTGGTGTTTGAATATTAAATGTAATGAATTATTGTGAACAACTTTATAAAAATTTTAAAAAGACCAAAGGTGTAAAGAAACACAATTAACATAAAATGGCCATATTGACTTGCTACAATGCCCTGCTTTTATTTTTTTTCATTTTTATTTATGTATATATGTATGTGATTTGAAGACAACCACTGGACTAGAGCCGTTACCTACTGGATTCCTTGAGATGTCAAAAGAACGCCTGGCCGCCCACCTACGAGATGGTTGGACTTCTTCGTCAAGACTCTGAACAAACGGTTTGATGTCTTCATGTTCCTGGAGTGAGCAGACACCATTGGGCTATACTAGCAAGTGACAGGGATGAATGGAGACATTACTGGCGCCTGCTCGAGCAAATCGATGAGCAACAGGATGACAAGTGATACAAGTAATGTGTATATATACTTATTTATTGATGTTTAGGTCACACCTAGCAATGCTCAGGTGGTATTCCTGGTTCTTTACTCAGGAATTTATTACTAGCAGTGCTCAGGGAACCACACGGGACGCTGGGGATGGAACCTGGATTGACCGCGTGCGAGGCAAATGCCCTCTTCACTGCACTATCCCTTTGACCCCTAAAATGCTTTGTTTCTAATAGACAGGCATGAAACCACCCGAAAGTTTAAAAATAAAATACTGCCTCAAGTATATGAATTTCAAGACTCCCTATGCCTTTAACCTCTGATTCTCCAACTTCTAAGTGAATCACTTGGGGGATTTGCTGAAAATGCATATTCCTGGATGTGCTCATCCAGAAAACTGGATTCAGTAGACCTGGTGCCTAATGTTCTAAAGGTTTGACTAGTTAACCAACTGTTTCTGATGAAGGTGGGCTGAGAACTGCCACTCCATAATATTACATTCATCAAGCTTCAATCTCACTCTTAAAACGTTGCATCATCAGCAAATTCCACCAACTCCGCTTAGTTTTCCCTGCTCTCCCAACATCTTGCACTGTCCCTGCCCTCACTTCTCATTTTCAAATGAACATCTTCAGGGCCTAAGGAGCATCTTATTTTTTAGCCCTTAATCTGGCAAATTGAGATGTCGGCCTATATCATTACGAATAAGTGAAGCAAAGTGTGAAATAGTGGGTTTGGAAATAAGACGGCACACACACAAAGAGAGAGGATTATTAGAGGTAGAGACCAGTGGATTTCTCTCTCTCTCTCTCTCTCTTTCTCTCTCTCTCTCTCTCTCTCTTCCCAGGGAGAGCGAACCCAGCTCGGCCAAGGAGGAACTGGGCTGGTGCAATTCGTTGATTGCTCCCAGGCTCCAGATCTCTGGGGTTAGGCCCAGGGTGCTCTGTAGCCATTGTTTCTGCAGCACCAAAGATGAAAGTCAGACAAAATAATCCAAAAGTGCTGAACTATGACGGCTCAGTCCTTAGGGGTTTATTAGACTTACTCTCTTCAGACATGGAAGAAAGTCTTCAGCTGAAATCCATTAAGCAAATTAAAAAGCAGGAGAAAAATAAACATAGATTGATGTAGATAGCAGTTTTATGAGGCAAAGGAAGCAGTTAGTTCTGACAGAGCTCCCGGCTGTTACTTATACTCTTGGATCCCCAGCCCTTAAAACTCTTAAGATTTTGTTCTCTCCAAGATGTCCTGCTGGCAGCCATAAAAGCAAGCTTAATAGAATTTTTTCCCCATGAAGATGAGGGCTGGTGCAAGCTAAAGTAAAAATATTATTCACAGTACTTCTCATTACGGTTCCTGACACCAATCCATTTGTTCTTTTGTCTCTACACAGGGAATTTAGTCATAAATTCAATTAAGTATTATGCATATATATATATATATAAATGTATTAATACATGCTGTTCGGACCTCAAATGAAACCAAACTACATTACTCTAGGTCTTTAAAATCACTTTAAACTCATACCTTTCAAGGCTATTAATAGGATCTGGAGAACAAGACCTTTTTAATGTTCCAAATTCTTAATGAGTTAAAAAAAAAAAACACAATACAATAAAGATTTATTGCATCCTCCCTTCCTCTAACCCCCCTAAGTGAAAAATACTAAGCTGGGGCCTGGGATTTGTGAAAAGAAGAGAAACAGAAGATCTGCGTTCAAGCCTATGAATTTAATTTCGGCGCTTAAAAATAAAGCCACCCTTGGACTTTGTCTCTAAGGCAAGGACTATTCCCTCGGGGCAGTAGCTGCTCAGCTCTGTGCATATTTTCCTCAGGGGCAAAGCCAGCATTAGATTTTCCATTTCTCATTCTGCAGTGGGTTTCAGAGGCCGTGCTCTTCCTCACCTTGCCCTGAGGTTATGGAAACCAAGCCTGGTGCCAGTCTAGCTCTCTGGCAGATTCACAGGCGTCCTCTGGTTCCTTTCCAAAGACCCTGGGCCACAGAAGGTGGAGGGGGTGTGCCTAAGTACAAATTTAGTCCTAGGATTGTCTAAGCCAAGTAAATTTAGCATTTCAAAACATTCTTCCATATTAAAAGACTCAGGCTTTCCAAATACTGCATTTTTTTTTAAATAAAAGCAAAAACCTTTTTTTGTTTTTTTGAACCACACCTGGCAGTACTTAGGGGCTACTCCTGGCTCTGTGCTCAGGTCTCACTCTTAGCAGTACTTGGGGAACCTTATGCAGTGCTGAGAATTGAACGAGGGCTGGCTAGATGCAAGGCATTGTAGCCCCCATTCTCTCTCTCTCTCTCTCTCTCTCTCTCTCTCTCTCTCTCTCTCTCTCTCTCTCTCTCTCAACTCTTGCCTCCCAAACATCTCCTGCATTTGCTTCATATTGAACAAGTATTGCACATAGTCAGAGACACTGCAAGTTTCCAAAGGAGGCACAAACAAGCCTGAGTCATCCCAACCCATCCAAAGTGAGAAGCATTGTTTTGGCAAAAATGTTGCAGTATGTTTTTGATGGGAAAACAACTTGTACTCATTTTTAATAAATAAAAGCACATTTTTATCTTTTATCTGCAATTAGTTGCAAAGGAAAATGTCATTAAAAAATAAAGGACCAGACCCACTTGGTCCAAGAAAGCAGTTTCTTTTAGGCCCCGGGGGAGGGGGGTGGGGAGGACCATAGTAACCCCAAGGCTAGTTGCCAGAAACCAAATTAAGTTTGATCATCTTTTCTAACAGTGCCAGTATAAATCCACAAAAAACCCAAACCTCATTCTTCACCAATCACACTAGCATTGTCTTCTTCTAAATCTCTTACAGGAGCTATGTTAAAATCCTAATGTGGGCTTTACCTTTGCCTACCTTTCCCACTAGTTAGTGGTGATGCTAAAGACTAGGAAAACATGTGGATATGCAGAAACTAGAAAGGAGGTTCAAATACTCCATAGACCAGGTTACAGTCAAAAAAAAAAGTCTATAGTCACAGTTTTCCCAAATCCCTACATGAAATTAGAAATAATAACCCCCAGGAAAGTGGACATGATTTTAAAATTCTTGCAGTGTTTGGTTGTAGGATAACATTCGTTTGTCCTTCTGCTTTGCCACAGGGAGCGTAGGTTTATTGGGTTGCTCCCATCACAGTGCTCTCATTCCTCTGTGTTTGTTTGTAACTTCTTTCTTTGTGCTCTGTAAACTTGTAAATATTGTTTTTCCTCTTCTCCTAAGTCCTTTGCATAGTTAATTCAGAGCAATGTCCTTTTTGGATGGGCACAAGAAGACAGTAAATGCTATGCTTTTGTAACGTGGGAGCTAATTGACTCTCACTGATATTTACCTCCTGGGCATCTGTTCTCTCTACTTAAGCCTCAGTCACCCTTACTTCCTAGCACCCCAAAAGCAGGGTCTCGACCAGGGACTGGATGGACTCAGGGCAAGTGGTGAGCTATATACTACCCTGACATCAAGATGGGCCTGACCAAAGTGCCATAATGCTTAACTATAAGTTAAGAGCATGGTCATAGGCAAATTCTGTCACGATCCAAAAAGTAATAACTAAATTTGGACCCTGCTAGGGTTAGGAAAGATTAATCTGACCTGAGCACTGTAGTCTGAGTCTGTGGCAAGATGTTCCCAGGAGAGCCACTCTATAAGCTTCAATGTATCTCTTACTGTGTCCATACAAAATAACGAATATTAAGAAGTAGAATTAAGATGTTAAAAAGTTATTGGACTAGGGAGAAGAGGAACATCTCTAGTTAGTGTTTCCAGCCTTGAGCATGATGGGCAGTCAGGAAGGGCTTTCTTATGTTGATTTTGCTATTGGACTGGGTGTATGCCCAGAGTGCTGGGAGTTGCAGAGACAAGAGAGTTGGGAGAGAGAGAGAGAGAGAGAGAGAGAAAGAGAGAGAGAGAGAGAGAAAGAGAGAGAGAGAGATATGAGGCAGTGAGATGGAGCACATAGAGATGAGCGGGAGAGACTGGAGGAAACAGGAATGAGGAGTAGTGTGAGACTAGAATGGGGGGCTCAGAGAGACTGGAACAGGTGCATGGGGAGAATGGAATAAACGGCAACTGATCAATCAACCAGTTTGGCCCTCGTTTCCTCCTCTGTCTGCCTCATGGCACTGGCCACCCCGGCTGGGCGCGCGGCCTGAGACCCCCCAAATGCGGGTGGCGAGAGGGAGAGCAGTTCGGGCTTCCCCCAGCTGCCCAGAGATTATACACTTGGCTGCATTATTATTATTATCTATCTGCATTAGAAAGTGGAATTTCCATACAATCTTGGATGCACAATGTTTTCTGATGTCTCCTCAACAGTGACACAGACTCTAGCATGAAAACCAACCCAGGTTCGCATTTATAAAAAGGCAAACAAGTATGAAGCAAAGCCTAAACTCCATGCCATGTTCCCACAACGTTAGGTAGGTGGGGGGTGTAACACATGAAAGCAAGTTGATGACCTACTTTTCCCTGAAGAGAGGGAACAAGCAAGGGAGAGCTCCCTCTGCATATACTCAAGGGTTTGGGAGCAATGGGGGCTTTAAGAATTTGTAAAAAATAATAACAGTGTTGGGAGCCTAAAGAGAGAGTACAGAGGTAAGGTACTTGCCTTCACATGGCCTATGCAGGGTTGACTTTAGGAGCGATAGCACAGCGGTAGGGCGTTTGCCTTACAAGCAGCCAACATGGCCAACCCGAGTTCGATTCCTCCACCCCTCTCAGAGAGCCCGGGAAGTTACCGAGAGTATCTCGCCCACACGGCAGAGCCTGGCAAGCTACCTGTGACGTATTCGATATGCCAAAACACAGTAACAACAAGTCTCATGATGGAGACGTTACTGGGCCTGCTTGAGCAAATCGATGAACAACGGGAAGACAGTGACAGTGACAGTCAACTAGTTGTGATCCCCAAGCACAAAGCCAGGAATAAGCCTTCAACACAGCACAGTGTGTCCAAGAAAACAAAACCAAAATGATAACATTGAAAGGGAATAGAATGTCCTTAATCAAGGTTAGCTTCTGTGAACAGAATTACAATTTCTAATTAATTTGTGTATAAGGAATTGGACAACATATAATTTGCTGTCCTTGTTTAGAATTCTCAATGATCACCATATGCAGAAAGAGAAGTACTGGCCACAAAGGTCATTTTACCATAATATGTCCTGGTTTGTGGAGGGTTGATCTCTGGATTTTAAGCCAAGCCTCCAAGAATATATTTTATTAACTCAATATATATAAAGCTCCGATTAAGCGCCAGGCATTAGGAGATTGTTCCAGTGTGTTAATCACAAATATTCATTCAACAAACATTTATTAAGTGCTTGTGTGGAGCCAAACTTTTGTGCTAAGATGCACTTAATGTTAAAATTTAATAAAGTCACTCTTTGGATTTAGTTTGTTAAATGAAGGTGTAAAGTAATGTAGGAACTACATTTAGAGAGTTACTTCCTGTTTAAAGAAAACTTATTTTTGATTGAATTGCTTGTTTGCAGTTTTTCTCTCATTTATAAATGTCAAGAATCCAGATTCATTACTATTGTGTTTCCTGAATCTAAATTATACATTTAAAAGGTTACCACGTGATTTGATTCTCAAGGTGAAGACCTACTAACTTTGAGAATATAGAAAACGTGAACTGGAATTTTAAATACAAGTTTTCAAATGACTGCAAACCTCAGACACAATAAATAGATGACTCGGGGGAATTACGGTCCTTACATTTCTTCTTGTAAAACTTCTTTCCCACTTAATCGCGGCCACATACTCAGGATTCCAGTAGAAATTACTGCGGGGAACATGATCAAGACAGGATATAGGTTGGTGGGTCCTGTAGACCCTGGCACTCTGATTCCCAGTAACAACCCTTTTGTCATTGATGGGAGCCAGACATTGTAAGCCTTCTAAGTTTCTGATTTTCCTTACTCTGGGAGTGCACAGCTGGATTAAGTGATGGAAAAAGTCATGCCACACAGATATTTTCCCTTCGAAAAGTTAAGGAGAGAGTTCAGCCACAGTGCAAGTTTTTCTGCATTCATTTTGGACTGAAAGGGAAAAAAGGGGGCAAAAGGGAAATAGCTATAACATGACTTCTTACATATTAGAGAGAAAATGAGGTTTGCAAAGATGAGGACAAAGTAAACAGATCTATCAAGGAGTTGGTATTTGGGGAAGAGGGAGTAGCAAAAATATGATAAGACTGAACACTCAGATTCTCCCATGGTTAGAGCACAAGCAACTGAAAACATTCCCGGGAATGCCACAAAGATTAGTAAATTTGTGTTTCATGGAGTAATCCTACCATCCTGATTCATGCCTGAGAGATTTTGGAGAATTTGGAACACCAGAAAACTTCCCATTATGTTTTTAGCAAATGTCAAAAGATGTCAAGGAATGGGAGTAAAGAAAGAGCTCCTGCAAGATAAGTGCGGCATGAAAGCCCCTTGCAAACTGCCTAGGTGAACCATACACATGCCTCTAGGCAGGGAACAGAGGCCTGAGGGAGAATTGTTCAGTCCCAGCAGAGCAAGCTCCAAAGAGACAGTTCTGAATGTTTTGCAAGTTTCAGATTCTTTTGAGAATTTGTGAAATTTAGAGCATATCCCCAGAAAAGTACACTAACATCCCACTTTTTGTACAAGTGCAAGTTTTAGATCTGTTAAAGCCTTGGACTGAAACTCTAACTAGTAACTATTTCCTTCACTTTTCCCACGAATGAATCTTTATGCTCAACAGCCTCACATTTCCTCACCAAACCTGCCCTCTGCAAATAGTAGTTCCATATTACGGGATTCAACTAATCAACATCTATGACGAACTGAATCCATGAATGCACAATCCAGATAGAAAACAATATCTCACCTTGCTGTAGGCTTGTGATATTCACTCCTCTGAATGAGGGCAACTGTAAACCAAGTTATGTACACAGGCAGATGGAAGAGATGCATGGGACGTGGTATAAGGGAATAGGTACAGAGATTCCTTGCTCTTTTGAGATGTTAGCACCCCTACATATTCACTATTCTCAAAGCTCTCAAAAACCAGTATACTTGGGGGAGTTTGAAGCTTTACTATATGGGTAGGTTGATCAAATCATTGGCCAATGGGGACTGGAGTTAACCTCTAGCATCTTTCCCCTCCCTGTATGTAACAGGTTAGGACACACCATTCCAATCTACTAGTCACATCAATGGTTACTCTGACAACCAGCCCCCATCCCTGTTTGCTTTTCAAAAGTCAGATCACTGACAACCTCAGGTGTGATTGAAAGGGTTTTGTTGTGAATAAAAGATGTCTTCATCACTCTTACCACTCTAAATTCAAGAATCTTATGTCAGAAATGAGGATGATAATAAAATATATTTACTAGTATAAATTATTAATTATACAAGTACTTCAAACTTGCACAGCTTTTCTGTTATAAGTGGCTAAGCAGTATGTGAACTAGGCAGGATTTTACTCATTGGAATTTTTTTTCTCTTTTTTTATAATTTTATTTATTGAATCACTGTGAAAGCAGTTACAGAGCTTTCGGGTTTAAGTCTCGGACATACAATGAAACACCGTACCTTCACCAGTGTCCATTTTCCACCACCAAAAACCCCAGTATAGCCCTCATCCACCCACTCCCACCTGCGGGGTAAATGATTTCCACATTACTCTCTCTCTACTTTGATTACATTCAATATTTCGACACCAGACCCACCATTATTATTTGGGATTTTACCCCAACACTCAGATCTGCCATAAAGGCAACAGTAGACAATTTGTTTTCTATTGCTGGTTATGAATAACATATGATGTCACGTGGCTGCAGTAGGGGCCTCATGATTTTGGAATTCCAAAATTGTAACAATTAAATCTGGAGGGATTTCTGCCAAAACCTGCTGGATCCCAAGATTTGTTCCTGAGTCTCTTGGATCATGGTAATTAAGCAGCTTGATCAGGAGCCAGAGAGGCTGTTCATGGGCAGTGACTCGGGGTCTCGTTGGGGTGGGAGGAAAGGGCTGGCTCCACCCCCATCCCACAAGGTCCCATGTGTCTTTTCTGAGGCCCAAACCTGACTGTCCAATGGCCTCTGGAGGATGGCAGCCACCGAGCCACCAAGGGGGAACAGGCGGAGGGACAGCACCCTTTCCCCCTTGGGGTGGCCAGGTGCCAGTAACTTACTGCAGAGACAGGGATGCATTTCTGCCCAAAGCCGCTGGGTTCTGAGATTTGTTCCTGAGTCTCTTTGATCATGGCCATTAAGCATCTTGATCACGAGCCAGAGAGGATGTTCATGGGCGGCGACTCCAGGTCTCCTTGGGGTGGGGAGGAAAGGGCCAGCTCCACCTCCATCCCATGAGGCCCCAAGTGTCTCATCACTGAGGGCCCAAACCTGACTGACCAATGGCCTCTGGAGGATGGCAGCCACCAAGCCGCCAAGGGGGAGCAGGCAGAGAGATAGCACCCTTTCACCCCTGGGGTGGCCTGGCGAGAGTAACCTACTGTGGGGTCCGGACACATCTCTGCCAAAAGCCACTGGGTTCTGAGATTTGTCTCTGAGTCTCTGGAATCATGGCCATTAAGCAGTTCAATCAGGAACCTCCAATTATATGGCTAAGCCAGAGGTGGTTTGTGGGTATGTCTCCCACATACCTAACTTTTGGCCGTTTACTTTCTTGGTAAATTTTGCCCCAAGTTGTTGGGGTCTGGCCAAAGGCACAGCAGCAATTTTGGGGTATCTGGAAGTCTGAAGGGGCCATCAGGCTGCTGATGCCCTTGCCTCACAGATACAGATTGATCTACTGGCAGCATCATACCCCCGGCATTTGAAATAATTTTTAAATTCTAGAAAAGTTTTGCATATAGTACAGTGAGCCTCCATATTAAAGCCTCCATATTAAAGCATATTAAAGCCTTCACCTTTAATTCGACCTAACATTATTTTATTATGTCCACACTTTGATCTAAATTAAAAATTTAACACCAGTGAAATTCATTCATCACAAGCACCATCCGTTTTTCTAATACTTTTTCATTCCAGGAACCAATTCAGAATAACAGTATATTTGAAAACCATATCTTCCTTAAGCCCTTTGAGCCTTTCCCACTATTTTTTGGTCTTGTTTTACATAACTTTGACATGTTTGAAGAGCACTGGTGAGGTATTTTATGAAATTTCCTTTATTTGGGGTTTGAAGCCTGATATTATTGACTAATTAACATTCATAGGCTGGAGTTATGGATTGGAGGGAATCAAACTAAAGGTGAGGCCTCGAAAACTGGTATGAGGGCTTCAAGTGTCTGCCTTGCAAGCATATGGCTGTGAGTTCAAACCCCTAGTGTCCTAACCATGTGTATTAAGAACTATGCTAGGCGTTTTGCTGTTGGAGCCTGGCTGCTCTGTGGAATGTGATTCCCAGTGCTGCAAGTAATTTCTGCCTGCACTGCAGTTGTGGGTATGCACCACAAAAGGGCTGCAAGCTCCAGTGAGCATCATAATCACAACATGCCCCTCTACTGAGAGTATAACTCCCATAAACATGGATGTGAACACTGTGACTAAAAGGGATGCAGGCCTCAGTGAGCACCATGCCCACTATTCAATCTGTGCCACTCCAGTCATGACAATGTTGTCATCAAAATAACACAGAGAAGGGGAGGGGAAGAACAAACAAAAACTTTTTTACCATTTTATTATTGAAGTACTAGAATTTTCAATGCCATTAATGATATTTCTCATGTCTATATTATTCCAACACCACACCCAAAGAGCCCGCTTTCTTCTCAGTATCTCAGGCTCCCTGCCAGTCACCCCCTCTCCCAGGGAAACTCAGTTCTCTTGATAAAATCTTGAGCGTTTATGAGTTTGGCCATTTGTTATTCCTTTGCAGTGCTTCTTTATATCCCCATACAAGTTAGATCTCTTTAAAAAATTATTATGGAAAAGGAGTAACACATGTAGATGAATAAATCTAAACTCCTGAAATCCCACACTGTTGTAAACCAATGATAAGTTGATTTAAAACTTTCTTCAAAAAACAATTTTTAAGCAGTAGAGTGCCTCTCTCATCACATCATATCAAAGATGAGTCATCACAATGACTCATCCCTGATGAAGTTAACCTTTATCACAGACTCTAAGGTAAGCCACTAGTTTTCTCCACTATAAAGTCATCATTTCCTCCTCAGACATCTCAGATGAAATAAGTCACCACATCTGACCCCTACTCAAAGGAAGGAGAATTAAATTCCATTTCCTGGTAGGAAGATTATGTATATAGATTATTTAGAATTCTTCTATAGTAGGATTTCTTTCCTGTCCCTTTATGTTTATTTATTTGATCATGTATTCATATCAGTATGCACACATAGGTGTTTATTTTATTCTCGGAATTATAACCCAATGTTATAGTTTTGGTTTTTAGTGCTCAGCTTGTTTCATCTTTGGCCATTAGAAGTTCTTTCAGTTGCCCTTGGTCCCTTCGATATATCACTCCATTACATTTCTGCCTCCCTCTCTCTCTTGCTTTTTGTTCTGGTAGTTCTTAAATTCCAATAGTAACAACATGCTCTAGGCTTATCTTACCTCATTTTCCCTGTATTAGACATAAAACAAGCCCATTTACCCAGGCATCCTGGTTTCCTTTATAAGAGAATACTGCTGGAAATAAGAGCAGCATGCTGAGTGCCCATGTTGTAGAATGTCCTCCCAGAATTGCTTGATCCTCCAAGAAACCCAATTAAGAAATTTGTTTCTGTACATCAGTCTATGTAAGTGTTCTCCCTGTAACTATTTTTCTAGTTTTATCATTCTTATGCCATGTAGGTGGAATCATGCAATATGTAGCTTTTTTGAATTGCTTTCTTTTTTTTTTTTTTTTTTTTTTTGCTTTTTTGGGTCACACTCAGCAATGCACAGGGGTTATTCCTGGCTCTGCACTCAGGAGTTACTCCTGGTAGTGCTCAGGGGACCATATGGGATGCTGGGAATCAAACCTGTGTCGGCCGCGTGCAAGGCAAACGCCCTACCCGCTGTGCTATCTCTCCAGCCCCTGGATAGCTTTTATAATGGCAAAATTAATTTAAAATTTATCAATGAAACAAATTCAAAAACTTGTTCATTTTATTGTGGACTGACATTCCACTGAATGGGTTTATCATGATTGATTATACCATCTCTGAATAACACCTGTTTGACTCCAGTTTTTATTAATTTCAAATAATCAATGCAACAATAATGTCATGATAATGCTATAAACATTGGTTAACTTGCTTCTGAGACAGTATATGCTTATTGGTTTAATTGACTAAGTCAATGTAAGAAACTGACAAGCTGTTCCCAAAATTTACATTTCACTTTGGATATAAAATTGCATATACAATTTTGCGTTCTGCTGGAGTCCAGTTCAGGTGAACACATTTGAAGTAGGGACAACTCAAAAATTAAGAAAAGAGGCAGAAACAAGAGAGAAAAAAAAGCTCTGTGCATCAGGGGCCTCAGAAACTGAGAGCCCTAACTGTCTTCCACGTACAATATTTATTGCTTAGACCAGTAATCACAAGGAGGAGAACAACAACATTCTTTAGTCAAATGCCTAGCTATCTTCATCTATCCTGGCTGGACTTGTCCACATGCAAAGACCTTACTATATCAGGATGCACATCTTTGTAATGGGCTTTCTTGAGGGGAGAGTCTTCTGAGAGAGGGAGCAGAGATAGAGCAATTACAGGGCCTCTGACAGGGCAGCTTTCCACCTCTAGGCCCCAGCATTCTGGGTTCAAAGGATCCTTAAACTACCCATGCTGTGTGTCTCCTTTATATATCTAGTTCCCAACAGTATTTCATCAATAATAAATGAAATAAATGCCCCTACATTATAAAAATAATAATAATAAATAAAATATCTGCTGCTCTGTATCTTCATCATTATTTCATAACATATTTGATTTTAGTGCTACTAATAGATATAAATTAATTTAATTTGCATTTTCCTAATGCCAAGCAAATTTACCTTCTTCTGTGTATCTTATTTGCCTTCCTTATATCTTCTCAGATAGAGCATTAGTTCAGATCATTTGACAATTTTTTAAACTATTTTATTGAATAACAGTAAGATAAATAGTCATAAGGTTGTTCATTCTGTTGAGACAGAAGCGGTCATTGAAGTCCTAGCCAATCAGGGCATTCAAACTCAATACATCAGGATCCTCCATGAGCTGTATTACGGATTCATTACCAGGATCTCACCATTCTACAAGGAAGTGATTATCAATGTAAAGAGAGAGATTCAGCAGGGTGATACCATTTCACAGAAATTCTTCAGTGCTACCCTCAAGAATATCATGCGATGACTGGAATGGGAAGGAATGGGAGTGAAAATAGATGGTCAGCAACTACATCACCTCTGCTTTGCTGATTACGTCTTTCTAATAACACCAAACATTAGCCAAGCGGCACAAATGCTGACTGACTATGACCATGAGTGTGGAAAGGTCAGATTACAGCTGAATCTCACAAAAACAATGTTCATGAGAAACAGGTTGTTGCTGATGTTTCATTCGCTGTCAATGGAACAATCATCTCTGAATGCAACAGTTATGTGTACCTAGGTCGAGAAGTCAACATGATGAATGGCCTGGCACCTGAGTTGCGCAGGAGGATGAGAGTGGCTTGGAATGCCTTCAAGAGTGTCGAAGACGGGGTATGGTGCTGCCAGCAGGTCAATCTGTACCTGTGAGGTGAGTGCATCAGCAGCCTGATGGCAACGTCAGACTTTCAGATACCCCAAATTTCTGCTGTGCCTTTGGCCAGACCCCAAAAACTCAGGGCAAAGTTTACCAAGAAAGTAAACAGCCAAAAGTTAGGTATGTGGGAGACATACCCACAAACCACCTCCGGCTCAGTTATATAATTGAAGGCATGGCCTCTCTGGTTCCTGATTGAACTGCCTAATGGCCATGATCCCAGAGACTCAGAAGTGAATCTCGGAACCCAAAGGCTTTTGGCATTAATACGTCCTGTTCCTGCGGTAGGTTACTGGTGCTGGGCCACTCCAGGTGGGAATAGGTTTCATACCTTGGCCTGTTCCCCCTGGCGTCCTGGTGACCACCATCCTCCAGATACCACTGGACAGTCATGTTTAGGCCTGCAGTGACAAGATACACATGGGGCCTCACCACATGGATGTGGAGCCGACTCCTTCTCCCCATCCCAACGAGACCCTGAGTCACTGCCTACAAATGGCCTCTCCGACTCCTAATCAAGCTGATTAATTGCCATGATACCGGAGACTCAGAAACAAATCTTGAAACCCAGCGGCTTTTGGCAGAAATGCATCTGGACTGCATACAAGGTGGCCGCCGACTCAGAGCTTATTGGAAAGCCAGGTATGAGCTGGTGGTGATGGGGCAACTGCAGTCTCATGGGAAGGGGGGCTGTACCGGCTCGTCCTTCATGCCCTACCGAGGTCACGAGTTATCCCCCATGAGCGGCTCTCTGACATGGCCATGGCTCCAGAGGCAAAAGAACTTAATCCAGAACCCAGCAGCTTGCGGCAAAAAAGTGAATGGACCATGCGTTAAACTATGGCGCCATGCCTCCCCGGGAGGGAAAGGATGTTGTTCCCTTCCGTTTTTCCCCCCTAGCAGCAAGGTGGCCACCACCTCAGAGCTTATTGGAAAGCCAAGTATGAACTGGCGGTGAAGGGGCAACTGCAGTCTCATGGGAAGGGGGATGGTACCGGCTCGTCCTTCACACCCCACTGAGGTCATGAGTTACCTCCCATAAGTGGCTCTCTGGCATGGCCATGGCTCTAGAGGCAAAAGGATTTAGTCCAGAGCCCAGCACCTTGCAGAAGAAAAGTGAATGGACTATGCATTAAACTATGGCGCCATGCCTCCCCGGGAGGGAAAGGGTGTTGCTCTCTTCTGCTTTTTTTCCCCCTGGCAGCAAGGTGCCCGCCACCTCAGAGCTTATAGGAAAGACAGGTACGAGCTGACGGTGATGGGACAACTGCAGTCTCATGGGAAGGGGGGCAGTTCCGGCACGTCCTTCACGCCCTACCAAGGTCACGAGTTACCCCCCATGAGTGGCTCTCCGACATGGCCATAACACCAGACACACAGAAACCAATCTTGTAATTATCTGACTCTTTGCAGAAATCCAAAATCGTGGCCATGTGACATTATATGATTCTTATAACCACCTATAGAAAACAAAATATTTCACAATGCCTTTTCAGCAATTCTGATTGTTTGGGGGGAAATTCTAAACAATAATGGTGCATCTTTTGTTGAAATAATGAATGTAATCAATGTAGAGAAGAGTCAAGTAGAAATCATCTGCCTCACAGGCATTTGGAGGGGTGGGAGGGGGGTATACTGGGGTTCTTGGTGGTGAAAAATGAGTACTGGTGAAGGGAAAGGTGTTTGATCATTGTATGACTGAAAGTTATACTTTCAGTTACTAAACCTGAAAGCTTAGTAACTTTTCCCACAGTGAATCAATAAATAAATATAAAAAGAAAAAGAATAAAATTAGAAAAAAAATTAAGGCGGAGTTCATGCCCAATTCAACCAGCTAATCAGTGGCTGAATAAATTGCAGTACTCCTACCAAAAAAAAAGTGTCGAAGAAATAGCTAAGGGGACAAAGAACCTCAGGCTCACATCTCTTTGATTCCACTGTTCTTCCTGCATTAACATACGCCTCAGAGACCTGGGCCCTATGCAAACAGGATGAGAACGCTACCAAAAAGGAATTGAAAGAGCTATGCTTGGAGTATCACGTTTCACTCAAATGAGAGAAAGAATCCGGAGTTCCGACCTCCGTCAACAATCAAGAATCAAGGATGCTGTCTCATTTGCCAAGGCATCAAAAATCAGATGGGCTGGACACGTAACGAGATTTGGAAACGACCACTGGACTAGAGCTGTTACCGATTGGATTCCACGGGACGTCAAAAGACCGCGTGGCCACCCACCTACCAGATGGTCAGACTTCTTCATCAAGATCCTGAATGATTGGTTTGAGGCTCTTCGTGTTCCTAGAAAGAACAGACGCCATTGGGCTACACTAGCACGCAACAGGGACAAATGGAGACGTTACTGACGCCCGCTTGAGCAAATCAACAATTAACAGGAAGTCAAGTGATCAAGTGAAGGTTGTTCATCATTGGGCTTCAGTCATATAATGTTTCAACACCCATCCCTTCACCAGTGTACATTTCCCACCACTAATGTTCCCAGTTTCCCTCCTGGACCCTGCTACCATCACCTGTATGAGCTCTCTCTCTCTCTCTCTCTCTCTCTCTCTCTCTTTCTCTCTCTCTCTCTCTCTCTCTCTCTCTCCCTCTCTCTCCCTCTCTCTTTTACCCTCTCTCTCTTTCTCTCTCTTCTCTCTCTCATTTCTCTCTCTCTCTCTCTCTCTCTCTTCCATTCCCTCCCTTCCTCTTTCCTTTTGATATTCTGGTTTGTAATACAGAAACGAAAAGGTTACCTTGTATATACCTTTACCTACTTTCAAAGCTTAGTTCTTGCCCAGAATGATCATTTCTAACTATTATTGTCATATTGGTTCCTTTTCTAACCTAACTGCCCTTTGCCCCCACCCCACACTTGTGACCAGCTTCAACCATTGACTAGTCCTCTTGGCCCCCATTTTTTTCTGGCCTTGGATATTGGTCTCATACTATTGTTTTATATCCTGCAAATGAATGCAGTCATTCTCTATCTCTCTCCCTCTGACTCATTTCACCTAGCATGATGCTCTCCATGTCCACTCATTTGTAACATTTGCCAATTTTTATTTGGGTAGTTTTCTTGTTATTGGTTGTTCAGAGGCCTTTCCATCATCTGGCTATAAGTTCTTGATTACATATGTGATTTGAAAATATTTCTTCCATCTGTAGCTTATTTTCCTTTATAGTTTTACTTTGTTTCATTTAGTCCCTTGATAAACTTTCAGAATGTTCTTATATAAAGTGTGAGATAGGAGATATATCTGTCCTTCAATATGTCTCATTTTATTTCTTACTGGTGCAGTTATGTTTTGCAAATAAAGAACCAATTGTTCCAATATTTGTTGAAATTTGTTTAAGAGACTCACTTTCCCAGTGAACTTTATTTGCATATTTATTAAAATCCAGTTTTAAAGACAATTTCTCAGTATTTATAAAACTGCAAAAGCATGACCAAGCATTTCGCTTCCTAAAATTTATATTACTGAGGATCCTACAAGTGTGCCAATAACAGCTACCAGATTATTGATTGCAACAGGTATCTTTTATTTTTATTATTATTATTATTATTATTATTATTATTTTGGGTCACACCTGGCAATGCACAGGGTTTACTCCTGACTTTGTACTCAGGAATTCCTCCTGGCGGTGCTCAGGAGGAATGCTGGGAATCGAACCCAGGTCGGCCACATGCAAGGCCCTACCTGCTGCTGTTGTGCTATCACTCCAGCCCCTGCAACAGGTTTCTAATAGAAAAATGAAACAACTTAATGTGTACCAATACTGATTCACTAAATTTGTTCTACTGTGTCATATGATGCAATACTACATAAAAATAGATTCTTCAAATATTTTAGTGATTTTGATACACAACTGGTGTAAAAAAGTATATTTTATGTGTGTATTTACATTTCCTGGGCTGGAGCGATAGCACAGCAGCAGGGCGTTTGCCTTGCACGCAGCCAACATGGCCAACCCGAGTTCGATTCCTCCGCCCCTCTCGGAGAGCCCGGCAAGCTACCAAGAGTATCTCGCCCCCACGGCAGAGCCTGGCAAGCTCCCCGCGACGTATTCGATATGCCAAACACAGTAACAACAAAGTCCCACGATGCAGACATTACTGAGCCCGCTCGAGCAAATCGATGAACAACGGGAGGATAGTGTGTTTTACATTTCATATCACTAGAAGATAGAGTAGCATCTCTTCTTGCCTGCGGGAAGGCAATGGGATATCATCTTAAGAGGGAGGGGAGGAGAATCTTTCACTGCTTTATTTATGATTTTGGAATTTTTGAGGTTTGATACTACTAAATGTCGTACATATTTATGCCTAAATTTTTAGAAACAGGGGCCAGAGGGATTGTACTGAGTAAGACCTTGCCTTGCATATGGCCAACCCCAGTTCTAATCCTGACACTATATATGGTCCTGTTAGGAGTGACACTGGAAGTAATCCCTGTGCACAAATCCAAGACCACCAGTGGGTATGGCCCCAAATCCCAAACAAAAAATAAATAAAATTTTAGAAACAATGTTAAATCTGTAGCTTTTTTAAAATATCATGTTTCAAAGCTCTATAGAGCTCTGATAATTGTAATTATCTTGGTGATAATTGTAATTAACTTGCCAGGGCAAAAATTTACAACTGAAAAAATTTAAATTAAAAAAATCATACAGGGGCTGGACTGATAATACAGCAGATAGGGTGTTTGCCTTGCATACTGCCGACCTGGGTTCGATTCCCAGCATCCCATATGGTCTCCCGAGCACCGCCAGGAGTAATTCCTGAGTTCAGAGCCAGGAGTAACCCCTGAGCATCGCCAGGTGTGACTCAAAAAAAAAAAAAAAAAGGAAAAGAAAAAGAAAAAAATCACCCAACGGAGAAGAGTGTTCAACTGGGAAGAGGAGGTGGTGCTGAAGGGTGGTGAAGTGCTGTGCACAAAATTCTATCAGTAACAGTACTGTAAACCACATTGCAGAAACTTTAAAAAAAAAAAAGTGCCTTTCATAGAGGCAATTTGTTGAGTGGAAGGGCAAATGGGAGAGTGGGATCGTCATTGGTAGAGGGAAGTGGACACTGGAACAAGGATTGGTGTTGAGACATTGTTGGCCTGAAACCTAATCATGAGTAACTTTGTAATTTCATGATGACTAAAATTAAAATTATATATATATATCACTCAAGCTTCTGCATAATTGGCATAGAATTCAAGTAAAGAATATAATCATTAGAATGAGCCATCAAAATGAGCTACTTTTCCTCAGATCTACATATCTCAATAATCTCAATGAAAAGTGAACTCGGAAGTACCATCAAATCTAAACATAGAAATAGCTATTGAAACTGGCTCTTAATTATGCAATCACAGAGCATTCAACCAAAACTTAGAAAACTAATGAATCCTATTTAATCATGTTGATCTCACTCAAAGTCTTTTATGTATAGTATTTATAGCAAATCATTTTGTGCTTTTGACAAAAATTGCAAATGTTAATTTTACCCCAATTTTACCTTTTTTTTCCCCAGATTTTGGTTCTGTGTGTGTTTCTGACTTACACAATAAATTAGGAAAGAAATAAATGGGTATGATTTATCACTTACTGCATACCTAGACAGGGATATATGGTCAGCCTTTACTGATGGAAATAATGGAGATACTACCTTAGAGTGAAACTCTTTTGTGGGTAGGAGATTCACTGAGTGGAGTAATGAGGAGGGTGTGTTGAGGAGGGGAAAAGAAAAAGAAAGTAAGAGGATTCAGAATTTAATTATCACCTACTTCAGCTGAGTGCAAGGTTTTCCACACCTGAGTCAGGATAGTGTGACCATATGTGCCAAGAAATAAAATTCTAGAATCTCTAGGTAATGGGAAACAAGAGTTAAGAATTCTCCATTCTCTAGGGTTCTAAAGGAAGTTTCTTGTTGAAGACAAGATCACTTGGAACTTGTTAAAATCAGAAATGGCTTCATGGGATGCAGGACAGTTATGTGAGATGGCTATTCTTGCCTGAGTAAGTACTGCAGTTTCTCCCCAGAACCATCAGTGTGGTTTTTGAATGGAAGCAGGACCAAGAATCTGCTAATTTTAATAAGACATAGATCAGCTGGACAAAGCCACTTGTCCCAAAGAAACGGCAATTGCAATCTGTGGCTTGAGAGATGCAGAACATATTGCCTTGGCCTACCATTGCTCTGGGCTTTGTTTCATTTGGTTTGATTTGCTTGAAACCAGTAAGATGCTGTGAGGAGAGGGGGAATGAAAACCAATCCAATTGATAAGTCCTGTGTCTTAAACCTCTTTTCGTTCCCCAGAGCAGTGTTTAATTTTGTTTGCCAGGGTCCATTTCTGGAAAGGGCCAGGAATTAAATATTTTAGACCTTTTCGCCTATACGATCTTTAACCCAAGTACTCAACTCCACTAATAGCACCTATATTGCCAAATGAATGTAGTTCCAATAAAATGAATGTGTTCCAATAAAACTTTGAAATGTAAGGTAACTTGCTGACCCTTGATATTCACCAAAACGTATTTGCCACATCTCAGATGGCAGGTTAGTTACATGACTTTTTCCTTAGTTACTTAAAGCAGTGATTTAAAGTAGGGGTCTCTAGTCTGGCCTTGCTACAAACACAACCCTGGGTTTAACTTTGTCTTTCAACTGGAGAACTTTACTCCAAGAGAAGAAACTTACAGCTTTTGAAATTTCTAGGTGTAGAAAATGAAACTGAATTCACTATCATGAGTAGTTAGAGAAATTTCACTTCACACTTGTCCCTACAAAGTTGTTATATTAGGAGAAAATAGATTTTTTTCAAAGAGAAAGTGCTCCTGGAAACCTGTAGCTAATAATGGAGGATTTTCTCTCATTTGAAATGAGTCAGAGGGGTATTTCTTTATGGTCACTGCTACTACCACCAACTCTTTCCTCTTTATCAGTTGACGTCAGACTTTTCAGAAGTCCTATGGACAATAGCTCAGAAAACCATTACATTTGAGATAATGTAATGGTTTAATTTAATAGTTTTATTTAATTTAATGGTTTAATTATTTAATAATTACATTTCTCAAATAATATCCTAATATTTTGCTAAATACCAAAGAGAATGGAATGAAAATACAATGCTAAATCCTCTCAAATTTTCCAACAATAAATCTTCAAGATAGCTGCACAGACCCATGTAAAATCTTTTATTTCTAATTGAAGCTGACATTTCTTTCCTCGTCCTCGTCCTCCTCATCCTTGTCCTCCTCCTCCTCATCATCATCGTCGTCGTCATCCTCTTCCTCCTCCTCCTCCTCCTCCTTCTTCCTTTTTCCATCTTTGTTTTCTGAGTCACACATGATGATTCTCAGGGGTTACTCCTGGTTCTTCACTCCTGGAAGTACTCAGGGGACTATAAGGGATGCTGGGGATTGATCCAGGTCAGCTATGTCCAAGGCAAATGCCCTACCTGTTGTACTATCACTCCCCCCCACAAACTGGCGTTTCTATTTCCACATATTTAGAGAGTGTTTAGCTCCTTTTAACTCTATTTTCATATTCTTGAAGTTAAGAATGGGGATCCTGGAAATGTGGATTCCACCTGTGATTTATAGTTAAGTGTCAATAAAAGAGAATTAATGTTTTTATGTGAACCCAGAAAGAGAGCAGATGCGTGGAAGTGTGAACACAGAGAAGTGCTAAGGAAAAAATTCTGCACTTATTCCTTCCCTACCCCATGTATTCTCTTCCCTTTATTTTTCCCAATTGCTAACTCTGCACAACTAAGAGTAGGAAAGAGAATTGGGGAACATTGGTGGAGGGAAGTTGACATTGGTGGCGGGATCAGTGATGGAACACTGTATGTCAAAAACCCAAATATTAATAAGTTAATAAATCAGGGTACTTAAATAAAATAAAACTTGCAGGAAAAAAATAATGGAACCATCTACAACTGTGATGGCAGATTTTGTAGTATTTTTTTTTTTGGTGACTTAACTGTAGGACTCAGGACAAAGTAAGTTTAACTGACTCTTTTTCCCAATGTTTGACAGGTTGTGCCTCAAACAAGCCTGGGGATGAAAATTACTAGCTTCTTGATTCTAATTGGCTGTCTGGTCACAGTCACGAAGCCCAAAGTCTACACTCGCTGTAAACTGGCAAAAATCTTTACAAGAGCTGGTCTGGATAATTACCGGGGTTTCAGCCTTGGGAACTGTGAGATGTCTCTCTTTTATCATCTTTCTCTTGATCACCCCCTCAAACATACTAAAGGCCCCCTCTACACCCTTTTGTTTGTCCCCAAATTTTTATGCTCTACTCCACCAGGGAGGTCTGCAAGCCATTCTCACATTTTCCCTATGATTTGGGATTCCTCCCTGTCCTTCTAACCCAATGTCACTATTCTCAGTTCTGTAGTAATGGCACTAGCAATGAAAATGAAAACATTGTGACTTTTGGTTGCCATTGAGAGGACAAACTTAATTCAATCTATTCCAAGTTTGACCACTACCTCAGTGGTATATTTCCAGGGAGGTTACACTTGCTTTATGGTTGTACAGTCCTCCTTGACCCTCCCCAAAGTCTGTTGGGCATTTATCATTATTGTAACCTGTGAAACTCACTCCTAAGATCAGGGTTAGAGAAAACAATGCATTTCTTTTTACTCATGTCTCTGCATTGGCCCACTATCTAGGGATCTGCATGGCATACTATGAGAGTCACTACAACACCACAGCCCAAAATGTCCTGGATGATGGAAGCATTGATTATGGAATTTTCCAGATTAACAGTTTTACGTGGTGCAGACAAGCAAAGGTACAAGAGAAGAACCACTGTCATGTTGCCTGTGCAGGTAAACTTTGATTTTCTAAAAATACCTACAGGGGCAAAGACAAGAGAGCTGCTTCTGGAATACCCGTCCATCCATTTTCTACTTTGACTAAAACTTTGGTGAAAGGTGCAAGTAAGTGTATATGATGGTAATAAATTATCCAACAATTTTCCAAGACAATATTCATGATTATGTAGACTTAATATTCAAAAAGGATTTATTCCTTCTAGAATGTTTTTTATGAAGCCTGCTATGAAACCAGGGGAATGGACAAATGGCCTGACTATTCTTTTCTTTGTAATATAAGCATAAAATATCTCTAATAAGGAAAACATTATTTGCCAATTAATTTTCAAAGCAATTCACCCAAGGGATGTTTTTATGTTTCCATACATAGGTTGAAACAAATATATTTTACATACTAATTCTTAAGCAAATTAAGCTAGAATTCATTTCAATGCCTTCTATCCCAGTCATTTAAGAAATACATATGTGCACAAGAATGGAACTTAAGTGAGGTCTGTAACAAAGTCTTTCCAATCTCCAAATCCCAATTCTTTGACCTCCATTAGTATGACTCAGCATAAATCCTCCTACCTTAAGATATGGCTACTGGAAGGAACAGAATTGAATAACTCGGGTTTTTTTTTTTTTTGGTTATATTTATTTATTTAATCACTGTGAGAAAAGTTACAAAGCTTTAAAGATTAAGTCTCGGTCATACAATGATCAAACACCTTTCCCTTTACCAGTACTTACTTTTTACCACCAAGAACCCCAATATACCCCCATCCCACCCTTCCCAATGCCTGTGAGGCAGATGATTTCTACTTAACTCTCTCTTTACTTTGAGTAAATTCATTATTTTAACAAAGGATGCACCATTATTGCTTCGAATTTCCCCCCAACAATCAAAACTGCTGAAAAGGCATTGTGAAATAATTTGTTTTCTATAGCTGGTTATAAGAACCATATGATGTTGTGCAGCCGCAAGAGCAGTCATGCGATTTTAGATTTCTGATATTTTACTAGGTAAGTCTGGAGAGATTTCTGCCAAGAGCCAGATAATTACAAGATTGGTTTCTGTGCCTCTGGTGTTATGGCCGTGCCAGAGAGCCGTTTGTGGGGGGTCAACTCATGACCTCAGTAGGGCAGGAAGGATGAGCCAGTACCGTCCCCCTTCCCATGAGACTGCAGTTGTCTTGTCACTGCCAGCTCATACCTGGCTTTCCAATAAGCTCTGAGGGGGCGGTCACCTTGCTGCTGGGGGAGTGGTGGGGGGGGAGGTGGAAGGGAGCGACATCCTTTCCCTCCCGGGGAGGCATGGCGCCATAGTTTAGCGCATAGTCCATTCACTTTTCTGCCGCAAGCTGCCAGGCTCTGGATTAAGTCCTTTTGCCTCTGGAGCCATGGCTTTGCCAGAGAGCCACTCGTGGGGGGCAACTCATGACCTCAGTAGGGTGTGAAACGAATAACTCATTTGATGTAAGAGGTAAAAGAGTCAGAGAGTCAAAATCAGATTTCTGACTTGATCACAAATCTGTTCATCTTACACCTTAGAAAAAATTAACTTAAAAATTTTGAAGTGCTGAATCATTACATTTTACTTTGTATACTTTCAGTTAGTACAATGCTATATATGTCAATTACACCTCAATAAAATAGAAAAAAATTTAGAAAGAAATATAGGGGGCTACAGCGATAGTACAGCGGGTAGGGCATTTGCCTTGCACGCGGCCTACTGGGGTCTGATTCTCAGCATCCCATATGGTCCCCCAAGAACCACCAGGAGTAATTTCTGAGTTCACAGCCAGGAATAACTCCTGAGCATCGCTGGGTGTGACCAAAAAAAAGCAAAAAAAAAAAAAAAAAGAAAGAAAGAAATATATGTGTGCACAGAATTGAGGACAGCAAAATATACCATACATAAATTCTCTCACCTGATTTGGTTTCTACCTCCAGATTATAATCCTGCATGATCTATTGTCTAATGCCTGATAAGAATGTTTTCATAAATTTTGTTTTCTGTTTCCAGTAGGAGAAAAATATAATATTCCTTTAAGACCATACTTGTGTTTACGTGCAATTTAATAATTTAATTATGTTCAATTTACTTCAAATTAAGGAAGTCCAAAGAAATATCTATCTGCAAAAAAGTCTTGGATTCTAGGAAATTAAAATTCTGAACTACTATTCTGGTTTGAGTTGAAGGAGCATGCATATCTGTTTTCTCATCATAAAGAACATGGTTGTTTTTGTTAGTTTGTTTTGGGGCCAGCAATTCAACCCAGGTCTCAGGAATGCAAGACATAAGTTTTATTACTAAGCACATCCCTGGCCTAAGAACATGGTGTTTGTAGGGACAGCTTTAAAGTAGAAAACAGGGGGCTGGAGAAATAGCACAGCGGGAAGGGCATTTGCCTTGCACGCGGCCGACCCAGGTTCAATTCCCAGCATCCCTTATGGTCCTCTGAGCACCGCCAGGAGTAACTCCTGAGTGCAGAGCCAGAAGTGACCCCTGTGCATCGCCGGGTGTGACCCAAAAAGCAAAATAAATAAATAAATAAATAAATAAATAAATAATAAAGTAGAAAACAGGATATTGGCTTTATATGCTCACCAATCCCCCATGACTGGCCTCCCCAGCCTCAAATCTGAAAGACTTTACTTATGGACAATGTTGTTTGGTCCATTGTGAGAAATAGAGATCTTTGTCATGGGAATCGGGAAATGAGGTGGCATTAGGTATGTTTAGGTGCTATGTGAAATTTCATATATGTCCAGAGTACATTCATGTCATGCACATCTTTAAAGCTTATGCTATCACCTCCCTTCCATACTAGATTGATTCTTTCCTACTTTTTTCAAATTATTTGGACAAAAATCTTAATCTACACATATACACACACATACACACCTAATAATACAATCTTATTTTCTTCCAACAGCATAGCTCCATTAAACAAGAGATATTTAAGGAAAAGATAATTGCTGCCTCTTGAATATACTAATCTCTATTTCTCATATCAGCTTGAATCATCATTTGTCACTCAAAGAAGATAATACAATAGTTTCTCCTGCACTAGCAAATTGTGGTAATAGTTTGGAGGCAAGAAAACCTTGCGGAGATTCTGAGATAGAAGTGGGTGGTGTTTTAGCTCATTTAAGAATTATTCATTGTTTCTGTGTAGATTGTTGCAGTTTTCTTTTGTTTGTTAGAGAATAAACTTCCTGATTGAATAATGTTTGGTGTTCAAGAAGGAAGGAGCCTTTCTTCCATGTTTTTGACTGGGCAGAGTCGTCTGTTTAAAAAAGCACAAAATTTGTAAATCTACAACTGTACCTCATGGTGTCTCACTAATAAAAATTTTTTAAAAATAAATAAAAAAAAAAAGTAAACTGAGCAGAAGCACTTGTTGGCTGGGCTACTTAGAATAGACGTGCTCTCAACTTATTTCTGCCCCTCTGCTGCCCCTCTGTGGCTATTTCATTGTGTTTTAACTGCTGAGGTCTGGTTATTTCCCATCCCCCAGCTCCCTAAATAAATTTTCCACAGGAAACTCAAAGTCATGTCCAAATAGTACTTTTGAAACATCCATTGTGAACAAAAATGCTCTAACAAAGTGGAGGCAGGCCTGCAGCACCTTACCTGATCTCCACTTGGGCCTGCAGCACCTAGTCCAGCAATCATGCCTGGTACAGGCAGCCCAGAGAGTTGTCTTATCCCATCTCTAAGCCTTATTTCTCATATCCATGCTCCAGTCCTGGTGTGACAGTGTATTTCGTGCTTCTTCTTCACTATGTATAATCTGGGTCCTTCCCACTGAACTCACTTTAACTGGGGCCTGAGCACTTTCAAACACAAACCATGATTGTGACACCTCTCAGCATGTAGCAAGCTTCATGGACAGCAAGTGACATATTTCACCATCATTTTGAACATGGATCAGACACACTGCCCTTAAGTTTGGATCATTTCCTGGATAAATAATCACTTGAAACATTAATAAAGCTTTTGCATTTTTTATTAACTTCATATTATATATATGTGTATATATATATGTATATATATATATATATATATATATATATATATATATATATATATACTGGAGCGAAAGTACAGGGCGTTTGCCTTGCACGCAGCTGGCCTGGCACTAGGTTGTTTCCTCCGCCCCTCTCAGAGAGCCCGGCAAGCTACTGAGAGTATCTCTCCCACACAGCAAAGCCTGGTAAGCTACCTGTGGTGTATTCAATATGTCAAAGACAGTAACAACAAGTCTCATGATGGAGACGTTACTGGGCCCGCTTGAGCAAAAATCGATGAACAACGGAGGACAGTGACAGTGACAGTGACATATATATATAATATTCCATTTAGTAAGAACCTCTGTTTAATATTTGTTGAAAGGCTGTAGCAGAGAATAACAGAATTTGAGCCCTAAATCTGAATGCAGATTTCTTTTATGGATGTGTAACCTCAGTTTAAAGGGTAAATCCTGGTACTCACCCAACTATACTATTGTACTCGGGACTAATGAAGATGAAGAGAACTAACAAATGCCTGACATAAATCTTTGAAGTCGTCTGTGAAGATTACCTAATAGCATTAACTATTTTTTTTTATAGTTTAAATGACATGATGTTAAAGTTTACAGTGGCGATGTATGAAGTTGCTGGGTTCCCAAGATCCTCTACTGCTGTCCTATGTCATTTCTAGCACTAGCTATTCCAATACTGATTCTTCTCTCTAGAAACAAGGAAAATGTTTTTTCCACTAATACAGCTTTCTTTCCATTGCACATCAGATGCTGATAGGTACCTCACTTTGGTATGTTATAGATCAGATCCTTTATTAGTTTTTTTCACTTCACATAGCAATTTTTATTACTCTCATTGTCTTCGATATAAATCTTCTAACTGAAAAATGTATAAACCGTTAATATTCTTTTTTAAAAAATTTAAAATCACATTTAGAGGGATTGGGAAGATCGTACAGTGGGTAAGGTGTTTCCCTTGCATGCAGTCAACTTGTATTCGATCCCTGGCACTCCATATGGTTTCCCAAGCTTACCAAAAGTGATCCTTGAGTGCAGAGCCAGGATTAAGCCCTGAGCAATAAGCCCTGGGTATGACCCCAAACAAAAACAACAACAAAACAAATCACTTAGAATGGAGTTGCTCATACTGTTCTGTTACTACCATTATCTTCTAATTAAACCTTTTTTGAAGAGACAAGATAATTAGCAACTAATCAGCTCACTTTCAACTGAGTTTACCTATCGAAAAGCAACATTTTAGATTAACATGCTTTTTTTTCTACTAATAAGGAAAACTCATTCCTATTATAAAAAATTTTGAAAATATACAGTGAAAAGTTAAAGCAATTAGGGATCCCACTTTAAGGGTTGAAGAACCTGGTGAAATCAAGGCTTTCTTGTCTGCTTCTAAGGCAGTCCTATGAAACATGCCTTCCTATGATGCTGGTCAAGTCTCCATCTCCTCTATCCAAGACCAGATCCACTAGTTGCAGTACAGAGACTCTAAAGCATCTTCAATGTCATAAAAAAAAAAAAGCGAGGAACTGAAGAATGTCAATTCATTTAAATTTTAACAGGTTCATGGAGTTAATGGTTAGCCTATTGGACAGTGCAGCTCCTGAAAGCTATTGTTACAAAACTGGGAACCTTATATTGGAGCAGTTTTTTATGTTATTAAATAGTCTATGAAACTAGGATTTGCAGGGATTCTTATTTATTTACACAGAAGCCTTACTACTATACAAATCTATGAATATTAAATCAATTAATATTTTCTTTTTTAACATTTATAAATAATATGACAGCGAACTACTTTATAGCTAATCTTTGTCTCAAATCATAATTATTTCCTTATGATAGATTCATGAAGAGAATATACAAGTAAAAGAATTATTTTAAGGCTCTTGATATATGTCAGGGATGCAAAAGGAAGGGAAGGGGAGAAAGAAGAAAGGAGAGGGGCGAAGAGGGTCAATAAATAAAATACAATTTAAAATTCCAATGAAAAGATTTGTCATCACATCTGAAGCCATCGAAATGGTGATAAAAGTAAAGCTTAATGCATTTGACATAAAACCTAAAAAGGCTTACGATAGGAGAAGAGGGTTGTGACTCAATGGTACAATGCATACTTCTCGTGTATGAAGAAATTCAAAATGAGACTATGGCTCAGAATTCCTCCAACTATCTTGTTTCAAAAATCATTAAGAAAAGAGGAGAGAGTCTGATTTGGATAGTCTCTCAGATAACGTAGTCCAGCTAATTCTTGACTTCTCTTTCTTCCAGCCCTGCTTACAGATGACCTCACAGATGCAATTATCTGTGCCAAGAAGATAGTGAAAGTGACAGAGGGAATGAACTATTGGTAAATCTTTTCCTTGGGAGGACTTTGGCTAACATAGATCAAACACATGGAGGTATTTTTCTGACAAGGACCGTGCTGTCATCGACTTTGGGAGAAGGAGGTGCAGAGGAGGGCGGGGGGCATCCTGGCCAGGAATAAGCCCTGAGCACTATTCCTGGCTCTGTGCTCAGGGATCATGACTGGTAGTACTTGGTAGAACAACATATAGTTCTTGGATCAAACCAGATCAACCACATCCAAAGCAAGCATTTAGACCCCTTTCCTATTTCTCTGGCCCACTGTCAGAGATTGTAATGTGACCTTGACACTAGACCTTACCAGCAGTGTGAGTATGTGGTAAACTGTGTAAAGGATTTGTTCAAGGTGGAGAGATTATACGGAGTCACAGTAGAGATATGCTTGGCAATTGCTTTTCACATTAAATTGTTCACATACGAAGAATGAAGTGTTTTCTATGGCAAATAAATAAGCATCAGTGAAGTCAGTATACCTAAAAAAAAAAAAAACTTGGGTTATCTCTACATTTGAACATGTCTTTGGAAAGCCATGACATTTTGTGGAGAAACAGAAACAGCATTAGTGAGAGAGGACACACACACACACACACACACACACACACACACACACACACATGCCTAGTCTTTTGCACCCTTGCACACTAACTTGGCAGAAAATTGCAGGGATCGTGCATGATGGGGCCTTGGTTTACCAGTTCTCACGCCCTTCATCTCTATGGCTCTGTCTTCCTGTACTTGGGTGCTAACACTTAACATGCGCAACCTGCTTCTAAGAGGTGGGTGCAGAATAAAAAGCCCTGTTTTGTAAAAGTTGTTAAGTTGTTAAAGATAATAAGGACAGTAAAGGGGAGAAGTCTTTTTAATTTAATTTAATTTTTAGTTGAATCACTGTGAACCATAAAGTAAGTTACAATTGAATTTGAGGTGTACAATGTTCCAATAACACCAACCCATTTACCAGTGTCCACTTCCCTCTACCAACACCCCCAGTTTCCATCCCCCTCCCCACTTTTTCCCTCCATCATTGTCGTGCTGCCTTTCCTGACCTAAACTGCCCTTTCCCCAACTCTTGTGACAAGCTTTCTGCTGAAGACCAGTTCTCACAGTCGTGGTTTCTATCGCCTTTGGGCATTTATTATTCCCCTATTATGTTTCTTTGTGTTCCACATGTGAGAGCAATCATTCTGTGTGTCTCACTCCCTCTGACTAACAGAAGAAAGTCTTAACAAGGTAAAGGGCTAGGATCCATGGACCTCCAAAACAGATGAACTGAATTTTGGTATTGTTGATAATCTGGGTTAATGAACTATGTTTGGAGGTTCTAGCAGGGGAGCGCAGCTACTCGTATACCCTCGACCTAAGACCGGTCTGTCTCTATTCGGAGAAGGCCGTCCTCTTCGACCGAGTGCGCAGCTTCAGGAGGGACGCACATGGAGCGGTGAGGGAGGAAGGGGACACCCGCCTAGCCAGCCAGATCAGCCGAATCAACCCTGGCGATCAATGGGGTGACAGATGTCGCAGCCAGATCGCCCTCAGCGGTAGGGCATTTGCCTTGCATGCAGCCAGCCCAGCTGAGCCGAGTTTGATTCCTCCGCCCCTCTCGGAGAGCCAGGCAAGCTACCAAGAGTATCTCATCCCCACAGCAAAGCCTGTATATATTCAATTTGCCAAACACACTAACGACAAGTCCCAAAATGGAGATGTTACTGGGCCCGCTTGAGCAAATCGATGAATAACGGGAGGACAGTGACAGTGACAATGAACTATGATTTTTGTACCTAGATGTTGTGAGACTAGCCGTGCTCTTTCCTTTGTTTCTTCTTCTCACTCCTCTCCAGGCAGGGCTGGAAGAAACACTGTGAAGGCAGAGACCTGTCTGAATGGGAAAAGGGATGTGATGTTTTTTGAAGAGTAAATGAACTTGCAAGCAACCCTTCAGATGTGGAATGGATGCCAATATGCTTGTGCCATCATAACCCCTACCCCCATTATCCCTCTCAACAGTGGAGAGGGAAAAGTCAACTGTGTTGTTAAAGAAATAAATATTCCCATTTAAATATCTATGTTTCACTCTGATTCTGCTTCAATTACATCAAAAAAAATCATAACATTAAGACTTTAAAAAAAAATCCCAACCACATGTTCTAGTCCAGGAAAGAAAAATTTCCCTTCTGTAGTATAAGTAACACTGGCTTGGTGATGACATGGCTACTCATTTTAATATGCCTCCAGAGTCAAGGAGAGCCCTAGCTGAATGGCCAGCCTGGAGAGAGAGTACAGGAGTTACGACACTTGCCTTGCATATGGTCAACCCTAGTTCAATCCCCAGCATTGCATCTGGTTCTCTGAGCATCACCAGGATCACTTCTGAGCACATGGCTGGAATAAACACTGAGCACCTTCCAGTGTGGCCCACCCTCCCTTCCCCCCAAATAGATGAATGACCAGAGTTTGCTGACCTCTTTGCAGGTCTGTCTTCCTCAACATAAAGCTCAACATTGCTGGAGCTTAAGCAACTGCTTCCTCTGAGCAACCCTGGTGGCCCTAGAGGAACCAAATAAATGCCACTGCTACTCTTAACCCCACTGTTCATAGAATTTCCCATGTGATTCCAAAATTAAACTAACTTTAAGCTCAAAATTGATGCATACATCCTCATGACAATTTTTTTTCCAATCTTAGACCTGCATATTTGATTGGTCAGGAAACTGGTGACTTAAGAATGCTTCATGATACAGAACAGTGAAGAGTTGAAGAGCTCAGATACTGAAGAGCCATTTCCTGCCTATACTCCACACCACACAGGGATGGGTGTCTCACCTCACTATATTTTATCTGGTCTGTTCTCTGTCTGACAGGTGACTGTTTAACCTTATACTTTAGGTTGAAAGTGTGTGTTCAGGTTGAGTGCAATCTCACTTCAAGAACTAGGAAAATGCTTATAGCTTAAAAATAAGTTTTCCATGTAAAGAAAGTTCCCACTGATCAGAGGGATGGATGGATGATAGCACCTAGACAACACCCCCAGCATTTTCTTGCTGCCAATTGCCCAGGGTTTATCATGGACTCATTTCACATCTCCTAGCTTTACTAGTATACTCACAGGCTTTTAAAAACCTAAACAACCACTTGTCAAGAAGGTATAAACATTTTATATGTCTAAATAAACATAACCCAAGTGACAATTTCTAGTCATACAAAACTATGGGAAAAAGAGTTTGGAAACTCATAGAGAGGTTGAAAAATAATTCTGTAAAATGACAGAGAACATCTGAAAAACTGTAGACTCCATTAAGCTGCACTAAGTAATCATGTTCATAGGATCCATAAACATGCATCTTCATTATTATCTTCCAGTTATTCATCATCTTAGTCAACCTCCTGCTTCATTGAAACAGTACTGGAGCTGAAGTGAGAGCACAATGGGGAAAGCAATTGTACATGCAGTTGGCTTGGGTTCAATCCCAGCATCCCATGTGGTTCCTTGAGCCCACCTGGAGTGATTCCTGTATGCAGAGCCAAGAGTTACCCCTGAGCATTACTGGGTGTGTCCCAAAAACTGAAAAAGAAAAGAAAGGAAACAGGTAGTGCTAGTACTGGACCAGAAAGATGATACAGGGGTTAAGGTGTTTCCTTTGCATATGGCCAACCCTGATTTGTTTCCCAGAAGCAAGACATTTGTTTTGGTCCCAAACCACAAATAATGACAGGTGAACAACAAGTGATATCATAGGACTTTTAATAACCTAGGTTGGCATAGGACCTAGTGGCAGTTATTTGAAGACAAGGAAAAAAATTTTGAAAGAAAGGGAGGGAGGGAGGGATGAAGGGAGGAAAGGAGGAAAAGAAAGCGAGATGGAGAGAGGGAGAGATAGAGAAAAGAAATCTAGAAACCCCCAAAAAGGGAGGCAAAGAGTTAGTGCAATGGATAAAAATGAACCTGATTTTATTCCTCAACACCACAAATGGTCCCTCAAGCTCCACCAGGAGTGGTCCCTGAATCCAGAACCAAGGGTAAGCCCTGAGCAGAGCCAGATATGACCCAATAACCCCCATCACCAGTACCTCCAAACAAAAACAAATTTTTAAAAACTCCAAAAATAGTGTTTTGAAATTTAAAATGAAGGGAAGTTGGTTATCCACAAAAATTGGCAGATCTTTCTACAAATTTGAAATACTTTCTAACATGCAATCTATATAATTTACCTCCCAAAATATTATTTATTTAACAGTTTCATAAAAAACAAGTTAGAATAAATACTTTATCCTGGCAAACTATCCATAAGTAGAGTCCTTAGAAATAGCAGGAAAAAAATCAACTTCCTGGGTTATCTTTGACAAAAATTGATTAAAATGACACTTAAGAAATAGAATTTCATTTTTTTCTTTCGCGACTGCCTTTTGAGCAGGTTCTTGAATGTATTGAGCTGACAGGAGAGTAACAAGGCAGATTTTTGGAGGAAAGTGAGGGCATGGGACCAGCACTGCAGACTCTTGAGAACTCCCCCAGCATCTCTCATATTTGGCATCCAGCTCACTCTCTGTTAGTCCCCAACACCTTCTGTCTACTTCCCTTCTCAAATCTGATATACCATTTTCTGCCTGGGGAATCCTTTCCAATAGCTTAGCCAAGCCCATCCTAGACCACAGGAAACCACTCTGCACCTCCAGCCTCCTAACGTCCTTCCTCTATGGTCTTTCCCAACTGCTGGATGAGGGCTGTAAACTAGTCATTGGGATTGGAGATGTCACCTGCCCTGTAAAAGCCTCATATCTGAGTGAAGTTATTGATGACTCTGTCTTCCACCGCCTTTTCTGTGGTGCTAAGCACATAATAGCTAGCAATCAAAATATTTTTGCTGTTGATTTTTCACACCACTTGGAACATAGAATGCATAAAAATAACATGTTGCAGTTAGATTGGTTTTGTTTCCAAGTAAGATTTGTAGCTGTTGTTTCAGGTGATGTCTTGGAACATGGTGTAATGTAACTTCCCTTCTATAAGGAAGGCCCAGAGATAGACTTGTCCCTGTCCCTGCAAGGCCAAACATTGTCATATTTACAAGTGAGAGGCAACAGCACCAGAGAGGGGTGTCCAGGGGACAGAGTCAGCTCTCAGGGAAAGAATGGCACCCATTGAGGGACTCCTATTTCCTGGGGAATGCCAAGTTTAACCCAAACTCTGAAAAATCTATGGAAATGAAAATGACTAGGAGGCACTTTCTCCTCAAATTTAATCTCTGCAAATGGAATTAAATAAGTAAAATCTTCATAAAGATGCTTAGATAGGCTTCTTCCTACTTCTCCAGAGGGAAGGAAACTGCAGTTTTTCAACTAGAATCCATAGATGTGTATTTTGCCAACTAGAAAAAACACATTGTTGTCATTGCCCCAAAATTTAAAGGCAAAACAATCATTTCTGGGACCCATAGATAGTACATCAGTCAAGGCACATGCCTAGCATGCATCTGACCCAGGTTTGATTCCAAACACAACATGGTGCCAGAGCATTATAGGATACACACCTAGTGACACCCATAGAATGTTGCCCTAGAGATCTCCAGCACCACCGGGGTGGTCCAGGCAATCCAAGCATGTCAGGGCCTCAGCACTGTATTCTCAAGTCCTTGCATATGGTCCAGTTGGCAGAGAACTGTCAGTGAGGTCCCTGGATCTTCTGAGGAGTTTTAGGAGTGTTGCACCTACCACCTCAACAAAAATAAAAATGGAAAATCACTTCTCTTGACATAGATAGAATGGCAACCACATGCCTACAACTCTGTAGGCCTTCTGTGGAGTCATCATCCCAGTGAACCTTCTGCAGCAAAGATACACAAAGTGCAGATGTACGTATTCCCTCAGAGTGAAAACTCTCAAAGACTGAGTTCTTGGAACTTACCCATCATCTGTCCCAAGGAGTACCTCATTGACAACCATTCTCCACACAGGATAGTGCCTGTGGGTGGATGTGCACCTGAGCAGATGACTAAGATGCCCAGGGAGTGTGGAGCCTGGAGGGTGGGTCCAGAACCTCTGACTGAGGCAGAAGCTCTGGACCACATCTGGGTTTCTGGGAATACCTTGAGGCAGCTGCACAGCTCTGAATAAGTGATTGTCTCCCTCCATTGCTCTCTTGCTCAGTTTAGAGCCACAATACAGTACAAAGGGAGAGCAAGATTAGGAGTGGGATTCAGAATGGAAAACATGGGGCTGGAGCTATAGCACAGTGGGTAGGGCATTTGCCTTGCATGCAGCCAACCCGGCTTCGATTCCCAGCATCCTATATGATCCCCCGAGCACCGCCATGTAATTCCTGAGTACATGAACCAGGTGTAACTCCTGTGCATCGCCGGGTGTGACCCAAAAAGCTAAAAAAAAAAAAAAGGAATGGAAAATAGATAGCTCGGAATCCTAGATCCAACAAGCACACCTAGTTCTGGTGATCCAGCAGCAGAAAGAAGGGGAAATGGACAGTCAGATACCAATAGTCTCAAAGGAGAACAGAGAAGAGCAGAAAAACATGGACAATACACTCTCACATGTGGCTAGCACACAATAATGTTGATGAAAGGGCCCTCCTTATGAAGAAGCATCCCGCACAAAACACTAAGGGCATTTCCCTCTTGTTTTAGTTGCCTTATTGGCTGGGTTATGATTATAACAAGAATATGTTTATTATGAAACTTAAAAAGTATTTTTAAATGATAAGAATGTTTTCACGGTCCAAATAACAGCTATGGATAATTTTGTGTTTTCTCCTTTTTTTCTATCCTTACAAATAAAGTTGAAATGTGTTTAAATATTATACATTTCTCTTCTCCTTTAAAGTACCCCAATTAATATTTTTGAAAATAGGATACAGAATGTTCAGGGGGAAGCACTCAGAGATCAGAGTTATACACAAAAACTCCAGTTTGATCCCCAACACTGCATGACCCCCCCCCCCCCAAGCACTTCTGGATGAACTCTGGGTTTCCCTAACCACCTCCAGGATGATCCCTGGGCTACTTAGCATTGCTGGGCCTGAGCATCCCATGTCCAAGCCAATTGCTTTGAGAATGGACCCAAAGTCTCTGCTTAGGGGCATCCCTCATCTGGACACGAGAAAATTCTAGGATACCTAAGAACCACCTATTGGCTACTGCTCTGTGCTGGGTTTATGGCCTTTGCTTTCAAATCTTTGGATTAACTAGCGGCAGGCATTCTCAGGTCTGGCAATTAGACATTGCTTTTTTCACTGTCTAGCGATAGCACAGCGGGTAGGGCGTTTGCCTTACACGCAGCAGACAGGGCCGACCCAAGTTTGATTCTTCCACCCCTCTCAGTGTGCCTGGCATGCTACTGAGAGTATCTTGCCCGCACGGCAAAGCCTGGCAAGCTACCCGTTACGTATTTGATATGCCAAACACAGTAACAAGTCTCACAATGGAGACGTTACTGGGTCCACTCGAGCAAATCAATGAACAAAGAGAGGAGAGTGCTACAGTTCAGTGCATTCTCTTCCAAATGCCAACAAAAGTCCTCTATACCTGTCTCTACCATCTGCCCAGGGATGAGGGCAGTCCCTCTTTCCATGAACTTTGGGTATTTGGGGGACTGCTTGAATAAAGATCAACCAGAGGATAGTGGGCCTTGTTTTCTAAGCAATCAGGAACAATCTTTCTGTTCTTTGGTCAGAAATAAAGAGGAAAAATTATTTTACATTGATAGCGTTCTAGATTATCCCCACCCTGCGCTGGGCATGCTGCATTGCCTCCTGTCCAAGGATCAGATTTCCCATCCGGATTGGTTATAATGGATGAACCCTGTGAGCACAACCTCCCCTGGCTCAAACTATGCTCTTACTAAAAATTAGTGACTGTTATTCTGTTTCTTTCTTTCTCCAGTGTTTTTACAGGTGATTTCTAACAGGTCTTGCAGGCATTTGCATAAGAAGAACTCCATATTGTGTGAAATAATGACATTTCTGAAAGGGAGAGATTTCACCCGAATGAAATGAATCCGCCTGAATGAAACCCAGGGCGTTTGTTTTCCTAGGTCCCTGCTGCTGAGATTTCCAAGCTACAGGGTAAAAAGTTAAAATCCTCTCTAGCTTCCCCCACCCCCACTAGCCCTGCGGGTAACACAGCCCCACTGGCAACATAATTCTTGGTAAGGAAGAAAAAATAAATCTATAGTTGCCTTGAAAAGCATTCATGCAAAATAAAGCCAGGATTCATAAGTAATGGGACTTCTGCATCACTTTTCAAAACAGTATCCTGTTACCAGCTAAAGAAAACAGAGCGGTTTCAACCCCAGGAACTGACAGCAGCGCAGAAGGGCAGATTGGAAAAGATTAAATATTTTTGCAAAGCCTCACAGCCCCTTCCACAAAGGGCCACCTTAGTCCAGAATAGAAGGGAAGCCGGGAAGCGGGTGCTGAGACTCAGAAAGGTCTTATCTTTCCAAAGGAAGGCCAGGTTTGGGAGGAGGAGGGAGAGAAAGCCCAGAGTGGGGAGAAATTGGGGGTGTCAGGGCCTATTTAGAGCATGGCTGCACTTTTGACCTGAGTTGTGGAATGGGGCGCGGGAAGGCGGGTGGGGGCTCAGTAGATGATGGAAACAGGCTGGGAGAGTCTGGAAGTTGCCAGGCTGCGATGGCAGGGACCAGAAAAAGGCTCGCTAAGAGAAACCCACCGTCAGAACCTGGAAAAATCTACACTCAGCTCCCAAGACACTGGCTGCAAGCGCGAGCTCGCAGAGCAGAGGGTGGCTGGGACGCGGGCCCAAGCAGCGCACTGAGCTATCCCTGGGAAGTTCGAAGCTGAAAGGAGAGCTTTCAGAAACTTGTTTCAGTCTCAGTTTTCCACTCTGTGGCTGTTGAGCAACTTCGGCTTCTACCTCTGAGGCATTTTGGCGGCTGCTGGATACTTTAAATTAGAAAAAAAGAAAAAAAAGGAGGAAAAACCTCATACAATGGAGAGATCTGGGCAGGCAGTAGGGAGGGGGTGATAAGATGAGAATCATTTCCCCTTGGGATTGTTCTGTAGACTCTGGAGCTCTGCAGGACCCCACCACCAAGACTGACACAGGATGCCCCACAGAAACTGCAGCCCCCCTACTCCCACCCCAGCCCTTTGAAAATAGCTCAAGTGACAACACTGGAAGAGGAGGAAGAGGCGCAGGACAAACAGCCTGTGGTTCCAGAAGCTGGCTGAGGAAGGTTCTCAGCAGAGCCATCAGGACATTTGGGGACCGGGGGCCCAGGGGTAGGGGCACACCCTGCGGTGTTCAGAGCTTACCTCCTGGCTCTGGATCATTCCTGGTGGTGCTTGTGCTCTGGGGACTATATGGGGTGGTGAAGTTGCAGCAGCTTTGTACGTCAATACCATCAATGTCAATATTATTATAACCATGTCACCTAAACTCTAAGAATAAAAAATACAATGAAAAGTAAGAATAAATCAATATGAACCTACCACTTAGGTATTGTACGAATGTTCCATCAGTGCCAGGGATGGAACTTGGGACCTTGGACACACCAAGCATGAACTCTACCACTTGAGTTATCTCCCTGGCCCTAAATCTAGTCACTGAGGTGAGGATATTTTTTTTAACTATTAATTCTGACATGGACCCTAGATAAGAGATTCAAAGGCAGCCTGGTAGGGAGAACTTTTCTCGGGCTGTTAGCCTCAGCTTTGTCCTGGAAAAACAGCAGCAAGGTTTTTCTCAAGGCTCAGAACCAATCTCTGGATCAGAGAAGTTAAACCTAGTGATCAAAGCCAAGAGGGCCACAGGAGACGGAATCGCACAATAGACAACAAGCACGTGTGTGAGCCCCAGGTGCCAGACACCATGCTCTAGTTTGCAGATGCAGTGGCAGGGGAATCCTGTGCATGAGGAACAGCAAAAATGTTCAATCCCTGATGTCCGCAAACACAAAGAGGAGTAAAGCACAATTTTCTAAAGGGCAACCTCTCAACTTGACACAAATAGAAAATAAACACATGTCAAGAATTGCATTTAACTCATTCATCAAAGAGGGCACTAGCATGATGTTAAGACCAGTTGAGGGGCTGGGGCAATATACAGCAGGTAGGGCATTTGCCTTGTACGCAACTGACCCAGGTTCAATTCCCAGCATCTCATATGGTCCCCTAAGCACTATCAGGAGTAATTCCTGAGTAATTCCAGGATTAACACCTATGCATTGCCAGGTGTGGCCCAAAAAGTCAAAAAAAAAAAAAAAAAAAAGACCAGTTGAAAGAGATTTCAAGTGCTAAGAAACCTATAAACAATTCACCAAAAGAATGTTACCCAGAAGATTACTGGGTTAGATCCCAAGCTAATTAAGATCTTAAAGGAAGTAAGCTACATACTTTGAGGTTATTTCTGCACCCCCACCCCCATCTCCAGCCAGACTTGAGTCTGTATGAGAGAAAAATCTATAATTCTCCAAACCTAGAAATTTTCAGCAACAGTAAAGAGCGAAACAAAGAGAGTGAAAGAGCCTCTAGATAACCCTCAGGTGGGCTTTGTCTTGCTCCTGGCATTAAAAGCACAAGTGCCCAACTGTTTGCCTTGTTTTCACATTTTGGATAATTGCTGGCTAAAGGGAGAGAAAAGCCACAACTCAGAGCTGAAAAAGGAACAAGGAGATTCCTGAAGTGAGAGAGGACATGAGAGCCAGTAGATTTTTAAATCAGCTGCAAGCAGTTCTTCAGGGCTGGACTGAGACCTCAAATTAAGCGCTGCCCCCAACATTGAGTTTGGCCACCTTCAGAGGGAGGAGGGTGGGAATTAGCCCTCCCCAAGCATTAGAGATCCTTTTTTTTTTAGATTCTGAGACTGTCTTAAGCACTTACCTGCTCATGCTCTAACCTGCCTTGGAGCTCCTTCTCCTGCTCAATCCCTCAAGGATACTATAAGGACCCTCTCACTTCTCCATAACAGACCACAGGTCTATTTTCCTTAGTTGACTCAACACCAAAATAAAATAAAATCCTCTCACTTAAGACTTAGTAGGATGGGATTTTCAAGATTTCACATGCACATAGATTTCAAGTACAAACACGAAGGACATGCTCCTCCACCTGCTCCTGATTCCCTTTCCTTATCTTTCTTCCTGTGTTTTCTTTTCTTTCCAAGCACCCCAGTTGTATCCTTTGTAAAATCATCTTGGCTTCTCCCAACTCAGATGCACAGAATTTTATCTTTAGGCAGTTGATTAAAAAATGGTTCTAGGTAGAGTAGGGTCTCTCCACAAGAAAATGTTTGGTATCATCTCACAAGAAGCAAAAGTTCCACCCACTATACAGCATGTGTGTCTGTATACTTAATCTTGAAAACATCAGAGGAGGTTGGGACATCAACTCATGTAAAACCAAAAACCCACTAAAACCACCTTTGACTCTCCAAAGCAAGGAGTCTGCTGTTGGCCTGGATTAATTTTCACATTTCTTCAGCTCAATGCCCTGTATTAACTGTTTGGATACATGTTTGGATGACATGAAACCTTTTACAATAATTCTGTATGATTTATGCCAGTGAATGATAAAACAGACTATAAGCTACATATATTTTATGTATTCATGACCTACTTAACTTTAAAAAGTTTTTTCTCCTTATTTCTAGGCTGCAGAATTTTGTGTTTTTCAAACTGTCCCAAATTTCAAAAGCCTTTTAAGTATTTTGTTGAAAAGATGGGCTGGAGCAATAATAAAGCAGGTTGGACACTTGTCTTGGTCACACCCAACCAGAGTTGGATCCCTGGAACCCTCTGTGGTTCTCGAAACATGGCCAAGAGTGATCTCTGAGGACAGAACCAGGAGTAAGCTCTGAAAACTGCTAGATAACTAAGTCCCCAAAAACTGATAATAAAGCCTGCATATAAATGGACTTTAGTACTTCAAACTCATATTGTTCCAGAGGCAATTGTATAAATACACACACACACACACACACACACACACACACACACAACCTGCTACACACACCCTCACCCACACATCACATCAAAGTCCCCTTTCCCCCTCCCCAGCATTAGACATTCTTTCTGAGCTCCCACCCCCATGACTTAATCTGTTCCCCCTCATGGCCAGTGACTACCTGGTTTTCCTACAGGTTACGTAAAACAGATGCAGAATTCAGGTTCTGTAATTGACTAGGTTGTTGTTGTTGTTGTTGTTGTTGTTGTTGTCTTGATTGTTTTATGGAGACTTTGGGATCACACCTGGAGGCTGGGGAAAACTATTCCTGGTTCTGTACTCAAGAATGACCCCAGTGATGCTCAGGGATTCAAAACAGATTCACAGCCAATGCGGCCACATGCAACCTAAGTACTTTACCCACTTTTCTGTCTGGCTCAGGAATTGGGCAGGAGTACTTTCCTTATATTCAAAACATAAGGGGCAGCAAGATATTCAGTCACCAAGATCCACACTATTTGAATGCATTTACGATATTCAGTGTGCTGCACTAATGGGCTGGGGCAGGGACAAATAATGAACAAAGCTCGTTAAATCTGCAGAGAAAATTGATGGGAACATTGAAGAGCCTCATCCTCTCATCTGAAAACAAAGCTAGTCTCCCTAGCCCATTGCTCCTCATCACTCCCCGCCCCATCCCCTATGACTGTTCATCAGAGTCATCTAAAGGTCCTGATTCCCTGGTCCCTCCTACAGGCTACTGAGTCCCAACCTCTGTCTAGTACATCCCCCGAAGCAGCATTTCCAACACCCCCAGATATTGTCCTTTGCATCCTACCCCTTGATTGTCTAGTGTGCAACTCTGATTTCCTGGGCTCTGTTCTGCAGCTGTGAGAAAGTGACCTCTGTAAAATACTGACTTGCCTTTGGATTGTAGAGTACTTCGAAACTGGAAGCAAGCATTTTACTGTCTCCTTTGAAAATTGCTCATTTGGTGACCCCAGTTGATCTCAGGAATCTAGGAACATTCTATCTCCCTCCCTCGAAAGGTTGACCAAATGCCTTTACCTTGCAAACTACCCATCTGTAGTGAAAAGAGTTTGAAAATTATTGACATTCCTTAATAATTTGACCCTGAACTCAGGACTGCATAAAATGATTTACAAGGCACTATTTTTTCTGTCTGGAAGTCAATGGATGCAAGTTGGCCCAAATGGCATAAGGTTCTTTCCGCTTCCTTTCAATTCTCATCCTGCAGCTCTCAGAACTCCTGCTGGTGACTCAGACGGTGGTTCCCAACCTGACAGCCATGAGGCTCAAACACAAGCTTCAAGAAAATATCCATGGCAAGGCCCCACCCCAGAGTTCCTTGTTTACTCATCTACACTGGGTCCCTGCACTTGGTGTATCAACCGAGGGTGCTTACTAAGCTAATCACTCCCAGCTGCAGGGGAAGTGGAATGGAGTGTTTTTATAAGCCCCTTAAAGTTTAATAATCCAAAATATAGAGTGCCTTTAGCACCTTGTAACTGAGAGAGAACCAGCCAGGGAATTAGAAATCTGAGGTTCAGTCCTAGTTAGCCAAGCTCCCTGCCCGCACCCTCATTGTAGTCCTTGTCTGGTTGGTAGTGGAAGGGCACAGCCTACTGGACACCACAGACATAGGTCCACACCCCACCTGACTGCAACATAACCAATAAGATGAGTGACCAGGTCCCTTCAAGTATCTGACCTCCAAATAGTATGATGGTGCCTTCTTGTGGACTTCCAAAGTGTTTTAAATGCCTATCATAAAACAGAGCAAACCAAAGTTTAATACACTTTTCTAATTGTTTCACAATCTGACAAGTTCAGTTCATTTGCTGTTGTTGCCCATCTATTCAGGCTTCCTGAGAACTTGCTGTTCACTCAGCTTCATATGAGAAATAGAAACGCCCAGCAAAGTGCCTAGATTCAGTACAAGCCCCGCTGAGATGGTGCATTCATACTGTCCAAAAATCTGAAGGACCATAGGAACAGAGGGAGGATTATTATGACTGCCCTCTGACTCTAATTAGGTCTCTAAAATTATTTAATATGGTCACAATAATGCTAACACTTATGGTTTTAGTGTACAAAGTTACTGCATCTCACCACTACTGAAGTTCTGGTAAGACAGAAACTGGATTGGGATGATTTTTTGGAAACAGAGCTTGAAGCTCTTACTCCTCCACACCCCTTATAATTTCAGAAGCATACTTTTGGGTTTGTGTTTGGTTTTGTTTTTGTTTATGGGCCACATCCAGTGGTGCTTAGTACTTACTCCTGACTCTGTGCTCAGGTGTCACTCCTTGTGATACTCAGGAGACCAGATGAGATGCCAAGGATTGAACCCCAGTCCGCTGCATGCAAGTCAAGTGCTTTGCTTTCTTTATCTCTCTCCAGCTTTAGAGGGGTTTTTTTGAGGTTACAGTTTGAGAAAGTTCTGGAAATGCCCCATTCTTCTATAGCAGGAACAATGGCCAGGTGATTTAAGCAGATTGGGAGCTGTGTTTCCACTTCTCACATGAAACTGAGTAAAAGCCAAGCTCTCAGGACCTGTGTGAGTCTAGGGGCAACAACAACAAATGAACTGAATTTATCAAACTGAAAAAAGGAAAACAGGTTAGCACTGTCATCTTACAGATATTTTTGCTCAGGAAAGGCAGATATTTCCCACACTTTCCTTTGTGTGTCTTTCTAATGAGCACTAATGTGTTTCCCCAAATTCCTATGTATTAGTAAATAATAAATTAGGGGCATGCCACTCTTGGGTTAGTTATAAATGAATCTGTCCATGTGACCTGAAGTTGCTTTCAACCACTTCATGAAGCCTTGTTCTCTCCAATGGCACAACAGTATGGATGGTACCCACAACCTAAGCCAACCAAGTGGTAGACTGCTACCTCTTTGAATAAAGGAAACGAAAGGAGGAAAACATTGAATAAATCCCCCACAAAATATCCTGCTTAGGGCCAGATATCCTGCTTTGAGACGATTCCCTTCTTGTTTCACACAGTAGGTAACAAAGGTGACCATCTGAGAGGCAGCAGAAAAGAATCCATGAAGAAAGCTGATCTGATCTAGAAATAGCCATTCAAAGCTCCTTAAATCAAATTCACAGATTCTTCAGAACATCCAGAAATTCAAAGTGTCTGTGTGTCACGAAACAAATAAATCTGATAGTGATTGTTTCGCTGAATGAAGGACATTCTCAATTCTCTGCTTTTCCCACCTTTTGATGGACCCAGTTTAGATATGTATCTCATGCACCCAGTAACTTCTTTGCCTTATAATATCGCCAACCACAAAACTTGAAGAAAAATACAAAAAAGAAGAGGACAAAATGGACAGAACCTCAGGCATACTCACTATATATGGAACCTCCCCTCCTACTTGGCAACTCCCTCCCCCCCAACTAAAAAAAAGTCAGTTTTAGGTGAGAGTCAGGATCAAGGCTACCTAAGGTGAACTGAAATTTCAAAAAGTTCCAGAAAGAGGATATCTGTAGTAAATGTATATTTGCAAAAAACAAACAAATGAGATCTCTTCTTCACTCAGAACTAAGCTATTCCTCCCTAGAATTTGACAATGCCCACTACCCGTGCCCAAAGTCAGTTGTAATGTGGCTTACACCCTGCATTTGACTGTCCTTGTTTTCCAGGGAGTTAATAATTTGAACCCTCTAGAGTGTTGCTGTGTGTATTACAACTACCTGTCTCCTTTCCTTTGAACTGCTGGGTTTGGATTTCACTTCCAGTAGGAATCTGGAAAGCCAAGCTTCGTTCCATGAACCATGGTATACATGTAATCAAATGAGGCAGACATGGAGATTCCTCAAGGAAAATGAAATCTTTCGTGTGGCTGCTAGAATACCCTTAGATTATATAGACCCTTGGGGCCTGGGGTGGAGTGAGCAGGGAAGAAAATTAGCTCAGGGAGAGAGATTTTTAACTCAGTGGGAAAAGGGAAAACATATGACATGGGGAGTTGCAAGCTACTGGGACATTTGGTTTCTATTAACCGTACAAGCGGGGGTTTGGGTTGTTATTGTTGATGTGTATGCCTATGCATTATGTCTAATGGGCACCCAGACCGAGCGGAGGCGGTAATAAAAATGGATCAGAGGAAGGAGGTGAAGGAATTAAAGCTAGAATTTATCAGTGTGTGGAAAAAAACAAACCCAAATATTTGTAGGTCTCGGGCTCTCCAAAGCCTTGGGGTTTCCCACGCTTAGAGGGAGGGCCCGGACAGTGTCAGCTTTCTCATTTCAAAGTCAAAAGCATCCTAAGTCAAACAAGAGCCTCAGCGTTAAGTGGTTTCTCTATGATTTACACATCCATATTTCTCCCATTGTTGATTTAGCCCAGTCATCCCTAAGAGCCCCATGCAGAGGACAGCTCCTTTCTGGAAGGTTCGTTGTAACAATACTTCAGCCTCCATCCAGGGGCACCAGAAATTTCCCTTTAGGTTTTTAAATTTCAGGTTTGTAACTCCAATGCCAAATGTCGAAACAATTCTATAAATAGTTTTCTGCTTCCAGTTAATAATGTTGTTTTTTGGTCATTAATAGACTCAGGTCTCTCCTTCCCAAAAGGCAGCTTGAAGATGTCAAGTTATTTTATCCAGCTTTTCCTCCCATGTTCCACTTCAGCGCCGTGTGATTGGGGGTGGGAAGCTGCCTCAATTCCTGGGAGTCCTGGGGGATTGCCTCAGCAGAGCCACCAAATACCTGCTGGGAATGTTTATGACTACCTCTTATTAAGAACTTGCTAAGTCAGGTATTTTTTATAGGTCTCTAATTTGCAGGCAACTCCCTTATGAATGAGGAAAAGCAAGACAGTAGACTGTGGGGACCTGGGAAAGTCTCCCAGATGGAAATAGGCAGAATCAGAACGTGGCCATGTATGTGCACCTGACTTGGAACCTGGCCCCTTGGGCCATGCATCCTCTTCAGTCCAGGCTATTCTACAGCTGGGCCTTGGAAATAGGATCAGACCATCTTCTGTCTCTTTATTCTTACCCTTCTGCTGTTCTCCTATCTTATTTTTCATGTAAGAGATCTGAAGAAAAAATTTTCCTGAACGTGGTGTCACAGACATGTGAACCAATGTAACACGTCCTTGAAAAGTTAGTTTTTTGTGTGGGTTTGGTTTTTTTTCCAAACCAGAATGGAAAGGTGGCTTAGAATCTGGATTGTCATAATATTTCTCAAGGAAGTATCTGGGTCTTAAAACATTGGAACTATTCCATTAGTATGTTTTTCTATTCTGAATTGATGCAGGAGCAGTGAAGATGCTGAGAATAGCTTCCAAGATTTCTGTGTGTAATGAGTTGCTTACCCAGGGTAAGTGCTGAAGTTCATGCACACCTTTGGCCTGCTACAACACACCCAACCACATTGATCTACCCATCTCTAGTTTCTGCAAAGCCTCTTGGTTCTCTCTGTTCCAAGCCAATCTGCCGATCTTTCCCAGCAGCACTACTACTACTTGAGAGATATGTGATTGTATACCCAATGCATTTACATCTCTTTGAAATGGTTAAAATGCTTTATAAATTCTCCCCCAAGTCAAACAGAGTGCTCAAAGAGCTGCCTGGAAGCAGAGCATTTGTATAGTTCCTGCCCTAAAAGACACAGCCTCTCTTCTCAGGTCAAGAATTGATAGGCACATATACTCAAAGGCTGGAGCAATAGTACAACAGGTAAGGCATGTTCCTTACACACAGTCCGTCCAGGTTGTATCTCCAATATCCCATAGAGTCCCCTGAGCACTGCCAGGAGTAATTCTTGAGTGCAGAACCAGCAGGAACCCCTGAGCATCTCCGGGTATAACCTCCACAAAAAAAAAAGTATAAACACATGTTTGGTCTTCAGTAATACGGATTACACTCCCCTATCTTTTATACCTTTCACAATATAAGACATTGAGTATGTATTTAACATGGGTCACTGATTTGTGAATTGAGATGTGCGTTTGGAGGGAGTTGGGAGAGACAGGAACTCAACAATGATGATATCACAAAGAATTTGATAATTTATGTTACTAATGTGATTTACACACCATTATCAAAGCAGCACCCTGCTATGTTTGGGGGGACCATGTAGTGCTAAGAATAGAACCTAGGTAGGGAGCATGAGAAGCAACCTCTGTACCATGTTCTGCCCCTAATATGTGTGTTTCTGAGATGTAAAGACTTAAGCTGGGTTCAACTGCTAGGCTTGGAACTAGAAAAACCTGGACTATTCACTGTCAAAAATTTCCAGTAGGAGAGATTGATGGGGATACTATTAACCCCATGCTAGTCAAATTCTACTCATGGTTTCATTCTGAATAACAGAAACAGAACAGGTGGGAGAAAGGATTTCTAATGAGAAGGGGAGTCTCCTCTGATATTATTTGATACATCACATTGAAAGATAATTCTAAAGAGTGGAAACAAAGGGAGGTAGACAGGCTTGAGTAGAAGCTACAGCTAGAAAAAAAGTGAAGCTGAAAAAAGTCAGTCTTTTTGGAAAACACCAGCCACATACAATTGTCAAAGAAGAGCTGAACAAAATTTAGAAGTGGGATCAATGTCAGAATTAGACTATAATGAACTAAAATTGTGCAAAGAAGTTTAGACTGCAAGCACCTTTGTTTTAGAAAAATGTCTGGGATTGCTTTGTAATATGAAAAGACAAGAATGGGAATCAAATAACTAAGGTGAAAGCGATGTTATTAACTAAGAACCTAAAGAGAGGGAAGTTGATTTGGGAGTGGAAGGGTGGAAAGTCAATCAGGTTTTGGTTTTAATGTAATAAATTATTTCTTTTCTTATGAAACTGGTAAGCACTGATGACCACTTCCATCTGTACAGACTTTATAAAGCATTCTACATGCATCATCTCCCATCCTCAAAGGTAACTACGCCTGTGTTACAACTGAGGAAACAGATTGAGAGAGAACATTTAAGTGTTAAGTAACTTCCCCCAAAACACACAAGTAGTAAACGTCAAGTCCAGGATCCAGCCCGGGCTTTGGGACTCTCATGTAGTGGAATTTAGCTCCAGAGGCAGCAAGGAGGGTTCTGCAGATGCCATGATGTCCCAGTTGGCTACTGGAGACACAATTTCTTTTCTTTTCTTTTTTTATTAAAAAAAAATTTTAATAGTGAGACATCATGAGGTACAGTTGCAGACTTACACATTTTTGTGCTTGGGTTTCAATTATACAATGATCAAATACCCATCCCTCCACCGGTGCCCATTTCCCACCACCACGGATCCCAGTATCCCTCCCACCCCCCCCAGCACCCCCATCCCACCCTGCCTTTTTTTTTGCTTTTTGGGTCACACCTGGCAGTGCTCAGGGGTTACTCCTGGTTCTGCACTCAGGACTCACCCCTGGAGGTGCTCAGGGGACCAAATGGGATGCTGGGAATCGAACCCGGGTTGGCTGTATGCAAGGCAAACGCCCTACCCGCTGTGCTATTGCTCCAGCTGCCATGGGCATTCCATTTTGTTCTCTCTCTCTTATTGGGTGTTATGGTTTGCAAAAGAGGCAATGGGTGACAATCATGTTTAGTCTATAGTCTACTTTCTGCATGCTTCTCCCATCCTGGGAGGATCCACCCAACACCTTTATTTGGTGTTCCCTTCTTTATCTGAGCTTCCTTTTCCCCTAGTATGTGTGCTTGGCCTCCAAGCCATGGAGGGGTTATTCCTGAGTGCAGAACCAGGAGTAACCCCTGTGCATCGCCAGGTGTGACCCAAAAAGCAAAAAAAAAAAAAAAAGGGAATGCCCTGCCACAGAGGCAGGGTGGGATGGGGGGGGATGGGGGGTGGGAGGGATACTGGGATCCGTGGTGGTGGGAAATGGGCACCGGTGGAGGGATGGGTATTTGATCATTGTAATCTTGGCCATTCTTGGGTGTTAGTCTCCTATTTTGTTACTTTATGTTCCCCAGATGAATGCAATCTTTCTATGTCTATCCCTTTCTTTCTGACTCATTTCGCTTAACATGATACTTTCCATGTAGTACCACTTGTATGTAAATTTCGTGACTTCTTCTTTTCTAACAGCTACATAGTACTCCACTGGAGATACAATTTCTTGAACTCACATCACTGACAGACCTTCACAGCTTTCTTTGGTTTCATAGTGCCAATGATAAAACAAACAAACAAACAAACAAACTGAGAACCAGGTGTGCACATGAGGTCTTCTTGAATCTGAGAGAGGCACAGAAGGTCACATTGAGATTTTGAGAACCACTGGGGTTGATGAATTGTTGATAAAACATGGGCCATCATCCTCATGAAAGTGGTTGAAATGGCAGTATTCGTATAGCTCTATTTAAATGAGGTTGGGGAACTCAAAGCACCCAAGCACACAAAAGTCAGCCAATGACAGAGCTCCACATAACTTCTATCTCCTTTGGTCTTACTCCAGTGAAAACTGAAGGGATGATTCAATAGAGGTTTATAGATGAGAGGGTGGTGGAGGGTTAAAACTAGGATCTGAGATAAACTTTGCACTCAAATTCCTCTCCCTTAAACACTTAGACTAAAAATTGAGTACTGGCAAGAATTAAGATTTTGACCAGAAAAAAAAACTTTCTTATTTACATTAACCTTTCTAACTATATGACAGGGCAAGCATCTAATTTAGAGAGGGTTTGGTCTTCATCATATGTGTTTCTCCTTTCGTTTTGAAGTTTCTGGTACCCATCCCATTCTGTAACTCAGGATATAGAACCAATTTTGCCCCTTTGGCTTTGAGTCCCCAACCATGTAGATTCTCCATACATACATAATGAAATTTGTTCTTTTACTAATCTTTCTGATGTTAATTGGATGACTGAACTAACCAAAATAACAAACCCATCAAAAGATCAGAAATTTCTGTCTCAACCCCTGCATTAATAGCTTATCTCCTCTCTCTGATTATAGGTCTAAACAGCTCCTTGGTTATTTCAGTATCTGGGCTTTGAGCAGCAACTGTAGATGTCATAGAATGTTCAGTCTCCTTTCAAGCCAAGTTTTATTTTTAAAGAGACTAAGAGCATGCAAATAAAAATGATGTATTCCTTACTCTATTGTCAAGGACATTGTGATGATGATGTTGTCCAGTGTCTTGGACCAAACTATCATCTTTGCATTTTCATGACTTTTCTTTTCCTTTTCCTTAGTTCCATTCTTCTCTGTCTTCTTTGGCCCATGGACTAGGATTTTTTCTGCATACTGCCTAGGTATAAAGTCACAGTGTGGTGCCAAGGCATATTTTAATCTCTCCAAACACTCAATTTCCCACTTAGTAAAAGCTGGCTCCTGGCTTCAGAAAAAATAATTGCTGTTGAGTTCAGAGTTCACCAAAGCGGAGCTTGGCAGAGAGACCCCCTTTCCTGATGGAACAGAGCAGGGTCCTTCCTCCTGGACCACACTTACATAGAAAGTCTTTCCCATCGCTTCTTTACCATCAGATTCATACCTAACTAGAAAAAGGTGTATATGTGTGTTATTTTTTTTCACTCCTACTTCCTGTGGTCTGAAAAAACGGATGGTGTCTGGCTGTTTGAATTTTATCTTTCCAGTATGAGAGCCACACAAGCAGAATTCTATTCCTTAGTCAAACAAATGAACTACAGAGAGTCCATTATGTTGCCTCTTCAAAACAGGAAGCTGGGGTTACTGACATTGGGAAAGGAAGGGTTTTTACAGAAGGAGGGATGCTTGGGGCCGCACCGCCCAGCAGGCCTCAGAAGGCAGAGTCCCTTGGGGATTGCTCCCCGTTACTAGCCTCTGTTTGGCATGGGCAGCCGCACCCTCAGACCTGGAGGACCCAGCTTAGGCCCCCACATCTGGCACATGTTCTGCTTGTAGAGGAGATGCCGTCTTTCTGAACCTTGAGAATCGAGAGAGCCACGATGGTTTCCAAACAGCCGCCCCACTCAGCCACCCTCGGGTGGTATGACTTTGGGGTGAGCTTGCCTCCGGACCCCACGTAGGTGGGCCAACCGCAGAGGGAAGGCTCAGTGACCCTTTGTGAACAGCACCAAGGGAAGACAAAAGTGTGTGAGGGACCCAGATGTGAGTCATCTAAAGACAAAGGGAGAATGTCACTAGGCTATTTCTCTTTACCTCCAAGTCTCCCTCCCTGGATGCTCCTGCTACCTCCCTTTTGTAACTTTGGCTCTGATGACTACAAAGAGCCTTCCGAGGGGAGGTCTGTGTTCAGAGAGAAAAAAAAAAAAGGAAAAGAGCCATCATTTCCATCCGCCTCCCCACCCCCACCCCATCCTCACTACTGCTGAGAAATGCCAGATCAACCTAACCTCAGTTTCACCTTGGGCAGTGAAGACTTGGCTCGCAGCAGTTTGAAAGAGTAAACTCCCCACGGACCTCCCCAGCGTCCTGTGCGGCTCATTTATGAAACCTTAAAACAATTGCAGATCTTCTGCGAAAGGCCTTCTGGGGCCACCCACTCCCGGACATGAATCATTTGCATTTGTATCAAGCACATCCCCACAATGCCACCCACAGCACGGAAGACCTAGACACTTTTCCAAAAGGAGGAAAAACTCCAGGCCAAGTTTATGGGCGGGCGTGGCTCCTTGAGGTCCTGAAGGATTCAGAGCACAGCTCCTTTGAAATCTTCCTTCCTGGTGACCAAAGTGAAGCTGAAGCTTGTGAAATAGGTAGACATTTGGTTTCCTGGTCTCCTGCTGCTGATCTTAAAGGCAGAACAAGGACCCCGGAAACAGGGGTCTTAGAATCAAAGTCTGCAACTAAATTCTCTATTAAATACAAATTTATATGGAATGTGTGCAAGTTTTCTTTATTTTTTAAAAAGTAAAAAATTGCACTTTTACTTTGAAATCCTATTATTTCCATGATCAAAAAATTTGACACCTATAACCAAAATACACCAAGGAAAATCAGAAGTTCATTTCTTTCTTACGTTTTTATAAATTAATTGTATAAACTACCCCCACAAAACCCAGGTTACTCAAGCTCTGTGCCCAAGCAGAAAAATACTACTTAATTTGTTTTTTATAAAAGAAAATCAGGTAAGAAAATACTTTCAAGTTTCAATAATGCAGACTTCAATCTCTGTTCACAATTGATTTATTCCCTGTTTCTCCTCAGTCAATTACTGTCAAAAAAAAAAAGAAGTTTAATTTGATTATGAAGAGACAAGACCACCAAGTCAAGACGATGAATACAAGTTTTAATACTAGATTTTCTTTCAATTCTGAAACATAGATGTACTCTGTCAGCTAAAGTGTATTCTTGTAAATTAAACAAATAGAACAGTGCTGAGGCTGGCTATAAAACAACTTATTTCCCCCTTCTCAAACTTCAGACTAATTTTGGTTTTCAGGAGAACCCTGGAACCAAGAATCAGGAATTAAACTCTTCCTGAGAAAAATCAATGCTAAATTGTAAAGTCGGACCATATGAAGGATCTAATTGGCCCTACTGCAAAGCAGACTTTCCCAGTAAGGGAAGAGGTAAATCAAGGGCCCAGAAAGCTTAACAACATTGAAACTAGTCTATGTAAAAACCTATATAAGTAGTTAAGACACTTAGCATCTAAGCAAAAACAGACTCCATCAGATTAGCTCTAAGTTTGGGCTGATAGTACTATAGTCATTACACTTCATTTATGAAGAAACTGGAGTTTGGTCAAATGTGACTGCCGTGAACATTTTAATTAATAAAATCAGCCTCCAGGTCATCATTTAAGAACCCCACTTGGCCTGGGTTGGCTGACTCTGAAACCTTGATGCTGCATGAGGTTTAGATCTCACAAGGTCTATCTTTTGCTGCCAAGTGGACAGGTTTCACTTTATGACTCAGACCAGTTGTATATATAATCATAGCATGGTTTTATTGGGGGAAGCACACATCACAACGCTGAAAGTAAACAATTAGCATAGCAGTAAAGGGGAGAGACAGGAAAATGAGCCCCTGAGAGAGCTGGGTATAGGAAGGAAACTAGGTCCAGGCGTTGCCAGAACTTAGCCATTTGCAATGAGGATCTAGGGCTACTTTTCCTGAGTTAGGATCCCTGGCAAAGGCTTTAGACTGTAAGTGTGGTGTCCGGAAGCTTCTAAGTTATACCATATTTCAGAGGTGTGTTATCAGGACCACTTGCTCCTTTAATGTGGCAGGGCCTCTTGTACACCTACTCTTTTTTTAAAAATTTTTTAATTTTTATTAGTGAGACACCATGAGGTACAGTTGTAGACTTACAAATTTTTGTGCTTGGGTTTCAATTATACAATGATTAAATACCCATCCTTCCACCAGTACCCATTTCCCACCATCACAAATACCCCCCATCCCACCCTGCCTCTGTGGCAGGGCATTCCCCTTTGTTCACTCTCTCCTTTTGGGTGTTGTGGTTTGCAAAAGAGGCATTGAGTGGCAATCATGTTTGGTCTATAGTCTACTTTCAGCATGCTTCTCCCATCCTGGGAGGATCCTCCCAACACCCTTTATTTGGTGCTCCCTTCTCTATCTGAGCTGCCTTTTCCCCTAGCATGTGTGGCTGGCCTCTAAGCCGTGGAGCAAAATTCCTGTGTACACCTACTCTTTAACTTGCTTTGCTTTTACAAGTTTCTGCTTCACTATGACTTCATGTATAAGCAAATGCTTTTGATTGATAAGTCTCTTTCTCTCTCTTGCATCCACCTTTGTATCACTGAGTGTCTGTGTAAGTCAACAGCCCCCAACTTTTCCTAAGTCAGGTGATTGCGTTGTTAATGCATGTGACATTTGGATCTGTTGGGATTATTATGATATCAATACATCTAACACGCACATTGGGAGCCAGCTCATGTATTAAAGGTTAGTCTCTGTGTAAAGGAAGAGTGCCACAGGTCGGGATTGTGGTGTCAAGAATTTCAGAGTGAGTCATGAGACTCAGAGTGGTTGTGTTCAGACGTGATCCATAAGATAAGGTTGTTACAGAAAGTCACTGTGCACCACCAGATGGGATGAGATTTAAGTAGAAGGCAATCAATCTCAACTAACAAAAACAATACAGAAGGTTAAACTTGAAGCAACAACTTAGTGAACCCCCAGGCAAGGTTTTAATGTCTCCATGATGAAATAGAACAATTTTGACAATTTTTCTTCTACGGAAATATTTTTTGATCATCCCCTTAGCCACTTAATGATAACAAGCAGTATTTAATAAATTATTGTGGGTCTGCTATGGGGGCAGGCTTGAAGGATGGTTGGTAAAATGGAGACAGTGGTGGAGGAAAGGTGACAGTGGTGGTGGGATTAGTATTGAAATATTGAATGCCTGTAACAATTCATTATGACCAACTTTGTAAACCAAGGTGATTAAATGAAGTGAGGGAGAAAAGAAAGTGATTGTTCACAACGGTATCACAATGGTATCAGAATTGTCATTCTAGGCCTCTGCAGAGAGTCTTTTAGGCCAAAAATGAGCTTGCTTTCCAAATCAAATAAAAGACTTATAAAATGTTGAATCTTGGGAAGAACTTGATTTCCCCTGCCCTTCATGCTCACCTTCCCAGAAAGCAAATGCCCGCATCATTTATGAGATTTAGCAAAGGTTTCTGACAAGAAATAATAAACTTGCCTAAATGGTGTTTCACAGTGAAAACCTCAGATGGATTTTGGACATAACGTGTCTGTACATGCTTTGGAAAGTGCCTCCTATTCCACACCCTTATCTCATCAACTCCTCGGACTGACCTATGAGACCAGGAAGATCAAGCTTCTGCCTTCTTTATTGTCACTGTCACTGTCCTCCCGTTGTTCATCGATTTCTTTAGCAGGCCCAGTAACGTCTCCATCGTGAGACTTGTTGTTACTGTGTCTGGCATATCGAATACGCCACGGGTAGCTTGCCAGGCCTTGCCGTGCAGGCAAGATACTCTTGGTAGCTTGTGGGGCTCTCCGAGAGGGGCAGAGGAATTGGACTTGGGTCGACCAGGTTGGCCATGTGCAAGGCAAATGCCTTCTTTGTTACAGAAGGAAATGATCACATGGCAGAGGCTTTGGGTCATTTTCATCCCTCCCCTTCTTAAGGGTGAAATCAGAGTTAAAAAAATGAAACTAAGGAACATAGGGGAGTCTGGGAGTGAGGCAGATAAAAGCCAACTTTGTCTGGGAATGAGGAAATAAGCATGGGTGAGAATTTCTCCTCTGGAATCGTCCTCTGTGGTCACTACTGTCTCTGCTGCTGGGCAGTTGCAGTAATCCACAGCTTCCCAGCAGCCCTGTGATCACAGGAGCTCTCTGAAGGATACTGTGCTGAGTGTACTAGGTACAAGTTTTGTATTTTTTGTCCCGCTTCCTCCCTCTTCTCTTTGTTGATGTTGTTGCCATGAACGGACTTTCACATACATGCACTGGGTTGTGGTATTTATCAGCTGTGGTACATAGTGTGATGTTGCTTGAGTTCCTGAGCTCTGGTGTTTGTCCACATGATGCCCTGGGGCAGCATTCATTTAGCTGTGAAGCTCATGAAGTTGCTTACTATGTTCATCAAGGACCCCCATATATGTATGTTCTCACATACATGCTCAACAGGATCGCACTCTGCAGTGCTCATACAGCTTTAGCTACAGTGCTCTCACACACCTGACTGTGGTGTGCTGGAAGTTGTCCTGTCTTTTGTGATGCCAGGGGTCTCGGACAGCAGAACAACCAGGTTTGTGTTCAGTGCATGTGGGTGGCACCAGAGATTGAACTCATGACTCCACGCTTGCATGACAGGTGTTTTTAGCCACAGAGCTATCCCTCAAGTCCCTTTTGAATATTATTTTTTGTGCTTTCAAGCATTATCCCATTCACAAAATACCGATATATGTCTCCTACTTCTAGTGAGGAGAAACAGAGAAAGAGAATTATCTTTGCATTAAAATTAAAGATACTTGTTTAACTGTAGGCTCATGTAATGTTCTGAGTATGTCAAAGTAAGGCTAGGCTGAGCTATGATGTTTGGTAGATTAGTTGCATCAAACACATTTTACTAATGTTTTCAACTTATGATGAACTTATTGACACATAATACATCAAAGTCAAGGAAGAACTAAAATCACACATTGCCCCCCACACACACACACTCACACACACTACCTACCTCTAAGATTTGGCTTGTAAAAAGTCTTTTTGCTTTTCTTTTTCTAAAAGAGAATTTCCAGAGGAAATTTAATTTCATAGATGTTTTGTTTCTAAATAGCATACTGAAGCATATGACAAAATATAATCTTTCAAAAATTATCTTTTGTTCCAGTAGCTAAAATACTAAGGGAAATATTTTGCTTATTTTGAGAATAGCTCAAGTTGTGAGTTTTTCTTGAACTTTAGTAATCTTGATATCTAGTTTGGTTCCTAATTTAACACTCTGCTTTTTAGATTAACAAAGTAAGTTTTCTATTTTCAGTTAGAAATCCTGTGATGTAGAAGACTTCTGAGCAGTTTCTGGGAGCTTTGTCAAGGTAAGCATTGCAGAGAGGTTAAAACAAAGAAAAAAACACACTTGACCCAAATCTGCCCAGACTTCTCCAAATTACACTACCTGTTCTCTCATACCAGATCCCTAGAGTATGAATTGCTGTGACATTTTAAAGAAATAAACAACCTGCAACCCATTTTTATAAAACTCTTACTTCCATTTATTATTTCACTGTATGTTCATCTCAGCCTTAGGTTCTCGTATTAAAGAATATGTTCCATAACAGCTTCCAAATTATTTCTCAATTATTCTTCCCATGGTTTTTTATCAGTCCTACACTACTAATGAGAGTGTTAGTTGTTTCAACTACTGAGGGAAACTATTGGCCTTATGAATGAAAGCTCTGGGCATATATGGAATATACTTTGATGGGTAATTGCACTCTGGTTTTAAATCCAACTGAAATGTGTGCTCGGATTCACCCAAGGACATATACCTAAATTTCTCTAGTAGTGTTATTTCCTAGAGCTAAGAAGTAGATGTCATCCAAATGCCCAGTAACAGTGGTATGGATGGACACATTATATTCACACAATGAAATGCCAAACAAAGAGAAAGAACAATGCACAACTGTTCACAGTATAAATGAACAAAAGAAGCCAGATGTAAGAGTACATAAACAATATGATTCCATTTGTATGCACAAAGACAGTATAACAGTTATTCTTTGGGGAGTCATGATGAAAAAGCAATACAAAGGGGTTTACTCTTTCATGTGCTTGTTTCTTGTTTCAAGGATATATTCAATTTGTGACCTTTCACTGAACTTATTTTGTGTTCATTTTTCTGTTTGGGCATGTATGTATAAGTAACATCTATTGTATAAATATATGTGACTTCTATTATATAAATACATAACAAACTCTTATAGATACAAAGAGTAAAATCATATATATAAATTTTGTTGTCATGACATAGAATTCATGACACAAAATGTCATGCTTTAAATTTTCTATACTAATCTATAATGTGTTTATAAAATATACCCTACACTATCTCTGAAGGGTTTGATTATGAGAGTGTCCTGTGCTCATATACACATAGAGAATAATTAGAAAAAAACATGATGTTAAAAGAACAACAACTCCTATTTCTGCTGCAAATTGAAGTTAAAGTTGAGAAAGTTCAGAAATATTACCTGGAAACAGAAATTTCATAGCAGAGAGAAAATACTATGGTTTTATTCTTTAAAAAAATTTTAAATTAAAGAACCATGATTTACAAAATTATTGACAGTTGAGTCTTTAACATATAGTATTCCAACACCAATATCACCACAAGTCAACTTCCCTCCACGAGTATGCCTATGTTCCCTCCCCCTGAGTTCCCTAACCCCCTACCTTCATCTTAACAGACACTTTTTAAAGTTCAGTGGCTGTAGTTTAGATCTCATGTTTTCTATTCTCTTGAATCTGTGCTTTGGATATATAGTTAAACCATTTTCCCAAATCACCAGTATACCCAAGACCCCTCACCACTGTTCCCCGGTTACTTCCATTTCTTATCTTCTTCCTTCCCCCCTTCAATTTCTTTTCTTCTCTGTCTTGCTTCTCCTTATAGAAAGTGGTCAAGGGTGACCTAGGAAACCCCCTTTACTACATTGCATGTTGAATTAAGAAATCCAATAGAGTTTCTAGTAAAGTGCATATCACGTTGTTAATTGTCAAAATGTATAGCTTTGATTTCCCCAACTAGATGGTAAAGAGATCAAGAATAGGGACTAGTCCTATGTACTTCTTGAATTCTAGACACATCCTAGAGTCTTGATTATTAAACACATTTAAAGAAGCAGAGATTGTTAGTTTGATAATAGATTGGTGGGTGGTGGGTGGTGAGTGAATGGAAAAGTGAACTCTGAGCTATCTCTCTGGTTAGAGAAAAGGGAAGAGGGAAACTGCTCTGACTCACATCTGCAGATTTGACTCAGGGGCAAACTGAATGACGAAAGCAGTGTACCTGAGCCAATCTTGGGAGCTTACTGAGAAATTGTTCACAAAGCAATCTAAAGAATGTGAAACCTTCCATCATAATCTAGAACCTCAACTTTTCAGTAATTATTTGCTCCTAAATGTTATGGTTTGACTATGCCCCATACCACTGCTCTGTCCAAATTCATATCTTCAAGTCTCCTACACTGTTCTCCTTCTACTACCAGTACTCCAGCACGTGACTTAATATGGAAATACAGTGGTTGTGGATTTAATTAGTTAAGATGAAGTGATAATGGAGTTAGATGGGCCCTAATCCAGAATGACTGGTGTTCTTATTAATAAAGGGAAAATTTGAACACACACACACTGCCACTGACAGTGATACTTCTATAAACCAATGATTACCAAAGTTGGCCAGAAAATACTAGAAGCTAGGAGGGAGGCATTGAAGTGATTCTCACAGAAGGAAACAACCCTACGAGGATTTGATCTCAGACTTCAAGCCTGGAAAGGCATGTAACAGGATATTTCTGTTGTTAAAGTAACCAAGTTGGTGGTACTTTGTTATGGTAGCCCAAGAAAACTAAGTGCTGAACCCAGTATATTAAGCGCTTAGATTTCCACTCACACGTTATAAATCTCAAACTTAGTTTTCCTCTGCTCATGCACAAGAGTTTGCTAATAGCATTTATAGTGACATTAAGCGATACATAATTGAATATTGAAATTTCAGAAAGCATTAACTTCCCCTTTGAAAATAAATAAAATATTTTGCCAGTTTTCTGCACCCTGACTAGCCCCATCTCCCACCCCCATTGCCACCTTGCACTCTTCAAAGTTAATGGGACCTTAGCCAGCACTTAAGGTTCATAATATCCTCATTTTAAAGATGAAAGCATTGAGAATTAGAAGTGAAGAGTGACTTGTCCGGGGTCAGATAGCTTGCTGGAGACAGAACTGAGAGTTTTAGTTTCCAACTCTAAAATTAGAGATTTTTTTCCCCCACTAATTTGAACTCTGACCTGTGGAAAGTTTATGCAGACACACACACAAAAAGTATATAGCTTCCTTTGAGATGAGGTTAGAAAAAAAGTGGCAAGAATCCCACCAAGGCCCTGGAGAAACTATTACATTCTAAAGATTGAAAAACAAATGTATCAAAATACTTTTTATATTAACAGTCCAGCATAGTCCAAAGAAGAATAGAGGAGGCCAAAAGCTAATTATATTTCTGAATCTTTGCTTAATCCTACAGGCTACTTGGCATTCCTATCTCAACATTTTTAAGGGATTCCAATATGGAACTAAACACATCGGGTACATTTAACTTCAGACTTGTAACAAATCAGATGTGCCAAACCACACAATTTCACCTCAAGATAATTTTTCCCAGTGGGAAAAAGGGCAATGCAGTCACAGCCAAAATGTGCAAACACCCACATTTCCAACCTCAGTCTAATTCCTCCATCATCGCTATCCTTCTCTCTCCTACATTCCCTGAATCCTTTTCAGCGCTTTGATTCTGCTAGGATAGATCCTTTCATGCCAAAACCTAGGTGATGAATCAATTGACCTTGAAACCAAGTTCAGTTCATTCATAACTGTGAGTAAATGAATTTAAATAGTATAAATAACTGCTAAAAAAAGTGTTTTTCATACTCAAGAGCAGAAAGGCAAGAATGATAGGTTTACCTTTTAGATTAAATCTGGACAACCTTGATATGATTCTTAAAATTGCACCTTTGATATTATTTCCCAATTTCTTAGCATTCATAGCAAATAAAAAATGATTCATTATTTGGCAGACCAGTAGTTAATATTAACCACTTTAAAAGCCAGTTTGGGGGACTGGAGCAGTAGTACAGTGAGTATGGCATTTGTCTTGCATGTAGCAGAGCCAGATTCAATCCCTCACATCCCACATGGCTCCCAGAGCCTGCCAGGGGTGATCCCTGAGCACAGGGCCAGGAATAAGCCTTGCATAATGCTAGGTGTGGCCCCAAAACAATAATAAACAAAAGTCAATGAGTTTCTCAGGAACTGTCATAACTAAAAAAAAATCAATTTTTAAAAATGGATTTGAAGGAAACAGGTGGCTTTTTAAAAAAAATTCTTTTAAATTTTATTTTATTCATATAAAGATGTTCACAATAATTCATTACATTTAATATTTAAACACCAATCCCACCACTAGTACACCTACCCACCACCATATTTCAAATGTTTCTACCCCGACCTCCAAATCCTGCCTCCAAGCAGAACCAAAATAATTTATTTTGTATTGCTATGAATAATCCTCTAAAAATGATCCAAAAAGTTTCCTTAGAGGAAAGTGTTTGAAGATTGTTGCATTTCACCTTGGAGCAAATAAACTTTTGTATAAAAGATTACTAACATGTTAAAGATTGAACCTTGTCGACATGGTGGCAGCGGAGAGGAGCCATCCCTTCCCATCCCCCACCCGCTTGGGGTCGGCTGTCATGCCCATGATCTGTCTCACAGCACCATCTCAGCACATCAATAGCCTTGATCCAGAGACTCCCAAATGAATTTAAAAATGGATTATCTCCCTACAGAAATGTCTCTGGATCTCAACCATTTACAATTTTAGAATTCCAGAAGCATGAAGCCACTTTCACAGCCACAACCTCTCATGATATTCATAAAAAGCAGTAGAAAATAAATTATCTAGCATCCACTTCTAACATGGAGGCTTGAATAGTGGGAGAAAATTCAAAGTAATGGTAGTGGACAGATGTAATGGTGGTGGGATTGGTGTTGAAATATTGAATGTAATCAATTAATGTGAACAACCTTATGAAAATGAAATTTTTTCAAAAAGAAGTGCAAAAAAAAAAAAGGCTGAGCTTTGTTTGCTTATAAATGTGTGTATGTATTTTTTTTCCTCTCCCCAAGATGGGTTTCCTTTTACTTTACTCCCCATCAAATGTAGTGTGCTACTTTTGGTACATCAGTGATGTAGATTATGAGATGCTGTGGCCATGCACTCCAGGAATAGAGGTTAATTTTTTTTAACTGGATGGTGACTTTGGGATCCAGAGACATGCCTAGGGTGTAACATTCTGTGTTACTCTCTTCTGAGAGGTTTATTTGTGAGTCTCTGGATCCTGGCCACTAATGAGCTTTGACTCCAGAAGCAGTTCGTGGGCATGACTTCTAGGATATTGGAGTTGGGGGTAGCGGTTACCCATTCCCAACTCCATGCAAGCCTAGAGATTTCAGTCAAAGCCCTACATACCTAGGTTTTTCAGCAGTTTCACTCATGGATAAAGCTCATCCAAGCCTGTGGAGATTGGCCAGGAGCATGGCAGCAATTGAGTTCTGGAGGTTTTTGGCTGCCAGGGCTCTGTTGCGCCAGGGAAGGAAATTCACCTGCCCTCCTCCAGGTTGCCCCAGGTGAGACAGCCTGGTGCAGTGTCCAGAAGCATCAATATGGTGTATCGTTCTGTGTTGCTCTCTTCTGAGAGATTTATTTGGGAGTCTCTGGATCTTAGGTGACTTTTAAAAAACTGTCAACATATCTGAAAAAAAAAAAACTGTTAATATATCTAATCTATATACTACTTATATGTTATCAAAATTCGTTCTATCCAAAGTGACTATTTTCTCAACCGATTTAGTATCCATAATTAATAACTTGTCTGTATTTTATTAGGAATTTTATATTATTCTATTACCGGCCTCTTTTCCTCTGAAATGGAATAGTGGCCAGTTGGTATAAACTGAATCAATTTGGAAGATTCCACATTAAGTATGGCATAACTGGTTAGGTCAGCTTAACTAATAAGAGTACTTTTGTTGCACCAAGACCAGTATGAGGAGAATTTCTCAAGAAATTGCCTTTGTCCATAGATTTTGGACCCCCCCCCCCGCAAAAAAAAGTATCTGCCTGGTATTCCAGAGCCCAATTGGGATAGCAGATCAAAGATAGGGATTTATTAAATGAATAGTCACTAGAACTCATTCTGTATATATTATGTGCATGCAGAATGAATCCAAATGTTCAATACATAGAAAGTGTTTGAAATTTATCTTTCAAAAGAGGCTTCTCTGAAAGAAAAAAAGCAAAAGAGATGCCATCTGGTGGTTGTGATAGGCTAGTTCTTTGAGCAAGAACCTCCATGAAATCTTGCTATTTGCAACAGCACAGATGGATCTAAGGGTTATTACACGGAGTAAAATAAATCAGAAAAGAAACAAAAATACCATTATTATTTCACTAATCTCATCAACTAAGAGTTTGTTTTCCTTGTGTTTTGTCTGTTTCTTTCTCCATCTGAGAGATGGAGAAAGAAACAGACAAAACACAAGGAAAACAAACTCTTAGTTGATGAGAACAGAAGAGTGATGAGAAGGATGGGAAGGGGGCTGGACAGGTAAGTTACTCCCATAAAGGGGTGATGGATGGAAACTAGTGGGGACAATTGAAATTATATACATAATATGTTATGTATATCACAGTCACGGTCCTCCCATTGTTCATTAATTTGCTCAAGCGGGCCCAGTAATGTCTCCATCGTGAGACGTTGTTGTTATGTATATATTCCAATTATATATATATATATATATATCTGACTATATAGAGATATCTAACTGTGCTCAACACCTGAAACCTCTATAATGTTATAAACAATCTTAAACCTAATCTCAAATCACAAATCTTTTACTGCCTAAGTGGAGAAGACAGACCTGAGCCCCCTCAAACTCTTACAAAGCCAGTGAAGGTGAAAATCTACTCCAGAGGAAAAGAATCAAGTTGTCAACAAAAAGTATAGGGCCAGAGCAATAGAACAGTAGGTAGGACACCTGCCTTGGATGTGGCCAACACAGATTGGATGGATCCTGGCCTCTCACATGGTTCCCAGAATGTCACCAGGAGTAATTGCTATGAGCAGAGCTGGTAGTAACTCTGAGCATCACCAGGTATGGCCCCCAAACAAACAAAAAACCAAAACAGCAGTATGGTCCCTGGAAGGAAATGGTTTTGAAACATTGTGAATAATTTTGTAAATCATGGTGCCTTAATAAAAAGCAAACTAAAAAATATATGATTCAAAGAAAAATCTGGAGTAACATCCAGGAGCCTGAAGCCTGAGGCCACTCAGGGGACCACATGGCAGCAAGGTTTGCATGGAGACTCTCTTTAGCGGATCCACTATAGCACAGAGTGCAGAGGGCGTCACACTTGGTCCTGCAGACAACTCTAAAACTGTTGCCAGAGAAAAGAGATGCTCAAGAGTTCCAGCCAGTGTTACAGCTGGAGCATAACAGCAACAGCATCACTGCTGGAGGTTACAGCAAATCTTCCTTCAGAGATTTGATGACTGCAGCCAGAGGACAGACTCAACTCATGGGCCATCACTCAGATCTCCTTTATGCAAACGAAAAGTTTAGTCAGTGAGTCCTGATTGGTAGAAAATTTTCCAGCAGAAATTCATCGTATTTCTATTCTTGGAAGAATTTGGTTTACCCGCATGGTTTCATTTTCTTTTGTGCAATAAATGCGTCAGGGCATGCCAGAATATCTGGATTTACTTGGAGATCTAACTTTCAGCAGCCTCCAGGCTTTTTTTGATTTTTACTCAGACTCAATTTGGCTTTGTGTTTTTCTTTTTTCCTTTCATTATTTTGGGCTGCATCCTGTGGTGCTCTGAGTTTGCTCTTGTTTTGTGCTCAGGGATCCTCCTGGCAGTAAAAAGAGGCCTATGGGTACCCGGGATTAAACTAGGTCAGCAGTGTGCAAGGCAGGTAATACCTTAGCCCCGTATTATCTCATCCACCAGCCCTCTTATTTTTAAATACACATAATATATCATTTATCCCGTTAGATAAAAAATATTTTCTTTGAGAATTATCGATGATCTATTGTAGAAATTCTGACACTTCAGGATAAACTGTGTTCCAAGAAACCATGTTCCTCATAGAGGAGGAAATACTAATACTGTGCATAGAGATGAGTTAAAAGGTTTTGGGCTACATTTGAGCAACAAAGAGGTGCTGCTGTAAGTAGCCCTGGGGGGTCTGAGCTGAATCAAAGTCTCAGTGACAAAAGATGTTCTGGGGAGTCAATGGCTCTAGCCTTCCGTGTAACTATCACTCTGAACTAGGTTGAGAAACGTTTCCAGCAGATGATAACTGGGAAATTTGTATCAAGAAATAATTTTTCAATGTCAAAGAAGAGGGAGCAAGAAGAGGTTAATTTCATAAGCCTTTTCACCCAAGTACTTAGCCTTCACATAATTCCAAACAGATACCTGATGTTTGCCCAAAAGAGTGGAATCTATGCAAGCTATGCAAATTATTTAAATCTCAAAGTGAAAAAGAAAGTTTTTTTCTGTTCAATCCATACTGACTTTGTGCAAAAATTGAGACACTTTCAAGTGATAAGACAATCCTCTTTAATACAGCATATGAGTGTACCTGTGTCAAGTCAAAATTACAAAGATCCAACTTTTCCATTACCAATATTTTAATCAAAATTATAGCAATACATCTCATATAAACCTTTATCATTTGAAAATCAAGTAGTCCGGTGTAAATAACATCCATGTGCTGGTCTGAGAGAATACAGGCATTGGGGTGCCTGCCTGCATCTCACTTATCTTGATTAGAGTCCCAGGACCACATATGGTCAGGAGCACTGCCAGAGGTCATTCCTGAGCACAGAGCCAGGAATAGCCCCTAAGCACCATCAGATGCAATCACATACCCCACCAAAATTATATTTATATATTAGTTAACTTTAGATGAAATTGAAGATTTTAAATGACAACACTTAAAACTTAAGTATTATTTAAGAATTTCTGTTTGATTATTTTGGGACCCTACCCAGCAGTGCTCAGAGATTACTCTTGGGTGGAGCTCAGGGGACCTGATGGGGTGCTGGGGATAGAACCCGGATTCACAATATGCAAGGCAAGTGCCCTGCCTGCTGTATCATCTCTTTGGTCACTATTTCAGGGTTCTCTTTATTTGTTTGGTTTTGGGTGACATCTGATGATTCTCAGGAGTTACTCCTGGCTCTGCACTCAGGAATCACTCCTGGAAGACTTGGGGGAACATATAGGATGTCAGGGATCAAACCCAGGCTGGCCACGTGCAAGGCAAATGACTTATATGCTTCACTAGTTCTCCTGACCCTGATTTTCTTTTTGTTCCTTTCACTCATATCTTTGTTTGCTTTGGGGCCATACCTGGGCTTACTCAGGGCTTACTCCTGGCTCTACACTCAGGGATCATTCTTGGCGGGCTCGGGGTCCATATCAGGTGCCTGGGATTGAACCTGATCAGTCACATGCAAGGCAAGTGCTTACTTGCTGTACTATCACTCAGTCCCCTAAGGATTGTTATTTTTAAGTAACAAAATCTTTTTTCCAAATCTTAATTTGGCTAATTTTATTTGCCAATAAGGGTGCGTGTATACCAATAGAAACATGCATATATGTAGAGACACTCACATATGCACAAATTCTTGGAAAAAATGCAAAGACTATATTCTACTTCAAGGTTGTATTCAGCATCATAATTCCCTCTTGCTATATCTTTATTGCACTTGACATTATAAATTAAAATTGAAAAGTAATTTCCATCTTAAAAGTAATTATCCACTATAAAATGTTTTAAGTTACTATAGGTCATTATAGGACATTTACATTTTAGGAATTTCATGCAATTTATAACATTAGTAAGGATTAATGCTACTTTGTATTTGACCATGATTTTTATTCTGTTCAACACACCAAATTAACATAATTAGCTCTCTCTCTCTCTCTCTCTCTCTCTCTCTCTCTCTCTCTGGAAATAAGTCAATATTTGGAGAGAAGTTCCAGGACACTTTCATGAAATGCATCTGTTGTTTTCACAGATAGCATATGAAAAGTGGCTCTAATGATAGCCACTGAAGAAAAGGAATTAAATTATTTTAAAACTTTTCTTCATAGATTCATGTATTTCTTATAGATAAATGCAAATTAATTACCCATAAGAAATTTTATAGCATTATATATGATGTTGGGCTGGAGCGATAGCACAGAGGGTAGGGCGTTTGCCTTGCACACAGCCAACACGGCCAACCTGAGTTTGATTTCTCAGCCCCCCTCAGAGAGCCTGCAAACTACCAAGAGTATCTTGCCCACACGGCAAAGCCTAGCAAGTTACCCGTGAGGTATTCAATATGCCAAACACAGTAACAAGTCTCACAATGTTACTGGGCCTGCTTGAGCAAATCGATGAACAACGGGAGGACAGTGACAGTGATAAATGATGTTACTTTGAGAAGAAAATGAGATACAAATATGACTTCAAATAATATTTCTACTTCCTAAATAACTTTGGGTATATTTTTAAAGGCTGTTACTAAGTATCAAATAGCTATAAAATTCAGATTCCACTTGACATATTGAAAGAGACCAGAATAATTTACCTTGAAAGAGTTCAGAATGAATTTACCTTTCAGTATTTCTAGAGGACTGTATCTCTTTTGTAACTATTTATTTTTATGATGAAAAATTTTAGGTCTCAATTTAGAAAGCATGCCACCAAGTATATACTTTTCTAAAATCATTCGAGGAGGGGAGTAATTCAACACAAAAACAGGAGCTGATTAAGAGGTGAGCTGATTAATGAAGGGGGCAGAGGATAAGAAATAGTCCCCTATCAAATGTTGAATTAAGCAACAAGTTGGAGGCTCAAATCAGCTCGGGAGTCCAAATTGTGACAGACTTGGCTGTGCTTGGAGTGAGCCATAAGGAGTTAGATGGGCTACCCCCAAGGAGTTCCTGTGGCTTGAAACTGAAGAGAGAGGTATATCAATGTGTGTCATGGAGCAATAATCGCCCAGGAACAGGAAGGAAAAGGATCCCTCAGCTGCCTGTCTGGATGGGACCATCCCTTCTCACCCACAGCAGGAGGCAGACGATGGAATGAAACCCCCAGAATAAAATCCAGTTTTAGAAATCAATCAGGGAGCTATATTTCCCTCCCATGAAAGTGCACAGCAGGGTTCTGTCAATTACAGAAGTGAGATGTCAACTCTAATATCTATCATCGTCCTCTAAAGAGCTAATGTCAAACCCTCAGTTTAGTGAGAGTATTTAGACTCTTTATCTAGATACTTTGCTTCCTTGTGCCCATTTTCTCTCTGGAAAATCTTCCCCTGTGTCACCCACAAGAAGCAGTTTTTCACAAGTGCATAAGAATCTAATGACTAGAAAAGCAATAACGTGCAGCTTCAATGTCTTCTCTGCTTTTGGATTAAAGAGAAGAAAAAAACTGTGGTTTGTACTAAAGGTTGTGAGGCAGGTTGGTGGTCTTTTTTGATGTCTTTCTACAAGGGAGCTTTTTGGAACAGAGTGGAGGATAGAGGAGCTTTTCCTGTGAAAAGCATGGGAATGCCTCAGCAGGTGGCTTCCATGCCCTCACTTGCTACAGAGCATCCTTGGATCTAGAAGCCAAGTGCCTTAGCTTGACTTGGAGAATCACTGAGAAGAGGCTTTTCAGCTTTCTTTATTTCTTAGTCAAATTTTTAATTAATAGATCCACAAGGAATATCATATTTACTATCCATATAAAATTTTAGGACAACGTGTTAGCTATACATTCTTTTCTTTTCTTTTAGGGCAGGTATCATATTTTATTAATCACCATGCTGGTGCCTAGCACATAGTAGGACCCCCCGCCCCCTTTAAAAAAAATAAATCACTGTGAGATACACAGTTATAAAACTGTTCATGATCAGGTTTCAGTCAATGTTCTAACACGCATCCTTGCACCAATGCACATTTCCCATCACCAGTGTTCCCTGTTTCCCTCCCACCACAACCAGCCCACCCTAGCCTGTGCAGTTTTATTTTTTGCTCTTCTTTGAGTTATGCCCTTTCCAGGAGAACAGAGACAGATTGCTGCCGTGCCCCTGGCCGAGAGATTCTTTTTCTGTGATTCTCATGTCTCTTCTGAGACATGTTGACTTCGATGTTAGCCTCTAGGATTTGCCATGGTTTCATGCAGGAGATGCTGGCTACCTGAACAGTTTGGGAAGGAATCCTGGGATGCAGGTGCAGGAACAAGTGCTTGGTCCAATGAGTGCTCTTAGGATAGGCAGATCCCGGAAGAAAGTTTGATGCAGATGAGAAAGTTAGAGAACTTTTTTTTTTAATGCGAGGAGTCAGAGAGAGCACAGGGCTTCCCTTACACATGGCATGTGGTGGAGGTCTGTTCAATCGCTGGCACCATATATGAACCCCCGCCCCAACACTGTCAGGAATAACCCCTGAGCATAGAGCTAAGACTAAGCCCTGAGCACTGCTGGGTATGGCACAATTCCCTCTGCAGCCCCGCCCCTCATCCACCCCACCCCTCCACACAAAACCCTGGTGTGCAATTGTTTGACAGGAAGTCTACACCAGAGAAGATCTTTGGAAAGTGTGGCAAAGACCCAAAGGGACAAAGAGAAGATGTAGGGGGTGGCAGAGTGGAGGCAGCTGTCTCCTGCCAGAGTTCCGCCATGACCGAAGTCTTCTGTTCTGGGTTACCCCCAAACCCCATCATTTTGTTCCTCAGATATTGTTATATATTATGGCAAGGAGTCGAGAAACTCTTCTCCCTGCAATGAACAGCCCCTGGCCTGGAGAAGGAACTACCAGGAAGCACGTCCAAATGAAGCATTTCCCGGGAAAACCAGATCAGACCGAGGATTTACACCTCTTCTGAAAGAGCAAAAACATTTGCTTTCCACGTCATCTGAATGCTTGCGGCTTGGATGCCAAACCTCACCCGCTTAGCTGGGGCAGGCGAGTGGCGCTCCAGCCCAGCCATGTGGGTTGTGCAACTGAAGATCAGGAATCCTCTGTCCACATAAATCACTGCACTTCCACACTCCACGCAGGAAATTAGCTCAGAGAAATGCCAAGCGTGATAAAAAATGAACAGAATGACATTCCAATAAAATACGCGCTTGTGCTCTCAGAACTCTCCCCCACTCTTGGTCCCGAGAGATGTATATATTTCAGAAATAGCATTACATAGACTGCATATTCTGGGTTCCAAATGGCAGCCCAGGGCTCAGCTATATTACCACTGCCAAAGCTCTGACTGATGTCCAGCTTGCTTTCACATGATGGCACATGTTATTATTACCAATGGGCACAGATGGTTACCAAGGGCGTGTTTACACACACGACTCACAGCTTGGAAAACACGAAGGGGCACAAACACATTAAATGATACAAAAGCATTAGGCTTGGGTGCAAAATGAGACTTGTTCTCATTCTGGATAGGAATAATGGTCAAGGAAGGGCAACGGATGTGTTGTGTACCAAGCACCGGAGACTGGGACCCCAGCCCTTATTAATGCCTAGAGTTCATTGCTAGATGATTCTGTCTACATTTCCGGAAGTTTTAAGGGTGAGCAAGTTAATGTTCTAGCCATTGGAAGATAATAGTTAACGAAGTCATCCAGGACAATATCCAAGTTTCTGAAAGAAGGATTGTTACTACTTGGAAAATTGCCCAAAAGAGTCTCCTGACAGACCCAAATACCATGTTTTCTCTGTCTCACCTAGGACAGTTGTTGTTAAGAACATCAGGTTCTTTTCTTCCTATCTCTGTGATGAGATGATCAAGGGGGAAATGACAGGTAAGGAGTGGCCACATATTCCAATAACTTCTCACACTTCTGTTTTATACACAGGTATTTGGGGTGAGGGAAAAATCCAGTGAGGGGCACGAGGGGATGTTGCAGTGGTTAAATTGGCTGTTTTGAAGTCTGATCCTGTGTTGTCACCTGGTCCGAGCTGAGTCCTGGCAGCTCCATTCTTAGTAACTCTCCATCTCCAACCCCACCCAGAGTACCATCCTTCTTCTGCCCATACTCACTCATTCAGAAAAGAGTTTTTCAGCACCGCCAACTCCATTTCTATGCAGTCTAGACATTAGAGACTCAAAGATGAGAGAAGCAGTTCTCTGGACTGAGTGTCACTACTTTTTTTCCCTGCCTTGTCTTAGGTCAGAAAGTGATAAAGGGTGCTGTGCCCCAAACACAGGTATTATGACAAAGGACCTCTATAGAACCTAACTGATGTTCAACAAAAATGGGGGGTGTCCTGTCTTTCCATGAGAACATGGGGTGAGGTTAGGGGTGGGGATCAAACTAACTTTAAAAATCCAAAATGTCATTTTTATATCATGTATTTAAAACCATTTAAATCATTAAAATCATTTAAAATAATGTGACTGAGACTAATGGAGACGTTACTGGCTCCCGCTCGAGCAAATTGATGAGTAACGAGATGTCAAGTGATCAAATGATTTAAAATCATTAACAGGTCTCATTCCCCTAACCCTGAAAGAGCTCCCAATGTGCCATTAGGCTACACTATCATGCGACAGGGATGAATGGAGACATTACTGGCGCCCACTCGAGTAAACTGATGAAAACGAGACGACAAGTGACAAGTGACATTTAAAATCCACTGGGGGTGGTGTTTAATGACTCTCTTCTAGGCAATGTTCATTTTTCACTAATCAGCTTGAGCTGTAACACAAAATAGCAGAGCCAGGACTGCCATTAATACAAAAGACATTGTTGGTCTTGGTTCTGGAGGCTGCAAGTTCAAGGTCCAGGTGAAAGAATTTGGTTGCTCATACAGGATGCTTTCTGAGTTTCAGAGAATCTGTGTCTCCCTGTATCCTCACATGGGGAGGAGGCTGAAGGAGATAGCCTTAAATCATGTCCAAGTACTGACCCCGGGGCAGTTCCATCTCAGAGATGGAGGCCAGCAAGAGTGAATAAGAAATGATTCAGAGAACAAGCTTAAGATACTGCACGAGTCAGCATGTGGATGGAAGCTTTCATCCTTGCAAACACAGGCTTCACAACAGTTTTCAGTTCAAAAAGTTCAACTTACGCCCACATTTTTGATCCTCCACATCATCTTCCAACCTGCCATCCAGGCATATTCCCTTCCTTTATCATCCTTTGCAGTAGAAAGCTTCCACTAAACACACTCTTTTGAGGTGGGGTGGGGGCAGTTTCTTCCCTACAGGTTTGAAAACTGCCATAATCCTGTTGGCCATGCTTGGTGCCCATCACCTCAAAGCAAATAGAAGTGTTACAGGTGAAGAATCACCCAGAGGTTGCCAGGGAAGCATTATCTCATTACAGCCAGGTGCTCTCCCGGGCAGGAAAGCAAGCTCCTCCCCAACCCCTGCCCAGTTCATCAATGAATAGAATGGATGTCAAATAAAGGTCATTTAATCATGTACCACATTATTCAATAGAAAGACAGGGTCCAGAGGGGCCAGAGCGATAGTATGAAGGGTTGGGTGCTTGCCTTGCATGTGGTCAACCTGGGTTTGATCCCTGGAATTCCCTACAGTCCCCAAGCATTGCCAGGAATAATTCCTGCGTGCAGATCCAGGAGTAACCCCTGAGCATTGCTGGATGTGACTCAAAAAGCCAATGAAAAATATGGGGCCCATAAGTCAAATAAACTAAATTCAGCTAATAAGAAAGAAAGAGAGGTCCCTAGGCATGGGCAAATGGCACTGTGCCCATACTCCAAATACATTCTGAAATACACATTATTTCAGAATGTATATACATTCATAATGTATATATTCCATATACATTATACAAGTCATCATAGGCAGATATGAAATCTTCCCTAGATAGTGAAAAGCATATTTTCCCAATCCTTCACTAGGTGTAAGTATGTCTTTGAATTAAGGCCTTCCATCTCTAGAACATTCTTAATAAAGGGGGGTAGATAGCTATATGAGGTGATGGACAGAGGAAGTTATCATTCCATGGAATGTAATGGACATAACTGATAGATTTACTGAATTTCTACATTTGGGAACATCCTCAGTGAGGCTCTGAAGAACTAAATGTGGACTAAACATGTGACCCTGGAAATCAGATGAGGGAACTAAGTTCCATTCCCTAGAATTCTTGCTGGGTATTCCCAATATTTGTTCTGGGAGGTTTCCAGAGCTGAAGTCTGGAGCCGAGCTGAACAAGAACCTCTCCTCAGAGGGAGGTTGCAGGAATGAATGAGACCATGTCTGGGAAGTCTATGCTTTGGCTTTTTGCTTTTGTTGATGTTGTTGCTGTTGATAGTTCAGTATTATAGCAAGTTTTTACAATCAGAATGTCTCTCTTTTTTAAGCTACGGCTTGTGATTTTTAAATTTTTTTATTTTATAAAATAGTTCACAATATTTGATTACATTTAATATTCAAACACCAATCCCCCACCATACACCTTCCCACCACCATATTTCGGATGTTGCCATCCCAAACCCCAATTCCTGCCCCAAAGCAGAACTGAAATAATATATTTTGTATTGTTTTATGAAAAACTGCTGAAAATGCTACAAAAAAGTATCATTAGAAGAAATAGTGTGAAGACTGTTGTATTTCACCCAGAGCCATTAAGCCCTTCTATAAGAGATCACTAACATGTTGTTAAAGGTTGAGCCTTGTGTGCTTTTATATCTGTAAAAAAATATTTCCCTCTAAGATTGGTTTCCTCCTACTTTAAACCCCATCAAATGTGGTGCAGTACTCTTCGAGTATGGGTAAGGTATGTCCTATGAAGTGTCGCACGGTCCAGGAATAGGTTCACTCATGGGTGAAGCTCGGTCCGAGCGTGTGGAGAGCAGGAGTGAGCAGGGCGGCTGTTGAGTTCTGGTAACTTTTGGCTCTCACGGCTGGGTACCTTGGGGCGGGGAGGTGCCCCGAATGAAACAGCCCGGTGCGGGGTCGGGCTGCATGGTTATGGAGAGCATCATGTTATGCTCCCTGCCAAGAGAGAAGGGCATGCGGTCTGTTAGAATGCCTCTTACAAAGCCAAGGAGCCCTGCAAATTGCTTCTCTTCTTTAACACATAAGATGAAATAACAACCACTGAATAAACAAAGAGGAGAGATGGGTGAAGAATCTTAGGGAAGGAGGTGAAGATTGGTGTTGGGTCAGGGCTAGCATTGATGAGACAGTTGTATGAAGTTAGGTACTTCCTTACAGTGTGAAGTAGGGGGAATAACCCTAATCTTGTTGGGAAGATTAAAGTGCTATATGTCAAATGTTCACTTGGTGCTATTTATTAAAAAGCACATCTTAAACCACATTCTCATTTTTAGTTAAAAGATGGCAACGTAACTCAAGATATCCACTAGGTGGTGCTAGAAAACAATGCAGAGCAATTGTTTCTTCATCTTCAAACTCTTGGGAGTTTTAGAGACCAAGGGTCTTCTTCTTTTTTTTGTTTTATTTTTTGGGTCACACCCGGCACTACACATGGATTACTCCTGGCTCACACACTCAGGAATTACTTCTGGTGGTGCTTGGAGGACCATATGGGATGCTGGGAATCGAACCCAGGTTAGCTGCGTACAAGGCAACTGCTCAACCTGCTGTGCTATCGCTCCAATCGCCCAAGGGGCTTTTTTTTTTTAAAGTTTTATTTATTGAATAACTGTGAGAATAGTCACAAAGCCTTTCAGTTTAAGTCTCGATCAGTCACACAATGATCAAACACCTGTCCCTTCACCAGTGCACATTTCCCATCACCAAGAACACCAATATATCCCCCCTCCCCACTCACCCACCCCTGCCTGTGTGGCAGATTTCCACTTTACTCTCTCTACGTTGATCACATTCAGTATTACTGCAAAATACCCAAAATTATTATTTGGAATTTTCCCCAACATTCAGACCTGCCAAAAAGACATCATTAGATAATTTATTTTCTATTGCTGATTATGAAGAGCATATGATGTCATGTGGCTGCAATAGTGGCCATGCAATTTTGGATTTCTGATATTTTAGTAATAAGCCTAGAGGGATTACTGCCAAAAGCCCCTAGGTTCTGAGATTGGTTTGTGTGCCTCTGGGATCATGGTCGTTCAGGAGCCAGAAGAGGTGTTTGTGGGGCCTTGTCAGGGCAGGAAGCTGAGCCGGTTCCACCCCCCATCCCATGAGACCCTGTATACCTCGTCAATGCAGTCTCATACCTGGCTGTCCATTAGGCTCTAAAAGATGGAGGTCACTATGTTGCTGCCACAAGGGGGACAGGAGGAGGGACAAACACCCTTCCCCTCCCAGGGCAGCATAGCACCATAGTTTAGTGCACAGTCCAGATGCATTTTGGGTGGGCATTATATTTTGCTCAAATTTTCCCACCACCATTCAAGCCTGCCTTCCAGGGACAGATGCTAGATCATTTACTTTCCATTGCTCACTTTGCATATCAGGAAAGGTTGTGCGGCTGCTCAAGTGTCCATGCAGTTCGGAAGAATAGTCCTGGTGCCCGCCTACCAGAGCCATGCTTGTAGAAGCTCTTGGTTGCCAGGATTCCATCTGGAGAAGGCGAGGAGGCAGAACCTACCCCATCTGGGACCTCCCGGTGATATTGGCTCGGAATGGGGCCTGGAGAATTCTCCAGGAGTTGTGGGGCCCGCCGGCCAGGTTTCTTCACTGTTGTGTGCTGCAATATGGTGTTGGGGGCGGGTTGGGGGCGTGACTTCCGGGATCAGGGGCTGACTGGGAGCCCGGGTGGAACTGGCTGGCCAGATGTCCCAAGGGGCTTCTTAAACGTCCACTTACCACCCCTTTTCACCCAAGAGAATTTTACACAACCCCAAGTATATATGTTGAGAAGGTACACATAGCGAACATTTAATGATTACATATCATAAATGTATTTTAAAACTCTACATGACCCCCCACACAGAGTATGACCCACAGTTTAAGAAGATAAGTTATAGGGTACTTGGAGAAATGTTGTTTCTGATCAAAAATGCAACGATGTTCCAAGCATCACTTTGGAACTTTTGTTTGCTCTTACAGTTCTCAAACATTTCTGAAACAAGGATCGAGAATTTTCTATATACACTTGGGGCTAAAGGCATAAAGGCCTGTAGGGCACAGTGTCCATTCTGATCAACAATTTCACTTGAATATATAGATTTGAGGCTGCTATCCTGCCTTCAAGGGGAGTTGTCCAACAAGCTGCTAGCTATTCAGCCTGAAGCATAGGGCTGATGTGGAAAATGCACATTTTCACTGGGGAAACATCACACCTGACCCAGAACCAAGTGTCAGTGAAAGAGCTCTAAGCAGAAACAGAGTGCATGGAAATTGACCTGTGAGCAAGAAAAGAGGTTTTTTAAGCTCAGAAGGACATCTCAGGGGAAGGTCAAAATAGTGGCCAAGGGGCCAGGGGCGTGAAGGGACAAAACAAGGGAACCATCAACACAGAAACATGGCTCCTGGGTTTGGAACAGGAAGTAGCACCTGACAGAGTTTTGGGGACAGAGAAGGGACATGCCAGTTGAGACAGCCCCACATTGGCTGCTTTTCAAAGTGTGCATTAGGAGTTTGGTTAGAGTGGGTTTGGGGACAATACAGAATCTATAGGACCTCTGAAGGACAAGGGCACCGCTATTTAATTTCTTAATGTTTTCTCTTTCGCATATTGAGAAAAAAGATTTGGTAGTGTTTATCATGAAGGGGAAGGAGCTGGGAGAAAGGGACAGGGACAGATGATAAACTCAGGCAAATGAGACAACAACGGCCTCCTTGGCTCCTTTGTTCTTAGACAAGCTGCTGCCTCCTACCTCCTCAGATTTCTCATTTACAAAATTATACAGGATAAAGGTTGAACCATATCTTTAAAAAAAAGTTCCTAGAGCAGTGAGTCTCCTGCCCCTGCGCCTGGCTGTTCCTCGCTGGGGTCCCTTGGAGGGGAGCGGGTTGAGCTTTCCTCCCCACCCCGACCAGGGCCCCAGCAGCCGAAGACCTCCAGGACCAGCCACCACCATGCTGAGACCACTCTCCGCACACATGAAGGTACTGGCAGAGGGACAAAGCCACGCGGGTTCCGGGGCCGAGATCTCCAAGCCTACTCAAATTGGAGTCGAGCATCCTCCACCCAGATCCTCCAAATTCCAGTAGGCGGGGGTCACACCCACCACCTGGCCCCCTGGCGCCGTGTAATCCCATCAGCGGCCAAGACTCAGAGACTATAAAATCCAGCTCCCGGAACCGCGCGGCCGCATTCGCAGCCGCGCGACATCTTATCAGGACATCTTTTTATGATATTTTATTATCTCATTCCTACTTTGGACAAACTTGCAGGCTATCGAGTATAGCCTGCCCACAGGGCAGAGTCTGGCAAACTCCCCGTGGCGCACCAAATATGCCAAATACCAGTAACAATGATGAGTCTCTTCTCCTAAAGAGCCTTGAATATAATCTCAGGGCTAGGATGAAAGAGACGTTACTGGGGCCTGCTCGAGGCAATCGACGAATAACAGGATGATGAATGAATGAATGAATGAGCTAAAAAATGTTTCCACCCCAATTCCATCTTTTCATCTATCTGAACAGCCAAAGGAAGAAACTATCCAGGCCTCGTGTGTCTAAGTAACTTTCCTTGACAATGGAAGCCAAGCTTCCAGTGAATGAACTTCAAACAATACAAAGCAGCCCATTCAAAACATCCCTTCACAGTGCACCGTTGATATGAACGGCATAGGCTTCTCTCTGCTCCTGAATGGGCCCTCCTTTCACTGCCCACCTGTTAGGCCTCAGTCAAGTCTTCAGATGGAGCCGGCTGATAATTTCATTTTGAGCTCTGGGTAATGTGGTCCTGGCACAGTCCTGTTTCATATGCAGTTAACACTTAGACTTATAAATTGCTTATAATTGGCCTTCCTGCCTTATTATAATAAGGAATCTGTGTGCATGTGCAGATATCTAGCATACAGAATATTAAATAAAGTTTATATCCACATCTTATAAATTGCAGGAAACATGTGCAGGTTACTTCCATTAAAGCCGAGACCTTGTTTAATAGGCCCATTCTAATAAAGAATGTTTTGACTGTGATTCTCACAAGATAATGTAGCACTCGAAAGAAAGACCCAATTTTCTTATTCACGAAGATCATAAAACCTGGGACCATGGAGCTATTGACAGGCTTGGTTTGTGCCCCAGCCATGGAAAGGAAGTGGTAACTTCATTCCCATGAAAGATAACCCATCTTTCTTTTTTCTTTTTATTAAATTAACATTGCATTATAGTGTTTATATAAGTTTCCGGTGTAGCTCATTAAAAATCACTTGGGTATGTTCTACAGTCAGTTCTGTAAACCTTTATATATTCTTCTAATAGGCCCCATTATTGTAATAGTCATTGGAAGTCCCAATGACATTAAATAGATGTCTTTGAATTGAGTAATATGAACAAGCAGAAAGCAAACTCCATTATGCTCCCATTGATTTGACAAGCAGTTAAGATTCAGGTTTTCCCTGATGGCCTTGCAATCCTGAGAGCAAGTAAGAGCTCTCTGAAAGACAAAATTGGGCAAGCAGGTCCTCCATCACCAACATCATTGTTGTTTTTCTGGGCTGATATTTGTTTCCTAAACACAAGAATTCTTGCTTCATTCCAAGATCATTTATACTTCTGTTCCCCCCAATGCCCTATTTCCTCCCTTATTGGGCTACTATGTGATAAAAATAGAGAAGGGGATTGAAAATCAAGTTGCTTGATTTATTTCCAAAGAGGAGTGCTTCAATGGTCCAGCATGTCCAGGAATGATCCCTGAGCACAGAGCTGAAAGTAAACCCTAAATTCTGCTAGGCACATACCCACTCCCCCACCAGCCCCCTCCAAAAAATGAGTCCTTTGGGGAGATGGAGATGATTTACCAGTCAGAGAATCAGAGATGTTTGGCTAGAAAGAAAATACAAACTGCTAGTGTGTTTGCCTCTTTCTCTCTGCTTTACCTCCATTATTGCTCAAGATAGTGCATTGGCTAAGAGGGGAGGTGAGCGGTTTCCTGTGTCTGTGCTTGTTGCTGAGGGGGGCTTTCTGACTGCCTGCCTGCCTGCCTGCCTGCCTGCCTGCCTGCCTCCCTGCCTGCCTGCCTTCGTTGTGCCCATGATAGGTGCCTTCATTGTGTTCAAAGGGATTTTAATGAAGATGGCTATTTCAAGAACCAACATCAAATATATGTGTGATCTTTCATGGTGAAGAACGAACTACTGGGTACAGGAGACAGGGAAAAATAGCCTGTCCCCCAGCTCCTGCTGGTAACAGAGCTGGGGCCAGAAGCACCCCATAAACCTGCAGGCAGTCATTTATTAGAAATAATGTCATTGAGATGGAAGTCGCCATGGTCCAGCAGCCTCCCGCTGAGCCCAGACGGCTGGGGAAGAGGACGGGAAATTGCGTTCCAGTTCAAGCTGATTAAACGTTACCTTGACTCCCACCATACAGATAAAGTACAACAAAGGAAACTTGGTGAGGGTTTTTTATTAAAGTCTTGATGCAGAATTAAACCGTTCATTCTTTTTAACTCGCAAGAACGATGGTTGTGAAAATGTTGAGGGCAGAGAAGCAGAATCAGAAGCTGAAACAGAATGACTTAATGGCTTTGCCATCAAGGTCCAATTTTTCAAGGAGAGGTGCCACGGGAAACATTGCGTCACCGCGATTTTAAATCCTTGGTTACTGTAAGCAAACACAGTCACAAACCTGAAGAGAAAACCCGTCCAAGTTAAAACAAATGTGATACTGGCTTTAGTACAAACGGGTAGCTGCAGGGATTCATGGGGAGAGACGGGTTTTGAGTTCTTTTTGCCTGATGTCATTTTAATAATTTTTTCTGATGTCATTTAAAGAGTTGGGCAGGGGAGTGTTCTCATGCAAAGGCTACGATGCAGACCAGATCAAAGTTTTCATTTTCAACTCTTCTGAAAGTCCTTTCACCTGGTGACCTGTTCTCTGGTTCTCATAGATGAGCCTCATCTCCCTGATTAAATTAATAAGCAGTCATTGTTCCCCTCCTATTGCCTGTCACAGCAAGTAAACATGACATGGGGACTTGTGCTTCCACCGGAAGTGGTTTGTGGAGCCGCCCTGACTTTGGCATCTGAGACTGACCTTCCCCTTGGACTCATTCATTTCTGTCAGCTTCTAGTGCATAGTCTCTTAAATAAAGTAAAAAGCACTGTAGCACCGTTCTCCCATTGTTCATCGATTTGCTCAAGTGGGAACCAGTAATGTCTCTATTGTGAGACTTGTTGTTACTATTTTTGGCATAGCGAATAGGCCACGGGGAGCTTGCCAGGCGCTGCAGTGCGGGCGGGATACTCTTGGTAGCTTGCTGGGCTCTTTGAGAGGGACAGAGGAACGGAACCTGTGTTGGCCGCATGCAAGGCAAACACCCTACCACGAAGTGAATAGCATAAATAATTATACCTACTGCATTCATTGTCTGTTGTTACCTAACAACTTACCCAGAACTTACCAGTTTAAAAACATGTATTTTTAACACTCCATTTCTGAGGCTCAGGAACCTAAGAGCAGCTTATCTGGGAAGCTCTGGGTCATGCCTCTGAGAAGGCAGTTTGTCTTCAGCAGTGAAGTCCTCTAAAGGCTCAGCCAGGGCAGGAGAATACACATCTAAGATGGCGCACTCATGTGGTCCTCTTCCTTGCCTGGAGGGCTACTTAGATATCTTAGCCACATGTGACTGAGGGAAATGTAACCATGAAAGTCCAGTTCTGCTGTTATTTGTGAGCCAATAAAATGACAGTCATGGCAGCAGGTGGAGAAAGCTTTATTTGCAACCAGCAGGCAGATTGGAAGGAGGCTGGCTCCTATCCTCAAAGCCTTCATCTTGTCTGATGGTCATAAGAAGGGAAAAAGACACATCACAGGCCCCATCCTGCTCTGCAAGGGGACTCTTCCTGTCTCAGTGCTCAGGAGTCACACCTGGCCATCCTGGAGGAACCATAAGCAGTGCTGTGGATTCTAGATGGGGTTGATTGCGTGCAAGTCAAGCACCTTACTTCCTGTACTTACTTACTCTGGCCCCAAGGTACATAATTTTTTTAAATTTTATTTTATTTTTTCTAAAGTAGTTCACAATATTCGATTACATTTAATATTCGAACACGAATCCCACCACTATTACACCTTCCAACCATCATATTTCGGATATTTCCATCTGGAGCCCCAACCCCTGAAATAAATGCTGAAATAAAATGCTGAAAATGCTTTAAAAAAGTTTTCTTAGACAAAAATATATGAAGATTGTTGTATTCTACCCAGGGGCCATTAAGCCCTACAAAAGATTACCAACATGTTGTTAAAGGTTCATCCTTGTGTGAATGTATATATTACATATAATATATAATATACACACACCCATATATATATATATATATCTGTAAAAGTATATTTCCCTCAAAGATTGGTTGCCTTCTACTTTAAACCACACCAAATGTGGTACATCACTCTTAGAATATTAAGGGTGTGTTGTATGAGATGTCACAGCCACACAGCTCAGGGATAGGTTTACTCATGGGTGAGGCTCGGCCTGAGCATGTGGAGAGTGGCCATAACCTTGGTGGAGGTTGAGTTCTGGAGGTTTCGGCTGCTTGGGCTGTGACCCTTGCGGTGGGGAGGGGTCTCACCCACCCTGCTCCAGGTTGCCCTAAATGAAACAGCCTGGCACGGGGTAATGGCCATAGGTCCATAATTATTTAAAGAGTCTTAAGTGGTTTACATGTTGAACTCTGAGCTGATTTCCCCCCTGTACTACATGTAAAGGAAGCTTAAGCAGAAAAAGTGCCAGGAAAAAATTCAAATACAGAACCTGGAAATCAGTCCTTTTAGTACTTGATTACCAAATACTTATACATTGTATATTGCAAATGCCAATAGACTTGGTCTTGTATTTGCCACAAACAATTGTTACAAACAATGGGGCATAGGCTTGCCTTAATTTTGGCTAATCTTAAACATGGGTCTGGTTTCTTCATATAGATATTGATTCCAAGAGCCATTTAACATCCGTATCTCCACAGGATACTCCCGACCTTGATGGGAAGCAGGTATAAGCAGCCTGGTACAGGCGTAAGCAGTCACTGAAAGACGAGCTTGCTTTGGGAAAATGCAGTTAAGCATTCCAGGCCTATCCTAACAGAACTCAGCCAAGTGCTATAGCACACAGACTCATTGCGGTGAACCAGTTCCCCCTTCACACCTACAACTGCTCAGGCCCCAGAGTCATACCCCAGTTAATCCTGCTGCAATGCGGGGAGATTACACAAAGCTGGGAATCAAATCCTAGACTCCCACATACCGAGCACTTTGATCCATCTCCCTGATTCCCGGACCCCAGACTCTTAAGCTATCAACAATGCCATGGGAGACGTACACCTGAGAAGGGACTCTACTAGCAATGCATGAACCCAGGAAGTCTCCCTCACTAGATTTATTTCAGGTATTACTTCCGATAGGTAATTTCATGGCAACCAAAATGAAGACTGTGTCGTAATCCTTCAGAAAAGTACAATTCAAGTTACAAAATCAATGTCTAAGCTTCTCCAGCGCATATATAAAGAATTTTAGAACCTAAAGGATTTAGAAGTCATTCAAAGGCAAAGCACAAATAACTGTGAACTATAAAGCACATATCCCCAGTAACCTGTCAAGTTGGTATGGTTATGGATCTCAAGTGCTTGGAATGGGATTTTTCTTTAAAACTGGGTGGGGCTGGGGTGAGCAGGGAGATAGCACAAACGACGGAGCCCATGCCCGGCCTTGTCCCACCCCAGCACTGCTTTCAGGTGAAGAGCAGGTGACTCTCCTCTCTAGAGGGCCTGCACTCCTGGTCTTTCCCCTCACACTTTTTCTCATATCTCTTCCATTTGCATATTCATCTGCATCTTTGGCCACCTCTGTTAAGAAAAATCAAGTCACCAGTAAGCCAACTCATTTCCTGAGTTCTGAGAACTATACTAACAAATTAACACTACCAAAGAAAGGGGCCATGAAAACCTGATTTATCATCAGTCTAATAATAGCTCAGGTGATAGCCTGGAGTCTCAACTGGCCTCTGAAGACAGGGGGTTAAGACTGAGTCCTTACCGACAGGCCTAATACTTCCTCTTAGGAGAGACATTCTGGTACACCCAGCTCAGCAGTGTGTGCTTGAGAGGAGGGTGTCAGGAGGAAGACAGGCTTTCAGTACTCATGGCTGCGACAGGAACTTAGCATCCCTTCTGTCTTGAACTAATCCCTATGGGGCTTAGTATTCTCTTGGGGGAGCTAATAGCAGGCCTTACATTTCCCGGACTCTGAGCACTGCCTGCTTGTCCAGGTTGAAGACTGGGGTATTAAAGACTATTTGGCAGCATGTTTGACCTCTGCCATCTGAATCCAGATGTCACCCAACCAAGTGGTGACAGTCTTTTAAATATCTCCAGATATTGATGCATGTCCTCGGTGTGTGTGTGTGTGTGTGTGTGTGTGTGTGTGTGTGTGTGTGCGCGCGCGCGCGCGCGTGTGTGTATTCGTGTGCACGTGCACACAAACTGACCTCCCTATACACCACCCATGAGAACTCTGAGCTAAAACCTGGGCCCCCTTCACTTTATTCTGTATGCTGTCACATTCCTGCCTTTGAAACACGAATTCACCATGGCTGCAGTAGGGACCTGCCCTCCACCAGCCAGTGTCTCAATGAAGTTCTTGGGCCAAGTCTCCAGTGGTCAGAATCCAAATACAGATGTGACTGAAGATATGAGATTGTCTCAGTAAGGTGTCTTTGCACTATTTCCTTAAAACTTTTTTTTTGTTTTTTTTTTGGGGGGGGTCACATCCGGCGATGCTCAGGGGTTACTTCTGACTTTGTACTCAGGAATCACTCCTGGTGGTGCTCAGAGGACCATATGGGATGCTGGGAATCGAACCCGGGTCAGCCGCGTGCTACCTGTTGTACTATTGCTCCAACCCCTATTTCCCTAAAACTTTAAACCTGAAAAAAATCATTCACTCAGATTAAGGGACCATAAAAAACAAAGTGGGAGCTTCTGGTACTACTTGACCCATCTGAAACCTTCTGCATGTTTTCTGTTTCCTTGGGCTTGAGCAAATGGCTCTACACCTGGATTTCTGTTCCTGGGCTCTTTGGGGGCAAGTTTCTGGGTGATACTTAAACATTGATTCTCTTTTTTTTAAGTATTAATCATTTTATTCCATTTTTTGGTCTACTTTTTATTTTTATTTTTTTAAATTTATTTATTTATGTTCTTAAATTTTTATTAGTCAAACACCATGAGGTACAGTTGTAGACTTACAAATTTTTGTGCTTGGGTTTCAGTTATACAATGATCGAGTAATGATCGAGTACCCATCCCTCCACCAGTGCCCATTCTCCACCACCACCAGTCCCAGTATCCGTCCCACCCCCCAGCCCCCCATCCCACCCTACCTCTGTGGCAGGGCATTCCCTTTTGTTATCTCTCTCCTTTTGAGTGCTGTGGTTTGCAAGAGACATTGAGTAGCAATCTTGTTCGGCCTATAGTCTACTCTCATCACGCATTTCCCATCCTGAGAGGGACCACCCAACACCCTTTATTTGGTGCTCCCTTCTCTATCTGAGCTGCCTTTTCCCCTAGTGTGTGCGGCTGTCCTCAAAGCCATGGAGTAATCCTCCTGGTACTTATCTCGGCTATTCTTGGGTGTTAGTCTCCTATTTTGTTACTTTGTGTTCCCCAGATGAATGTAATCTTTCTATGACTGTCCCTTTCTTTCTGACTCATTTCGCTTAGCATGATGCTTTCCACAAACATCGATTCTTATCTCTGAATCCCCACTCCCCTTTACTTAGATTAAATACCTGCCTTACTCCAATCCGATACAGCCAGCCACAGCTTCTCAGGAAGGAGGGAAAGGTTGTGATTCAGGCAAAAGACCAGTCCAGAAACCACTGAGAGTGTACTGGTGCACCCAGAAGTTTCCATCTGTGAGCCTCAGAATCCAGAATCATATCTCCCTGGAGCTGCTGAGAGAAAAGGAATGCATGGAAGAGGAGGTAGAGAATAGTAGGGTGGGGATAAATGAAACTCTTGTTTTATGTTATTTCCTTTTCACAAAGACCAAGAGGAGGGAAGCAGTGATCCATGCTAATCAAATAACTTCCTTCTCCATATATGAACATTAATGAATCACAGGGGGCTGGAGAGATAGGACAGCAGCTAGGGCACTTGCCTTGCATGCAGTTGACCTGGCACTTGCCTTGCACACAGTTTGATCCCCGTCATCCCATACACTCCTCCAAGTACCACTGGAAGTAATTCTTGGGTGCAGAGCCAGAAATAACTCCTGAACATCACCAGCTGTTCTCCCAGCCACCAAAAAAAAAAAAAAATGACGAAAAGACCCAGAAGTGAGAACTAAAATGATCAGATTCTAAGAAAACAGCAGTCAGTCTTCATGATTGTGTACTAAGCAATGATTTCAAGGATATGACACTCAAGGCACAAGCAATCAAAACAAAACCAAAAAAATATATAAGCCAGATATTATCAATTTTTTTAACTTTTTTGTTTTTCTAAAGAACCCATTTAAGAATTGACAGAGGGCTGGAGAGAGAAAGAACCCCACAGACTGCAGGCTGAGTACATGCTTTGCATGCAGGAAGACCTCGGGTTTCATGCAAGACACCACATGGTTCTCCAAGAACAGGGCCAGGAGCAGCCCATGAGCACTGTCAGTGTGGACCCAAAACAAGAACAACAAAATAGACAAGGACCTGAACAGACGCTTCTTCCAAGAAGATAGAAAAGTGTCTCAAAGAGATGCTCAGCCTCATTAACCCCTAGGAAGATGCAAATCAAAACCAAATGATTTAGCACTCCCCACCCTTAGAACTGACTAGATCCCAAAAGATCATGTGTGTTGGGAAGGTCATGGACAAAACGGAGCCCTCATCCACTCCTCCTAGGAATGAAGACAGGAACTTTTGGGGAAGTTAGTCTGCTACTCAAAACCTTGAACATCAAGATGCTGTAGAATCCAGTCACTCACAGACACCTTCGCTGCTGGTTGCCTACAAGACTGATTTGTCCTAATCTATAAAATAGCACCAGGGTTTCCTAGAGTGTCAGTCATCACATTAACCCACAAGCCCACTTCTCCATGACTCAGGATCACTATCTGCTCACACCTGGAGGATTCTTGGTGTGTTAGAAGAATTAAGCCTAGAATACTCTTTCCTCTGGGTCCACCTAAACCCTGCACCCCTTCAAGGCCCGCCTTACTCTTCCTTAATGCAGGAAGGAGCAGGTTGCCATTGGTATGGCACATGCCTTGCATATAAGAAGCTCTGGCTCTGATCTCCACCAAAACCAAAACAAAATCTCTCCTGTGAATTCTTCTCTGATTTCCCTTGTCAGTTATTTCTTTTAGGTTTTACATTCCTTTATAACTTTGCTGGCACTTATTGCTCTGTTGTATTTTATATTTTATGAACATGTATTAATAAATCTTATTAAATCCACATGTATAAATATGCAAATGCATATGTATGTACATATATATACACATATATAGTTAGGAAAACATTTTAATTGGGCTGGAGAGATATTACAGCAGCCAGTGTACTTGTCCTGCCAACGTTTTATCCAGGTTTGATCCCTGTCACCCCATATAGTTCCCTGAGCCCTGCTAGATGTGATCCCTGAGCACCAAACCAGGAGCAAGCCCTGAGCACCACCAAGCTTGGTCCAAAAAACCAAAAAAAAAAGAAAATGTTAAAACTTTGTATAAATTTATTACCCTTCACTTCCTGCCACTGCTGTTGCCGCAATGAGCAGAGGCCTTGCACACTTTGGTTTGGACAGGCTTGCTTGGTTGTGGTGCCTGCCTTAGCATCCCTGGGGGGAGGGAAGGAACAGGAGGGCAGACCCACATTATTGGTGCTGTCCTATGCAGTCTGGCCGCTGGACTCAGCAGGATCACATTTTATTTGCAGCGTGCCAACACATTCTGTGTTGTGTTGACGATTCCACACTTTCTTGGGGCACTGAGATCCCCAATGAACAGTACTGCTGGGATGGCACCTGGAACATGGGGGGTGATGCCAGGGATATAGCTCTCAGCCCCCACAGGCCTCAGGTTTGCAAGGCAGGTGTTTTCCAGGAAGGCACTCCCAGGTCCCCATTCCTGGATGACTACTCTCGAGTACACACAGACTTTAGCCAGTTCATTCTTAAATTGGAATGGGGAAAGTTAAGGTAACACTGGTAAATGCTCAGGGCTTGTTCCTGGCTCTGTTCTCAGGTATCACTCCTGGTATTACTTAGGGGACCATATCCAGTGTCAGGGATTGAGTTGAGATCAGCTACATGTGAGGCCAGGGCCTTACTCATTGTCCTATCTCTCCAGTCCCTTACATATCTTTTTTAGGTCCTAATATTTCCTGAATTTAATCTTATCACTCTAGCCATATCAAGTTTCTCTTTTCTTCTTTTTGTTTTCTAGACAACACCAACAGAGCTCAGGGACTATTTCCAACTTAGTGCTCAGTGGACCAAACTGTTCCAGGGATTGAACAAGGCCACCTGCATGAAAAGCAGATGCAATAGTCTTTGGAGCAAGTTTTGTGCCCCCACATCAAGTATCTCAAGTCAAGTAGCATCATATTTGGAGGCAAAGGGCTGATTTTTCTTTAGCCTCCAGTTTGTTACCATAGACCCAAGTTCATGGTTTTAACTTGAAGCATTCTAAGGACTCAGGATCTTAGTGAATGGTCCCCATGCACTTTCCTTTTATTATAATTAGCACTGTAGCACTGTCCCTCCGTTGTTCATCATTTTGCTTGAGCAGGCCCAGTAATGCCTCCATTGTGAGACTTGTTGTTACTGTGTTTGGCATATTGAATACATCACGGGTAGCTTGCCAGGCTTTGCCTGTGCGGGCGAGATACTTTTGGTAGCTTGCTGGGCTCTCAGAGAGGGGCGGAGGAATCGAACTCAGGTTGGCCAATTTGGCTGCATGCAAGGCAAATGCCCTACTGTTATGCTATTGGTCCAGCCGTATTATTATAATTACTGTTATTATTTATTTTGTTCGTTATGTTAATTTGTTGTGCAAATGCCTTTGACTGCCATTAGATGTTAAGTTCCTTGATGTCATTTTATCCATTCCTGACTTCCCAGAAATTAGCACAATTGCCAAGCACAGGAAGTGCCTGAAAATGTTTACTGAACTGTTTCCCTGTTTAATACTTAAAACTGGTTGCACGATCATTAAACATGCCCAGGGAACATTATTCCTGTAGAAGAAAGTCACTTGAACCAGCCTCTTACCTTTGTGCTTCTTATAAGAGGGAGTGAAAAATTAAAATCGCAAAAAGAAATTTCAAGTTTTGAAACTGTCTGGCTTGGGAGAAATCAGTTCTTTCCTTTAGCTCAGTAAACAGATGACAGGGGACTTCTGGAAAGTGGAAGAGGTGGGTATTTAAAGAACTGCAATAAAGAAACAACCCAAGAGAAATGAAAATGCCCTCCAAGAATTTTTTGCAGGAGCTTTCACCAGATTTCACCAGGTATCATATTCTATGTGTGGACGTTACTACAAAGAAGAAAGAAACAAAAAAAATGATAATGACAACAAAAGAGGTCTTTTGTTTGCTCTTGTACAAGTCATTGAGGAGTGGACTGACAGATGCTCTTCAGAATCATCGTGCATCACCGGTCATGGTCATTTGTGCTGGCAGGCTGAATGCGCGACTGCCATCTACTGGTAGGAGAAGGAAGTGCAGATATCCTGGCCGAGCTCACTTCATGAGACCTTCATGACCAAGAACCAGGCACACGGCACAGAGGGGACCCGTAGCTGTCACTTGGAGGGCACTCTGGAACACTCTTCTATACACTGAAACACAGCAAGAAACTAAGCAGACCAAATTCTACCATCAGGGGACTTAAATTCTAATGGAAAGGCAGACAATGAAGAAAATGAATATAAAGATCATGTACATGGGAAGAAGAACACTTCTGGGTATTTGCTCTAATTCTCAGGAAAGATGGGTTAGGTTCTCCTGGTTCTGTGCTCCTGGGTCCTTCCTGGTGGTGCTCGGGGCACCATATTGCAGTGCTGGGAATCAAACCCTGTAAGTGAGCCATGGGCAAGATATGTACCCTGTACTAGCTCTCCAGGCCCCAAGATCTGCAATGTTAACGAGGGTACCACAGAAGACCTCTATTGATGAGGGATGGTGTTTCCAGGAAAGCACTCCCCACCCAGCAAGTAATGGTGGTAGAATGACCTGGCTAGGAGTACCTGATCAAATGAGGCTGTGGCATTTGTTCTGGGTTATCTTCTCCATTGAAGGATGTTGGGGCTCATGCAAAAGGTAACATCCAGACCTGAGTGCCCAGGACGACCCCCACGCCCCCTGCAAAGTGTCATTAGCAAAGCATCACTTGACCTGGTCACACCTCTGGGTGGAATTTCCAGTTCACGGAGGGCACTGCAAGAGAAAGCTCGATCAATGCAACCGTGGCATGCAAGAGGAAAAGTAAAATCCAGTGAGGAATTATATAAAACAAATACCTCATTCCTTCAGAACCACTCTCACTCCCACCCCCCAACACACACACACACACACACACACACACACAATGAGGGAGAACAAGGAGGAAGAGGAGGAGGAAGTGAAGGAGATATTAGGGTAAGGAAGACAAAAAGACAATCTACAGATTAAAGGATACCTAAGAAGCTGATGGAGCTTGTTTAGATCATGATTCAAACAAACTGACATTTTCTAAATATATAAGACCAACAAAGCAGTGAAGAATTCCTTCAGGGTTTCAGGGTATTTGCTGACACTGAGACAGTAGGGTATACAGATGCTAAAATAAAATATTGTAGGCCCAGCGTCTCATCTCCAAAATAACATGAAGTCATCAAATCTTCCCAGGCAGCCTGGTATGGGCTGAGAACTCTGGGAACTTCTCTGAATAGGGGCAGGTAAATTTCCCTTTCTGCCCAAAAGCACAGCAGCCCACAGCCACACCCGGCACTTTCCGACGTAGAAACAGCTCCGTTCCACATCCGAAACTCATCAGCCGTCAACTGTTCCAGATCTAGAGCTCCAGGGCGCCTCAATTTTATCAGCCCAGTAGGATCCCAGCAAATCTGATTAGAAAATTGCACAGAAGCTCAACAAGTTCAGCGAGCATAAACATTAACACAGAGGGGCTGGAGCAATAGCACAGCAGGTAGGGCATTTGCCTTGCACATGGCCGACCTGGGTTGGATTTCCAGCATCCCATATGGTCCCCTAAGCACCACCAAGGGTAATTCCTGAGTGCAGAGCTAGGAGTGACTCCTGGGCATCGCCAGGTGTGACCCCCCCCCAAAAAAAATTTACACAGAATTAGCACTAACCCGCTCAACAGATCTCAGACAGCAACTCATAATATCCTTATGAGATTAAACGATTACCAGAAATTGACTTATTGATTTAAGATTAATTGATTAATCTTATTTGATTTTTCCAGTTGCCTTTGTGTTGCTACAAACAATATTGATTTTGCCTGGAAAGGGGGCAGGCGAAGGTGATGGGTGAGAAATTTAGAGCATTGGTGGAGGGAAGGGCACACTGGTGGTGGGATTTGTGTTGGAGTATTTAATGCCTGAAACAACTGTACTATGAACAATTTGGTACATCCAATGCTATAACAAAAAAAATTGTTTAAAATATATTGCATTGCTGAAACTTCAAAGGAAAAAACAAAACAAAATAACAGGAACCAGAGAGATAATAATACTGGGTGTAAGTCACTTGCTTTGACTATCGCTGACTCTGGTTGGATCCTCAGCATTTCATATGGTCCCCCAGAACCGCCAGGAGTAATTCCATGAACACTGCCAGGTGTGGCACAAACCCCAACATCTTAGTCCTCATTAAAAAAAAAGACAACTCTGAGATGATCAGCAATGGGTATAAGACCCAGAGATCTCACCCATGAACATGTGGCTGTGGTCAGAGACTCAGGAAAGCTGAGATTTCAAAGAACCACTGGGGCGCCAGTCCAAGAGAAGCCCAGCAATAAAACCAAAAAGTTCAACACTGGTCTGGGCATCATGGGAGAATGAGTGATGTCCTACACAGGGAAAAGAGAGGCCTGGACATCTGAGGACGAACTCAGATCCATGGACTTGAACTGTTCAATAAACAGGTTAACTTTTTTTTTCTTTTTGGGTCACACCCAGCAATGCACAGGGGTTACTCCTGGCTCATGCACTCGGGAATTACTCCTGGTGGTGCTCAGGGGACCATATGGGATGCTGGGGATCAAACATGGGTCGGCCACATGCAAGGCAAATGCCCTACCCACTGTATTATCGCTCCAGCCCCAAACAGGTTAACTTTTAACCTTCCAAGTTTAGTGTGTGAATCTTTCATACAATTCTCAAGAAACTGCCCCCCCCCAAGCTCAGGAAACTTCACTTGCACATGAATATTTCTATTCTCTGCTTGACCTCACCTTGGCGACCCATAGGAATGCCTAGGGTGCGTCAAGACTGCCAAAGTCTGCTCTGGGAAACCACCTGGTTCTGAAGTCAGTGTTTCACAAGCCTTCCTGGCAACTCTCAAATTGTTCTGCACAGCCCAGGTGCTGGTCCCCAACACCCAAGTTCCCTGGGAGCCTTGGACTCAGAATAGAATGAGGACTTGCTCTTTGCAGGAAAGGCAAGTCAGTCCTCAACTTGGCACACAAATTCCAGAAACATTACCTTCCCTTGCAGAAAAGAATTTCAGAAGTGAAATAGTGAAGCAAAGTCATTTGAGAGAAAGATATATACAATTTCTTCCAATTATCCTGACCTGGAGTTCTCTGCATACATAAAAATTAGTCTGGGCATTACCAAAAGGAAAGCCTAGGATGGTCCTTTTTTTTTTCTTTAAAAAAAAAACACCATAAGATAGGCTAATGCAAAGCTACTCATGATTGGGTTTCAGCCGCACAGTGTTCCAACACTCATCCCTCCACCAGTGTACATTCCCCACCACTCACCCATTTCCCAAGTTTCCCTCCCACCAGACCCCTTCACCTCCCACTCCATGTCTGCCTCTATGGCAGGCACCTTTCTTGTCTCTCTCTCTGTGTCTCTCTCCGTGTCTCTGTCTCCCTCCCCCCCCCCCCCCTTTGCACATGATGGTTTGCAGTACAGGTACTAAGAGGTCATTGCTTTTGCTCAGGATGTTCAATAATTTTCTTGGGAAGGCACATCTGGGGTAGCTAGGGTAGCTTTTATTTTTTTTAACTGGGTGGCGGCTTTGGGGCGTGGATGTGACTCCTGGGGCTTCCAGAGTTACAGGAAGGCCTATTCATATTCTTTCAGGGCCTGTAGCTTCTCCTGTAGCTTCTCCTTTTGGGGGAGCTTCACCCTTCTCTGGGTCATGCCTCCATTTCCCATGTCAAAGAGCTCAGATGTGTATCTCAAAGATATGGGTTCCTCAGACCTTTGGGCTACTTCCAGGTTAGGCATATTATTCTTGTTTTATTGTTTCTCAAAAACTCTCTACCAGGGTTCCCCTGTCTGCCTGAAGCAATAGTATAAAAATGAATTTTTATTCAAACTCAATTCTGAAAACACAGACTGACAAATAGGAAAACACACACACACATACACACACAATTATTGGGGCCCTGGGCATGTTCCATGTCAAAAAATGCCTGGGAGGATGTGAGTTCCATTCCTGAGACCCCTGAGTGGGTGTGAACGATGGGACACACAGTCTGTGTATATGAGAACCACAACAGGGGCTTAGGACATAGTAGAGCAGGTCATCAGGTAAGGTGCTTGCAACAAACATAGGTTTAATCCGTGGCATCCCATATGGTCCCCAGAGCACCATGCGGAGTAATTTCTGAGCATTTCCAAGTGTGGCCCTCCAAAACATAACAAAACAAAAATAATCACAACTAACGATGTGTGAGCCCTGAGGCCATCAGCAAGCACCAAGTGACATCCCCAGCACCCCCAGCACAAGAGGCAAACACGTGAGTGCCATAGGCAACCAAGTGTGACCCCTGCTCATGACAACAACAAAGGAGCAAGGGGAGGAGAAGAGCTGGGGGGAAAAGAAACGTTTGCCTGACACTAAGACAAGGAGTTCTCTGCACCAATTCTTAGAATGAACATGAGTGTTGAATAGAGCTGTGAAGTCCTTTGCTTCACTGTTGATTTTCACAAAGAAGCCACGAGGGGGCGCTTGAGTTTAACTCAGCTGGTCCCACAGTCTCCTTTGAGAGTCCAGTCACTTTCTTAGAAACTGCCCGTGACGTCATCCTGGTTGAGTTTCTCTACATTATTCACTGCTCTGACTCCGTCAGATACCCCTTTGCCGATGACTTGCCAGATGTTTTGAGCAGTTCTCCAATATCGCTTTCAAAACTTTGAAGAAATCCCACCTCTTTTGCAAGATCTGAAAATTCTCTTTGTGGTAAAATGCACTAGATTCGGACCAGGAGGGCGGGTGCCTGGTGCAGCTGTCTATGAGGGAAGAAAGGAGACCGACCAGACAACGGATGTGGGCCAATTCTGTTCTCTTTTTTGGTGTTTGGAACTATTCATTTTTTTCCAGTGTGGGCAATCATAGCAGGGCTTCCCACAGACAAGCGCACTATCTCTGAGCTATATTCTCCACCTGTTTTCATTTTAGATAAGAAACAAAAGGTTACCTTGACAAGTCATATGGAATATAGCATAGTTTTGGAGTAACAATTGGAGCGAGGTGCTCGATTTAGCACTGATGAATTTTTATGTGATGACTGCATTACTAAATAGTTTCAAGCTAGTGATCTGGGATTTCCCCCAACCACCTTGGGCCTTGGATGAATAGGAAGCAGGAAGGACTCCTGAAGGATGGTCAAAAAGACAAAATACTGGCTCGACAGCATTAGCCAGTGATAAAAAATTTCCCAAGAGTTTTTAGAATCTCAGTTTCCCACCTTAAACATCAACATTGCACCATAAACAAGTCTCCAAGACCATCTCCAGGCCTAGAGCCCCAAGAGTTTGACTTCAGAGTCCCTAGCATAGCCATCTCCTCACTAACCATCTTCCTCCCTTAGTTTGGCCACCCAAAAATGAATCTCTAAACCCTTTTCCAGGCGTCCCACAAATCAAGAAATTCAGCTCGCCTCTAGCTCTGGGTACCCAACTCACAATATCAAAATGACCTTGCCGTCATCTCCCCTGTTTTCCTCCTGGGGCCTTTCAGTGCACCTGTTTTCTTACCTGAGTTCATCCTCTGGGACCTCCCTCCTTTGCTTTGTGAACTCACCCCTCTCTAAGCACAGAATGTGCTCTCCTTGAGACAAATTCTGACAAATACAATTCCTTTATGGGGAAAAAGCAGAAACAAGCTATTTCACAGGGCATATCTTAGCATGGTGAAATGAAGAGCTTTGTCTTCATTTTGCAGATAGGTACCATCAATATATTCTATGGACTGAATATCTCTTTTTCAAAGGCTCAGTGACACAGGGCCTGATTGCAAATGCAAGGAATATAACCCTTGGTGTTACAACTGCTGTGTTGTCTCCAGCACAAAGTAACAGAGTTTGCCCTGGTTGTCTCAGCAACAATAACAAAAAGGGAAGGCAAGGGGAATAAAATTAAAATTTTTTTAGATCTCAAGCACTGTAGCACTGTAGCACTGTCCTCCAGTTGTTCATCAGTTTGCTTGAGTGGACACCAGTGGGTGGCGGCTTTGGGGTGTGGTAATGTCTCCATTGTGAGACTTGTTGTTACTGATTTCGCATATTGAATACGCCACAGGAAGCTTGCCAGGCTCTGCCATGCAGGCGAGATACTCTCAGTAGCTTGCTGGGCTCTCTGAGAGGGTAAAATCTCAAAGCTTTCTAAACTAAGAATGTACTTTTCTCCTTTTTTTATTGAATCACCATGATCTACACTCACAAAGCTTCCATGTTTGAGTTTCAGTCATACAACGATTGAATACCCATACTTCCACCAGTGTACATTTTCCACCACCAATGTCCCCAGTATCCCAACCCCGCCCCCCCGCCCGCCATCCCACCCTTCCCCTTGCCTCTATGGAAGATAGTTTCCCTCTTACTCTTTCTCTACTTATGGGCATTATGGTTTGCAATACAGATACTGAGAGGCCACCATGTTTGGCCCTTTATCTACTTTCAGCACACATCTCCCATCCCGAGCAATACCTCAACCATCATTGACTTGTTCTCTATCCCAGCTGCCTTCTCTCCAGTCGTAAGGCAGGCTCCAACTGTGGAGCAATCTTCCTAGCCCTGTCTCTACTGTCCTTGGGTGCAATTCTTATGTTATTATATTTTATAGACAATGTACTTTTCTAAAGATGGCAGGAACATTGAACATTATGAACTAAACTTTTCAATTTAATATTGTAGAGGAGAAGTCAACCTAAAGAGCTGTCAGGGAAATAGCCGAAGTGGCCAAGTACATGCTTAGCATGTGTAAGGCCCTGAGTTTGATCCCCAGCACTGCATAACTTCTGAGAACTGCCACTGGTGGGTACTTAGACCTCCAGCCATAAACATCACCGTCAGTCCTCATCACTGGCCCAAAGATCTCTTTACGAACCTTGTCTCTTTCCCCCACCACACTGATAGGTGTGGCCCCTATTTTTTAGAAAGTTAACGTATGTGTAATAATGACAATGGTGCTGACATTCTCCTTACCAAATATATATTTTTTTCTAGTGAAAACTACATGTTCTTATTTCTTCTTTATCAAAAAGTGAAAGAACATCCCAAATGTTCTACTCATTTTGTTTACCCCCCTCTGTCAACTATGTGTATGCTCCATGATTTTCTTTTTGCTCACATCATTTTTGGGAAAATGTTATTTAACATATTGTTATGAAGGATTCTGGTAAATGCAGCAGAATTGGCCAAGCATCAGTTTGCAATCAGTGCTTTGCTAATATAATCAGCAGGGTTCTATCTTTTCAGGAAGGGACTTCCTGCCCTTTGTTTAATTAAAGCAATTTCCCTGAAAGAGCGAAGTTAAACAAAATTAAAATCTCTAGTTATTTTCAGTGAAGAATCAGATACAGCAATCTGTAACATGGAATGATGATGTCAGTTTCTATGTGTCTACCATTACCATACCCATAATGGCCTCTATCAAGGAGAGTTTGAAAGACCTCCTCCACTACAAAGGGAAAAAACAACTGATTGGAAATGAGGCTGGGTTCTCCCACACTGACAACTGTGACCAGAAATTTAGCCAGGCTGCAGAGCCATTATTTGCTCCAAGTCAACAAACTTGCAATTGCCTGTGTCCTACTGCAGGTGCGCCCAGTGATCCACATTGGGTTCTGCTCCTCATCCTGCAGCCAAGAGCCTTGACTTGAACCATGGGTTAAGAAGACAGGAAACACGGGGCTGGAGAGAGTACAGTGGGTAGGCCAACTTGCCTTGTGTGCAACTGACCTGGGTTCGATCGCTGGCATCCTATATGGTCCCCTGAGCACAGCCAGGAGTAATTCCTTAGTGCAGAATCAATCAGGAGTAACCTCTGAACATTGATGACTGGTGGTCCAAAAAACGAGCAAAGAAGATGGGAAATCGATTGAGGTTATTTTAAACCTTCGTGTCTGCAATACACTGAGCCTAAGATGAAAGATCCTCCTAGGGAGCAAAGAGGGTTCTGCAGACCCTTGTCGGGGTCTCCCTGGCTGCTGATGGTTCCATTGCTTCTCTTCCTGCACGACTTTGCCATCCACTTCACCATGAGCAAGGTCCCAGAAGTTAGCTTCAGCTCTTCCATCCTTACCTCCCACAATCAATTCTTTGTAAACTCCTAAACATGTCTTCATTCATTTCTTCTGTTCATCTCTGCTGGCACTAGCCTCCCTTAACTCCCCATGCTTTGGGTTATTTGGGTTACAGCGTCCCAATGATGTCCTTTGCCTTTTTAAATTCACCATGACATCTCAGCGACTTCCTTGCTTGAAGGCTTCCCGGAGTGCCTTCTGCTTTCCAAATGAAGTCCCCTCCTTGGATTGCTGCTCACCCAGTCTCCCCCATCTCTCCTCACCACACCTGGACTTGAGCTGCTGCTCATTCCAGACCTCCATGTCTGGTTGCTCCATGTGCCCTGAGCCCTACACCCCATTCACTTCCACATGCTTTTGATGACTTGTACTTTATGCTCTAACTTGAATAGCTCCTCCTTTCCTTATTCACATATACCCCCCCAAAAAGCCTCAGACTTCTGGACTTCCACATTGCCCTTTGCATATCTATTATGATACAGCAGATCAAATTACTGTGATTTTCTATCACGGTATTTTCTGCCTTGTACAGAGATCTTGATATTTCCATAGATAGAGCCAAGTGTCTAGAAAACTCAATATTTAGTAATTAAATTTGTGAATATCAGAGAGTCACAGTGATGTTTTTTCCATTTTATGAAGTTTTCTCATATATAAAAGATAAATTTCCTTTAATGAGGGATGCATTCAAAGGTGAATTTTAAAGGATAATTGATGAGCAAGTGACTTAAACAATTTTTGCTACCATATTTTTTTATATTGTCAATTACTGTCATACAGAAAACATGGTTCTCCACAGAGATTTCTGTAAACAACATATACAATTCCAAACAATTATTTTGATGTAAAAGTTTACTTACATATATAATTTTTAGAAGAATATGTGGAAAAGTGTTAAGAATTGTAACATGGTTCTTATTTCCTAGTTAAGTAATCTCTTCAAGAAAGAGAAAAGAGGAAGAAGTAGAGCTACATATAAAAACTGCTCTGCATACACAAAACAAAGGAAATTTCAACATTCTGGTATTACCCCAAGTAGAGAGAGGAATTTGTATAGAATTAAGAGATCTACAAAGTAGAAGTTGCTGTAAGAAAAACTGAAAAAGAATAAGATAGAAAACAAAAAAATAGCAGAAACAAAACTGGGCTATAGGAAATTACATTTGGGGTCCAGGAGATGGTCAATGGCAAAGCACCTTCCTTGCAAGGGAGAGGTTCAGAGTTTGATCGCTGGCACCACCACGCATGGGCCTGGCAGATTCTAAGTGGAATTCCATTTGGACGCCACCATAAAGTCCATGAGGTCTCTGGCATACCACAACCAGGTGCTAGAGCTTCACAATCAAATATGTACAAACTTTGGCCATTGCAACAACAAAAAAAAGGGAAGGAAGGATAAATAAAATATATAAAGGAAAGCAATTAGATTCCCTTTTATTGAAAAAAATTAATGCATGTTCTGATATAGAATAAGCAGCTCTGCTCTGCCAAATCTTTGAGACTTCTGCATCAACAGAAACTTAATTTGGATTCTATTGCTGATTCACTGTATCTGAACAGTGAGAGGTTCCATCAGTTGTGTGGTTTCTAGTGTTGTATAACACAATTTTCCAGAACTTAGTAGGCTGTTCTTCATGATTCTCTGGGTAGACAACTTGTTCTCCTATGTCATTCATAAGGTTTCCAATCAGCTGGTCGATAGCTTGGGATTTATGCAAGAGGGCTTCATCTGTCTGGAAGTTGTCTTGGCAGTCTCTCTACACCTGTTCTCCCAGTCTTAGCTGACCATCCCAGACTCCTCTACTTGGAGATCTCAGGTGACAAGAGCTCAAACTCCACTGCACAGGTGTTTTTTGAGTGGCTATTGGGTCAAATGTGCTAATGTCCAATGAACCAAAGGCCATGCATCTGGTTTTAAGGCAGGAGAAGATATGCTTCAAATTTGGATAGACAGAACGGAAAAGTTACAGAATACTCATACAGGAAGATATGGCATTTATAAGCATTAAACAATCCATCTCAAATTTATCCTAGTTTATTTTTCAGGGTTCCACAAATGCTCGTGGCATCACCAGTATCCCATATGGCACTAGCAGAAGTTGGTGCAATTTGTGGGAGACAAAGGAAACAAAGATGACCAAAATGTGGTTTTGGTTTGGGAAATTTCCCCCTACTAACTCTAGACATCCACTCAGTGTCACTCTGATAAGGCTGGCTCAGGGCCAGAGAGATGGTTCAGTGGACTGAAGCACATGCTGCATGCTTGTCTAAGATAATTATTGTAGGGGAATGTAGGTACAGAATAAGTGGGAATTCTCCACAAAATGTTCTTGATTTCTCTATAAGTATAAAACATATATATTCTAAAAACTAATAAGTCTGCTTTTAAAAACATTGAGCCAGCATTATGTAATTATGTACTGATAATAATGACTATTATTATTATTACTACAATTATTTCTATTATTGTGTCTACTTATTCTTACCTGATTCTTGACTAATCTGTTTGTTGTGGACAAGAACTATACATCCCTCCTTTCTGCATTCCCTATAGAATACTTTTTTGTAGCTATGATAACATATGGGAAAAGCTACACATTTAGAAGCAGAAGTTCTATCTTCCTTTTGCTTTCCAAAACTTTGCAAATTAATTCTAGTCTAAATAAGACATTGTTTTTGAAAAAAGAAAAATATGAGCACATATTTTTTGTTTTGTTTGAGGACCAGAGGCGACTCCTGTCTTAGTACTCAGGGGTGACTCCCGGCAGTGTTCAGAGGACCTTATCGTGTCATATTGGAATAGGGGCCCCCCACATGCTCAGCCTAAACTCCAGCCCTTTAAGCTCTCTTCCCAGCCGAGCAGATATTTCACGCCACGAGAGCCTTTAATAGGAGTCCTTCAATACTTTTTAAGAGTTTGCTCCTTTCCCCATACAGAAAATGCAGCCTCCACACAGGACTTCAGGATGGCAAAGGGTTCCACCTCACCAGGTTGGGCAGGGTGCCACACACCTGAGGTACCCTGGGGCCCCTGGTGGAAGCTCAGTCATTTTCAAAGCCAAGGGGAACCGAGGCCCAGCTGGTCAAGGCCAGGCATTCAGCTGTCCACATTCTGGCTGTCCCTTCCAAGCACCCACCTCAAAATGTCTTAGAAACTCTCGTGTGGGTTTCTGGTCTCTTTCACAGAACTAAGGTATCTACTGACCCTTCTGGTCTCCAACTACAGGTCTAGATAAAGCAAAAATGTGCCAGATCAGTGGCCTCATTTCTACAACCAGGAGGAGTTGTGGGAAGAGTCCCTTTTAATTAGAGAAATAGAGAAAAGGGCTCTGTGAAATTTGTAAATCTCCATGCTGGTCTACAGCAGGCTTGCTCCCGCCCGGCTCACTTGATGCTGGTACCCAGCCAGGAACTTTCTGTCAGAGCAGCATTGGCCACAGAAAAAGGGTGCAAGCTCATGAAGTTTCGCGCCCCTCCCCTGCCCTGCAATAGTTTCCCCCACAGAGATCATGAAAGACTGAAAGGTAGATAGAAAATGCACTGAGTCCTGGCAGAGACAGCAGGAATCTCACACCCGGAGTTTCAGTTCAGAGAAACGAAACATATTAGGGTTGCTGGTGAAGCCCAAAGTGTTTTGGAGTGGGAGGAAAGGGACGCCTGCACTGAAACTGTGTTTCCTTTAGTTTGCAATTTCAAAATGCTCTGGAGAACTAAAATGGAGAAGTTCTGGGAGCTCTCTGGTCAGAAACAGACCTCAATAGAAGGACTGAGAACTCTTGGGTGCTCTGACCTCTAAGCCATTTGTATTGTAAGAGACTGAACCAGAGAAAGTGTCAGCATCTTGACTGCAATCTTGGACTAAGGTCAAGCCTTGCCCCCAAAGTCTTCTTATGCAAAGTGAACATAGATGTTAGTCTACTATTAAAAAGGTAGAGAGTCACCAGTGTTTCAGATGAACACAAACCAAGGTGGGATCTGTATTACTCATCAGGCTAAATCTAGAAATCAGTGTCATGGCACCCAGTGTGACACTGTAGGGAAGGAAGAACAGAACTTTGGGGACTTGGGGGAGCATTACTTTCTGTCCAGGGTTGTTTGCTCAGCTGGATACTGGTACCTCAATGGTTGGCATCATAGATACACTAAGAAGCTAACAGAAGCGTTTAAATGACCTTTGTGGAATGCAAGGATGATGTGTGCAAGTCAGGATGACTAAGTGGCCCTGTAAACACACCAAAGTTGAAAATGGAAAAGAAATAGTAGATCTGTTTTGAAACTTCAGTCTGATCTGGCTCTTTACTATTGAGAATGTTTCCGTAGCTGGTAGGCACTTGGCTCAGTGACCTGAAAAGAATTGCATGATGAGGATGGACTTAGAAGTTCATTTATCTCTCCAAGTCAAGGGGAACACAAATTCCTTGGTGGGAGAAACTAGGACCATCTCCAAAGGCAACAAGGCAAATTTCTCCAAATTCTGACTCTGAATCGGCTCATATAACTTCCTGTCCTGGGGTGGGTCCAGGCTGTGAGATCCCAGACTGCACCTTGTCCTTCCAAGATACTCCGAGGAGGAGGAGGAGCAATCAGCGTTTCTTCGGGTTTGCCCTGACCTTCACCACCCACCCCCTCGTGGGTAGTAGGAGGAATAAGCAGGGTTTGGAAAGTGTTTCTGCCCTGTGGCCAAGCCTGGTCAGACACGCTGGGCAGAGCACACAACTGAAAACAACCCCGTTCAGAGTCAGCAACTGCTGAATTTGCACCCGACTCCCCATAACCAACTTTGTGAGCATGGGCAAGTGACATCACCTCTAGAAGCTTCAGGGATTCATGTGAAAAGGGGGGGTGCATAAGAATATCTACCTCCACTAGACTGCAGTGAGTAAGAAAAGAATCTGGCATCATGCATCATGGCATCATGGCATCATGGCATGGCATCATGGTGGGCATTTGGGAAGAGGCTATTGTCTTGACCAACAGATCACAGCTTCTCTGCCCTGTGGGGTTCACAATGAGCCACTAACTCCTGTTGGCTGGTGACCTGAAATTCCACCTCAGTGCCCAGTGTACATAGTTGATTTAATGTCTATTCTGGAGTTCCAGCAGAATTCAAATCCAAACTCCAGATTTCCTAGTGGGTGATCCTAGCCACACTTAGCCTCCTCTCTGCACTAGCTGATTTGACTGTAAAACAGAGGAAACCAGCCACCCACGGCCTGCCACTTGGCTCTCCTGAGCCCTGCAAATGATACGATTCACTTTTTTTAGTGTTTGGTTAAAACGGGGGAGGAGCAGAACCAGTCTCCAAACATGAAATGCAAAACTAATCAGGAAATGCAGATTTCAGGTTTGGGAAACAAGGTCTTGATGAGATGCATGGGTATTTAGAGGAACAGTCAAAGAAGAGGCAGCTGCCAGAACGGAAGGGCTAGGCACCAAGGCTTCCTGTGTTCCAGTTTTGTGGGAAAATAAATGAATTGTCATTACAGCAAACTTTCGGTTTCACTGCCTCCAAGTTTCATGTTTCTGTAGCATAATTGTTGATTTGCCTCTTGAAATAGAGGAGTAGTAGAGCACAACATTTGAACAAAATCTTATATTAAAATAATAATAGTACCCTTAACATTTACAAATAATAGAATTTGATACCTATAGGTCCCCCCAAACCAAGATGACCTAATGACACCTGAGCTGGTAAATTTTTTCATGTGTTGCATTTCTTTAAGGCTTCTGCTTTCTCGGCACATCTTTGATGGACTTATTAGTGGAACTTAAACTTGAAGGGTCTTTTCACATTTGATAGGTATTTTCTCTCTTTTTCTTTTTTTAAGGTTCTAAAATTTTTATTTTATTTTAATTTAATTTTTATAAAATTGATCACAATATTGGATTACATTTAATATTCAAACACCAATCCCACCAGCATTATACCTTCCCACTACCATATTTTGGATGTTTCCATCCTGAACCCCAACCCTTGCCCTAAAGCCAAACTGAAATAATTTGTTTTGTATTGTTCGTGTTTGTTTGTTGTGAATAAATCACTGAAAATGCTCCAAAACTCTTTCCTTAGAGGAGAGCGTGTGAAGATTGTTGTATTTCACCCAGGGGCCATTAAGCCCTTTTATAAGAGAACACTAATATGTTGTTAAGGGTTGAGCCTTGTGTGCTACATATACATATACATATACATATACATATACATATACATATACATATACATATACTTGGAAAAATATACTTCCCTTGAGACTGGTTGCCTTCTACTTTTTTTTCTTTTTGGGTCACACCCGGTGATACACAGGGGTTACTCCTGGCTCTGCACTCAGGAATTACTCCTGGCAGTGCTCAGGGGACCATATGGGATGCTGGGAATAGAACCCAGGTTGGCTGCGTGCAAAGCAAATGCCCTACCCACTGTGCTATCACTCCAGCCCCTGCCTTCTACTTTCAACCCCATCAAATGTGGTGTGCTATTCTTGGAGTACGAATGGTGTGAAGTATATGAGATGTGAGGACATTCACAGATGCTCAGTTCAGGAATAGGTTCACTCAGGAGTGAGGCTTGGCCTGAGTATGTGGAGAGTGGCAGTGAGCATGGCAAAGGTTGAGTTCTGGAGATTTTTGGCGGCTGGGGCTTGGTCCTTAGGGCGGGGAGGAGCCTCACCGCCCCCCCCCCCCGGGGTGCCCCCAAATGAAACAGCCTGGCACGGGGTCCGGCTGCATGATGGGTATTTTTCATAGACCTCTGAGTGCCCCCATTCACTGACTGTATCTAGACTGCCAGGGTTCACGCCTGTCCACTCTGGCTGAAGGAGGGTATGGACAGAGGGAATATAAACATGTCCCTGGAGGTTGCCCATGTCCCAGATCCTGTACTCCATCCTAAAATAACAACCTTTGCCCCTTATTCGTTGGGATGTATGGTCAAGCTCATCAGAGCACACCCTTAAGACTCTCCTGTTCAAATACTGTGCCATAGTGCAAACAGCTCATGTGTGGTGCCTGCGAAGAATGATTGGAAAAGACTATAAATTTGAACATGTCAGTGTAACAGGACCTGCCGAAATGCTTGTATGTTCCAGGTGCTTCCATTATTACTTCTAACCCTCCAACCCTGCTGCCTGATTGTTATCTCCTGTAGAAAAGGCAATTAGAGGTGCAGAAAGATTACATACCTGCCAAAAGTCACTCAGTCAGAAAGAACTGGAATGAAGCTCCCTGATTGGGCAGCAGCGGCAACCGTAGAGCCCCTGGTGATTTCATCAACCTTCATTCAACAGCCTGCACTGAACAGCTGCTCTGCAGCGCCCTCTCAGGAGCCACCAAGTAGTGCAAGCCCTGATGGGGGTGGCCCTGACCCTGAAGTCATTGCATACTTTCCTTCCTCACACTTCTCCAGTGACTCAGGGGACACGCTCATCCTCCTGATTCATGGCTCATTCATTTTTCTTGTCTGGATGTATCTTGTCACGCAAGCTACATCCCCATCTGCCAAGACGGATTTCACAGCATCACATGATTGAGGGTGAGGAACCGGCTTTCACAAGGAAATGGAAAATGAACTAGGCCAAGGGTCAGCCAGGAGAGAGAAGGCTTGAGACTTCGCTTCAAAAAACCAGGATGAATGAGGTAGTTCTCCCAAACAGAAAAACTGAGAGCTTGAGAGGGTGGGATTTCTAAGAATCTATGAAACATAAATTGCTACACTCAATGTAGTTCACACTATTCGCCAGAAATACTCCAAATTAGTGGATTTTAGCAACAGGACCAAGAGTAAAAAAAAGTTCAGCTTCAACTGATAGGCCCTTGTGGGAATCATGTCACCAGCCTACCGAGGAGCCCGACCTCAGCTCACCTTTTTCCATGTGACTCAGAACCTAAGTCCACTCTACTTGCCAAAAAAAAAAAAAAAGAATCTATTTTATTGTTAATTTGTCAACTTTTCTGAGATTAAGCTCTATGCACTTTTTTTTTTATCACAACCCCTGATGCTTAGGGGTATCTGATGCCTTACTTGGAGGATCACTCCTAGTAGTGATCAGGTGACCACCAGGTGTCAGGGATCAAATCCAAGCTTTCTTCTTGCAAAATGTGTGCTCAAGCTCTTTGCACTGTCTCTCAGCCCCAAAACCTATGCCTTTGCTGTGTCCCCATATCCTTGTTCAAGGCCCTTCTCTTCATCAGTGATGGCATTCTCTGTAGCATACCCAGCATCAGGAACTTATCACAGTTTGTATAAGTGAGTGAAAAGCACACAGGTCTTCTTAATCTCTAAATGCCAAAGAGAGTGGGGGGGGGGGGGGGGGAAGAGAAATGATAGAGTGGGTAGGGAGCTTGCCTTTACACATGGCTGACCTGAGTTCAATCCCTGGCACCACATATAGTCTCTCGAGCACTTCCAGTAGCAATCACTGAGCACAGAGGCAGGAGTAAGTCCTGAGTACCACTGGAGGTGGCCAAAAATCAAAAAATATATAAATATAAACCAAGAGGATATCAATTTCACCACCAAATGGACCAGAGTTAGGCTTTAGAACTTCTTTCTCTTCATCTATTGCTTCTTTTTCTTTACACATTTCTTCATCCACTTCTTTATCTTCATCTAAAAATGAAAAATTGAAAGTTGACTTTGGTTTCCCATTTTCCCATGCATTTCCACAAACCCACTACCCACCATCTTAAAAAAGGGGGGGTGTAGGATAACAATTGACTTGTCCTTTCTCCCTTGCCACAAGGAGGTTCATTGAGTCACACCCATCATAGTGCTCCTGAGTCACTCCCATTACTTTGCTTATCTGTAACCACTTCTTTGTGCTCTCTTCCCCAACCAGTTAATCAGCTTTTCCCCTAATCAGAATCTGTTAATTTGTAAGGTCAGACCCTTCTAGGACACTGAACTTGTATTGTAAGTTAATATTGCCTTTCTCCTCTCCTCATGTCTTTTGAATAGTTTACTTTAATGCGATGTCCTTTTTGTATAGATACAGGAAGACAGTTAATATTAATCTTTGTCGCTTAGGATTTAATTGGCTTTGAATATTATTAATTTCCGGGCATCTGCTTTCTTAACTTAAGCCTCAGTTGCCCTCACTTCCTAATGCCCCCAAAAGCAGGGTCCTGACAAGGGACTGGATGGAACCAGGGCAAGCAGTGAGCTATGTGCTATCCTGGCATTGAGAGGGGCCAGGCCAAAGTGCCACGATTCTTAACTATAAGTTAGGAGTTTGATCATAGACAAATGATGTCATGATCCAAAAGTAACGATGAGACTAGGACTTTGCTAGGGAAAGGAAAGACTATCTGGCCTGAGCACACTAGTCTGAGATCGAGATGGCCCTAGGAGAGCAATTCTATAAGCTTAGGGTATTTCTTACTGTGTCCATACAAAATGATTTATATTACGTATGCTTATATGTTTGTTGGACAAGGAGAGGAGAAACACACCCAGGGGAATCTGTTCTAGGGTAGGTTGATCTGCTAAATGAGAATCTGTCCCAGAAGTGGCTTTCCCGTGTGTCCTGACTAGTTTGGATGAGGCTTAACATTTCTTCCCTTCAAACTGCCTTCAGTATATTATAAGAGGCAGTTTCCCTTTTCTCACAGAAACGTGAATGATCTTTGACATGCAGATCTCAAATCTTTGGGATGTAGATTCCAGGCTCTAGCCAGACTAGTCTTTGGGATTCAAATCCAAGTCCTTGTAGCCCTAGAAAGGTTTCAGTTTTGACTTTGTATCTTCTTCCTGGAGGCCAAAATTACCAGCCTGCAGATGCAAAGAAACATGTTTTGCTGCCTCAATGTTCTTTCTGTAACTCCTTTTGATGACATCACTGCATTGCGCCCTTTAGAGGTACCATGATCTATATAAGGAGATTTTTGATGTTCTCTAGGGGGGGACACAGGCCTGAGAGAACCTGGGACACAGGTCTGAGAGAACCGGGAAACACAGGCTGAGAGAACCCCGGGGTCACAGATCTGAGAGAACCTGGGTCCTCCATGACATAAATTTCTTTCATGAGATATAATGAGACTTTAAGAATGGGCTGGGAGAGGAAGAGGAGAGACAGAAGTGAATGGAGAAAGGATTGGAATAAACTGCAACTAAGACCAACCAGCCTGGCCCTCGTTTCCTTCCTTCACCTGCCCATCGCCATCTACCTCCCTGGAGTAGGGAAACGGCCTGAGACTATGGAACAGGGGCGGCGGGAGAGATAGACGGCTGCTGTCTTTTTGTGTTTACACAGGATGGGGGCGGGGAGAGGGGGATTCATGGAGAAGTAGGTTGTCCCAAGTTAAAAATCACAACTTTCCCCCATGTTGGTTCAGAAGTTATTGGTCAGGTTTTGAGGAGTACCCTGTGAAACACAAAATAAACTAAACCTCTAATACTAAAGTTCAGGTGGGTTAAGGTGATGTCGGTGAACCCCACGGGTGGCTCACACGAGTTGGGAGGAGAAAAAGGAGAAAAAGACGGTCACCCTCTCTCACCCCGCCTCTGACACCCAGGAATCCCTGGAAAGACTAGGACCGGTAAAGTCTGCAGTGAGCCCCTACTTGGCACGGGCCTGCACCCCACCAGCCCCACAAGGTGTTCGTCAGGCCACACCTGAAGTCCACTTGGTCTTCTCGGCACGGGAGTTGATTCCCGCTACCCGATTGCTTGGGGAGCCACGGACTCAGGTTGGGGGCGAGGATTTACTCTTTGCAGAAAAGGAGAAACCAGTCCCAGGCCTTTCCCAGGGTTTCTAGGTTTCTTGTCTCGCTTGCAGAAAAGAATTTCAGGAGTAGACAAGCAGTGAAGTAACAGATTTTATTTGGAGGTTTTGGGAGAGGAAGAGAAAGGGGTAAGCGGATAAGTGGGGAAATGGAGAGTAAGAGAGTAACGTGCTCAGAGAGAACGCGGGCTTCTCCAGAAATTGAGAGAGCCTTGAATGGGCTTTTGGGTGGGGTTTTATAGGCTCTTGGGGTGTCTTGGTCTGGAAGTTCTTGAGTCTTCTCTGGGCTGATCCACGAAAAGTTAATCGGATTAAAAGATGCAGATGTGTCTGATGGCTCTCTGGTGAGGGATCAAATTTCTTCTGGGTCTGCTGAAGGGCTGATCAGGTCTTGTTTCCTTCCCAAAATTTTATAGCACAGCGGGTAGAGCGTTTGCCTTGCACGCGGCCAACATGGCCGACCTGAGTTCGATTCCTCCGCCCCTCTCGGAGAGTATTGGATATGCCAGACACAGTAACAGTAACAACAAATTTCATTGCCAAGGACCTTTCCTTGTCTACCTGCTTACATCAAAGGTGTCGTCAGACCAAGAAATGGAGAAGAGGGGCCAGTAGTACAGCCGACAGAGCATTTTTCTTCCACGTTGATGACCCTGGTTTGATCCCTGGCATCCCATATGGTCCCCTGAGCCCACTGGGAATGATTCCTGAGTGCAGAGCCAGGAGTAACCCATGAGCACTGCTAAGTATGGCTCAAAAATACACCAAATAAATAAAACAAACAAATAAATAAATGGAGAGGGTCATACAGTTTCTTCAGGGGCTTCTGCCTCTGGGATGTTCTTCTATTAAGCTTTCTATGGCTTGCTAAGTTGGTTCCTTACATGTGTGTTTAACCACTATGCATGAGGGAAAATGCATTTTTATTAACAGAATTCAGTTAATTAATTAATTAATTAATTTATTTATGAGTTTTGGTCCACACCCAACAGTGCTTAAGGTTTACTCTGATTTCTGTGCTCTGGGATCCCTGCTGACATGACTGGGGGACTATGTGTGGTGCCTGGGACCAAAACCGGGTCAGCAGCATGCAACTTACCTGCTCTACTATCTCTCCAGCCCCCCAGAATCCAATTTGTTAATGCCCCAAGAGAGATGTCTATGTAAGGAAAGCTAGCTAAATTCTTTTGATCAGACGATGGCTCTTTCCTAGTAGGATGCAATGGAAGGCCTTGGTGCCCACTGAACCTGCATTTTAAAGACTCATCACTAGAGGGCACCAATTATTTGTCAAGTCACCCAGGATCTTGGTTTTGGATGTTCTTAATTTAGCTCTCACTGATGAAACACCACTGAATTTTTTTTGGCACATATTTTCCTCAGTGATGGGTAACCTGTTGCAATTCTCACCTGAGAATTGTTCTATAACCAGCAGTGTGTAGTACCGAAGCAAGTGTCTGAGATCTTGAGAGCACTTAGAGTGAGGAAATAGGAGCACTCTTGAAGAGTCGCTCTCCTGAACCCTGGTTATCAGGCTTCTTCTCGGTCGCCTTTCAGATGCAGATCTTGTAGACTAAGAGCAGAAAGGTGTGCACCAGCAGAAGAGGACATAAAATTCAGTCCAGAGTAACAGCGTGATGTGTCCAGGGCATGGGATGTTTCCAGTGTTGAGAGTGTGCTTTTCTGTGATCAGACAGGTGAGCTTTCCGAGGGGTCCCTGCAGGCACCAATAGGTTGTTGCTTTGGATATGTTTTCCTTTTCCATTTACCTATGTACCTTCCCTGGATGGAGAACTTCAAGTTTGGGAGGTGAGTCTGAAGATTTGATTCTGTCATGCCCAATCGTTCCTGGTTTCTTTTATTTATTTTAGTGTTTGACTCTTAAGAGTGGTACTCTTCAAGCAAATGTCCAGCCGAAGCTCTACATACCTTTACTTTGAGCATTTGTATGAGTTTAAACACTAAGCTAAAAATGGCCCCAACTGACCAGAAGCTACTTCCCCTCAACCCCCACTTCTCCCAGAGGCCTGACCACAGTGTGGAAAGGGCTGGGGCAAGATACACCTACTCCATGTGCCCCAAGCATCTACTTTATGGGCCCCACGCAACCACCTGCAATTGTAGACAAGGCTGTGGAAGCGAAGCGTCGAAGAGGAAAATCAAAATCATCCTGACAGGTCAAGAGAGAGGCTGTCCTTGGGTCTGGAGTGATAGTACAGTGGGCAGAGCATTTGCCTTGCACGTGACTAACTCAGGTTCGATTCCCTGCATCCCATATGGTCCCCTGAGCACTGCCAGGAGTAATTCCTGAGTGCAGACACAGGAGTAATTCCTGAGCGTTACCAGGTGTGACCCAAAAAGAAAAAAAAAAAAGAATTGCTGCTCTGGATCCTTAGAGATAATGCTGGGATAAGGTGCTTACCTTGTACACAGCTGGACCCCATTTCTCTCCCTAGCGCTGTGTGAGGACGGTCCCAAAATGGACCACTAGAATTAATTTAGCTTAGCTTAACAGGAACCCGCATTGCAAAATAACTGGTTTTTCTGCCCCTGAGCAAGGAATTCAGATACAGGTGCCCCAAGTTGCAAGTCACGAGAAAGGTAGGGGTCAGACCAGATAACCAGATGTCTCTCATAAGACCCAGGACTGCCCTAAAAACCAGGACGTTCCTAAGCCCTGACGCAAATGCTGATCTTTAAACTATAGGCTAAGGAGTGATGTACTTTAAAATGGATTGGTATGGAAAGTATGGGTTGTTACAAATCTATTGGCTATGAAATGCATGGGCTCTGCTGTAATGGCCAGTGAAGGCCTATATAAGATCCCCTTTGAAGAAGCTCGGGGTCTTGCCCATCCTGCCAGACCTGCGTGTCTGTGTAGGCGGCTCGACCCTGGCTAGTCATTCTTGCAATAAACCCTGCTTGCTGTTCGCAGTCTCTAGAGTCTCTTTGTCATTAAAGGGAGATCACGATCCGCATCCGAACACACCGTAGCATATGGTTATCTAAGCAGCACCAGAACTTATCCCTGAGCACCACTGGGTGTGACCAACTAATAAATAAATAAGAATTACTGTTGAGCTATGGGGCTGGAGCGATAGCACAGCAGAAGGGCGTTTTCCTTGTGCACAGTCGGCCCGGCCGAGTCGAGTTCGATTCCTCCGCCCCTCTCAGAGAGCCTGGCAAGCTACTGAGAGTATCTCTCCCACACAGTAAAGCCTGGCAAACTACCCGTGACGTATTCAATATGCCAAACACAGTAACAATAAGTCTCACGATGAAGACGTTACTGGGCCTGCTCAAGCAAAACCGATGAACAACGGGCGGACCATGACCGTGACCGTGACCATTGAGATATATGTCAGAAGATGTTCTCTGGCAGTCAGGACCTGCATCTTTTGTCCTAGTCCTCTTGGAACCAGCAGAAATCTCAGCATGATAAAAGAACTGTACTTTGTCTTGTTGCCTGGTTATCTGATTGAATGGGCAAAAGCAGAGAAGCATCTTATCAGCACAGCCTTGCTAGCTCTATCTTTGCACAAGTTTCTGCATACCTGACAGCAACCCTAGGCCTGACTAATGCCACAAGACTAGGTCCAGTGCTCGTTAATGAGTGACTATGAAATAATTAACTCTGGAAAGAAAATAAAGGGCCTACCCCCCATTGGATTACTCTTTGCCTTGGGAAGATGGGAGGCAAGCGCCCCACATTAGAGGCCCCAGAGAAGCACAGGGCCCAGCAGGAAGGCAGGAAGTGGCAGCGGTGAATGACTATAGTCCCAGCTGCAGCTTTTCACCGATTTCATCGAACATGGATGCACCTCTTGTAAAGGTCTGACCACAGAGCCACAGTCGCCTGCCTGCTCGCACGGGCCACCTGAGCTGCTATGCCCGGGAAGGGGGGGGGGGGGGGGGGAGGCCAGTGACGCACGGGTTCAGCAAGAAGCTCTGGTGGAAATAAAGTTTGTATTCCTAGCAGACTCCATTCAGTAACATAGAAATGCCCCCCCCCACCCCACCCCACCCCAAGAGTTTTAAGTCTCAGCCAAAACAGAAAAAGCTTTCTCCCATAGAGGAAACAGGTGATTGAACCTAGGAAAGAAACAATGTTAAAAAGTTCCATGTACATTATCCAGGTGCCTGAAACTGTCAGTGGTGTTCAAAAAGGAAAACCCTACTGTTCTCCATAGCCACACACACAAAAATAACAATTAGCATCTCTGAGATGAGGTTCTTTATTAGACTTAAAAGAAAGATAATTTTGTTTTGTTTTGCTTTGTTTTGTTTTCTTTTGGGAGAGGGGCCACACCTGGCTGTGCTCAGGGCTTACTGCTGGCTCTATGCTCATAGATCACACCCGATGAGACTTGGGGGACCACACGAGGTACAGAGAATTGGTGCATGGGACCTAGCCCGGGTTACTCTTATTCACTGTCCTATCTCTCTGGTCAGTTGAATGGGAAGTTTTTTCCTGTTGTTTGTTTTGGAGTTTGCGCAGGACTCACTCCTGGTTCTGCACTCAGGGAGCCCTCTTGGTGGTGCCCAGGGAACCACCTGGTATTCCAAGGATAAAACCTGAGGGTCAGCTGTATGCAAGGCAAGAGCCCTACCCAATGTACTATCACTCCAGTCCCTTGAGAGGGAGAACTTTAGCTTAAGTATAAGGAATACATCAGATAATATTACTTATCATTTAGCTTAAGGATAAGGAATACATCAGATAATATTACTTATCAAGGACAGTAAACAAAATTTCCTCTTTAAGAAGACAACTCAGTAAACTCACCAGTCCTTCCCAAGTGCACAACTCTAAACTAAGTGATGAGGCAGGCACAAAAAAAAAATGTAAATTAAGGGCTTAATGGAAGAGAAGACATTTGCATGCAACTTGGGAAAAGCATCAACCTTATATTTCTGCTCAGTTGGGAAGTACGTGCCAAGTGAGAGAAAGATATTTGAGACTCTAGAACAGTTTGGGCAGCATTTTTTCTTTGTTTTTGCAGTGTCAGATATTGGACTTGGATCTTATGCATGCAAGGCCAACACTTTTACCACTGAGCCACATCCTGAGGCCCAAACCTAAAAGTTTTAGATAAAATATAAAACTTAATATTTGAAATGAATGGATAAGCTTTTATAATACAACAGTGGGTAATCCTTACACACAGCAACCCATATGGTCCCCTGAGCAATTCCAGGAGTAACTCCTGAGTGCAGAAACAAGAGTTATCCTGAGCATTGATAAGGTGGCCCCCACCAGCTCCCTTGAAAAAAGGAAGAGGAAGCTGAGAAAGTTCCCACAAGAACAGAGTAAAACTATGAATTCAGGTAGAAGGAAACCAAGGACTAGGCATCTGTCTCAGTAGTAAAACACTTGCCTTGGATGTGTGAGGCCCTGGGTTTGATCCCACACACAAAGCAAAAACCAAAACAAAATTAGTAGGGAGGAAGCCAACAGTAACTCTGTGGTTGATCTAGAAACCTCCATCAGTTCTGGTTGCCTAACCTCTGCTTGAACAACCCCATTTAGGAGCTCAGGAGATAAGTTTTGTGCATCAGTTGAAAAGGAATTGGGGCTGGAGTGATAGCACAGCAGGTAGGGTGTTTGCCTTGCACGTGGCCAATCTGGGTTCAATTTCCAGCATCCCATATGGTCCCGAGCACCACCAGGAGTAATTCCTGAATGCAGAGCCAGGAATAACCCCTGTGCATCATCAGGTGTGACCCAAAAAAGCAAAAAAAAAAAAAAAAGGAATGAAATTAATCTTAACCCCATAACCCCATGAACACACACACACACACACACACACACACACACACACACACACATGCCAGACCTCAAAAGAGCATCAAGTGAGAGGGTACTTGCCTTGCATGCAGTTGACCGAGGTTCAATGCCTGGCACATGAGCATAGAGACAAGAATAAGCTCTGAGTATTGCTGGATCTGCTCCCCCAAACAATCAAACAAAAAAACAAAAAACAAATGAATAAATACAAATAAAGTGGCCAGGTCAGGATATCATCTTCCTGGAGGAATCGAATGAAATACTTTCTGAAGAGAGCAATATTCAACCCGAAAAGATCTGAAATTGGACTCATGGAGGAATGGCAAATTGCATATGTCAGGCCTTTGCTTGCACATGACTACTGATCCCCCGCACCACATATCCCCTGAGCCCCACAGGAGTGATCCGTGAGCACAGAGCCAGTAGTAAGCCATGAGCACAACTAGGTGTGGGCCCTCCCCCAAAACCAAACCAAAATCTCCCACACAAGTTTAGTCAAAGTTCTATCAGCAAGAAAGACAATCCCATAACCTTAGGTACATTTAGCCATAAACATGGTGAATTTTTGGCCTTTCACAATGAATTGCATTTGATTAAACAACATTCCACCAAGTGACGGGTTGGTGTCTTGAAAGGATGGTACCATATCAGTAGATCATAATTGGTTCTGTGTCTGGCAGGGTTTCTGTAGTGATATAGACTGCATCAGCAATGGTGAAAAGGAGTGCATGCTATTAGATGAATATGCTATGTTCATCAGCACAGCAGTAGGGCGTTCGCCTTACAAGCGGCCAACATGGCCGACCCGAGTTCGATTCCTCCGCCCCTCTCGGAGAGCCTGGCAAGCTACCGAGAGTATTCGATATGCCAGACACAGTAACAACAAAGTCTCCAATGGAGACGTTACTGGGCCCGCTCGAGCAAATCGACGATTAACGGGAGAGCCTTCACATCATATTCTTTATTCCATGAACCCATTATGCAGCAAAGAAGAGCAGCTCTTTAGCATCTACTGGTCAAGTCATCCAGTCCATTGGCTGTTCTGTGTCTCTTCCATGGCTGTTCTTGTATAATTAGTAAGTTAGAATTAATTAGAGATGCAAAGCCTAATATAATTAGTGTGTGTACCCCTTATCTATCCACATCCCACACCCCTCCTTCCCAGACATGCAGTCTTTGAATCATGATTTTTCAAAATCCCTCCTCAACCCTGCTCAGTAATCTACATATATCCTTCCTTCTTCATATATTCCTATTTACAAAACAGATGACCAGGTGCATAGCTTTAGGGTGCATTAATTAGAGAGTGAATCAGTTGAAAGATGCATCAGTTAAATTTTTCATCAACACTCTTCAGCTTCACTCTGGAATGGTGCTAAGAGAACAGCAGCAGCTCCCTTAGTCTGCCTCCTCACACTGCCAATCCATCTAGAACCGAGCGTGGCTCTTCCTTTCTTTTAAGTTGGATATTAGGGCCTCTACCTTCTTCCCATACCATGCATGAGTACTAAAGGTATGATCTGAGAAAGGTATTTGGGCTAGATCTTAGAATATTTTTGAATGGCATAATCAATAACAAACATATTTTTCTATAACCTTCTGTGTGGTTTTTTTGGTTACCCCTGGGGGTGTTTAGGAACTGTCCTCAGCTCTACGTTGGTGGGTTTCTCCCAGAGGGGCTCAGGAGAACATTTGGTGATGGGTATAGAAGCCAGAACTTCTACTGCAAAAGATGATTTCAGCCCACTAAGCTCTGTATCTATCCCAAACCATAAAAATATTTAAGTGGTAGGTAATATGAAGCATACATATGCCTGCTGATTTTTCTCCATCTCAGTCCCCAATGCACCATGTTTATTTTACAACAAATTGCTATAGATAGGTATGTCTGATGTTAAGACTGGTGTTATCACACTCAACTCAGGATGGAAAGATTTTTTGTTTGGTTGTTGTTTTGTGTGTGTGTTTGTGTGTGTGTGTGTGTGTGTGTGTGTGTGTGTGTGTGTGTGGTGAGGGATATACGGGGGTAGTGAGAATGATGCAGCACCTGGCACAGTGCTCAGGGATCACTCCTGGCAGTCCTTGGGGGGAGGGGTCATTGGTACTAGGGGTTGAATTTAGGGCATATTTACCAATAAATATCAGGAAGGAAGTATTCGCTAGACCAGTGGAAGCATGCCAGAGTCTGTTCATGACTCTAATAAAGATACTATCTCTGGTCAGCTGACAGTCAGGGCTGATCTTATACTTGGTAAAGTTGTAGGAGGTCACTGCCATCTGTTACTATCCATTTATCATTTGTAGGGATTAGACTTGTAAAGGCAATGATTATGATGGGGTTACTATTCCTTCAGTCTCTAAGTAAATCATAGGTTAACAATCACCATTCTTCTCATGATATTATGAATTGCTACTTGACTTTTCTCACTAAAATCAAAGTCTATAAAAATTTTTAAATGAGAGAGAGTACTATTACATTTATTCATTCCTATCACAGATTTGGAATTTCAGAAAATAGTCATATGGTGAGTCTGTGCACTTTTGGACCTAAGTGACACAGATGGCCTAGTGACCCAGGTGGTCAGCCATGAAGATGTTGTTAGCAATGAAGTAGACAGCAAACCCCCACTCCTCAGGCATGTTATCCATCTAAGTTGATGGTGATTGCTTGGACCGAATTCATCTCCGAGATGGTCTCAAAAGAACTAAGTGTACTTTTAGGAAATGTCCCCAAAAAGTTTTTGTGTAGAGTGACATCATGGCGGAGGCTTCCTGAAGGAAAGGAAATTTTTATGGAGGAAAGTTTTGACCTTTAAAGGGGGCTGGTGCAGGGAGAGGTATCATTTAATCGCCTCTCCTCATTTAGCCTTTGGGTCCAGCTTTGATAATCAATGCCCATAACAGTTAGATGCAAATGCTTGATTTTCTATGAGTCACTCTGGGTCTTCATGAGACAGGGAAATACCCTGTCCACTGTGAACAACCATGCTTGGGTACGGGGACTGAATGAGTCAGACAATCGCTATTCTTCAAATCTCCATGTTAATACTTCCCCCTCATCATCTCAAAAGACTGAGGGACTTTTTCCTTTACAAAAACTTAAATACTAACAAACAAACAAGAACCACACCAACATACCAAGTGAAATTTCAGAAGCTCATTTTCAAGTTATGGGACATTGCAAATATGTCTAAAAGCAGAGAGGACATAGAACAAACTTTCTTTCTCTTTCTTTCTTTTTTTTTTCTCTCTCTCTCTATTAAATCAGCATGGATACACAGTTACAAAGTTGTTCATGATTGGGTTTCGGTCATAAAATGTTCTAATATCCATCCCTTCACAAGTGTACATTTTCCACCACCAATATCTTCGGTTTCCCTTCTTCCGCCCCCAACCCCCAGTCTGCCTCTGTAGCAGGACAGTCACTTTTCTTCTCTCTGTCTCTGTCTCTATCTCTCTGTGTTTCTCTCTCTGTCTCTCTCTGTATATCTCTATGTCTCTCCCTCTTGTCCTTGCTCTCCATCTCTTTCCTGTTTGGGCATCATGGTTTGCAATACCCGTACTGAAAGGTTATCATGTATATCCCTTTATCTACTTAAAGCACTCAATTCTTTTCCAGAGTGATCATTTCTAACCGTTATTGCCATAGTGGTCCTTTTTCTAATCTAACTTCCTTCTCTCCCCAACTAATGGCGAACTTCCAACCATGGGACAGTCCTCCTGAACCTTGTTTCTACTGTCCCTGTGTAATAGTCTCAGACTTTGTTTTTTTATCCCACAAATTAGTGCTATAATTTTCTGTCTGTCTCTCTCCTACTGACTCATTTCATTTAGCATGATACTCTCCATGTCCATCCATTTGTAAGCAAATTTCATGACTTTGTTTTTCCTGGTGACTGCCTAGTTTACCAATGTGTAGATGTACCATAGTTTCTTTATCCAGTCCTCTGTTCTCAGGCACTCGAGTTGCTTCCAGATTCTGGCTATTGTGAATAGTGCTGCAACGTGCATAGAAGTGCAGATGGCATTTCTGTAGTGTGTTTTTGGACTCCCAGAGTGGTAAAACTGAGCCATATGAAAGCTCAATTTCTAGTTTTTTGAGGAATGCTCTATTATTTTCCAAAAAAGCTTGGACCAGTCCTATTCCCACCAACAGTGAGTGCAAAAAAACAATATCTCATTATTGTTTTGATTTGTATCTCCCTGATGATTAGAGATGTAGAGCATTTTTTCATGTGTCTTTTGACCATTTGTATTCTTAGAGAAGTTTTTGTTCATTTATTTCCCCATTTTTTGATGAAAGTTTTTTACTTGTAAAGTAGAACAAACTTTTGTGTGCTCATTGTTCAAAGTCCACAGCTGGGGCTGGAGTGATAGCACAGCGAGTAGATGTTTGCCTTGCATGCGACCGACCTGGGTTCAATTCCCAGCATCCCATATGATCCCCTGAGCACTGCCAGGAGTAATTCCTGAGTGCATGAGCCAGGAGTAACCCCTGTTCATTGCTGGGTGTGACCAAAAGGAAAAAAATTTTAAATTCCACAGCTGTGAATTCATGGACATCCTTGAGTCAAGCTAGAAACCTGGTTCCTCACCCTGCCCCTTGGTCATTTTGAAGTAAATCCCACCTGTAATTTCCTTTCATCACTAGATTCAGAAGTATTTTCCAATTTGTATTTCACAAGATGGACAAGCTATGGCTCAGCAGAGACTCCCTTGACAGCAATAACTCATCTACTAATCCTTCACTCCTACAAAGGACAATCTTGTCCTTGGCCATGTGGGTAGTAAGTGACAGAGCCAGGAGGTAAACCCAGACAGTCTACCCCACACAGAAGATCAACTACTTATACTTGGATCCCTTTGAAAACTTCAATGAAAAGATTCCTCAGTAGTACAGTTAGGAGTGTGACCCTAGTGAGCATATGTGTGAACTTCACATCAACCCCTGATGAGCATTGCAATGATAATGTGTTCGAGCACCAGAACTAAAGATGGACCAGTAAGATAGCTCTAAGGGCCACACCTCTTGCTGCATGCAGAAACCCTGGGTTGTATACTAGGGAAACTTGATTCCCAGAGCAACGCTGGGAGTGGCGCCTAGCATTAAGACAGTAGTAGACCCTGAGCACTGAAAAAAAAATGGGGGGGAGGGCATGACTTCCAGCAGACACATGGTTGAGAGTATGCACACTGCAACCAGATGCACAACTCCAGTCATTCAGGATCACAACAGTAACAATGGGAAAAGACGGGGGAGATGAAAATAAAATAGGCTTAGGACCCTTGGAAACTGAAAGAGGCTCTTTAATAAGAAACTCTTAAAAAGAGAAGGGTGTTGCTAGCTTGCACAATAGGCTCAACCAACTTTCTTTAAGCACCTGCTAAATTCAGAGCAACCACTCCTATAAGCAGTATTTTGCAATGTACATATCTTTTAAACATTTTTTTCCTTGTATGTGGCCAGCTGACTGACCCGAGTTTGATTCCTCCGCCTTAGATTCCTCTGCCCCTCTCAGAGAGCTCAGCAAGCTACCAAGAGTATCTCACCGGCAGGGCAAAGCCTGGCAAGCTACCCATGATGTATTCGTATGCCAAACACAGTAATAACAAGCCTCACAATGTTACTGGGCCCACTCGAGCAAATCAATGAACAATGGGAGGACAATGACAGTGACAGTGATAGCCTTCTAAGAGGCATTTTTTCACATATAATAAAGTTGTGAAGAGGGGCGGAAGCGATAGTACAGCGGGTAGGGCGTTTGCGTTGCACACAGTCAACCTGAGTTCGATTCCCAGAATCCCGTATTGTCCCCCAAACATCACCAGGAGTAATTTCTGAGTGCAGAGCCAAGAGTAACCCCTGAACATTTCCGGGTGTGATCCCCTCCCCCCCAAAAAAAGAAAGTTCTGAAGAGCCAGCTAAATCTAGATCAAGTGAGAATCATGGCTGAGGCTTCTAACGTGCTGAGCTTTCTTTAAGACATGATGACAAAAGGGACACTAGCCTTATTTATGACATAGGTAATGTTATTTGCCTTAAGTTTGCATTTTTAATTTATATTATCATTTATAGAATCATTTTGGAGCCATTTTAAATGTAGTCATGCAATATTTTAAAGGTACTATTAAATATGTGGATGTTTACACACACACACACACACGATATGTCTCTCAGACATTGACTCATAAAAAGTCTCAAATTCCAACTTCAGAAACAATTATCCTTCCAATAGGGCCATGAGTTCCTGAAAAAGGGCCTGATGTACCTAAAGGAAAGAGTATTTGAACAACGCATATTCACATAAAGTTCTGTTTGAAAAAAAGTCCTTGGAAGAAAGATAAAAGAAATAGCGGCAATTTGAAAGACCAAAGAAAAAAGCATGAGCTACAAAATGCATTTTCTGCAATTTGATATTCATTGTCTGGGTCTCCCCACAGTTCCACATGTGTGCAGGCTAGGAGAGGGAGGGCCTTGAGAGCATTCAGTCAAGAGAGTTCAGTCTCCCTTTCAAAAAAGCACTCATTTGACACAGTGAAAATGAATGCTTATATTTTTTCAGTGTATCACAAGGTAAGAAATGTTTACTTACACCAGGTAAAACATGCTTTCTTAAATTAATTTTTGTTTATGTTTTGGGACCATGCTATTGATCATAGAGATTACCCTTGTCTTGTTGCTCAGGGGTTGCTCCTGGTAAAACTCAGGAGAGCCCATGTGGTGCCAAGGATAGATTCAAACCACAACATCCAAAAGGAAAAAGAGAACTAAAGGGAATGCCCTGCCACATAGGCAGGGTAAGAAGTGGGGGATGGGGAGTGGGAGGGATACTGGGACCCGTGGTGGTGGAAAATGGGCACTGGTGGAGGGATGGGTATTTGATCATTGTATAATTGAAATCCAAGCACCACCAGCAGTAATTCCTACAAAATTTGTAAGTCTACAACTGTACCTCATGGTGTTTCACTAATAAAAATTTAAAAAGAAAAAGGATAGAACCTGGGCCTCCTGAATGCAAAGCCTTCACTCTAATCCATTGAGCTATCTCTCGTCTCAAATTAGGTAAAGGTAAAGGCCCTCCCGTTGTTCGTCGATTTGCTCGTGCAGGCCCAGTAACGTCTCCATTGGAGACTTTATTGTTACTGTGTTTGGCGTATCGAATACATCACGGGTGACTTGCCAGATCTGCCGTGCGGGCGAGATACTCTCGGTAGCTTGCCGGGCTCTCCGAGAGGGGCGGAGGAATCGAACTCGGGTCGGCCATGTTGGCTGTGTGCAAGGCAAATGCCCTACCGCTCAGGTTAATTTTTTTTTAGCAGAAAATTATTTCTTTTTCTTCATGCTCTCATTGAACATGACTGCCATGTGTGTTAGTGCTGGATCTTGCCAGTGTTGGATTTACATGTCAAGTTACTTTTTACTTGAAGTCATGGTTGGGCCAGAAATAGAGTTGAAGAGCTGGACTAAGTGCCTGGAATATTCAAGACCCAAATTTCTAGCACTTCACTGTACCCTGGGCACCACTGGATGGGGCCCTGGTGATCTCAAGAATGAATGGCCATGAGCAGTAGTACATGTGGGAACCCGGCGCTGGACAACCCACATCACAGGGTCATGTATCACAGGGAATGATCCCAGGAACCTGAGCACCACTGGGGAAGAAACCGAGCCCCCTCCAAATAAGTAAAATAATTTTTTAAAGATTAAAAGCAAGAAATTTACACAATGGAATACTATGCAGCTATTAGGAAAGATAAAGTCATGAAATCTGATTACAAATAGAAGAACATGGAGAGTATCAGGTTGAGTGAAATGAGTTAAAAGCAGAGGGACAGATATAGAATGATTGTACTTGTTTGCGATATACACACACACACACATACACACATATGTATATAATAGTATAAAACTAATATCCAAAGTCCCAAAACAGGGGCCAGGAGGACTGATCATGGGTTTGAAGCTTACCACAAGTATAGGTGCGGGCAAAGGGCAGTTAGTATAGAGAAGGGACTAATATGACCATGACAATAGTAGTTAGAAATGATCACTCTGGACAAGAACTGAGTGTTGAAAGTAAGTAGAGGTATATACATGATAATCTTTCAGTATCTGTACTGCAAACCATATTGTCAAAAAGAAAGAAGAAGGGAGTGAGAGAAAGAGAAAGAGAGAGAGAGACAAGTGAGAGGTAAGCGGGGCAGGGGTGGGGTGCGGAGGGAAACTGGGGTAATGGGAAATGCACACAGGTGAAGAGATAGGTATTGAAACATATAACTGAAACCGAATCATGAACAACCTTGTAACCGTGTATTTCACTGTGATTCAATTTAAAAAATCAAGTGAGGATTATCTTAAAAATAAGATCTAAATATCCATTCAGTGTTCTGAGTATTTTTGTTAATTTAGGATTTTTAATGTATCTTGCACTTTGATCTGTTTTGGTACCCCCCGCCCTCCAACACACACACACACACACACACACACACACACACACACACAAATATATATGCCAGTAAAGGGTTACTGGGAGATACTTTTTATTTTGTTTACTTATTTAGTTTTGGGGTTACACCTAGCAATGCTCAGGGAACACTCCTGGCTCTACACTCAGGAATTACTGCTGGTGGTGTTTAGGGGACCATATGAGATGCCAGAGATTGAACCCAGGCTGGCCACTTCCAAGGCAAACACACTACCTGATGTACTATAGCTTCTGGCCCTGGGAGATACTTTTTAATCCACAATAAAAATTATCACTACTACCACCTCAAATGAGGCAGCTAGAACAAACCCTCTTCTGGAGGTGAAGATATATATCTCTCACTCCAGTGTTTTAGGAAGAGATCATGGGGGCAGATGTCAAGAAAATCAAAGGAGGAAATTGTTGTGGAAATGTTAACAAAAGCTGTGAAGCCTTGTAATGTAATCCATGACCTAGTTCTTGTCATTGATTCCAGCTTCTGGTTCTTGGAAAGTCACTTCCTGCTGATTTCCGTACATCAAACTTCAAAGTCATCCCTACTCACTTTCCACACCCTCAAATAACTAGTAGATATTCAGTTTTGTTGTTTTTACCCAAGCAAATCTAATCAGACATTCATTCTTGCCTGAACTTCATTCAGGACCAGATGGGAACATCCACATGCGTGGGTCTTAAGGGTCAGTAAGCACTTAAAGAGGATTTGAGGTTTAGAATTTATTCTGAAGTTTAGATGGTGCTGACCACAGATCCACTTCAAAAGTATACCTATCAGTAGCAGTGTAGAACTTGTTTTCTCAGAGGAGCAAAACTCAAAAAAATGAACAAAAAACATGGAAACCAGAGACATCACTGTTTCAAAAGAGCAGAGTATATGATCCTATCACATTTCTTTAAGGCCTTCAGGGAAAAGATGAGTGCTCTTATGAGGAAATGCTTCTGTAGTATTGATAACTAACTTTGGGCCAGGTCAGGCCATATGCTCGGTTTTTTACGTTCATTGCCTCACTTAAGCCTTAAACTTCACAACAGATCTTTCAGGCAACCATGTCTGTATTATAATCCCTTTTTATAGCTAGATAAAATGAAGCACAGAGCTGAGATTGTAACTTGCAAGGAAATCTTAATTATAATTTAATATCTTAATTAAGCACTGCAAAATTTAGAATAATCATACCTACTTACAATGTTTTACAATGTACATATTTTACAAACTTCCTGATAGTTTTATATATAAACTATATATACTATTATGATACATATACATATTTATATAATCAGGATTGTGACTTGTGAACACCAGCGTCCACACTATAAAATGCTCTTCTGTGATAGCTAGCAATCTCCAGAGCTTTCTCCACATGCCTGCATGCTGAGCTCTTGTCATGCATTATCTCTGCAGCCCTCTAACCTAGCACCATCATAACCCTCTTCCGTGTGAGAGTTCAGCTGTCTAAGTTTGTTCAGTGGTAAGCTAAGTCAACTTTTGAAACCACATCTAACTCATTCAAACAAACAAACAAAATCTCCAGCTCTCAGGCAAAGTAGAGCACTACACATTGGGCTTTGCCTTCCTTGTGGACTTAAGCGACCCAGCAGCATACATCAATGATTACTGTGACAATTGCCCTCTACTTAAAAGCCAAAACACAAATAGTTGGTACAGGAAGAAGAATTGTGAATGTAGAACACATTTTTCCATAACTGTTATAGAAAGATTCCAGGCTAAAGATTAAGTCACTCTCAGTAAATTTGCTGCACCAACACTATGTATTCAAGCAGCACTGAGCATAAAATAAGATCCCTTAGGAGCAGAAAAGTTCATAAATACAGCATTTGTGTATTAGAGCTCAGTGGTCCTCAAATGCCTCTCTTACTATCATGCAAAGAAAAGGTTAGAAAGGAGGGGGAAGGAGGAAAAGGAGGAGAAGGGGGAATGGAAGAGGAGGAGAAAGAGAAGGAAGAAAAGGAGAAGAGAAGGGAAGGAGGAGGAGAAAGAGGATAAAAAGAGGAGGAGGGCAGGAGAAGGAGGCAAAGGCACAATGATGAGCGTGGGTCCAAATGACAGGGCAGGGTGAGAGCTTCCACACTAAAAGGCTTCTGAATGTGTTGGTAATCAGTAGCTGCCAGGATGGGGGCGGTTCATTCTCTTCCCCTAAAACCAGGGCCCTGAGGCTGGAGCAATAGTACAGTAGGTAGGGTGTTTGCCTTGCATGCGTCTGACCCAGGTTCGATTCCCAGCATCCCATATAGTCCCCTGAGCACTGCCAGGAATAATTCCTGAGGGCAGAACCAGGAGTAACCTCTGTACATCAACGGGTGTGACCCAAAAAGAGAAAAAAAAAGAAATAAAAATAAAACCAGGGCCCAAGACAGAGGAAGCAGCAGAAGAAGGAAGGGAAAGTAACTTTAGGGGATGGCTACCCCCAGAACCAGAATAAACACACGCAGCCTACAAGAACAGGGCCAGGCCCCAGACCTCTTGCAATAGGTCTTGCAATCTTCTCAGGGAGGGGACACTCCTTATGAAATGGCCACTGGCTCTCAGTTGCATGAGAACAGGTTCTTAAATAATCTGCAAATAGGCCTGTGGGCACGAAGGAAAGGCATGTTCCTCCACATATGCAAAAGTTGGTCCCTGTGGGTGACCTTCTGCTCCAGCCCCAGATGTGAGACTTGTTGAGTGTCTGGCTCCTGGTGAAAGCATCTGACCCCTGGGGTTGAAAGGAGGCAGGAGGGAGCAAGGCACACAGGGACAGGAGCCATGGCCGCATGGCTCCAGCCTTCCCTGACTGTCACAGCCCTGGCAGGGGGCACCCACCACTGCTCACCTATCTTCAGCACTGGGGAGCTGGGGCAGGGATAGAGACTGGTCCCTGGGCCTCTAGGCTCGTCTCTCCCCTGACTGCCTGACACAGGCCCTAATTGAGTGTCACCGGATGAGGCCCTGGGTAGCATCCTAAATTCCTCCTTTCTTCCCCTTCCCAGAGAGGCGAGAAAGGCAAGCACAACGCCCATTCCAGGACCCAGAGGAAGTCCTGGGTTTGGAGAACTGGCATCCCCCTTCCTTTCCACTGCTGCAAGCACTAGGTCAGGGGCCAAGAGCTCCCTTTTGGCCACAATTTCTTTCTCTATCAATACTAACTGTAAATGAGGGGCAAGAAAAGGAAAGAATAGAAATAAAACCTTACAAACATGTGAACATGTGTTCATGGATAAAAATTCGTTTTTGATTGAGAAGAAATTATAAATGGTCTTGTCCTGCTGTCGCAAAGGAGAGATTTCTGTGTATTTCAGTTGATCTTCAGTTAAAGGCAGTAGACTAAGCACATATATTGCAAGGGACCCAAATTTAGAGATGCAAGAAAGATCCACGTTGACTAGGAAAGAAAGGCTAGAGTTTGGAAATTGATGAGGCCATCAGGACAGCCTGCTAATTAGAACTGATAGCATGTATGTGAAATAAGTCAGAGAGAGACAGATAGACATAGAATGACTGCACTCATTTGTGGATTATAAAACATCATAACATGAGACTAATACCCAAGGACAGTAGAGACAAGGGCCAGGAAGATTGTTCCATAGTTGGAAGCCTGCCTCACATGCTGGGGGAGAAGGCAGCTGGGTTAGAGAAGGGACCACTAAGTCAGTGATAGTTGGAGGGATCACTCAGGATGGGAGATGTGTGCTGAAAGTAGACAAAGGAACAAACACGATGGCCTCTCATTGTCTGTATTGCAAACTATAATGTCCATAAATAGAGGGAGAGTAAGAGGGAAATTTTCTGCCAAATAGGCAGGGGGAGGAGTGGGATGGGACAGGGGACAGGGAGAGGGACATTGGTGGTAGAAAATGTACATTGGTGGAATGGATGGGTGTTTGATCATTGTATGACTGAAATTCGAACATGAAAGTTTTATAACTGTAGCTCACGGGGATTCAATAAAAACATTTTTTTTAAAAAAACTGATAGCATGGACTGTGTTGTGGGGTCAGAGAAGAGCTTGCAATAGAACTGGTGGAAGCTTAGACTGCCTGGAATATGGGGGCCAGTGAACAGGAATGGTCTAAGATGACTGGGTTTCAGTGGGTTGAGTCTCAGACTGATACTTCATACCACTAGAATGTGTGGGAAAGATCCAGAGAAGAGGGGCCTAGAAAAAGAGTCAGACAGGGGCTGTCCCCATTGATGACCAGTTATCTCTCTGGAAGCTATGGCTATTGGCTGTGCATTACTGATAACACATGTACAGTGTTCACTAAAGAGCTGCGTATTTGCGAACTGGAGACACATTCTTTCACTTTTACCTCAGATGTATTTAGTCTTACTAGGAATTGATGTAATTCTCGCAGGTTTACAAGAAACAGCTTTACACCTAAAAGAATAGAGAGTGTGATTTCTTTGCTTTTTGTCTCTTGTTTGACCAGGCTTATGTAGCTTCTCCTTAGTCCCTGAGATGTGTCATTTCTGGATGGTCGCTTCTGTCGGTAGGTGCCCCGGGGCATGATGCATTGTCAGAACCTCCGGTCTTGCCAAGCCTGCTTATCACACTCTGTCTGAGGTCTTTCCAACTGCTGAAACCACTTCCTAAGTTCGAGAAATGAGATCTTTTTTTCTCAGTGAAAATGCAAACTGAACACAAGCCCTCTTGAAAGGCCAACTGTGTAAATAAGTGTCAAATTGGGATGCCCACTTCAGAAGCCAAAAAATAATCCCTGCTTCTTTGAAATGATTTTTTAACAATTGCTATTTCCCTGTACCCACTGTCTTAATAAAACTGCATCTCACCTGATGGGAGGGCACTTTAATATTTTCATTTTGGCAGACAAAGCCTTTAAAGTCAATAAAGCTTAATGTGCATAAGCGTTTGGTTTCTGGGAGGGGCCATGTGGGAATATTTTTCAGATATTGAGTATATTATCTTGATCCTGGACTCTGAATAAATATAAAACCCCTCAGATGAATAATATTGAGTGCTCATAAGTGCTAGTTTGCAGGAAACAAATAGGACATGAGAAAAAAAATCACAGAATAGTGGTTTTGACCACAGGCCATGGTTTGTATGGTCATCTGTTTCGAAGAGGGAAACACTCACTTTTTAAATTCTGCTGTCCCTGAGCAATGCTTGTTAAACAGTGCTTGTTTAGTAGAAAAATAGCCTAAGCAATTTTTTTTATCTCTTTACCTATTTCTTTACTTCTTTATTTATATTCATAAATATTAGTTACATGGGACTCAAGGAGTAGGCAAATCATACCAAGTTCAGCTCCCCAGGAAAGTCTGCACATATTACTTAGTGCTCTTGATTGCAAACAATGAAATTGACTTCAGCAAAGCTATGCAAAAAAAAAAAAAAACAATTTCTTGGAAACCTAGTGAATGGTGACCAGCATCAGAAAATGGGGAAAAAACACAAGAGAAGTTGAAAGAGAACTCAGTAATCAAGCATGTCACACAGAATAGGAATATAGCTACTGGCCTTTGCAACTTGATTCGGCTCACTTTCCTCCTTAGAGTATTCTTCTTCCCCCCCACTCCATCTCATCCTGCCACCATGACTAATTTCCAGCTTTCCTGAGTGGCTGCTGTACTCCATTCAGTTTCCATTTTTGAGGAGAACATCCAGTTGGCTCATGCCCTGGTCGTGATCATATTCTGGGCTCTAAAGAGAGGGGAGATAAAAAACCTTTCTCACTTTGGGTTCTGTAGAAGAAGAGAGGACAGACCCTCATCAAGACACACAACTGGGTGTTCCCTAAGAGCAGATAAGGAGTTCCAATCTGGGCAACAAAAAAAGTAAATATTACTTCGTTAAAGACCACCATAACAAGTTTCAAGCTCCTTTTTAACAAGAGTAGCGGGGCCTCTCTCTCTCTCTCTCAAGAGATTTTCAGACCTGGCAGCACTTGCTGGCTTCTAGAACTACACTCAGAGGTGCTCAAGGGACCATGAAGTTAGGAGATTCAAGCTGGGCTCAGTCACATACATGCACATTTAGGCCTGTTCTTTCTCTATGACTCTCAAAACTATTTTGGGGGGCTGGAGCGATAGCACGGTGGGTAGAGTGTTTGCCTTGCATGCAGCCAACCTGGGTTTGATTCTCACCATCCTATATGGTCCCCTGAGCACCAGCAGGAGTAATTCCTGAGTACAGAGCAGGAGTAACCCCTGTGAATTGCCAGGTGTGACCCCCACAAAAAAAACTATTTTTTTAGTAACTTCTAGTAATGTGTTGTATAGCATACGCTAACACACATGCATACACCTACTCACAACACACTCATATAAATAAATATTTTTCTTTCTTTTTTCTTTTTGAGTCACACCCGGCACTGCACAGGTATTACTCCTGACTCTGCATTTAGGAATTATTCCTGCCGGTGCTTGGGGGACCATATTGTATGCTGGGAATCGAATCTGGGTTGGCCACATGCAAGGCAAATACCCTACCTGCTGTAATATTGCTGCAGCCCCGATAAATGTTTTTCATGTTGATGCTTTTCATTGATAGTTAGACCCACCATCTACTATCCTGTGAGAGAGAAACAAGAAGCACTGGGAGCACCATCCACATAGATTACATTCCAGTGACGTTTCTAGAGGTACAGTATCTACAACCTGAATCATATTTAATAGCCATATGTGCCATGCTCTTTGTACTGTATTCTTTGATTTAATTATTTGTAAATCACTTGTAATCACTTGTCATCACTTGTCATCCCGTTGTTCATTGATTTGCTTGAGCGGGCTCCAGTAACGTCTCCATTTGTCCCTGTCCCGTGCTAGTGTGGCCCAGTGGTGTCTGGTCACTCCAGGAACATGAAGAGCATCAAACCGTTGATTCAGGTTCTTAACAAAGAAATCCGAGCATCTCGTAGGTGAGCAACCAGGTGTTTTTTTGACGTCCCATGGAATCCAGTCTGTAACAGCTTTAGTCCAGGAATCCAGTTGGTAACAGCTTTAGTCCAGTGGTTATCTCCAAATCGCATTATGTGTCCAGACCATGTGATTTTCGACACCTTGGCCAATGAGACAGAGTCCCTAATCTTCGATCTTTGACAGAGGTCAGAACTCCAGATTCTTTCTCTCACTTGAGTGAAGCGTGATATTCCAAGCATAGCTTGCTCTTTCTTTCTTTCTTTCTTTCTTTCTTTCTTTCTTTCTTTCTTTCTTTCTTTTTCTTTCTTTTTTTCTTTTTTTCTCTTTTTGGGTCACACATGGCGATGCACAGGAGTTACTCCTGGTTCATGCACTCAGGAATTACTCCTGGCAGTGCTCGGGGGACTACATGGGATTCTGGGAATCGAACCAAGGTCAACTCCATGCAAGGCAAATGCCCTACCTACTATGCTATTGCTCCAGCCCCAAGCATAGCTCTTTTGATTCCTCTTTGGGTGACCTGAATAGTGTTCTCATCCTATTTTCGTAGAGCCCAGGTCTCTGAAGTATATGTTAGTGCAGGAAGAACTGTGGAGTTGAAAAGATGTGCCTGGAGCCAGAGGTTTTTCATCCTCTTAACAACTTCTTCGACACTCTTGAAGGCGTTCCACGCTGCTCTCTTCCTCCTGCACAGCTCAGGTGCCAGGTTGTTCATCATATTGAATTCTCAACCTAGGTACACATAACTGCTCCATTTGGAGATGTTCATTCCATTGAGAGCAAATGGAACATCAGGGACTAGTCCATTTCTCATGAACATTGTCTTCGTGAGATTCAACTGCAGTCCAACCTTTCCACACTCAGGGTTGAAGTCTGCCAGCATTCGCACTACTTGGCTAATGTTGGTGTTATTAGAACGATGTCATCAGCAAAGCAGAGGTGGTATAGTTGCCAACTGTCTATCTTCACTCCCATTTCTTCCCATTACAGATGTTGCATGACATTCTCGAGGGTGGCACTGAAGAGTTTCAGTGAAATGATATCACCCTGCTGAACAGCCCTCTTTATGTCGATGATCACTTCCTTGTAGAATGGTGAGATCCTGGTAGTGAATCCATAATACAGCTCACATTGGATCCTGATGTACTGAGTTTGAATGTTCTGTTTGGCTAGGGCTTCGACAACCACCTCAGTATGTAAATATAAATATTTATAATGTAAATATTCATTAAAAATCAAGTTGTGAACATACTACCCCCCTAGTCTAATGTATTTTGTTAGGACTTCTGTAGGGACTAAGAGTGCCCATAAACAGATCACCATGTGAAAACACTGAGTTCTCTATACTTAGGGACATACATTAGAAATATGTGAAGATCGGGGATATGGTGCCGCCAGCAGGTCAATTTGTACCTGTGAGGCGAGTGCATCAGCAGCCTGATGGTGCCTTCAGACTTCCAGATACCCCAAAATTGCTGCTGTGCCTTTGGCCAGACCCCAACAACTTGGGGCAAAGTTTACCAAGAAAGTAAATGGCCAAAAGTTAGTTATGGGGAGATACACCCACAAACCACCTTCGACTCAGCTATATAATTGGAGTTCCTGATCGAACTGCTTAACATCCATGATCCCAAAGACTCAGAAACAAATCTTGAAACCCAATGGCTGAAATGCGTCCAGTCCCTGCAGTAGGTTACAGGTGCTGGGCCACCCCAGGTGGAAATAGGTTTCGTGCCTTGGCCTGTTCCCCCTGGCGGCCCAGTGGTCGCCATCCTCTAGAGGCCACTGGACAGTCAGGTTTGGGCTCACAGGGACAAGACATGTGGGACCTCACAGGATGAGGGTGGAGCTGGCCCTTTCCTCCCAGTCCCAATGAGACCCCGAGTTGCTGCCCATGAACGGCCTCTCTGGCTCCTGCTCAAGCCATTTAATGGCCATGATCCCAGAAACTCAGAAACAAATCGCGGAACCCAGTGGCTTTTGGCAGAAGTGCATCTGGACCCCACAGTAGGTTACTGTCGCCGGGCCACCCCAGGGAGGAAAGGGTGCTGTCCCTCCACCTGCTCCCCATTGACGGCTCAGTGGCCACCATCCGCCAGAGGCCATTGGACTGTCAGGTTCGATGAGACACGTGGGGCCTCATGGGATGAGTGTGGAGCAGCCCGTTCCCTCCCACCTTAACGAGACACCGAGTCAGCCAACGAAAGTCCTCTCTGGCTTCTGATCAAGCTGTTTTTAGCCATGATCCCAGAGACTCAGAAACAAATTATGGAACCCTGCAGCTTTTGGCAGAAATGCGTCCAGTTCCAGCAGTAGGTTATAGGTACTGGGCCACCCCAGGTGGGAATAGGTTTCATGCCTTGGCCTGTTCCTCCAGAGGTCACTGGACAGTCAGGTTTGGGCCCCGCAGTGACGAGACACATGGGGCCTCATAGGGTGGGGATGAAGCCAGCCCTTTCTTCACCATCCCAACAAGACCCTGAGTCGCCGCCCAGGATCGGCCTTTTTGGCTCCTGATCAAGCTGCTTAATGACCATGATCCAAGAGACTCAGGAACAAATCTCGAAACCCAGCAGGTTTTAGCAGAAATCTCTCCAGATTTAATTGTTAAAATTTCAGAATTTCAAAATCGCACAGCCATACAACATCATATGTTATTCATAACCAGCAATAGAAAACAAATTGTCTAGTGTTGCCTTTTCAGCAGACCTGAGTGTTGGGGTAAAATCCCAAATAATAATGGTGGGTCTGGTGTCAAAATATTGAATGTAATCAAAGTAGAGAGAGAGTAATGAGGAAATCATCTGCCCCACAAGTAGGGGGAGGATGTGGGATGGGGGTTTTGGAGGGGTTGGAGAATGGGCACTTGTGAAGGTACAGGTGTTTCATTGTATGATTGAGACTTAAATCCGAAAGCTTTGTAACTGCTTTCATGATGATTCAATAAATAAAATTATAAAAACTAAAAAAGAAAAACGTAAGGTGGAGGTCATGCCCAATTCAATAAGCTAATCAGTGGCTGAATAAGTACCAGTACTCCTACAGTTAAAAAAAAAAAAAAGAAATATGTGAAGATCTATTTGAGACTCGTCTCTCACTTCAGAGTTTCCCTAATTATTCCAGGTTCAAGAAAAAAACATGCTTTGAACCTCCCAATTGGTCTCTTAGGGGTTCTCCATTTAACTAGTTCAATAATTCCTCCTGGGGAAATTAAAGAGGGTGTCTCTCTCTTCTTCTCTTATTCCCACATCCAACTTCCTTCTTCAATAAGTAGATTCCATAACAAATTAACACATCCTTGGGCCAGAGAGATAGTACAAGAGATAATAAGGTGCTTGCTTTGCCTATGGATGACCCTGGATTGATCCCTAGTACCACATTATGGTCCGTGGAGTATCATGCCAAAGCATGATCCCTGATCACAGAGCCAGGAGTAAGTTGTGAGCACCACCAGATGTGTCCCCAAAACCCAACCACCATCAGAGAGAGAGAGAGAGAGAGAGAGAGATTAACAATTCTTAGATTATAATAGCTGCTGGAAGCATTTTGATTAACTCAAAATAGGTTTCAGGTACATAAGGATCAACAATGAGTTGTTGAAGTTTATTCTCATATCATTGTCAGCAAAATTTGAACTTCATAAAGAAACAAAAAGCTTGATTTTTTTTAATTTGACAAATAAAACCCCAACTACTATATAAAACCTAAATATGGTCTTATTTGGGCAATGCTAATACTTCTATCAAAGAGTATAAAGTGGAAAATTACTATGAAAGCTATGTCCTTATTGCTACTTGTGTTATGTGCCTTGTTGCTACTTGTGGTATTTCACCTCCTCTTAATGATTTAGCACTGATCTGAATTCATAAGAATGCAATTGGGAGGGTGGGGAGTGGCATTGGGCCACACCTAGCAGTGCTTAGGGCTTATTCCTTGGTCTTCATTCAGAGATCACTCCTGGCAAGTTCAGGGGACCATAGAAGGTGCTTGGCATTGTACCTGGGTTGGCCCCATGTGAAGCAAATGCCCTACCCTCTGTACTATTGCTTCGGCCCCCAAGAATGCATTTTTATTTGTTTCTTCCTTTCAGGATCTGCTCTGACTTCTACACCTTAAAATATTAAAACTGGGTAAATAATCATTTTACATTAAATTTTACATCATTCTTGTTACTTTGTATATGCATTACCTTACCCCACTTTATAGGTAAGTCTTAAAGATTCAAACAGTGTAAGTTCATGGTGTAATAAGCTTTGTGTTCTCATTTGTCCAATTTCAAAATGTGTGACTTTTTTTTGTCTTAACAAAAAGGAGTGATAGCACAGTGGGTAGGGCATTTGCCTTGGACGCAGCCAACATGGCTGATCCAAGTTCGATTCCTCCGCCCCTCTCAGAGAGCGCAGCAAGCTACTTGGAGTATCTCGCCCACATGGCAAAGCCTGGCAAGCTCCCTGTGATGTATTCGATATGCCAAACACAGTAACAAGTTTCACAATGTTACTGGGTCCGCTGTAGCAAATCTATGAACAACGGGAGGATAGTGATAGTGATAGTGACACAAAAAGGGTTACCTTTCATTTGCAATATTTCATTCAAATTCATTTACCATACAACCATTCAAAAATTCCATATTTGAACACTAGAATATCCTAAACAAGACTTATGATCTTTAAGCATCCACAAGTCCAAATAACACAAATTCCCTGGATGACGTGTTCATCCCAGAATAATTTATATTCTCTGCCCAAATATGTTTCTTCTGAAGCAGTCTGATGAGTTTTGAAGAAACTACACTAGGTTTAAAGCATCATGGTTTCCCTATTACTATCACATTATGCTTTTTTCATCTCACATTAAAAAATAAATTTGATTCTGCATCATTTACATTTTTTAAAAATTTTTGTTAGTGAAACACCATGAGGTACAGCTGTAGATTTACAAATTTTTGTGCTTGGGTTTCAATTGTACAATGATCAAGCACAAAAACTTGTAAGTCTACAACTGTACCTTATAGTGTTTCACTAATAAAAATTTAAAAAAAAATTAATAAGTGAAAAAAATAAGGTTGGCCCCAAAGAGTTAAAATAAATAAATAAATAAATTTGACTCTAACTGTCCTCATTAAACTATGATATAATAGGAATTTTTTTATGTCTTTTGAACCATGTTGTGGAAACTAGTATTCAAAAAAAAAACATGATTCTTGTTCTGATTTTGATCTTGGAAATTGTAAAGATTTTCCTCTTTGGGAGATTGTTTCTGCAGTTCTGAATTTATAAAATTCTATTAAGTCTTCGCTCAGATCTCTGCATTTGAAACTTCAGTGATCTTTTGACCTTTCAGCATATTCTCAATTCATAGTTAAGGGCATTGTGACCATAAGTGTTTTATTTAATGGTGCTAAAGTATTCTACTTATTCTGAACAGCTTTTAGTTCTGTGAATTCTAAAGAGCTATTAAAAATGCAGCAATTTACAATGAGTTTTGCTTTTTTAAATTTGAATATCTAATTTCTCCATGACTTAAATGTTAATACCAGAACGTCTTGAGATAGGCAAGGAAAGCAAGGGATGATGTGGGAAGGAAGTGGTGATGGTCGGGCGAGGGCAGTCATAACAGATAAGCAGTGGTCAACATGGAGAAGGGGAAATTTCTCTCTTGGCCCTGCAAAAAGAGTTGCACGCTAGAGTGATTCCCCCTCCTCTGGGTCCTGGCTAGAGGCCTGACTGCTCTCCTGATGTCCCTGAAGAGCCCAGGGAGCTAGCCAGTTTTTCCTCTTTGCTTTTCTCCTCTCCTTTCAAAATGGAATGTTTTTGAGGTATTAAGACCTTGAACAAAAGTTTACACAAGGTCAGAAGCTCATCTTCTCAGAAACTTTCAACTTTGTAAAAGCTGCAGATACCTGGAACTGCATTGTCCCCTGAGTACTCCCAGGCAAAGCCTTTGACCACAGAGCCAGGAGAAACCCCCAGACATGACCAAGTTTGAACCAAAAAATTTAAATAAAGAAACTAAAATTAAGAAATTAGAACTTCAAACAAATCTGACTTCTCTAGCTGACAGGCAAACATTTCTTGCAACTGCAGTTTAACAGCTACCGGGTATCTTGTTCAGTACTTAAACTAGTCAACCAAAAGTTTGTTGTTGCTATTTTTATTTTTTATTTAATTACTGTGAGATAGACCATTACAAAGCAGTTCATGGTTTATAGGGTTCAGTTGTACAGTGTTCCAACACCCATCCCTCCACCAGTGTACACTGGCAAAAGTATTTTTAAGGTATACTGAGTACAACATTTTATGCTTTGGAAAAATCTGAGGACATAGATCAGTAAGGAAAATGAAGATTGGGAAATTTAGAGAACTCTGGACAGAGCCAGTCAAAATACCAGACAATGATGGAATCCTCAAGGTACCCAGATTTTCCATCAGCACCTGGAAGCTGATTTAAGCGAACCTGTGATAGGACTGGTGAAGGTCTAAGATACCAAAGACCTGAGCCCAAAGCAATAGTACACTAGGTAGGTGCTGCCTTGCATGCGTGTAGCCTAGGTTTGATTCCCAGCACCCCATATGGTTCCCTGAGCACAACCAGGAGTAAATCCTGAGCACAAAACCAGAAGCAAACCCTGAGCATCACCAGATGTAACCAGCTCCCCCGTCAAAAGCAGGACCAAAGACCACAGCAACACCAGCCCCTGGACTCATGGTCCAAGTGGATACTGATACAGTAACCCACACAGTGTACTCTGAGGGGCTTGGAAATCACAAATATTCCTCCAATATTCCTACAGAGCAACCTTCCATGCAGTGCCTGAAATTTCACTCTCTGTGATTACCTGCAGGAAGTTCACCCTCTGTGAGTACCCTGCAGTCAGCATTGCTCTCTCGCATTTTTTTTTAAATGTAGAAGTACTGCTATTCATTCAGCCACTGATTAAGCTGACTAAAGCAGGCATGAACTCCACATTATTTTTATTTTAATTTTATTTTCATAAAGTTGTTCACAATAATTGTTTACATTCAACATTTCAACATCAATCCTACCACCAGTACACCTTCTTATCACCATTATCTCAAATTTTCCCACCACCACCCAAGCCTGCCCCATAGGCAGATGCAAATAATTTGTGATTTATTGCTTGTGATGAATAGTATGAGATTTTGTGTGGCCACGAAAGCAGTTGAGCACTCCTGGGAACTCTAACATTTTTTAAATGTTTAGGGTCCTGAGGTATCTCTGCGGCATGCTGCACTCTTCTGAGATTCATTTGTGAGTCTCTGAATCATGACTGTTAATGCGCTTAAATGGCCTGATTTTGATCTCTTTCAAGATGTATTTATGGGTCCCTGAAGCAAGGTCAATAAATGAGCTTGAATAGCTGAGCGGGAGGTAGTTTGTGGGCATAACTCCCACATACCTAACTTTTGGCCATTTAATTTCTTGGGGAAGTTGGTCCCAATTTGTTGGGGTCTGGCCAGAGGCACAGTGGCAATTTGGGAGTATCAGGAAGCCTGAAGGCAGCATCAAGTTGCTGATGCACTCACCCTGCAGGTACAAGTTGACCCTCTTAAAAGATATATCTTCAAGAAGATTTTTGCCATGACAATACAGAATCCCAGACCTATAACAGAGCTTGAGTGATTCCAGCTTAATTTAAATCAGTTCACTGTTGGTGGGAGTGCACAAAATATAGAAGTCGAAATATTCTCAAATTATATGGAAGGTATAAGGACAGGGTTTATTTCCCATATAATTTATTGCAGCAAATTTTTCTATATAATTTCATTTAGTGTACAAGTGCTCTAACCACAGGAAACTGGGTTACCTAATACAGTGTGATCATAGTTCCCAAAATTTACATAGAACTTTGTATTTTTAAAGAAACTTTAAAAAGAGACACAAACACAGAAAGTAATGAATCCTTTTCAGGGGGTGCAGGCTCACATCCATGGGTGCACAGGTCTTATTCCTGGTTCTGTGCTCAGAAATCACTCTGTAAGGGCTAATGGTCCATAGGTGATGCTGGAATTTGACCCAGGATCAACCATGTGCAAGGGGTTGACTACAAGCAAGAAAAGTACTTTTACCCTGCACAGGGCTGGAGTGATAGCACAGTGGTAGGGTGTTTGCCTTGCACGCAGCCAACATGGCCGACCCGAGTTCGATTCCTCTGCCCCTCTCGGAGAGCCGGCAAGCTACCCGTGATGTATTCGATATGCCAAACACAGTAACAACAAACTCTCCAATGGAGACGTTACTGGGCCCGCTCGAGCAAATCGATGAACAACGGGAGGACAGTGACAGTGACAGTGACCCTGCACAGGAGCTAATTTTTTTTTTTTTTTGCTTTTTGGGTCACACCCAGTGATGCACAGAGGTTACTCCTGGCTTTGCATTCAGGAGTTACTCCTGGCAGTGCTCAGGGGACCATATGGGATGCTGGGAATCAAATCTGGATCAGCTGCATGCAAGGCAAATGCCCTACCAGCTGTGCTATCTCTCCAGCCCCACAGGAACGAATTATTTTTTTTTAAATTTTTATTAGTGAAACACCATGAGGTACAGTTGTAGACTTACAAACTTTTGTGCTTGGGTTTCAGTTATACAATGATTGAGTACCCGTCCTTCCACCAGCACCCATTCCCCACCTCCAATGCTCCCAGCATCCCTCCCACCCCCCACCCCCCATCCCACCCCACCCCACCCCACCCCTGTGGCAGGGCATTCCCTTTTGTTCTCTCTCTCCTTTTGGGTGCTGTGGTTTATAAAAGAATTGAGTGGTTATCATGTTCGGTCTATAGTCTATTTTCAGCATGCATCTCTCATCGTGGGAGGGTCCTCCCAACACCCTTTGCTTGGTGCCAGGAGCTAATTCTTAAAAAATAAAAATTCATGGTGCTAAAAAAAAAAAATAATGGTGCTTAAACAGGTAGAGAAAGAGGTTGGAGGAAGGCAAGGATGTTAGGGGAAGAAAAAATACTTTTTGTTAAGGTAAGATAAGAGAACATCTGTATGAGGATGTTATAGAGACAGTACAGGGGCTACGGTATATACAATGCATGCAGTAGACCCAAATTCAATGCCCGGTACCACATGGTCACCCAGTATAGCTGGATTGATCCCAGAGGGCTGCTGGGGTGGTCCAAGTTGCCATCCAGCTTAACACTGGAGGGCCTGAGACACCCCTCCTCCCAAAAATAGTATGCAACTATGAGGTTGAAAGCTAAAGGGTTACTGGAATGAATAGGGTCTGGAGGCAGGAGGCAGGCATTAGAAAACAGGTATAAAGAGTCACAGTAAGGTCTTACACAACTGTATGCAGGGTTAAGGAGCCATAATTGTATGTTGCAAGGATGCAGAACCATAAGCATGCAGGTAGACAGGTGTCATGCTCAGCAGGACCATGTTAGCAAGATACACCAGGAATCTCAGTTGGAGAGGTAAGGCAGAAGTTAATGAAATTTATCACAAGGCAGGGGTATATTTTCAGCACACAAATCACAGGATATGAGTAAGCCAATGGGGGGGGGTAGTTGAGAAAAGGGAAGAGTCTGACTCAGAATTGCCCTGGGGTACACAGCCTTGAGGTTTGCTAAGTATTGGGAGAAGTAGATTTGGAAAGAAAGTGTTCTTTTGACTCTCTCCCCATTGTGGGACAGCCAGTTGGGAGGGTGGGGACGCTCAAGGGATATGGGATATGGAAGGGCAGGGTGAGCTCTGGAAGGAATTGAGGCTAAAGATACCCACCCAGGGGGTCTCCAGATGAGAGTGGGATAGATGGAGATGAGGTGAACCAAGAGCTCCTCTCTGTAGAGCTGCCCTTGGCTCTGGCCCTTACCTTGGCCTCACTCCCCCAGGACTATCAGTTCTGTGACCACTGTCATTTCTGCAAACAAAAAGCTCTTTCCACCGCAGGATCCCGTCTGTGGAAGGGATTGGAAGGCACATAAAACAAAGAGTAACTTGCTTTGGAATTATATGTGGATGTAAGACTCATATGAACTTCAACTGTCTGAAATCCTAACTCCTCTCCTATAAAGTGAGGTTATGAATATTTACTCCTAGAAGTGAGTGAAGATGAAAACAACACATACAGAGTCGCTGGAACATTGCAAAAGCCAGTACAACCTGATTCTCTGGCCTTTAAAAATATATATTTAAATTGAAGGAGCCCTCAGAAGAGAGTTTGGAGCAGGGGGGAAGGAAGCAAGTAAAAATAGATTCTAATGTGGAGTCAAAGTGCTGAGGACATGAAATCAGACTAGAGCCTCGTGTTTGTGATTTCCTCTGCCTGCCTAGAAAATTCCCCTTTGGTTTTTCTTGTCCTTTAGTTCCCTTCATAGAGGACCTCTCTGACTACCTGGCTAAGTAGATGTACTCATCATTTTCATAATAATCATGGGCTTATTTCTATCCTGATATATTAGGTTATATGTGTATATTCTCTTTCTGAATATTTCTTCTTCTTCTTCTTCTTCTTCTTCTTCTTCTTCTTCTTCTTCTTCTTCTTCTTCTTCTTCTTCTCCTCCTCCTCCTCGTCCTCCTCCTCCTCGTCCTCCTCGTCCTCGTCCTCCTCGTCCTCCTCGTCCTCCTCCTCCTCGTCCTCCTCGTCTTCCTCGTCCTCCTCGTCCTCCTCGTCCTCCTCCTCCTCCTCCTCCTCCTCCTCCTCCTTCTTCTTCTTTCTTCTTCTTTTCTTTTTTTTGGCTTTTTGAGTAACACCCAGTGATGCTAAGGGTTTACTCCTGGCTTTGCACTCAGGAATTACTACTGGCAGTGCTCAGGGTACCACACGGGACAACTGAGATTGAACCCAGGTCAGCCGTGTGCAAAGCAAACACCCTCCCAATATACTATAGCCTCGATTAATCCATAATTTTCTGTCTCACTAAGACTCCTGATCACAGGAATCTGGTCTGTATCCTTCACCATAGTTCCCCCAGCTGGTTTCATATCTCCACACTGCAGCTCACAAGAAGTGTTTGTAGCATACACTAATCAATAATGCATCTGCAGTTTTCCCCACAGAAGAGTATGGTATCGGCAAGGCCCCAGAGAAAAGCATGACAAACTTAGAGTGAGGAGAGTATAACAAAGAGCTAGCTTATGAAGAAGTGAGAAGGGGGAAAGGAAATCACTGACCTAGTGCTGTACCTCAGGCCATTGGGACCTCATTGTCTCTCCAAGACCTAAAAAGCATGGATCATTAGAGCTGGCAGAATCTCCTGCCCCCACACCTGCCTGTCTTCACCAGAGCATCTCAGAGAGGGGGGTTGAGTCTCCCTTCCTGCCCCAAGCAGAATCCCGGCAGCCAAAAACCTCCAGAACCCAACCACAGCCATGCTCAAGGTCACTCTCCACACGGTTGGACGACCCTCACGCATGAAGAAACTGGCAGAGGAACCACAGTATGCAGGACCCATGGCTGAGATCTCCAAGCCTGCTCAGATCAGGACTGGGTCTCCTCCACCTAGATCCCCTGTTTTCCAGTAGCTTGGCAGTCACACCCACAAACTGCCCCCGGTGCCATGTAATCTCATCAATGGCCAAGATCCAGAGACTATAAAACAAAGCTCCTGGAAGAGAGCAATGCAGTTTCTCACTCTCAGACGGTCCGGCAAGCTACCGAGAGTATCCCGCCTGCACAGCAGAGCCTGGCAAGCTACCCATGACGTATTTGATATGCCTAAAACAGTAACAATAATGGGTCTCATTCCCCTGACCCTTAAAGAGCCCCAATACACCATTGGGCTACACTAGCGCACAACAGAGATGAATGGAGATGTTACTGTGCCCGCTTGAGCAAATCGATGAACAATAGGATGACAAGTGATACATTATATCTGAGAGATAAGCAGAGAGAGAGAGAGAACAAGGTCAGAGAAAAGGGCCTTGTGATAGCACCTGGGATCATGGTATGAGCTGCTCCCCTGCCTCACTTCTCCCATAAGGGAATCTTGGCACTCTCGGCCAAGTTGGCTGTTCCCAGTGTGTCATGTACTATGGCTCTGCATCCTTTTAACCAGGTGCCAGACATCACCCTCACCTCTAGTCTGCTTCAGCCCAATGCAACTGAAAACCAGGAATGAGAGTAGCAGGGGAGAACAAATCTGGGCTCTGAAAAGAGGATCTGAGGTGGAGAAAGCCCATCCCAAGAGCACAGCCCAATAAAATCCACCCGAAGTGTGGAATTTCCTGTCTAGAGTCTTGCTAACCAAAAGAGTGTGACTGATGTTCAGATTATATCACAAAGAGAGAAAAGGAGTCACCTTCAATCCCCAGGAAATTGGATCTGTTCCCAGTCTCCATGGGACATATGAGCTGTTCTTCCAATGTTTGCTCTTAGATATGCCTCTCAAAAAAAAAAATTATGCACCATATGAAAAAAATAGATAACAAAGTCAAATAAAAGCATAAAATCCTGGTTACATTGATATTTTTGCTTCGAGGTTTTTCCAAATCTTGATTGTTCTAGTGCACATAGGTCATTTCCAATAAGAAAAACCTCTCAGTAGCATCTCCTAGACCAGTGTGTGCATACCTTAGTATTACCCTAGAGCCAGGATTTGCCAATCTAGCTCCATATCTACCTCTGACTATCTGTAGGGACACTGCAGGCCACTTAGTTACCTTGGATCTCAATGTTTTACCTGCCTGAGTATGAAGATTTGGTCTAAGAAGTTCATACATTAGGAATATGTATCTCACGGAGTCAGGGTTGACCGACAAGTTGAAATTCTCAGGGTGAAAAGCATGAATTTGGGAGAATTTCAGAGCATCAGTTTCCACAAGAACTCACTGGTATCTGTCTTCTCCCTTTGACCTAGACCTTAGTCCTTTGTTTGTCATTAGCTCTACCAAGATCTGCCACTGACACATGCTGGTGCAACTTGCCAGTGGCAAGTTACTCAACACCAGATTCTGCCCCGTCTGGTTCTGCCTCCATGACTCACAATCTCAATCTGTGACTCTAAGTATCCTCCAAGGTCATCCCTGCAGTGTCCGGGTTGCCCTTGTGGCTCTGAGATTCCCAGATCAACTCAGGGCTCAAAAGCTCTCTCTGGCTGCTGATTTCTCCTGTGATTTGTTTATTCCTTATATCTATGTTGTTTTCCTCCTAATATAAAGTAATAGAATTATCTTATTCTCTTTCTATCTCAAGCTAACATTTCTCTCCTCTACCTTCTGGCTGCTGCAGTTTCCCTGTATTCTTTTGGGCAGAGGCTACACTTCCACACCCCAGTTGGGACCTTGAAACCCAACCTTCCCTTCAACAGTGATGCAATAGCAAGTTAGTTGCTCATCAGAGTGACTATAGCATTCAGCATTCTAGCTGGAGAATCTTGGAGTGTCCAGGGACTTGCTGTTAACAATGATGGATGGATAAAAATAAAGCCAGACTGCCCAGAGCTTTATGGTCCCTCCCCCATTGTTTTCAGACCTATGATATACTATACTGCTGAAATTCTATAAATTTTCTCTTATGATATGACTTTTATGCTGTGATCCTACAGATTGGAAGCCCTACTCCTATCTGCGTGGTTTGCTGAGTCACGTGATCTGCCAGTCTCTGACTCCCCTAAATTAGCCAGATTCCTCTAAATGGCAAGCACCCTAAAAAGGTGGTTACACCTGCCTTCATCTTCACAGTTTTAGTTACTTTACAGTTCAGACCACAAGCAGCGGTTTCCACCTCTGTCCTTTATTCTTTCCAGGTTTCTTTAATACCCAACTCCCTTAACCACCCTGCCTCAGCTTTTCATCAAACTTGATTGTCTTTCTTTTGGTGCTCCCAGTGATACTAGCAGCATTCACTGGCTCATTCCTCCCCAATGTCAAGGACAAGAATCCTTGGGTAATAATACGAAAGCACTATTTCTGGTTGAAATTTGTACTCCTCTTCAACAGCAGTTAGATTCTTTGAGGCAAGTTCCCACACCAATTTCCACAACTCATGCATATTGTTTTGCTAGGGGGCCATGCACAGCGTTACCCAGGTACTTTACCAGTGATGGCAGGCTGTGCTCAAAGGACCACATGTGGTGCTGGGGATTTGAACCAGGCTCACTGCTGTGCCACAGACTGTCATAAGATGACATTGCTTTGTCCTTTCTCCCTTGCCACAAGGAGCTTAAGTTTATCGGGTCACACCCATCCCAGTGCTCCCGAGTTACTCCCATTCTTTTGTTTATTTGTAACTACTTCTCTATGCTCTCTTCCCCAAACAGTTAATGAGCTTATTCCCCAAACCTGTTTCTGTTCATTTGTAAGGTCAGATATTTCTAGGACACTGAACTTGTATTCTAAGTTAATATTGCCTTTCTCCTCTCCTTATGTCTTTTGAATAGTTTACTTCAAAATGTCCTTTTGTTAAGACACAAGAAGACAATTAATATTATGCTTTTGTAACTTGGGATTTAATTGGCTTTGAATATTATTCATTCCCGGGCATCTGCTTTCTCAACTTAAGCCTCAGTTGCCCTCATTTCCTAGAGCCCACAAAAGCAGGGTCCCAACAAGGGACTGGATGAAACCAGGGCAAGCGGTAAGCTATGTGCTACCCTGGTATCGAAATGGGCCTGGCCAAAGCGCCACAATTCTTAACTATAAGTTAAGAGCTTGATCATGACAGCATTTGTAACGTGTGTTTTTGTAAAAAGAAAAAGGGGGAGATGTAGGATAATGTTGGTTTGTCCTTTCTCCATAAGGAGCTTAGGTTTATCGGATCACACCCATCAAAGTGCTCCCGAGTCACTTGGGACTAGGTAATGACGAGACTAGGACCCTGCTAGGGATAGGAAAGACTAATCTGGCCTGAGCACTGTAATCTGAGATTGAGATGACTCCAGGAGAGCAATTTTATAAGCTTAATGCATCTCTTACTTTGCCCATACAAAATAATTAATATTATGAATGCTTATATGTTTGTTGGACAAGGAGAGAAGAAACACACTAATGGGATTCTGCCCTTGGTTAGGTCATCCTGCTAAAAGAGAATCTGTCCTAGAAGTAGCATCCCCTGAGGGGAAGAACTTTACCCCTATTGATTGGGACCACACCTATGTGTAAGCCCAGCCCCTCATGGTTTGGGGATTTAACTAGACTGTAAGAGTGGGTTAGGGGATCAAGATCAGATCCAGGGTAAGAGCCAGAGGGAGAAAGGGGTTCCAGGTCAGGGGCGGTGTGGGGGGAGGAGAGAGAGAGAAAGAGAGAGAGAGAGAGAGAGAGAGAGAGAGAGAGAGAGAGAGAAGAGAGAGAGAGAGAGAGAGAGAGAGAGAGAGAGAGAGAGAGAAAAGCGAATGGGTATGAGAATGGAATAAACAGCATCTGATCAATCCACCAGCTTGGCCCTCGCTTCCTCCACGATCTGCCCCATAGCCCAGGCTGTTTTCCAGCTGGGGCGGCCCGGGTCCCCCAGAATCTGGGCAGCCAGAAGGAGAGTCATTGGGGCCACCCCCTGGCTGCCCTCAGAGTTTTTTTATGACTCATGCATATTGTTTTGCTAGGGGGCCATGCCCAGCGTTACCCAGGTACTTTACCAAGTTCTTTGCTCAGAAGTGATGGCAGGCTGTGCTCAAAGGACCACATGTGGTGCTGGGATTTGAACCAGGGTCACTGCTGTGCCACAGACAAGGTCTCCATTTTCATGGAATGATGTAGAATCTCAACTCAACAAACTTGGTTCCAGAGGGGAAACTCATTGGCCAGGGAATCTAGAACATTGTTTGACACCGAGAGGAAGGGGATGGGTCTGAGGCCTGAGAAAAGAGAAGCCTGAGAATTTTTTTTTTTTTTTGCTTTTGGTTCACACCTGGTGATGCTCAGGGGTTAATCACGGTTCTGCAGTCAGGAATTACTCCTGGTGGTATTCGGAGAACCATACAGGCCAGGAATCAAACCTGGGCCAGCCCATGTGCAAGGCAAGGCAAATGCCCTACCCACTGCACTGCGATCACCAGCGCCGACGTCTGAGATTTGAGCTCCCCCAGCCTTTGTTTGCTTTGTTTGTACAAAGGGGCCAGGGGCAAGGGTGTCAGCTTGAGTTTGTCTCTTCCCTAACTAGCTTTACAACATACTAGAAAATGTGGCTTCCAGCACCCAAGTTTTATATCTTATTGCTGTGTATATGCAACAGGTACACAAATCACAACTTGCAACTCCCCACAATAAGTCTATTGAAAGTTAGAAATAATTGAGTCAAACAATGGGAAGTTGGAGACCATCTGTATGTAGACAAGGCTGAGACCACAATACACTGTAGAGTGTGTGTTGCTCCTCACTTTAGTGGCTGGGGGCTCTGGCTCCTCTCTGAGTCCCTCCAGGATCCTGAAAGCAACATCTCACTCACCTGGGTAAACATTAATATTCAGGAATGTGGATCAGGGCTAGATTATTTGCCATGCGTGTACGAGGTCCTGGATTTGACCTCAGCATGTTCAAATCATTCAAACTTCAAGAATGGATTTTACTATGTGTGATTTTTTTTTCACTATCAGAAATCTGGGGGGTCGGGGAGAATGATGATAAGTTCAACTATTATGATTCAGGAACTTTTGTATTTCCCTCAATTTCTAGGTGTATCCTTGGAGCATGCTAACTAGAAGCCCACGAAGTCATGTTGACTAGAAGGACAGAGCAGGCCTTGGCATATTCTCTCCTTTACAGAATACTGATGAAGAAAAGATGCTTGGCTGTCAAGAGAAGCCGTCTAACTCTTGGTTATGAGAACTCCTGTGGGAAACTGGTCCACGAACAATATATACACATTAATGGCTCCATTGTGTTGTTGCAGTCACAGATTCTTCTCTTAGTTTTTCTTGATGATAACAGAAGGAATAATGGATGTGCTTGGTGAAATCTGGTACCCCTTAGCACCCGGGCACAGACAAACTTCACAGATCTCCAGGCCAGCCAGTGGTAGTGGTGTTGCTGAAGAAACTTTGCGCATCAAAATCAGAAATGTTGAGGCTGCAGAGACTGTACAGGGGTTCACATGCCTCGATGCGCCCACCCAGTTCAATTTCCTACACCACACAGTTCCCGGAGCACTGCCAGGTGTGGGCCTGCTGGCTCCTGACACTGCCCTCCACCCTGGTACTCCATCAGCACCTCATCCTCAGTCCCTTGCAGGCCTGGTTGCCTAAGAGTCTTCAAGGACCCCAGGAGTCTCCTGAACATGATTTGAGGGCGCGCGCGCACACACACACACACACACACACACACACTAAAAAAAAACCCCAAAAGCCACAAGTATTAACTCTATTTAACCACACTACCTATACTTGAATACTTTCTATAATACCATTTTGGTTGATCTATAGTATTTTTTTTTTTTTTTTGCTTTTTGGGTCACACCTGGCGATGCACAGGGGTTACTCCTGGCTCTGCACTCAGGAGTTACTCCTGGTGGTGCTCAGAGGACCATATGGGATCCTGGGAATCGAACCCAGGTTGGCTGCATGCAAGGCAAACGCCCTACCTGCTGTGCTATCTCTCCAGCTCCAATCTATAGTATTTTTAATGCATTTCTTTCTATAGCTTTACCTGTGGCCGGAGCGATAGCACAGCGGTAGGGCGTTTGCCTTGCACACAGCCAACATGGCCGACCTGAGTTCGATTCCTCCGCCCCTCTCGGAGAGCCCGGCAAGCTACCGAGAGTATCTCGCCTGCATGGCAGAGCCTGGCAAGCTCCCCGTGACGTATTCGATATGCCAGACACAGTAACAACAAAGTCTCCAATGAAGACTTTACTGGGCCCGCTCGAGCAAATCGATGATCAACAGGAGGGCCTTTACCTTTACCTATACTATAAATAATAAATTAAAACAAACAAAGTTTAAAACAAAAAAGACCTGAATTAGCCTGGACCTGGATCCAAATTCCAAAACCAATCATCCAGAAAGGCGAGGCTGGAAGGACATGGGAGAATGAATTTACTGAGATTTCTGGAGGCAGGCTAGGGATGTACTGGACAGTACAGCACTTGCTTTGTATGTGTGAGGTCCTAGGTTCAGTTCCTGAGAGAGAAAAGCAAAACAAACCCGCAGAGATTTTCCTGGGCCCCCACCCCAAGAATTAACCCCCTTAAATTCCCATCTTCCATCCTCCTATTCCCCCACCCCACCAACAGGTGGGGCTGTCAATAAAATCCACTCCAACTTCCTTTCACGTTGCTTAATGTTATTTGTTATTATCCGAGGCGGGGGCGGTGGTGTTGTTTTAGGAAGGTGCTTACACAAACTGTCACACATAATTGCCCCAGCCTGCCACCCAACGAACCAGATACCGTCCATGACACTCGCCTCCACCCAGTTTCTTCCAGCACAACAAACAGCTGCTCATTTCCGCCCCCGCATCCCGTGTCTCCTGCTCCGCCCTCCACCAGGTTGGGTCCCTCAACACCTCCTTAATCATGTGCATGTGGACTTTCAGTTGAGTTTCACCACGTGGGCAGATGCACTCCTCATAGTTGAACTCCCAAGTTTCCTTTACCTTTGACACAATGAACTTTTCCCAGGTAAAATCTTGTGCTTTCTTTCATCGAGCCAGTTGTAGCCTATGGATTTTTTTCTTGGGGTTATTTTCTAATGCTTTGATGCCCATGACCCATTTAACCCACAATCCACTATCAACAACCTTCCCTTTTTTAAAAAAAATTAATTTTATTTTTATAAAGTAGTTCACAATATTTGATTACCTTTAATATTCGCATACAAATTCCACCACTCCATCCCGAAACCCAACCCCTCCCCCTGAAGCAGAACCAAAATAATTTATTTTGTATTGTTTGTAAAGAATAAACTGCTAAAAATGCTCCAAAAAACTTTCCTTTGGGGAGACTGTGTGAAAATTATTGTATTTCCCCCAGGGTCATTAATCCCTTCTGTAAGAGATTAAGAGATTACTAATATGTTGTTTAGAGATAGTTTAGATATTGTTTAGATATGTTGTTTAGAGATTGTTTAGATATTAGAGATTACTAATCTGCTGCTGTCAGCCCCCAGCCCTTGCTTCTGCAGACTCTTCCTGCAGGTCTACAGTAGCACTACCCTCCCGTTGTTCATTGATTTGCTCGAGTGGGCACCAGTAACATCTCTATTGTGAGACTTGTTGTTACTGCTTTTGGCATATCGAATACACCATGGGGAACTTGCCAGGCTTTGCTGTACAGGCAGGATACTCTCGGTAGCTTACTGGGCTCTCTCAGAGGGACAGAGGAATCGAACCCAGGTCGGCCGCGTGCAAGGTAAACACCCTAACTGCTGTGCTATTGCCCCATGTGCTCACCCCACCCTCATTTCTGCCTAAATGCTCAGGGTTCTCCAACCTGCAATCTGGAACTTTTTTTTTATTCCCCTACTTGCTCTGACCCATTTCTGCTGTGGTTGCCTGTGAGTAGTTTGTGTCAATGCAACTTCCCTCCACCCAAAGACTACTCCAGTCCCCACGCGCTTTTTTTTTTTAAACTCACAGATCAGGATTATGGGCTCTGGGCTTGAAACAGTCTTTTCCACTGCACCCTTGATGGTATATCGCTTCCTCTTTTTTTGTAGTTGCATTTGTTAAAATGGCACAGTGCAAAATGATTCATTGTAATTGTAAAAATAACACCGGTTTGAACCAGAAATTTGGAGCTTAAAATTTTTTATTTGTTTTGTTTTAGGGGGACCACACCTGGCTGTGCTCGGGGAACACTTGTATCCAAATTGGCTGTGTGCAAGGCAAACACACTACCAACTATAATATTGCTCCAGTCCTAATAACATGTTGGAGGTCTTTTGTGGTCACACCCGGAGATGCTCAGGGATTACTCCTGGCTCTGCACTTAGGAATTACTCCTGGTGGTGCTCAGGGGACCATATGGAATATAGGGAATTGAACCCAGGTTGTCCGTGTGCAAGTAGAACACCCTACCTGCTGTACTATCACGCCAACCCCAAATACTAACATTCTTTGGGTACAGTATTTCTTTTTCTGTTGTTTAAAAGCTACAGCTTTAAAGAAATATTTGCAACTATCTCACTGATACCCCACTGCCGATCCAGCCACTGTTGCACTTAGTATTTATGGGTGAAGGATTACATTTGGCTCTAGGGATGCAATGTTCCCCCTCTAAGGTGCTTTGGGGGGGTCTCAAGTCAGAGGGAATGGGAAGTTAGAACTTTGTGCATAAAACTCAAGCTTCGAAAGTCTCTAATCTAATCCAGAGAGAAAAGGGAGGTCGAAGAAAATTTTTCTGGTGGAGTGAAGTGAAGTTCTGAAGAATTAGCAGGAATTACCTTGGAAACAGGGAAGGGCATTTGAGGCCATAGGGAAACAGCATGTATGTATCAGGGAGTGTAATGGGGCAAATGAAATTTGGTCAAATCTAGAGCTAATGACTGTATCTGCTAGATTATTAAATTTCTATTTTCTCTTAATAGGCCATAGCTATAAATGATGTTGCAACAAATATATTTCTTGGATTCTCTTCTACAGAAACTGAAACCCTTTTAGGATGCTAGGCTGATGACCCATTTATTATTTAACTCACTCTTCGCTTTATTTCAACTGTAGGTCACATTCCATATATTCCATCTAAGAGACAAACTGGACTCTAACTTTCAGGAATAGAAGATAAATTTTGGCTGAGCATGTATCCCACCTAGCCATGTCTATCATGATCCCTACCCATATTAACTACCAAAATTCAGTGGAGCACTTTGTATTACAACAGGGACAATCAGCAAACATCGCAACAAAAACCAGGACTCAGAGACAGACATACGGAGTTTCTGAAAGGGACTGGAGGGTAGAAAGCGGGAAACTGAGTGAGAAGTTGACATTGTACGTACTGACCAAAATGTGCTAAAAACTCTCACCCACTTTTTTTATTCACTTCCTCTTTTTTATTCAAAAAAAATTTTTTTTAGTTATCCTAGTTTAGTTCTTAATTATCATCAGTGAGTTCCTAAGAAGGAAGGAAGCAAGCACCACCTTTCTTGAATAACTGGGCTATTTTTGGTTGGACACGCTATGTCCACAAACAAAGCTTTGATTTAAAAATTCTAATAAAAAAATTCTAATAAGCTTCATACCACAAATCATGAACTATACTTATTGCAATTCCTCTTATTATTCTATTGTTTTTCTTGACCACTTAATTTCCTCTCAAATTAATTTTTATTCATCCAGGAGACACCGTGCTTTCATGGTCCACAAATTTCTTGTTAACTTGGTTGTTTACAACCAAAAATACTAAAAGTTATACCGAAGTTATACCAATGCTTTTCTGGAAACCTTAAATGAATAAACTGCCTCATAGTTGGTATTTATTATATAGTGTTTTCAAATCCCTTTGAAATCTCAATACGTTTCTACATGCCTCTTTGCAGAGGATTTTCTTTTTCAGATATGAGACCTGTGTTAACTTATTCCTTCAGTCACTTCTACCCCCCAAAAAATGTTTATCAAGTCACCTGTTATGTGTGGGCCTCATGCTACATCCATCTGGCTAATACCGAACAGGGTCCAGGTTCCCACCACCATTGCCAAACCTTGGTCAGAGCTAAAAGGTTACTTCACATTTTCAATGCTTTAACGTAAATGACTTCTTTGGACAGGGGAGATAGTACAAGTGCTAACATACTTGCCTTGGGTCTTGCTGACCCCAGTTCAAAACTGTGACACCACATAGAGTCTCCCAAGTATCATCAGAGTTCAGTCCTGAGCACTGAACTGGGAATAGCCCTGGGCACCAATAGTGTAGCCTGCCACCTCCCCTTAAATGTTCTCTTCATATAACATGCAAAGCAAAGATGTCTCCACCACAGGGATACACCTAATTTAATCCCTGAAACCCCAGGACAAATCAGTTATAATAATACCTTTCTCTATATGGCCAAATTATTCTCAGTCATCAACATTGAATTAATTAGATCACAGCAAAGACCAGAAAAGAAGCACAAAAAAATGAAAAATTTAAAATTCCTTTACATAACCTTGCCAGTAGAAGAAATAAAGTTACTATTGTAAATTTAAAGAGAAAAAGGCAAATGGTTCATTTTTAATTGCATGAATGCCTAAAAGAAGAAAACAATTTTTTTCTGTTGCAGTAAAGAATATATTTTCTATTTTCCAGCTAAAGCAGGAAGGTAGATGGCAGGTGGGAGGTGGGAAACTGGCAGTGAATTTGGGGGTCATAAATAAACTAGGATGGGATCTGAAGACACTGCTCTCTGACTAGCCCTGAAGCATCCTAAAGCATTATTACTGGAGCCACTTCATAGACACAAGGATCGAGTTATGGCACAACTCTAACTGGCACTGGTGTTGGCTTAAGAGAAGCCTGGGGCCCTCAGGAGAGGCTAAACTTCAGCAGAAACAAAAGAGCTTTGATAGTGACATGAACGAAGACCACCAAAACTGAGCTTTTTATGACAATACCATTATCAACTCTTTTTCTTTCTTTTTTTCCCACCGCTTTTTGGGTCACACCCAGCTATACTCAGGTGTCACTCCTGGCTCTGCATTCAGGAATTACTCCTGGTGATGCTTGGGGGACCATATGGGATGCCGGGGATTGAAGGCAAACGTGCAAGGCAAATGCCCCACCTGCTGTATTATGGCTCCTCCCCACCACCACCACCATTATCAACTATTATATACACAGAAAACTCCAGGCCAAGACAACTTGAAAAATATCCATAAATAAGTCTGTCCTTAAAGTCATGCAGGGCTCTCTCCTCCTCCGAGGAAGTCCACATTGAATGCATTCCTCTCTCCCCACCACCTTCTTCATTTTGTCTCTGTATAAAACTATTTTACTTCACTCTGTTTCTTCCTGAAGTTCTTTTCTGTGAAGGAACAGTAATGCACCCAAAAAGCCTGGGTAAAATTTGGGTTTTTTACAAAGACTACTTCTTCCTCCAGCCTCAGTCCATGGTTCCTCGAGAAATGGGGTGGGCGGGGATCACTTCCCATGGTGTGCAGAACAACTGGACTTCAGGTACAGCTCGATGGAAATCTCATGGGGTTGGTGAAATGTGAGGTCTGTACAGTGCAGAGGCTCATCACAGACTTGCTCATCACAGATCAGATTTCCCAGGCACTTCCCAAGTGACTGAGCTGGGTAGAGATGGAAGTGGTAGATTTCCTTCTCAAGGTCACCGTCTCTGCCTTCTCCAATCTTCACATGAGTCACCTGGTCATCACTGTACAATAGCAAGATAAGGAAACAACCTAAATGCTCAATTATGGATAAATGGATTAAGTAGTTATGGTACATAGAGTCAAAGGAATATATACACTACGCAGCTCAAGAAAGAAAAAATATCATGCAACTTGCTACATCAGCGATGTAACGAGAGGATATTATGCTAAGTGGAATCAAAAGGAACAGAAAATCTCTCTTATTTGTGGGACTTAAAAATACACTGCAAGGTAACAACAAAGGACCAAAAGCACCTTAAAAGCAGAACACTGATCCTGCCTTTGTTTACCTGTATTCCTTTGTCAGATTGTGCTGAGGTTATCTCTTGCCCAAAAATTTCCAATAGCTTTCAAGGTAATCTCTTTTATTTGCCTAACCTGAATTCAGCTATTGTTCAGATATTGTAATCTTTTCTAAATTCCTTCAACCTCAAGTTGAGCAAGGATCTGTCTATTAGTCTGAGCTATTACTTTGTGCCCTGGGTTTCCCTTCTATTGTATCTCTAGAGAGTCATTGTGGATGCATTTTTCTCAGGTTACCTTATCTCCTGAGTAGGAGTCTTCAGAATACCCTATCTCAGTACAGCTACTTCTCTTTTCTCTTGGAATTCTGTCACAGATATAATTTGCACACCTTCTCAGATTCACTTGACACACCAACCTCTTTGCACCTTTGGTTGCTTTGACATATAGACCAGCCTCCAGCCCTGCCCCTGACACCCTGGTCTTGCCCCCATCTTCAGACACTGAGCTCCAAAATTTGGAGCTCCAATGTAGCCTCACAGCTCCTGCTTTGGCTAGGATTGACAGGCCTGGGGCTCTGGCCCTGCTTTTCCTTTTTGATTTGGATGTAATGCCAAGCTGTCATACTGGGAAAATTCAGGGAAACTCATTTCCCCAGCAACTTTCCCAAGGTGATGGAAACATAGTCCAGAAGTCCAGGGTAGGGGGTATAGTTCAGTAGAAGAGTATTTGACTATTGAAGTCTAAGGAAACAGGTGAGCTAACACTTGTGGAAAGACTGATCAATGTCACCAAAGGCAGTAGGCAAAAAGGAATAGATACCCCTCCCTTCTTCCTTGTGGGGCTGTTCTGGAACACTGTGTTCTCTATGGTTCCGAAAAGAAGTACAGTGAGACTAAGCAAATTGTGTGATTTTTCTTGAAGTGGTGACCAGTTCAGCAATACACTGCTTTTTATTGGCTCTCCATCTTTTTATGTATCATTTCCTCTTCTCTGTCTCTGTTTCTCCCTCTGTTTCTCTCTCCCATTTTCTCTCCCTCCCTTCCTCCACCTCTAATATTTCTCTAAATAAAACATTCAGCTTTCTCTTTATATCTTCCTGAAATGCTTATCTTTGTGGGAAAGCAATGGAAAACCGAATAGAGGTTAGGATTGACTTTCCTTTTTCTGCAAGGAGCAGTTCCTTGCTCAAACCTGAGTCTCATGGCTTCCCCCAAGAGCTTGGGTGGTGGAAACCAATTTCCACACCATGCAGATCAAATAGAACTCAAGCACTGCTTAACAGCTGCCTCATAGGGCTGGTGGAATGGTTGCTTTATGGAACGAAATCAATCATAGGTGCCACGGCAGATTTTTCCAGTCCTAACTAATCCTTCCAAGTTTTTCCCTACAGAGACTGAGGTAGGTCAAGCAGGAAGGCAGCAGTATTCTTCCTCCCTAGAGGCTACTATCTTCCTATCTCTCCACTTCACCCGTCATCTACATTATTCCATAAGACAGCCAGGAGACAGGTGACCTGTATCAATTTCACCTTGATTTTTGCCTCAATTTATAGAATCCTTATCCCCTTGTCAATGTGAAATCCCCTTGTTTTATTCCTGATTGGCCTTGAGTGATATAAGAATCATTGGTCTACAAAGTCCAGGTGTTTATGAATTTGTAGTTTACTGATCACTTGATCAGTTGATATCCCTTTACTCATCAATCTGCTCGAGCGGGCGCCAGTAACATCTCCATTCGTCCCTGTCGCGTGCTAGTGTAGCCCAGTGGCATCTGCTTGTTCTAGGAACATGAAGAGCCTCAAACCGATCCTTTAGGGTCTTGACGAAGAAGTATGACCATCTCGTAGGTAGGCGGCCACGCGATCTTTTGACATCCCGTGGAATTCAGTCGGTAATGGCTCTAGTACAGCAATCATCTCTAAATCTCATTACGTGTCCAGTCCATCTGATTTTCGACGCCTTGGCAAACAAGACAGCATCCCTGATTCTTGAGTGTTGATGGAGGTCGGAACTCCGGATTCTTTCTCTCATTTGAGTGAAGCATGATACTCCAAGCATAGCTCTTTTGATTCCTCTTTGAGAGACCTGAATGGCATTCTCATCCTGTTTTCGTAAGGCTCAGGTGTCTGAGGTGTATGTTAATATGGGAAGAGCAGTGGAATCGAAGAGATGTGCCGGAGCTGGAGGTTCTTTGTCCTCTTAGCTATTTATTTGATGTTCTTGAAGGCGTTCCAAGCTGCTCTCTTTCTCCTGCACAACTCAGGAGCCAGGTCATTCGTCATGTTGACTTCTCGACCTAGGTACACATAACTGTTTCATTCGGAGATGGTCATTCCATTAAGAGCGAATGGAACATCAGGAACAAGACTGTTTCTCATAAACATTGTCTTTGTGAGATTCAGCTGTAATCTGACCTTTCCACACTCACAGTCGAAGTCGGTCAGCATTTGTGTCACTTGGCTAATGTTTGGTGTTATTAGAACGATATCAGCAAAGCAGACGTGGTGTAGTTGCCGACCATCTTTCTTCATTCCCATTCCTTCCCATTCCAGTCGTCGCATGATGTTCTCGAGGGTGGCACTGAAGAGTTTCGGTGAAATGGTATCACCCTGCCCAATCCCTCTCTTGACATGGATGATTACTTCTTGGTAGAATGGTGAGATCCTGGTATTGAATCTGTAATACAGCTCACGATGGATCCTGTTGTATTGACTTTGAATGCCCTGTTTGGCTAGGGCTTTCATGACTGCTTCAGTCTCAACAGAATCAAAGGCCTTCTTTAAATCAGTGAACGTTAGACAGAGCAGCATCTTGAACTCCCGAGAAACTTCAATGAGCTTGGTTATCGTATGGATATGGTCGATGGTGCTGAATCCTTTTTGGAACCTGGCTTGCTAGCATGGTTGTCCTTCATCCAGTGTTCTGCCAATCCTATTCAGGATGACTCCAGTGAACAGCTTGTAGATGACAGGCAATAGGCAGATTGGGCAATAGTTGCCAATGTCATGGATGTCTCCCTTCTTGTACAGTAGTAAAGTCATGCTGGTTTTCCTTTGGGACGAAACCTTGCATTCAGAATAGTGTGTGAAGAGCTTTGCCAGTGTATTGATGAGTACTGACAGTAGGTTCTTCAGGTGTTCAGTTCTGACCTTGTCTGGGCCAGGTGTTCTTCTTTTCTTTACCAACGAGATGGCATGTCAGATTTTGGAAGGGAGAACATTGGTCACGACATATCCATTCTGCGGAATTTGGTCTGTGGGCAGGTAGACGTGGCTATCAAAGAGAGTAGAAGTCATGAATAATCTTCTCCATTGCCCTTCTGGAAGATGTGATAGATCCATCAGGACGTCAGAGGGCAGTCATTTTGGTCTTGTATTTGATGAAGGACAGGCCGGCATTACAAATGCTTTTCCCGGCTTCTGCCACATCTACCAGCACTGCTTCTCTTCTCTCTTTGAGGTCTTCTTTGATCGCTTCTCTGCACTGCTTTGCGAGCTCAGACATTCGCTTGTGGTTGCCTGAGGCATGCACCAAGCCACGTTGGCAAATAAGCTCAAGAGTCTTTGAAGACAGGCATTTCCTTGTGGTTATCTCTCTCTTAGCATTCCTCACACAATCATGGAGGTGCTGAACCAGTCGATCATATTCCTCGTCAATGTTTTCAACGACAGCATCTTCCCATGTTGCCGCAACAGAACCAAAGAGCTCCCAGTTGGTGGTCGTTCTGGAAGTTCTGTTCTTAAACTTTGCAGTCCTTTCTTCCCGTTCTGCGAAGTAGAATTTTGCATGAAGGAGATGGTGGCCCAATCCCGTTTGGAATTTTGTGACAACAGCAACACCGGTAAGGCAAAACCGTCGATTGAATATGATGTGGTCAGTTTTGTTGTGGTACCGTCCACCAAGAGACTCCCATATCCAACGTTTAGATTTGGCCTTCTGAAACTGTGAGTTACCATGGATGGTCTTGGTCGACATGATGAACTCAGACTGTCACCCTGTTCGTTCCAATCTAGACCATGAGTCCTGATGTGGAGCTCTTCGTCTGATCTTCTCAGTCCTATCTTGGCATTAAAATCACCAACAATGATCTTGTAAAAGGTGTGGTCTTCTTTATAGAACTTTTCCAGCTCCCTGTAGAACTTCTCAATTTCTCCTTCATCATAATTGGATGTTGGTGCGTAGACAACAAAGATAGAAACTACCAGCAGTGAGCCACATCTATTCAAGTGTAATCGTCCGATTCGGGTTGTTAGGCATTCAAATGAATCAATGCTCATGGCTAAGTTCATGTTGACAAGGACACTGACACCACCAGTGCCTCTTTTGTCGCATGTTCCAAGGAACAGTTCTTCACCATTGTCGAAAATGGCGTGATGTGATTGATGCCTTCTCATCTCAGTCAGATTCATGATGTTATATTTGATCTTTCACACTTGTACCATCAGGTCCTCGATGGATGCATTTGATGCCAGCATACGTGCATTGAAAGTACAGTCATTTTGCCTTTCTTCGTTTTGGAAGCCTAGTTCGGCTTTGAGACTTTTTTCAGCCTCTCCTTCCACATCCTTCTCAACGCTGCCATAATGGTGGCTCCTTCAGGGTCAGGTGAATGAGACCCATTGTATTTACTGGATTTGGCATATCAAATATGCCACAGATAGCTTACCAGGCTCTGCCGTGCAGGTGGGATACTCTTGGTAGCCTGAAAACACAAATAAACTTTACAGGTGTTCCTATTCAGGCATCAGTGCTGGTATGATACTCTCAGTAGCCTGCCGGGTTCTCTGAGAGTGAGAACTAGAGAATAAGAAGTCTTCAACCTGTCTTCCTCCAAGGGGCCCTGGTGAGAACAGCCAGGCACAGGGATAGGAGACTCTGCTTTGTTCTCTTCCGGGAGCTTGGTGTTATAGTCTCTGGATCCTGACTGTTGATGGAGTTACACGGCAGTTGGTGGGTGTAATTGTCTAGCTACTGGAAGGTGGGGGAGCTGGGTGGAGGAAGTCCAGTCCCGAACCGAGCAGGCTTGGAGATCTCAGCCCTGGGTCCCACACACCTGGGTTCTTCTGCTGGTTCCTTCATGTGTGAGGCTCATCCAAGCGTGTGGAGAGTGGTCTCAGCATGGCTTTGGCTGGGTCCCAGAGGTCTTCAGCTGTCGGGGCTCTGCTGGAGGCAGAGAGGGAGACTCAACCTGCCTTCCTCCAAGGGGCCCTGGTGAGGACAGCCAGGCACGGCGGCAGGAGCCTATGCTTTGTTCTCTTTCGGGAGCTTGGTGTTATAGTCTTGGTGTTATAATATATTTAGCTTATTATACAGTTTAAGGAGGTGATTGGCTCCTTCTCCATGTCCAGATCTCTCTCTCTTTTTACCAGTCCATGATGTCACTAATCTGTCCCTTTGATGCCCTTGGTTCAGTGTAAGAAGACCAAGTCCTGACCTCCAGTATATTGGATCCAGTGTATGACTTACAGGTTTCAGGTCTGCAGTTCGAACCTTGTAACCTATATCCGCTGGCTGGCACCTGCTGTACCCTAGCTCTCATATCCCAAAGCTGAATGGGTCACCGTTGCCTCAACATTTTTGGTTCTCAGGCCATGTAGGTGAGAACTGCTACTTTCTTGTCACCTGACTGGACACAGACAAGGGGTCAAAGAGAAAATTTCTGGGACAAAGGACAGAGGGTGTTACATTGGAAGCAGAGGGTAAGGATGCCAGATAATCTAGACAGATAATCTAATTGGTCTTCATAGGTCTTGCCCACTCAAGGAGACAGCTTGGCTGGGCACACCTTTTATATCTTAATATTTTCCATCTCCATCCATTCCAATTATCTATCTCACTAGCTGTCTCCTTGAGTGGGCAAGATGCTGGGCAGGAGCGATAGCACAGCGGGTAGGGTGTTCGCCTTACAAGCGGCCAACATGGCCGACCCGAGTTCGATTCCTCCGCCCCTCTCAGAGAGCCCGACAAGCTACCGAGAGTATTCGATATGCCAGACACAGTAACAACAAAGTCTCCAATGGAGACGTTACTGGGCCCGCTCGAGCAAATCGACGATCAACAGGAGGGCCTTTACCTTTACCTTACCTTACACCCAGCATCACACGGGGGTTACTCCTGGCTCATGCACTCACAGATTACTCCTGGTGGTGCTCAGGGGACCATATGGGATGCTGGGAATTAAACCCAGGTCGGCCACGTGCAAGGCAAACGCCCTACCCTCTGTGTTATTGTTTCAGCCCCTTTTCCATGTTCTTATCAAGGCCTTTGGTTAGCCCTTCTTTTTGAAGGAGCCCACCATTCTCTGGGTAATAACTCAGCTTGTATGCAAACAACCCAAGTTCAATCCCCAATATCACATACTGTCTGCTGAGCACCTCCAGGTGTGATCCCTGAGCACAGAGCCAGGAGTAAGCCCTGATTAATACTGGGTGTGCCCCTAAAACCAAATCAAAACAAAACACGGCTGTAATCTCTGGGAATTTTTTTAAACAACAAGATATAAATCATGTCTAAATTATACAACCGTGTTTGTAGTTTGTAGTGGGCTATTGTTCTTTCTCAAAGAGAGAAGCGTGTTATATAACCACCTATGTTTGCATATGCATAGACTTTGCTGCAGCCCTGGGGAATTGGGTGGGGCTAGGCTTTTGGCAGGGCAAGGGAGAAGATGATGAGAGAATGAGGAAGGCACTGGCTCAATCTTTGTTTACTCCTGCCTGCTGGTCAGACCATAAACCAGAACTTTGAGTTTCAGAAAGAAAGCCTATATTCATTACATGTTCTTTCTCTTTCTTTCCTGTGTAACTAAATTTAATTAAGATTGACTACTAGGGCTTTCTTGCTCTCTGTCCCCACTGATGACATATAAATTAGTCCACGTAAGGAAGCTGGGAGAGATGTAAGGAGTATCTTGGACCTTCTGCCCTGTTGGGAGCAGAACTTTAACAAGACCTGAATTTCTGGGGCCAGAGAGATAATACTGACCTGGACTTCATCCTTGGCACCATAATCCCTCCCTCCCTCCCTCCCTCCCTCCCTCCCTCCCTCCCTTCCTTCCTTCCTTCCTTCCTTCCTTCCTTCCTTCCTTCCTTCCTTCCTTCCTTCCTATCTCTGTACTCAGTGTTCATTCCAGGCAGAGCTTGGAGGAGCATTTGTGGTACAGGGGGCTGAATCTGGGTTGACCACATGCAAGGCAATATGCATCTACACATCTCTCTGGTAACCTCTGTATAGCTCTCTGGTCTCTCTACCTTTTATATTCCTTCCCAGTTTTCCTCCCCAAATGGATGGGAACACCTGGGATCTGAGGTCTTGACCAAATGTGTTCAGTCTTATGAGTGGTCATGATAGCTATAAAACTGTCAGAGTGCCAGTGAGCATGAATTTGATGTCAAAGTATTGTGATGATCCTATAATGAGCTGATCCGCTTTTGTTCTCTTGGGTTGCTGTAAAGGAAGGGATCTTGCAGGGGAACCAGGGGAAATTTTCTTCTCACTGCAAATCTGACCCTAGTGTCACCGTGCTGAACTTTTGGTTTAAACTCAGGCCTGTTTGGCCTCTCCCCCTCTTCCCTCATACTCCCATGACCTCATGCCTGACATTAGTCATGTAGCTAACATTTTCATTCATTCAGTCCCGAGACTCCTCAGGCCAAGATAGCAACAGATCCCACAAGGAAAGATTCATTACCACAGGACACTCCATGACCTCTGTCCCCTATGCCTCCCACAGAATGATCCCATACTGGAGGTGCAACACTGCTCTCCACTCCTTTTAAAGTGGCTTTAAAACTCAGGGCAACACTGGCATCCACCGCATCCACCAGCTTTTAAAGATTCTGCTAAAAGTCAGTGAAGAATTCCAGATGACCGGTTGCCCAGAGTGAAGTCACAGAGAGTCCCAAGCAGTAGAACTTCTGTTTTCAAAGGGAATCACCTGACTTTGAGAGATGTTCACCTACCTGTAAACTGTCCCAAACCCATACATTGGGATTCATGGGGAGGTTTCTTCATGTGAGAATGATGGATCACAAACTTCATTTCCAGCCCCTCTCTGATCCCTGGAGAACTAAGAAGTAAGGCTAAAACTCCAGGTTTCTAATTGTGACTTGGTCTTTATAGTGACAAATAGATATATCCCCTGTCCCCATTACCTCACAAGGGCACAATGGCTTCTCTGAGTCTAGGGTTTAAGTAAGGTCTTTGTACAGTGAGATAAGATAAGAAGCCCTTCCAGATGTCTGTCCCTGCAAACCCTCCCCAGAGAAAGACCAGCACAAACCACATCTGTTGAGGAGAGAAGTTATTGATGAGTTTCAAAATACCTTCTATACAATTGCATTGTTTTCTGGTGCATTTGAGGTCAAGTTGACATTTGAGTATCACTAGTAAAGAATAAAAATTTTAAGTAAATACCTTGCCAAAAAGCCTTGCTAAACAGTGCAGATTTCCAACTAGGTGTATTTCCTGCTGGCTGACTCCAAGACTAATCCCTTGCTTGTAGCATCAAGAAATCTTTACCCAGTCAATTGCAGACAGAGTACACACTCCTTCCCAAGTCCTGCATCCCATCTGAAGAACACTGGTTTCTCTATTGGGTTCTTCTTGGGAGAATTACTGTCACTGAAAACAATCAATTTTCTCCAATCTATCAGGTAGTGAATGCTCACCAGGACAGGAACACAGGGAGGTGGCAGAAATTAGTCTTGTTGACTTGACCTTAGGTCCGAGTCTCATTTAATGAAAAGCAGACATCTGAGGAAACTTCTCTCTTGAGGAGTTGAGGAACAGACTGAACCCCAGATGGGAACCATCTTTTCCCACACTGGACCAAACCTCATTAGGAATGGCAAATTCCTGGTGGTTAGTCATCATCATGGTTTTTTTTTTTTTTTTAACTTCATGGTTACGTTGTGGACTTAAGATAAACACAAGTGGGTAGTGATCATCAAAATATAAGTTTCTCACATCTGCCTGCACGCATCTGCATATGTCAATTTTTCCAACAAAGAGAATATAGGTACAAAGATCTCTAGGGCCCCAGTGGAAAAATCCATCAATGCTCCATGCTCATTTCAGTGCCTCTATTCCATCCCAACAGAAATCGTAGCTGTGCAAAGCAGAAAAACAAACAGGTGCTAGACTGTCACTATTATCTTCCACCCACTCGCAAGGCTGACACTCCCTCAGCTCATGTCCTCAGGAGGTGAGTGATGAGTCTCTGCAGAACACGCTCCAGGCTTTCTGGCTTCTGCTAAGCTGATTCTCTGTGCAATGCCCCATCCTAGGCTGCCACTCTGGCATTCCCAGGTGAAAAACTTTGCCAGTCCTTCTTGCACACGTCCCCCATATTACACTTCCCTTTTCTGACACTCAGGATTATATTCTCTGACTCCACCAACCCCTAGCAATTCTTGGCCAACATCTCCAGATCTTTCCACAAGAGCTCCAATTTATTATAAAGCAATGTTTTCTTTCAAATTGAATTTGTTGACCAGAGCCCAGTTTCTATTTACAAAGTTTTCTTGAAAAGCATCCACTCCATTAGAACACATTCTAATCTGTAGGAATCATGAATCTAGGCACAGGTCAAGAAAAGGCCCAGGCAAGCGAGGAGCCCTGAGGCTGAAGTCTCTCTACACAATGAGATGAGCCATCCCTCAGGACCCTCAAATATACGCATAACAATAGGAGGAAGACACCAGGTTGGAGGCAGAAGGTCCTGCATTCCAACACCAGCTGCTTACTTTGGAATCTAGAGCACAGGGTTCCAGAAATCACTGTGTTCCTTTTGCCTCTGAAAAACAGCACAAGGAGCAACACTTCCTTCCCATATATCTTGAGCAATGCAGATATGGTGTGTTTATGTAACCACAGTAAAATTGTTGAATATTATTCACTTGGTGAGTGGTAGGTGAACTCCCATTCAACAGTTTTCATTACAATTTGGTGTAGGTGATTTAAATCTACCTTATACAAAAGCAAGTTAGTTATTAACTTGCCAAACAATAATACATGTTTGTATTAGGCAAATGCCATGCAAAGCATATATTCAAAGGTAGTAAAATATCTAAAACAAATTTGAAATAGAATCACACTTAGCCTGTTCCTGTAGATTACAATTATCTTTCTATTTTAATTTTCCAAAAGCCTAGGGAATACTCCAGGTGTAATGGCCTGATTCTGGAGTGAAAGGTGAAAAACATGCAATTTCCAAAGTTCTCAGATTTTGGGGACCTCTTTGAGCTACATCTTCTCCACCTAAAACCCCATTTCATCAACCTACCTCAATGTCATTTGAAAATAACATTCTTTACAATAATTAAAGAAAAACACTTATGTATTTAGTTTATTTGACCAATCTTGTCAGATAAATGTTGGTTTCATTTGCATGACATTAAAAACATACTTTGTGTAGGAATAGTCACCTACTTTACAATGTTAAAAAATATTTACATGTGAGAAAGATTCAGGAAGGCATTTGATATAAAACATACACAGTATGCTATTTTAATATACAAATGCTTGAAAAAAATACCCATAAGAATTACAAAAGTAGCATCATCAAGAATTTACAAAAGTTTCTGTTTTTCTTAAAGGTCATTCTCATCCTTTGGGATGTACAGAAATTATGTGGTTTACACAGTTTTATTCACATTCAAAACATCACGTTTTAAATGTTTTACTCATAGCATATACAGTACAAAATGTTTCCATAGGAACATAGTAGAACCTGTCACTAGTGGCCTGTTGCAGGATGGCTTCTAACAAATCAGTTAAGCCATTTTTAAAGACACTAGTTTAGCTTATTGCTTTGTTAATCAAGTTGTTTTAATCCCCCATATATAACTTTATACTAGATTCTACCCACAAAGGCTCAAAGAATTACCAGATAATATATACCAATATATATAAAACAACTGTTCTGATTTAAATGAAGTGTCCTTACTTAACTTAGAACCAAGAATAGTAATTTTAAGCTAATTATCCTTGTGATTGGTACTGTTAAAACTGAGAGCAAAGTGCACAGTGAGTGGAATCATAAACAATCCTTCCCTGATCATTTTCAACTTCTTTCCTTTGAGTCATGCTGCCTGAGAAATGAGAACTTTGAGATCTGGTTAGATACCAGAGTAGTTTCACAAATCAAACACACAAGAGCCACGCGTGGGGTCCCATGTGTGAATCAAGGGAGCCCCCCTTCCACTCCAACAATGGGCACAATTCACTATACAGAGCCTCTGTGAAGAGTGGGCAGGACCCGCGTCCGGGAAATAAATACTAGATCTTTGTTCAGATCAAATGGATGTCAAAAATCAGCCGTATTCGAGGGTCGGGGGACCACGCACAAGGTTGAAATAGCCGGCCAGTGCTCCCAGATCTATGTAGAGAGACCGTTGCCTCTTCAGCATCTCAGATTCCTCAGTGCTTCCTGTGCAGGAAGAATCTGAAAAAAAAAGGAAACAGAAAAATTATAATAATAACAATAAAGCAAATGACCAAGCAGCAAGAAGAACTGTTCGCTCTTCAAAAAAAAAAAAAAGAATATTTGGGACCTAATGAAACAGCACTCCTGCTGAAATTGTACTGAAGACCAGCACAGCACTGAAGACTTATGGGCACACTTAGATGAAGAAAACAGAGTTCCATAAAGAGTTAATGATAAGACATTAGCTACATATTCTGGCATGCTTTCTAATATTCCAGATGGTTCTCTTTAACCACAGAAAATCAGACAAGCAGAATGCAAATGAGCATTCCAGGCTTGATATCTGGATTGGAACCTAAATGGATGAAGAATAGTACACACTGGAATAATAAAAATAGATACTACTCTTTTCTCCTGGCCTGTTCAATACTCTTGGAATGCACTCTGGCATTCCTACATGGAAAAGATTCCTTCCTGGCAGGATTTTTAAGCAAAGGAAGACAGAAGCAAGTTGACTTCAGACTCAATGTTTTATCTGTCCAGAGAAAGCCTTGGTGACTCCGAAGCAAGGCCTGGAGTGGTTAGTCGTAGCTGAGTGAGACAGAACTTACACTTGGCATCAGGAAAAGTGTCAGGCCTGGTTGTTTTTTAAAAGGCAAATGATTGTTACAGTTACAAAAAAGAAAGAAAGAAAGAAAGAAAGAAAGAAAGAAAGAAAGAAAGAAAGAAAGAAAGAAAGGGCAAAACAGAATACTTCTCATTATCTGTGTTAAACTACATTTGTACCGCACACCTTTCATACATGGTCGGTACCTGAGCCCATCTTGTTTTTATGCTTTGACTAACATTCATGCTGAAATTTCTCAAACAACCATGGCACCGAAGAAGTCATTTTGGATTTGTTTTTTTGTTCAGTGAGGCCAGTCACCAACTCCATCAGAGACATGACAGAAGTGGAAGGGAAGCCAGAGGCAGCTGCTTGGAACACAGCAGGGAGTCATACCAGTAATGTTCTCCGGAAGTTCCAACTCCTTCCTGCTCAGCAGTCTCTTCCGCTCAAAGAGGGCTGAATCCAGGCTCTGACAGCGGGGCTGGTCCTCTCTGGGGGGGTTCAGGGCATCATGTTTCAGTAGGTCTGCGGCCCTGGGCCTGTGATTGGGGTTCCTCTCCAGAGCTGCCTCCATCAGTTCTCTCATACCAGGACTGCAGTCATCGGAAATATCTTCTAAAGGAGGAGCCTGCTTGTGGATCTAACAACAAACACACTCTTAGCATTCCTGGTGTGGAAATCCCCCCCTTAAGGAGAAAAGCACTTGAGCAAAATTTCCCACTTCAGGACCCACAGCAAATGCATCCCATCCCCTTAAACAGTGGATTTCCAAAGAACCCTGCATTAAACCCATCATTTGGTTTAATGAAGTCAAAGATAGTGCTAGGTTTGAATAAACAGTGACAATTTTATAGCTAGGCCAAGGGATCAAGGGTCACAGGGCGATGACAGGACTGTCTCTGCTCCCAAATTTCTCACTGGTATAAAGGGAATTTCACATGCTACCACATGCTCGGTTAGCACGGGAATCTAAATTCTATGATCTGTGTATGTGTGTATCAGTGTTCCAAGACACATATAAATTGCTTCCTTCAAAGGTAACCGATGCAACTAAGTGACCATTTATTACTACACACCTAAAGGAATAATGTAAACTTCTACCCCATTCACGTAAGTAAGTTTCCACTAAAATGGTCATGTTTTCTTAGGAAAAATGGGGTTTCCCTCCCCAAGGACAGCCTTGCAGCTGCTTCTCCCAGGGGCTTTTTCACCACTTTCTCCTCAAGTATGAGTGTTACTGGAGAAAGAGTAGGCTGAGGTGGTTTTCCCCTCTGGCTGAACCCCACTTACTATGTACAGGTAGGAAGGGTAAGCCGAGCGAGGGTAGCGCTTGACCCACGGTGCGGTGCCTGTCTGCATGTGGATAAGGGTGGCCCCCAGGCTGTAGATGTCTGCTTTGGTCGAATGACCCCTGCACAGGATCACCTCTGGACTCATGTAAATCTGAAAGAGAAATAGGAACCATCTGTCAGACACTTTTCATTTATCCGGGATTTCTTGTCCCCAACCCAATTCTCTGGCTCAGCAATCTGCATCAAATGGGTTGCATAGGGTAGCCCTCTAGAAGAAATCAAGGAGAATATTGCAGATATTCCTGGGAAACCTTTGGCCCAAAGTGTCCCTACAGGCAGACAAAGTCTGCAAAATTTGCACCTTTGCAAAGTCTCACTGCACACTCAATAGGGCAGGCCCAGCACAGAAGGACCCCTGCAGCCAATAACCCAACAGCAGGTTCTGCAAACCATCGTCTGCTGTAATTTATTTATCCAGTAATATATCAATTTTCCTATTAAAAGAAACTCTTTAAGTACACACCCTCACCTTTTGGTGACCTAAATGTGATGTCTGTAACACCACAGAAACAGTTGCTGACCTTTCTGTAATAAATTGTGAAACCTTTGAACATCTACTGTAATGACATAGGTAGCAAAAGTACCAGGGGAGTCATTCCATGAGTCGGAGAAAAGAACTTTGAGTGCAATAATGCAAAAGTGATCATCTTAATTATTCATGTCTGTAAACAATGTATTTCTCCCTACCAGGCAGCCTATGGCAAAATAATAAAGGCATGTCAATATTAAAGTTGGCTATATTCTGGGTAGTTCTATGAGTTTTGATGCTGAGAAACCAGGGCTAGTTTTACACTAGTTTCTCTAAGTTTATTTTTAGAGGTTGGGGAGCCCTGGTTTACATCCCTGTCAAAAGCCCTGGTTTACATCCCTGTCACATGGGCTGGGAGTAACTGCCCAGCCACCAAATGGAGAGTAGCATCTCTCAGTTCTCTTCCACCCCTCAATAACTACAACAAAAAAAATGAGGTGCTTGGTTTCAAAATTTAAAAACAAAAAGAAAAAGGCAAATGGTTGTTAATATCCTAATTTTTCACATGTAGCTTGAGAGAGCTGTTAAACTGTCTGCATTTGACTATGGAGAATGTTCCCAGAACCATTTCAGAGTCATTTCTGGGTAAGCACAGAATTGGCCAACAAAACCCAGGAAATGGCTCAGTTTCCTCATCCTGATTCTCCTCAGCACACTTTCGGGTAGGCTGCCTTGTGCTCCTGCGCTCCCTCCCCTCCTAGGTCACTCCTCCTGCCTTCTCTCTGTCTGTCTCAGCAAACTGACTAAACCCTGCTCCTTCTTCTCAAACGTTCCCTGCTAAGTTCAGTCAGAGTACTTGGACTTGAAGGGCTTTCTTACTAAGTCCGATCACAATGTTAGCCATAAATACTAGGGCTATCCAAGGACTGACTACCCACGTCTTTCTTCTTCTCTTCTTCTCTGACTCAAGTTTCAGCACAGTGGACACTTCTGGAAGCAATAGCGGGTCCTAGAACCTCCCCTTAAATGCACAATTGGGGTGGCAGTATGGTCTACCTAGTGACCTCAACATGCATGGTGCAGAGCTCTGGACTCCTCTGTCCTGCCAACAGCAAACGAGGAAGGGCACGGTGTTCTGGGGCTTTTTGGGCTAGTGAACTGCAGGCATGAAACAGATCTGGTATAGCAACCAAGCAAAGCTCTGAGCAATACAACCAGAACAAGGGAACCGGTTGCTGGGGGTCAAGCCCTGCACTTTCCAACATGTTTATTAAATAGGCCAGAGAGGTGGAGTACAGAGGTTGAGGTGTTAGTCTTGTGTGTGGTTGACCGTGGTTTAATCCCTGGCATTGCATATGATCCCTGAGCACTTCTGGGCATGCCACTAACTCAAAAAGAAAAAAAAGAAAAAAGAAAGAAATAGAAAAAAAAGCCAACATGCTTACAAGAAAGGGCAAGAGATTTTGTGGGTGTGTCTATGTACCCACACATATTATGAAGTCTATGCAACTTATATCAAGGAAGATCAACACAAGATTCAAAGTAAGGGTTTCGTTTTGTTTTGTTTTTGTTTTTGGGTCACACTCAGCAATGCACAGAGGTTACTCCTGGCTCATGCACTCAGGACTTACTCCTGATGGTGCTCAGGGGACCATATGGGATGCTGGGAATTGAACCCGGGTCAGTTGCCTGCAAGGCAAACACTCTACTCGCTGGGCTATCACTCCAGCCCCAAAGTAAGGTTTTTTAAAACAACAAAAATACCTAAGGTCAGGGGATGTAGATCAGTGATAGAACACAAACCTTGCATGTATGTGATCCTACATCTAATCCCTGGCACCAGAAAAAAAAAAGTAAAAACACTATGAAAGTAATTTTATAAGTTATTTGCATTCATACTTTATCCTATGTACCATGTAGTTCAAAAACAGTAGTCTTTAGTACAGGCCAGATAGCTTTGTACACATACCATATGGTTACAATATAGTGGTCTAAACATAAATGAAAGCTGAGAGAGAGAGAGATCAAAAAGGTGACCTCTATTTGTATTTCTAAGCTATAGTGTATGGATCACATGTAGCTATGCTACAGCCAGTGGTCAGGTTCTAACAGAAAGCATAAGTGTATAGTTGATATTGACTAATTATAGCTTATTGGTACTTTAAGTTTGAGGAGCAAAAAATAAGTTTTCTGAAATGCTTCTTTGGTAACTTCACAACCTTATTTTTATCAAAATTCCAATTCAGGAGCTAATGAGTAAATGCATCTCATTTGTGAGCCAGTTTCTGAATCCCAAAGCCAGTTTAACATGTTATAAAAATCAATTTACATTTGCTGAAAAAAATGTGATCCAGAAGTAAGCACAGGGTGATCATGCCAAGCTCAGGCCTACATTCTTTTACTGCTAGAGATTCTTAGTAAGGGCATGTCTTTCTCTAGTTATTACAAAATGTTCAAATTGATCACACTTCTGGGAAGAGAAAGGTATTTTCTCTCTTTCTGACCATAAATAGCTTGTTTCTCAAACTGACTCCTAATAAATCTAAACTTCTGACAACTGCCAAAATAGGCTGAAACATTTCTTCCTCCCCAAACCCAAAACATCAAAAGCATTCTTAGCTTTTGTGGTTGGGTGATTGAGTCTTAAAGTCTGGGACTAAACAATCTTTAACAAAGCCTACAATTTTCTCATCTGAATATTACTCTGCTGAGAAGATTATCAATAATCTTGAGTCCTTTTCAGAGTAACTTCAGTAATACTAACAAAAGCTAGGATTTCTTCTGCTGCCCAAGGGACATTGCTATTTTGTTTTTGGATCTTCCTGGCAGGCTGGGGAGATCATATCGGGTGCCAAGGATTGAATTGGGGTCAGCCTCCTGCAAGGCAAGTGCCTCACCCGCTGTCCTATTGCTCAAGCCCCAGGGGACACTGTGCTTTGAGGAATTTAAGAAAAAGTGGATGCAGACTGTGAAATGAAGCTATAATTTTTTTCCCACTGCAACTGAGCTTAATTAAAGGTTGTCACTTTGTTGATCCTCAAGCCAAAACTGGTGATCTGGAAGCAAAGGTGTACCCATGAACCCATTCTCCATTCCCTGTGAACAGAGAGACAACTTTCTATAAACTCTCTCTCTGAGAGGGAAACAACTTCCATAGGTATTACTCTTTCAACTTTCAACCCCAAGGCTATTAGACCCTGTTGTGAATAAATTCAAGGTTTTTTACTAATTCAGGTAAATTTAAACTAGGTCCTTTCACTCACTGTATCACTGTATCACTGTCATCTGGTTGTTCATCGATTTACTCGAGCAGGCACCAGTAATGTCTCCATTCATCCCATCCCTGAGATTTTAGCAGCCTCTCCATACTCATCTTTCCCCAATGCTGTTGTATTGGATGCTCTTTCAGGGTCAGGGAAATGAGGCCCGTTATTGTTACTGTTTTTGACATATCAAATATGCCACGGATAGCTTGCCAGGCTCTGCCGTGCGGGATACTCTCAGTAGCTTGCAGGGCTCTCCAAGACATAGATAGATAGATAGATAGATAGATAGATAGATAGATAGATAGATAGATATAGATATACATATGGATATAGATATAATCTATATATAGATTATATATATATGAAAGATAACAGAGAGACAACCTTCTACAAACTCTACAAACTCTAACAAACTGAGTGAAATATATATATGTATATATGCATATATACATATATATATTTCACTCTATGATTTGTTGCCTACTGTCTGAACCCCATCAAATATGGTGTGGTAATTATGGAAAATGGGCAGGGAGTATCTTATGATATGTTGTGCAGTCCAGGAATATGTTCACTCATATGTCCTATCACTCACAAGTCCTTTCACTCAAAAAAAAAATGCATAAGTACTTCTAAGATCTTGGTCCTGCTGGGCTTACCCCCTGGGCCATCCCCAGTCCACACAGGAATTTGACATATGACCAGTGCTTCACAGACACTTGCTCTACAAATCAACTCTCCAGCGAACAGTGTGACTATTCAATTCAATGGGTTATTAGGAAAAATGCATAGATGTGAGACTGCATTTCTCTGTTTCTCATTTGGATCCAAGTTTTTCAGTAATGTTTATAATTGGTTTCACAAATAAGTAAGATGTTATAGCCAGCTTATATTTCAAATGGTATTTATTTGTATAATAATAAACTTGAAGCTTATTATAGGATTTCCTAAGATTAAAGACAGGTCTGAAAAGTTGGTTTGCAATAAATATTATTTAATGACTATAGTAATTATACAGTAATAGACCCAAAACAGTAATATTAGTTATAATATATATGTACATATATATTAATTTTAAAACCTACATGGTGGTTAGACTTTAGCTTTTAGACTTGAAAATCTACCTCTGGGTCCAAGTCCCAGATCTGTCTCTGGTAAAGTGAATTTGGGCACTTTAATTTAACCTCCTTAATCTTACTTCCTTATTGTAATACAGGAAGGAATGACACTAGTATTTACTAAGATAATAGTAATTACCAATAGTAGAATAGTTGTAAAAATTGAATAATGCAACTCATTTAAAGCACAGAAATGAGTATCTGGCACAGAGCAAGAAATCATTGAACGTGGACAATGATTTAATGTAATGTTTTTCTCCCTTACTTTGTTCTCTTTCACAGTAATTTAGAAACATCCTTTTTTTTTTGACTCTTAATAATTTATTGGCCACTTTTGTGTGGATATAATAATTACCTCTGTTCCTCGGAGGTCTTTAGGAAAATAGATGTCTTCAGTCATTTGAACGCTCAGGCCAAAATCCACTAGAACGGCTTTTGTAGACATGAAAACAATGTTGCTAGCTATAAAGAGAGACAGGTTTTCAGTATGGAATCGTTCATTTACCCATAAACAAAATGATAACATTAGCTAGAACAATGAGTCCAAAATCAGAATAGATTAAAATGCTTCTTTGCGACGTAGGTTTAGTACATTCATAAGTAGAGAACAAAGCTAGACAAGAATTAGAAAAATCTATTGATAAATTCAGATCCATCAATAGCTCTGTTAATAAATTATGATAGATATTAAACAAGGTATGTATGATAGATAATACATGCTATTCTCACTCATCCACTATTTATTCATCTGCTGATGAATGGACAAAGAAAATGTCACACACACACACACACACACACACACACACACACACATACACACACACACACACACACAAACACACACACTCCAACCAGGAAAAAAGGGAAGAAATCTTGTCATCTGAAATAACATACATGGACCTTGTGCTAAGTGGAAAAACTCAGAGAAAGACAAACACTGTATGAACTGACTTGTATGTGGAACTACAAGGCCCTAACTCAGAGAAACAGAGAACAGACCAGTATTTGGCAAGGGTGAGAGTGAGGGAAGAAAAAAACGGGTGAAAGTGGCGAAAGGGTAAAAACTTCCAGTTATGAGATGAACAAAACCTGGAACTGTAATGTACATTTGGTGACTATAATCAAGAATTCTGAACTGTATACTTGAAAGTTGCTAAATCAGTAGATTTTAAATCTTCTCACGGCAGGAAAAAATTCATAACTACACAACATAATGAATTTGTTAACTAATCTGATAGTGATAATTATTTGCCATATATTACATAGCTCATTACATCATAAATATTTAAACTTATACAATGTAAGATGTCAGATATATCTTGACATGTAATATTATAATATGTCTCAAAAACTGGAGCCTCAAATTTTTTAAATAAGCACACTATTACTAAGTTACTTTCCTTACAGAGAAAAGTAAAATACCCAACTTTTTCATCAAAAGTGGTGCTAGTCCAATTTTTCTTTAGATATCAAGGGTTCACAATGACTCTCTTGTCTATTTCCCTACCATCTCTCATTCACAGAAATTAAGTTAAGACTGAATTAATGAACTGTTGTTGAATGGGTGTTCAAAATTAAAAAGCTATTTGTTTCTCAAAAATGTGTGCGTATATGTATGTTTCTAAGCAAATTGCTCGAGCGGGCCCAGTAACGTCTCCATTGGAGACTTTGTTGTTACTGTGTCTGGCATATCGAATACTCTCGGTAGCTTGCCGGGCTCTCAAATTACTATTAAAAAATTTAAAAAAATTTTTTTTTCTTTTTTGGTTTTGGAGCCATACCCGGCTGTGCTCATTGCTTACTCTTGGCTCTTAGAGAGAATCACTCTTAGAGAGCTTAGGGAATAATATGCTGTGCTGTGATCTGGCCTGAGACAGCCACCTGAAAAACAAGCGACTAACCCACTGTACTACTGCTCCAGCCCCCAGGAAATTACTATTTTAAACAACTTATTTACTCTAGCTTAAGTAGTACTTAATCAGCTGTGCAGCCATGATCTTTTCTAGAACACCTGGATAACCATCCTTCCTATAACTCTGAAAGATCTAGTGACAACATTTGATTCTAAGAATGTGGCTCAGGAACAGAGGGGAGGAAGGTAGTAAGGGATCAGATAAAAGGGAGAGGCCCACTTGTTTCCAGTCTCAATGCCCTAAAGGGATGCATAAAATGAGAACTCACGTTTAATGTCATGGTGTATCACTTTCTTTGAGTGTAAAAAATCAAGTCCCTTGAGAACATGCTTTGTCACCCAGATGATTTCAAATTCTCTCATTGGTCCACAGCTCTCCAGTTTCTCCAGCACAGACCCTCCCTCGCCTGCTTCCATGAAGAGATGGACAGTTTCACCCCAGAGAACGGCACCATATAATTCAGCAATGTTCTCATGCCGAAAGCAAGCTTGGATCTCCACATCGGATGGCTTAAATTGATCCACTGGAATCTAGATCACAAAAACACAAGTAAGAGTCTAAACAACCCTCAGAAAGAAAATATATGCATAAGATAGGGCAACCCACCAACCTAAAGGGAAGTAAATTTCTCAAGGATATTCTTGAAAAATTTTGTATGAAGCTGTGCTGCTGAGTAAAAATCATGTTTACTTTAAATCTGTCCTTCTATATTATGTCTGCTTTAGGCAAACAATTCATAGTAACATTTTTTTTAAATAAGAAATATACATTTGGAGGAGCACACCTAAGGATGTTTGGGACAACTCCAGAAAAAGTTCAGGGGTCACTCAAAGCAGTGATTAAGGTACTATCCGATGCTCAAACTTGAACTTGAGACTTCTGCATGTGCTCTAACCCCGTAAATCATCTCCCCCACCAAATATTATTTTTACTTACAGTGCCAAAATCCAGCCAAAGAATTATGCATGATTAGATCAAGGCAGATAATTTCAATCTGTTGTATATATAATTTCTGTGGTATTAGATTTTAGTTTGTATTTTGAAGATATTATATTTCACTTTTAAATCGCCCACATCCCAACTTGGGTATGCATTTCCTTTTCTTCCCGTCACGAGGTTCTCTACTCTCTCTAGCGAAGCCCACATTTCATAATGAGTGTGTTTTCTTTTCTCTTTCTTTCAAACCAATGACTTACCAAAAACTATATTTATATATAGTACATATACATATAATATTATCACAATATCACAAAATATCTTTGGTTGCACAATTGATGCTCAAAGAATATAAGTAAAATAAGTACGGGCCAGGAATTCTAAGGAACATCAGAAATGATTAAATGTATACTAATGTACAGCAACAACGTGAGCTGTATATAAGTATGCAATATCTACAAAACACAGCATTTGGATTAAAAACATAGATTAGACATAGTTTATGCCTCCATTGGTTAAAAAAAGAAAACATTTTTGGTATTTCTGTTTGTTTATATGTTTTGGGCCACACACAGTGGTGCTCAGGGCTGACTACTGGTTCTGTGCCCAGGGATCACTTCTGGAAGGCTCTTGGTAACCATAAGTAGTTCCAGGAATCAAACCTGGGCCAGTCACATGCAAGACTGTCTTTCTGGCCCTGTTGGTTAAAAAAATAATAATTACATTTACATTATATCCATAGAAATTTTCTAGAAAAATATGTAAGAAGGAGCCAGAGCAATAGTGTAGCAGTAGGCCGACCCAGGTTTGATCCCGAGCATCCCATTCAGTTCCCTGATCACCACCAGGAGTAATCCCTGAGTGCAGAGCCAGGAGTAACCCATAAGCACTGTTGGGTGTGGCCCCAAAACAAAATAAACAAACCAGAAAAGAAAAATATATAAGAATCCATTAATAGTAGATGCCTCAGCCCACATATTTTAAAAATCTGTTTGAGGTTGCTAATTATCTTGCATAATTTTTTTTTAAGTTTTCCAAGGGTGGGACGGGGAGGTAGCAAATAAATGGGAGGGACCCTGAGACAATGGTGAAGGGAAGCTAGCACTCCGGTGGAGGGTGTGGTGTTAGGACGCTGAATGCATGAAATCCTATCATTAACAGCATTGTAAGTTACAAATGGGGCTAGAGCGATAGCACAGCGGTAGGGCGTTTGCCTTGCACTCAGCCAACATAGCCGACCCGAGTTCGATTCCTCCGCCCCTCTCGGAGAGCCCGGCAAGCTACCAAGAGTATCTCGCCCGCACAGCAGAGCCTGGCAAGCCACCCGTGACATATTCGATATGCCAAACACAGTAACAACGAAGTCTCCAATGGAGACGTTACTGGGCCTGTTCGAGCAAATCGATGAACAACGGGAGGACAGTGAGTGAAGTTACAAATCAGTGTCTCAAATAAAAAAATCAAACAAACAAAACACTGTCCTCCGTATTGAATACATCACGGGTAGCTTGCCAGGCTTTGCCATGCGGGTGAGATACTCTCGGTAGCATGCTGGGCTCTCTGAGAGGGGCAGAGGAACCGAACCTGGCTCGGCAGAGCTGGCTGCGTGCAAGGCAAATGCCCTACCGCTGTGCTATCGCTTCAGGCAAAAGGTAAAAAAAAAAGGTAAAGGCCCTCCCGTTGATCATCAATTTGCTCGAGCAGGCCCAGTAACATCTCCATTGAAGACTTTGTTGTTACTGTGTCTGGCATATCGAATACTCTCGGTAGCTTGCCGGGCTCTTCGCTCCAGGCAAAAGTTTAAAAAATTTTTAACTTCAAAATTAAATTTAGGTTATAAAGGAAACAAACCTCCAAAGCTATTTTCTTTGACTTTGTGGTGAAATTGAAAATCAGGACTCTTTTTCTGTAAGATCTTCCTACAAAGTTCAGATTCTATTTTAAAGAACTTGAACATCTCTCCTCTAAGCACAATGAAGTTTTAAATAACAGATGCTCTATCAAATTCTTATGAAGGAACAAATGAGGCCAACATAGGTATTGATCTTTTAATGACACTAAAAAGAGATTGTGATAATATTCAGCTATAACTCTTATTTCCTTATCTTGTGTAAAAGTGTTTATTTTTATTTTATTGCTCCAAACACTTATAAATGAAACTGTGAAACAGCTGAGGTATCAAAAACAATGAATGTCCTATGAAATGCATCCATGTAACCATTAACTAGATCATGAAACAAAACACGATCTACACGCAGACCCCACCTGCTGACCTTCCTTGTGTCTCTTCAAAAGGACCCATTCTCCCGTTCCCCACCTGCATGGATTTAATGAGCCCGTTTGAGACCTTTATGTATGTGGAACCCCTAACCATAGATCTTATTCTGCGCCTGGCTGCTTTGGGTCCAACCTACTGGTCATGAGATTCATCTGTTATTCTCTTCGCTGTACTGTATCCCATTGTGCAAGCGTACCACATTTCAGCATCTGGAAACTTCCCAGTCTGGGCCTCTTACAAACAGCCCTGCTATGAGCACAGCATTCGCTATCCTTGTACATAGCTTTTGGTGATCATGTGTGCATGCTGCTTGGGTGTGTACCTCGAGGAGTGGAATTGCTGGGTCATTGGGCGTGGACATGTCCAGCTAAGGCAGATACTGTCAAAAGTTCTCCAAACAGAGGGCACCGTGGCAATATTACTTAAGAAGAAGAATGGAAGTTTTTTTGATAATGGGGCTATTTAAATGGAGCCTTTTGTTTGCAGGCCTGCCACTGCTCTGGCTCCCTCCACCGGAAGGAATAAAAGAACAGCATATGCAGTTGCTCCTAAAGGCTCCCTCTACCCCATTCTACCTCACCACCAAAGAGATGAGGTTATCAAGCTGGGTGAAGGAATTCACACTTTGCTTTCTTGGGGCAGGGGTGGGGAGGAGAGAGATGGTATTTGGGTCACACCCAGATGTGTTCAGGGCTTACTCCTGCCTCTGTGCCCAGGGATTACTCCAGGTGCTATTCAGGGGTCTATATGCAATGCCGAGGATCGAACGTGGGTCAGCCGTGTATAAGGCAAGCAGATTACTCACTGTATTCTCTCTCTCTGGCCCACATTTTTTTTTTCAAATCAAGACAAACTAGATGAAATTAACTATGCATTTATGCAGACCTGGAGGTTGAAAGACCTTGCTAGCAAGTAAATGCATAACACAGAGACATTTTGGGACATGATTTGAGGGATGCAAATAGACAAACAAAAGTCACAATGCCAAACATGCCTATCTATGTGTAACCTGCAAGTGTGCATTGTCTGGTAATGAAAACTTACCAATTTACACGCCATTCTTTTCTTAGTCTTCATATCTTGTGCTAGGTACACTTTTCCAAAGGCCCCCCGAGGAATGAAATCAGAACCAATATTCCTGTATGTCAGTTTCCAAGGCACAAGGAGAACATCAGAGTCTATTTGGTAGCGCCCATTTTGGGGTGTGATCACCTACAACCAAATAAAAATGCAGAAGGAGAATGTCAGCAAAGTGTTCTGCTAAGATCCACCCATTAGAAACTGGTTACTTCAGACTGCATTCCTACACGCAGGGTTTGAAATTAATGTCCCTGTGTAATCATAACAGTGTACAAAGACTATATTTAGAGCTTCACCAGGACAGAGAAAACATGTAACAGACACATCCCTGGGAAGACCTGATCGTATTTCCATCTACTTATGAGTAATTAATTGCCAAATAGAACTCAGAAAATTATTTATCTAAGGGAGCATGACTACTGCAACCCAAAGGCTGAAAATAAAGATTGCATAAATGTAAACTGCACTGCAAGTTGACTGGTTTCCAACTTAAATGGGCTAACCTGTTAGCCTGCATAGCTATTACTCACACATGCACACAGAGAGAGTGTGGAAATTAACTGATGAGCATGGAAGATTCTGGAAAACAATGTGTTATGCCAGAACTATGACTTGACAGAGCAACATAAAGGACAGAATTACTTCTCATATTCTTACTCATTTAATATTTATTGAGCACATAATACATGCTAGGCAGTGTGTTCAGGATTGAGGAGGCAACTGTGAACAAGAGACAGACCTACAAGAAATTCGTGAGCAAGTAAACGGTTAGAACAAGAGGTTTCAAAACCAGTGGGTTTAGGCTGGAAAGATATATAGGGATAAAGCACCAGTCCCCTGAGCCCCATCAGGAGTAATCTAGGAGTGCAGAGCCAGAAGTAAACTCTGAGTACTGCTGGCTGTGCCCAAAACAAAAAAAAAGTAAAAACAAACTAAAATTTAGATCTGCAGCAGTGCAAGCAACAAAGGTATGTGCACATGTCAAAATCATCCAGCTGGACATCTTTTACTGCATAATTACATATTTGACAATAAGCAAAGCATATCTGAAGCTTATAAAGTGAAAAAAAAACAAAAAGAGAAAATAATTTGTATTTCACATTTTTTAACTTGTTATTCAAAAAGAAAAACAAATTAATGAAGTGGTACACAGGAAGGAAGAACACATGACTCAGAAAGGTTGAGACAGGGCTGATGTGGATAGAACAGTGGGTAGGGTGTTTGCCTTGCACGCAGCCAACCTGGGTTTGATCCCATCTGGTCCTCCATGCACCGCAAGGAGTGATTCCTGGGTGCAGAGTTAGGAGTAACCCCTGAGTACTGTGAGTGTGGCCCCAAACCCAAAAATAACAATAAAATGATAATTTTTTTAAAAATTTGAAAAAAAGGTTGAGAGAGTTCTTTCAGATCAAATATGTCACTCAGTGGTACAGCACCTGCTTTGCATGTATGAGGACCTGGGTTCCTCCCTGGTGTAAAAAAAGAAAAGAAAAAGTTCTTCTAAAGCATAGTCTCCAAAAATATACTCCTTCCTTAAGTGCAATGAGTAATAGTATGACTTTGGAATATGAATTCAGGAATTATGAAACTATCAGAGTGACACTAACATATTCCAAGCACAGGAGACACCGAAGGGGAATTTGGACCACCTGGGACAAGAATGACATCTGAATCATCAGTAGAAGCAGGCAGCTCTACACACAGGCCCTGGCTACTGCAAGTGTTCAAGTAATCTTTGGGCTTATTCATTCAGGGCCCATCACTGCTAATCTTAGTGACAATCCACAAGCAGGTGGATTTACTATTAGTCAGGGAATAAAGTAGAGATCAACTCTTTTGCTTCGAAATGTGGTCATGACATTCACAAATGAGCTATTTACCAAATGCTGTCCCAGCGCAGAACCTGTTGCAATCCTAAGGGATTATGCATGAGGACAGACCATGGTCTGGCCTTGCAAGAAACATGACCCCTGTTTAACAAGTGCACTACATCAGGTTACCAGAGGCTGCTTCCGACAGCATGCAGAAAACGTGATGAATTTGATCCCTTTCCATATTTAGATAGAGCCATCCCACACCATTCAGCTGCACATCAACTGCACATGTTTATTATTCAACAACTGCCAGGCTCAGAGTCACTAGAGCCTCTAGTTAGCCATTTCAGAGAGAAACTTGGCTTCAGGAAGGTGTTTTGCTCAACCTAATTTGTTGTAAGTCAGTGTGACCAAGTTCTCTTATTCTCTCCCAAAGGACTAACAACAACAATAATAATGTTAAGCATATTATGAGTGCCAATTAAGGACCAGACGTGTACTCTATATCTCAATATGTTATCACATCAAAGCCTCACAACCATCCTATGAGATAAACGCTAATTTCAGCTCCGTTTTACAGAGGAGGAAACTGGCTTCTGCTGGTTGAGCAACTGAAGTTGAGATTCGAACTCCGGTCGGCTTGACCCCAAAGCCACCACTCCTGTTCTTTGGATATGAGCCATCTGTCTTCCTAAAGGCTGTAATTAAAGCTGAGCCAGAAGCAAACCTGACTATTAAAGACCAACATTTATAAGGCAGCAAGCGTAGCTTTACATTCAATTACTGAAAGTTCCCTCATCACTCACCCACCGTCCCTTGCATTCTGGAGACCCTCATCTGACTGCCCATGGCAGCCTTTAGTGATGGTCTCTGAAGGGATAGTGAGAGATGACAAGCAAGCTCTACAAAGTTCCTGGTTCTTCCCTTTTTCTATAAACCTCCTCTAGTTATATTTGAGATGGTTTTCCCTACTGGTTTTCTTCTTTCTACAGCTCCTATCCAACCGTATTATGGCATTCTAAGGCCTCTCTCTGACAAGTCTTCAAATGACCAAAGTCATTTTCAATTGCAGATAAAAGCATGTTTTTGATTTCTTCATCCAGATCCAAACTGGATCCAGCAGTTTGATATGCTTGAGAAAAATACTTTGGTATTTTGGTTAAGCACGGCAGAGCCTGGCAACTCCCTGTGGTATATTCGATATGCCAAAAACAGTAACAATAAGTCTCACAATGGAGACATTACTGGTGCCCCCTCAAGCATAATCGTTGAAAAACAGGAGGACAGTGCTACAGTGCAATGCTATTCTGTTTAAGAATGAATTCCAGGGGCTGGAGTGACAGCACAGAGGGTAGGGCGCTTGCCTTGCATGCAGCCAACATGGCCGACACAGGTTCAATTCCCAGCATCCCATATGGTCCCCCGAGCACCACCAGGAGCAATTCCTGAGTGCATGAGCCAGGAGTAACCCCTGTCAACCCCTGTGCATCGCTGGGTGTGACCCAAAAAGAAAAAAAAATAATGAATTCCAGAAGGGATCATATTGCAAAAATAGCTACCTTTCATTTTTGCAAGATAACCACAGTGAAACAGACATGACATTGGACTCCACTCAATAAGGCATATTATCTAGAACCAAGGCAAAAAAGTTATGTCCCATCCTGCTGGTCACATGAGTGGGTGTCCGACCACATTCAAGATCTGGGCTGTGAGAGGTACTGACACATGCCTGAGTTCTAAGGGCACTTCCTAGATGATGGGGGAAAATTAATAAATACCACCTACCATGCAGGATTCATAGCAGAGATAATTAGAAGTCTTAGTAGAAGAACGTTGTATGTTGTCAACAAGCCACCTGTACTCCCTCTTTGTCCCTAAAGAGTATTAGAATGTGACCCATTTTACAGAGGGGTAAAGAGAGGCTGAGAGGGAGTAAACTGACTAGCACTAGGTGACACAGTTAATCCATTTCTGAATAGAGATACAAACCCAGGCACTTGAATCCATAGTCCCCAGTATCCTCCACTACCCTTTATATATGCATTTTTTTGTTTTATTTATTTACTTCCAAGAGCCTGGCAAGCTCCCCATGGCATATTCAATATGCCAAAAACAGTAACAAGTATCACAATAGAGATGTTACTGGTGCCCACTTGAGCAAATTGATAAACAATGGGAGGACAGTGCTACAGTGCTATTTATTTACTTATTATTTTGCTTTTTGGGTCACACCTGGTGATACACAGGGGTTACTCCTAGCTCATGCACTCAGAAACTACTCCTGGCGGTGATCAGGGGACCATATAGAATGCTGCGATTGAAACTGAGTCAGTCACATGCAAGGCAAATGCCCTGCCCACTGTGCTATCGCTCCAGTCCCATATATATGCATTTTTTTCATGGCTACAAAGTAAAACTAAGAGTAAGAGGACTCAGAGATGGACTGTAATTCTTTACAAGTAAGTGCTCTCGCAACATCAGAATTGGCTAAACACTAAATTAAATGCCTCAGTATATCATGCGCTCTTCATCCTGGGAAATTTTCAAGTACATACCAAAATGTTCCACCAGTTAATGGAGATGGTAAATGTGGTGATTCAAGCATCAGACAGAGGGCTTGACTCAGAGATCCTGAAAGTGTCTTAAGCCCTGAGAGGCCAGGACTCCATGACTGACTCCAAGAAGCAGCAATTTTGCCCCCCACCACTATTAATGAATGTGTGTGCCCCCCCTTGGGCCCTTCAGGACCACATAAATATCCCAAAGTGGAGTACTTAGAGCCTACTTAGATCATTCATTCCCAGATCAGGTTAAGAATCAATCTAGGTTATAAGTAACTTGCATCATGCATTTCTTAGGTTAGTCACCTAGAGTTTCTTCCCTGGGCCTTGCTTGATACAGGAAAAGATATATTAAGGAAAAGCACAACTGGTACACACACACACACAAAACATCATTCAACAGCTGATGCTTCAGGATATTTTTGTTGAGTCCCGGTCCTCCACCCCATCTAATTAACTCCACTGGTATTGTGCTTGTTGGTTGCCTGGAACACACCATGTCTCTATACCTCCAGGACTTTGCACATACACATCTCTTCATCTGAATACTCTTGGCTCGCCATCCCTTTTATCTGGCTGACTCCTAGTCAATACAGCACACTCTAGCATCAAGTTCCCCTGAGAGCCTAACATTTTCCCTTCCCTGCACCCACCCTACTTGAGCATCCCCAACAATAAGGGCGTAGTGGTACTGAGAACTACCACACTACATTATAATTGCCTGTCAAATAGTCTCCCACATTCACCAGGCAGTGCACACAGCGGGTTCAACCTCTACCACCAGCACCTAGAGAAGTATCTAGTATACATTGCAGATATGCAAGTTACATCTAAATGCATGAATACATAATTGAATACATTGACTCATAAGTAAACACACGTTATAGATTGACACCTACCTTGGAGCCAGTTGGTTCCATAGATAATCTTAGCTGACGTTTTGTAAAGCAGAGAGAGAACAACAACTGAAGCCCAGAAGAGAAATTTTTTTGCTAGGCCACTAATTAAATGGACAGCAATGAGAAAAGAAAGGTCTTGGAAGTTGACTGGATCCCAATAGGGCAACGTGTATAAAAAGGACTCAAAAACAAGCCTTGATTCTTTTTATTATCTTCTCTCAGGAAAGATAGGATCAGGGATAGCATATCATGATTTCTGTGACTTTATAAGACAAAACTGGTTTCCTTAATGTTCAGGGACAGACAAGACAATCAGGACCTCCAGACCATTAGGTTAACTGCCTCGTGAGGCACAGGCTACATTCTTGTGAGTTTAAACGCCCTCCTGTATTCCATTCTGCTTGTATATTTTCTTGCTTTATAGTTTATATTCTTTCTTGGTCATATTTAAAATAAATGTCTTTTTAAAACTTTCAATATCTCTTTTTAAAACACATTCTGTTCTTAAATGTCTTCCTTCTATAGTCGTGTTTGTTCACAGAGCCCAAGATCCACAATACTATACTCTTACTCACTGCTAATAAATTTTCACCTAATTTTAAAGTATTAGTTTCTCTTGATAGTCCCAATAAAGACCCACAGCTATCAGTTTGATGACCCAGTGGGAATATAACTGTTTCTACCTCTAAATAAGGAGGAAAAATTTGTTAATTCCTCATATTTTCCTTTAAAATATTCATTCTATCAAGTAAATGTGAAAAAGAAAAAAGCCAAATGTTTCTCAATATAGACATTTATATTATTTGGAACCAGAGTTCTCCAGATATAAGTCAGCTAAGAATGCTTCTAGCTCAAATAATTACTTCCCATGCACAGAAAGAAAAACTATTCACAAAGCATTTAGTCAATTATTGAAAACAGTTTAGCATATCTAAACCAAAGCAGATCATGGATATACAAAATGTAATCTAGTTCCAAATACTGAGCCAGATAGCTGAAAAAAAAACTGGTTTCTAACAAAAAAGTAAAAGTAAAGGCCCTCCCGTTGATCGTCGATTTGCTCGAGCGGGCCCAGTAACGTCTCCATTGGAGACTTTGTTGTTACTGTGTCTGGCATATCGAATACTCTCGGTAGCTTGCCGGGCTCTCCGAGAGGGGCGGAGGAATCGAACTCGGGTCGGCCATGTTGGCCGCTTGTAAGGCGAACGCCCTACCCGCTGTGCTATCGCTCCAGCTCCATGCATTAAATAGCTGACCTAGATTATTGTGCTGTTTTTAATTGATGTAGCTCACACACCAGACAAACAGACATATATACAAAAACAAAATAATTAAGTGCCTTGTCCAACACTACTCATTCAACACTGACCTTGCCCTTACATTAGCCATTCTGTCATTTCAATACACCAAAAGACAAGGAATTAGTTCCAACAGTAAACACACTTTGCTAGTTATCACCTACTTCTTTACAAAATTGTTCTCTAAAAAAATTAGATTACCTTTACCCATTCACCTCTAACACACTATGGGATGGATAGAGTCCTAGGCACACCTAAACAAATCACCTGATCAAGTATTGTGGCAACTAAGTATTGCAACAATATTTTGGATTATTTGCATACTTGGAGTGACAAAGTCAATATATCATTAGTCATTCACACTCTGTCAATTAAAGAGTGAATCTGTCAATAACTATTTAATGGATCTCAACTACATTTCTGCAAGAACTGAACCAGTAACCAAAATATGACATTTCAGGATGTAAACCTTCAAAAATATTAATGAAAAATAAATTCTTTTTGTTTTTGTTTTGTTTTACAGCACACCCAGTGGTACTTAGGGCCTACTCCTGGCTCAAGGATAACTCGTGGTAGTGCTCAGGGGACCATAATAGGTGCCAGAGATTGAACTTGGGTTGGCAGCATGAAAGGCCAATGCCTACCTGCTGTACCACTGCTCAGGCCCCCAAAACAAAGTCTTCACTGGTTTCTTAGATGGAAGTTTCTCACAAAACATTTCTCCTCTGCTGATTTAGTATTTTATAAATCATTCAATTAAAATCCATGCTTCTCCTTATACCTACTTATAAAATTACTACTGAAATTTAATGAAGAACCTTTAAGTAGAATTTTAATGAAGACCTTCCTCAGCTGCCACCCCCAGTTTTAACATGCTGACAATTCTTAGACATTTTACATGCTTAAGACTCATACCTGGCAGTCCATCTAAACCAAGTTCAAGAGCCACTCCGCTATAAATGAAGCTGCAGTTGTAAAGTTGAACACACGACACTCAAGTGACCACGGAAAACACATACCATATTTAATAAAATTCCAGATTCTTGTGGGCGGTGTCCATAAAAGTGCTTGGCGGTATTAGATATATGGTTCGCAAAAGCAAGCAAATCTTCCACAGTACCATATCTGACAGATGATAACCAGGGCACCTCCTGCCCGCTGAGGAGAAGAGAGTCAGAGCGCTCTTCATTTTCATTCCTGTCTTGACACCGGGTCATTCGATGGGGTTCATAAACATCAGGCTCTTCACTCACATAAAGGTTTTCCATAATGTCTATTACATCAGACACGTTCAAATGTTTCATCAACAGATCGATTTCTTCTTTGTTGTCACTTCCGGTGCTCATGAACTCCATTACTGTTCTGCTTTCTCAAAAGTCTGCAAAAGAACATTCAATGCTCTACTTACTATATTTCATCTGAGTTCAGTGAGAAAACTATAATAAAAGGGATGGGTAGGGGCTGGGTGATGGTCAGTGGGGAGAGCGTTTGCCTTGCATGTGGCCAACCCATATTCAATCCCTGGCATCCCATATGGTCCTCCAAGCACCGCCAGGAGTAATTCCTGAGTGCAAAGCCAGAAGTAACCCCTAAGCATCGCTGGGTGTGACCCAAAAAAGCAAAAAAAAAGGGGGGGGGCGGATGGGTTTCTATAGGTCGATGTCTATAAAGTGATGGCTCTGTGTTCACTGTGTGAGGATGCAAAATTGATAGACAGGGAAAATGAGAGGCCTCAGATAACCTTTAGCCCAGTGTTCACTTTGCAGAGGGGAAATTTGAGACCCAGAGAGCTTACTTGTTACTCACAGAGAGTCCTGTGGCATCAGGAACCGCCTCTGGAAGCAAACTTTGCCTAAACAGAACCATGAAGTTGAGCAGTTCAGGAATCTGAAGCCTTTTTACAGCTTCCAACCCTACAGTTCCCCACTACTGCCCTCAGGGCAACTCTCCCAGCACTGAGTTTGATGGCTTTTGTGATTTGGGTGACTTTAAAGGAAAAGAAAAACTTGCATCAAATTCAGAAGCTACTGGGTAAATAAAATTCAGCTAGCTAGGCAAATACAATCCAGGCTCAGAAGCCAGACATCTGTAATATGGATTTGAGTCTAAGGAAATTGAATGATAAGGTTAAATTTATGAAATTATAATGATACAGATGGGAAAGGCAGTTTCTTAAGAAGGGAACTTTTAGCCTAAAATGCTGGTTCTGGTCTGTGTTGACTATGAAAAACAGGGAAAATACATTGAACTTCTAAAGCAGCATTTTTGTGACTTAAAACCTCAATTCTTTAATAACACAAACCTAATAGCTCAAGGGTCCCAGAAGGTTGACTTAATATTTAGATCAATGACTCTCTAAATGCTGTGATATTATAATGAAACCAGGCTAGTCAAATCTATTATGTGCAAAACATGGGTAAAACCATCCAACTCAAAAGTCCAGATGCTGTCATTCTTAAATAGAAATCAGGTGCCATATCTGGGAATCTTTAAATGAGAAAAATTAAATAAACTCAGGGTGGAAAATGATGCTCTTGTTCCTGACTTTAGAACATCTCCATTGCCAAGGATTAAAGATAAAAGGATTTAAAAGATCTAAGAGAATTTGGAAGCAGGAATGTTTACTTAAACTATTGAGCTCTTGAAAGCACAGCCTCTCTCTCTGAAAGATGTTTTGGATTCTTAAAAGCACATGCCTCTAACACATTCAGCACTGGAGCAAAAAAGCCACAGGCCTCAAACAACCTTGGAGGTCAAGTACAAAGTTTTCAGAAATATTCTACCTGGAGGCCACTAGCACCTGCATGCAGGGCCTGGCCAGCAGTCTCAGCCTAAATTGCACTTGAGAAAAGAACCAAGTTAGGGACCAGAGCAATAGTACAGTGGGTAGGAGGCTTGTGTTGCATGAGGCTAACACAAATTAGATCTCTGATATCCCCTATGGTCCTCCAAGCACCACCAAAAGTAATCCCTGAGCACAGAGCCAAGAGTAAGTCCTGAGAACAGCTGGGTGTGGCCCCAAAGCAAACAAAACAAAACAAAAGAACCAGGTTAGAGTCCTCTTTTATTCAGGTTAGTGTCATTTTTCTGATGCGCAGGCAAGTTGTGACTAAGGCAAGCAGTCTGGAATCATGTCTGATAGGCTCTTTAGATTCACACTGGATCCTCCTCTATCTGGGTCCCTCGCTGATTGTCTGTCTGCATGATCTCTGGAGAGTGCCTTTACCCTCTGCACCTCAATCTGCCCCTCTGTGAAATGGAAAGAACATCAACACCTAGTTCTTAGGATTAAAGTAGATTGTGTGTATGAGGAGCTTGGAACATGTCTGGGGCAGCATAAAATAAGCAAAACAGGTATGACCTCCACCTGCAGCAAAGCAGAGCCTAAGCCAACACCTCTTTCCTTATCTGCAAGTGTGATAAGGCTATCTAGTATCTAGTCCCCTGGTTTGTTTCAAAGATTTATGTAAAACAACAGAACACAAAAAAGCAGAATCCTTTTGAGTGCTCTGAGAGCTGGTATCACTCTAGCTCCATCTAGAGAGCAAAGGGGCCACCACCTCCCCCACACCGAAACCTTGGGAGGGAGATGGTGATTCAGACTCTTGGGAGTCTGTTGAATTATGAAAGGAATTTCTTAGGTTAATGGAGGAACATTTCACTTAGAGCCATGCAGTTATAATTTCTGCTTGCAGAATATACTGAAAAACAGAAGTTTAAACAGAAACAGCCTAAGTAAAGAGCCCACTGGCTGCAAAGGTTCAAGGCTACTGGAATGACTTATCATAAGTCATCCCCGTAGAGAAAATGGGAGAAAATGAAGTTCTCCGGGAGCCACAAGGCCAGAGAAAGAAGAGAAGGAGTTCAGACTGTTGATAAATCAAAGAGGGTTCATACTGTTGATAATTCAGAGAGGAGAGACAGATTAGATTTTGGTTTGCAAATCCTGCAAAAGAGCCTCCTTTATCTGCAAAACGTAAGAGTCCTAAAGTCTGAGCTGGGGGGCGGGGGGGGGGGGGTAGAGGGGCAGGCAGGCAGGGAAGGTGATGAACTTAAGGCAGAGTCCACTGCCCAGGTTTAATTCCTTAGCAACACTGGCATCCTCTCACGAAAATCCCAGCTCCCCAAGCAGTCCCAATGTCCATCTGCCACAAAACACTCCTGTCCAAACCTTCAGCACTTCCAGGCCCAAATAAAGCATTTCTAATGATTTGCGAGTTACTCACCAAGTTATTCACCGTCAGTACTCATCCTGAAGAGGTGGTCTATGAGCTCCTACCTGAGCTATAAACCAAGACTCCTTGCCAAACAGTTTACAAGAAAAATCCTTAAATCTTGCTTCAACCCAGAGCAGGTAACTGTCCATTTTAACAAAGACGGATCAACATTATTTGCCTCTGAGTGTTTCAGAATCAGTCATAAAGCCCAAGAGAAATCCTCGTCCTAAATCCTGATTGCTTTTATCTACAGAAACAAGACCTAAAGATTTCCTGGCAAGTGTGAATGAAAACAGCTCAGAGTACAGGCATTAAGGATGTTTACACCTTGTGTAACTTCTCAGTTAAACATGTTTTCTGTCAGATCAGTACCTTACCTGTCAGGGTACGCCTCCTTACATTTCTCCTCGGCAGGAAGACTACACAACCGGCTGTATAGAATCAAAGCCATCAGGCTTCAAATCGCCTAGAGACGTTCCAACGTTCCCGACACAGAGCAAGTCCGTGAGCAGTGACAGCACACAAGCCTAACCCATCAGACAGCTGGGGTGCCTGCTGCCATCAGACTAATTTGCCTAACCCTGACAAATACATGACTCAGGGCACACATGTGCGAAGCAAGTCTAGTGTTCCTTCCCCTACTTTTGAACCGGGAGCTGTTCCTTTATTCTGGGCGGGGATGAGTCTTTCCAAAAGTGCAGTGAACGGAAAGCACAACGTGAAAGACAGCTCGTGGGCTTCCCAGTTCACTTTTGGTACAAATCTTGGGCTCGCCTCACTTTCTTCTCCGAGCCGGAGACTCTCAGAGTGCTGATGGCCGGGGGAAACACCTGTGAAATCACAACCCGCGGACCCCATAACAGCAAACGAGCTGCATTCGTGCTCCTTTACGACCGCCCTTGAGTCGCCGAGGAGCAGCAGAAGTGGGAAAAAAAATTAAGATTCAACTCTTCAAGAGAGGCTCCTGGCTCCGTCAATCCGCTCCCAGTTCCCCACTCGCTTCCTCCCAGGCCAGAGGGAAGTTGAAAAGGCTTGGAAGCGACAGACCCCCACATGCCCGCGTCTTGGGGACCAGGGCCACTCGTGTCCCGAAGCCAATCTCGGAGGTGCACTCACCCGGTGTCAGCTGGCGGGATGCAGTTCACTAGGGCTGGGCAGGGGCAGACGCGGTGACAGCGAGTCGCGGCCGCCCCGCGCTCTGTCCGGACGCGCACTGCCTGCGCGCTAGGGATCCGGGAAGGAGGAGGAAGAGGGAGGAGCCGCGAGTGTACACCCCGTGAGACCCTTGCGCAAGGTGCTTTCCAGCACTGCGGGCTGCAGCTGGCGACCCGCGCGGCCGAGCGTGGCTCCGCAGTGAGGGCAGTCGGTGCGCCCCACCTTGGAGAATCTTGGGAAGGAAGAGCGCGCGGGTTGGGTGTGTGTGTTTGGGGTGGGGGGGTGGGGGGTGGGGGAAGGAGGTTCCCTTAGGCTGCTGGAGGGGTGGATCCCTTCTCTTCCAGGGTGCAAACCTCGATGGGAGCGCCCAGGAAGGTTGCGATCACAAAGACACCCCTCCACCTCCCAACTCCCCGAAGTCGGGGTTACCTGCTGCAGCCGCCGTGCGCCCCCACGGGGGTGGCGCTCCAGACGCCTCCAAGAGCCGCCAGTTGTCGCGCCCCTGGAGCCCGTCGCGCCAGGGCCAGGAGAGGGGTAGGCGACTCGAGGCTGAAGCCAAGGGGACCGGCCCCAGAGCCCGAGGCTGCCGGGGTGCAGCAGCCGCCCTCGGCAGCCCCTGACTCACTGCGTCTGCACCCGCCGAGGGGCGGCGCAGGGGACGCCGGCCGACGCCTCCCCGCCTTTTCCATTTCCCCTTTCTCTCAGTAAACAGAAAGAGGCTGCAGGGTTGCGGGGAAGCTGGAGCCCCCGCGCGGGGAAATTCCGCGCCCCCCCCTCCCCCCCCTGCTCCGTCCGCCTCTGGCCTTCTGGGCACCTGGGCGGAGCCCAAGGCGGGGTGAGGCGGTCGCGGGCGCGCCCGGAGGCTGTCTTGGAGTCCGAACTCACCACGCCTCCACCTGGGGGGGTCGGGGACACTGCCGGGGTTTTCCTTTGACCTGGGATCCGGACACCCTAGTGGTCACGGGTGCCCCAAAGGCGTAACTGGAGAGCGCGACCGTGCCCCTGCCCCCTCCCGGTTCCGGGGACCGGATGCGTAATTCCCAAAGTGCGCTCCGCCTAGCCGGCCCTGGGCTAAGCTCCACACGCCGTCACTCTTTTTTTTTTTTTTCCTGGCGTCTTCCAGGGAGCAAAGAAGCATGGAGAGGTGAGGTGTGCCCACCCCACGGCAGATGGCACGACGCGAGATGAGCCTCTCGCACCTGCGTCCGCAATTGCTCGACTGAGGGAGCACGGGGAGCCAGAGTCAGGTTGTGGGTCAGGTCCGCCCTGCAGTCTCTCCCTCTTCAGAGTTCGGAAGAGGCTGCCGCAGGGTGGGCCGGAATTCGGGTACCCAGAGTGGGACCCGATGTACTCCAACCGCAAACCTGGAATTTTGTCCTTCCCGGCCTTTACTGGAACTGTCCCCATCGGGAAGATCAAAGACCGTTTGTCTTGTTCTTCCTTCCTGCGGGGAAAGCCTGTGCTCCAGGTCAGGCAGGAAGAAAGTTCAAGGTAAATAGCGTCTGCCAGCCGCAAAGTCCCCTTGTCCTACCGATTTGCGCTACCGTATTACCCACTATCGAGCACCTCCAATGAGCCAGGCTCTGTGACACCCCGGGAGGACGACGGACAGTGTAAGGTCGACTCCTCCTTGTCACTGAACCTGGAACGTCCTTTGACCCGAAGTACAAACGTCTTGCTGGTTGGTGCTCCTCGAGCCCCTCACCTCACCCCAGACTGTCCGTGTTGCTACCCTAATCCAAGAAATTCTGGCTCTCTTGCAGTCGAGTTCTAGAGTGGGGCGAAAAGTAAAACCCCCTTGGTCGGACTGAAGCAACCATCATTTCTTAGTAATGCTTTTGACGTCAAGCAGGGATTAAAGATGATAAAAGTGAATGACAAGTCAGGAAAAGTGAACCCAACTAGCAAATAACGAGAGATGGGGTTGGCTGGGCACCAAACCTTCTCCCCTTTCCTTCTCCCTACCCCAGTTAGTTCAAGTACTAGTGCTTTGACAGTAAGGGAAAGTAACCCTCCCTGCCCACTCCCCAGCAGGCGCCTAACTGAAGCCTCTGGTCTTTGAGGGAAGGAGGAAGGGCAACTGGTCACCAAGCTGGTGAGGCCACAGCGTGCGGGTGCAGGTTAGGAAGCGAAGTCACGCGGGCGCGCACGGGGATCCCTTGAAATTGGCGTTGGCTCAAGAGCAGATGTTCCCAGCCTCTGCTGAAACTGAACTCTGATCTCCTTTAGCCGCTTGAGAAACCAGGTTGGCCAGGTTGCTAGTCTGAGTTGTCTCATCTTCATCTTTTGTCTTGGAAGGGGAAAAAAAAACCAACACAAATCAGCAATCTTTATAAGCGTTTCAAAAATAGAAACATGGAGCCATTCCGCCCCCACCCGCTTGAATGAGCTCATTAAAACCACACCTCATCTTCTGGGAACTAAGTAGTCTTAACTTCCTACACAGAGGTCTCCGAAATGAATTCCACTTGCATTCAAGGGGATCGATGAAAAAGTAGCCCGTGATTTTTTCATCATGGGCGCTAATAACATACAATAGTAGATTAATTCTACTGGGACATTAAGATCTATCTCGCAAAGCTTTTAAAAGTCTAGCAAAGATGGGACCTGGGCATCTGGAAGAGACGGAGATAATTCTAAATAAAGGAAAATATTGCAGTTTTTCTTTTTGGGGGAGGGGGTCACACCCGGCAATGCACAGGGGTCACTCCTGGCTCTGCACTCAGGAATTACTCCTGGCAGTGGTCGGGGGACATATGGGATGCTGGGAATCCATCCTGGGTCGGCCGTGTGCAAGGCAAACACCCTATCTGCTATGCTATTGCCCCAGCCCCTATTGCAATTTTTCTTGGTCAGGACTTTTCTTGCATTTTCCTTCGGACTTTGTGGTGTAGGCTAAAATAATTCTGCTTACAGGGAAGTCTCCTGTCTCAGTCTGCACAACCAGGAGTTGGGGAAGTAGGGAGCACAGTGCTGGTTAGAGAGTAGAGGGCTGGGGTGTGGTCTTCAAGTCAGTGCATAGGAAGTACAGCAGCCCTCTTGAAGCTGTTTGCTGACAACAAAATACACTTTAAAGGATGCTTGGATTTATTTGGAATTTCACCTCCAGCTCCAGAAGGGGGAAATAGTGGGTTTACCGCCTGCAGTTTAGAAATTAGAACTCATTCATTCACTCATGGAACCAGAACAAATAATGATGGGTTGATTACCAAATCACTGTATTGGTCTGTGTAAGCCCAAATGGAAAGTTAGGTTTTTTGTTCGTTTGTTTGTTTATTTGTTTGTTTGTGTAGGTTTTTTTTAGACCACACCCGCAATGCTCAGGGCTTACTTCTAGCTCTGTGGTGGTGCTTGGGGACCATATGAAATGCTGAAAATAGAAACTGGACTGGCCATGTGAAAGCAAGCACCCTGCCCTCTGTACTTTTTCTCCAGCCAGCAAATGAAACTCTATATAGTTTTTGCATTTTTTAATTGAAGAACTGTGATTTACAACATTATTGATAGTTATATTTTAGGTAGGTAATATTTCACCACCAGTGTCAACTTACCTCCACCAGTGTTCCCATATACCCTCCCCAACTCAACCCCCACCCTGTCCCTGCCTGTCAACTTGATAGACACATTACAAAGTTTCAGTGGTTGCCACTTAGATCTCATGTGTTCAGTTCTGTTGGGTCTGTGTTTTGGATCTACGGCTATATCACCCACCACTATCACCAGTACAACTGAAACCCTGATGCCTATTTACCCATTACTTCCAATTTCTTTTCTTCCCCCCAAGATTTCTTTTCTTCTCTCTCTTTCTCCTCTCTAAACACTGGGATCAAGGGTGATCTAGCATCCCCTTTTACTACAGTACATTTACTTATCCAGTATTTTATATACCACAGATAAGTGAGATCATTCTGTATTTTACTTCTGGCTTACTTCTCTCAATATGATATCTTCCAGTTCCAACCACAATTCAGCAGATTGCATGATTTCATCATTCCTTGCATCTGCATAGTATTCCACTGTGTGTGTTATATACTACATCTTCATGATCAATTCATCTGTCGTTAGACACCTTGGTTGATTCCATGTCTTAATTACTGTACTAAATGCAGCAATGATTCATGGTGTACATATGTCCTTTTGAGAGAGTGTTTTTATGTCCTTGGGGTAAATGTCCAAAAGTAGACTTTCTGTGCCATGTGGAAGCAGACTTTCTGTGCCATGTGGCAGTTCAATTCTAAGTTTACAGAGTACTCTGTACCTTTTCCCACAGTGTCTGTAACCAGCAGTGGATGAGAGTTCCTTTTTCACCACATCCCCACCAACACAGATTGCTTCTGTTATTTTTTTATATGTGCCATTCTCACTGGTGTGAGATGGCATCTCATTGTCAATTTGATTTGGATTTCTCTGATGATGAGTGATGCTGAACATTTTTCATGTGCCTACTGGCCATCTGCCTGTCTTCCTCTGAGAAGTGTTTATTTCCTTTCCCCATTTTGTGATAGCGTTTTTGTTTTGTTGATTTTTTATGAGTACTTTACATATCTTGGTTAGGTAAAGGTAAAGGTAAAGGCCCTCCCGTTGTTCATCGATTTGCTCGAGCAGGCCCAGTAACGTCTCCACTGGATACTTTGTTGTTACTGTGTCTGGCATATCAAATACGTCACGGGGAGCTTGCCAGGCTCTGCCCTGCGGGCGAGATACTCTCGGTAGCTTGCTGGGCTCTCCGAGAGGGGCGGAGGAATCGAACTCGGGTCAGCCATGTTGGCTGCATGCAAGGCAAACGCCCTACCGCTGTGCTATTGCTCCAGACCTTTATCTGATGTGTTGAATGCAACTATTTTTCCCATTCAGTTCATTGTCTTTTATGTTTAGTCTATGTTTCTTATGTCATGCAAAAGTTCTTTAATTGTATGTAGTCCCATTCATTTATTTTTTATTATGTTGCCTTTGCAAGTAGTGTCAAATCATTGAAAACACCTTGATGTATCTTCACTACAAATCTTGAAGTGTTCTGCCTATATTTTACTCAATGTACTTTAAAGTCTCTGGTCAGATCTCAAGGTCTTTGATCCACTTTTGAATTGACCTTTTGTGTGAAGTGTAAGATATGATTTCCGCTTTACTATCTTACATGTAGTTATCCAGTTTTCCCAGCACCATTTGTTGAAGAGATTGTGTTCACACCATTTCATATTCTTTGCTCCCTTGTCAAAAACTAACTGCCCATATAGAGGGGATTTTGACATAGGATACCTCTTGAGACCAATAAATTTCACAGTCTTCCCCCTATTCGCAAAAATGTAGCAGCTGCAGGTTATGCTGGGAGGAACTGATTTGATGAGATGAGACTCCAGTTTCTTAAAAAATAATAATAAAGTACAAAATATTTGCAGAGAACTATTCAGTATTGAATTTGAAAAAACTGTAAGATATTTGTAAAGTTAAAACTTGAGCCTGGGGGGGCTGGAGTGATAGCACAGCGGGTAGGGCGTGCCTTGCACGCGGCTGACCTGGGTTCGATTCCCAGCATCCCATATGGTGCCCTGACCATGGCCAGGAGTGATTCCTGAGTGCAAATCCAGGAGTAATCCCTGAGCATTGCCAGGTGTGACCCAAAAAGAAAAAAAAAAAAACTTGAGCCTGATTTCATGAGTATAACTTTTCTCTCTATAGTTTTATTAAAATAATAGTATGGGCTTACTAACTATTCTATTTGCACAATAATTCATAGACATCATAATAATCTTGTTTTTGAGCCACACCTGGCAGTGTATAGCGGTTACTCCTGGCTCTGAACTCAGGAATTACTCCTGGCAGTGCTTGGGGGACCATATGGGATGCTGAGGATCAAACGTGTTGGCTGCATGTAAGGCAAGTTCCTTACCTGCTGTGTTATACTATTTCTCCACCCCCAATAATAATCTTCTAAGGCGAAGCTGTATAAATATGTAGGTAATAAATTTAAGCTATTGATTCCACGTTTAAATAATTGAAATTATACTTTTAAACCTTGGTAGCTCTTTTTTGGATGCATCTCTTTCATTGGCATGTTTTTCTTATAATATTATGTTTCTGAGAACAATGTGAGTAGGTTTTTATTATAAATTACTTTTTTTTCATCAAATGTTGATTGTTTTACAGGAGTATGTCTCCACACCTCTCTATATATGCATAGAACTCATCAAACCCACCACCAAAGAACTTTTTCATGGTAATTTCTTCAAACTAAGACAGGTTTAGGGACTGGAGAGATAGTTCAATGAGCTGAATGCATGCTTTAAATGTGGGAGGCCTTGGGGTGCCCCAGAGGGGGGTGGGTGAGAACCTTCCCACCCCAAGGGACCCAGCTCTAGCAGCCCAAAACCCCCAGAACTCAACTGTTGCCATGCTCATGGCCACTCTCCATATGCTCGGACTGAGCCTCACCCATGAGTGAACCTATTCCTGGAGCGCATGGCCGCATTTGCAGCTGGCTCGATACTTCATAGGACACAGCCTACCAATACTCCAAGAGTACGGCAGTACATTTGATGGATTCAAAGTAATCAATTCAAAGGCAACCAATCTTTTATTTTTTTTGCAGGTTTAATTATTATTTATTTATTTATTTATTGTGAGGGCTACTTCTGGAGGTGTTCAGAGTTCACTGAGGCCACAACCAGCAGTGCTGGGGGAAAAGACAGGCAATGCAAAGCCAGGGACTGATCCCTTGGCCTCACACATGCACACCTTGTGCCCTGGGAGGCAACCAATCTTAGAGGGAAATATTATATTATTTTAGTTCCACTTTGGGGCAGGGATTGGGGTTCAGGATGGAAACACCTGAAATATGATGGTGGAAAGGTGTAATGGTCGTGGGATTGGTGTTTGAACATTAAATGTAATCAAATATTGTGAACTACTTTATAAAATAAAAAATATAAAAAAAATAAATAAATGTGGGAGGTTTGGGGCTGGGGAGAGGGCAGAGTAGGTAAGTTGCTTGCCTTGCAAGCTACTGACCCAGATTTGATCCTCGATGCATCATACCTATGGTCCCTGATTCCCACCCAGTGATCCCTGGGTGCAGAGCCAGGAGTTAGTCTATGCACAACTGAGTGTGGGCCCCAAAACCAGCGAAACAAAAAAATGACAGAGTGAGTCCTGGGTTTGTTCATTCCCTGACACTTCATGGTCCTCTAAGCATAGACAGGAGTCATATCCAAGCACAGGGCCAGGAGCAGCCGTCTGACTATGGCGCCCAACAACCACTTGATTTGCCAGACATGCCCATTCCATCAGGGTAGTTAACTCAGATCTCATCAGCCTCACATCAATGCAAATGAGGCAGAATTGAAATCTCACCTCTGAGGCCAGTTTCCACACCTGGGTCATCTCCTGTGCCAACCCATCAATGACAGCTCGTTGCCCTTTCCTCCCCCCCCCCCAAAAAAAAACTCCTCCTGCAACAGAATAGCATGAATGTTCGTGGAGGACCCGCTGGGTCACACACAGCTTCTGAATAGGGGACCACGGAAGTCTGCCAATCTGTGGGAACTATGGCTCATCACTACATCATGCTGCACCGCTAAAACATCCCAGATGAGATGGGCAGAGACTCCTGCCACACCTGCCTGCCTTAGGGAACTAGGAGGGATTGCTTCAAGGCCTTCAGCCCCTGCAATTCAGGATACTGGGGGAGGAATAGAGAGGAAACGGTGAAAATTCCTGCTCTGCCTTCTCATCACTGAGGGCATCAGGGTACTCACCAACTTTTACATCATTGTTGCAGAGAGGGAATAGCAATCCAGCTGAGTGCCCTGACTGTTGTTGGTCAACCAAGCTGTCTGTAAACTGGGTCTCTGCATAAAGCAGAAACCATCTGTTCTCACGTACAGAAAGCCAAAAGTGAAGTCTTTCTCCAAGTGCCCAGTTGCAGTTGTTTTTATTAATGGCTTAGCTAACTTCCCCAATTTGAAGGTCTTGGAACCACCCTTTGAAAACAGAAACCACTGTGGGGGAGAGGGGAAGAGGTGGGGGAGAGAGCTTCTCTACTCCACCTCCCAAGTGGAAACTCACAGGATCCTGCACTTCTTAAGCATTTCTTAATATCCTGCTTCCGAAATGACCACATGGTCCCAGGAACTATCCTGTACCTACGCAATAGCTTTCATTTTTCACATTTTTCAGAAAGGTAAAAGGACTCAACCACCTTGTACCTCCTCCCCTTTCTCTCCCCCAAACTGCCTGGGGCCAAACATCCGGAGGGGAGCAGCTCCAGGGGATCTGTGATGATGCAGGTGCAAATTCAACAAAAACCCAAACACCTCAGTCTGTCCCCACTGCCATTCATACATTCACCAACCACAAATACTGCCTAGAAAGGGTGTATCTATAATGTGAGGGAACCATTGGCATCATGTTGATTGCAAATGGGGGGGAATTGATTCTGAAACTTAAGTAGGACTGTGCTCCCCAAACCCCACCCTACAGTATAACCAACTGTAAACATACAAATAGAGAAAATGCACAAGAAAAAGCATGTTCCGAAAACAATCCTTTACTTCCCTCCTTGGAATTATTTTCTTCTCACACAAGGCACGTAAGGGATCTAGTCAGAGCATGTCAACATCCCCCCAAATAGATGGCTTCATGGGATTTATTTTAATCTGTGCCACTAGGTGAGTGGCACAGATTAGGGTTTCTGCCCTTGTGGTAACTTTACTAAAACCAACTGCCAACAGATCCTATCTCTTTAGTGTGGGTGGGGGAGATTTCATTCCTCTCTGACCTAAAGCCATGGGTGACTATTCTGCAGAACTCTTTTTCCTAGTATCAAGATCCTTTGATGGATGGGTTTCACAATATTGAAGTCTCACTATCCACTCAGGTCATATGAAAATTAGTCATCAAAACTGCATTTGAGCACTTGGTCCCAGGCGCTTTGCTTAGCTGGGCCATCTCCCAGAAATTCTCAGTGGATACTGGGCTCTCCGTATGGAATTGTGGGACAATGGAAGAGGGTAGAGCTGAGCCCCAAAAGTCTTCAACAGAAAGCATTGGTCATTGTCTCCCACTTATTCATTTTTAAAAACTTCTCTTTGTCAGGGCTGGAGCAATAGTACAGCGGGTATGTTTGCCTTGCACACTGCCAACCCAGGTTTGATTCCCAGCTCCCATATGGTTCCCTGAGCACCGCCAGGAGTAATTCCTGAGTGCAGCACCAGGAGCAACCCCTGTTGTGAGCAGTATTCCTATCACTGGGTGTGACCCAAAAAAGCAAAAAAAAAAAAATAAGTAAAAATTTAAAAAACTTTTCTTTGTCTTTGGGCCACATCCTATAGTGCTCAGGGCTTCTTACCCTGGTTCTGTGTTCAGGGGTCATTCTTGGTGGTGCTCAGAGGACCATATGTGGTATCAGGGATCAAACCAGGCTAGGCCTCATATGAGGCAAACATCTTACATCCTGTACTATCTTTCTAGCCCTCAAGTTGTTTATGCACTTATTATTTATGTATGTATTTATCATTTGTGTATTTAAATAACATATTATTATTTATTAAGGTGTCTAAATTTATATTGGTTTCAGGTATACAAACTTAGCTATTTATATCTGTATATGTCACATTATGCTTATCATTACCATTGCCTGATTTTCATTTGTCACAATGCAAAGGACCCCCTACACCTAATTTATCCAGTCCCTTAAATCTTTTAATAGGTTTTTGCTTTGTTTGTTGCTTCATTTGAACTTTTTTTTATCACATACAGGGAATATCATACCATATTTGTCTTTCTCCATCTGACCAATTTCACTTAGCATGGTCCTTTCTGGGTAGATCCAGATTGTTGCAAAGAGCAGGATTTCTTTTTGTTGCTTCTTTCCTTTAAAATTGCTGAATAATATTCTATAAAAAAAAAAGTCTTGAAAGTTCCTAAAAATACAAATAAATAAATAAGTAAATAAGTAAAGACAGAATGACAGAAAGACCATACATTTTAGCTAGGTCAATGCGGGTATTTACCCGAGGAACCCAAAAACGCTGACCAGAGAAGATAACTACTATCCACGGTTCATTGCTGCACTATTCACAATAGCCGAGATCTGGAATCAGTACCAGTGCCCACCAAGAAATGAGTGGATAAAAAGGATGTGGTCATAGATACAGGATGGAATACTGCTCACAAAAATCAAGATGAAGGAGTCTTTTTTTTTTCTTTTTAAAATCTTTAAGATAGTCCATTTTGATTTCTCTGAGAGATCTGCAGCAGCCCAGAAATTCCTTGCCTATAATTGCCCTGATTCTGGGTGTGGAGGTGCTGCTGGGGCTGAGGTGATTCCTCAGATGTTCTTCTGAATAATGCAGGAGGGTTGGGGAGATGGTTCAAAGGGCTCTGCCTGAGTTCCGGTCCCCTAGCACACCAGACATCATGGTCCTAAGCAAGCACTGCCAGGTATCAAACACTAAAGCTAAACCAAGTCAGTAGAAACCAGTGCTGTCGGTGCTATAGAGGTGAGATAGCTGCACTCCAAACCAACAAAAGCCAAAATAAAAAGAAAGAGAAAGCTGAGACTGGAAAGATGGTAGAGCAGGCAAGGCACTTGCATCAAACTGGTTCAGTCCTCGGCATCATATATGTATGGTCCCCTGAGCACCACCAGGAGTGATCTCTGAGCACAGAGACAGGAGAAAGCCTTGAGCACTTCCGAATGTGGTCCCAAAGCAAAATAAGAGAGAGAAAGACACACAGAGAGAGAGAGAGAGAGAGAGAGAGAGAGAGAGAGAGAGCGCACTCTCACAGCTGTAGCATGAATGTATAGCTAACATGTTTCCCAGAACTAGAGTCCTCTTTCCAGACATGCACAGGCAGATGCAGGATGAGCTGAGGGATTAAACTGGGGTTGAGCACTGCAGGGTCTGGGAGATCTGGCTGTCCAGCACAGTTATTATCAAATACCAAATGATGTGAAATTCCAAAACAAACAGGAAACATTTTAAAGACAAAGGTCATAAGTACTGCAAACCACTCTGTGAACACTTTTGTTCGCTCTTTTGGACCTAATCTCTAAGCTCATCTCTGTGTGGTAGAGGCTGACCTACCAAGGTGCTTCTGGACAACCCCTTTGGCCTCTGTACTGTATTCTCCCCAACAGAACTAAAACTAGGCACTAGGCCCTGGCCAGAGAATTTACTCCAATGCAACAAGCAACGGTTGCAAATGATCATGGATCTGCGGAGAGTTGTTGTTAAATATGCATCAACACCTATCACCTGGAGGTCAATGCCATGCTTTGGGGGTCTGGGAGCATATTCTAGGTTATTAATTTTGGTTTGTTGTCTACCTTCCCCTTTTCAACTATTGGGCAATACCTTTATTATTTCTGAGTAGCCAAATCTCGGAGAATAAAGACTGGCCTGAGATATCCTATAGCATTATCTCTGTTCAAACAGCAGACAGCTGATAGGAGTGCGGTCATTTGTGTTCTTCCGCAGAACCAGACCTAAGTCAGGTCAAAGTTTGTTAGCCCTGGGGATCACAGAATGTCCCTTCCCCAGGCTAGGGGAAGAGACATTTGCCTGCTCGGATCCCCCAAGCTGGCTCTGGCATTTCCCATCTGTTCTGTAGAAATCGCCTGAAAAATATCTCAGTGTTGGAGGCATGGGTACCCAAGAGTTGAAGTTCAGGAAGCTCCGGGGGGATGTTCCTGGGAAATACTAGGCAAGAGAAAGGAACACTTCTGCCATATTCTGTTGGTGTAACTCTGGGCTAATCACTTACTCTCGGGAAGCCTTAGTTGCTTCCCTTATAAAGGGGAAATAATTAAGGTTACTCTGTTTGCATTTTACTTTTTATGGCATTACCAGCTGTCAGCAATGCTTTGATTTTGATATGAGAAGAAAACAGATGTCCATGATTGCGTACACTTATCCCATATGTTAGGAAAACATTTTCACTTATTATTAGCTCTCACTAAAACCAGAACCCCCAAAGTTGCTCTAGTTAGTTCCATTTCTCACTTGAGGAATATAAAATGTAGGGTTAAGTAACCTGTCTGGGGTTACTCTCAGGGAGTAATTTTGACAGGGAGTCAAAATTCAACTGTGGTGATTGGGGATACAACTCAGCAGTAGAGCACTTGCTTTGCATGTGTGAATCCCTGGGTTCCATTACTAATACCCTTCCACCCTCCCACCCCCTACACCATCACCCCAACCCCTGCCAAAAGAGGAATCAGTCTGTAGCCTTAAAAACATTGTATCTGGTAGATTATTTTATAGTTGGACTTAGCAAATGTGAAGACACTCTTGAATCAAGACACGCTGTGGGGATCAGTAGGCTATAGGAATCACTTAAGATACAACCCAATTGCTTATCCTGTGTTGGTAAAATCACAAACCAGTTCCCCCTGTACCACCTGCATCCTCCTCTGAGTCCACACCAACTTGTGTTCAAATTCCTTGCCCACTGGTAGCCTGCCACTCTGGTTAGTTCTAGGTAAGGAGGTGCAGGCTCAAACCCTTCCCAATTTTACCATCTGACCTGTAGCTTCCGAATAAGAATAAAGTTTGAGGTGCAGTCTCCAGGGGCATTGAATTAATGAGTTGCATCTTAGCTCAAGACATTAAAGACAGGCAAGCCCCAGACCCTCTCAACCCCAAAGCACAGGCCTGCTTCCAGAAAACACCAAACAAGAAAACACACAAAAATTCTGTACTCTTTACACATTTGAATTTGGTTGTAAAAGCATTCTTGTTCAATAAAAAATCTTGAGGAAACATTATAATATTTTTTAGTTTGGATATCACTAGTTTATTATAAAAGAGGCATGAAAATCATTTACATGATGAAAGATTTCAGAACTTCAGTGGAATGGGAAGCTTCATGGGATGCCATTTCAATAGTGGTACTTCAATCTACATACTTTCCAAGAATATCACCGTCTCTAAACAAGAAATAATCCTTGTCATCTAGAACCACTTTGGTGCCTCCATATTCTGGTAGAAGTACTCTATCTCTAACTTCTACACTAACTCGTTGAATCTCTCCACCCTTCCCTTTCCAGCCCGATCCAACAGCAACCACCATGGGTTGCAACACCTTTCCTTGAGATTTCTCAGGAAGCATAATGCCTCCTTTGGTTACAATTTCAGCTGCACTCCTCTCAACTAATACGCGGTCAAAGAGTGAAAGAAATTTTCTAAATGCTTGTCCTGCTGTGCCGCCGACTGCCGTACTCCTGAGCTGTGCACTCACGCCACGAACAGAGAGCCCCGCAATCTGGTCGAGCGGCCATGTGAATATAACAGATTATAAAATTTACCACTGGTCCAAAATCTCAGATCAGAAATGGTTACTGGCAAAACTTTTGTGAACATCATTCTGACTTACTCTGTAATGCACAGAAATGAAGATCTTGGCAGGGTTTTTTTTGGGGGGGGGTGTGTGTTTGTGCTCTGGGATCACTGCTATCAAGGTTAGGGGTACCATATGAGTGACTGGGTTGGTTATACTCAAAGCTAGCAATCTACCCTCGTATTTTTAATCAGACCCCAAAGATGTTGTGTAGGTTTTTTCTCTGCTTACTGGGCTGAAAATGACTAAGCATGTAAGAAGCAAAGATTGACCATCTGACCATTTTAAAGCAAATGTTTTATGTTTCCACTCAAAGTTCAGTGTGAATGACGTTCCATTCTCAGTATCCAGCGGAAAGAAACGGTCATGGATACTACTCAGAAGCTTTCATGGAGCCTTTAGCTTAGTCAAAGAGAAAGACAGGGACACATACATAAATGCTTCTAAGAGGTTGACTTGAGAGCAGGGCCACAAGGGAAATGGATGAGGAGGAGGAAGGGAGGGGTGTGAAGGTTTGAGGACTGGGCCCCCGCTAAGGTTAGGAGGGTTTTTCTGAGAATGTGTCACATACAAAGTCAGTGGCGTCATTACAGCGATGTGGAATTGGTCAAAGTTGGTATGTAGGAGTCACAGTTTGTTACCCACACCAGTGTGGTCAGATTCAAAGTCAGCTAGCTTTCTTGATGCCCGCATGCCAACTTTTATTTCTATAGCATGCAGCTCCTTTTAGAGAGAAATGATACAAATAAAAATACTGCACTATCTAATTGCCATCAGCAGTCTGTCCATTATGTAGGACAAATAAATCCCCACCCCACCTCTACTACCTGATACAGAGGCTGAGATGAAAGAAGAAAGACTATGAATTTTAGTTTTAGGTACTGTCCAGACACTGTCTCTCTCTCTCTCTCTCTCTCTCTCTCTCTCTCTCTCTATATATATATATATATATATATACACACATATATATGTATGGGCTTGCCCTTCATTATCTGAATATTTTAAAAAAACTATTAATTCATCTCAATTTCATTTATCCAACTAGTATATTTGATAAAGATTATTTTTATACTAATGTTTAAACAAAGAAAATGGTGAGTGAGAAAAGACAGAGATGGAATGATCAGATAGCATCTTTAATGCAGGAAAACAGAAACTTGGTGGCTGGGGTTCTCTTTCATCTGCGGGAGGTTCTAGTTACAGGGACCTGGGTCTGTGTGTGGAGAAACTCAGGTAAGCAATTCAGCAAATCCAAGTCCTATCTCTGTGGCTTTTCTTCTAAGATAACAAAACTTCCGTTGCTTTTTTTTTAGCACCTCTTTTATTACACTATTTATTGCATCATAAGCTATGGCTGGTGGTTTCATTTTCGCCATGTAAACTGGATTGCCCCACTGTAAATCTCCCTGGGGTTCTTGGGGGGGAAAAAGTCTGAAACTGATAAGAAACAACTCATTTGAAAGGAAATACCCACCAAGAAATGGTTGTGTTTTTGGTTGTTGTTGTTGTTCTTTTTTTTTTTTTTTCTCAAGAATCATCTGCAGAGGATTTAGGGGGATTTTAGCATCTCTTCAAAAGAACAATTTCAGGATGGGTTTTTTCGCTTTTTTTTTTTTTTAAATTTTGTTCTTAGAATGCTACAAGTGCTTGTTTTTAAGGACCAGGAAAAGCATGTGAAAAAGCCTAATTTTGAATGTTTGTGAATCTTGAACTATGCTATTCCATCAACTGTGAGGTCACAGACCAAAGACAAGCAGTTCATCCTGGGCAGAAAGTGTAGACTGCCTCCACAGGAATAGCACCAGGTACTGCTCCATACCTGCTAACATGCCATTTCCTTTCCTCACAAGGAACACTTTCTGTCCACAAGAAGGCAGTTTTAGGGTGGGAGAGATAGCCAGGAGTTAAGGTGCATGCCTTCCCACCAAGCCCACATGATACTCAATAGATGCTATTGAGCAGCTCTATGGAGCACTGCTGGGTGTGGTCCTGGAGAAATCCTATAACTTGCAGAGTGGCCCAAGTACACAGTTCCCAGAAGCACTGCATTCTTGGGCCCTTCCATGGAACCACTGGCCCAGTTGACCAAGAATCACTGGGAGAGGTCCTGGGGTCCTGGAGCATTGCTTGGGAAGTTAAAAAAAAAAAAAGACAAAAAAAAGACAATTTCACAATAGATGGTGCTGGTGGCAATTTGCCAAGGGTAGACCAGATGGCTCTGAGAAGGGATGGCAGTTTATGAAGAATATGTAGAAAAGCAAGTTTAATCTCTTTTCACTTTTTCAAAGTATTTTTTTCTTTATTCCTTTTGTAAAGAAAAGAAGCTATAAGAGATTATCGAATGTGGTGAGGGTTTCTGTACAACTAACTGCATCAGAGTTCAATGGCTTATTGGGATCTAAGTTTCTAAGAGTCATTAAAGATAGGATCACAGTCCAACATTTTAGAAATAAATCAATTTTAGAAGTAAATTCTTTGTAATTAAAAATTACAATATGTAAATAAACTCATACACATTTAAAAAATTGTCTCTTTTTTTTTATTTCCAAGGAGAAAATAACTCAACCATCAGATGAAAAAAGATTTTCCCAAGTGATCAACAATAGATGAGTGGATAAAGAAACTGTGGTATATTTGCACAATGGAATAAGACTCAGCTATGAAAAAAAAGATGAAATCTTGTAGCTTGCTGCAGCTTGGATGGGACTGGAAGCTGTGTTGTAAAGTGAAGCACAACAGAAAGTAAAAGAGAAATTCCGGATGTCTTGATCATATGTAGAATATAAAGAAACAAAGAGACTAGACCAGCCTTAGTGGAAGTAAATCCTGAGATGGGATTACTAGTACTGGGAACTGCAAGGCTAAGAGGCTAGGGGCAGGAGGGAGGTGACAATGGTGCAGGGATTATGACACACTGTCGGGAGGGATTGGTACAGCAGTGCTGCAAGCTATAAAATAACACTTTTAATGCTGTTGTAAACTATGATTAAAAATATGATTTATGAAAGGGGATTATCATGCAGCCAAACTAGATTTCCGGGAAAGTGAGGAGTTATATACATATGAAGGGAAGATCTATCTACTTTGGTGAGTCTTCACTTTTAGCATGCCTAACGGCTAATGGAGAAAGGCAGATTTCTATGTCTGACTTCTAAGTGGTCAGATAGAATAAATCTGGGGGCATAACCAGCACTCTACTTTTTTTTTTTGTGAGTTTACCAAATATTTTTGGAGCAAAGTTCAGGTCCATTGACTGACTTTTGAAATTTCCTGGTTTCAAAATGGAGAAAACTGTGGAAGATAGCTGGGCGGCAAGAATCTTGGGATAATAATCCAAAAATTCACTTCTACGTGGTAGCACATTTGCTGACAAGAGCTTGGACTTGACTTTAAATTGAACTGACCCTTCCTGTTCCCCAAGTAGCAACAATGCCTTTGGGGGAAAAATGGGGAAAAAGAAAAGTTGCTTGCAGAACTTGTTTACATAAATGTTCTGAGAGGATTGTGCAGACAGTACAAAACTCAACAAAAGCACTGATGCCCAGACGACTATTCAATGCACAGAAAGGAGGGAAAATGTCTTTTGGTTCAAATAGAAATGTTCCCCAAGATTTGAGACTTGCTTGAATCCTACACTGTGATATGTGGGGCATAAACTCATTCTTTAAGGGTAGTTTTGATTTTTAAAAAATTGTCAAGAAACTGGGGAGATGGCTCAGTGGTCAAGGGTGCTTGCTTTGCAGGTGACAGAGCATCAATTTGAATTCTGGCAACATATGACAGCCTCTGATACCAGTCTGTATAGTCCTAGAGGATGTTTTACACTTCTGGGGTGTCCCCTGGTGCTCCCACACAGCACCTCATCCTGGGCCTTAGCACTGAACCATTCAGCCAGGTTGGCTGTGCACTGCTAGAAGTAGTCCCCAAAACTCTTCTTTGGAGCTCCCCTCCAATAAAGAAAATGAAATATTTTCAAAATTCTCTATTTCTCCAAGAAGCAGAGAAGGGAGAGATAGTACTCGACAAGTTGAAACTGTTACTCACCCTTCTTACTATTCTAGCCCCTATGTAGAGTCTCCCATTTATGGGGGCCACACCCCGCTGAACTGGCAGCCCTTGCCTGGGATTCTGTGCCCAATGGAACTGGCCAATGTTGTGACATGGGGCCTCAACAGGGCCAACAGGATCACCCAGCACTGGTTGACAGTCATTAGGGATATGCGAAGCAGAGCACAGAGATCCAGGTGAGACCCAGGTGGTGCAGGGGTTTGAAATCAGCACCTCAGACAGGCTCAGAAATGTCTGCACTCTGGAGCCATACCCCTGGCCTTTATTGTTTCTCCTTTTCGCCTCTTAGCATTGGACAAAATAGTCTCTATGCCCCCATTTCTACAGTTGTCAATTTTAAGATGAACATTTCCCCACATTTAATACCTGTGACATCACACAGATAATAAAAGGCATTGTTTCCTCAATTAATTGCCAGCAATTTGTTCATTCATACATACAATAATGATCTGTCTTCTAATAAAGGTGTCTTATAGTAAGTGAAGTAAGATAGACATACCTCTACTATAGGACTTCATGGGAATTAACTGAGTGAAGAAGCAAAACACATAAACCCATAATCAGTACTATGAATAATTTAGTCAATATAACATATTAATATCTTAGCCTGTGGTTATATTATAAATGATCTAGACACCCTCTTTGACCTTTACATTGTCTCCAATGTATATATTGCTTACCATGATATATTGCATAACCTGCACAGAAACTGTTATGTACTTACCTCTCTCATTTGGATAAATTCGTAAAAGTGGGATTACTAGATACCAAAGCAAGAACATATTCAAAGGATGGAAAGATTCGTGGTGAGTAGAGAGTTAAAAGCCCACTTATTCTGTGACCCCGGACACTCAACCTTTCTGCATCTCACGTTTTGCAACTACAGAAAAAGGAACATAACAACAGCTCCAGGCATATTTTGAGGCTTAAATAAGATTGATGCAATTGTGCGCTCTACAATATAAACCTACAGTAAGTTCAAAGTCCATGTAAGCTATTTTTAACTAGGACACTCCAGGCTCACTAGCATTTTATACCAGCTTCGGATGAGTAGAAACTGAATTGTGCACCAGCTATCAACAGTGACCTCGTGTGGTCGCAATAGAAGCAGCAGTAGCAGAAAAATAGATAAGATCAGATAAGATCAGATTCATCCACTATTTCTTCTGTTGTGTGTTGACAGACTGTCGGTTTGGATTCCAGAAGTCCGTGTCTGGCATTATTAAATGATCTGAGACAGAAAAATCTTCAAAAGGAAATAGAAGGCCCTGACAATCAGAATATGAGGACCTCAGTCTTAAATCTTTTTTTATTTTAAATTTCAAAATATTTATCAAAAAGAAGGATGGAACTTTTCTCATCTACATCAAAGGAAAATTTGTAAATTATTAGACCACATGCACAATCTACAGTGCCTTTTGTAGGTGAGAGCTATCAATCTTGAACAATAAAATAATGATCTCTTTAACAGGATCTCAATTACTGTACCAATATATATTATTAAAGGTTTATATCATGTACATAGCCATGAAAAACCACTTTGATGTTTTTTGTAATTAATAAGTCCAGCAAACTCTGAGACTTAATTTTAATGTGTGATTTGGATTGGCAAGCTAATACTCAAATTGTAATTTATGAAAGGTGTCTGATTTAAACTGCTAAAGAAGTTGGGAGGCCTGGAGTTTAGAAATACAACCAGCAGTGATTATCTAATGGGCACATCAAATATCCCAAACAACTGGCAGGTCAGATGCGAGATGATGAATGTACATATTTTACAGATTTTTTTTCAGAGAGGTGATACCCAACTTAACTGTGTGGAATTACTGGTTCAAAGGTTATTTCGCATTTGTCATTCTGTTAAGTATTAACATATTGTTTGAAGGTCATATTTAAGAGTAGTCGACAAAAAAGTTTACATCTTTAATTTACACTGTAAATCCTGGCTTCATAAATAATGGAATGGTATACCTGTGGTCTAATCTTAATTCCAAATTAGTAGAATATTTTTTTAAAGTTCTAAAACATGCAGACATCTAATTAAAAGTCTATTTGCTATAAGAGAGAAAATGGAAGAAAACGGCAAACTATGGTTGAAATGAAAAGTTACAGCCAAGGCTGCTTTATTTTCCAGCCTTTCAAGCATTTTTCTACCTTACCTATAATTTAATATAATGTTAAGCATACTGGGTTTTATAGCTGGAAGAAGGGATGAATGGGTCAAAATAGGCCATAACCCCTAACTGGAAGCAGTTAAGTGACTCTCTCCTGTCCCCTTGGGGGCAAATATTTGCTTTCTGCTGCCCCCCCCCTGCTTTGCTTTCTGCCTCTCTCCTCCTTCAGTCTTTACCACTTTCTGTCTAAACTGTTCTCAGCGAAGTATGCTCTCTTCAGAGGCAGAAACATGCTTCCTCTCATACACCCCGCTACAGCCCTGGAGGTCCCTGACGTTTTCCTTGAATTCTCAGGCTTTGTGTGAGGAAGAGAAGAGCTTCTATCCTGCTGCTATGCAGGATGATAATGGCAAAGGCTGGCATTTCCCTCCAAAGGAAGCAAAGGGAGTCTCTGGCAGAGGCAGGCCTAGAACCCAGGATTTTTTTTTTTTTTTTTTTTTTTTTTTGCTTTTTGGGTCACACCTGGTGATGCACAGGGGTTACTCCTGGCTCTGCACTCAGAAGCTAATCCTGGCGGTGCTCAGGGAACCACATGTCCAAGCTGGACTACTTCTCAGGGTAAGGGGATGCAATGAACAACTCTGGGTACTACATGAATTATGGATTCAGCCTTAAACCTCACTTGTTCACATTTTATGAAGGTTAGTTTAACTGAACAGAAACGTTGTAGGGCCTGGGGATGTGTCTCAGTGCTACAGTGGGCCTCATAGGTGAGTTTTCTAAGTGTGACTTCCTCAGCACCACCCCACATTGCTGAGTGTGATCTCCAGCTGTGCAACATGAACTCTGATGTGCAACAAGTATGTGAGCCATACAACCAAGTGTATGCAACACTTGTGCAATGCTATAACAAAAAGGGAAAGGAAGGGGGGGGGGAGTATTTTAATACTATGTGAAATACAAACATCATTTAAGGTTCTGTTAAAGATTTTTCTATTCACTTTCCAATCACAAAGAATTATTTTCTCCTTAATGATAAAATGAATGTCCATTTGTTTAAAAAAGTAGTTATGTATTTTTCAGATAATAAGGTATTATTTCGTACCAGTGAGAATGGTCTATGTCAACAAGACTAGGAACAGCCAATGTTGGTGGGGATTTGGTAAAACCAAACCGAAGAAAGGAACCACTAACCCTCAATCACTATTGATGGGAATGTCCTCTGATTCAGCCTCTATGGAAAATAGTCTGGTAATTTCTAAAAAAAATAAGAATAGAGTTTCCAGATAACCCAGAAATTTCACTTCTTGGCATTTACCCTCAAATTAGAAAAACATTCATTCAAAGAGATATTTGCAGCACTTAATACAATAGTAAGATTATGGAAATAACTCTAGCCCAGATAAAGAAGCCATGGTATAATGGGGAATAATGGAATAATATCAAACTATAAGAAAATATGAAATCTTGCAGTTGTTGCAATTTGGCTGGCACTGGAGGGTACCCTGCTAAGTGAAACAAATCAGAAGAAGAACAAATACCAAATGACATAAGTCGACTGTGGTATATAGAGGAAAAATAAGGAAATAGTATTGAATGATGACAAACCCTTGACCCTGGATTATAAAACTGAGATTACTACACAGTGGTAGGTGAGGAAGCAGGAAGAAAGATGTAGACTAGAAGTGACGTAACAACAGTGACAGACGGACACTGGTGGTACTGGGACCAGTAACTTAATTTTCAAATTTGGGGTTTTTTTTTTCTCTTGGCCTCAACTGACTCTGAGCTCAGGGACCAATCCAGGAAAGCTTGGGGGGTGGGGGAATTTGGGGTGCTGGGGTTTGATCTCGGATTGGCCACGTGCAAGGCAAATGCCCTACACACTGTACTATCGCTCCAGTCTCCAAGGGAGCAGTAACTTTATACATTAAAATCATAAACATTAACACTCTTGTAACCATGTTGCCCAAAGCGTAAATTAAAAAGCATTCATTTTAAGGGACTGCTGACTCTACTTTCCCTCCTTAGAGGTCCTCACTGCTACCTGTTTGGAGAATATGCATCTAGGTGGTCCCAATGCTGTGTTTCAGAGTTGCCAAACAGGTGATGAGTTCATTGACTCCATGAAGTGAAACACCATTAATCTAATTGATAACTATAGTCTGATACCACAATAATATTTATAATTACTATAAACATCAGGTATGTGTATTAGTTTCTTTCTTTCTTTTTTTTTTTAGGTGTATTAGTTTCCTAGGGCTGCATTCACCCAAAAAAAACATTATCTGGTGTTATAACAGGAGTATCAGAGCAGAGAGACAGTATACCACATAGAGCATTTGCCTTGCATACAGTCTACTCGGGTTTGATTCCCAGCACCCCATATGGTCCCCTTAGCTTGCCAGGAGTGATCCCTGAGCACGGATCCAGGGACAAGCCCTGAGCATCACCGTGTGTGGCACCAAAACAAAACAAACAAAAACTAACAGGAATATATCGCCTCACAGTTAGGAAGTCTTGAACCCTGACTCAGATTGTTGGTAGAGGTGACTCTCCCTCTCTCTCTCTGAAAACTGTAGGGAATCCTTCCAGAGTTCTTCCTGACTTTTGGTGGTTTTCTGGTAATCTTTATCACTTTTTTGCTCGCAAGACCCTCAGCATATATGCTTCTGTCTGCATATAACTGTCTTCTGCAAGTTATAGGACTGGAGAGACTGTACTTGGAGTTAATGTGGTTGTTTTGTATGCAGTCAACCCTGTTTCAATCCCCAGTCCTTCTACGGGTCACTCTTGAGCAGAGTCAGAAATGGCCCCTGAGCTCCACTGAATGTGGCTCCCAAACCCCCAAAATAAATAAATAAAGATTCAAGGTACATTGCAATAGAGACCCACAGCCTAAATTTAATGAACCAGATCTGCGGCAAACCCATTTCCAAATAATGTCATATTCTGAATTAGTGGGGTTAAACTTCAACAGGTTTTTCTGAGGACAGAATTTAGTACATGGAGGAAATTTTGCAAACAAGGAGTTAAAACCATGATCTCCAACAAACATTAATACTCAGATGTTTTAATTTTTTCATTCCATGTTTGGGAGAATCTACATGGGCAATTATTGGTAGACATAGAAAAACTTAAGGAAGTGAACTGACTTACCCAGAACACTCAATTCACTGAAATATTTTATTTGCACTAGATTTTCCAAAACAAAATCCAAAAAAAATACACAACCAGATAGTATGGTTATAGCTTTTAACTAAATGTCAAGTAGATACAAACATATTAAAAATATGTTTGGTGAGAAAAATACATAATACAATAAACACATGTAGCCTACCATATGATTTTTTAAAAAAGACATAGTCAAAAATAAAATTGAAAAAGACATAACCATTATCCTTGAAGTGAAGGTTTTAGAGGAAAAATAGTGGTTTGATTCATAATTATTGTAAAAATGGTATACAGTTCAAAATTATAAGCCTACTTTTTAAATGCATAAAAATTTGAGTTGTTTTCCTGTGGTGTCTTCCTCCCCAAGACCTCACATGTGATATGAGTACTTTGCCACTGAGTTATATTATGAGCTTTACATCTTGTTAAAAGTGTTTTCAAGGAAAAGAATTGTTGTACCTGTTTTTAAGACATATTAAGTCAGCAATTGAACCCAAACTTAATATTCTAGACCTAGGGTACTATACTACACACAAAAATAACCTCTGTTCACAAGGAATATCGGGAAAATTCCAAGCAACAAAACAATCAGGTAGAAATTCCTGTACTTAACCAATATAACCAAGTGGCAGTCATTCATTTCACCAAGATAGTACAGTCAACATGGTCTCTGTAAGACTCCATAGTCCTAAGTTCAGACCCTCCACTGTGCATTAGCCTCTATCTCACTTCAGGAACTACTCAAGGATATAACTCAGGCTGGGTAGATAGGACAAGAATTAAGGCATCTACCTTGCTCACAGCAAACTCTGGTTTGATCCCCAGCACTGTGCATGGTCCCATGGCCAGGAGTGAGCTTAGAGCATAGAGCCAGGAATAAGTCCTGAGCATTGTCGGGTGTGACCCCCAAACCAAAAAATAAATAAAAATAATGAAAAGGGCTAGTAAGTTGGCAAGTTTAAGACTTGGGAAAGAGGCAGGTCAAGCAAGACATTTGTTGATAAGAGAAGTTTTAGTAAATGATGCTTACAAAAACTAAATTAGAATGAGTGCAAGTGTAACTGAGAAGAGGAATGTAAAACAGAGTGTAAAAAATATTTTAGGGATTTAAAAATATTTTTAAAATATTTATAATTTTTAAAAAGGTTTTATGGGCGACAGAAGAGAAAACTATGGATCTTGCTCTCTGGTTCTCTTTACATTACTCTATTTGAACGAGTAGGCGAATGCTCATCCTACTGGAATCTTCTCTCAGGGAAATGTGAGGGTGAGAAAACAAGCCTGAACTTTCAGGCAGCTTTTTTGACCTTTACTCAGCATTCTTCTTTTAGGAGCAAACGTCATTCGCCTATTTTGACCCTCTAGCCTTCCCGTACTATTTGCCTCACCGCGCACGCGCGGATTCCCGGTGCCCTTTAGTCTTCCCGTTCCCACTTCAACTATGGCGGCGCTCGGCGTGGGGTTGTTGGCCCGCTTGCCCCTTTGTGCTCAGAGAGGTCACATCCAGCGTCCCGTCCACAGGCTTCTCAGTTGCCCAGGGACTGTGGCCACAGACGCCAGGAGGGAAGAGGACGCCTCGGCTAGCGTGGAGACAGGTGATGGCGCCGTGGGTCGGGTTTGCTTCGGACCCCCCGCTGCGGAGCGTGCAAGGGAAGAGGGGCAGTGTGTGTGTGTGTGTGTGTGTGTGTGTGTGTGTGTGTGTGTGACGTTTTGTCCTTCCGGGAGGTATATGTGTGTATGTGTATCACGTTTCTTTCTTCCGGGGTGTGTTTATCACGTTTCTTCCGGGTGTGTGTGTGTGTGTGTGTGTGACGTTTAGTCCTGGAGGGCCTTGTGTGTGTGTGTGTGTGTGTGTGTGACGTTTAGACCTTCCAGGGGGTGTATCTGTGTATGTGTATAACGTTTCTTTGTTCGTGTGTGTGTTTGTGTCACGTTTCTTCCTTCTGGGGTGTGTGTGTGTGTGTGTGTGTGTGTGTGTGTGTGTGTGTGTGTGTTATGTTTTTTTTCCTTACGTTTAGACCTTCCAGGGGGTGTATGTGTGTATGTGTATAACGTTTCTTTGTTCGTGTGTGTGTCACGTTTCTTCCTTCTGGGGTGTGTGTGTGTGTGTGTGTGTGTGTGTGTGTTATGTTTTTTTTCCTTCCGTTTAGACCTTCCAGGGAGTGTATGTGTGTATGTGTATAACGTTTCTTTGTTCGTGTGTGTGTCACGTTTCTTCCTTCTGGGGTGTGTGTGTGTGTGTGTGTGTGTGTGCGCTATGTTTCTTCCTTCCGTTTAGACCTTCCAGGGTGTGTATATGTGTGTGTGTATATGTGTATAACGTTTCTTTGTTCGTGTGTGTGTGTCACGTTTCTTCCTTATAGGGTGTGTGTGTGTGTGTGTGTGTGTGTTACGGGTGTATGTATATAACGTTTCTTTGTGTGTGTGTCACGGTTCTTACTTCTGGTGTGTGTGTGTGTGTGTGTGTGTGTGTGTTATGTTTCTTCCTCCCGTGAAGGGTTGTGCACGGGAATGAAACTGGGGCCACCTGACTTTGATTTGACAAATGTCTCTGATTTTCTTATTCACAGGGGAGGTGGATAACACACTTGGAAGTGACCGTGTCTAGGGACACCTTCATACATAGCTGGTTATTCCTGGTTCCCCAGTGTAGGGCTCATTATATTGACCCCCGTTCGTTTTACTCCTCCGGGCATTTTTAGCAGAATCCACCTGGTTTGCATCTCTAGGAACAGACCGTTGTCTCACAGATGTTGCAATTTGGTTGCCTTCCGCATTGACAAGCCATTATTAAATTCAAGAGCTCTCAGGACATGACTTGCAGTTACTAAAACAGTTTGCAAATATTAAAAACTTGCAGATGTAAAAGCAATCTCTGTAGCGTCGTTTGACTTGAAGTAGAAACAGGTTACAAGAGAAAAATGACTCGTGCAGATTTGCATAGTTTAATGGCCTGAATCAAGCCCAGAATATGTACAAATGTGATGGTCATAGAAAACAAAATGAAAAACCAAATGTAAATGGTAGAAATGGTTTTTTTTGGGGGGGGGGTCACACCCGACAATGCACAGGGGTTATTCCTGGCTCTGCACTCAGGAATTACTCCTGGCGGCGCTCAGGGGACCATATGGGATGCTGGAAATCGAACTCAGGTCGGCCGTGTGCAAGGCAAACGCCCTACCTGCTGTGCTATTGCTCCAGCCCCTGTTATTTTTTTTTTATTAAAGATTTTTGGTATTATTTAGAACCACAGTTTTAGGAGATGACTTAGTTTCTGAAAATAGTTCTAGTGTAGACTAAATGATTAAGTCAAACATTTTCCCCTTACTCCTGTTGTTAGGGAGAGGATGTGTTCCTTAGAATGATATTGCATGGAAATATTGCTTGAATTCTTTTTTTTTTTTTTTGCTTTTTGAGTCACACCCAGCGATGCTCAGGGGTTACTCCTGGCTCTGCACTCAGAAATTACTCCTGGCAGTGCTCGGGGGACCATATGGGATGCTGGGAATCGAACCCGGGTTGGCTGTGTGCAAGGCAAATGCCTTACCCTCTGTGCTATCACTCCAGCCCCAATATTGCTTGAATTCTTATAGTAAAAGGTGCCTTTTCAAACGTTTCTAAGTAATCTTGAAAATATAAGGAAGGGTTCTACCAAAGAAGCTATTGTAATGTAACATCTGTGTCACTCTGTCACTGTCCTCCCATTGGTCATCGATTTGCTCCAGCGGGCCCAGTAACGTCTCCATTGGAGACTTTTGTTGTTACTGTGTTTGGCATATCGAATACATCACGGGTAGCTTGCCAGGCTCTGCCGTGGTAACATCTGTGTAGTGATTTAAATTTCATGATACTTCCTTATGCTTTTGGAAATGAAACTAAAATGAAATGAAACTTTGTAAACTAGGTATGGAGGGAATTTTTATAGCTCCATTTTATAGAGGAGGAGTCAAGTTAGTCCACGTGGTTAGTTCAGTTTTGTCCTCCTATTCGGTACAAAGAATAAAACCTTATGGTGGGAGGGGGATTTGGGGTTTGGGCCACATGCAGTGATGTACAGGGTTTACTCCTGGCTCTGGTGCTCAGAGATCACTCTTAAGGAGTATAGAGTCTGTGGAGTGCCGGGGATCAAACCCAGGTTGGTCAAGGGCAGTGGCAAGCTGTACTGTTGCTCTGGCTCTAAAACCTTACGTTGTAGTGCAGCTTTTTAGTTTTCTCAGATTGTTTCATTTTCTATCCTTATGATAGTTACTGCTGGTAGTTAGGAACTTTATGGAGCATAACAAGTAACAAAATCCTCCCAGTTTCATTTGATGTTGTTCCATTTTTTGGTGGGCCACGTCTAGCTGTGCTCAGGCCTTAGTCCTCCTCTCTGCTCAGGGATCACTCCTGATGGGGCTTGGGGGACCATTGTGCCAGGGATCAAACTTGGGTTAACCATATCCATTCTTTTCCATCATAAATAAGTGAAGGTAGCACTTGCTTAGAAGCATATACTTATATTTGGGTTTTTTTGTTTTGTTTTAATTAAATGTAAAACCTCACAGCCAAATTATATTTAGTGTCATTATCTAGAAACAAGGAATTCCACAAGTCAGCTAGTTCCATTTCTAATCAGGTGCTAATGGTTGAAAATAGTTTATAAAGAGGCAAAATCTTACTGTTTCTGTGTTGGTCTTAGTTTTTACAGCTTTAATGTGACGAGCTGAAAGAGTTACAGTGGAAAGGGCCCTGGCTTAAAGTAACAGGTACTTTTTATGTAGGGCTCCTTCAAGTACAGATCGTAGAAACTGATTCCGTTTAAGTAGAAAAGGAGGAAAATATCCACTCATGTCACCGAACTAGAGAAAGATCGTTGCTCTCAGGTCCATAGGATACACTCACTGTGAAGTATTGTCTTCAGTTATTTGGTATTTTTATGATCTCATTCATTATCTCAGATTCTCCTGCATCTGCCAGGGGGTATTGATGTGGAAACATGGTTACCCCTTGTTTATATGCTTGCACTTCTCTGTAGAAAGGAGAATAAAATCATCTTTTAATCATCTTCAAGTTTGAAAAATTCTAGGAAAGAATTTTTTTTTTTTTTTGGTGGGGGTGGCCCGGGGGGTGTGGAGGGGGAGGCGTCACATTCAGCGGTGCTGGGGGTTGCACCTGGCTTTGTGCTTGAAAGGATCCTGTGGTGCCAGAGATTTTTCATTTAATATGGTAAACCCAACAGTTTTAATAATAGTCACAGAGAACATCATTGAAAGTGAAAGTACTATTAGCTTCACCCTCATAAAGGAGGAAAAGAAATATGCAAGTAGGATAAAGTTGGTTTTGGATTTCCACTATGAAATCTTTACATACCTTATCAAAATGGACTCTGATATCTATATGTATGTAGTAAATATTTTTGTCTCATCCATAGGCTCTGAAGACGGGACTCCCAAAAAGAGATTCTCTGAGTTACAGAAAGAAAGACGGGAACAGGCGCAGCGCACTGTTTTAATACACTGCCCAAATAAACTTAGTGAAAAAAAGTTTCTTAAATATTTATCCCAACATGGATCTATTAATAATCACTTCTTTTATGAAAGCTTTGTAAGTATTTAGAAATCTTTCTCTAACTTAACATTCACACTTTTGAAGAGTTAGAGGTTCCTAGTTTTTTGTTTGTTTTGTTTGATTTTATTTTTTTGCTTTTTGGGTCACACCTGGCGCTGCTCAGGAATTACTCCTGGTGGTGCTCGAGGGACCATATGGGATGCCAGGGATCAAACATGGGTTGTCCATGTACAGTGTATAGGGCAAATGCCCTACCCACTGTACTATCGCTCCAGCCCCCCAGTTTTTATTTTTAACCTCTTGCCTCTACACTATGATAAAGTTAGATTCTCTTTTGATATCCTGTATCTTATCTACCCTAATGTCTTTAGTCAGCTTGTTTTCATATGAAAATAGCCTTCTGGGAAGAATTCTAAGCAATTTATAACTGATCTTGTTATTTGAATACTTATAAATAGTTCTGTCAGGGAGAATGGCTTATGAGTGGGAAACTTTGTTTTATGCCTTTTAATTTTGTATTTCTAGCATTCTTTTAAACTTCTTAACTAACATAACTTTATAGTGTTCCTTTTAACTTTCTAAACTAAAAAATAATTGGTTTTTGTTTTTGGACCACACCTAGCTGTACTTAAGGCTAATTCTAGGCTCTGCTCTGGAATCACTCTGGGTGGAATCAGGATTCCACATGAGATGCCAGGAATTGAACTAGGGTCTGAACCAGGGCCAGCCACTTGCAAGGCAAATGCCTTACCTACTGTACTGTCTCTCTGGCCCCTAGTGTTTCTTTTTTAAAATCTGCTTAATGATTAAAACCACTCCTGTTAGGAGTGTCATTGATACATTTTTAAAAGTTCTATTTTTTCATATTAATAGTTTTGAAAAATGAAATAAATTGCTATGTTAAGTATGTTTTCTAAAATGTGTTCTGTTTCTCATTAGGGTCTTTATGCTGTTGTAGAGTTTTGTGAGAAGGAGAGTGTAGCTTCCCTGCAGAATGTAACTCGTACTCCCAGCGTGGGCACAGAGGCTGCAATTCCATTCCGATCACGTTTCTTCAATTTAAAGTTGAAGAGTTCTTCAAGCCAGACATCTGAACAGCCAAGTGTCCAGTGTAGTAATCAGTCCCCACCATCAAACAAGAAGCTTTTCGAATTACTTTGTTGTGCAGAAAGTGTAAGTATATAGGGATACTTCTTCCGTTTTCAAAAATCTGCCCATGGCATTGTTTTATGTACTCTTAAAGTTCTTATCAAATATCCAAAACCACAGAATTACATTGCACTAGAGCTGAGAGTACCCCTCTTGCTGCCCCCCACACCCTGTTTGGATACCTCAGATGTAACTTAATGACAGACAGTTGCACTGGATGTTTTCCTAGTCTTTTTAAAATACCTTATTTTGGTTTCGTCTCTGCAGTAATAGTGTTTTTACGTGTTCTTTTTTTTTTTTTCCAAATGTCAGTTTTTCAGAGGTTTCTCTGACTTAGTTGTCTGATTAGAGAATCAGTGGTTTTATTCATGAAAATAGTACCCTCCAGTTTTAGCTTTTTCAGTTCTCTATTTGATGATTTTAATTTTTAAAGCTTTGCTTCTAACTTTAGACATTCTTTTACTTTTATTTATTCATTAGTTTTGGGGCCACACATGAGGGTACTCAGGCCTTTCTCCTGATTCTGTGCTCAGGAAGCACTCCTGGTGGTGTGAGGGGACCATATAAGATGTGGGGGCTCAAAACAGGGTCGACTGCATGCAAGGCAAGTGTCTTAACCTCTGTACTGTCTTCTCAGCCCCTTGTTTATTTTTGTGAGTTGAGTACGTGCTTCATTGTTTTCAGTGTTTTCTATCATCAGTCTTTGAAGCTATGGTTTTTGTTGTAAACGCTCAATTGAAACACACAGTTTCAAAACATGATGATTTTAACCCCAGTCTCTAAGTGAGTATATGCAGGAGTGTTAGTTTAATGAGAGTGAGTTTGAATCTCCTGTACAAGACCATTATTTATATGTATGTTTCTTGCTTTAACATTGGCACTTTCCACCTTCCCAATTTAACCTAAGGTGGTCTTGCTTTGTGTTTGATAAGACCTGGAAATTTTCTTACTTTTTTTGTTTGTTTTGGCCAGCTAGGTAGATGATCAGCTGAACACTCTCTTGAAGGAGTTCCAGCTCACAGAGGAGAACACTAAGCTCCGGTATCTCACCTGCTCTCTTATCGAAGACATCTCGGCTGCCTATTTCCCAGAATGCACAGTCAGACCCTTTGGCTCTTCGGTGAATGGTTTTGGGAAATTAGGTTGTGATCTAGACATGTTTTTGGATCTAGATGAAATTGAAAGATTAGGTGCTCCAAAGGTAATCATGTTTCTTTACAACATTAAACTTAAGATGTTAGAAAAGTAGAGAGAATATTTGGACTGATAAAAAGATAGCCATTGATTTCTAACTTTAGAACCACATTTAAAGAATGTGGTTAGGTCTCAGGAGTAGAGGATCCTGCTTTCCTCTCCTGGCACCACAGTCACCAACAGTAACCATGAAACCAAAGTGATGTGGTTTATTTTATAGCTGTGGAGTGCTTTGGCAGGTAAAGCCTGTCTAAGTACTGTGTTAGTGTCTGGGTCACATGCTTGGTTGTGCTTGGCAGTGTGGGTTAGTGCTGAGAATCAAACTCCAAGCCTCACACTTGCATGACAGGTGTTTTGCCGCTGAACCATGACTGGGGATCCCCCAAATGTTAGGTTTTTGTTTGTCTTTTTTGTCTAACATATTTCAAACTAGGAATCATCGCTGTGGGTGACCAATTGCACTTTAAAGTATTTGAAAACAGAACTATTTTGGGGGCCACATCTGTGGTGCTCAGGTGCCCTTGGCTCTGGGTTCAGGAGTGACCCCTGGTGGTGCTAGGGGACTCCGCTGTGGTGCCCACCTTTTGTCTTGTTTATAACTTCTGGTTCATTTTATTAAACATGAAATTTGTATGTATACATAAGTATATGTACTAAACGGACAAGTTAATTCTTACTTCAATATTTATATATTAAATTCCAATACATAGTTATGTTTGTTTTCTTCTGTTGATATTTCTCTTTCCATCTTCTGTGACTAGTTTGTTTGTATCATGCGTATTGCAGGGTACTGACTAAATAAGCACTGATTCCCTAAGTACTCTATAACCTGGAGAAATGACAATTTAAAATGTTTTTTGTTTGTTTGTTTGTTTTTGTTTGGGGGCCACACCTGGTTGTGCTCAGGGGTTACTTCTGGCTCTTTGCTCAGGGATCACTCCTGGCAAGGTGTGGAGGACCATTTAGGATGCTAGGGACCAAACCTTGATCAACTGGGTGCAAGGCAAATGCCCTATCCCTCTGGCCAACAATTAAAAATCTTACTATCCAACATTTGGCTATGATTACATAAGGAATTTTTATTTTATTTGTGTTTTCTCTCAGATATGAATCAGAGCATCCTTTTAGAAAAGTTTTAAGAATTTGTTATGTATTTACAAATCTTTTTATTACCTAGACCTCAGGAAATTTTCTGATGGAATTTCAAGTGAAAAATGTTCCTTCAGAAAGAATTGCCACTCAGAAGATCCTGTCTGTGATTGGTGAATCCCTGGACCACTTTGGCCCTGGTTGTGTGGGTGTACAGAAGATATTAAATGCTCGCTGTCCACTGGTGAGGTTCTCACACCAGGCCTCTGGATTTCAGTGTGATTTGACCACCAATAATAGGTATGAGCTCCTCAGTTTTATCGTCTTCAATGTGAATAGCATAGTTTTTCTTTGACATAAATAATGGCTTTCAGACATGATGTTAATGACTTAATGTTTTAAATTTTTCATCACAGATTAAGAAATAAAGAAAACTTTTTATATTTCATGTGTTTTTAGTATTGCTAAGTAATTAAGGAGGACATTGTGTGAAAAATTAAGTACATCTTCTGAGAACTGTTTTGTATTCTCACTATCTTGATAACTCGGTAAAGTATCATTAAAGTATATTTAGAAAGTGAAGTAGCAACTTTAATTGTAGTCAATTTTTTGCACTGAATAAGTGTAGATTTTGCTTAGGTCAGAAAGTGGTTTGAATAGATTAAGACTGCATAGGTTTTTTTCCCATCCTATTTGCATTTTACGTTCTAACAAACTGCTTAAAAAGGAGGGAGATTGGGTGTTTTCATATTCTTGTTACTTTTTATTCTCCATTGAATTTCTTCACTTTGCTCATCTTTTTTGCTAGATGGACGGGGGTTAGGCCACACCCAGCTGTGCTCAAGCATCATTCCTGGCAGAGCCTGGGGGATTATATGTGCCAGGAGTCAAACCCGATTGGCCATATGCAAGGCAGGCATTCTATGCACTGTGCTGTCTCTCTGGCAACTTCTGTTAGTCTTCTTTGCATGCATTTGATTTAACCATATTATCATTAGATAAATAATTATAACAAAAAATATAGTAAGAAGGTCCAATCCAGTGCAGTTTTGGAATTGGGGTATTTACTACAAGTCAGTTATAAATATTTTGTAAATTTTATTTAGGCAGTTCATGTATTAAAAATATGTAGTCGTCCTTTTAGCATCATTATATGTTCTTGATTGTATGTAAAATAGGACACCGTGATTGTTGTCTTTGTAATATTTGACTTCAGCTTAATTTAATTTATTAATCTAAAATTAGTGTTTTTAAATAAAGCATTTAATTAACTTGATATCTGACATTTCTTGCTTTTTTTTTCTTTTTGTAAGCCCAGGAAGTAAATCCCTCTCAGTACTTTTAGACAGTTTGAAGATAAAACTGTAAAATGGGGGCCAAGGAGATATAGTACAGTGGCCAGGGCAGTTGCCTTCCATGCAGCCCACCCAGGTTCTATCCCCGTCACCTCATATGGCTCCTTAAACCCCACCAGGAGTGATCCCTAAGCAGAATCAGGAGTAAGTAAGCCTTGAGTACTGCTTGATGTGGCCCCAAAATCAAAACCAAATTGTTAAATGGTTTGTCCCCTCTTGTTGATTATCTGAGAAGTTAGAGGACATGCTTTAAATTTGTAAAAATGTGTATGATTTAGAAACTTAAGAAAAGAACTCTCAGGTTTATTTTCTTTATGAGTTTTACTTTTTATAATTATTAGGCTTAAGTCCTTTTGACTGAATTTTAAGGCAGTTTATACTTTCTTGATAAGACAAGTAAAATATTTTCCTCTAGTTTTAGACTGACTTACCTGATGAAGGACTAGATGACCACAGTGTAAAGCCATTAATTTATAAAGGCATATATGTTTTTAATTGATAGTGTTAAAGATTGCTGATACGAAGTGTTTATTATTTAAAAAATGTTTTTGAAAACTAAGTCATCTTTAGAACATTGCTTTAAAAATTGTTTTAAAATTACACTGTGGTTGTGATTCAATTAAATAAAACCACACTCTGATTCTCAACATTATAAAGAAATGCATTAATGTATATGGGTATATTTGATAATTAAGCATTCACAATATATTTTAAATTGCATATAGATAAAGTGTTTGGCCATCTTATGGTATTCTGAATGCATTGAATTATAATAAGATATTTAGACATATAACAAAGCATGTGTTGTATTCTAATCCTGGATCATCATCTTGGAGGTTTGAATTTTCTTTTATCTCTTTTCTGTTTTGTAGGATTGCCTTAAAAAGCTCAGAACTCCTTTATATATATGGTGCCCTGGACTCCCGAGTGAGACCGTTAGTGTTCAGTATCCGGTACTGGGCTCGAGCACATTCCCTAACGAGTAGTATTCCTGGTGCTTGGATCACAAATTTCTCTCTCACAATGATGGTCATCTTTTTTCTTCAGAGAAGATCGCCCCCTGTTCTTCCAACATTAGACTATCTGAAAACCCTGGCGGGTGAGGCTCACAGCAGTTGTGTTGTCATTGTCATGTGTTTTTGTTTAATTGGGATATAACTTTTGCTTATGAATAATTTGGCTTTGTAAATCTAAAAATTAAGTTTTATTTTTGTTTTTTGTTTGATGTTCACCAAGGATTATGAGATCAGATGATCTGAGAAACAGGCCTGTAGAATTGTTGGATTCTGTATTAATTGTCTCAGTGGACAAGGTGGTTGGTTAGCAAATATTGTACGACATTGGAGCCTTGAACTTAGTTGACCAAACATGGTCTAACCTTGAAAAAAACCTTTCTCAGTGTAGCTTTTGATTGGCTGATTGCTACAGACTTGGTTTTTCTCTTCCCCGTTTTTCAATATTCTCCTGCCTTACTGCATCCATACCCCCATACTTCTTAAGCTTTAATGACCACTGGTTTCTTTTTATTTTGTTCATCAGTTTTATATTGCCTTATATTGCACACATAGATAAAATCTTGGAACACTTGTCTTTTTCTGTATAAACTTACTTTGTGTAATTCCTTTGAGCTCCTTTTGTTTTGTTGCAAATGGCAAAGTGTGGTGTTTTATTGCTTAATATTATACTACATATAGAACAAAATATGAGTATGAAGATAAAATTTTGTTATCAGATGTTCATTAAAATGTAGTCAGTATTGTAAATAACCTCCAAGAATAGACTATAAAGTGGTAGTGAGATTCACTATAGGCTCTAAATACATATATGTTACTTTATAGCCTACTTTTTTTTTTAATTTATTTTTTTTTTATTAGTGAAACACCATGAGGTACAGTTGTAGATTTACAATTTTTTGTACTTGGGTTTGATTATACAATGATCAGATACCCATCCCTCCACCAGTGCCCATTTTCCACCACCGTGGATAATATCCCTCCCACCCCCATCCCCCCATCCCCCCCTGCCTCTGGGGCAGGGCAATCCCCTGTGTTCTCTCTCTCCTTTTGGGTGTTGTGGTCTGCAAAAGAGGCATTGAGTGGCAAACATGTTCAGTCCATAGTCTACTTTCGACATGCATCTCCCCTCCTGGGAGGATCCTCCAAACACCCTTTATTTGGTGTTCCCTTCTCTATCTGAGCTGCCCTTTCCTCTAGAATGACTGGCTGGCCACTAAACTATGGAGTAATCCTCCTGGTGCTGATCTCAGCTATTCTTGGGTAAAATAAAGTAAAGGCCCTCCCGTTGATCGTCTATTTGCTCGAGCGGGCCCAGTAACGTTTCCATTGGAGACTTTGTTGTTACTGTGTTTGGCATATCGAATACTCTCGGTAGCTTGCCGGGCTCTCCGAGAGGGGTGGAGGAATTGAACTCGGGTCGGCCATGTTGGCTGCGTGCAAGGCAAACGCCCTACCGCTGTGCTATCACTCCAGCCCTATTCTTGGGTATTAATCTCACATTTTGTTACTTTATATCCCCCAGATGAATGCAGTCTTTCTATATCTATCCCTCTCTTTCTGACTCATTTCGCTTAGCATGATACTTTCCATGTTGTACCACTTGTATGTAAATTTCATGACTTCATCTTTTCTAACAGCTACATAGTACTCCATTGTGTAGATGTACCAAAGTTTGTTTAACCAGTCATCTGTTCTTGGGCATTCAGGTTTCTTCCAGTTTCTGGTATAGCCTACTTTTTTAATAATGTATGTCAAGCACCTGTAAATGGTGCACATTAATGAGTCAGAAATAAATCTCTAATGAAAAAAATATATTATACTACATTTTCTTTACGGGCACTTCATTTTCTTCCAAATACTTTTAGCAATTAAATATAAGGCTGCAATAAAATAATGGGGCCTTAAGAAAGCTTTTTATTAATATTTTGATACTATTAAAATACAGTGACTAATAATTTTGTATTATGTAAAGTGGGGTTAAGAGCTTTATTGTTGGCTTTTCAAATCTCATCCTATTGGTAGATTTTTATTAGAGATGTGCAAAATTACTTTCAGCAGCAGACCCCACAGGGCCTGAGCAGCATCCTTGCTCCCTTGCATTGAGTTGCCTGGCCCAGTTAGCTGAGTATCTTGTCGCCTGGAGTGACCCCTGGACCTCCTGAGTAGTACTTGAGAGGCCTCTCAAATAAATACCTAGTCTTTGAAAGATTATATTCCCTGTAGAATAAACTTCAAGTTGCTTTGTAGTTTAAAATTTTTACCTAAATTTAGGCTCACCCATTTCCCACCCCCTCTCCCTGTTGGGTTTCCAGGTTTCAGCCAGTACTGTGATTACTTTCATAATAGTTACCCTTAGCTCCTTTGCTTGCACCTTGTTTTTCTGCCTGGAATGTGCTGTTTCTAAATCGGTCATATAATCTGCTGCCTTTCTTGACCCAGATGAAAAGAAATCTCTTCCTTTCTCTGCAGTTAGGTGAGGGATTTCATGGTAGCACTCTAGTTCCTCATTAGGAACATGGCTTCCACAATGAAATTCTGTGATAGAGCTCATGCATGAGGCCCTGGGTTTGATTTCAGGCACTAAAGCAAATAAATACTGTTGGGAAAGGTGATCTAGTATGCTGATGAATTTATTGTACTGAATTTCCATCTCTAGATAAGAGCTTAAAATATTTCCACTTACAATCTCGTTTTGCCTGAGAAATTTTTATGTGACATTTTATATATGTGTGTGTAACTACTATATAGAAAATAGGTATACAAATTGAATATTCGCTAATAGCACTGTAGCACTGTCATCCCGTTCATCACTTTGCTCAAGTGGGCACCAGTAATGTCTCCATTATGAGACTTGTTACTCATTTTGGCATATTGAATACTCCATGGGGAGCTTGCCAGGTTCTGCTTGAGTCCAGTGCTTGCATTACAAACAAGACAAAATCTAACTTTCTGGGCTTATATACAGAGTGTGCATAAAAGTTGTAGTTGCTGATCCAATCTAATCAGTAACTGAACTCCGGTGGATCTGTGACTTAGTAGCTAAGTCATCTACTGTGGAGGAACACATGACTTGCTAGAACTTCCGTTTTTACAATTGTAAAATCTTTAAAATTAGATTATATGTTCAACTTCAAATTGGTCCAAATAATACAGAATATATAATATATATTCACAAAGTTCTGCTTATCTGGTTCAGTGAGGCTTCACTCGTGAGTCTTGGCCCGAGTGTCCGGGAAGAGGCCTGGAGCATGGTGGCAGCTGGGTAGTGGAGGTAGTGGAAGTCAGCTGATGAGGTGTTTATCTGGTACCAGCAGGGTGGGGCTTCTGGGTGTGATCCCTGGGTTGCTGGAGATTGGTGGGAGCAGGCAGAGGATCTCTGTTTCCGGGTCCCGTTGAGCCTGGAGTCCAAGATCACAAAGTTTCACTTACCTGGTTCTGTGGGGCTTCACACGTCTGTGAGTCTTGGCCCATGTCCAGAAAGTGGCCTGGAGCGGGGCAGTGGCTGGGTAGTGGAGGTTGTGGGGGGCGTTCAAACTCAGTACATCAGGATCCCCCATGAGCTGTATTACGGATTCACTACCAGGATCTCACCATTCTTCAAGGAAGTGATAATCGACGTCAAGAGAGGGGTTCGTCAGGGTGATAACATTTCACCGAAACTCTTCAGTGCCACCCTCGAGAATGTCATGCAATGACTGGAATGCGAAGGAATGGGAGTGAAGATAGATGGTCAGCAACTATACCGCCTCCTTTTTGCTGATGATGTCTTTCTAATAACACCAAACATTAGCCAAGCAGCACAAATGCTGGCCGACTTTGACCATGACTGTGGAAAGGTCGGACTGCAGCTGAATCTCATGAAGACAATGTTTATGAGAAATGGTCTCATAATTGACGCTGCATTCGTTCTCAAGGGAACAAACATCTCTGAATACAACAGTTACGTGTATCTAGGTCAAGAAGTCAACGTGACGAATGACCTAGGTCAACATGACGAATGACCTAGCACCTGAGTTGCGCAGGAGGAAGAGAGCGGCTTGGAACGCATTCAGGAGCGTCAAAGAAATAGCTAAGAGGACAAAGAACCTCCAGCTCCGGGCACATCTCTTTGATTCCACTGTTCTTCCTGCATTAACATACACCTCAGAGACATGAGCCCTACGAAAACAGGATGATAATGCTATTCAGGTCTTCCAAAGAGGAATTGAAAGAACTATGCTTGGATTATCATGCTTAACTCAAGTGAGAGAAAGAATCTGGAGTTCCTGGGGCCGGAGCAATAGCACAGCGGGTAGGGCATTTGCCTTGCACGCGGCCGACCCGGGTTTGATCCCCGGCATCCCATATGGTCCCCCAAGCACTGCCAGGAGTATTTCCTGAGTGCAGAGCCAGGAGTGACCCCTGAGCATCTCTGGGTGTGATCCAAAAGGGAAAAAAAAAAAAAGAATCTGGAGTTCTAACCTCTGTTGACAATCAAGAATCAGGGACGCTGTCCCATTTGCCAAGGTGTCGAAAATCAGATGGGCTGGACATGTAATGCGATTTGGAGATGACCACTGGACTAGAGCCGTTACTGACTGGATTCCATGGGATGTCAAAAGACCACGTGGCCACCCACCTACGAGATGGTCAGACTTATCCATCAAGACCCTGAATGATCGTTTTGAGGCTCTTCGTGTTCCTGGAGTGGGCAGAAGCCATTGGGCTACACTAGCACACAACAGGGACGAATGGAGACATTACTGGCGCCCGCTCGAGCAAATCGATGAGTAATGGGATGTCAAGTGATAAAGTGAATATATATTAATTTGCTTATAATAATTATGTGCTGGAAGAGGTTTTTAGAAAATTTGAAGTTTCTTCAGGGTTTCTACCCAGGGTTTTCAAGGGTTTCTCTACATGGCTGTGCAGTGCTTAAAATTGTTCATCAATTCTCATCCACAGTAAGAACTTTCTTAGCATTCAGTATATGGCAGTTAAAATAGGTAGAATGATCCCTCTTTGCCTGTGGTTCTGCTTTTTACAGTTTCAGTTACCCACAACCAACCAAAGCCCAAAACTATTAAATGAAAAAATTCCAGAATTTTTGTGTGCCGTTTTGAGTAGTACAATAAAATATTTTGTAGCCTGTTCTATCCCATCCCATGGGTGAATCATCCCTCTATCCAGTGAATCCACTCTGTGTATAGAAGGTTGTACGTATCCCAATAACATTGTTACTCTGTCTACTCATACAAACATTTCACCACATCCCAGAAGGTTGAGTACAGTAGAATAAGATTTTGAGAGACCACATACATAAAAATTTAGTAGTTCTGTAGTTCGTTTTTATTTTCATTACTGTTCATCTCTTACTAATTTAAAATTAAACTTTTTATCATACGTATGTATACATAGGATAAAATTGCTCATAGGTTTTAATTCCCAGGTATGCATTATCTTATTGCCCATGAGTGACAGTGACAATTAATAGTGCCCATGGTACTATTATGTTTTGTTTAGCTTTTTCTGACTTCAGAAATAATATTTGTCATTTCTGAAGATAACAGATATAAGAAAAGAAGATTTAAAAAAACCAGTCTCATCTGTCAGTGATCATTGCAGTTTACATTTTTACAAATAATTTCATCTTTCCTCTCCTATTAAGGGATTTTTTTTCCCCGTAAGCTTATAGGAATGTGTTTAATTTGGCCTCAGGTAGAATTGTCTTTCTCTGAATTGGGCACAACATAATTTCTCCCTAAAAGAGTTACTGTCTTTTAGAGTAGCCTAAAAGGTTACTGTCACATAATTTTATCGCACAGCTAGTAGGACGTTTGCCTTGCACACGGCCGCCCCGGGTGTGATTTCTTCGTCCCTCTCGGAGAACCTTGCAAGCTACCGAGAGTATCCCGCTCGCACAGCAGAGCCTGGCAAACATTCACTAATAGTAAATCAAAATGTATTTAAAAACAAAATTTAAAAAGACTGCACTATTCCATGTGGGATCTTTACCTGCACAGTTTAAGAAACATTGCATTAAGGATTTCAAAATTCTTAGAACACTGAATTTCTGTTACGAAATGTTAAAAATAGATGTATGAGAGATGGTTGCAATGAAACTGTGCATCTAATTTAAATACTACTAATTAGTGGTACCATTTATAGTAGAGCTATTCTTTTGTAAAATCTACAAATTTCTTTTTTGGGTTTTTTGTGGTTTTTTTTTTGGTTTTGGTTTGTTTTGGGGCCTATACCTGGCACTTTACGGGGGATCATTCATCAGGGCTTGGGGTCAGAGTGCCATATGTGGTGTAGGAGATCAAACCCAGGTCAGTCCCTTTCAAAGTAGGCGCACACCTCCCCCAATGTACTATGTCTCTGGCCCAATCTCATGTTAATTTTATTGTATAAATAGTCTCATCTATTTCAGTGGAGCTTTCAGTTCTGTAACAGATAAGACATTTTAATCTAACTTTTATATAATTAGATTCCTTTTCTGAAGAAGGAAATTATGAAATGTTTTTTATTTCTGTTCATAGATGCAGAAGATAAGTGTATAATAGAAGGCCACAACTGTACATTTATTTGTGACTTGAATAAAATTGCACCTTCAAAAAACACGGAAACACTAGGTAGGTATTTGGTTTTACTTTTTTCCTTTTTGGATTCAATCAGACTTTGCTCTTATTTTCCATATTTTATTGTCTTACAGAATTACTACTGAGAGAATTTTTTGAATATTTTGGAAATTTTGCTTTCAATAAACATTCTATAAGCATCCGACAGGTAAATACAGTTTAAATGTATGATTATTGGGTATCTAGTCTCTCAGGAAACTTCTGTTTTAACATGAGTAATGAATAATGCTTTGTTCCTTCTCTTTCTCCTTCCAAATTTTATACATGGGAAATATCTTACTGCATTTAATTTAAAGATTTTAGTTTTGTGTGATTTTATTCCTATTGTAATAGTTTTTAGTAAATGTTAATATGTGTAAATATGCCTTCATTTTATTTTCTGCTTTGTTTTCATTTTCCCCTGCCAGATCTATATACTGTGAGGTAAAAGCTACTTTTTTTAAAAACAGGTATTATAATGTGATTTTTTAAAAAAATTTATTTAAATGTAGGAAAAAGCCAATTAAAAAACAAAAGTATTAAAAAATCACCTCGTGTGAAAATTGTATCACAGGGTTGTTAAGTCCTTGTCTAAAGATTTACTAAGCTGCTTGTTGCTAGTTGAGCCATCCGTGTTATTGTTTATTGAGTTTAGTTGCCTTCTATATTACTTTCCCATCTAACTTGGTGTGCTCCTACTGGAGTTTTGGTATTTAGGAATTAGGCAGTGTCATGCAATCTAGAGATTTCAGGATCTATATATGGTCTGGGTCATTGAGTTGACATGGTTTGACTTTGGGAAGTGGGTGCGGCTGCTAGGGCTTGGGGCTTCAGTAAGTATGGGGCGAGGAGGTAGGGCTGTTGGGGAGAGGTTGCCCATTCCACTCAAAAAAAGACCAGAGTTCTCAGTCTGTGCACCGGGTACCAGCAGTTATTCACAGCTAGGTGTCTCTGTGGAGAGTGTTAGTGAAGTGATGGAGTTGAGCCCTTGGTGTGGCTGTAGTGGTGGAGTGTGAGTGCAACTACCAGGACTTCAGCAGGACTGGTACTCAGCCTGTTGATGACCTGAGGGCTTTCTGGAAATTTTAGGTGTGCACTAATGCATTCATGAATTTTAGCTGCTTGGTGTGCACCTCATGAGAGATGTAGTCAGGAATCAGTGGAGCAGGCCTAGTGGGTGGGTCATCATGGCAGCGGCTCAGAATTTATTGGTTGGCATGGCCCAAATGCCTCTCTGAGCAATGATGTCATCGCCCGTAATTCTTAACATCCCATTTGATTTTTCTTTCAATACTCCTAAACTGTGATGGAGAAAGCACTCAGAAGTACATGCACACTTACACACTTACACGTAACCTTATATTCAGTCCTTTCATGATAGAGCTTGATTCTGTAAAGTTAATGCTGTGTTGCGTTGTTGATATTTTATTGAGTCAAATTGTTCTTTGATTTTGGCCTTTCATATATTTCTACATTCATTTTTGCCTTGTGATCATCTTCAGGGAAAGGAACAGAACAAACCTGAATCTTCTCCTCTGCACATTCAGAATCCTTTTGAAACTTCTCTCAATATCAGCAAAAATGTTAGTCAAAGCCAGCTCCAGAAATTTGTGGATCTAGCCAGAGAAAGTGCGTGGATTTTACACCAGGAAGGTAAAGATTGCCCTTCCCCATCGGGAAACCAGCCATGGGGACTGGCAGCTCTGCTACTTCCGTCTGTGGCAAGCAACATGTCCCTTGCCAAGAAGAAAAAGAAGCCTGCAAGTGAAAGAATTAAGAACTTGTTGGAATCCATAAAAAGCACTAAGAGTACAGAAAATTCCACAGTCGCCAGTGGGAAAAGAACCGTTAGCACTCGGGCATGAAGGCTGTACTTGTGCTCTCAGAACATGCTTTATCCTACCAGGAGGATCTGGTATGGAACTTTGCCACATCTCAACTTTCATCTGATGCCATTTTCTGTCATCATCTTAATGGACCTCTTTTCTTGGTTTGACATTCTGGGATATTTTTGATCTGATCAGTCTGATACCTGGTGACACTTCATAAAAAATAGCAATCATGAGGAACAGTGAAAGAAGATGGAAATGTACTTTAAAATAGATAACTCACCAAAGTGAATGGTTAAAATGAGTTTTAGAATTAAACCATTGTTGATTGGCACATCTTCCCTGTGTGTATTTAGATATGTACATATTGTAGACAATACAATAAAGCGTCAAAAATACGATATTCCTCTTAAATATGTATTTTTGTATTCTTCACACAGGGTACTCTTAGTCACATATAAATTAGGACAGGTTGGCATTGACTTCCAAAAATGTTCAGGTTTTTAGATGATTTAAAGACAGACATTTAACTCACTATATTCTAGATTTTCTAAGACGGATATGTAAAAATATTGTACACTGTATTTTTAAAGTTTTTAAAAAATTCTAAGAATAAAATCTGTTTATCTAAAATATGATAATCCCACTATTCTTTTGTTTTATTTTTGATAATTCCCCTCTCTTTGTTGGCAATAGATATGCATTGTTACACAGATATCAGTTTTTATTATATCCTTTGTGGGGTAACTTTCAGAAGTAAATAATGTGTTTGAAAACATAACCTATAGCCAGAGTAGATTGTGATAAGTCACACCTGGTGATCTGTGGTCAAGTTGTTTGATCTGTGAACTGGGGATGATAATTGTGCTACTTCTCTAGATTACTGTTGAGCAAAGTTCACTACGTAGGAAAGTGGGAGCTCTAGAACACACAGTATGTGGAACTATTCTTTATGACTTTTTAGAGTTTGTGGTATATGATTGTCATTCTTGCTACTCAAAATTGAGATTTAGAGTTTGTAGTGGTTTTCAAAATAGTTTTTTTGTCAAAATTTTAGGTCAGAAATTGTAATGAGAGGGCCCTGAGCTATGTACTGCAGCGGGGAGATCATGCCTTGCACATGGCCAACCTGGGTTTGATCCCCGTTATCACATACAGCACCATGAGCACCACTGGAGTAATTTCTGTGTGCAGAACCCCTGAGCACCACTGAGTATGACCCAATAAACAAGTAATGAACTTAGGATATTTTGGGAAACACTAACAGGAATGTTATGAAGCAGATAAGTTATGTGCCCCTGTGGCCATGCAATTTGGTTTCACATCAGAAACCAAACAAGCAGTTTTTTCTTGCTTTTGGGTTTTGGACCACACTCAGTGATGTTCAGGGCTTACCTTCCCTCTCCTAACACATCTAAGTAAGTTTCAATTAAAAACTAACTTGCTTCACCAAAGAAGCAAACCAATTTTGTGTTCCATAGGTCTTGTCATTAAGTTAGATAAAATTGACTTTTCCACAAAGCTGACCTCAGAAGGACCTTCACTCATAATATTTAATAAAGTTTAAATAATTTAAAGCTATCATCAGGAAATGTCATAACAGATGCTTTTATGTAAGGCCTTAAGAATGAGAAGTTCTTTGCAATATAAACTTGGAAAGGAATGAAAACACTCTATGAGAAATCACTTTTTACCTTGGGATGATGTTAATGTATTCTAGATATTTAAAAAACTTCCATGCTGAGTTTAATTACTTGTGGATACATATTCCAAAGAATATAAACATTACGACATTCTTCTTGAATTCCCATGGAACAACTCCCAGAAAATGCCTATTTTAGATGGAATCCTTTACTCTGAAAATCTATGGTAGAGGATATATAAAATCACAAATTACTAAAGAATACATAATTTATATTTTAAATGTGATTCCTATGTTAACTATACAGCCAACTCACCTTTAAGTATTCAGCGGAATCAATGCTAGAATAAAGGGATTATTAATTTTCTAAGACTATTTTTAGGTTAATATACTTTTTATGGCAAAGTTTCTAAGCTTCTAAGATGTGGTTCTGAGACATTCTAAGAGAGTATTGGAAAGATATAACTGAAGCAGTAAATGTTATGAAGAATGCTTAGTGGGGTAAAATCCCTAATTTGGAACAGACTATAACTATGAATTAAGGTTTTTCCCCCTGGATTTATTTTTAAATATGGTAACTGAGATGTTACTGTAATGGATGTTGTAAAATAAAATGGAACACATTAATGAAAAGATTACCATTAGTTTTGTATTAATATTCTGTATCACAAAAAATTTTTAACATGGTCAATTTGTTAAGTGCAACGAAAGACATATTTTGAAGGTTTTCCTGTTCCCAGTAATACATCAATGCTTTTCTAAGTGGTTTAACTGATCTTTGATAAGTTACACATGAGCTTAGAGTGACACAAAATGTTATATATTGAAATGTTCTATATAAACTCCAAAACTCTTACACTGATAGGTGATTTATGAAGCTAATTTATGTAACAGAAATTGAAACTCAAAACATTTTTAAAAACTCCATCTATAATATGGGCATTATGGTTTTATAAATACACATCATACTGCACAAGATTCACCTTTTCTTAAGCATTTTTTGTGATTTAGAAAGGCTGTTAATGATGTATGTGGTAGCATCAACCACTGGTAGCAATGGTCTAATTGAATCTATAGTTAACATCTTTTAAATTTCCTCACCTGATTTCTTGGCATTCCTTGGTAGGGCGTCTGCCTTGCACGCAGCCAACATGGCCGACCCGAGTTCGATTCCTCTGCCCCTCTTGGAGAGCCCGGCAAGCTACCGAGAGTATTCGATATGCCAGACACAGTAACAACAAAGTCTCCAGTGGAGATGTTACTGGGCCCGCTCGAGCAAATCGACGATCAACGGGAGGGCCTTGATAGTAACTTCAGTTAGTAGTACTGTGTGGTTATTGAGTTTTCTTTCTTTTTTTAAAAGAGTTGATTTTTTCTTTTTTAAAGAAAACTACTCAGAAGTCTGAGGTGTATATTTTTCATGTTGGAGGCCCAGGCTTGATCCCTGTCACTGCATTGTCCTCTGAGTACTGCCAAGAGTCACCTCTGATCACAGAGCCTAGAGCACTACTGGGGTAGTCCAAAGACAATAACCAAAAAAGTGTCTTTTGCACATTCTTGTTATATAAAGAAGTAACCAAATGTAGAATAGTTAACAGTAAACAGTAAGACGGACTGAAATAGGCTCAAATGAATCTCGGATAAGAGCAGCACAGTGCAGAAATGTCTCCCCACCCTGCCCCAGGCTGATTTCACCCGGCACCTCAGAGGGCGGCAGGTGTGTCCTTTCTCTTGCCCCAAAAGAACACTGGCATCCACAAACCTCCAGAACCCAATAGCCACCATGCTCACGACCAACTTTACAAGCTCACCCTGAGCCCACCATGAGTAAGATTAAATCCACTGAAAAACCCAGATATGCGGAACTTGTGACTGAAATCTCTGGACTTCCCTCCACCCATCTCCCTGCACTTCTGCTTTCCTGGCAGTCACGCCCACAAACTGCCTCTGGGCACCATTTAAGCGCATTAATGGCCACGATCCAGACTCACAAATGAATCTTGGAAGAGAGCAGCATGCTACAGAGATTCCTCCGGACCCCCAAATCATCCAGTTTTAAAAAAAAAAAAAAAACTCCTAGCACCCTATGAAAAAATTACAGAATTCCAGGGGAGCGCAGCCACTTATGTGGCCACATGATATTTCATACAACTATGCCACTGACATACAAAGAGTAGCACACTACATTTGATGGCTGGAGCGATAGCACAGCGGTAGGGCATTTGCCTTGCATGCAGCCAACATGGCCAACCCGAGTTCGATTCCTCTGCCCCTCTCGGAGAACCCGGCAAGCTGCCGAGAGTATCTTGCCCGCACAGCAGAGCCTGGCAAGCTCCCCGTGATGTATTTGATATGCCAAACGCAGTAACAACAAAGTCTCCAATGGAGACGTTACTGGGCCCGCTCGAGCAAATCGACGAACAATGGGAGGGCCTTTAAAAAAAAAAGGTAGAAGATAATAATACACATAGATGTACATATACATATATGTATATGTATACACAAGACTCAAACTTTTTTTTATTACTTTTTTTTTAGTGAAACACCATGAGGTACAGTTGTAGATTTACAAATTTTTGTGCTTGGGTTTCGATTATACAATGATCAAATACTTATCCCTCCACCAGTGCCAATTTTCCACCACCATGGATTCCAGTATCCCTCCCACACCCATCCCCCCGATCTCACCTTACCTCTGTGGCAGGGCATTCCCTTTTGTTATCTCTCTCCTTTTGGGAGTTGTGGTCTGCAAAAGAGGCATTGAGTGGCAATCATGTTCGGTCCATAGTCTACTTTCAACATGCATCTTCCATCCTGGGAGGATCCTCCAAACACCCTTTATTTGGTGCTCCCTTCTCTTAGTTGCCATTCCCCTAGAATGCCCTGCTGGCCTCTAAGCCACGGAGTAATCCTCTTGGTACTGATCTCGGCTATTCTTGGGTATTAATCTCCTATTTTGTTACTTTATGTCCCCCAGATGAATGCAACTTTTTATGTCTATCCCTCTCTTTCTGATTCATTTCGCTTAGCATGATACTTTCCATGTAGTACCACATGTATGTAAATTTCATGACTTCATCTTTTCTAATAGCTACATAGTACTCTATTGTGTCGATGTACCAAAGTTTCTTTAACCAGTCATCTGTTCTTGGGCACTCAGGTTTTTTCCAGATTCTGGCTATTGTAAAGAGTGCTGCAATGAACAAACAAGTGCAGATGTCACTTCGACTATACATTTTTGCCTCTCTGGGATATATTCCCAGGAGTGGTATTGCTGGGTCAAATGGGAGCTCAATTTCTAATTTTTTGAGGATCATCTATACTGTTTTCCAAAAGGGCTGAACCAGTCCGCATTCCCACCAACAGTGAAGGAGTGTCCCTTTCTCACCACATCCGTGCCAGCATTGGTTGCCTTTGTTCTTTATATGTGGGCCAGTCTCTGAGGTGTGAGATGGTATCTCATTGTGGTTCTGATCTGCATCTCCCTGATGATTAATGATGTAGAGCATTTTCTCATGTGCTTTTTTGCCATTCGGATTTCTTCTTTGAGAAAGTTTCTGTTCATTTCATTGCCCCATTTTTGGATGGGGTTGGATGTTTTCTTCTTATGGAGTTCAATCAGTACTTTATATATCCTTGATAGCAACCCCTTGTCAGATGTGTATTCGGCAAATATCCTTTCCCATTCTGTAGACTGTTTTGTATTTTGTTCACTGTTTCTTTTGAGGTGCAGAAACTTCTTAGTTTAAGACAGTCCCATTTATATATCTCTGTTTTCACTTGCTCGGCCAGTGGCGTGACGTCTTTGAAGATACCATTAGCTTCAATGTGATGGAGGGTTTTGCCAACTTTGTCTTCAATGTACCTTATGGTTTCTGGTCTGATGTTGAGGTCTTTAATCCATTTTGATCTTACTTTTGTACATGGTGTTAGGCAGAGTTCTGAGCCCACTTTTTTTTTTTTTTTGCATGTTACCATCCAGTTTTGCCAGCACAATTTGTTAAAGAGGCTTTCCTTACTCCACTTCAAATTTCTTACACCTTTATCAAAGATTAGATGAACATATGATTGAGGGGAGAGGTCAGTGTATTCAACCCTGTTCCATTGGTCTGCAGCTCTGCCTTTGTTCCAGTACCACGCTGTTTTAATTATTACTGCTTTGTAGTAGAGTTTGAAGTTAGGAAGGTTGATTCCTCCCATTTTCTTTTTCCCAAGAATTGCTTTAGCTATTCGTGGGGGATTATTGTTCCATATGTCAAACACAGTAACAAGTCTCACAATGTTACTGGGCACGCTCGAGCAAATCGATGAACAATGGGAGGACCGTGACTGTGACCATGATGAATTTCAGGAGTGTTTGCTCCATTTCTTTGAAGAATGTCATGGGTATCCTTATAGGGATCACGTTGAATTTGTACAATGCTTTGGGAAGTATTGCCATTTTGACAATGTTAATAAGCCCGGTCCATAAGCAGGGGATATGTTTCCATTTTCTCGTGTCCTCTTTTATTTCCTGAAGTAGCGTTTTGTAGTTTTCTTTGTACAGGTCCTTTACTTCTTTAGTTAAGCTGATTCCTAGGTACTTGATTTTCTGGGGCACAATTGTGAATGGGATTGTTTTTTCATGTTGCTTTCTTCTCTCTCATTGTTTGTGTATAGGAAAGCCATGGACTTTTGGGTATTGATTTTATAGCCTGCAACTTTAGTATACAAGTCTATTGTTTCTAGGAGTTTCTTAGTGGAGGTTATAGGGTTCTCTAAGTGTAGTATCATATCATCTGCAAATAGTGAGAACTTGATTTCTTCCTTTCCTACCTGAATGCCCTTAATATTTTTTTCTTGCCTAATCACTATTGCAAGTGCTTTCAGTACTATATTGAACAGCAGTGGAGAGAGTGGGCATCCTTGTCTCGTCCCTGATCTTAAAGGGAAGGCTCTCAGTTTTTCCCCATTGAAGATGATGCTTGCTATAGGTTTGTGGTAGATGGCTTTAACTATGTTGAGGAAAGTCCCCTCTATACCCATTTTGGCTAGGGTTTTCATCATAAAAGGGTGCTGGATCTTGTCAAATGCTTTCTCTGCATCTATTGATATGATCATATGGTTTTTATCTTTTCTTTTGTTGATATGATGGATTATGTTGATTGATTTCCTAACGTTAAACCATCCTTGCATCCCTGGAATGAATCTTACTTGGTCACGGTGTACGATCTTTTTGATGAGTAGTTGGATTCTATTTGCTAGTAGTTTGTTGAGGATCTTTGCATCTGTGTTCATCAGGGATATCGGCCTGTAATTCTCTTTCTGTCTGCTTTTGGTATCAGGGTAATATTTGCTTCGTAGAAACTGTTTGGAAGTGTTTTTGATATTTCAATTTTGTGGAAAAGCTTAAAGAGGATTGGGAGTAAGTCCTCTTTAAAGGTTTGGAAGATCTTTACAGCATTCAGCCGAAGAGAAGGACAACATGGAGGGCGGGACCCACAGATCCAGAAGGAAAAAAAAAACAGGTTCCAAAAAGAGCCGAGATCATTGGGAAGTCCCAGATGGGGTAGGTACTGCATCCCGCCTCCCCCAGATGGAAACCCGGTGACCAGAAGCCTCTATAAGCACAGCTCGAGTATGCGGGAACTAGGACTTTTCCTCAAAACCGCACGGCCGCTTATGCAGCCTCACGACATCTCTCTATATTCAAAGTGATCCATGGGAAGTAAACCACCCAACGTTTCTCTCTGAAAATCATAGTTAAGTTTGGAGCACGGCCACAGCCCCAGAAACACAAGGACTTAATGCATAACCCAGCAGCTTAGAGCAGAAAAGTGAACGGACTATGTGTTAATCCAGGCCATCATGTCTGTCTGGAGGGGAAAGGGTGTTGCCCCATTCGCCCTCTCTTCTCTGGAAAGAAGGATGGCGGCCGCATGGGGGCCTTGTGGACAGCAGGTATGAGCCGGGGGTGTGGGGGCGACTAAAACCTCATAGGAACGGGGGCGTTCTGGTCCGTCCTTCACGCCCTACCGAGGCCACCAGTTGCCCCCCACGAGCGGCTCTCCAGCACGGCCACAGCCCCAGAAACACAAGGATTTAATGCAGAACCCAGCAGCTTGGAGCAGAAAAGTGAACGGACTATGCGTTAATCCAGGCCATCAAGTCTGCTGGAGGGGAAAGGGTGTTGCCCCATTCTCCCTCTCCTCTCTGGAAAGAAAGATGGCGGCCGCATGGGAGCCTTGTGGACAGCAGTTATGAGCCTTGTGGACAGCAGGTATGAGCCGGGGGTGTGGGGGCGACTAAAACCTCATGGGAAGGAGGGCGTTCCAGTCTGTCCTTCACGCCCTACCGAGGTCACCAGTTGCCCCCCACGAGCGGCTCTCCAGCACAGCCACAGCCCCAGAAGCACAAGGACTTAATGCAGAACCCAGCAGCTTGGAGCAGAAAAGTGAAAGGACCATGCGTTAATCCAGGCCATCATGTCTTCCCGGAGGGAAAGGGTGTTGGTCCCTTCCGCCCTCCTCCCTCTGGAAAGAAAGATGGCGGCCACATGGGAGCCTTGTGGACAGCAGGTATGAGCCGGGGGTGTGGGGGCGACTAAAACCTCATGGGAAGGGGGGCGTTCCAATCCGTCCTTCATGCCCTACCGAGGTCACCAGTTGCCCCCCACGAGCGGCTCTCCAGCACAGCCACAGCCCCAGAAGCACAAGGACTTAATGCAGAACCCAGCAGCTTGGAGCAGAAAAGTGAAAGGACTATGCGTTAATCCAGGCCATCACGTCTGCCCGGAGGAGAAAGGGTGTTGGTCCCTTCCACCCTCCTCCCTCTGGAAAGAAAGATGGCGGCCGCGTGGGAGCCTTGTGGACAGCAGGTATGAGCCGGGGGAGTAGGGGCGACTAAAACCTCATGGGAAGGGGGGCGTTTCGGTCCGCCCTTCACGCCCTACCGAGGCCACTTGTTGCCCCCCACTAGCGGCTCTCCAGCACGGCCACGACTCCAGAGCACAGAAACCAATTTCTTAACTATCTGACTTTCAGTAGAAATACTTCCAGGATCAATAAGTAAAATAGCAGAAATCCAAAACCAACATTTAATTCTTGAACCCAGCTATAGAAAGCAAATCACTTCACAATACTTTTTCAGCATGTCTGATTTGGGGCGGGGGGGTAAACTCTAAATAATAGTGGTGAATCTTTTATTGAAACAATGAATCTAATCAAAGCAGATAGAGTGTTAACTAGAATTCATCTGCCCCACAGGGACTGGGAGGGGTGGGGGGTGGGGTTTTATTGGGGTTCTTCATGGTAAAAAATAAGTATTGGTAAAGGGAAATGTGTTTGATATTTGCATGACTGAGACCTAAACCTGAAAGCTTTGTAACCTTTCCCACGGTGATTCAATAAATAAAAAAAAAAAAAGAAAGAAAGAAAAAAAAAAGATTTGGAAGAATTCACTAGTTAATCCATCCAGGCCAGGACTTTTGTGCTTGGGGAGACTTTTTATTACCATTTCAATTTCCTTGATGGTGATAGGTCTGTTCAGGTATTCCAGGTCTTCTTGGTTCAGCCTTGGGAGTCTGTAGGAGTCTAGGAATTTATCCATTTCCTCGAGGTTTTGATGTTCCGTGGCATAAAGCTTCTCAAAGTACTCCCTGAAGATCCTTTGAATTTCTGTAGTTTCTGTTGTAATGACCCCCTTTTCATTTCTGATTAGCTTTATTAGGGTTTTCTCTCTCCCTTTATTTGTGAGTTTTGCTAGAGGCTTATCGATTTTGTTAATTTTCTCGAAGAACCAGCTCTTGGTTTCATTGATCTTTTGGATTGTTTTTTGGGTTTCCATCTCGTTAATCTCTGCTTTGAGTTTTATTATTTCCTTCCTCCTGTTCTGGTTGTGCTCCTTTTGTTGGTCCTTCTCTAAGCTCTTAAGCTGTGAGGTTAGGTTATTTATGTGGACTCGCTCCTCCTTCCTGAGGAATGCTTGTAGAGCTATAAACTTTCCTCTTAACACAGCTTTTGCTGTGTCCCATAAGTTTTGGTAACTTGTGTCCTCATTTTCATTCGTTTCTAAGAATCTTTTGAGTTCCTCTTTGATTTCCTTTCTAAGCCACTCGTTGTTCAATAGCGCACTTTTTAATTTCCAGGTGTTTGATTTAGTTTTCTGTTCTTGTGTGTGATTTACTTCTAATTTCAGCGCATTATGGTCTGAGAAGATTGTTGATATAATCTCTATCTTCTTAATTTTATGGAGGTATATTTTGTGGCTCAGAATGTGGTCTATCTTGGAGAATGTTCCATGTACGCTTGAGAAGAATGTGTATTCAGCTTTTTGAGGATGAAGTTTCCTGTATATATATACTAAGTCCCTTTCTTCGATTGTTTCCCTCAGATGAAGTATGTCCTTGCTAAGCTTGAAGACTCAAATTCTTAACGTGTTAATGATCTCTAACTCAGGGGCTTAATGGCTCCAAAATGAGATACAATAATTTCCACTGAGGAAACCTTTTTGGATCATTTTAGTCAATTATTCATAACAAGTGAATAGTTTGTAGATGACAGACAATAGGCAGATTGGGCGATAGTTGCCAATGTCGTGGATGTCTCCTTTCTTGTATAGTAGTACAGTCTTGCTGGTTTTCCATTGGGATGGAACCTTGCATTCAGACAGGTAGCGTGTGAAGAGTCGAGCTAATGTATTGATGAGTACTGATGGTAAGTTCTTCAGGTGTTCAGGTCTGATCTTGTCTGGGCCAGGTGCTTTTTGTTTCTTTACCGACGAGATGGCATGTTGGATTTCGGAAGGGAGAACATTGGGAACGACATATCCATCATGTGGTATGTGGTATGTGGGCAAGTGGATGTGGCTATTAAAGAGATCTGAGTAGAATTCATGAATAATCTTCTCCATTGCCCTTCTGGAAGATGTGATAGATCCATCATGATGTCGGAGGGCAGTCATCTTGGTTTTGTAGTTGGTGAAGGACAGGCGGGCATTACGAATGTTTTTCCCAGCTTCTGCTGCATCTACCAGTACTGCTGCTCTCCTGTTTTTGAGGTCATCCTTGATGGCTTTTCTGCACTGTTTTGCCAGTTCGGACATTTGCTTGTGGTTGCCTGAGGCACGTGCCACGCCACGTTGGCGAATAAGTTCAAGAGTGTTCGAAGAAAGACGGTTTTTTGTGGTTATCTCTCTCTTGGCATTCCTTGCACAATCATGGAGGTGCTGAATCATTCGATCGTATTCCTCATCAATGTTGTCAATGACGGCATCTTCCCATGTTGTGCAACAGAGCCAAAGAGTTCCCAGTTGGTGGTTGTTCTGGGAGTCTTCTTCTTAAACCTTGCATTCTTTTCTCCTCGTTCTGTGAGGTAGAATTTTGCACGAAGAAGACGGTGGTCTGATCCCGTTTGGAATTTTGGGACAACAGCAACATCGGTTAGGCAAAACCGCCGATTGAATATGATGTGGTCTATTTCATTGTGGAACCGTCCATCGGGAGACTCCCATGTCCAACGTTTAGATTCAGCCTTTTGGAATTGTGAGTTACCATGGAAGGTTTTGGTTGACATGATGAACTCAGACAGTCTGTCACCTTGTTCGTTCCATTCCAGGCCATGGGTTCCGATGTGGAGTTCATCGACTGATCTTCTTGGTCCTATCTTGGCATTAAAATCACCAACAATGATCTTGTAGAAGGTGTGATCTTCTTTATAGAATTTCTCCAGCTCCATGTAGAATTTCTCAGTTTCTTTTTCACCATAACTGGATGTTGGTGCGTAGACAACAAAGATAGAAACTGCCGGTAGTGAGCCACATTTATTCAAGTGTAATCGTCCGATTCGGGTTGTTAGGCATTCAAATGAATCAATGCTTGTGACTAAGTTTGTGTTGACAAGGATACCGACACCACCGACGCCTCTTTTATCACATGTTCCAAGAAACAGTTCTTCTCCAGTGTCGAAAACAGCATGATGGGATTGATGTCTTCTCGTTTCGGTCAGACCAATGATGTCGTACTTGATCTTTCGTGCTTGTACCATAAGGTCTTCAATGGATGCAGCAGATGCCAGCGTACGAGCATTAAAAGTACAGACAATCATTTTTGTTTTTCTGCGTTTTGGCAGCCCATGTCTGCCTTGGTGTTTTATCAGCTTCTCCTTCCATATCCTTCTCTACAAACTACAAATCTCATCTACAAACTATTCACTCGAGTCATCCTGAATAGGATTAGCAGAACACTAGATGAAGAACAACCATGTGAACAAGCTGGATTCCGAAAAGGATTCAGTACCATCGACCATATCCACACAATAACCAAGCTCATTGAGGTATCTCGGGAGTTCAAGATGCCGCTCTGTCTAACGTTCATTGATTTAAAGAAGGCCTTTGATTCTGTTGAGACGGAAGCGGTCATGGAAGCCCTAGCCAATCAGGGCGTACAAACTCAATACATCAGGATCCTTCGTGAGCTCTATTGCGGATTCACTACCAAGATCTCACCATTCTACAAAGAAGTAATCATCCATATCAAGAGAGGGGTTCGGCAGGGTGATACCATTTCACCAAAACTCTTCAGTGCCACCCTCGAGAACATCATGCGACGACTAGAATGGGAAAACATGGGAGTGAAGATAGATGGTCGGCAACTACACCACCTCCGCTTTGCTGATGACATCGTTCTAATAACACCAAACATCAGCCAAGCAGCACAAATGCTTGCGGACTTTGACCGTGAGTGTGGAAAGGTTGGACTACAGCTGAATCTTACGAAGACAATGTTTATGAGAAACAGCCTTGTTCCTGACGCTCCATTCGCTCTCAACGGAACCACCATCTCCGAATGCAACAGTTATATATACTTAGGTCGAGAAATCAACATGATGAATGACCTGGCACCTGAGTTACGCAGGAGGAAGAGAGCGGCTTGGAATGCCTTCAAGAGCATTGAAGAAATAACTAAAAGGACAAAGAACCTCCAACTACGAGCACATCTCTTTGATTCCACTATTCTTCCTGCATTAACATATGCCTCAGAGACCTGGACCCTACGAAAACAGGATGAGAACACTATTCGGGTCTCTCAAAGAGGAATCGAAAGAACTATGCTTGGAATATCACGATTCACTCAAATGAGAGATAGAATCCGGAGTTCTGATCTTCGTCAACGCTCAAGAATCAGAGACGCTGTCTCATTTGCCAAGACATCAAAAATCAGATGGGCTGGACATGTAATGAGGTTTACAGACAACCGCTGGACTAGAGCCATTACTGATTGGATTCCACGAGACATCAAAAGATCACGTGGACGCCCACCTATAAGATGGTCAGACTTCTTCGTCAAGACCCTAAATGATCGGTTTGAGGCTCTACATGTTCCTAAAACGAACAGATACCATTGGGCTACGCTAGCACGCAACCGTGAGGAATGGAGACGTTACTGGCACCCGCTCGAATAAATCGATGAATAACGGGGATTAAGTGATTAAGTGATTAAGTGATTCATAACAAAGAATACAAGATAAATTATTTAACATCTGCCTTTGAGGCAGGCTTGGGTGGTGGTAAAACTTGAAATAAAGGTGGTGGGAAGGTATAGTGATGGTGGGATAGGTGTTGAAATATTGAATGTAATCAAATACTGTGAACAACTCTTTGAAAATAAAAAAATTAAAACATTTTAAAAAAAGATGTACTGAAAAGTTTTTCAGATAATGTTGATTTTTGTAGCTAGTCATTTCCTCTAATTATTAGCAGATGTCTCTAGGAAAAAAGCTAGTCTCATCTGTTCAATAAGTTTATTCTACAGTCCTTCATTGAGAATGCTTAATTTCTCACTGCCTTGTTAGTATTTTCACACTTTTCAGTAGCTGTGTTTGTTCTGATCAGTTTTTCTTAGTTGATTTCAGTGAGAGTTAGTGTTTATTACCTCATCTGCCATTACTCAAAACTTGATGTTATTCCAGCTTCTGGTCCTGACATCTATATTATATTTGTTTATATTATATTTTTATATATTTATTTATATTATATGTACCTATTTTTTCACCTTGCAGGAATGATTCATAGTTCCTCCTCATAAGTAGCTTTTAAATGATGTCTCACTTGTGAATATTTGTAGAGGTAGTTTTTGAATGGCAGCAGAAACACTTGGCTAGAATAAGCACTCAGTTCACTGCTGAGGAGTTGGTGCTGTAAATGTTGTTTTGTGTTCTGCTTCAGAAACCCAAGGATGCCAGCTTTTATTTCTGGACTATGATTTCCTCATGCAGGATTTGGTACATACCAATTCAAAGTTTTAATTTATGCCATGTGTTAATATGAATACAAAATGCTCAAACACAAGTGGGAAAAGCATATATATGTAAATTTCCAACCATGTTGAGACACCTCCAATAACTATGAAATACTTTTTCTCTTCCAAATAACTTTTCCTCCAATTTTCCAAAATATTTATCTAGGCTGACATCAAGAATAAAGAATTTTAAGCTAACGTGATTTTTGAAATGTTATGATTTCTAAGAGAGTGTAGAAATTTTCTTTGGGATGTTAAACATACATTACCAGATTGTTTTATTCTTTTTTTTATGTAGGAGTACTGCTATTTATTCAGCAACTGATTAGCTGATTGAATTGTGCATGAAATCCACCTTACTTTATTTTTTTCATTTTTTATAATTTTATTTATTGAATTACCATGAGAGCAGTTACAAAGCTTTCAGGTCTAAGTCTCGGTCATAAAATGAAACACCCGTACCTTCACCAGTGCCCATTCTCCACCACCAAAAACCCCAGTATACCCCCAACCCACACCCTCCCCCTACCTGTGGGGCAGATGATTTCCACATTACTCTCTCTCTACTTTGATCACATTCAATATTTCGACACCAGACCCACCATTATTTATTTGAGATTTTACCCCAACGCTCAGATTGCTGAAAAGGCAACAGTAGACAATTTGTGTTCTATTGCTGATTATGAATAACATATGATGTCGCTTGGCTGCAGTAGGGCCATGTGATTTTGAAATTCTGAAATGTTAACACTTAAATCTGGAGGAATTTCTGCCAAAAGCCACTGGGTTTCGAGATTTGCTCCTGAGTCTCTGGGATCATGGCCGTTGAACATGGAGCCAGAGAGGCCGTTCGTGGGCAATGACTTGCAGTCTCGTTGGGAAGGGGAGACCGGGACCGGCTCCACCCCCATCCTGTGAGGCCCAACAAGTTTCGTCACTGCGGGCCCAGACCTGATTGTTCAATGACCTCTGGAGGATGACAGCCATCAACGGGGAGCAGACGGAGGGACAAGACCCTTTCCCCCCTGGGTTGGCCCGGTGACAGTAACCTACTGCTGGGTCTAGATGCATTTCTGCCAAAAGCCACTGGGTTTCGAGATTTGTTTCTGAGTCTCTGGGATCATGGCCGTTAAGAAGCTTGATCAGGAGCCAGAGAGGCCATTTGTAGACCATGACTTGGGGTCTCGTTGGGGTGGGGAGGATAGGCCCAGCTCCACCCAGATCCCGTTAGGCCCAACAAGTTTCGTCACTGTGAGCCCAAGCCTGACTGTCCAATGGTCTCTGGAGGATGACAGTCACCAAGCTGCCAGGGGGAAGCAGGTGGAGGGACAGCACCCTTTTCCCCCTGCGGTGGCCCGGCGACAGTAACCTACTGCGTGGTCCGGATGCATTTCTGCCAAAAGCCGCTGGGTTTCGAGATTTGTTTTTGAATCTCTGGGATCATGGCTGTTAAGCAGCTTGATCAGAAGCCAGAGAGGCCATTCGTGGGCAATAACTTGGGGTCTCGTTGGGGTGGGGAGTACAGGCCCAGCTCCATCCCCATCCCATGAGGCCCAAAATGTCTCGTCACTGCGGGCCCAGACCTGACTGTCCAATGGCCTCTGGAGGATGACGGCCACTGAGCCGCCAAGGGGGAGCAGGCAGAGGGACAACACCCTTTTCCCCCTGGGGTGGCTCAGCGACAGTAACCTACTGCGGAGTCTGGGTGCATTTCTGCCAAAAGCTGCTGGGTTTCGAGATTTGTTTCTGAGTTTCTAGGATCCAGGCCATTAAGCAGTTTGATCAGGATTCAGAGAGGTCATTCGTAGGTGATGACTTGGGGTCTCATTGGGGTGGGGAGGACAGGCCCGGCTCCCCCCCATCCCATGAGGCCCAACAAGTTTCGTCACTGTGGGCCCAGACCTGACTGTCCAATGGCCTCTGGAGGATGACGGCCACCAACCTGCTAAGGGGGAGCAGGCAGAGGGACAACACCCTTTCCTCCCTGTGGTGGCCTGGCAACAGTAACGTACTGTGGGGTCCGGACGCATTTCTGCCAAAAGCTGCTGGGTTTCGAGATTTGTTTCTGAGTCTCTGGCATCATGGCCGTTAAGGAGCCTGATGAGGAGCCAGAGAGGCCATTCGTGGGCGATGACTTGAGGTCTCGTTTGGGGTGGGGAGGACAGGACCAGATCCACCCCCGTCCCGTGAGGCCCTGCGTGTCTCGTCACTGCGGGCCCAACCCTGACTGTCCAGTGGCCTCTGGAGGATGGTGGCCACTGGGCTGCCTGGGGGAACAGGCCAAGGCACGAAACCTATTCCCACCTGGGTTGGCCCAGCACTGGTAACCTACTGCAGGGACCAGACGTATTTCTGCCAAAAGTCGCTGGGTTTCCAGACTTGTTTCTGAGTCTCTGGGATCATGGCCGTTAAGCAGGTCAATCAGGAGCCAGAGAGGCCATACCTCCAATAATATAGCTGAGCCGGAGGTGGTTTGTGGGTGTGTTTCCCACATACCTAACTTTTGGCCCTTTACTTTCTTGGTAAACTTTTCCCCAAGTTTTTGGGGTCTGGCCAAAAGCACAGCAGCAATTTTGGGGTATCTGGAAGTCTGAAGGCACCATCATGATGCTGATGCACTCGCCTCACAGGTACAGATTGACCTGCTGGTGGCACGATACTCCCCCAGACTATTTTATTCTTGAATACAACATTTTAGTACATTTTTATGTAAGTGAAATGATAGTTGCTTCTATATTGTGATTCAGTTATTTTTCTAATGGCTTGCTATATTTTCCAATTTTCACACAGTTAAAATGTGGTTAGGTAACTAGTAAAAACATAGCTAACACTATTTTTTTTCTAGTTGGTTTAAATTTTTTTAATTTTAATTTATTTTTTTATTTGTTGAATCACTGTGAAAACAGTAACAAAGCCTTTCAGTTCCAGACTTGGTCAGTCATACAATGATCAAACACCTGTCCCTTCACCAGTGCACATTTTCCACCATCAAGAACCCCAGTGTACCCCCCTCCCACCACCTTCCACCTGTGTGGCAGATTTCCACTTTACTCTCTCTCTCTGTCTCTGTCTCTGTCTCTCTCTCTCTCCCTCTCTGTCGATCACATTCAATATTATGACAAAAAACCTCCCACTGTTATTTGGAATTATCCCCAACATTCATACCTGTCACAAAGACATTATTAGAAAATTTGTTTTCTAATGTCGATTATGAAGAGCATATGATGTTGTGTGGCCACAATAGCGGCCACGCAAATTTGGAATTATAATATTTTAGTAATAAACCTAGAGGGATTACTGCCAGAAGCCCCTGGGTTCCGAGATTAGTATGTGTGCCTCTGGGTTCATGATTGGTCAGAAGCCGGAGGAGGCATTTGAGGGTGGCAACCAGGAGCATTGTCATGGTAAGAAGCAGGGCTGATTCCACCCCCATCCCATGAAGCCCCACGTGCCTCGTCAATGCAGTCAGATACCTGGCTGTTCTTTAGGCTCTAAAAAATGCAGGACACCATGTCGTCTCCACGTCGCCACGTCGTCCCCAGAGGGGGACAGGCGGGGGGACAGTCACCCTTCCCCTCCCAGGGTGGCATACCACCATAGTTAAATACACAGTCCAGATGCTTTATCTTTTGCTCAGATTTTCCCACCACCATTCAAGCCTGATTTTCAGGGAGAAACGCTGGATGATTTACTTTCCATTGATCACTTTGTGTATAAGGAAATGTTGCGTGGCCGCATAAGCGGCCACGCAGTTCAGAAGAAATGTACTGGTACCCGCATGCCAGAGCCATGCTTGTAGAAGCTCATGGTCACCGGGATTCCATCTGGAGAAGGAGGGGAGACAGCACTTACCCCATCTGGGACCACCCAGTGATATCGGCTCTGTTTGGGGCCCGGGGCATTCTCCAGGAGCTGTGGGGCCCTCCAGCCAGTTTTCTTCTTTGTTGCTGTGTGCTGTAAGATGGCGCTGGGGGGGTGAATTGTGGGCATGACTTCTGGAATCAAAGATTGCCTGGAAGCCGGGGTGGCCCCATTGTAGTTCGAAAAAATTGTTCTGGTACCCACATGCCAGAGCCATGCTTGTAGAAGCTCATGGTCACTGGGATTTCATCTGGAGAAGGTGGGGAGACAGCACCTACCCCATCTGGGACCACCCAGTGATATTGGCTCTGTTTGGGGCCCAGAGCATTCTGGGCCATACCTGGTGGTGTTCTAGGTTTTCTTCTGGCTCTGCACTCAGGGGTCACTCGTAGTGGGTTTGGGGGACCATAAAGGGTTGCCAGGGATAGAACCCTTGCCTGGCAGGTCAGTTGCACGCAAGACAAGTGCCCTACCCACTGTACTTACTCTCTCAGCCCCTCATATTTTATCCTAATTGCTCTGAACAAAGTCTTCAAGTTTGATACTTCAAGATGAAAGTTTTGCTAAGTGATATTTGAATTTAAATGTCTTAAAATATGTTTCTTACATCCAAAATATGATGGTGGGAAGGTGTAATGATGGTGGAATTGGCGTTTGAATATTAAATACAATCAAATATTGCAAACTACTTTATAAAATAAAAAATTTTAAATTAAGAAAAGCAAAAAAATATGTTTCTTAATTTTAGAGTCCTTTGTAGAGGTGATTTTCGAAACAATGCTAGTTTTTTTTTTATCTTCTAGATGAAGAAAGATTTCACTATGATTAATATGTGTAATACCATCCTGGAATACATTTTATTCAGAGATTAATAAAATATGTGCAGCATGATTTAGAAGAAAATATTTTAGGTCATTAAATTCAGTTGTATAAGCTGCAGTCTGTTTTAAATTCTGTGCGCTAAAATCTGTTTTGCTTTAAAAAGAAAAATCATTACACTGGGAAATGTAGGATATTTGTTTACCAAGCCCGAACATAAAAAGTGTATCCAATAAGACATTTAGGAAAATTTGAAATATAAAATACAAATATTAGCCTATTAATTTAAAGTTGGTTATTATCATTGTCTAATTTTCTTATCTGTGCTTATAAGCCTAATGCTAATATTTGATTTGCTTAAATGCTTCTCCTTGGCTCAAAAGCAATTCTTTTTTTTTTAACTTAGTATTAACTTATAATAAAGACCCAACACAGTGTCTAGCACATACTTGCTAATTGCTTTCTTTCCCTTTCCCTTCTCAAGTTCTTAGCCCATGATATAAAGAGTAGTAAGTAAAGTTAGAAACCAAGAAATTTAAGTAGCTCAGCTTACACGTAAACCTTTACTTTTCCTTAAGAAATACTTAAAACTATCAGTGTATAGTGTTGTAAACAGAAGAATTCTATGGTGACTCCTAAGATTCCTATCTGCTAGTTATTCATGATTTTTTCCTAGGAATCTGATGAAATGGTCACTCATACACTAAATACCAAAGGTGTTGACTGAACCATTTTAGTGATTACGTGATTCAAATTCCTTTGCAAACTGGAGAGAAGATTTTTTGCTGTCTTTGAAAAATGAATCTGACTTGTTATAGAGCTCTGGCCACGTGGTTGGGACCCCTGTGAATTACAAAAGCAGAGAGCGATCCCTGCCAACAGTCAGTAAGAAATGAGGGTCCTGAGTCCCAGCCAAACGGATCTGAAATCATAAATCCCATAAGAAGTTCTTGAGTTTCAGGTGAGATCAGATCCTGTTCAACACCTTCACCCTACTGACAACCCAAGCAGATGACCCTGGAAATAGTTATTGGACTCCCAAGCCACAGAAATGAGGGCAAGAGAGGTGTGCTGTTTTCAGCTGCGAAAATTGAGGATAGTAAGAGATTATGTTAATATCCCATACAGAATAATTATTAAGAACTGAAAAGTGGAAGCAGGAGGCGAAAAAGTGTTTCTGTGTGAAAGAAGTCTAAGATATGCAAGAAATGTGTCATTGTGGTGTTCAGAATCTAAAGCTGAATCCCAGTGGGGCCACTAGTGCTGCTTCAATTGATCACCATGGAGTTAGTGCAGACATGATTGGTCCAGTAAACCAATCTTGACCACTCACACCACACATTGTCTACACAGTTTCATGTGGGTATAACTCTGGGTTCATTTATCTGTTTTGTCTTTGTTTCTCAAACCATAGCAGATCTCTGTTCTCTCTCTGTCTTAGTGTGAACTTTGTGATGGTGTGTATCAATTCTCTGTCTTAAATATATATTTATATATAAATATATTTTATTTTTATGTTATAGATAACATATAATTATACAATTATTGATTATAGAATTATAGGATAATATATATATATATTGAGTTCAGTACCTGGCACCACATATGGTCCCTGAGCATCACCAGGCATCACTGTTGAGCAGCTGCTGGGTGTGGCCCAACCTGTGCCCCAAATAAAATCAATAAAATCAGGATGGATGCATTAGTGTAGAGGGCAGAGTACTTACCTTACACATGGCTGGCTGACTCCGGTTCGAACCCCAGAACCCCAACTGGTCTTCTGAGCTTTGCCAGGAGTGATCCCTTAGCAAAGAGCAGGGGTAAGCCCTGAGCATAGCTGCGTGTGGTCTCAAAACAAAAACAAACCAATAAAATTAAGTAGTATTCAAACTCTAAAAGACTAGAGAAAAAATTCTTGTCTGAGCCATCACTGAGCACTACAATGGGACTCTCCCAGGGAGAGAATGGCCTGGGGATCAGCCACTGTCCAGGAGAAAAAGGTCTCATCATAGGGGCACTGTTTATTCATTCTCTAGCAACCGTTTGTCTATGATCTACTGTGTGCTTTCACATTTACATAGACTCTTACTTTCTCTCTCTTCTAGAATGAGTTAAAAGATAAATTTTCTTTCTTGTTATTTAATTCTTTCCAGGTAAACTTTTTGCATTGTTTAAAATCTATAGCTTGCTAAAGAAAATAGAGAAAACATGGTGTAAGGTCCCCTTCTTACCCTACCCACGCCACCCTGTGTCTTGCTGGCAGCCTCAACTTGTATCTTACATCTCTTCCCAGGCATTTTTATGTTTATACAAAAATGCTGAAAATATTTTCTCCTGTTTTTCCCCCCTCCTGCTTTCATTTCTCATATCTTAGTGATTATTCTTGGTTTCTGGGACACACCTGGCAGTGCTCAGGGCTTACTCCTGACTCTGAGCTCAGGAATCACTCTTGGTAGGGCTTGGAGAACCATATGTAGTGCCAGAGATGAAACCCAGATCAGCTGTGTACAAAACAAGTGCCTTAGCCACTGTACTATCTCTCCAGTCCCCTTAGTGATTATTCTGTATCAGATATTGTCCTCATTCATTTTTAATAGCTCCATACATTTCTATGGAGTGGATGCACGGCAATACTTTATTTAAACAATCTACTACTCTCAGACATTTGTTTTCAGCTTTAGACAGTCATTAATGATGCAGCAAATATCATTGTGATCTGTTTTATGTATTAATGTATCTGTGGGCTGGAGCAATAGCACAGCGGGTAGGGCATTTGCCTTGCACACAGCCAACATGGCTGACCCGAGTTCGATTCCTCCGCCCTTCTCGGAGAGCCCAGCAAGCTACCGAGAGTATCTCACCTGCAGGGCAAAGCCTTGCAAGCTACCCATGACGTATTCGATATGCCAAACACAGTAACAACAAGTCTCACGATGGAGATGTTACTGGGCCTGCTCAAGCAAATCGATGAATAATGGGAGGACTGTGAATGTATCTGTAGGATAGTTCTAGAACAAGGATCTAGGGATCAGAAGGTTTGGGCATTTGAAATTTTGAAAGTTCTTTCAAACTCCCTCGTCTCCAATGTAGGAGAGTTCCTGTTATTCGCTGCCATCACCAGAATGCATGAAGGTTTTATTTTTGTTCATTAATTTGGGGGTTTGAGGCTACACCTGGGGTACTCAGTGCCCATTATAGGCTTTGTGCTCAGGGTCACTCCCAGAAGTTCTTTAGGGACCCATGTATGGGTGGTTCTGGGGACTGAAGCAGGTCTGACTGAACATGTGCCATGCATTTGCCTTCTGTACTGTATGACCTTCTTTGGCCCTGTATGACAGTTTTTAATATATGAAGTTTTAAAATCTTTGCTAATTTAGTGTCATGGTTTTTCACTTTCCTTAGTGAAGTTATCTCTTAAGGTGTAGAATCAATTTAATTATCTGTTCTGTAAACATTTTCCCCTCGTTAAAATTATTTATTATTTTTTAAAAATTGAATTACTGTGAGATACACGGTTACAAAACTGTTTATGGTCGGGTTTCAGGCATACAGTGTTCCAACACCTATGTTGTTATAGATAATATATAATCACTTGATCACTTGACATCCCTTTACTCATTGACTTGCTCGAGTGGGCGCCAGCAATGTCTCCATTCATCTCTGTCACGTACTAATGTAGCCCAATGTCACCTGCTCATTCTAGGAACACGAAGAGCCTCAAACTGATCGTTCAGGGTCTTCACGAAGAAGTCTGACCATCTCATAGGTGGGTGGCTATGCGATCTTTTGATGTCCCGTGGAATCCAGTCGGTAATGGCTCTAGTCCAGCAGTCGTCTCCAAATCTCATTACGTTTCCAGTCCATCTCATTTTCGACACCTTGGTGAATGAGACAGCGTCCCTGATTCTTGACCGTCGACAAAGGTCAGAACTCCGGATTCTTTTTCTCATTTGAGTGAAGCGTGAAACTCCAAGCACAGCTCTTTCGATTCCTCTTTGGGAGACCCAAATAGCGTTCTCATCCTGCTTTCATAGGGCCCAGGTCTCTGAGGCGTATGTTAATGCAAGAAGAACACTGGAATCGAAGAGATGTGCCTGGAGCCGAAGGTTCTTTGTCCTTTTAGCTATTTCTTCAATGTTCATGAAGGCATTCCAAGCCGCTCTCTTCCTCCTGCACAACTCAGGTGCCAGGTCATTCGTCATGTTGACTTCTCGACCTAAGTACACATAACTGTTGCATTCGGAGATGTTCATGCCATTGAGAGTGAATGGAACATCAGGAATGAGACCATTTCTCATAAACATTGTCTTTGTGAGATTCAGCTGTAGTCCGACCTTTCCACACTCATGGTCGAAGTCGGCCAGCATTTGTGCTGCTTGGCTTATGTTTGGTGTTATAAGAATGATGTCGGGCCTGGAGAGATAGTACAGCGGGTAGGGCGTTTGCCTTGCACACGGCCGACCCGGGTTCGATTCCCAGCATCCCATATGGTCCCCTGAGCACCGCCAGGAGTAACTCCTGAGTGCAAAGCCAGGAGTAACCCCTGTGCATCACCAGGTGTGACCCAAAAAGCAAGAAAAAAAATAAATGATGTCATCAGCGAAGCTGAGGTGGTGTAGTTGCTGACCATCTATCTTCACTCCCATTCCTTCCCAATCCAGTTGTCGCATGACATTCTCGAAGGTGGCACTCAAGAGTTTTGGTAAAATGGTATCACCCTGCTGAACTCCTCTCTTGATGTCAACGATGACCTCCCTGTAGAATGGTGAGATCCTGGTAGTGAATCCACAATACGGCTCACGAATGATCCTGATGTATTGACTTTGAATGCCCTGTTTGTTTGCTTTTTTTTTAAATAAATTTTTATTAGTGAGACATCATGAGGTACAGTTGTAGACTTACAAATTTTTGTGCTTGGGTTTCAATTATACAATGATCAAATACCCATCCCTCCACCAGTGCCCATTTCCCACCACCACAGATCCCAGTATCCCTCCCACCCCCATCCCCCCATTCCACCCTGCCTCTGTGGCAGGGCATTCCCTTTTGTTCTCTCTCTTATTAGGTGTTGATGTTTGCAAAAGAGGCAATGGGTGACAATCATGTTTGGTCTATAGTCTACTTTCAGCATGCTTCTCCAATCCTGGGAGGATCCTCCCAACACCTTTATTTGGTGTTCCCTTCTCTATCTGAGCTGCCTTTTCCCCTAGCATGTGTGTTTGGCCTTTAAACCATGGAGTAAAATTCCTGGTACTAATCTTGGCCTGAATGCCCTGTTTGGCTATGGCCTCAATGATCGCTTCCGTCTCAACAGAATCAAAGGCTTCTTTAAATCAATGAACGTTAGACAGAGCGGCATCTTGAACTCCTGAGAAATCTCAATGAGCTTAGTTATTATGTGGATATGGTCGATTGTGCTAAGTCCTTTTTGAAAACCAGCTTGCTCGCATGGTTGTCCTTCATTTAGTGTTCGGCCAATCCTATTCAGTATGACTTGAGTGAACAGCTTGTAGATGACAGACAACAGGCAGATCAGGTGATAGTTGCCAGTGTTGTGGATGTCTCCATTCTTGTACAGTAGTACAGTCCTACTGGTTTTCCACTGGGACGGAACCTTGCATTCAGACAGGTAGCGTGTGAAGAGCTGAGCCAGTGTCTTGATGAGTACTGACGGCAGGTTCTTCAGGTGTTTGGGTTTGACCTTGTCTGGTTCAGGTGCTATTCATTTCTTTACTGACGAAGTGGCATGTCAGATTTTGGAAGGGAGAACTTTGGGAATGACATATCCAACCTGCGGAATTTGGCATGTGGGCAGATGGACATGGCTATCAAAGAAATATGAGTAGAAGTCATGGATAATCTTCTCCTTTGCCCTTCTGGAAGATGTGATAGATCCATCAGGACATCGGAGGGCAATCATCTTGGTCCTGTAGTTGGTGAAGGAAAGGTGGACATTGTGAATGCTTTTCCCAGCTTCTGCTGCATCTGCCAGCACTGCTGCTCTTCTCTTTTTGAGGTCTTCATTTATCGCTTCTCTGCACTGCTTCATGAGCTTGAACGTTCGCTTGCGGTTGCCTGAGGCTTGCACCAATCCACATTGGCGAATGAACTCGGAGTTTTCGAAGAGAGTTGTCTTTTTGTGGCTATCTCTCTCTCTCAGTGTTCCTCGCACAATCATGGAGGTGCTGAACCAGTCCATCGTAATCCTCGTCAATGTTGTCAATGATGGCATCTTCACATGTTTCTGCAATAGTGCCAAAGAGCTCCCAGTTGTTGGTCGTTCTGGGAGTTCTCTTCTTAAACTTTGCAGCCCTTTCTCCCTGCTGTGAAGTAGAATTTTGCACGAAGGAGACAGTGGTCCGATCCTGTTTGGAATTTTGGGACAACAGTGGCATCATTCAGGCAAAACCGTCGATTGAATATGATGTGGTCAATTTCATTGTGGAACCGTCCACTAGGAGACTCCCATATCCAACGTTTAGATTTGGCCTTCTGGAACTGTGAGTTACCATGGATGGTCTTGGTTGACATGATGAACTCTGACAGTCTCTCACCTGTTTGTTCCATTCTAGGCCATGGGTCCTGATGTGGAGTTCTTCGGCTGATCTCCTTGGTCCTATCTTGGCATTAAAATCACCCACAATGATCTTGTAGAAGGTGTGGTCTTCTTTATAGAACTTCTCCAGATCCATGTAGAACTTCTCAATTTCTCCTTCATCATAATTGGATGTTGGTGCGTAGACAATGAAGATAGAAACTGCCAGCAGTGAGCCACATCTATTCAAGTGTAATCGTCCGATTCGTGTTGTTAGGCATTCGAATGATTCGATGTTTATGGCCAAGTTCATGTTAACAAGGACATCGACACCACCGACATCTCTTGTGTCACATGTTCCAAGGAACAGTTCTTCCCCAGTGTCGAAAACAGCGTGATGTGATTGACACCTTCTCGTTTCAGTCAGACCAATGATGTCATACTTGATCTTTCACACTTACACCATCGGGTCCTCAATGGACGCATCCGATGCCAGCATATGTGCATTGAAAGTACAGACAGTCATTTTTGTCCTTCGTTTTGGTCTAGGTCAGCCCTGAGATTTTATGAGCCTCTCCTTCCTCATCCTTCTTAACGCTGCCATATTGGTGGCTCTTTCAGGGTCAGGAGAATGGGACCCATTGTATTTACTGGTTTTGGCATATTGAATACAACTCAGACAGCTTTCCAGGCTCTGCCATGTGAGTGGAACACTCTCGGCAGCTTGCCAGGCTCTCCAAGAGGGATAGAGGCTTTTAGGGCAGCCTCTAATCGCCCTTACAGGTGTTCCCATACTTCAAACCACATTTCAATGCATTCAAATATGGTGCAGTAATCTTGTATTAAGTGTTTTGTGGTCCTTCCCGCCATACCGAGGTCACAAGTTGCCCCCCACGAGCGGCTCTCCGGTATGGCCATGGCTCCACAAGCACAAGGACTTAATGCAGAGTCCGGCAGCTTGAGGCAGAAAAGTGAATGGACTACATGTTAATCTACAGCACCATGCCTGCCCGGGAGGGAAGGATGTTGCTCCCTTCTGCCTTTTTCCCCCTGGACAGCAAGGTGGCAGCCGCCTCAGAGCTTTTTAGAAAACCAGGTATGAGCCAGTGGTGATGGGGTAACTGAAACCTCATGGGAAGGGGGGCATTCCCGGCTCATCCTTCACACCCTACCGAGGTCACAAGTTGCCCCCCATGAGCGGCTCTCCAGCACGACCATGGGTCCAGAGCCACAGAAACCAATCTCATAATTATCTGGCTCTAGCCAGAAATACTTCCAGGCTTAATAAGTAAAATATCAGAAATCAAAAATCGCGCAGCTGCTATTGCGGCCGCGCAACATCATTTGGTTTTTGTAACCAGGTGTAGAAAACAAATTATTTCACAATGCCTTCTCAGCAGGTCTGATTTGGGGGTGTAAATTCTAAACAATAATGGTGCATCTTTTGTCGAAACAATGAATCTAATCAAAGTAGATAGAGTGCTAATTAGAATTCATCTGCCTCACAGGAATTGGGAGGGATGGGAGGGGGGTATATTGGGGTTCTTGAGGAGATGAAAAATAAGTACTGGTGAAGGAAATGTGTTTGATCATTGTATGACCGAGACTTAAACCTGAAACCTTTGTAACTTTTCCCACAGATTCAATAAATAAATTTAAAAAAATAAATAACTAAATTTAAAAAGAGTGTTTTGCGGCCACACGGTCCAGAAAGCATCCTAGAGGGCATCCATGACTGGGTAGTGGAGGTAGTGAAGGTAATGGAGGTCTGCCGGGCTGCTGGGAGCAGGCAGAAGATCTCTGCTCCTGGGACCGTTGAGTCTGGAGTTCGAGGTCACAGAGTTCTGCTTCCCTGGCTCTCTGGGGCTTCACTCGTTCGTGACTCCCGGCCTGAGTGTCCAGAAAGTGTCCTGGAGGGCGTCCGCGGCTGGGTAGTGGAGGTAGTGGAGGTAATGGAGGTCTGCCGGGCTGCTGGGAGCAGGCAGAAGATCTCTGCTCCTGGGACTGCTGAGCCTGGAGTCTGAGGTCACAGGGTTCTGCTTCCCTGGTTCCTTGGGGCTTCACTCATGCGTGAATCCCGGACCGAGTATCCAGAAAACATTCTGGAGGGCATCCGCTGCTGGGCAGTGGAGATAGTGGAGGTAATGGAGTTCTGCCGGGCTGCTGGGAGATATATAATCATATATAATCTAATAGTTGTAATTATATAATATATAATTATATATTATATCATTCCTCCACCAGTGCGCATTTCCTACCACCAATGTCCAATTGGTTCTTGGTTGGAAGGCTGCCTCAAGTGCTGGGGAAGAAGGTAGTTAGCATAGAGAAAGGACCATTATGACAAAAATAGTTGGCAATGATCACTCTGTCTAAGAACCGTGTACTGAAAATATGTAAAATAACAAACATGATAGCCTCTCAGTATCTGTGTTGCAACCCAAAATGGGAGGAGAGAGAGAGAGAGAGAGAGAGAGAGAGAGAGAGAAACAGAGACAGAGACAGAGAGAGAGTGTGGCAGAAGGAAAACGTGACATTGGTGGTGGAACTTTTTTACTGTTTTGTGACTTAGGAGATTAACTCCTGACCTTGAAGTAATTTTTGGCGGTGCTGGAATCAAACCCAGGACCTCCTCAAACATATGAGGCATGCACTCACCACTGAGCCACATCTTTGGCTCATCAAATAGTTCATTTTTGTGTGTGGGGGGTGGGGTTTGGCCCACACCTAGTCATGCTCATAAATTACTCCTGACTCTGTGCTCAGGAATCACTACTGGCAGGCTTGGGCAACCATATGGGATGCCAGGGGTCAAACCACAAGTAAACCACAAACCATTGGCCACAAGTAAGGCAAATGCTCTGCCATCTATACTACCATTCCAGCCCACCCCCTGATACTTTTTAATTGTATTATTTGTATTTAGATATTTTATTCATCTAGAATTTCTCCGAGTATGATATGAACTCATGGCTGCTTCTCCTGGAAGGGAGCATAAAACGAGGCCCCCATAACCATGCCACCAGACTCCACACCAGGCTATTATCACTCGAGGCACCCCAGGGGAGGGGGTGAGGGCCCTCCCCGCCCCAAGGAACCCAGCCCCAGCAACCGACCTCCACTACCCAACTGCCGCCACGCTCCAGGCTGCTTTCTACATGCTAGGGCGGAGCCTCACATATGAGTGGATATGTTCCTGGACACATCATAAGGCACTCCCTATCAGTTCTCCATAATTACCACACCATATTTGATGGGGTTCAGACAGTAGACAACAAATCATAGAGGGAGAGTCTCTCTGAGAGCCTGGCAAGCTACCAGAGTATCCCACCCGCACAGCAGAACCTGGCAAGCTACCCATAGCGTATTTGATATGACAAAAACAGTAATAATAACAGCTCTCATTCCCTTGACCCTGAAAAAGCCTCCAATACGGCAGCATTGGGAAAGATGAGGAAGGAGAGGCTGCTAAAATCTCAAGGCTGTCTCTACAACCACAGCTCGAGTATGCGGGAACTAGGACTTTTCCTCAAAACCACGCGGCCGCTTATGCGGCTGCGTGACATCTCTCTATATACAAAGTGATCCATGGGAAGTAAACCACACAACGTTTCTCTCTGAAAATCATAGTTAAGTTTGGAGCACGGCCACAGCCCCAGAAACACAAGGACTTAATGCATAACCCAGCAGCTTGGAGCAGAAAAGTGAACGGGCTATGCGTTAATCCAGGCCATCATGACTGTCCGGAGGGGAAAGGGTGTTGCCCCATTCGCCCTCTCCTCTCTGGAAAGAAAGATGGCGGCCACATGGGAGCCTTGTGGACAGCAGGTATGAGCCAGGGGTGTGGGGGCGACTAAAACCTCATGGGAAAGGGGGCGTTCCGGTCCGTCCTTCACGCCCTAATGAGGTCACCAGTTGCCCCCCGCGAGCGGCTCTCCAGCATGGCCACGGCCCCAGAAGCACAAGGACTTAATGCAGAACCCAGCAGCTTGGAGCAGAAAAGTGAACGGACCATGCGTTAATCCAGGCCATCAAGTCTGCCAGAGGGGAAAGGGTGTTGCCCCATTCGCCCTCTCTTCTCTGGAAAGAAGGATGGCGGCTGCATGGGAGCCTTGTGGACAGCAGGTAGGAGCCGGGGGAGTGGGGGCGACTAAAACCTCATGGGAAGGGGGGCGTTTCGGTCCGCCCTTCACGCCCTACCGAGGTTACCAGTTGCCCCCCATGAGCGGCTCTCCAGCACGGCCACAGCCCCAGAAGCACAAGGACTTAATGCAGAACCCGGAAGCTTGGAGCAGAAAAGTGAAAGGACTATGCGTTGATCCAGGCCATCATGTCTGCCCGGAGGGGAAAGGGTGTTGGTCCCTTCCGCCCTCCTCCCTCTGGAAAGAAAGATGGCGGCCACATGGGAGCCTTGTGGACAGCAGGTATGAGCCGGGGGTGTGGGGGCGACTAAAACCTCATGGGAAGTGGGGCGTTCCAGTCCGTCTTCACGCCCTACCGAGGTCACCAGTTGCCCCCCACGAGCGGCTCTCCAGCATGGCCACAGCCCCAGAAGCACAAGGACTTAATGCAGAACCCGGAAGCTTGGAGCAGAAAAGTGAAAGGACTATGCGTTAATCCAGGCCATCAGGTCTGTCCGGAGGGGAAAGGGTGTTGCCCCAGTCGCCTTCTCCTCTCTGGAAAGAAAGATGGCGGCCGCATGGGAGCCTTGTGGACAGCAGGTATGAGCTGGGGGACTGGGGGCGACTAAAACCTCATGGGAAGGGGGGCATTTCGGTCCGCCCTTCACGCCCTACCGAGGTCACCAGTTGCCCCCCACTAGCGGCTCTCCAGCACGGCCACAACTCCAGAGCACGGAAACCAATTTCTTAACTATCTGACTTTCAGTAGAAATACTTCCAGGGTCAATAAGTAAAATAGCAGAAATCCAAAACCAACATATAATTCTTGAACCCAGCTGTAGAAAGCAAATCACTTCACAATGCTTTGTCAGCATGTCTGATTGGGGGGGGAGGTAAACTCTAAATAATAGTGGTGAATCTTTTATTGAAACAATGAATCTAATCAAAGCAGATAGAGTGTTAACTAGAATTCATCTGCCCCACAGGGACTGGGAGGGGTGGGGGTGGGGTTTTATTGGGGTTCTTCATGGTAAAAAATAAGTTTTGGTAAAGAGAAATGTGCTTGATATTTGCATGACTGAGACCTAAACCTGAAAGCTTTGTAGCCTTTCCCATGGTGATTCAATAAATAAATAAATAAATTTTAAAAAAAAATCTCAAGGCTGGGATGAATGGAGATGTTACTGGCAGCCGCTCGAGTAAATTGATGAACAATGGGATGACAGTGACAGTGATACAATGATGACATATCTATCATTTTTCAGATAACTCACCACTTGCTCCATTTATTAAATGATGCATCATTTTGTCATGGGTTTGAATCTTGATTTAGTTTTGGTCTGTCCAGGAGGGACATTCCTGGTGCTACTTGGGATTAAACTGAGAGTTTAATGTATGCTAGGCATTCAAGAAAACATTTAAACTATCTCCTTGCCCCTGTCATGGGTTTAATAAACCTGATTTTATAAATGCAATAAATTCTAATTTGGATTGAGATCTATTTTTGACTTTAAATATTCTATTGGTTTGTCTATTCATATGCCAACCCACACTTTTTATGTCATAGCTTTATAATATTTTAAGATCTAGATGGACTTATTTCCCCATTTATTTCATGACTGTTTTTGTTTATTTACTCTTTGCCATAAACTTTAGGGTTCCAACAAACATTGGGATGGTTTTGTATTAAGTTTTACAGAGCCTGGCAAGCTCCCCGTGATGTATTCGATATGCCAAACACGTAACAACAAAATCTCCAATGGAGACGTTACCGGGCCCACTCGAGCAAATCGATGATCAACGGGAGGGCATTTACCTTACCTTACCTTACCTTACCTTACATTGGGAATGCATTAAAGTAATAAATTCAGAAGAGTTAACAGTGAGACCATACAGAATTTTCCTGGTACTGAGTGTTAACATGTCAATGTCCTTCCTTTTGTTTAGATTTATTTTGCTGCCTCAGAAGTTTGTTTCCAGTTTTCTTCATTTAAATCATGCTCATCGGGGCTGGAGCGATAGTACAGCGGGTAGGGCGTTTGCCTTGCACGCAGTCCTGGGTTCTATTTCTGGCATCCCTCATTGTCCTCCGAGCACCGCCGGGAGTAATTCCTGAGTGCATGTACACTGCCAGTTGTGACCCAAAAAGAAAAAAAAGATCATGCTCATCTCCCGGAAAGAGTATTATAAACAGTTTATTCTCTTGTTTGTTAGTGGTGATAGTGGAGTGATAGAAATGGGGGTAATTTCTTCGATAATTTCTCCTTATTTGTTTTCAGTATTTTCATTTGAAAAAATGGACACCAAGACAAGTAGCTCCCAAACTCTCACCTCAACAAATTACAAAGATGTTGATCGACCCATATTTTCTTCTTATATTCCTGTTCCGTCTAGTGGATAGAAACTGTCCATTTTTTTCTTCCACTTTTGATAACAAATGATAGCTATTATTTTTGCATGTTGACTTCTTTGTACTTAGAGCCAAGAGATTCCCAAGGATGTATCTAATCCGCTTTTGTGTTATTGATGAGAAGAGTGATGAGAGCTATCAAGGATGACAGAACTTACTAAAATTTTCAAGAGAATGAAGAAAAAGTAAATTCTGCGTTATTTTGTCCCTTTAGTTTTTCCACTCCTTTGTCCAGAAAGAGTCCTGAAAACGTGGAGGAGATCTGTCTCGCCCAGAGCTGGGGGCAATTCCTTGCAGCCCTGAACTTGGTTTCTCCTCTGCCAGGCTAACTTTATTTACCACTGGCTGAATTTTTTTTCTTGCAACTGAAATGATGCGGTTTCTGTTTCCTAAATTTGCTTAAAATAAGGCTTTTATACAACTTCAGAACTTGGTAGTCTTTAAAAATATTCTCTTTGTGTGTGTGAATATTGCTTAATTTTATTTATAATAACCAATTCTTTGTTGTTAATTAGAGTCTTGGTAAGGAAGCCAAAACTGGAAAAGTAGCCAGGTCATACTACCACCTAACTGCAGAGGGCGCTCAGTGTTTTTTCTATTTTCCTCAAAGCATTGGCTAATCCATTGGTTGAAGTAGATTTTAAAACCCAGTCATTTATGGAGTATGCATTTTTTTAAAGGCTGAGTAGTTTTTCCTTCTTTTGCTTCCCCAGGCTCTGCTTCCTCAGGGAGTGAGGGTCAGTGCAGGGTGGGTTTTCACAGAACTTATTCCTTAATGCTTCTGAATGTTCTGGAAAATCTCTCTCTCAGAGAGAGGTCATGTGGCATCTTCCAGCTTCCTGAGAATTTCGCAGCCTAAAGTCCCCAGAGAGAGCGGACTTGCTTTCTATCCCTGTAGAAATAATTTTAAAAAATTGTAAATGTATTCATTGTAGATAATTTTGAAAATTGAAAACACATTAAAGAAGAAAAAAAGTCTCCCAAATCCAAGCTAACTCCAACTCCAAGCTAACAACTGTTAATATATTTCCTTCTAATCTCTTCCTAGGAAGCTATGCTCCCTAAAACATTTCTGCAATTTCTACTTGAAAAATACTCAGTGTTTTTCCTGCTGAAATCTGTGTCAGGGCAACTTCCTGGGCTGGAACCAGGTCAGAAAAAGGTCAGTCACGAAAGCTTCTAAACTGGAACTTTCTCCTTCAGGACTTTGAATGCTGCTGATGACCTGAGGTGAGTGACTTGTTCAATAGTGACTTGAACAAAAAAAAAAAAGTGGCTGTTTCTCTGCTTGTCCTACATTGTACATTCTCTTTCAGTGTCCAAGATCAGTATTGCTCACAACTCAGAGATTCCACAACACGTGGCAGCGTGCAGGAAGCTTTGAATGAAACCAGTGTTTCCTTGGGGGTGGCATATCAGACACAGCTCACCACGACACCGTCCAGCAATCTACTCCTAGTGCACTTGGGGGAGCACTACGCTTGTTGATGTCTATGGGAGTAGAACACACTTTTTAAATAGGCAACATTGGTTGTGCTTGGGCCCAGTGGTCCTCCCAGGTCATGGTACTTGAGACCTTAAAGGTGCAAGGAATGTGCTTGATCACTTGAACTATCTCCCTTGTCCAAGAATGTAAATATTTTAGAAATTTGTTGCCTAGACTTCTTTCAGATGGCAAATATTTCTTTGCTTCAAGGAAATTAGAAGAGGTGAAGAGTAATTGAGTAGAAAATTTCCCGGCAAGAACTGAGGTTCAGGATCGGAGAGATTTGTACAGTGGTTAAAGCACTTGCCTTGCCTGTGGCTAATTGGGCTCCTCAAGACCTTCCAGGAATGATTCCTAAGCCAGGAATAAGCCCTGAGCACTGCCAGGTGTTGTCCAAAACCCAACCCAAGTCCAAACCCAAAGCTGAGACACACTCAGAAGCACATGCCTTCCTTGGCTTGGGGTTTTATGATTAGTTGTCTTCTAGCTTTGAATGAATGGATCGGTAAGACTTCTTATATATTTTCCACTGTGAGCCCTTCTTGCCTTGGAAATTTTTATGTGACCTGGTAACAGGCATAAAAAGTAAGTATACAAATGAAACATTAACTAATAATAACTCATAAAAAATTATTTTATTGGAGTTCGAGCGATTAGTAAAGTGGGGAGGGCATTTGCCTTGCACAAAGCCCATCAGAGGTTGATCCCCAGCTCCTATATGGCCTCCCCATGCCTTCCAGGAATGATCCCTGAGAGTAGACCAGGAGTGAGCAATAAGCATTATTGGGTGTGACTGAAAGATTTATTTTAAAACATTAAAGACTCTGTGGGGTCATGACCCACTGTTTAAGAAACTGGCTTTAGGCCAGTATCTGAGTCCCGATGCCTGTTCATTACTTAGTGTAGGGAGGAAAGTGAACCGAGGAGGCAGGGTTCAGGAACTAGGATGCTTCTTGATTTCCTTGGTCCATTAGTACCACAGAGACTTCTTGATGGATCAAAGGACTCATTGTTTTTCTCGTCTTTACTGTGTAAGGAAAATTGTAAATGTTTTAGTTAAAATTATGATTACTATTGTTTTAGAAGCCACACTCATAAGCAGAGCTGGGAAACAAACCAGAGTTGGTCACATGAAAGTCCAGTACCTTAGTCTATGTGTTATCTCTCTAGTCCTAATTACAAATATCTTACATATTTAAGTGATCACCGTCACTGTCACTGTCCTCCCATTGTTCATCGATTATTTGAGTGGGCACCAGTAACGTCCCCATTGTGAGACTTGTTACTGTTTTTGGCATATCGAATACCTCATGGGTAGCTTGCCAGGCTTTACTGTGCGGGTGAGATACTCTCAGAAGCTTGCTGGGCTCTCTGAGGGGGGCAGAGGAATTGAACCCGGATCAACCGCGTGCAAGGCAAACGCCCTACCTGCTATGCTATTGCTCTGGCCCAAATAAGTGATATGATTAACAAATACGAACTAAAATTAATCTGAAAATTTTTAATGTAGAACACAGGTCAATAAAAAAAAGTCATTGAAAAAATGTTTGTTTTTTTGTAGCCACACTTGGTGGTGCTCAGGGCTTCTCCTGACTCTGTGCTCAGAGATTGCTGCTGGACGGCTCCGGGAATCATACGGGATGCTGGGGTTTGAACCTAGGTTAACAATGTGTAAGGCAAGCATCGCCCTCGACACTGCTGTCTCTCTAGCCCAGCCATTAAAATATTTTATTTGCATCTTGATTTCTTGGTAAAATGTTTTCACTTTAAACATCTCAACTATGAGCTCGAATTAAATTTGGGACAGAGAAAAAGCTAAATTCCACTTTAGAGCAGTGGTTTAATTCAAGGAGCAGCATACCTACTGTAAGAATTTCCAGACACTTGTGATGTGCAAACAGCTTTCCCCTTAGCCAGCGTTTGCACTACTTCAATTACCTGTGGTCAACCTCAGCCTGCAAATAGTGGGCACAATGGATCAAGTGAGAGACACATCACATTGCTTTGGTTACAGCATTTTGTTGTAATTGGTGCATTTTATTATTGTTTCTGTTAGTCTCTGAACTATGCACAATTTATAGATTAGGCTTTCTTAGGAATGGGACATGGCTCAGTGGTACAGTACATGCAAGGGAGTGTGTGAGGCCCTGGGTTTGGTCCTCAGCACCCAATCAAGGACTAAACATTTAAAAATGAAACTTTATCTTTGTCTTATGAGAAGTGCAGTAAATATGGGGTTGGTGTTCTAGCCTTGGTTTCAGTCATCCACTGAAGCTTTTGAAATGTATCCCTAGGAAGAAAGGAGGACTATTGTGCTGCTTTTGTCAGAACACTGTAAGAGGAAAAAAGTGTGACTGCTTTGGAGAATTCCCCAGGCTGTGGACATTTCCTGAGGATGGGACTGAACCTGAAACCCTGGCAACCTCTATCAGACGCTGATTCAGATGCAGGCCAGTTAGGGATGAAAAATGTGCTTTTTAGCAGGAAGTGTTTTCTAAACTTCCCCAATGCAGGATATTTCCATCCAAGTGGGACTGACACTTCCTGTATCCAACAAGAGGCTAAAAACTACCATTGTCGGCCAGGAGTTCCTACGTGCTATTACCTCTCCACATGCCCCACTCCTACCCCCACCCCCACCCCCAGTTAGTTGGTGGAATGGGTGCCGCAGATTTTGATTAGACAGAAGAACTCAAGGAACCATCTAAATAAGTCCCAATCAAATAATTACTCAGACACCCATGAGCATGTACACGCTTAACTGGGGAGTCAGGAAGTCTTATTCTCTCAGGCACAGAACTTTCAAAATCTAGCCAGAGTGGATTATGGTTAATCTCTGCCTACAGCAACTTTGCTGCTTTAATCTTTACTGAAAATGAAAACACACACACACACACACACACACACACACACACACACTCACAAAGTGTGGAAGAAGCTGATTAAGTTTAATGTCTTTGAATTCAAGGTCATTTGAGCTGTAAGATGGTGTCTGCCACATGGGAAGTGCCCCAAAAACATTTGTTGAAGAAATTGGATGAACCACCATCATCTCCCATGATGGACCGCAGAAGACACAAAGGGAATATCTATGTGATTCCATAATAACTTAGAGTCTATTGGATTAGATCCAAAGACCACAGGTGGATCCAAGACAACTGAGCTCACAAGAGAGTCGCTGGAGATGCTTGAAGCTGATGGAAAGAAACCCAGACGACCGGGTGACAGGGAAATATGGCCTTAGACAAACACTCAGACAGCCTCAGACCCCTGCAAGCTTTCTCTCTCTCTCTCTCTCTCTCTCCCCCCCCCCTTCTCCCTTCTTCCCTCCCTCTTGGTCTCTCTCTCTCTCTATCTCTGTCTCTCTCCCTCCCTCCCTCTGTCCCTCCCTCCCTCTCTCCCTCCCTTCCTTTTCTCTCTTCCTTTTCTCTCTCTCTCCCTTCCTTCCTTCCTTCCTTCCTTCCTTCCTTCCTTCCTTCCTTCCTTCCTTCCTTCCTTCCTTCCTTCCTTTCTTTCTTTCTTTCTTTCTTTCTTTCTTTCTTTCTTTCGGACTCTATGGGATGACGGGGATTGAACCAGGGTCAGCCACATGCAAGGCAAATGCCCTACCTTCTGTACTACCTATTGCTCCCCCTGCACACCTAAATTTTTTCAGTGGTCTTAGACTTCTCTGTTGTTGTTGTTCTTGTTGTTTTGTTTTGCATTAGGGTCACACACAGTGATGCTCACGCTGACACCAGGCTCCATGCTCCAGGATTACTCCTGGCTGGCTTGGGGGATCCTATGGGATGCTGAGGATTGAACTCAGGTCAACTGCTCTATCACTGCAAACTTCCTGCTGGGCAGGCCAGAGACAGTTTCCTTCCTCTATTCCTGACACCACCCACCCCACCAACAATATCCATTTCATCTCTGAGATCACAAGTTCTTTGTCTCAAATTTTATGAGTAGTATCACTACTCCTTGTAGAAATGTAAGAAGCACAAAGAGAAAATATTTCATCAAATCTTGGTATTCAGAGTAATGATGGTTAATATTTTAGTATGCAGTGTGTCCTTTGAGCACTGCCAGGAGTGATCCCTGAGAACAGAGGCAGCAGTAAACCAGGATTCCACCCGGTATGGACCCCCCTCCAAAATCATAGCTGCACAAAACCAAGAAACTTCAAACCATAGTATTTCCTGGAACTGTCTTTCTGTGTAACCTAACAAATGTGTCTGCCACAGTGGTTCTGGAGATAAACCATTTTGGGTCAAATTCTGACTCTTTTGTGTGATTCCTGAGTGACTTTAGACAAAAATAAATTCTTTCACTTTATAGTTTCCTCCTCTGTATAAAGAGGAAGATTAGAGTATCTATATTACACAGTTACAGTGGTGATTAAAATGTGTTAAATCAGTAAAGCATTTAGAACAAAACCTGTAGTAATGCATTGCACTCATAAAATGCTTATAGCAAATTCAGTAAATGTTATCTTCTGCTATTATTTTTAACAGTAGTGGTAGCCATAGTAGCAATTTAACAATTCTCTCAACTGTTGGATATTTAGATTTAGGTTTTAGATATTATAAATAATTCATTAGAGCATCCTTATGGATAAATTTGATGCCTTGAAAGTGCATTATCTAATTATTTTCTCAAATGTAATTGCTAAGTGTGATTACATATTTTAAGGTTTTTGGTACATGCTGCAAACTTATTTCAGAAAGATTCCTCTTGTTGAATTTATACTCAACATTTTAGAAGAACGCCTATTTATTCACTCTCTTCAGTATTAATGATTGCCATTTTAAAATCCATATGTGAATTCATTCTTTCTTTAATTACTCCTGAGACTGAGAATTCTTCCCATATGCTTATAGTTTAGTTATATTAAATCTTTTGTGGTTTGCATCCTTTTCCATGAATTAAATTAAATCTGTCCAACAGAGAAGTTTAATCTATTTTATTATACTTGTTATATTTGAATACATATTTTATATATCCTTCATTTTGATGTTAAAATATTGCTTGTGTATTTTTTTTCATTTTCTAATTACAATATATAGTATACAAATTTCTTCTTATTTTATTTCCTGCTTTCTGGTGAAGTGACTAGATTTTCTGAATTATTTTTTCTTATTTTGCTGCCTTGAAAGTTATATATTCTACATTTAACCTTCTAATGGTTACCTTACAATTTTTAAGTTTGTACATGAATTAATAAAGGCTGTGCTTGTTTGTTCTGCCTTTCTCTGTCACAGTGCCATTGGTGGATTTTTAAAATTTTTTTAACTTTTCAATTTTTAATTTATAATTTTTTATTGAATCACAGTGAGATACACAGTTATAATTTTGTTCATGATTGGGTTTTGGTCATAAAATGTTCCAACACCCATCTGTTTTCCAGTGTGCATTTCCTACCACCAATGTCCTCAGATTCCTTCCCTCCTGCCCTTGAACTTTTGATCCCTCTCAACTGTGTCAACCATTTTATTATTATTAGGATTTTATCTCCCCTCTGATATCCCTTTCTTAAGAGCTGTTATTGTTTATTAGAGCCCATTCTTGTGTAGATTTACCTGAAAATCTAGCAATTTCTTTGTATGCCATTGTTTCCTAGATATTTATTTCTTCTGGGCTTGATTATTTCTTCCTGAAGAAAATCCTTCAGTAGTTCCTTTAGTTGTCCCAGTAATTGAGAGTCAGCAGTCTAACTGTTCTCAGTTTTGGTTTGTCTGAAAATATTTTGAGCTTTTCCTCACCCTTGGATAATGATTGGGTTGTAAAACTATAGATTTGCTTTTATTTGTCATTTCCTTTCTCATCCCTCTTTTGTTGTGATGTCCAGTGCTTTGCACCACCATTGGTTGCAATGCTGAGGAGAACCCATCTCCTGTGATTTGGGAGGAGGTGGTGGAGGATTGTATTTACTACTTCATACAGCAAGGCAGGAGTTTTACTAGAAAGTCATATCACCAGGCGCTGACTATAAAAATCTAAATTGAATGTCATGGGTATTTTTGGTTTGTTTTGGGGCTACTGACTCTACATTCAGGAATCACTCCTGGTGGATTTGGGGGAACTATATGGGATGCCGGGAATCAAGCCCAGGTCGTCTGTGTGCAAGACAAGTGTCCTTCCCACATGTACTATCTCTTCAACTCTGCGTTTTTTAGCACTTTGAAGATATAATTCGTTTAACATTCAGTGCTGCAATTAAAATACACCTACAACCAGTCTAAAAGATAGATCCTCACTGGTTTCTTCTAAGGCCATCTTTTTGCCTTTTATTTTGCAATGTTCAGATACAGAAATTGTTTATTTTTCTTAGAGTGTGCGTGCATACTTCCTGAAACCACAATTTTATATTTTTTTAATAAATTTCAGAATGTTTTAATCTGTTCTGTTTAGGAATATTAGTTATCTAGTCTTTTAATTGTCTCCCCGCTCCAACCACCTATATAATTCCTATTTGGATAGCATGTGAATGTCTTCATTTTGTTTTGATATCTTTTAACTTTACTATGGTATTTTTTTAATCTCTTCATCTGTGTATTGAAAGGTATATAATTACTTTGTACTTGCCTTCCAGTTCACTGAGTCTATGATCAGGAGTGTTTAATTAGATAACATCTACTCAATGAGTTCTTAATTTCAATTGCTAGATATTGATTTTTCAAATGTTGTTGATTATTTGATTTTTATTATTTTATATCTAATCATTTTATCTTTCTTTTTGACATGAACATTTAAACAAGTTTAAAATCTATAATTCACATTCTATAATCTATATACCCATTTACCTGAAATTCTTAGGTCTAATAATGGGTTTACATAAGATACATTGAAGACAAAGTTGGCAAAACCCTCCATGACATTGAGGCTAATGGTATGTTCAAAGATGACACGCCACTGGCTGAGCAAGTGAAAACAGAGATAGATAAATGGGACTATCTTAAACTAAGAAGCTTCTGTACCTCCAAAGAAACAGTGACCAAAATACAAAGACAGTCTACAGAATGGGAAAGAATATTCGCCGAATACACATCTGACAAGGGGTTGATATCAAGGATATACAAAATACTGGTTGAACTCCACAAGAAGAAAACATCCAACCCCATCCAAAAATGGGGCAATGAAATGAACAGAAACTTTCTCAAAGAAGAAATCCGAATGGCAAAAAAGCACATGAGAAAATGCTCTACATCATTAATCATCAGGGAGATGCAGATCAAAACCACAATTAGATACCATCTCACACCTCAGAGACTGGCCCACATTCAAAAGAACAAAAGCAACCGTTGCTGGCGCGGATGTGGCGAGAAAGGGACACTCCTTCACTGTTGGTGGGAATGCCGACTGGTTCAGCCCTTTTGGAAAACAGTATGGACGTTCCTCAAAAAATTAGAAATTGAGCTCCCGTTTGACCCAGCAATACCACTCCTGGGAATATATCCCAGAGAGGCAAAAACGTGTAGCCGAAGTGACATCTGCACTTGTTTGTTCATTGCAGCACTCTTTACAGTAGCCAGAAACTGGAAGAGACCTGAGTGCCCAAGAACAGATGACTGGTTAAAGAAACTTTGGTACTTCTACACAATGGAGTACTATGTGGCTCTTAGAAAAGATGAAGTCATGAACTTTACATACAAGTGGTACAACATGGAAAGTATCATGCTAAGCGAAATGAGTCAGAAAGAGAGGGATAGACATAGAAAGATAGCATTCATCTGGGGGATATAAAATAATAAAATATGAGATTAATACCCAAGAATAGCTGAGAGCAACACCAGGAGAATTACTCCATAACTTAGAGGCCAGCTGGGTATTCTAGGGGAAAGGACAATTCAGATAGAAAGGGGAACACCAAGTGGAGGGTGTTTGGAGGATCCTCCCAGGAGGGGAGATGCAGGTTGAAAGTAGACTGGACTGAACATGTTCGCCACTCAATGCCTCTTTGGCTGATCACAACACCCAGGATGAGAGACAAAACAAAAGGGAATGCCCTGCCACAGTGGCAGGGGGGGATGGGGGGATGGGAGTATGGGGGGGGAGGGAGGGATATTATCCTGGTGGTGGAAAATGGGCACTGGTGGAGGGATGAGTATTTGATCGTGGTATGACCGAGATCCAAGCACAAAAATTTGTAAATCTACAACTGTACCTCATGGTGTTTCACTAATAAAAAAAAAATAATGGGTTTATTATGTCTTCTGACTCTTACTCACCTCAGAGTATTTCCTTGGGCATTGTAAGAGGTTTGATTGTGAGCTCAGCGTCTGTGAAAATCTTGGGCCAACAGTTCACTGGTAGTGAGGCTTTTTATTGGCTGGAATAATTTCCATATTTTCTTAATTTGTGTTTTCCTAAGCTATACTATCAGTTTGAAACGGAATTCAAAATGTACATGAATTACACATAAGTTAAACATTCTTAGGAAGGGTGTTTTACCCCTCTCTCCCAGTGCAGTAAGAGACACACAAGCCTTCCTGTCTTTTGTGACATATAAACGTCTTTGATCTTATGAGATATTTCTCTAATCTAATCTTTTATTGAGGATGTTTTTTAAGGGTCTCCACTGGCTGTGGGAGTCCTTAGCCACCTGGGATCACAATTCTGCCTCCTGTCTTGGCCTAAGTATTGGCATTCAAGACTCAACATTATAGAGACTGACAGCCCTACCTCTGGGGCAGTCATAGTATTGGCTCAGAGGCTCCTTGCTCTAGTTTTTAGCTTATTATTTAGTTTGTATTTTTGAGATTTCCTAAACTTTCCTTCCAGCTTCACTTAAAATCATATTTGTTTTATTTTTATCTTGCTTCATCAAATATTGGTACTGGTTTGGCTTTCAGACCATTTCACTTGGAAGCGTAAGCCCCTCCTGCTAGGTTCAGCTGCAGCTGGTACAATTTTTCCTGTAGGAAAAGTGCGGCTGGAAGAACCATGTGGTCTGGAAGCCAGAATTCAGATGCAGTCTTCTTTAATTCAATCCTGAGAGAACAATTGGGTATTTTGGAGTTGCACAGTGCTATGGTCTTAGGTGAATGAAGGTCCAAGGGCACAGGTGGGTATAAGTCACCAAGAGGTAGAATACAAAAATGGCAGACTGATGTAACTTGAGTTACTGTGTTTTGAAATGAGTGTCATTCTTAGAGTGCAGAGGGGAAGCAGTACAAATCATGGGGGCAGGGTGGGGTTAGGGGGGATGTGAATTAGTGGTAGAGCACAAGCCTCGCTGACCTGAAAACTTGGGTTTGATTCCCTCTACAAGGGTGAGGGTGGGGCTTCCAAGATGTCTTGCACAGGGATTTTTCTATAATCTGGTGAAGGACACTGGCGAAGGACACTGGTTGAGATGCCCAGACATAGGCCCCTTACCTCTAGGTAGAAGTTACCACAGAACAGTTCACACACCCATCCTAGCTCTACATGAGTGTCAGGTATTGCAGTTCAGAGAAAATTGTGTCACAGATGTCATACAGATATTCTGTTGCAAGTAACAATTATTCTAACGTGGAGAAAAGAACCTATCTGTGTGCTAGGCCCACTACCAAAGTGAAGAAGGAAAAATCCCTAGGGAAAAATATTATCATATGTACAGGATCATCGAATTATTAGCTATTTTGAATTGCTCCCTGAGCTCTAGAGAACTCATTGCTAATTTTCTGCTTTAAATTATTGTAGCTCAGTTATAAGGTGCATACATATCTGGGTGAGAATCTGGTTTCCATCCCTAATGGTAAGGAGAAAAAAATTAGAAAGAAGAAAGTCTGGAATAAGAGACTTAAGTCTTAGAATGAAAATATTTTTGTTAATTGAGATACCTAAAATGAACTGAATCAGAATAAAGTTTTGGAAAAAATGGTGTTCAGGGAAAAAAAAATCATCAAACTTTCCAATAGCCTTTCAATTTGGGGTAGAATCAGAATCTCTTTAACATAACTAAAGTATTGAAGAGGGCCTGAAATCACCCTGAAGTATGCCGATTCCCTATATAGTAACTAGATCATTATTTGATGCATCAAAAATCAATCCACAACACCCAAAAGGAGAGCGAGAACAGCGGGGAATGCCTTGCCACAGAGGCAGGGTGGGATGGGGGTTATGGGAGTTGGGAGGGATACTGGGACCCGTGGTGGTGGGAAATGGCCACTGGTGGAGGGATAGGTATTTGATCATTGTATAATTGAAACCCAAGCACAAAAAATTTTAAGTTTACAACTGTACCTCATGGTGTCTCACTAATAAAAAAAATAAAATCAATGTACCTGGCTTGTGGGATTAGTTTCCTAGGTTCAGTACTGGGGCAAACTGTCCTTTCCGACCAAATGCATATTTTCCTTTTAAACAATCATTCTTCTTAAACAGACTGCTAGTTGCCTTTCCCCAGAGTTTCTCACAATTCAGAATCCTGAGTGACAATGACCAAAAGGTGAGCAGGACTATGTGTGGTTCACTTCTAGTCCAGTCTAAAAAGTTTTGCCTCTGTTCTCTTGAATTCATTTAGGTACTTGGAGTGACAAGCAGGTAACTTAGGAAACTAGATGTTAAAGATGGCAAAGACACCACCAGCCTGGGGTGCTTGTATGCCTGCTTGCAGGAAGTAGAGTCTCCTACCCAAACTTCTGTGTTCTCTTCCTGCTTAATTTATGTTGCTTACGATGAGCCATTGTGTGTCTGTGTTTGTTTTGATACCTCTGCCTGGTTCACCTGAATGAACACAAATGATAGCTAGGATGCCAAGAAAGGACAGCAGCCACCATGAAACCCCTAAGTGTGATCCCGGATATGATGCTTTTCCTGGGGACATCAGTGGTCTCCCCTCAGAAGAAAGGTCCTTAGCAGTCTGTGAGAATAGTGCTCATCATCTCTATCACCCATGGGAGTCACATTCTACCCAAGCGGCAGAAACTGTAACTGGGCATGGATTTGGGATACCTGATTATTCAAATCCCCAAACACTCCAAAGTATTCTGTGTTCTCCTGCCACACCTTCCTGCAGCATGGGGTTTTCTCGAAGATTTTGGAAGAGAAAGAATATCATTTTCATATCAAAATAACATTAACAGGCAGAATGCAAAATTGGATGCATTTCAAAGACCAAAGACTTCAAAGAAATTTCCAGCTCTAATGTGCACTTCTGGGTCGAGTGCTGAGACCTCCCTGGGTACTCAGGCACTGTGCTTTGGAGTTGTCAGAGGTGTACATTATTTATTGTTATTCTAAAAATGGTTAGGTTTGAATCCAACAGCCAAATATTTTCTTGAAACACAGTGCAGTCACCTCATTTGAGGGTTGTCAAATATTATTAGAACATGAGATTGTTATTGGCCTTCCTTCTCTTTTCGTTCTCTCTGCCTGAGCCAAAAAAGAAGGAGAGAGATAAATTTACTATCTAAGCACATAAAGTATGAGGTGGGTTTTAAATGGGAGTCCCCCAGCCAAACACTGGGAGAGGCCAGCCTACCTTTCAGCTTGTGGTCTCAGAGGCATATTCTCCTCTAACAGGCCCTTAGCTCCCAGCTTGCTGCCCCCACATTTTATGAAGGGACTTCAGTAGCTCAGTGGCATAGCTAGGTCCTCTGGCACTTTTTCACTCTCAATCCAGATAAGTCCTGAGTGTGTGAGCTAGAGTTGTATGTGGCCAGACATCTTGAATAGCTAGACTGAAAACTGGGATTTTCCCAGGGCTCATTAGCCCTAAGAATAAAACAGCATTGAGCTAATGTAATAAACAGGATTCATCTGGTTTGAGAAGAACCAAAAAACATCTGCAGTGCAAAAAATCACAAATGAGGTAACAGTGAAGTTCAATGGTCAGCGTTTCTCTATGGTTCTGCAGGTGCATTCACCCACCATCTGGAGGGTTAACATCCTCTTGATGAACTAGATACGCTTTCCTTATCTTAGGGCCCTTTCCCGGCCTTTGCTGCATCTGCCAGCACTGCTGCTCTTCTTTCTTTGAGGTCTTCCTTTATTGATTTTCTGCACCTCTTTTCGAGCTTGGACATTCACTTGTGGTTGCCCGAGGCTTGCGCCAAGCCATGTTGGAGAATGAACTCAAGAGTTTTCGAAGACAGGCATCTTTTTGTGGCTCTCTCTCTCTCTCTCTCTCTCTCTCTCTCTCTCTCTCTCGGTGTTCGTTGCACAATCATGGAGGTGCTGAACCAGTTGATCGTATTCTTCGTCAATGTTGCTAATGACGGCATCTTCCCATGTTGCCGCAATAGTGCCAAAGAACTTCTAGTTGGTGGTCATTCTGGGAGTTCTCTTATTAAACTTTGCAGCCCTTTCTCCCCGCTGTAAAGTAGAATTTTGCCCGAAGGTCCCATCCCATTTGGAATTTTGGGACAACAGCAACATTGGTCAGGCAAACCGTCGATTGAATATGATGTGGTCAATTTAGTTGTGAAACCATCCACTGGGAGACTCCTATGTCCAACCTTTAGATTCGGCCTTCTGGAACTGTGAGTTACCATGGGTGGTCTTGGTCCACATGATGAACTCAGATAGTCTCTCACCCTGCTCATTCCATTCTAGGCCATGGGTCCTGATGTGGAGTTCTTTGGCTGAAAATCATTCGCAACACCCACCTGTCCTTCGCCAACTACAAGACTAAGATGACTGCCCTCCAACATCCTGATGGATCTATCACATCTTTCAAAAGGGCAATGGAGAAGATTATCCATAACTTCTACTCAGATCTCTTTGATAGCCACGTCCACCGGCCCACATACCAAATTCCGCAGGATGGATATGTTGTTCCCAATGTTCTCCCTTCCAAAATCTGACACACCATTTGGTAAAAAAGTGAACAGAAAACCCGGCCCAGACAAGGTCAGACCCGAACACCTGAAGAACCTGCTGTTAGTGCTTATCAATACGCTGGCTCGGCTCTTCACACACTATCCAGTGGAAAACCAGCAGGAAAGTACTACTGTACAAGAAGGAAGACATCCACGACATTAGCAACTATTGCCTGATCTGCCTGCTGTCTGTCGTCTACAAGCTGTTCACTTGAGTCGTCCTAAATAGGATTGGCAGAACACTAGATGAAGGACAACCAAGCGAGCAAGCCGGGTTCCAAAAAGGATTCAGCATGATCGACCATATCACACTATAACCAAGATCACTGAGGTTTCTCGGGAGTTCAAGGTGCTGCTCTGTCTAACATTCTTTGATTTAAAAAAGGCCTTTGATTCTGTTGAGACTGAAGGGGTCATCAAAGCCCTAGCCAAATAGGGTATTCAAACTCAATACATTAGGATCCTCCATGAGCTATATTACCAGGATTTCTCTCCCAGAATCTCACCATTCTACAAGGAAGTGATCATCCATGTCAAGAGAGGGGTTCGGCAGGGTGATACCATTTCACCAAAACTCTTCAGTGCCACCCTCGAGGACTTCATGCGACAACTGGAATGGGAAGGAATGGGAGTGAAGATAGACAGTTGGCAACTACACCACCTCTGCTTCGCTGATGATATCATTCTAATAACACCAAACATTAGCCAAGTGGCACAAATGCTGTCCGACAGCTGAATCTCATGAAGACAATGTTTATGAGAAACGGTCTCATTCCTGACGTTCCATTCACTCTCAAGGGAACAAACATCTCCGAATGCAACAGTTATGTGTACCTAGGTCGAAAAGTCAACATGACAAATGACCTGGCACCTGAGTTGTGCAGAAGGAAGAGAGCGGCTTGGAATGCCTTCAAGAGCATCGAAAAAATAGCTAAAAGGACAAAAACCTCCAGCTCAGGGCACAACTCTTTGATTCCACTGTTCTTCCTGCATTAACATACGCCTCAGAGACCTGGGCCCTACGAAAACAGGATGAGAACGCTATTTGGGTCTCCCAAAGAGGAATCGAAAGAGCTATGCTTGGAGTATCACGCTTCACTCAAGTGAGAGAAAGAATCCGGAGTTCCAACCTCCGTCAACGATCAAGAATCAGGGATGCTGTCTCATTTGCCAAGGTGTCGAAAATCAGATGGGCTGGACACGTAATGAGATTTGAAGATGACTGTTGGACTAGAGCCATTACCGACTGGATTCCACGGAACATCAAAAGATTGCATGGCTGCCCATGCAATGGGCATCAGCGAGATGGTCAGACTTCTTTGTCAAGACCCTGAAGGATCGGTTTGAGGCTCTTCATGTTCCTAGAATGAGCGATGCCATTGGGCTACACTAGCATGCGACAGGGATGAATGGAGACATTACTGGTCCCCACTCAAGCAAATCAATGAGTAACGGGATGCCAAGTGATCAAGTGATCAAATAATCTTAGGGTCTCAGGCTTCTGGGGATGCAAAACACTTTCATGACTGCTCCCCTTCCTAGAGCACCTGAGTCAGGCTGGAGGCACGATCTTCACTGAGGATCAAGTGTCCATGTACTTTTGGGGATGGAAAGATAGCATAAGTGTGTAGGACCCTTGCTTTGCTCTAGACCCACCTAGGTTCAATTCTCGGCACTCCACATGTTCCTGAGCCCCACCAGATGTGATCCCTGTGCTCAAAACCAGGAGTAAGTCCTAAGCACTGCTGGGTGTGGCTCAAATCCCTTCTGCCAAATAAATGGAGGCCCATTCAGCCTCAAAGGTGCCCCAAGTCCATTGTCAAAGGTGATAGAGTCAAGTTTAATCACGGGTATGATTGTTCTCAGGTATCTTTTCTTTTTTGAAAAAAATTTTTATTTGGCTTATAATACTATATGAGTCTATAGACAGAGTCTCCTGCCCCTGTGCCTGGCTGTCCTCACCAGGGCCACTTGGATGGAGGCGGGTTGAGTTTCCTTCCCTTCCCCAAGCAGAGCCCTGGCAGCTGAGAACCTCTGGAACCTAGCCACAGCCATGCTAAGACCACTCTCCACATGCTCAGATGAGCCTAGCTCATGAAGAAGCCGGCAGAGGAACCCAGGTGTGTAGGTCCCAGGGCTGAGATCTCCAGGCCTGCTCGGATTGAGACTGGGTTTCCTCCACCCCACCCAGATCCCCCATCTTCTAGTAGCTAGACAGTTACACCCACCAACTGCCGTGTAATCCCACCAATGGCCAAGATCCAGAGACTATAAAACCAAGCTCCTGGAAGAGAGGACCTCTTATTGTCTAGTTTTCGTTCTCAGAGAACCCAGCAGGCTACCGAAAGTATTCTGCCCACATATATGCTGACCAAGAACACCTGTAAAGGTTATTAAAGGCTGCCCCCAAATCCTCCATCCCTCTCGGAGAGCCCAGCAAGCTACTGAGTGTGTCCTGCCCGCATGGCAGAGCCTGGCAAGCTACCCGTGGCATACTCGATATGCCAAAAACAGTAACAATGATGTTCCTCATTCCTCTGGCCCTGAAAGAGCCCAGCCCCCAATATGCCATCGGGCTACACTAGCACATGACAGGGATGAATGGAGATGTTACTGGCATCCGCGTGAGCAAATAGATGAACAACAGGATGACAGTGACACAGTGATAGTACTATAAATAGCGGTTTCTCATGGACATTTTTCCAATCCCACACCCATCGTCATTGTATTTGTCTCTCTCCCATCTTACCTAACCTCCCTCCACCTGCCCCCAACTGAAATGTGTCAGTTACTCCATTATGTTGCCTTTGAATCTTTGTTAAAGATTCAAATCTTTAAATACAATCTTTGTTAAATGCATCATATGTGTATTTATAGGCCCACATATGACAAAGATCAATCTGTGTCTGTCCCTTTCATTCTGTATGGCTTGACTTTGGCATGGTATCCGCTAGTTCTATCCATGCTGCTGCAAATTGCATGATTTTGTTCTTCTTCAAGCTGCATAGTATTCCATTGTGTGTCTGTGTGTGTATCATAATTTCTTGATTCACTCATCTGTACTTGGGCATTTGGGTTGTTTCTGTATCTTGGCTGTTATTGTACTAAATGCAGCGATGAATGTATGTATAAATGTATCATTTCAAATTAATGAACTTACCAACAAAATATCCAATGATCCCATCCATAAATAGAGTGAGAAGATGAACAAATACTTCCCCAAAGAATACATATGGATGTCCAATAGACATAACGAAAAAGTGGTCACTATAACTCATAATTAGAGAAATGCAATCAAAATAACAATGAGATGACATTTCAATCCTGAAAGAATGGCATGTATCTAAAAATCCAGAAATACACCACTAACGTACCAAGAGTAGCACACCACATTGGATAGGGTGTAAAGTAGAATGCAAATGATCTCAATTAAAAAAAAAAATACTACACAAGTCTCAACCTGTAACATGTTAGAAATCTCTTGTAGGAGGAATTAATGGCTCTAGGATGAGATACAACAATCTTCATATACTTTCCTCTAAGATTTGTGATAATTTTTAGTGGATTAGGGCTGGAGCAATAGCACAGCAGTAGGGTGTTTGCCTTGCACGCAGCCAACATGGCCAACCCGAGTTCAATTCTTCCTTCTCTCTCGGAGAGCCCGGCAAGATACCGAGAGTATCTCGCCCACACGGCAGAGTCTGGCAAGCCACCCGTGATGTATTCGATATGCCAAACACAGTAACAACAAAATCTCCAATGGAGACGTTACTAGGCCCGCTCGAGCAAATCGATGAACAACGGGAGGGCCTTTACCTTTACCTTTTATTCATAACAAGCACTGTAGCACTGTCCTCCCATTGTTCATCGATTTGCTCGAGCAGGCCCAGTAACGTCTCCATTGTGACACTTGTTGTTATTGTGTTTGGCATATCAAATACATCATGGGTAGCTTGCCAGGCTTTGTCATGTGGGCGAGATACTCTCGGTAGCTTGCCGGGCTCTCCAAGAGGGGTGGAAGAATCCAACCCAGCTCGGCCGGGCTGGCTGCATGCAAGGCAAATGCTCTACCGCTGTGTTATCGTCAGTCACTCTCATAAAGGAAGTATTGCTCTGAAAACATCATAGGAAGTCTAAAATTTCTGATGAAGTTGACTTTCCTGTTATTCATAACAAGCAATACAAATAAATTATTTAGGATCTGCCTTTGGGGCAGGATTGGGTGGTGGTGGGAAAATTCAAAATAATGATGGTGGGAAGATGTAATGATGGTGGGGTTGGAGTTTGGTATTGGAATACTGAATGTAATAAATTATTGTGAACAATTTTATAAAAATAAAATTAAGAAAATAAAAAAAATATCGGGAACTAGCCAGTGTTTGTGGGGATGGTGGTGAGAAAGGAACCTCATCCACTACTGGTGGGAATGTCATTTTGCTCAACCTCTATTGAAAACAATAGGATGATTTCTCAAAAACAAGAATCAAATTCCCAGCAATACTACTTCCTGGCACCTCTCCTCTCAAATACAAAAACGTTAATTCAAAAAGGTATTTCTTCTTTTCCATGGGAAGGCTCCTAAACAGTGCTCAGCGAGCCCCAGGGCCCACTGGCCTGATGATGGTTTAATGCAAGGGTGACTTGCAAGCAGCCTGGGTTACTCCAGCAGTGCCAGGGGCCTTGAGGGCTGTACCTTGGGAGCTCCAGCTTCTGGGATCATATGGGGCTGGAGCTTGAAGTCAGGTCAATTGTACTATCTCCAGGTCCCCTTTTCAGGCATCTCTTCCCATTAATGAGCAATTTTCTGGGCTCACTCTTTCTGGGAGGAGAGAGGGGCCAGATCTGTAGTCTAGTCAAGCAGGAAGCCATTGCTTGATTTCAGTTCTTGAACCCTTACCTACTGCTTCCAAAAATGAGGTCTTGCCTCAGTGTCCCCCAGCGCTGCCCCCTGGGCCCCTCAAGATATCAGGGCATGGAAAGACCCACCACTCAGCCTAGTCCTGTCATTCACAAAGCAGGGTGTTTAGGCGATTTCCCTCAACAGGATGTGGGCCGCTGCCTCCTCCCTGGAACCTTGGTGTTTTTTTCTGATGTTGGGAAGCCCTTCCTCACACACTGTGGCTTGTAGGGCAGAGCAAACTGCGATTTCTGTTTCCTCTATTCTGTGTTGCAGGAGTCCCAGAAGGAGAAGATGGTTTGTTTTCTCTCAGCTCTGGAAGGCTGCCTGCACCCCCTCTTTCCTGACCACCCATAGATTGTCACCACACCATGACAAATCATTCTGCAATCACTATGACTCTGGCTTTGGCAGAGATGAATCTTAGGTTTGGCTCTGGTTATCACTGTAGCCAATATGAAAAGGCAAATCTCCTTGATGAGCTTGTGATCAACCGACCAGTTCTTCATCCTGTAAAGACATGTTGCTCACCTGGAAAGAATGCAAAGTGCTCTAGGCTGTATTAAGTCATCTATAGTTGGTACCCGCAGTCACTTGGAACTTACCTAGAAGTGGGTATTTGTTCAGCTACCAGGAAGCATAGATCTACTTCTCAAATCTGATAGACTGATAATCTGACTCTTTAAGAAATAAAATCTGAAAAGGTATAATGGATGATACTTAGAATGAATTTCTTGGGTTAAAATGAGTTCTGGATGCTTTACTCTCTGAAGGGTCCCTAAACAACTCCACCCAACTCTCTCTTCTATCACTGAATAACGGGCCCAAGAATATAAGTGTTGAGGTTCTATCTATAAGGAGGTGGCCAAGGCCAGGAGATGATACAGCATTAGGGTGCATGCACCTGATCTGGTTTTTTTTTTTTTTTTTTGCTTTTCGGGTCACACCTGGCGATGCTCAGGGGTTACTCCTGGCTCTGTACTCAGGAGTTACTCCTGGCGGTGCTCAGGGGACCATATGGGATGCTGGGAATCGAACCCGGGTCGGCCGCGTGCAAGGCAAACGCCCTACCCGCTGTACTATCTCTCCAGCCCCAGCACCTGATCTGTTTTTAATCCCTGTCACCATATGGCCTCCAAAGCATCACCAGGTGTGGCCCTACTGAACTGCTGGCCCTTTGGTTCTGATTACCAGGAGAGGCCTGAGAGGACTCCCTGCAAAGAGTAAGGTAAAGGTACCTATGTTTTTATGGTTTCTTTTTTCTTCTTCCTCATATTTAGGTTTCTAGATTACATTCCTTTGTGCTTAGACTTTATCCCTGGTTCTGTCCTCAGGAATCACGCAGGGGATGGAGCTGGGATGAGCCACATGTAAGGCAAGTGCCTTAATTAATCCTGGCCCTGTCTTGCCAGCTTTCCATGATGTATTTTAAGCTAGCTAAAATTTCCCATGCCTTTTTAACAGACTTGAGGTTTTGCTTGTAGTGAATTAAAATTATTTTAGCAGAAAACTTGAGAAAAATGTGATTTCAGTTCCAGCTGAGAAACCAAGAATCTCTGGGCCCTAATGAGAATCTCTCCCCGCGGTTCCGACAAAGCCCCAACAATGGAAGAAGCTCCTTGGAGAGAAGGTGGGCTTCAAACCCCCGAGTGAGCATTGTGGGAAATCGCTGCCAAGTATTTCTCTGGAGTTGTGGGGGAGACAGAGAAAGCAGAGGTCTTGAAGACAAGTATGTCGTGCGTGGGCGGCTGGGAGGGGGAGTATGGAGGGAGAGACGGGTGAACAAGCAGGCCCCGCGGAGAGGCCCTGCAAAGTCTCCCAGGAAACTGGGAAACATGGTTCTCAGACATTAAGTAGTCAGCCTTCCTCTGGGTCTCCCATTTCTTCTTTTGGCTCCATATGTGCGCCTCGCCCTCCAATCTCTTTGCCGTCTTCTCCTCCCAAATGTGCACTAGACATACGCCTTGCTCTCGCTCTCTTTCTCTGCTCTGTGTTTCAAAGGCAAACCCTAATTCATTTCCCTTTCTGCTTTTTGTTCTGGGTGGGGTGGGGGAGAATCAAAGCTCTTCCTGCAGGCTTTGCTTCCTTGACCCCCTTGGCTGCCCGGGAAAAGTGCTCCTAGCTTTTGTGGCAACTGCAGAGAGCAGGGGGTTAGGTGTGCCCTTTAAAATGCATAAGGCGTGCATCCAGAGGGAATCTTGACAGCAAGGGGCGTGCCTCACCAGCTGTGGGGGAAGTTACTATTCTTAACTAACAACAGGGATCAATCACTGCTCTTTTGCTGCTGTACCTTAAGTCGAGTTTTCAAAGGTATTATCATCAGTGCTCCCCCACCCCCACTCTGATTTAGAAAATTCTCAAATGTGCAGGAGAATAAAAGAATCATCAAATGAGACCTGTCTGCTGCTGGCCCAGATTCGCCCACACCATCCCATTTGGTTGTCCTTCCTCCTGGATGCTCTTAGGCTCTCTCTACCCTTCTTTACCTCCCTCTTCCTTTGTGTTTTGATATCATTTATTAGCTGATTTTGCTGACCTGTCTGAAAGTAAGCTCTGGTCCTCACAATAGTAAACCTATAGAGGTTCTCTCATGAATCTCCTTAGAATTAGAATATCCTTATCAGTATTTCCAATATCCCTGTCCTACCTCAATCACTGAGCATTTCATCATCTCAGACGATCCACGCACGGTCCTGCATGAAGCTGCTTTGGATCTACAGTGACTTTCTCATACAACAGTCCATTTCCCTTTGTGTCCTTAAGATCAGTGTTCAAGTATATGTCCTTCCTACCTTCTGATCAACTCCTTATGGTGGAATTTATTTAGTTTCTATTGGCTGCTGTGTTTGCTCTGCAGCTAAGTGCAGCACCTAAATGTAGGTTTATGGGAATGGGAAAGGGTGACCTCCATCCATGTCTCCTCATGTTTCTGGCAACTCGGCAGTCATATCCACAAGCCACCTCTGGCTGGCACCAGATAATCTCATCAATGGGCACAACCCAGAGACTCATTGTCCCTCTCTCTCAGAAGAGAGCATAAAATGACACTGCCATAGCCATGCTGCCGGACCCTGCTCCAGGCTGTTTCATTTGGGGCACCCCAGATGGGGCAGGTAAGGCCCCTCTGCACCCCAAGGGACCCAAGCCCCAATAGCCAAAAACTTCCAGAACTCAACTACCACCATGCTTGTGGACTCTGTCCACATGCTCGGGCCAAGCCTCATGAGTAAACCTATTCCTGGACATCTTATACCTCACACCACTCGTACTCCAAGAGTAGTGCACCACATTTGGTAGGGTTTAAAGCAGAAGGCAACCAACCTTGGAGGAAAATACAATTTTACAGGTTTATGTATATATACATACAATTTATGTGTATATATGTATGTATATATATGTGTATATGTATACATATATATATATTTGTATCATTGCATCACTGAGGCCCCATTAATCGATTTGCTCGAGGAGGTACCAGTAATGTCTCCATTCGTCCTAGCCCTGAGATTTTAGCAGCCACTCCTTACTCATCCTTCCCAACATTGCCGTATTGAAGGTTCTTTCATGGTCAGGGGAATGAGACCCATTATTGTTACTGTTTTTGGCATATCGAATATCGAGCTGAGCCTCACACATGAGTGAAGTCCCATGGAAACCAGGTAATGCAGAACTTTGTGACCTTGGACTCTGGGCTCAAGGGGACCCAGGAGCAGAGATCCTCTGCCTATTTCTCCCAGTCTTCTGCGATCCAGGGGTCATACGTATAAGCCATCTCCTGCCAGAGCCAGATAATCTCCTCATATGGCCACCTTCCAGAACTCATGACTGCTTCTCCCAGAAAGGAGCATAAAATGAGGCCCCCATAACCATATCACTGGACTCTGTGTCAGGTTGTTTTCACACGGGGTGCCCCAAAGGGGGTCGGGTGAGAGCCCTCCCTGCCTCAAGGGACCCAGCCCCAGCCACCAACCTCCACAACCTAACTGCTGTCACACTCCAGGCCGCTCTCCACACACTCGGGCTGAGCTTCACATATGAATGAACATATTCTTGGACCGCATGGCCACTTTTGTGACTTTGTGACAGATCATAAGTCACTCCCTACCCATTTTCCATAATTACTACACCATATTTGATGGGGTTTAGACAGTAAGCAACAAATCATAGAGGGAAATATATATATATATGCATATATACATATTTTCCTGGCACAGACCCTCCGTGATGGGGTCCTGTTCTGCCAGCTGCTCAACAACCTCCGGGTACACTCCATTAACCTCAAGGAGATCAACCTGAGGCCACAGATGTCCCAGGTGCTGCCCAGAGACACAGACAGGTGCATGTTTGTCAGTGTGCAGATCATTACAACAAGCCAGCTGACCAAAAGCCTATAAAAGTGATTAGAAGTCGCCCAAAAAGCCTCCATCCCTCTCAGAGAGCCCAGCAAGCTACTGAGAGTATCCCACCCACACAGCATTAAATTGTTTATATTTAAATTATGGGCTGGAGCGATAGCACAGCGGTAGGGCGTTTGCCTTGCACGCAGCCAACATGACCGACCCGAGTTCGATTCCTCCGCCCCTCTCGGAGAACCCGGCAAGCTACCGAGAGTATCTCGCCCACACGGCAGAGCCTGGCAAACTCCCCGTGACGTATTCGATATGCTAAACACAGTAACAACAAAGTCTCCAATGGAGACGTTACTGGGCCGGCTCGAGCAAATCGATGATCAACGGGAGGGCCTTTACTTTTTTTACTTTACTTTAAATTATGTTTAAATGTTTATATTTAATGGCCCCTAGGTGAAATACAACAATCTTCAAACACTCTCCTCTAAGGAAAGTTTTTGGAGCATTTTCAGTGGTTTATTCATCTGTCACTGTCACTGTCCTCCCATTGTTCATCGATTTGCTGGAGCGGGCCCAGTAACATTGTGACAATTGTTACTGTGTTTGGCATATCAAATTCATCACGGGTAGCTTGCCAGGCTTTAGTGTGAGGGTGAGATACTCTCGGTAGCTTGCCGGGCTCTCCAAGAGGGGCGGAGGAATAACAAACAATATAAAATAAATTATTTTGTTTTCGCTTTGGCGTAGGGGTTGGGGTTCAGAATGGAAACATCCAAAATATGGTGGTGGGAAGGTGTAATGGAGGTGGGATTGGTGTTTAAATATTAAATGTAATCAAATATTGTGAATTATTTTATAAAAATAAAATTTAAAAAGTAAATGTAGGTTTGTCCCCAGGTTGAGTATTTTCAGTAGATGTGTCACATGGAAAGAGGATTTGTTCTTTTCAGCCCATCAAGAGGCATATTGGGTTGGGCTGTCTTGATATTTTTTATGTAAGTTTCAGTAATTTTGTCTAAATTTGTGACCATCATGTTTCTCCAAAATATAGACACAGGTTTTTCTTTTTGAAATTGATAACTAATCTGCGTTGGGAAGGAAATCTTTGAGAGATTGTGTGAAGATATTTGTCACTGATAATATTTTGTCCATGTTTAAGAATCTGTGATCTCTGCCTGTGTGGATTCTTACATTGGACACTAGTAAAGATATATATAAAAGGTAAAGGCCCTCCCGTTGATCGTCGATTTGCTCGAGCGGGCCAGTAACGTCTCCATTGGAGACTTTGTTGTTATTGTGTTTGGCATATCGAATACTCTCAGTAGCTTGCCGGGCTCTCCGAGAGGGGTGGAGGAATCGAACTCGGGTTGGCCATGTTGGCCGCTTGTAAGACGGACGCCCTACCCGCTGTGCTATCGCTCCAGCCCTTATATATATATATGAGAATTGAACCTGGGTCAGCTGCGGACAAGGCAAAGCACAGCGGTAGGGCATTTGCCTTGCACGCAGCCAACATGGCCGACCCGAGTTCGATTCCTCTGCCCCTCTCGGAGAGCCCGGCAAGCTACCGAGAGTATCTCGCCCGCACGGCAGAGCCTGGCAAGCTACCCATGATGTATTCGATATGTCAAACACAGTAACAACAAAGTCTCCAATGGAGACGTTACTGGGCCCGCTCGAGCAAATCGATGAACAACGGGAGGACAGTGACAGTTATATATGAGAATATATATATGTATATATATATATATATCAATTTGCTCGAGTGGGCCCAGTAACATCTCCATTGTGAGACTTCTTGTTACTGTGTTTGGCATATTGAATACTCTGGGTAGCTTGCCAGGTTCTCCGAGAAGGGCGGAGGAATCGAACCCGGCTCGGCCAGGCTGGCTGCGGGCAAAGCAAATGCCCTTCTGCTGTGCTATATATATATATATATATATATATATATATATATATATAGAGAGAGAAAGAATCCAGAGTTTCGACCTCCGTCAACGATCACGAATCAGGAACACTGTCTCGTTTGCCAAGGCGTCAAAAATCAGATGGGCTGGTCACGTAATGAGATTTAGAGATGACCGCTGGACTAGAGTTGTTACCGACTGGATTCCACGGGATGTCAAAAGACCGCCTGGCTGCCCACCTACCAGATGGTCAGACTTCTTCATCAAGACCATGAACGATCGGTTTAAGGCTCTTCGTGTTCCTAGAATGAACAGACGCCATTGGGCTACACTAGCACGCGACCGGGACAAATGGAGACGTTACTGGAGCCCGCTCGAGCAAATCGACGATTAACGGGAAGTCAAGTGATCAAGTGATATATATATTCTTTTCTCTATTTATTACCTGCCATTCTATAAAAGAAGAGCTTTCTTTTTCCCTCTATTTCTATGTATCTCTCTTCTCTCACTCAACACACACACACACATACAACTTGCAGACCATTCAAGAGATCATAATTCTTATAATTAAATTTGTTTTTAAATTTTAACTTTGTTTTTCAAGTGGTTCAGATTGTTCTGGATTTAAGTTTGAATTCATAGTTAGGAAAAAAATGTATTTTTGTTAGCAGTTAGGTAAAGGATTTCCTTCATACTCAAGGATAGCTCAGTCTTTTTGTTTTCTTTTTTTTTTTTTTTTTTTTTTTTTTTTTTTTTTTTATTTTTTTTTTTTTATTTATTTATTGAATCACTGTGGGAAAGGTTACAAAGCCTTCAGGTTTATGTCTCAGTCATGCAAATATCAAACACATTTCCCTTTACCAATACTTATTTTTTCCCATGAAGAACCCCAATAAAACCCCACCCCCCACCCCTCCCCGTCCCTGTGAGGCAGATGAATTCTAGTTAACACTCTATCCGCTTTGATTAGATTGTTTCAATAAAAGATTCACCACTATTATTTAGAGTTTACCCCCCCCCCCCAAATCAGACATGCTGAAAAAGCATTGTGAAGTGATTTGCTTTCTCCAGCTGGGTTCAAGAATTAAATGTTGGTTTTGGATTTCTGCTATTTTACTTATTGACCCTGGAAGTATTTCTACTGAAAGTCAGATAGTTAAGAAATTGGTTTCTGTGTTCTGGAGTCGTGGCCGTGCTGGAGAGCCGCTCGTGGGGGGCAACTGGTGGCCTCGGTAGGGCGTGAAGGGCGGAGCGAAACGCCCCCCTTCCCATGAGGTTTTAGTCGCCCCCACACTCCCGGCTCATACCTGCTGTCCACAAGGCTCCCATGTGGCCGCCATCTTTCTTTCCAGAGAGGAGAGGGCGAATGGGGCAACACCCTTTCCCCTCCGGCAGACTTGATGGGCTGGATCAATGCATAGTCCATTCACTTTTCTGCTCCAAGCTGCTGGGTTCTGCATTAAGTCCTTGTGCTTCTGGGGCCATGGCCGTGCTGGAGAGCCGCTCGTGGGGGGCAACTGGTGACCTCGGTAGGGCGTGAAGGACGGACCGGAACGCCCCCCGACCCATGAGGTTTTAGTCGCCCCCACTCCCCCGGCTCATACCTGCTGTCCACAAGGCTCCCATGTGGCCGCCATCTTTCTTTCCAGAGAGGAGAGGGCGAATGGGGCAACACCCTTTCCCCTCCGGCAGACTTGATGGCCTGGATCAATGCATAGTCCGTTCACTTTTCTGCTCCAAGCTGCTGGGTTCTGCATTAAGTCCTTGTGCTTCTGGGGCCGTGGCTGTGCTGGAGAGCCGCTCGTGGGGGGTGACTGGTGACCTCGGTAGGGCGTGAAGGACGGACCGGAACGCCCCCCTTCCCATGAGGTTTTTGTCGCCCCCACACCCCCGGCTCATACCTGCTGTCCACAAGGCTCCCATGTGGCCGCCATCTTTCTTTCCAGAGGGAGGAGGGCGGAAGGGAGCAACACCCTTTCCCCTCTGGGCAGAAATGATTGCCTGGATTAACGCATAGTCCTTTCACTTTTCTGCTCCAAGCTGCTGGGTTCTGCATTAAGCCCTTGTGCTTCTGGGGCCGTGGCCGTGCTGGAGAGCCGCTCGCGGGGGGCAACTGGTGACCTCGGTAGGGCGTGAAGGACGGACCGGAACGCCCCCCTTCCCATGAGGCCCTAGCCGCCCCCACACCCCCGGCTCATACCTGCTGTCCACAAGGCTCCCATGTGGCCGCCATCTTTCTTTCCAGAGAGGAGAGGGCGAATGGGGCAACACCCTTTCCCCTCCGGCAGACTTGATGGCCTGGGTCAATGCATAGTCCGTTCACTTTTCTGCTCCAAGCTGCTGGGTTCTGCATTAAGTCCTTGTGCTTCTGGGGCCGTGGCCGTGCTGGAGAGCCGCTCGTGGGGGGTGACTGGTGACCTCGGTAGGGCGTGAAGGACGGACCGGAACGCCCCCCTTCCCATGAGGTTTTTGTCGCCCCCACACCCCCGGCTCATACCTGCTGTCCACAAGGCTCCCATGTGGCCGCCATCTTTCTTTCCAGAGGGAGGAGGGCGGAAGGGAGCAACACCCTTTCCCCTCTGGGCAGAAATGATTGCCTGGATTAACGCATAGTCCTTTCACTTTTCTGCTCCAAGCTGCTGGGTTCTGCATTAAGCCCTTGTGCTTCTGGGGCTGTGGCCGTGCTGGAGAGCCGCTCGTGGGGGGCAACTGGTGACCTCGGTAGGGCGTGAAGGACGGACCGGAACGCCCCCCTTCCCATGAGGTTTTAGTCGCCCCCACACCCCCGGCTCATACCTGCTGTCCACACGGCTCCCATGCGGCCGCCATCCTTCTTTCCAGGGAAGAGAGGGCGAATGGGGCAACACCCTTTCCCCTCCGGCAGACTTGATGGCCTGGATTAACGCATAGTCCTTTCACTTTTCTGCTCTAAGCTGCTGGGTTCTGCATTAAGTCCTTGTGTTTCTGGGGCTGTGGCCGTGCTCCAAACTTAACTCTGACTTTCAGGGAGAAAGATTGGGTGGTTTACTTCTCATTGATCACTTTGTATATAGAGAGATGTCGCGCGGCCGCGTAAGCGGCCGCGCGGTTTTGAGAAAAAGTCCTCGTTCCCGCATACTCGAGCTGTGTTTGTAGAGGCTTCTGGTCACCGGGGTTCCATCTGGGGAAGGCGAGATGCGGCGCCTACTCCATCTGGAACTTGCGGGTGAACTTGGCTCTTTTTGGAACCTGTTTTTTCTTTTTTTTTTTCCTCCGGGATCCCGCACGCTCCATGTGTTCTTTCTCTTATGCTTACGGCTTCAAAGATGGCGCTGGGGGGCGGGCTGTGGGCATGACTTCCGGAATCAGAGGTTACCTGGGAGGTGTAGTTCGGCAGATTTGAGAAAAAGTCCTCGTTCCCGCATACTCGAGCTGTGTTTGTAGAGGCTTCTGGTCACCGGGGTTCCATCTGGGGAAGGCGAGATGCGGCGCCTACTCCATCTGGAACTTGCGGGTGAACTTGGCTCTTTTTGGAACCTGTTTTTTCTTTTTTTTTTTCCTCCGGGATCCCGCACGCTCCATGTGTTCTTTCTCTTATGCTTACGGCTTCAAAGATGGCGCTGGGGGGCGGGCTGTGGGCATGACTTCCGGAATCAGAGGTTACCTGGGAGGTGTAGTTCGGCAGATTTGAGAAAAAGTCCTCGTTCCCGCATACTCGAGCTGTGTTTGTAGAGGCTTCTGGTCACCGGGGTTCCATCTGGGGAAGGCGAGATGCGGCGCCTACTCCATCTGGAACTTGCGGGTGAACTTGGCTCTTTTTGGAACCTGTTTTTTCTTTTTTTTTTTCCTCCGGGATCCCGCACGCTCCATGTGTTCTTTCTCTTATGCTTACGGCTTCAAAGATGGCGCTGGGGGGCGGGCTGTGGGCATGACTTCCGGAATCAGAGGTTACCTGGGAGGTGTAGTTCGGCAGATTTGAGAAAAAGTCCTCGTTCCCGCATACTCGAGCTGTGTTTGTAGAGGCTTCTGGTCACCGGGGTTCCATCTGGGGAAGGCGAGATGCGGCGCCTACTCCATCTGGAACTTGCGGGTGAACTTGGCTCTTTTTGGAACCTGTTTTTTCTTTTTTTTTTTCCTCCGGGATCCCGCACGCTCCATGTGTTCTTTCTCTTATGCTTACGGCTTCAAAGATGGCGCTGGGGGGCGGGCTGTGGGCATGACTTCCGGAATCAGAGGTTACCTGGGAGGTGTAGTTCGGCAGATTTGAGAAAAAGTCCTCGTTCCCGCATACTCGAGCTGTGTTTGTAGAGGCTTCTGGTCACCGGGGTTCCATCTGGGGAAGGCGAGATGCGGCGCCTACTCCATCTGGAACTTGCGGGTGAACTTGGCTCTTTTTGGAACCTGTTTTTTCTTTTTTTTTTTCCTCCGGGATCCCGCACGCTCCATGTGTTCTTTCTCTTATGCTTACGGCTTCAAAGATGGCGCTGGGGGGCGGGCTGTGGGCATGACTTCCGGAATCAGAGGTTACCTGGGAGGTGTAGTTCGGCAGATTTGAGAAAAAGTCCTCGTTCCCGCATACTCGAGCTGTGTTTGTAGAGGCTTCTGGTCACCGGGGTTCCATCTGGGGAAGGCGAGATGCGGCGCCTACTCCATCTGGAACTTGCGGGTGAACTTGGCTCTTTTTGGAACCTGTTTTTTCTTTTTTTTTTTTCCTCCGGGATCCCGCACGCTCCATGTGTTCTTTCTCTTATGCTTACGGCTTCAAAGATGGCGCTGGGGGGCGGGCTGTGGGCATGACTTCCGGAATCAGAGGTTACCTGGGAGGTGTAGTTCGGCAGATTTGAGAAAAAGTCCTCGTTCCCGCATACTCGAGCTGTGTTTGTAGAGACTTCTGGTCACCGGGGTTCCATCTGGGGAAGGCGAGATGCGGCGCCTACTCCATCTGGAACTTGCGGGTGAACTTGGCTCTTTTTGGAACCTGTTTTTTCTTTTTTTTTTTTTTCCTCCGGGATCCCGCACGCTCCATGTGTTCTTTCTCTTATGCTTACGGCTTCAAAGATGGCGCTGGGGGGCGGGCTGTGGGCATCAGTCTTTTTGTTTTCTTTAAGACCCTCATTGATTAGATATAGCTCACCCCCATTAGGGAGAGGATCTGCTTTGCTCAGCATACTGATAAAATGCTTATCTGAAAAATCTTCAAAAGTTCCTTGAATTCAACTTAATCACTTAATCACTTAATCCCCGTTATTCATCAATTTATTCGAGCGGGTGCCAGTAACGTCTCCATTCATCCCGGTTGCGTGCTAGCGTAGCCCAATGGTATCTGTTCATTCTAGGAACATGCAGAGCCTCAAACCGATCATTTAGGGTCTTGACGAAGAAGTCTGACCATCTTATAGGTGGGCGTCCACGTGATCTTTTGATGTCCCGTGGAATCCAATCAGTAATGGCTCTAGTCCAGCAGTTGTCTGTAAACCTCATTACGTGTCCAGTCCATCTGATTTTTGATGTCTTGGCAAATGAGACAGCGTCCCTGATTCTTGAGCGTTGACGAAGATCAGAACTCCGGATTCTATCTCTCATTTGAGTGAATTGTGATATTCCAAGCATAGTTCTTTCGATTCCTCTTTGAGAGACCCGAATAGCGTTCTCATCCTGTTTTCGTAGGGTCCAGGTCTCTGAGGCATATGTTAATGCAGGAAGAATAGTGGAATCAAAGAGATGTGCTCATAGCTGGAGGTTCTTTGTTCTTTTAGTTATTTCTTCAATGCTCTTGAAGGCATTCCAAGCCGTTCTCTTCCTCCTGCGCAACTCAGGTGCCAGGTCATTCATCATGTTGATTTCTCGACCTAGGTATATATAACTATTGCATTCGGAGATGGTGGTTCCGTTGAGAGCGAATGGAGCGTCAGGAACAAGGCTGTTTCTCATAAACATTGTCTTCGTAAGATTCAGCTGTAGTCCGACCTTTCCACATTCACGGTCAAAGTCGTTCAGCATTTGTGCCGCTTGGCTGATGTTTGGTGTTATTAGAACGATGTCATCAGCAAAACGGAGGTGGTGTAGTTGCCGACCATCTATCTTCACTCCCATGTTTTCCCATTCTAGTCGTCGCATGATGTTCTCGAAGGTGGCAGTGAAGAGTTTTGGTGAAATGGTATCACCCTGCCGAACCCCTCTCTTGATATGGATGATTACTTCTTTGTAGAATGGTGAGATCTTGGTAGTGAATCCGCAATAGAGCTCACGAAGGATCCTGATGTATTGAGTTTGTACGCCCTGATTGGCTAGGGCTTCCATGACCGCTTCCGTCTCAACAGAATCAAAGGCCTTCTTTAAATCAATGAACGTTAGACAGAGCGGCATCTTGAACTCCCGAGATACCTCAATGAGCTTGGTTATTGTGTGGATATGGTTGATGGTACTGAATCCTTTTCGGAATCCAGCTTGTTCACATGGTTGTCCTTCATCCAGTGTTCTGCTAATCCTATTCAGGATGACTCGAGTGAATAGTTTGTAGATGACAGACAATAGGCAGATTGGGCGATAGTTGCCAATGTCGTGGATGTCTCCTTTCTTGTATAGTAGTACAGTCCTGCTGGTTTTCCATTGGGATGGAAACTTGCATTCCCTTGAATTCAACAGTTACATAAAATTCTTTCCCCAGGTGGTAACTATATACATTTTGTGTGTTTGGTTGTTTGTATTCAGCTTCAGGGTTTAAAAAATTCACTTTGATTTTAATGTTTCAAAATATTATGTTTCAAAAAACTGAGAGATATAAGAAGTCATTGCCAAGAAATCTTGCTTCCATCCATACTTTCCACCCTGTTCCTCCCACACCTGAGTTTTGACTTCATCATTCTTGTGTTTCTCTTTGCAAAAGTAAACAAATACACTGTATATCATTTACTGAAAGTCTTCCTAATTGAATCTTGTTCATTCTTGATCACTTTTAAAGTATTGCAAATTCACTACAGACATTCCACAAAGTATAGAAATTGTCTAAATAGCACAAAAACATTTGGAACACATGTCATTTGATAAATTCCTTTTAATTAACTAAGCTTAGTCAAATATTCATATGATTAGATTTACTTCCTGGAATTTTCTGGAGTGTGTGTGTTTTTAAATCCCATACATATCTTACTATTTTGATTTACATGACTTAATTATTGTTTCTATTTTAGCAAACATATTTCTCTTCTAAAGTCAGTATTTCCTTACAAGGATGAGCTCTCAGAGTACAGAATACGAGAAGGTACTTTCTTTGTCTACTTCATAGAAAGGGACTTGGGTTAGACTCAACACCAGGAAAAACCTTACTGTGGCCCCACCTGGATTCATGGGGGTAGGTGATCATCTGCACATGCTAAGATGTAATTTGACAGCTAACTCTCCAGGGGAGGGAAGGATTCTTAAAAAACACGCTGTGTTGCTATAGCATCTCAATGTTGCCGTGAACCTAGCCAGGTGGTGTGCTGTTGCAATCGGTCATATTCTTCAGATTCAATTTGGCAGTTGAGCTCATTGTCCAAAAATTAAATAAAAATAAGAGAAATAAGCAACTAGAAAAGAGGGAGTTTATTGACATGAGAACAACTACAGTTGGGAAAGATGCCTGGGAAGGCACGCTGAAGCCCCAGCAAGGATTTCCATTTTTTTCATTAATTTATTTCTTTCTGAGTCACACTGAGGACTCTGTGTTCTGGCGGTCACTTCCCCACCACTCCTGATATAGTGCTAGGAACTGCATGCAGGCCTCCGATATGGAAAGTATGCACTCAGCTCTTTGGACCACCATTCTAACGCTGAAACATACACTTTGAAGAAAGAAAATAGGGGTCTTGGTTATGCCCCGCAGGTACAGAGCGGTGAACAACTTATCCATATTATGGAAGCATTAATATTCATGATGGATAGAAGAGAGTGTGAGAAATTAGATATACATTTCATGGACATTCTTGACATGCATTTGTACAGATTGCATGGATATATATTTCTCATGCAGAAAATGGGGAGAGTCAAAAAGATTATACAGAGTTTAAGGTATTTGCCATACATGCACTCAACCTTGGTTTGATCCCTGGCACCACATATGGTCCCCTAGCACCCTCAAGAGCTCAGATCCAGGGAGTAAGCTCTGAATATAACTGGGAGTGAACCCCCAAACCCCCAACAACAACAAGACAGAAGATGTTGGAGAAATGTAATGGGGTGTGCCTTATAGTGTGGTGATGAAGAGGGAGGAGACTGGAGTTGGGTCAGCTTCATTCCACCAGGTGGTATTGTCTGGCCAGGAACCAAGTTTATTATCAATAAAAAGAGTTCTCAAGGTTCCAACTGGGCCACATCAGAGTCAAGGTAGTGTAAAGGGGCAGCTTCTCCTAGAGAGAGGTTGTTACACCCTCCAACTTTAGGTTTCAAGGCCAATTTTAAAATTTTTTAATTTCATCTTATTATTTTTTGTTTTCAGGGGAAATGAGAAGGGGCAAAGTTGCATAAAGCTTTGACAAGAGACCAGGGTTGTAGCTCAGTGATAAAATGCACACCAGGCATTGGGGAGACCCGGATTTGATCTCCAAGCACCACAAACAGAACAAAGAGAAAGAAATAATAACAAGATGGCAGAAAATTATTGTATTAAAAGGAACAGAATATGACATGACGGAAAGGGTAGGTCTGTTAAAAGCTATGCTTTCACATTTGCACAGGGCTTTGCATGTTGGAAGTTTATATGTATGGTTCACAAATAAGCATGTACGTATTTCACATATATGATTCAACTAGAGGTTATAGAACCTATGAAAACTAGGGAAGGAACTGCTTTTTTTTGAGAGACGAGAAAGCTGAAGGCAGTTAGCTCAGAGGTTCCTGGGTAAGAGTCATGAGTGTGAGACTTCGTAAAGGACTTTCTGGGCTCAGAGTCACTGAATTTTCCTTCATATGGCAAGCATGGTCAAATATGGCAGAGATCCAAAAGGAGCAAACATTGTTAACCAGTGTCTTACCTAAAGCCAAATGCCTTGGAATACAAATGCTTGTTTTGTTAGTTATCTGTTTCTACATAACTGAGCAACCCTTTAGCAGAGTGGATTAAAAACAACATACATACTATCTCAAGTTTCTCTGGGTCTGGAATCTGGGAACAGTTGAGCTAAATGTCAGTCTCTCTCTCTCTCTCTCTCTCTCTCTCTCTCTCTCTCTCTCTGATAAAGATACCTTTATCTCTGGAAGATAAAGCAAATAGGATCTTTCCTGAGACTGAAATCAAGGTGTCAGCCAAGACAGCTGTCACCTTAAGGCTAACTAGAGGAAAATCTGCTTCCAAGCTGCCAGTTGGCCTCAGGACATCCCTGACTTTCACTAGAGTCATAACTTCTTCCATGATAGTTTCTTCACAGGATTTCTTCACAATGTCTTGCCTGGTCCCATACCTAACCAGAGAAAAGGCTGGGTGAGGAAAGAACCAGAGACTGAGAGGGAAATCAGTATTTTTGTGACAATTATTTTTGCCATGTTACTTTTGTTAGAAACAAGTTACTAGGTAAGTTACTAGATTCAGCTAGAAACAAGTTAGAAACAAGGTACTAGATTCAGTGTAACTTAAGTTACACTTAATTATAGGTGCTAATCCAAGGGGTGGACATCAAGACTTGGCATGTATTAGAATAGGAGTTATTTTATTTTTTAAAATTTTTATTAGTGAAACACCAAGAGGTACAGTTGTAGACTACAAATTTTTGTGCTTGGGTTTCAGTTATACAATGATCGAGTACCCATCCCTCCACCAGTGCCCATTCTCCACCAACAATGATCCCTGATTCCCTCCCACCCCCTCCTCTCCCCCATCCCACCCGACCTCTGTGGCAGGGCATTTCTTTTGTTCTCTCTCTCTCCTTTTGGGTGCTGAGGTTTGCAAAAGAGACATTGAGTGGCAATCATTTTCAGTCTATAGTCTACTTTCAGCATGCATCTCCCATCCTGGGAGGAGCCTCCCAACACCCTTTACTTGGTGTTCCCTTATCTATCTGTTTCCCCTAGCATGTGTGGCTGACCTCCAAGCCATGGAGTAAACCTCCTGGTACTTATCTTGGCTGAAATAGGAGTCATTTTAGATGCCACTGAAGTAAATCCCACTGAAGTAAGACTTCAGTGATTTTTTTTTCCCTTTATTTTATTTTATTTTTTTTAAGTTGTAGATTTACAATTTTTTGTGCTTTGGTTTCAATTATACAATGATCAGATACCCATCCCTCCACCAGTGCCCATTTTCCACCACCATGGATAATATCCCTCCCACCCCCATCCCCATCCCCCCTGTCTCTGTGGCAGGGCAATCCCCTGTGTTCTCTCTCTCCTTTTGGGTGTTGTGGTCTGCAAAAGAGGCATTGAGTGGCAAACATGTTCAGTCCATAGTCTACTTTCGACATGCATCTCCCCTCCTGGGAGGATCCTCCAAACATCCTTTATTTGGTGCTCCCTTCTCTATCTGAACTGCCCTTTCCTCTAGGATACCCGGCTGGCCTCTAAGTTATGGAGTAATCCTCCTGGTGCTGATCTCAGCTATTCTTGGGTATTAATCTCATACTTTGTTACTTTATATCCCCCAGATGAATGCAATCTTTCTATGTCTATCCCTCTCTTTCTGACTCATTTCGCTTAGCATGATACTTTCCATATTGTACCACTTGTATGTAAATTTCATGACTTCATCTTTTCTAAGAGCTACATAGTACTCCATTGTGTAGATGTACCAAAGTTTCTTTAACCAGTCATCTGTTCTTGGGCATTCAGGTTTCTTCCAGTTTCTGGCTATTGTAAAGAGTGCTGCAATGAACAAACAAGTGCAGATGTCACTTCGACTATACATTTTTGTCTCTCTGGGATATATTCCCAGGAGTGGTATTGCTGGGTCAAATGGGAGCTCAATTTCTAATTTTTTGAGAATCGTCCATACTGTTTTCCAGAAGGGCTGAACCAGTGGACATTCCCACCAACAGTGAAGGAGTGTCCCTTTCTCGCCACATCCACGCCAGCATCGGTTGCTTTTGTTCTTTTGAATGTGGGCCAGTCTCTGAGGTGTGAGATGGTATCTCATTGTGGTTTTGATCTGCATCTCCCTGATGATTAATGATGTAGAGCATTTTCTCATGTGCTTTTTTGCCATTCGGATTTCTTCTTTGAGAAAGTTTCTGTTCATTTCATTGCCCCATTTTTGGATGGGGTTGGATGTTTTCTTCTTGTGGAGTTTAACCAGTATTTTGTATATCCTGGATATCAACCCCTTGTCAGATGTGTATTCGGTGAATATCCTTTCCCATTCTGTAGACTGTCTTTGTATTTTGGTCACTGTTTCTTTGGAGGTGCAGAAGCTTCTTAGTTTAAGATAGTCCCATTTATCTATCTCTGTTTTCACTTGCTCGGCCAGTGGCGTGGCATCTTTGAAGATACCATTAGCTTCAATGTCATGGAGGGTTTTGCCAACTTTATCTTCAATGTACCTTATGGTTTCTGGTCTGATGTTGAGGTCTTTAATCCATTTTGATCTTACTTTTGTACATGGTGTTAGGCAGAGTTCTGAGCCTATTTTTTTGCATGTAGCCGTCCAGTGATGCCAACACAATTTATTAAAGAGGCTTTCCTTACTCCACTTCACATTACTTGCACCTTTATCAAAGATTAGATGAGCATATGATTGAGGAGAGATGTCAGTGTATTCAACCCTGTTCCATTGGTCTGCAGTTCTGCCTTTGTTCCAGTACCATGCTGTTTTAATTATTACTGCTTTGTAGTACAGTTTGAAGTTCGGGAGGTTGATTCCTCCCATTTTCTTTTTCCCAAGAATTGCTTTAGCTATTCGTGGGGGCTTATTGTTCCATATAAATTTCAAGAGTGTTTGCTCCATTTCTTTGAAGAATGTCATGGGTATCCTTATAGGGATTGCATTGAATTTATACAATGCTTTCGGTAGTATTGCCATTTTGACAATGTTAAGTCTCCCGACCCATGAGCAGGGGATATCTTTCCATTTCCTCATGTCCTCTTTTATTTCCTGAAGTAGCGTTTTGTAGTTTTCTTAGTACAGGTCCTTTACTTCCTTAGTTAAGCTGATTCCTAGGTACTTGATTTTCTGGGGCACAATTGTGAATGGGATTGTTTTTTTCATGTTGCTTTCTTCTCTCTCACTGTTTGCGTATAGGAAAGCCATGGACTTTTGGGTATTGATTTTATAACCTGCAACTTTACTATATGAGTCTATTGTTTCTAGGAGTTTTTTGGTGGAAGTTATTGGGTTCTCTAAGTAGAGTATCATATCATCTGCGAATAGTGAGAGCTTGATTTCTTCCTTTCCTACCTGAATGCCCTTAATATCTTTTTCCTGCCTAATCGCTATTGCAAGTACTTCCAGTACTATATTGAACAGCAGTGGAGAGAGTGGGCATCCCTGTCTCGTCCCTGATCTTAGAGGGAAGGCTCTCAGTTTTTCCCCATTGAGGATGATGCTTGCTGTAGGCTTGTGGTAGATGGCTTTAATTATGTTGAGGAAGGTCCCCTCTATACCCATTTTGGCTAGGGTTTTCATCATAAAGGGGTGCTGGATCTTATCAAATGCTTTCTCTGCATCTATTGATATGATCATATGCTTTTTATCTTTTCTTTTGTTGATATGGTGGATTATGTTGATTGATTTCCGAATGTTAAACCATCCTTGCATCCCTGGGATGAATCCTACTTGGTCATGGTGTATGATCTTTTTAATGAGTAGTTGGATTCTATTTGCTAGTAGTTTGTTGAGGATCTTTGCATCTGTGTTCATCAGGGATATCGGCCTGTAATTCTCTTTCTTTGTGGTATCTCTGTCTGCTTTTGGTATCAGTGTGATATTTGCTTCGTAGAAACTGTTTGGAAGTGTTTTTGATATTTCAATTTCGTGGAAAAGCTTAAAGAGCATTGGGAGTAAGACCTCTTTAAAGATTTGGAAGAATTCACTAGTGAATCCATCCGGGCCAGGACTTTTGTGCTTGGGGAGACTTTTTATTACGATTTCAATTTCCTTGATGGTGATAGGTCTGTTCAGGTATTCCAGGTCTTCTTGGTTCAGCCTTGGGTGTCTGTAGGAGTCTAGGAATTTATCCATTTCCTCGAGGTTTTGATGTTCCGTGGCATAAAGCTTCTCAAAGTACTCCCTGAGGATCCTCTGAATTTCTGTGGTTTCTGTTGTAATGACCCCCTTTTCATTTCTGATTCGGTTTATTAGGGTTTTCTCTCTCCCTTTCTTTGTGAGTTTTGCTAGAGGCTTATCAATCTTGTTAATTTTCTCGAAGAACCAGCTCTTGGTTTCATTGATCTTTCGGATTGTTTTTTGGGTTTCCATCTCGTTAATCTCTGCTCTGAGTTTTATTATTTCCTTTCTCCTGTTCGGGTTGTGCTCCTTTTTTTGGTCCTTCTCCAAGCTCTTAAGCTGTGAGGTTAGGTTACTTATGTGTGCTCACTCCTCCTTCCTGAGGAATGCTTGTAGAGCTATAAACTTTCCTCTTAACACAGCCTTTGCTGTGTCCCATAAGTTTTGGTAACTCGTGTTCTCATTTTCATTCGTTTCTAGGAATCTTTTGATTTCCTCTTTGATTTCCTTTCTAATCCACTCGTTGTTCAATAGTGCACTGTTTAATTTCCAGGTGTTTGATTTAGTTTTCTGTTTTTGTGTGTGATTTACTTCTAATTTCAGCGCATTATGGTCTGAGAAGATTGTTGATACAATCTCTACCTTCTTAATTTTATGGAGGCATGTTTTGTGGCTCAGCATGTGGTCTATCTTGGAGAAGACTTCAGTGATTTACTTGAAGATTTTTTTTAAAAAACAGTCCTCTCAGTGATATTTATTTTAGAATTTCAACAACTAGTGGCAATTTTCCAAAGAAAATTGAATACAATATTGTCATCGGGAGAGATATTTTCCAATATTCAAAAACCAAAGAGATTTAAATTGACATTGAATATAGTTGAACTTCAGTTTGCCCAAATCAAACAAATTCAACCCATTGATATGAGACATGGGATAACTGCTCTATGTGGTAGGGCTAATTTTCATTGGAAATAAAGGGGTCTTCAGAGAAATAGGACAGTATATCTCAATGCCTCTTCCAGGAGAATAAGTGTTGTTAAAATTTAGGACAGACCAAGAGAGACTCTGACAGATAAAGGTCATTGAAGCATCAGGGATAAAATCTGTACCTGGGAAAAAACAAATGGAGCAATGGTTGGGCAGCCTTGCCAAGTACAACAGCTGAAGGAAAAATGGTTCTGGAGCTAGTTCCTCCCAGTTCAACCATTCTGGCAAATGCCTCTTGAGCAGTGGAAAAGGCAGTAGAAGTGAATGTAAAGAGCTCTATCATTGGAAATACAAGCTTATGAGGGCAGGAGAGAACTTTGGTCACATGAAGCCTTGTTATATGGTATGTTTTCCCTCCGACACTGATGAGCTACTATAGCCTGAACACTGACCATCCTTGGCCGTGAGATCTCAGCAGAAGCAGAAAATCAGCACTATCCATGAGACTTTGAACCTAATATTTCCATCCTATTAAATTGTTAACAAGAGCAATGTTAATGTAAGTATGTCAATGAATTGTCATTTCTGGGGAGCCAGGACTGTCCAATGGATATGCAGGAATGAGGTAGTAGCCTCTAAGATTCCTGTGTTTTGGGGGATCAGGAATACTAAGGGTGGGAATTCGGTTTCCTACTAATTGAGGCAGACACTTATTCCAGCATTGTAATTTAGAAATTACTGCAAGAGGTTAGGTAATCTAAATCCAAACTCTAAAGGAAACTACCCATGTTATAGTAGATGTTTTTTGGAACCTAAATGTAAATATTTGCTTATCAGGTCCCAATTGTTAGAGACTGGTTGCTGGGATGGCTGGTGTCTAGTCTCATTGTTATAAAAATATCGGTCAAAAGACTTTTCTAAACATCACTAAATTTATTAACATAATAGGGAAGTTGGATTTCTTTTTTATGTGAAAGGTTTTTTGAGGATCAGCAAAAATCAAGAGAACATATACTACATCTTACTTATCTGTGAATCTCCTGTCACCAACCAGTGGCTAACACGATTACCCCCAAATTATTATTCATTAATTTTGTGACTTTGGATTGATTTATAAAGAAATGAACCAATGTACTATCCTGTATTGGGATGAATGAATGTGCTCTAACTCCATGAAAAGTAGAGCTAATTCAGAATTCTACAATGGGAGCAGACCCTTGTTCAGGTTTAATTTCTAGATGTTTTCCATCATAAGTAATAAAAAAACACAGCTAAAGTGGGATCATGACATAAAGGGAATTTGCTGAATCATTAGTAATTAAAATATTTATAGGTAATAGCCTTCAGATACAGTTTAATCTAGTTCCATTTCTGTGTTTGTTTTGCTTCTCCTTTTTTCTATGATTGGTTTCCCCCTAAGCCTGGTCTCCTGATCCGGAGATAAAGATCATGCTAACTATAAAACTAGAGTTCTAAACTTATTTCTCATTGGGAGATCTCTGAATTAGACACTATGAAATATTATTTTACCAATTGCAAAACACCTCAGACCCAGTTTTGGGGTCAATCAACTTCTAACCTCATGGCCCCAACATAGTAGAAAAAAAGTGGAGATTGATAGAAAGATACCCTCTCTAGGTAACTGGTACCTAATCTTCACAATGCTTCTATCTCACTAGTCCATTTACTTGTCTGTTTCTAATTGAAAGTCACAAAATTCCACTGGCTGCAGCTCCAGGCTCTCTGGCTAAGAAAGTTTGGTCAGGATGTAGCTCATGGCTGATCAGTAAAATAGGTTAAATGATAAAGCATAGGCCCTGACGTTGTTACTTGGAATTCTCAATTGTGGACAGGGAAATATGTCCAATGATCATAGTCAACATAAAATGAATTTATTAAAAGTTTTTTGAAACTTATAGAGTATTAAAGTTACCAAAATTAGAAGTTTCAAAGTCTATTACACTCTAGGTACAGATATGGTCAAAGTCCTAACATTGCCTTCTGCAGAGTGGGTAGCTGGATTCAAGAAGCATAAGGACTGTCAAGGGAGACAAAAATGACAAGGTTTAACTTGATGGTTCATCAGGGCTGGAGCAATAGCACAGCAGGTAGGGCGTTTGCCTTGTATGCGGCCGACCCAGGCTCGATTCCTAGCATCCCATATGGTCCCCCAAGCACTGCGAGGAGTAATTCCTGAGTGTACAAGCCAGGAGTAACCATGTGCATTGCCGGTGTGATCCATAAAGCAAATAAATAAATAAATAGCTTGATGTTCGTCTTGGTCAGTTCTGTACCCATATTTCTTATGGAAATATCTCATGGAAGTATCTAATAGGTGAAAGTCAAGTCATTTGTCTAGATGCAAGAGATTCTGAAGATATTCTTTTCCTTGGTTCAGTCTTGGGAATATAGATTCGCAATGTGAAAAGTTATCCAAGATCAAACACTTGTCAAAATATATTGGGTATCTTAAATAACAAATACTCCCTATATATAACCATGGAAGAAAAGCAGGATATAGACATTACATTCTCCCATTTGGGAAAGGAGAGCATGGTAAATAAATTCTTGGAAGGGAACAGTGCCTTGTCTTGGCAGTAGTTTCTTGGTCAAGCAGTCTGGCATACATCACTTTTGTGTCCTAGAAGAATATATTCATGACTGCTGGCTTTGTTCTTTGGGAAAATAGAAAGACAATCTCTTCTGTACATTGCCATTTAAGACAGAGAACTTGTAAAAATGTGGTCTTTCTGGGCCTTTATAGTTCTAGAAGTTCTTTTGGGAGTTAACTAAAGATTTACCAATCATAGATATTTTTGTCCAGGACTGAGATATTTTTCAAAAACACACATATTTAAAATTTAGCAGTGGGCAAGTTACAGAGGAACTGGGATTAAAGTGCTTGCTTTGCACACAGCTGATCGCAGTTGCATCCCCTTTACCACATAATCTCCTGAGCAAGTCTGGGAGTGTCCCATGGGCAAAGAGATGGAAGAAGTCCCAGAGCACTACTGGGCATGGCCTAACTCCCCATCCCAGATTCATAGTCTATTTACCTGTTTGTTTCTGGTTAGTTTCATGGGCTATCTGTCAGAGTCAGAGAATTTATTTAGGAGTAATGTTTAAATCTCCTCCTTTTTGTTTTCAGCAATTGACCACTACACCCTCAATAGGCACTTTGCACTATGATTCTCAACTGTATTCTTTTTTCCATTCATTTTTTCATTTTATTTTTTATTAGTGAAACACCATGAGGTACAGTTGTAGACTTACAAACTTTCATGCTTGGGTTTCAGTTATACAATGATAAAGTACCCATCCCTCCACCAGTGCCCATTCTCTACCACCAATGAACCCAGTAGCCCTCCCACCCCCCAACCCCCCACCCCACCCCACCCCATCTCTGTGGCAGGGCATTCCATTTTGCTCTCTCTTTCCTTTAGGGTGTTGTGGTTTGCAATAGAGGTATTGAGTGGCCATCGTGTTTGGTCTATAGTCGACTTTCAGCACACATCTCGCATCCCGAGAAAGTCCTCCAAATACCCTTTACTTGGTGTTTCCTTATCTATCTGAGCTGCCTTTTGCCCCAGCATGTGCTGATGGCTTTCAAGCCATGGAGCAGACCTCCTAGTACTTATCTCAACTATTCTTAGGTATTCGTCTCCCATTCTGTTACTTTATACTCCCCAGACGAGTGCAGTCTTTCTATGTATGTCCCTCTCTTTCTGATTCATTTCACTTAACATGATACTTTCCATGTAGAACCACTTGTTTGCAAATTTCATGACTTCATCATTTCTAACAGCTGCGTAGTATTCCATTGTGCAGATATACCGAAGTTACTTTAACCAGTCATCTGTTCTTGGGCACTTGGGAATCTTTTGCACCACAAAAGATACAGTGACCAAAATGCAAAGACAATCTACAGATTAGGAAAGGATATTCACCCAATACCCATTTGATAAAAGGTTGATATCAAGGATATACAAAGCACTGGTTGAACTCCACAAAAAGAAAATATCCAACCCCATCAAAATATGGGGTGATGAAATGAACAGAAACTTTGTCAAAGAAGAAATCCAAATGGCTAAAAGGCACATGAGAAAATGTTCTACATCATTAATTATCAGGGAGATGCAGATCAAAAAAACAACGAGATATCATCTCATACCACAGAGACTGGCCCACATCCAAAAGAACAAAAGCAACCGGTGTTGGCACGGATGTGGGAAGAAAGAGACTCTCCTTAGCTGCTGGTGGAAATGCTGACTGGTTCAGCCCTTTTGGAAAACAGTATGTACGATTCTCAAAAAATTAGGAATTGAGTCCCATTTGACCCAGCAATACCTCTCCTGGGAATGTATCCTGGAGAGGCAAAAAAGTATAGTCGAAATGACATCTGCACTTGTATGTTCATTGCTACACTGTTCACAATAGTCAACTGTATTTTTTAGTATAACCTGGAAAGACACTGCAAAGAAGGAGGCATGAGAATTCTTTTTCAGTTTTTTCAAAGTTCTACATGAAGATATATTAGTAGAATAACACACACAAAGTGATTAAAACAGTGCTTGCTGCAATGCGCTCTTATTCTCCCTATCACTCAAAGGTATGGCTACGTAAGTGGGGGACTAATAATTAGGAAAACTGTTGGCAGCTTTAATACCACTGGAAAACTTGGGATATCTAAAGATAGCTTAGTTTCAGTTTCAGGCCAACTCAAACTATTTTAGCTCATTGTCCATCTGTTCTTTTTCTCCATGTTCCTTGAACATGGAATAATATCAGGATTAGATAAAAGGAACTAAGGACAGTTCAAGTATTTTTATTGGAAAGTCTTATTACTTTGATGGAAATACCATTAGCATTTAGAAATGTGTTTCCCTCTGTTTGGGGGTTGAATGGCATTAGTGGGGGTCAAATGATTACTGTGGTTTCACAGAGCAATGAGGGCTGCTCTCGAGGACAAGCAGAAAACACTGGGCTCCCTACCTTGCTGTGTGACTTCAAATTTACCACCCAAGTCTGTTCTCCCTTTTTATGAGAGAACAACACCACCTGTCCCACATTCTGCTCAAATATAGTGTAAGACATAGCATGCAGACAGAGAAGGAAAGAAATCAAGGGGAAAGGAAGAAGAGAAAGGGAAGCAATGGGGAAACAGGGATTAGGGGCCTCAATTATACCAGTGATGTGGGAGAATGGTATAGCTCTATGTGGTAGAGTGGTAGTACTGTAGCACTGTCCTCTGGTTGTTCATTGATTTGCTTGAGCGGGCACCAGTAACGTCTCTTTTGTGAGACTTTGTTGTTACTTTTTTTGGCATGTCGAATATGCCACAGGGAGCTTGCCAGGCTCTGTCATGTGGGCGGGATATTCTCAGTAGCTTGCTGGGCTCTCTGAGAGGGATGGAGGAACCTAGCCTGGGTTGGCCGCATGCAAAGCAAATGCCATACCCACTGTTCTATCGCTCCAGCCCACAGTAGAGTGGTATAGCACTATATCCTAAACACAGACTCAGCAGCACTAAAGACATGAGAGCTAAATTACAATTACAGAACTTTGAAATGTGCCGGTCAAGGTGGCAGGTGATGGGGGCAGTGGGTGAGAGGAAGCAGGGGAACACTGGTGGAGGGAAATTGACATGACTGGCAATCGGAATATTATATACCCAAGACTCAAATAGCAATAATTTCATAAATCCAGTTTCTTTAATTAAATAAAAATTAAAAAACAATCCATAACATGCAAAGAAAGTAGAACAGAGGCTGCACTATCTTCAAGACTGTCAGTGAGTAATTCCTTCCTCTGTTGTAGCCCTAAGTCTGAACAATACAGCCAAAAAAAGTTGGGCAATTATGGGAGATTGGCCCTTTTCTTTGAAACTGCTCTAGGAATAATGAACAAGATGCATCAGCCTTGAAAAGTTCCAGTTCTCAGCACCTCTCTTTGTAAACCGGTTGAGACTGAACCTATCCTCACTTCCATCCCTTTTGACAGCTGCTATCTTTCTCTATTAGTCCTCTCCCACTCTCATTCCTTCTTCATGATTGTTCTCCCTCCAGCAATTTTACCCTCACTTGAAAATGCACTTAGACTTCCTTAGACTCATCACAACCTTTCCTGAATCAACCTCCTCCTCAGCGTCAACCCTATTCCCTGTCTTCATTGTTAGCTCATCTTTTCACATGCCCGTGCACATCTCTTCTTTTTCATCAGCCCTCAGATTTATATTTAAAGTGACCCCAGTGATCAGCCCTTGGATGAAACTTTATCCACTCTCTTATGTGATGTTTTTGACATCCTGTGCTTTGGTTTCTGTACCTGTCTGCAGTCTTGTTTTGTTTTGCTTTGCTTTGTCCAACTAGTCTCTCTTTTTGTGAGGACTCATTGTGTGTAAATCACCTTTTTTAAAAAAAAAAATCCTTTGTTTTTTGTATTTGCGTCACTCCCAGTGGTGTTCAGGGCTTACTCCTGATGCTGTTCTTGGCAGTCATTCCTGGCAGGTTCAGGGGACCCTGTGGAATGTGAAGGATTGAACTCAGGTCATCTGCCTGAAAGGCATGCTCCCTACCTGATTTACTAACTCTCTGGACCCTGTAAATGACACCTTTCAAAACACTTATTTTGATTTATTCCCATATGTAGTCAATGTGTTTCTTGTTGACATCATTATCTTTTGTAATTTAAATTTTGGGCCAAGTCCCATTAAGAGTGAGATCTAGGAGCTGGAGTGAAAATGTGGCAGGCAGGGCACTTGCTTTGCATGCTGTGTACCCAGGTTCCATCCCTGGAATCCCGTATGATCTCTCAAGCCCCACTGGGAGTAATTTATGTGCGCAGAACCAGGAGTAATACCTGAGCAGTTTTGGTGTGGCCCAACCACATCTCCTCCCTCCCCCCACCACACCCCCCAAAAGGGTGACAAAACGAGATCTAATTCCAAAGGTCACCTAGAATTTGTCTCTTAGGATAAGATCTGGGCTCCTGTTTTTCCACTGCTCATTTGGATAATGAAAATTGAACTCGGTATTTACTCAAGATTTGCCAACATAGAGGGAAAATGTGTATTTTGTAAACTTTCAATCTGGCTAACTCAACACAATGTTATTATTAATTTTTGTGCTAGGATCTCTTTGATTTCCTGTATCTCTGGGACTATGATCTGAATCAGCGATGCTCTTGTCTCTTCTGTTTACAAAAGGGATCAGTTTCTCTGCTGGTCCCAGAACAACTCTGCACCTCCATTCTGTTCAGCGTTCTACTTTAATTCACTTGCCAAATAAGAGTGATGGATTCATTGCAGTGCCTCATGCTTTCTTCTGGCCAATTTTCTCTTTTTCACTGCCTTGGTTGGGCCCCAGGACCTGGTGTGGATCTTTCGGTGGAATGTTGGTGGTCTTTCTCTGTACTCTCTGTTGCCCCTCCTGCATACCATTTCTTGACTGATCTTAAAGTTTGACATTGGCCCTATGATGGATGTGTTTGCTTCTGAGTCTCATTCCCAACAAATTAAGCCCAAGGGAAATGAAGTGAAAAAGTAAGCCACAGAATGGGTGAAAATGTTTTGTTGCCTCTATATCTGATAAAGGATCCATTTGTAAAACAAAAATCAACTACAGTGCAAGAGCAGAAAACTAAATAGACCAACTTAAAAATTGGGCAAAGAAATTAGATATTTTTCAAAGTGTGACATACAAATGGCTAAAGATAGTTGAAAAGGTACTCAGACGGGCGTTTGCCTTGCACGCAGCCAACATGGTCGACCGGAGTTCGATTCCTCCTTCCCTCTCGGAGAGCCTGGCAAGCTACTCGCTATGTATTCGATATGCCAAACACAGTAACAACAAAGTGTCCAACGGAGATGTTACTGGGCCCGCTCGAGCAAATTGATGAACAACGGGAGGACAGTGACAGTGACAGAAAAGGTACTCAAAGTCACTAATCATCAGGGAAATGCAACCCAAAATGTCAACCAAATATCTCCACAGTTCTGTTTGGAAGGTTATTACCAAGACAAAACAGATGGGCCAGAGCAATAGTATAGTATCTTGCACAGAGCTGACCCAGGTTGTATCAATGGCAGCCCATTTGGTCCCCTGAGCACAACCAGGAGTGATTCCTGAGAAGTTACTCCTGAGGACCACCAGGTGTGTCCCCCAACAACCCCCCAAAAAACCCTTAAAAACTTAAAAAGAAACAAAACAAAAACAAAGAACCAAAACAGAACAGAACCTCAGATACTAAAGATTGTGCATGTCTGAAAAAAACTCAAGGTTTTGTAAGCAAAAGAGACAAGAGCAGATTCAGATTATAGGCCCGGAGATACAGAAAATCAAAGATATCCTAGCACAAGAATTAATAAGAACATTGTGTTAGTTAGCCAGATTGAAAGTTTACAAAATAAACATTTTTCCTCTATACTGGCAATAAAAAGTTGGAAGTTAAAAGATTCATAAAAATAAAATAGCATTTAATATAGAAAAGGCTATTTAGATATAAATTTAACAAAAGCTCAGCATGTCTTTGAATGCTGAATATAACTTTCAAACATTATTGAAGAACATAAAACAAGACATGAATATGCAGTTTGTTTTCTTAGATGTGAAGATTTAATTACAAACAATTGTCCGTTATTCCAAGTTATTTCCATATAATTTGAAGGCATTTTCCATTTTTGGATCTAAATGAAGTCATCACATAGTTCATATGGAGGAATAAGTGTCTAAAAATAGCAGAAGAGCATTATTTGCAATTTGGATTTATGAATATGTGAAGCTTAATATGTACAAAAATGGTATTTCCAGTCAGATGAGAAAGGACAACTTATTTAATAAACAGTACTAAATAGGGCGCTGTTTATTTTCAAGGAAGCAAATCTAGAATCTTATTTGACTTACATAAAAGAAAATTCTAAATGAATTAAAATGTAACATAAAAATTAAATAATAGGGGGCAAAGAGGTAGTATAGCAGAAAAGTTACACGTGGCTGAACCAGGTTTGATTAACAGTTGCACATATGGTTCCCTGTGCAGTACTAGGAATGTTCCTTGAGCATGGAGCCAGGACTATTTCCTGAGCACCAAACCAGAAGTAAGATCTAAGCACCAGCAGGTGAGGACTCCAAACCAAAATTTAAAAAATGTATTTACTTAATAAATATTAGGGTCTGAGACCTAATCCTTTAGACTAGAGCATTTGCTTTGCATGGGGGAGCCCTGGATTCTATCCCTGATTCTGCACAGAGTCAGGAATTGTTCTTCCCCTCTCCCAGGAAAGTACGTTGAGCACCACCAAGTGTGGCACCCGAAACAAACAAAATTAAATATTAACTTGATAGCACAGTGGGTAAGGCATTTGCCTTGCATGCAGTCAACCCAGGTTCTATTCTTCCATCCCTCTCAGAGAGCCCGGCAAGCTACCGAGAGTATCCTGCCCACATGGCAGAGTCTGGCAAGCTCTCCATGGCGTATTTGATATGCCAAAAACAGCAACAAGTCTCACAATGGAGACATTACTGGTGCCCTCTCAGCAAATAGATGCACAATGAGAGAACAGTGCTACAGATGCTACTTGATAAAAATTTAAGGTACTGGGGCTGGAGCAAAGCCCAGCCGTTAGGGCCTTGGCCTTGAATGTGGCCGACCTGGGTTCAATTCCCAGCATCCCATATGGTCCCCTGAGCATCGCCAGGAGTAATTCCTGAGTGCAGAGCCAGAGGTAACCCCTGTGCATCCCTGGGTATGACCCAAAAAGCAAAAAATATATATATGGTACTGTCTGTATTATGCAGCTTCTTAGTACAAGAAATATCAAAGCAATAAGTTAAAGAACAAATTATAAGAAAGTAAATTTTACATCTGTATGTACATATGAATACAAATACATGTCTGACAATATTCACAAATTAATTGCTTGCCAAAACATCCACTAAATGGAGTATAAATACCAAAATATATACCAGGAAAAAATAATACCATTATATGATAATCATATGTGACATATAGTCCATTTATAGGGAATCCCTTCTACACTGAGAATTAGTATAATTGAAATAGAAAATGACAGAATTTTATTCAGAAAATGGACAAAAGGAAAATGGGCAGAGGTGACCATATATTTCACAGACATATTTTAGAGATATTTCCAGAAAGCAGCTCTTCGCTGAGGAGTGAGATCTCCCACTCTTCCTCATTTGCATCTTTATATATCATGTGACTGATACTCACCAATTGAAGTGATTGTATCATTATAAGGAAGAGATTTTTTTTCCCCTCTCTCTATCTTCTGTTCCCAAACTCTGGGGAATAACAGAGTCAAAAGATGGAAGAAGCTCATCCCATATCCAGGAAATCTGCCAAAGAGCACCCTCACCAAATTATTACATGCTTGAGAAATAAATTTACTATTCCATGCTCTTGAAAAGCTAACATCATTTTAAGAAGTATAGGACCTAGATATAAAATGCACAGGATGAATAGCTTAATAGCCAATAAACATATGACTAGAAGTTTAACCTTCTCACAGTTAGAAAGATGCAAATTACTCAAACGTATCATTTTGAAAAATCCATTAGATTTGCAAAAATTTAAAGGGCAACACTATCTAGGGCAGTAACGAATTAGAATTAGACATTGTTAATGGGAACATACGAAGCTAAAATATTTGGAGGAGGTAATCTGATAATATTGATTAAAATAGAAAATATAGGCTATACAATATTATACTATATATATTATATATATTTGGTTTGGGGGTCACACCCGATAGTGTTTCAGGGCTTACTCCTGGCTCTGTACTGAGATACCAAATGGGGTGCCAGGGATCATGGGTTATTTATGTGTAAGGCTAGCACCCTACCTACTGTATTGTCTCTCCAGCCCCAGCATATTATTTTAAAAATCTTGCTGAGATATCTGAAATTTGAATCTGATCATGCATTTAAACCTAATGTTCAGATTCAGAAATACCAGAAATAATAAAAAATAAGATAAATCATACCATAGATAAAATAACCAGAAGTTCAGAACATAACTTAGATCTGCACTATCTAAGTCCAGATAACTTAGCTGGACACCTGAAATGTCAAGCAAATGTCCCAAGCAGGAGTGACAGGTCTGTTTTCCAGTAAAAGACAAGGAGGAGATACAGAATCTATTGCAATACACTAATCTGGATAGAGTTCCTTTTCAGAAAGAAATTATAAAGAACACTCTTAGGACACGGGGGAGATTTGAACATAACCCAAATATGGAAGCTGTGACCCTTTATTATTATTAATATTTGTTAGGAAGTGTACAATTTTTTAGGGTTAGATGAGGGAAGGCAATGAAAGCAAATAGTCTTTTTTTAAAAAAAATTTTATTAGTGAAATACCATGAGGTACAGTTGTAGACTTACAAGTTTTTGTGCTTGGGTTTCAGTTATATAATGATCGAATACCCATCCCTCCACCAGTGCCCATTCTCCACCACCAATGATCCCAGTATCCCTCCCACCCCCTATCCCTCCCATCCCATTCCGCCTCTGTGGCAGGGCATTTCTTTTGTTCTCTCTCTTCTTTTGGGTGCTGAGGTTTGCAAAAGCAGCATTGAGTGACAATCATGTTCAGTCTATAGTCTACTTTCAGCATCTCCCATTCTGGGAGGAGCCTCCCAACACCCTTTACTTGGTGTTCCCTTCTCTATCTGAGCTGCATTTTCCCCTAGCATTTGTGGCTGGACTTCAAGCCATGGAGTGAACCTCCTGGTACTTATCTCAACTGTTCTTGGATGTTAGTCTCCTATTTTGTTACTTTATATTCCTAGATGAATACAATCTTTCTATGTCTGTCCCTCTCTCTCTGACTCATTTCACTTAGCATGATACTTTCCATGTAGTATCATGTATGTAAATTTCATGACTTCATCTTTTCTAACAGCTGCATAGTACTCCATTGTGTAGATGGACCAAAGTTTCTTTAAGTAGTCATCTGTTCTTAGGCACTCGGGTTTTTTCCAGATTTTGGCTATTGTGAACAGTGCAGCAATGAACATAAAAGTGCAGATGTCATTTCGATTATACTTTTTTGCCTCTCTGGGATATATTACCAGAAGTGGTATTGCTGGGTCAAATGGGGCTCAATTTCTAATTTTTTGAGAATCGCCCATACTGTTTTCCAAAAGGGCTAAACCAGACGGCAATCCCACCAGCAGTGAAGGAGAGTCCCTTTCTCCCCACATCCATGCCAACACCAATTGCTTTTGTTCTTTTGGATGTGGGCCAGTCTCTGTGGTGTGAGATGATATCTCATTGTTGTTTTGATCTGCATCTCCTTGATGATTAGTGATGTAGAGCATTTTCTCATGTGCTTTTTAGCCATTTGGATTACTTCTTTGACAAAGTTTCTGTTCATTTCATCACCCCATATTTTGATGGAGTTGTATATTTTCTTTCTGTGGAATTCAACCAGTACTTTGTATATCCTTGTATCAACCCCTTATCAGATGGGTATTGGATGAATGTCCTTTCCCATTCTGTAGATTGTCTTTGTATTCTGGTCACTGTATCTTTTGATGTGCAGAAGCTTCTTAATTTAAGATAGTCCCATTTGTTTCTCTCTGTTTCCAATTGGTTGGTCAGTGGAGTGTTGTCATTGAAGATATCATTAGCCTCAATATCGTGGAGGGTTTTGCTGACCTTGTCTTCAATGTATCTTATGGATTTTGGCCTAATGTTGAGATCTTTAATCCATTTTGATGTGACTTTTGTGCATGGTGTTAGGTCAAGGTCAAAAAAAAATTTGCACGTGGTTGTCCAGTTATGCCAGCGCCATTTGTTGAAGAGGCTTTCCTTGCTCCACTTCACATTTCTTGCTCCTTTATCAAAGATTAAATTTTCATACATTTGGGGTTGTGTGTACAGATATTCCACCCTGTTCCATTGGTCTGCAGACCCCCTTTGTTCCAGTACCATACTGTTTTAATTATTACCGCTTTGTAGTAGAGTTTGAGGTTGGGAAGGATAATGCCTCCCCACGACTTTTTCCCAAGAATTGCTTTCGCTATTTGTGGGCGTTTATTGTTCCATATGAATTTCAGAAGTGCTTGATCTATTTCTTTGAAGAATTTCATGGGTATCCTTATATAGATTGCACTGAATCTGCTTAATGCTTTGGGGAGTCTTGCCATTTTGACAATGTTAATTCTTCCTATCCATGAGCAGGGGATATGTTTCTATTTCCTCGTGTCCTCTTTTATTTCATGGAGTAGCGTTTTGTCGTTTATGTTGTAGAGGTCCTATACCTCTTTATTTGGGCTGATTCCGAGGTATTTGATTTTCTGGGGCACGACTATAAATGAGATGTTTTTTCATGTCACTTTCCTCTGTCTCATTATTTGCATATAGGAAGGCCATGGATTTTGGGGCATTAATTTTATAGCCTGCGACTTTACTGTACAAATCTATTGTTTCTAGGCGTTTCTTGGTAGAGGATTTAGAATTCTCAAGATATAGTATCATATCATCTGCAAATAGTGAGAGATTGATTTCTTCCTTTCCTATCTGGATGCCTTTAATGTATTTTTCTTGCCTAATTGCCATTGCAAGTACTTCCAGTACTATATTGAACGAAAGTGGTGATAGTGGGCATCCTTGTCTTGTCCCTGATCTTAGAGGGGAGTCCCTTAGTTTTCCACATTGAGGATAATGCTTGCCATGGGTTTTCTGTAGATGGCTTTGACTATCTTGAGGAAAGTTCCTTCAAAACCCATTTTGGTGAGAGTTTTCATCATAAACGGGGATGGATGTTCTCAAAAGCTTTCTGTGCATCTATTGATATGATCATATGGTTTTTATCTTTACTTCTGTTGATATGATGGATGAGTCTCAGCTGGAGCGGCCATGTGGGTCCAGAAAGCGTCCTGGAGTGTGGCGGCGGCTGGGTAGTGGAGGTAGTGGAGGTAGTGGAGGTAGTGGAGGTCTGCCAGTGAGGTATTTATCTGGTACCGGTAGGAGTAGGGTGGGTCTTTTTGTGCAATCCAATCCCATGACTGAAGCCCCACAGAACAAGATAAGCGGGAACTCTGAGACCTTGGACTCCAGGCTCAATGGACCCAAGGACAGAGCTTCTCTGCTTGCTCCCACCAACCACAGGTGATGAAGGGATTAAAATCAGGAGCCCCACCCTACCCTGCCCTTTCTGCTTCCACCAACCACCAGAGACCCAGGGATTGGATTGCGTACAGAAGACCCACCCTACCCCTACAAGTACCAGATAAATACCTCACTGGCAGACTTCCACTACCTCCACTATCTCCACTACCCAGCTGCTGCCACAATCCAGGATGTTTTCTGGACCTGCACGGCCGCTTATAACACATTATAAGACACTAAATAACCATCTTCCAGCATTGCCGTACCATATTTGATAGGGTTCAAATATTGTAACACCTACAAGGGCGATTAGAGGTCGCCCCAAAAGCCTCTATCCCTCTTGGAAAGCCTGGCAAGCTACCGAGAGTATTACGCCTGCACGGCAGAACCTCGCAAGCTATCCATTGTGTATTCGATTTGCCAAAACCAGTAATCTCAATGGGTCTCATTCCCCTGACCCTGAAGGCGTCACCAATATGGCAGCATTGAGAAGGATGAGAAAGGAGAGGCCGATAAAATCTCAAGGCCGAACTAGGCTGCCACAATGAAGGAAGACAAAAATGATCATCTGTACTTTCAGTGCACATACGCTAGCATCAGATGCATCCATCAAGGACCTGATGGTACAAGTGCGAAAGATCAAGTACAACATCATTGGTCTGACAGAGACAAGAAGGCACCAATCTCATCACGCCATTTTCAACACTGGAGAAGAATTGTTCCTTGGAACATGTGATAAAAGAGGTGTTGGAGGCGTCGGTGTCCTTATCAACACAAACTTGGCCATGAGCATTGATTCATTCGAATTTCTAACAACCCGAATTGGATGGTTACATTTGAATAGATGTGGCTCACTGCCAGCAGTTTCTATCTTCATTGTCTATGCACCACCTCCGCTTTGCTGATGACATTGTTTTAATAACACCAAACATCAGCCAAGCGGCACAAATGCTGGCCGACTTTGACCGTGAGTGTGGAAAGGTAGGACTACAGCTGAATCTTATGAAGACAATGTTTATGAGAAACAGCCTCGTTCCTGACGCCCCATTCTCAATGGAACGACCATCTCCAAATGCAGCAGCTATGTGTACCTAGGTTGAGAAGTCCACATGACAAATGATCTGGCACCCGAGCTGCGCAGGAGGAAGAGAGCAGCTTGGAACGCCTTCAAGAGCATCGAAGAAATAGCTAAGAGGATGAAGAATCTCCAACTCTGGGCACATCTCTTTGATTCCACTGTTCTTCCTGCATTAACACACGCCTCAGAGACCTGGGCTCTACGCAAACAGGATGAAAATGCTATTCGGGTCTCCTAAAGAGGAATTGAAAGAGTTATGCTTGGAATATCACGTTTCATTCAAATGAGAGAAAGAATCCGGAGTTCCAACCTCCATGGACGATCAAGAATCAGGGACGCTGTCTCGTTTGCCAAGGTGTCAAAAATCAGATGGGCTGGTCACGTAATGAGATTTAGAGATGACCACTGGACTAGAGCTGTTACCCACTGGATTCCATGGGATGTCAAAAGACCACGTGGCCGCCCACCTACCAGATGGTCAGACTTCTTCATCAAGATCATGAACGATCGGTTTGAGGGTCTTCATGTTCCTAGAGCGAACAGACGCCATTGGGCTATGCTAGCACATGACAGGGACAAATGGAGACGTTACTGGCGCCCGCTCCAGCAAATTGACGATTAATGGGAAGTCAAGTGATCAAGTGATATGATGGATAATGTTGATTGATTTCCTAATGTTAAACCATCCTTGCATCCTGGGGATGAATCCCACTTGGTCATGGTGTAGGATCTTTTTGATGAGTTGTAGTATTATTTTTGCTAATATTTTGTTGAGGATCCGCACATCCATGTTCATCAGGGATATTGGCCTATAGTTTTCTTTCTGGTGGTGTCTTTGTTTGCTTTTGGTATTAGGGAGATGTGTGCCTCATAGAAGCTGTTTGGGAGAGTTCCTGTTTTCTTAATTTTCTGGAAAATCTTGAGGAGAACTGGCAAAATGTCTTCCTAAATGTTTGGAAGAATTCACTAGTGAATCCGTCTGGGCCTGGGCTTTTGTTTTGGGGAAGAATTTTTTTTTATGTAGGAGTACTGCTATTTATTCAGCCACTGATTAGCTGATTGAATTGTGCATGAACTCCACTTTACTTTTTTTCATTTTTTATAATTTTATTTATTGAATCACCATGAGACCAGTTACAAAGCTTTCAGATCTAAGTCTCAGTCATACAAAGAAACACCCATACCTTCACCAGTGCCCATTCTCCACCCCCAACAACCCCAGTATACCCCCATCCCACCCCCTCCCCCTACCTGTGGGGCAGATGATTTCCGCATTACTCTCTCTACTTTGATCACATTCAATATTTTGACACCAGACCCACCATTATTATTTGAGATTTTACCCCAACACTCAGATCTGCTGAAAAGGCAACAGTAGACAATTTATTTTCTTTTGCTGGTTATGAATAACATATGATGTTGTGTGGCTGCAGTAGTGACTGCATGATTTTGAAATTCCAAAATTTTAACACTTAAATCTGGAGGGATTTCTGCCCAAACATGCTGGGTTCCAAGATTTGCTCCTGAGTCTCTGGGATCATAGCCATTAAGCGCTTGATCAGGAGCCAGAGAGGTCATTTGTGGATGATGATTTGGGGTCTTGTTGGTGTGGGGAGAACAGGACGGATCCACCCCATCCCATGAGGCCCAACATGTCTTGTCACTGCGGGCCCAAGCCTGACTGTCCAGTGGCCTCTGGAGGATGGTGGCCACCGGGCCGCCAGGGGGAACAGGTCAAGGCACAAAACCTATTCCCACCTGGGGTGGCCCAGCACCTGTAACTTACTGCGGGGACCGGATGCATCTCTGCCAAAAACCGCTGGGTTTCGAGATTTGTTTCTGAGTCTCTGGGATCATGGCCATTAAGCAATTCAATCAGGAACCAGAGGCCATGCCTCCAATTATATAGTTGAGCCGGAGGTGGTTTATGGGTGTGTTTCCCACATACCTAACTTTTGGCTATTTACTTTGTTGGTAAACTTTGCCCCAAATTTTTGGGGTCTGGACAAAGACACAGCAGCAATTTGGGGTATCTGGAAGTCTGAAGGTGCAATCAGACTTCTGATGCACTCGCCTCACAGGTACAGATTGACCTTCTGGTGGCACCATACCCCCTTGAGAAGATTTTTTATTACAGTTTCAATTTCCTTGATATGAATGGGTCTATTCAGGTATTCCAAGTCTTCTTGGTTTAATCTTGGGAGATTATAGGAATCCAAGAATTTATCCATTTCTCCCAGGTTCTCTTGTTTCGTGGCATACAGACTCTCAAAGTAGTCTCTGATGATCTTTTGAATTTCATTGGTTACTGTTGTAATGTCCCCTTTTTCATTTCTGATTCAGTTTATTAGGGTTCTCTCTCTCTCTCTCTCTCTCTTTCTTTGTGAGTCTTGCTAGTGGTTTATCAATTTGTTTATTTTCTCAAAGAACCAGCTCTTGGTTTCATTGACCTTTCAGATTGTTTTTTGAGTTTTCATGTCATTAATTTCTGCTCTAAGTTTTATTATTTCTTTCCTTCGGCCAAATTTGGGTTCCTTTTGTTGGTCTTTTTCTAAGATCTTGAGCTTTGAGTTTAAGGTTATCTATGTAGGCCCTTTCCTCCTTCCTTAAGAATGCTTGCAATGCTATAAATTTTTCTCTTAACGCATCTTTAGCTGCGTCCCATAGATTCTGGTAGCTTGTGTCTTCATTCTCATTTGTTTCCAGGTATCTTTTGATTTCATCCTTGACTTCCTTCCTGACCCACTGATTGTTCAACATTGAGTTGTTTAATTTCCAGGTGTTTGATTTGTTTCTCGGTGTCTTTTTGTGATTCGCATCTATCTTCAGCACATCGTGGTCTGAAAAGATTGTTGATACTACTTCTTTCTTCCTGATTCTATTGAGGTATGTTTTGTGCTCTAGCATGTGGTCTACTTTGGAAAATGTTTCATGTGCACTGGAGAAGAATGTGTATTCTTTCTTTTTGGTGTGTAAAGCCCTATCTAGGTCTATTAGCCCTCTCTCTTCTATTTCTTCCTTTAATGTCAATGTTTCCTTGCTGAGTTTTGTTTTTGTCGATCTATCCAGAAGTGATAAGGCAATGTTGAAGTCTCTGACTACTGTTGTGTTGCTATCAATGTCCTTCTTAAAATCTGTTAGCAGTTGTCACTTCGATTATACATTTTTGCCTCTCTGGGATATATTCCCAAGAGTGGTATTGCTGGGTCAAATGAGAGCTCAATTTCTAATTTTTTGAGGATCGTCCATACTGTTTTCCAAAAGGGCTGAACCAGTTGGCATTCCCACCAACAGTGAAGGAGTGTCCCTTTCTCTCCACATCTGCGCCAGCTTTTGTTCTTTTGGATGTGGGCCAGTCTCTGAAGTGTGAGATGGTATCTCATTGTGGTTTTGATCTGCATCTCCCTGATGATTAATGATGTAGAGCATTTTCTCATGTGCTTTTTTGCCATTCGGATTTCTTCTTTGAGAAAGTTTCTGTTCATTTCATTGCCCCATTTTTGGATGGGGTTGGATGTTTTCTTCTTATGGAGTTCAACCAGTATTTTGTATATCCTGGATATCAACCCCTTGTCAGATGTGTATTCGGTGAATATCCTTTCCCATTCTGTAGACTGTCTTTGTATTTTGGTCACTGTTTCTTTTGATGTGCAGAAGCTTCTTAGTTTAAGATAGTCCCATTTATCTATCTCTGTTTTCACTTCCTCGGCCAGTGGTGTGACATCTTTGAAGATACCATTAGCTTCAATGTCATGGATGGTTTTGCCAACTTTGTCTTCAATGTACCTTATGGTTTATGGTCTGATGTTGAGGTCTTTAATCCATTTTGATCTTACTTTTGTACATGGTGTTAGGCAGAGTTCTGAGCCCATTTTTTTTGCATGTAGCCATCCAGTTTTGCCAGCACAATTTGTTAAAGAGGCTTTCCTTACTCCACTTCAAATTTCTTACACCTTTATCAAAGATTAGATGAACAGATGATTGAGGGGAGAGGTCAGTGTATTCAACCCTGTTCCATTGGTCTGCAGCTCTGCCTTTGTTCCCATACCATGCTGTTTTAATTACTCTACTGCTCTACTCTACTGCTTTGTAGTAGAGTTTGAAGTTAGGAAGGTTGATTCCTCCCCTTTTCTTTTTCCCAAGAATTGCTTTAGCTATTCGTGAAGGCTTATTGTTCCATATGAATTTCAGGAGTGTTTGCTCCATTTCTTGTTTGTTCATTGCAGCACTCTTTACAATAGCCAGAATCTGGAAAAAACCTGAGTGCCCAAGAACAAATGACTGGTTAAAAAAACTTTGGTACATCTACACAATGGAGTACTATGTAGCTGTTAGAAAAGATGAAGTCATGAAATTTACATACAAGTGGTACTACATGGAAAGTATTATGCTAAGCGAAATGAGTCAGAAAGAGAGGGATAGACATAAAAAGATTGCATTCATCTGAGTGACATAAAGTAACAAAATATGAGATTAATACCCAAGAATAGCCGAGATCAGTACTGGAAGGATTACTCCATGGCTTAGAGGCCAGCCGGGCATTCTAGAGGAAAGGGCAGCCCAGATAGAGAAGGGAGCACCAAATAAAGGGTGTTTGGAGGATCCTCCCAGGATGGGAGATGCATGTTGAAAGTAGACTATGGACCAAACATGATTGCCGCTCAATGCCTCTTTTGCAGACCACAATTCCCAAAAGGAGAGAGAAAACAAAAGGGAATGCCCTGCCACAGAGGCAGGATGGGATGCGGGGTATGGGTGTGGGAGGGATACTGGGATCTATGGTGGTGGAAAACGGGCACTGGTGGAGGGATGAGTATTTGATCATTGTATAATCGAAACGCAAGCACAAAATTTTGTAAGTCTACAACTGTACTTCATGGTGTTTCACTAATAAAAATATTTTTTAAAAAATCTGTTAGCAGTTGTTTTAAATATTTAGCTGGTCCCTCATTAGGTGCATATACATTTAAGAGTGTGATTTCTTCCTATTATATGTATCCCTTGATAAATAGAAAGTGGCCCTTGCTGTCCTTTCTAATCTTTTTCAACCTGAAATTTATGTTGTTGGATACTAGTATGGCCACCCTGGCTTTTTTGAGGGAGCTGTTTGCTTGCAGGATTGTTTTCCATCCTTTAACTTTGAGTCTGTGTTTGAGTCTCTGACTCTTCAGATGAGTTTCTTGTAGACAGCAGAATGTTGGTTTCAGTTTCTGGATCCATTTTGCCACTCGATGTCTCTTGATTGGTGCATTTAGAACATTGACATTGAGAGAGATTATTGTCATGGGGTTTTGTAACATCTTTTTGTAGGGGTTGGTTGTGCTTATAAGTGTTTTCCTTCTTATTTTACAGGAGCCCCTTTAATCCTTCTTTTAGATTTGGTTTTGAGTCTCTGAAGTTCCTGAGCTGTTGTTTATCTATAAAATGGTGTATCGTTCCATTGAGTTTGAGTGAGAGTTTAGCTGAATAAAGTATTCTTGGTGAGGTGTTCATTTCATTGAGTTTTTTTTCCACTATATCCCACCATTGTCTTCAGGCTTGGAGGGTTTCCTCTGATAGGTCTGCTATAATTCTAAGGGGTGCTCCTTTGTATGTGATTTTCTTCTTTGACCTTGCTGCTTGCAGTATTGTGTCTCTATCCTCGGCATCCATCATTCTGACTATAATATACCTTAGAGTGTTTTTATTCAGGTCTCTTTTAGCTGGCACCCTTCTGCCTCCTTGGATCTGTATGTCTGCTTTCTTTAACTCTGGGAACTTTTCAGTAATGATTTCTTTGACTGTGGCTTTTTCACTGGGGTTGCCTCCCTGTCTTTCTGGTACTCCCATGATTCTAGTGTTGTTCCTCTTCCCCTAGGTCCTTAGAGCTATTTTGAGGTCTTTTCCCATTGTTTGTTTTTCCCTATGCAATTTCTGTTGCTTATCTTCAAGCTCACTGATTCTGTCTTCAGCTGTAGTCATTCTACTGCTGAGGGCAGCCACTGAGTTTTTAATTTCATCTATCGAATCCTTTATTTGTGACACTTCTTTTTGTAGCTTTTTTATTTCTGCTCTTGTTTCTTCCTGTATTTTCTCAACTATCCATTCTGCTGTTTCTTTCATTTCTTCCTTTAATTTTCTGGTTGTCTCCTCATTGATTCTTTAAGTTCCTTGAACATCCTCAGCATTTCATCTCGAAATTCTTTATCAGAGAGAGCATATTTGTGGGTAAACCCTGTTGAGGATTCAGGACTCTTTTCTTCATCCTCTCCTCGTAGTGGAGATTTATGCTGGTTCTTCATGCTGTTGTGGTTGTCTAGAGGTAAAACTTTGGAATTCACTAGCACTGTTCCCTCTTATCATGGAAAAGGATTATGAATAAGGTCGGTTGATGGTGGTCACCCTTCTCCCTTTCTAGAATCTGTCCTTCCTCTCAGGCATTATTCTGTGGCTTATGACAGGCATCCAGTGAAGCGTTGGAGGAGGTGCTCTTTTATATTGGGCTTGTACAGCTTCTTGCGTACTGGTCTTTTGTTAGAATTGGAGTAGGCTAGTGCATTATTGCTGTATTGTAGTTGAGGCGGCCAGGATTTTTCCACAGAATAAGTGTTAAAGGCTGCGATGTAAGTGGGAAATATAACTGCGGCCACACAGAAGGCCATGCCCACTTTTGAGGAGGCCACGCCCCCAGCCAGTCCCAGGGACACACTGATCTAGGAACCTGCAGAGGTGGGTGGGCGGTCTGGTGGAACTTGGACAGGTGTTCACCAAAGTCTCCTCCAGCTGCCCGGCAGTGGGGTCCCAGCGCGGGAAAAGGGGCACAAACATGGGGTGCGGGAAAGGGATGTGCTCCCCGGCTCCCCAACGAACCTGCAAATCATCTGTTTATAGTAGTTCTTTTTCTTATATTTTTATTTTTCTACTTTATTTAAACATTGTGGTTTACAAAAATTGTTCATAATATAGTTGTTATGGGCTTTTGATGTTTCAGCACCAATCCCACCACCTGACTGACCTTTCCTCTATCATTGTCCTGAATTCTCCCACCCTCCACCACCAACTCTGCACCCTTAACAAACACACAACGATTTGTTTTGTATTATTTATTACAACCAAATGACTAACGGAATTATCAAAAATACTTCACTAGGGGACTGGAGTGACAGCACAGTGGGTAGGGCGATTGCCCTGCATGCAGCCCAACCCAGGTTCAATTCCCAGCATCCCATATGGTCCCCCAAGCACCGCCAGGAGTAATTCCTGAGTGCATGAGCCAGGAGTAACCCCTGTGCATTGCTGGGTGTGACCCAAAAAGAAAAAAATGCTTCACTAAAAGAAACTTTGTGAAAAGTGTTATATCTTATCATCAAATTGTTGTCTTTGTCTGAGGACTTACTGAGCTATTTGTCGCTAGTTGAGCCTCCTGTGTTACTGTTTTTGTTTGAGTTTAGTGGGCTTCTACATTACTTTCTTTTCTAATTTGGTGTACTCCTACTGGGAATTTAGTACTATGGAATTTGGAGGTGTCGCACGGCTGCATATATGGTCATCTGGATCTTCAGATGTAGAACTGGGATGGGTCTGCAGAGATTCTTAGTGAAGTTGTGGAATTAGGCCTTGGTCACTGGCTTGGCCACAGCAGTGGGGTGTGGGTGCAGCCTCAGAGGCTTTGGCAAGGCAAGAAATAGGCCTGCCCTCCTCCTGAGGGTGCCCCAGAGTCTTCAGCCCAGGGGACTGATAGGTCTTTGAATTTCAGCTGCTTTGTTTGCATCTCTTAAGAGATTTTTAGTTCATGAATCTGAAGAGCATGACCAGTGGGTGAGTCGACAAGGTGGTGGATATATATTTTTACTTTATTTTTATTAAATAAAACGAACAGATACCATTGGGCTACGCTAGCACGCAACCGGGATGAATGGAGACGTTACTGGCACCCGCTCGAATAAATCGATGAATAACGGGGATTAAGTGATTAAGTGATTAAGTGATTTTATTAAATTTAAAAGTTGGTCTTTTTCACTTGAACAGAATGGGCTGTGGCAAGACACCTTTTTCTTTGTTAAAAAAATGCAGCTTCTACATCATTAATCATCAGGGAGATGCAGATCAAAATCACAATGAGATACCATCTCACACCTCAGAGACTGGCCCACATTCAAAAGAACAAAAGCAACCGATGCTGGCGCGGATGTGGCGAGAAAGGGACACTCCTTCACTGTTGGTGGGAATGTCGACTGGTTCAGCCCTTCTGGAAAACAGTATGGACGATTCTCAAAAAATTAGAAATTGAGCTCCCATTTGACCCAGCAATATCACTCCTGGGAATATATCCCGAGAGGCAAAAATGTATAGTCGAAGTGACATCTGCACTTGTTTGTTCATTGCAGCACTCTTTACAATAGCCAGAAACTGGAAGAAACCTGAATGCCCAAGAACAGATGACTGGTTAAAGAAACTTTGGTACATCTACACAATGGAGTACTATGTAGCTGTTAGAAAAGATGAAGTCATGAAATTTACATACAAGTGGTACAACATGGAAAGTATCATGCTAAGTGAAATGAGTCAGAAAGAGAGGGATAGACATAGAAAGATTGCATTCATCTGGGGGATATAAAGTAACAAAATATGAGATTAATACCCAAGAATAGCTGAGATCAGCACCAGGAGGATTACTCCATAGCTTAGTGGCCAGTCGGGCATTCTAGAGGAAAGGGCAGCTCAGATAGAGAAGGGAACACCAAATAAAGGGTGTTTGGAGGATCCTCCCAGGAGGGGAGATGCATGTCGAAAGTAGACTATGGACTGAACATGTTTGCCACTCAATGCCTCTTTTGCAGACCACAACACCCAAAAGGAGAGAGAGAACACAGGGGATTGCCCTGCCACAGAGGCAGGGGGCGATGGGGGGATGGGGGTGGGGGGATATTATCCATGGTGGTGGAAAATGGGCACTGGTGGAGGGATGGGTATCTGATCATTGTATAATCAAACCCAAGCACAAAAAATTGTAAATCTACAACTGTACCTCATGGTGTTTCACTAATAAAAAAAAATTTTAAAAAATGCAGCTTGTTTTATTTCTAAATAATCATATAAACCATATTTTATTTTGTACAGACAAAGAAAATTTTTAAGAATACCCCTTTCCTAGCAAAGTTGGAGGTAAAACATACAGAGGTCACGTCTACTTACAGGAAGACCTGTTCATGTAATCACTTTTTCAGTGAGATGACCAGTGATTGCTATGAAGACAGTGATTGCTACAGCTGTTACTGGGCTAGCCTCATCACCTAGCAGTGCTTCTTAAAAGGAGCTCTTAGTACCCAAAACATCTTGGTCACCGAGGGGCTTGTTCAATAAACCATAGAAGATTTAGCTCTTCTCCAAATCTATTGAGTCAAAAACTTTGGGTCAGGGCTGAGCAGCTTATTTAAAAAAAAAAAAATTCATTCAAGTTAATGTACTTTCAATGGTGTTGACATTTATGGTGTTGGTATAAAATTACCTCACCTCTATATAAATTATTTTAATAATCTTAAGCGTGCTAATGGTTTTGCTACTATGTAGAAAACACACTCCTAAAAAGATCACTATCACTGTCACTGTCCTCCCGTTGTTCATTGATTTTTTGCTGGAGCAGGCCCAGCAACATTGTGAAGCTTGTTACTGTGTTTGGCATATTGAATACGTCACAGGTAGTTTGCCAGGCTTTGCCGTGCGGGCAAGATATTCTCGGTAGTTTGCCAGGATCTCTGAGAGGGGTGGAGGAATTGAACTCAGGTCGGCCATGTCGGCCGCATGCAAGGCAAACGCCCTACCCACTGTGCTATGGCTCCAGCCCTCCTAAAAAGATAAACATATTTAACAATAATTTTTAATGATACTAAGCAATCAGTTGTCTAAATATATAAAAAATATAGAAATAATTTACACTTACAAATAGAGATAAGTATGGACATATCTTTTGACTTGTTTTGGGGGGCCATACTAAAATGTGTTCAGGGTTTACTCCTGGTCTGACGTCAGGGAGTTCAGTGCTTGGGAGGCAGTATGTAGTGTTAGGGATCAAATCTAGGCAAACTGCATGCAGGCAAACCCAAAAGTTTTTGACTCAATTGAAAGGATGTACAATCCCTAAAGCCCCAGAATATACATATGCTTATTTTGAACAATTCAAAACTAATAATTCAACTAATAGCAAACCTATACTACAAAATGAAATGTCTTTAAGATATAGGAATGAAAAGTGCAATGGTGATTATTGATTTAATATTTATTGTGACAAAGAACTATAAACAATGGAAATGCCCATCGATAGAAAGTGATGAAGAAGAGATGGTACAGCCCTGCCATGGAATACTATATAGCCACAAACAAGAATAAGTTATATCAATCTCTATTGAATTGGTGGTATACATATGATATAAAGAATGAGAAAGATGTATGATTATTTGTATAAAATAACCACTTTTGTCTCTATCTACATATATCTCTAGTTTACTTCCTTATCATCTATTGCATATGTACTCAGACATCAATATGGAAAGAAGTGTTAGAAAAATACTTATCAAGCTATTAACATTCTTTGCCTTAGAGGAGTAGAGGAAGCGATTAACTTCTTTCTTTAAAAATGTTGAAATATGCTTTCTTTAACTATATCTACATAATTATCATTATTACAATTAATGAATTACAACTGAATTTTTAAAACATACTTCTGTATGTTTTAAGGTAAATTCTGAGCTGCCCTGCCTATGACATCCTTCTTTGTTTTTCAGCACTACTATTGGACTTAATCACTAAATTTTTTTTCTTTATTTCTTTTAAGTACTGGCAGTACTCAGTGCTTATGCCCATCTTGGCACTAGTTACTCTTGTAAGTGCTCAGGGGAGCATATTGTGCTAGAAATCAAACCTGGGCCTCCCACATGCAAAGCGTGTATCAATCCATTGAGATATCTCCATGTGATACCCTGCAAAAGAATCACTTTTTACTTCTTCAGATTTTTGGAGAGAGGGCAAGTTAATTTCTGCTAGTTTATCATCTTAATGTGAAGTTTCTTCCATTACTCTTTCCAGCTACTCTGTCTTTTTTTTTCTCCTTTCTGGTACCTGGAGTGCTATTATCTTCACACTGGGTTTCTAGCTCAAAATATTATTTCTGGGGTATAATTTAAAGAACTGTCCAAAGTTTAAGCACCGTGGTGTAATGCTAACCACAGGATTTGCTTGGTTTGGTTAGATCGGGGGTAGCTCGTGACCAGTTTCTCTCTGAAAAACATCTCCATCCTCTTAAAAGAGATTCATTTGGTGAAGTGAAATCCCAGCAGGCCCAAGAACTCTTCTGCTCTCTGTGGGGGACTCATAAAAAATACTTGCTCTTTCTGTCAGCAGCTGAAACCAGGAGTCAACTGAAATCATTAGTCTACATTTTTTAGCTGGTATCTACTGCCTTAATGTGAGTTAGAATGGCAGATTTATAGCACAAAGTGAGGCAGAAATGAGTTACCAACCCAAATAACTAAAGTATTGGCACAGCATGTACAGAGTTTGAAGGTTGCCTTCCTTCAAGTGGGTGGAAAGAATTTGATGAAGGTGATTAATCAGATGTCCTTCCTGGGCAATGTGATTTGCTACAAAGGAGGAAAAGACTACCTCTCTGGTGCAGATGGAAATTTCTTCTCTGGAGATTTCCCATTCCAAACCAGTAGGGAACTTCTGGGGAACTATGGAGTACCACACTCAGATTCCAGAGAGAAGGCAAGGATCCTTCTTTACAATAACATCAAAGATGATTATTTTTCATATTAAAAGTGTTTTCTTGGGACTGGAGTGATAGTATACTGTGTAGGGTGCTTGTCTTGCACGTGGCCAACCTGGGTTTGATCCTTGGTTCCTCAAGCACAGTCAGGAGTGAACAATCCCTGAGTGCAAACACCAACAGATGTGGTCCCCACAACCAAAAAATAGTGTTTTCTGTTCAAATCAATATTCGGAAATGACCCAAAATACAAACCTGACAGATAAAAGACTTGGAAAGACTAGCCTCGGAGTACCACAAGGTCTAGCCCAAACCCTGCCCTTTCCCCCCAAATAAAGACTGATACATCTTGTAAGGCAGAAACAAGTTGCTCTGTTATTCAAAACCTCAAGGGGATAATATTACATATGGATGCTATTGGCCAATCAGGTCTTTCTTTACCTACGAACTCTCAGCTCTGTGATCATTCTTCCACCTTTGGTGACCTTGGCTCAACACTGTTAACTGCATTTTCCAGTCCCCCAGCCTATTTCTTGTTAGGTCTGTAAATCTAGATGGTATTGAAAGGTAACAAAGGAGAATTGAAGGGCTCATTTAGTCCTACCTCTACATGTCTGAATATCAGTGAGATAGAAATGCTTTGCAGAGGCTCAAGGAATAAGCTCTGTGAAGTTATCATCACAGCTCGAAGTTTGGTTTATACCCAGATGCTTCTGCAGGTTCCATTTCTGGGTTTTCCTGAGAATCACCATTTTGGTCTTTCAGTTTTCCAATATCAGAACAAGCAATTCTCTGACTTTTTAAATCCTCTATGCCATGTCTAATGTGGGTTTTGTTTTTCTAACTGGACTTTACTGTTACAACTCTAAACTCCACTAAAAGTTCTATTTGCTGTTTATCCATCATCTATCAATCTATCATCTATTTATTGCATAACTATCTTCCATATATCCATCCACCTATCCATCATCTGTATATCCACTTAGCTATCTACCCACTTGCCATCAATGTATTTACTTATACTAATTTAATTAATAAGGGTGGAAAGTAATACGTTATTTTTTGGTGAAGAATTTCCAAGTTATATTAGAGATGATTTTCCAGAAAATTCCAAAATAACAAAGCTTGCCTTTGCCTCTTTTTTTTCTAAATTGGTCTCTGTTACTTCATCCTGGGTCCCCAGAATCTCAGATTCCTTCCTTCCAAATCTGTCCCCTTTCCCTGCCCTCTTCTACTCTTAATTGATAACTAGCATATGGAGGCTTATGGAGCTTATGAAGAAAGGAGCAAGGAATAATGCCTTTGGGGGATGAGTACTTTAAAAACAATCTTTTTCAAAGCTTTGGGAAGCTTCCAAAGCTTTTCAAGTTCAAAGGAACTCAGCAAACTGTGACTCTAAGATGACCTGCCAGATTAGCAGAGAATTTCATTGTTCCACCTGATGAAGAAACAGGGTGGATAACACAGTAGTTTTGGGAAGTTCTGCATTTGGAGCTTTAATAGAAGTTACAATGTAATACCGTTTTTTTAGCACAGCCCCCATCCCATCCCAGGTATTGCAAAAGTCAGACAAAGTAGTCTATTTCAGGATATTGAAAATATTTTTCAGGAATAGAGATGAGATGCAAAATACTCCTGCACCCTTGCACTTGATTTTCTTTCTGGTAAGATCAAGAAGGATGTCCATAGACTGGTAGTCTAAGTGCCTGTTGAAATCAAAACCTTCTCTTTGTGTTATTTAATATATTTTTTAAATATAATTAAAATTATTTTTCAGTGTTGGGTATCAAACCCAGCCCACAGGATAGTCACAGCAAGTGTTGTACTGATGAACTACCCCTTGCCTTAAGTTATTTCTTTAAGGTACACAAATTAGAAGGCTTTTGCATGCAGGTAAAAGATAGTCCAACTCAACGTTAAATTAACCAGCAGAATTGCTTCAATATTCAGGAGAAGTGAGGAAATATGATGATACAAAACTTGTATATAAATGATTATAGCAGTTTTATTCATAATAGCCAAAATAGAGGTGATCAATGTCCATCAATTGCTAAAGGGATAAGCACAATGTGACATGTCCAGATAATGAAATATTATTCAGCTACAAAAGGAAAACGATCCTAGTTATCCTAAAATGAGTACAGGTCTTGAAACATTATACCTAGTGCAAGAAGTTACATGACTCTATCCGTATGACATGCCCACAATTGGTAATTCCACAGAGACCAAGAACCATGGTTTCTTAGGGTGTGAGAAACAGGAGAATTGAGAAAAATAGCTGAAAGTTCAAACGAACTTTTTTTTTCATTTTTAAAGTTCCTTTTATTTTTGAACGTGATATGAGGAATGGAGAAATGTTATGCAAGTGACCAACATTTCTAATTAGTTTATGGAGCTTCTTTTGGAGGTGATGGAATGAAAGTTATAAGTGTCATAACAGTGATTTGTGGTGACTCTTACACTGTGAAATACTAAAAGCAATTGCATGGTATACATAAGCAGATATTATATGGGTATGTGCATATTATATGAGTATTACCACACCAAATTACTTAAATAATGAAGGAATTATTTCTTCCATTATCAGAGGTTCAGAATCTGTTCAGTTCAACAGTTGCTTAGTTAGAGGTTTGATCAAGTGCGTAGAGACTAAAGTACTCAACCTTTTCCTGCTCTGCCATCTTGACTTAGCTCATCTCAGATGCCAGAATGTTCTGCTGTTCTATTATTTCAGGAGAGCAGTTCCTCCAGTCTCCCAGATAACCATCCATCTAGCTCATTGACTAGACCTCTGTATTACCAAAGATTTAACCAATCCCCGGCATGTACATCAGTGTGATCACAATTGGTTCAGAGCACCTAGTATAACCCTGAGTGCTAAGGAGGAGAGTAGAATCCTGGGGTGCGCCCAGGGCTCCCCTACTAGGAAGAAGGTGACCTCACTATTAGGGAGGTAGATCAAGTCTCTGCCAAAACAAACAGAGGAATGAAATTTCCTCTTCTCATGAAAGAATGAGCATTCAATCTGAGTTAGTTATGAACTTATATCTATTTGTATCTACTTATGAATCAAATATCGATTCATCTCTTTGTCTATTCTCTATTTACCTCTGATATCTCGCCTACCTCCATACTGATCAGTATGCACAAAAAAATTTAAATGTCTATAATGGAGACTGTTTGTTTTGTTTTGTTTTTGTTTTGGGGGGCCACACCAATAATAGGCAATATTCAGAGTTTACTCCTGGTTCCATGCTCAAAGATGACTTCTAGTGGTGCTCAGGAGACTATATGGTACCCTACCCCATCAGCACCTCAGTCTTCTCTCGGAGGGACATGTGGGTCTGCTACATCTGCCTGGAGCCCACCTTGTCAGCTCCTACAATAGAGCATTTGGGGTCATCATCCAGAAGGTGAATGATCATTAGGAAGTAGTGGGACTTCCATGTCACCCTGTCTTCCCTGCACATTGTAGAGGTGCCTAAGGGATTGTGATGTGGAGGTTAAAGATAATGTAACTCTCCTTAGGATGCCTGGCAATAAAGCATGTTAATGTGTTTTTACTGAAAAGAAAAAATTCTTTTGCATCTTTCGTCAAAGTGACCCAACTTGTGGCGGGGGACGTGTGTGCAGAAACTATGGGGTTGATGTGAAGCAAGTTCAGTCAGCACTGCAGCCTCCAAAGAGTGATACGGGCCCAGCCCTGCAGGAGAAAGTGTTTGCTTTGGGGGTGAAAGGGCTAGGGGGTGGGGGGCTCTGGGCGTGAGGCATACACCCTTGATCTTGGCGTGGCTCAACTCCCTGCTGCAAGTCCAGTACTCGTCTTGCCTTTGCCGACATTGGCAAAGGGTCCCTGGGAGCTGCCTGGTGACATGTGGTTGTGCTTAACTCTCCAGAACTTTGAACCAACCTCAAGCTGCGCCAGTGGGGAGATCAAAGTCCAGAAAGTGTATGTATTTTATAAACGGTGAACTTTTGTGAAGAGACCAAACTCATTTAAACCCAAGCCAAAGGGAGGGTTCTGTTTTGACTGATGCATGAAACAAAGAAAGAAGGTTGTTTCCCCTGTATATTATTTGTTGTTGTTTTTTTTTTCAAGACTGTTTATTAAAGTCCATAGTTTAAAATAAACAGAGAGAACTCTTGTGTTCTTTCTATAAACACACTGGAGTCCTTTGAAGCCAAGGATAATGAGTATGATAGCAGACTGTTTACCCTCCCCTGGGCTCCATGTTTAGTTAGCTGGGTCTTGAAAACTTTAAACCTCTTTCAGCCACCCCTTGAGAGAGATTTCCAGAATTGTCTGTGTTCGAGCTGAGGGAGGTGGACAGGACCTGGGGAGTCAGCATCGGCCTTCAGACTCCACTGCAAGCAAGGTGCTCTGCCCAGCACTGCACGGCCTGCCTTATAAGCTTTCTTCTCAGAATTTTTATCTGGGCCACATCCCCTGAAGTTCTCTGAGCTGCCCACCCAGTCTTCTACCAGAGGCTGACAGAGGATGACATAGAAGCTCTGAGAGTGGGGAGAGGAGCCCTGATTTATGGCACATGAATTTCTGTGACTCTGTAATGTGCCACTTGGCAGGCCAACTAGAGAGAGGACTTTACCCTCAGCCTCCATCTCTGCCTCCCTCTATCCACCCTTCCTTCCTGGGCCTGGGCCCCACAGAATATTTGTTTCAGTCTATGAAACGGTGAAAGGACCATTTTCTTCCCCTGTTCGAAAAAGTTTCTCTCCCTGTTCGAATATCCTCCTTGACCATGAGCCCATTAGTGTCCATTTTCTTTGCTCCACTGGCCCTAGCACCCGGCAGCGCTATTCTGGTCACTTCCTCTGGACAGTTCCTTGAATTGTTTCCTCGCCATTGTATGATTCACAGCCCAGCTTCCTTTCCTCTCCCAGGCAGCTGGGACAATTGGGCCGCCTTCACATTTTCCTTTGGACCCTAATGTATCCTGAAGTCATTTCTGCCTCCTCATGGGACAGGCCAGTGAGCTGTGGGCAGGGTCTGGGATGTTCCGTGATGGGTGTAAAAAGACATTTTGGGGGTGGGGGTGGGAGTTCTGTATAGAGGCTGTCAGAGCTGAGAAGGTTCCCACCAGATTTCAGTGGGGGGGGGAGGAGGGGAACCACATCCTGTCATAAAACTGGAGGCGGGAGCCTCTTCAGGATGATGAGAACTTCGCCCAGCCATGTAAACAATAGCTTTGATTTGGTGGTTTAAAAGGTGGGAGTGTAAGTGGTGCCTGTGGAAAGAACAGAAAGCCCCCAGGGGCAGGTGGCTAAGGGGGGACAGTCCTGAGATGAGATAGTAAAATAACGGTGTCCAGGGAGGCCAGTGCTCAGGACCTGCTGTCCTGGCCTGGTGGCGTTGGATAATGTCAACTTCCCAGGACTGAGAAATCCGGACTCTCCTGAGAAAATGGTCAGATACACCCAAGATGGGTGTTGGTACAGTTCAAGGACCCCCAACTGTTGTTCCAACTGGACAGGACCTGTGGGGATGGAAGGAGAGTATGTAGTCACCACCTGTTAGGTCTTAAATACCTGCTCAGGGCTCTGAGAGGAAGGGCCACACTCACAACGAAGGTCCCTACCATCAGGAGAGGGATGTCACCCGCCCCAATGGTGCCACCCTGCAGCCAGCCAACAGGTTCCGTATCAGTCAGTTCCCAAGATAGTAACAGTCACTGGGAGAGACACCAGTAAGTACACTTAGACTCCATGAGAGCCTTGTGAAGCCCAACTGGACTTCTCTTCTTCTGGCTCAGCATCTACCCCAGAGGTTACATGACTGATTTTTCCTGCTGTCTGTGGAGGAGACTGAGATTAGGGAAGGCCGTTCACAAACAAGCTGAAGCCTGAGTCCTGACTAGACCGCCCCAGGGCCTGGCCCCTAAACTCTTCTCATCTTGCTTCACAGAAAGTCGGTGTCTGGGGCATGTTTTCCTAGAACTAATAGCAAGACCCTCTTCCCAGGCACAGCCACTCAGGAAGGGGTTTGGGGAGAGAGCTGAGCTGAGCCCCACCCTGTCTCAGCCCTGCAGGCCTGTCTCTGAGAACAGCCGCCATCACTGGCTAGAGCCCTCCTGCCTCTGTGTGCTCACGGCCATACCCGCCTCCCATTTGGGGGGATGGTTCTCTTCTCCCTCTGCAGGCTCATACCCTCCTTCCTCTGAAGCCTCTGATCCCTTAGGGTGGAGCAGGCAGCTTCTCACTTCCTTGCGGCCTTTAGACTGAGCTCAAGCCTAATTCCTCATGGTCAAATTTTGCTGTTCCCAGACAAGCTCGTTTGGCATTTCTCTCTACTTTCTGGCCCTGAGGGTCACTGCTGAAGAAGATAGGGGACAGAGGACCCGTCTTCATGCCACTTGGTCCCAGGGAACCCAAGGAGCCTAGCTCTAGGCCCCCTCTTCCTGTCCCAGGGGCCTGAGCTTCTCTCAGGACTGTAGGGGTGAAATCTCCACATCCCTCGCCTAGAATCCAGCCTCGTTTCCATGGCTCTATTCATTGTCCTCTGTTCATGAGTGATGAATATGGTAATTCCCAGCATGGAGGGAGGACAGAGGGTGAGTCAAGGCCTTAGCTCTGTCACCTACTGGGCACTCTGGGAAAGCAACTGACCTGTCAAGCTTCCGCTTCCTCATCTGCACAATGGGGATAGTATAGAAATTGCCTCCTGGGGCCCTTTGGGGGAGTAAATGAGTTAACATATGCAAAATGCTTAGAACAATGCTTGGCACGAATGATCCCAACCCAGGGGTTTGCTATTCATATTATGGGGCCTGGGTTACCTCACTCCTTCTGAGGGTCCTAAGATTGTGTGGTAACTAACAATGGGTGACCCGGTCACCAAACCAAAATAAACTGTATTCTGCTAGTTCCCACCATCTCAAAGCCATCAGAGTCCCAACATGGTGCTTGGCTCCATGAGCCTCAGCTGGTCCTTAACCTCAGTTGACCCAGAGAACACTAGGCAGGGTCCTGGGGTCTGAAGCAGGTATGTGGCCCTCCAAAGGGGGAGGGGGTGGGGGAACTTTTGAGCAAGGACATAGTCTAGTCCTTAAAATTCCTAAAAGTTCCTATGTAGCTTTGGACAAATCAGACAGTGATTCCACCCATACATTAAGTTCTCGAAGCAGCATAATCAATGCCCAGTATAGCCAGCGATTAATATGAAAATAAATGGTAAAAATTAGAGAGAGGAGTGCTTGCTTACAACCATGTTGAACACAAAATAATTGGGAATTTCCAAGTAAGAAGTCAATGCCACAGACAGAAAAAGGAACGCTATGGGACACATAGTGTCTTTTGGGTTTATGGATGAGAGATGGTCCCCACCAGTGCTCAGGGGAACAGGTGTCCTGCAGGTGCTATTTGTCTCGGCTGTGCGAACCAGCAATGTGGTGCTGTTTGGGACCCAGTAGTGCTCAGAGGCCATCAGAGCCACACCTCATGGCCCTGGTAACCCTCAGGGAACCCTGCAGTGCTGATCAAACTTGGGGCAATTGCTCCAGTGCCCTGAGCTCTCTTACCAGTCCAAGAGTAATTTCTTAAGTATCACCATCAAGGTCCTGGTGATGACTGTTTGGAGATCATGATTGGGAGGCTTGTGCCCCTGGTCTGTGCTTTACTTGCTTGTGGCAAAGGGTATTTTGGCTCTGCTGCCTGCCTGGATTGGCACAGTGGCTCTGCGCCCAGGAGGGGTCTGACTGGGACAGGTGGCCAGGACCTATCCCATGCAGATCCCTTGACCTGTGTTCTTCAGCCCATGTCCCAGAGATTGAGGGGTAAGCTGTCCAGAGAGCTGGGTGACTCAAAAGCCCAAGGGGAGGAAATGCAAGCCCTGTCTCTCCAGTGGTGACGGGAGATCAGTGTTCATTCACAGCCGTCAGTACTTCCTCACAGTCTGGTAAAAGTCAGGAGAGCAGGCCCATGTGCAAGGGCCCCTGGCTCCATCCTTGGTATCCCACAAGCCCCAAGCACTGCAAGAGGTGGCCTCTGGGCACCACAGGCTGTAACCCCTCCCAGAGGGTTGCTCTGCATGCACCTGCAGACAGTGTATACTGGACACTTCCACTGCAGGAAGTGGCCTGGACATTTCTGAGGGCTGTGCAGTCTCAGGAGTTGCCACTGTGATAGTGCTATGTCTGGCACTTCATTCCCAGGAGCCCAGCAGAGGAAGAAGCTGGGTGGCACACAGGATGGCAGTTGGCACAGGCATATGTATGTGTAGCTGCTGCACCATCCATCTTTCTGGGGAGTGGACTGGGGTGTGAAGACTGTAACCACACTGGACAGCTGCTCTGGCCCCCACCCATTGCAGAAAGGTCAGTGTAAATCACTTCCTGTAACCATCTTTCTCCAGGGGAGGCCCGCCTTGGGGGTCACACTCAGGCTTCTGTTGTTCTCACCATAGTCTTCCATGAAGCTCTTCTCTTCCAGAAGAGTCCAATGAGCTCATTCCTCCTCTGATACCAGTTCCTGAAAACACTTGGGATTTCCTCCAGACCAGTGAGGGCCAAGAAGGCCACAGAGGAAAAATGTAGCGTTCAGGGGTCCAGGAGTGGGAATGTAGGTGGGTTCTAACTCACAGACCTATGTGCACATGCGCAGAGCAAGGCCCGCAATGTGCTGCGTGGGGGCTCCTCCGCGGTGCCGGTTCTTCTCACCGACGAAGAAAAGATGAACAATGCCCAGGTCCCTCCCTCTTGCCGCCCTCGCTGAGCATTGCTGAGTCTCATGCAAGCAGGAAGTTTGCTTTTCATGGTGGCTGCACTGCAGACTTCCACCAACAGCTCCTCAGCACGTGGGCTGGAGGGAAGAAGGGGCAATTTCCTAGTGAAAGCCTGGCCTGACGCTGACAGCCCTCAGCCTGGGGCTGGCCAGGCCCTATCCAGCTCATGGTGGCCCTTGGAGCAGCTGGCAGTTCTGGTCTTTGCCAGTGCTTGGCCTTGGCAGGAGGCTGGTATTTCTTGAGTCACAGGGCCCACCTCCCCAGCACCAGCAGTCTGGAATCCAGAGAGAAGCCAGGCAGCTGGGCGCGGGTGTCAGCTTACAGCGCCCGGTCTGCGGGACCGTTCCCGGGGCTCTGCGAGGCATGAGTGCAAACATTCCATTTCTTCCCTTCTCCTGTCTGTCCAGCCCTGCCAGGATTCCTGTCTGAATTCCTCTTCATTAATAGTAATGGGCTCCCCACCCGGAAGTTTCGAGGCGCTCATGGCAGCGGAGAAGGATTGTTTTTGCAGGAGGGACCCCGATGGATTTTCCGTTCCTGTTTTTCCATAATATGTACCGAAACCAGCCTTTCATTGAAAGCAGATGGCGGCGAACGTGTCCCCCGATGTGCAAAGGCAGACGCCGGACTGGGCTGCCTCTGATGTGTCTGCCTTCTGGGCCACCCTGGCACGGATCGGGGCCAGGACCCCGAGGCCGCGGGAGTCTGCAGCTGAGCGCACGAAGGAGGACAGACACAGGGCGTGCCTGGATGAGTGGGATGAAGGAAAACAGAAACGGTGGGCGGGGCGGAAGGGGGGCTTCGGATGGGTGGAGATGAAGAGAGAAAAGAAGCCAGAAAAAAAGTGGAGGGAGGGCAAACTCCGGCCTCCTCCAGGCTTCTGCTCCACAGGCCCGAGGCTTTGGGCATCAGATTCTGGAGTGATAGGAGCCTCCAGCAGCTGGGGAAATTGGTACCAAAGGAAATTAGTACCAAACACTCCCGCCCAGAGCGCAGGACCGGACCCACGGCAGAAGCTCTCCTGCCTTTCGTTTCTCCGGAGCTTGAACCTCCTGTCTCTGACTCTAAAGTAATCGGACAGCGCTGGATGAAACCCGGAAAGGAGACAGAGGACAGCTGCATGACACTTGCTTCGCAGGTGGCCCACGCAGGCGTGATTCCCGGCACCCCAGATGGTCCCCCTGAGCATCACCAAGCGTGATCCCTGAGCACAGAGCCAGAAGTCAGCCTTGAGCACTGCTGCGTGTGGCCCCTGAACAAAAAAAAAAAGGGAACCTGCCGTTTCCCAGGTAACCTGACACAAACTCATCACCCAGCCTCACCCACAGGCCAAGGCCTTGGGACAACTTGGGGTCCAAAGGTCCCCGCTGGAGCCCACTGGAGCCCTACAGCCTCAGGGGGTCCCAGTGTAAAGCTGCTGCTCTCTCTGAAGATCGTGGTGGCCGGGGCGGAAGCACGTGGCCTTGAGGGGGGAAAACACCCAGCTCAGGAGGCAGCCGTGGCCTGTCCAGGTCCCCAGTCCTGACCTACACCTCAATGCGACTGTTTCCGGAGTCACATTGAGGTGTAGGTCACCACCAAGCACCCAGGTTCTCAGGCACATGTGCACAATAGCCCTTCCTGTGGGCAACTGTGCTGTGTGGGGTTTGGGCTTGAGTTTACCCCATCGAAGGATAACTCTATTCCAGGGTGACATGGTAAGCCAGATCTGCCCCTTTATTTATTTTATTGATTTTGGGTGGCTACGTCCTGAGGGCGCTCAGGGGCTACTCTCTGTGGGGTACTTGCATTTGCTCCCAGCTGCGTTGGGGTTGGGTGGGTGGGTGGGGTTGGGAGCTGGAAACCATGTGGCTCCAGGAATCAGATCTGAGCCTCCTGCATGTAAAGGTGATCTATCCCTTTGAGCTACCTCTCCATCTCCTCAATTTATCTTGAGTGGGTGATTGAGGTACATCCTGAGAGAAAACTTACCCTAAATAAGGAGGAAAATTGGAAACGACACCACTAACCTAGAGACAAAAGCAGGTGTGTGTGTGTGTGTGTGTGTGTGTGTGTGTGTGTGTGTGTGGGATATGTCTTTAATATGCCTTTAGCTACCTGGTTTTTACCAGGTTGCCTCAAGATCAGCTGTTGGTAGGCTGTGTCCCCTTGGGAGTGGGCGCTGGAGTACATTCACATAAGCTGCCTTCCTCACCAACCCAGCACAACAGAAAACACTCTGGTTTCTCCAGGGGTAGTGTTGGAGGAAACTACCAGGAAGAGCTAGCCCACCAGTGGGAAAAGGGGTACAGAGGGAAGGAAGTAGGGAAGGAAAGGAGCAACCAATGACCACCAGTAAAGCACAGAGGCTTGGTTGATGCCAGTGTGCTTCTGCAGCTCCCAGAATAGAGGCAGACAGCCAGGGCTTGCACCACCAAAGGCCAGATGACAAGGCTGAGTGGACACAGATCCCCCAGAGTGCCTTGGGGTGTACCCATTTTTTTTTTCTGAACAGTTAGTCTGCACTTGGGCTAGACACAGTCAGTTACAAGCATCTTCATGGTCCAGACCATCATCCCTGCCTGCAGTGACTACTTCACTCATCCTATGGATTACCCTTAATTTAGGAAACAGCCTGAATTAGGGACCTCATCCTTTTAGAGGGGTGGATGGAAAACTCCAATTCAGAAGAACACTGGGCTTCTGGGCACAGAACCTGCACTGGTGCAGCACAGGAAGTGGGAGCAGGAGGAGCTGTTTGTGAGGAAGACCCAGAAGGCCGGCCAGGGGGCTCAGGAAGGCATGTGTGCTGGAAATATCCCTGCCCCCGCATTCCCAGAGTTTTAGCACTGAGGCTCCTTTCTCCGGGGCTGAGGGTTCCCTGCTCTGAAGTCCTGTGCTTCCTGCCTAACATCCTGATTCCACTCTTTACGCAGTGTCTTTTTTTCCCACTTGGCTTTTAGCTATTTTTTAATTAAAATTATTTTTATCAGACATCATGATTTACAAAGTTATTCATCAGAGAGTTTTAGGCAAATTATGTTCCAGCACCAGTCCCACGACCTGTCCTCAGATGAGCTCTCACAGACCCCAGATCAGGTGGGGTTCCAAGTCCTGGGCTACCAAGGGGTTCAGGGAAAGACACTTCATTCTACTCTCAGCAGTTGTGTCTGCAAAGGCCCTTGATGGAACAGAAAAGCACCAGTGAACAGGTGTAGGTTCTGCAAAGCAGGGAGGGTGTAGTTGGCCTTAACCTTGAAATTCCTGGTGAGGCTGGTCTCTGCTCATGGGCATTTTTGTCCTCTGATACAGACTGATCTTGCTGTTTTAGGCTCTAAAACCTTGTGACTTCACTCTCCTAAAGAAAGGCAATAATAGTGCATCTACAGAACATTTGCTATGTGTTAGAGCAAGTACACACACTCTTCCCAAGATAGCTGGAGATAGGCGCTTCGTACCTTCACTTCGCTGATAATTAGAGGACTGGAGAAGTTCAGAACTGTCTTAATCAGAACCACTTGCCAGTGTCAGAGCCAGGACTAACCCAGGGCTGTCTGACTACAAAGAGTGAACTGAACCAGAGGTTGGAGGAGGCTGTGCCTTACCCCCTCACCCCATGGCACCGCCCCCCTTTCCCTGGGCTCTGTGAACCATTTGTGTTAGGGGGACACCCAAATCCACCTTCTGGGAGCTGAGCCACAGTCGACTGACTTGCAGGGTTGGCTGCTGGGCTTGTTCCATCTAGGAAATCCTGTTCCCACTGTTTGCCAGGCAGGGATTTGTGGGGCCCACACTTGAACCTGGGACATATTTTAGTCCAGGAACTTCATATCATGGGAAACTACTGTCCCTTTCCTGATAAGTGTAAAGGCATTCAGGCCAAAGCAGCAGGTTAGGGTCATGTGATTTGACTGACCCACTAGAAAATGTCTTAGTCTCATGCTTTGCACAGACCCACTAGAAAATGTCTTAGTCTCATGCTTTGCACAGTCCACTTACCTCTTGGGGCCTCACTTTTTGCTAAAAAAATTGAAGATCTTGGACTGCGCAGTTGGTCAAATTCTGCACAGCTCTAAACATTGGATGATTTCATCACAAAACTTCACGCTATTTTTATTCCTGCACTTCCCTGCCCTCCTTATAGTGAATTGGGCATCAAACAGCAGGATGGAAATGCCCCAACATCTGGAAGGTGACTGATGATACTAGTTTCCTTCTCTGTTCACCTTTGGTTGTTAGGATCTAATAGAAACTAGGTAAGATGCTACCTTTCAGAGGATTGGGGTAGTGATTGTACTGACGTAAACTACGTAATTATACTTGATAACCAAGAGGTTTGGAATAGTGATGTAATTAAAGAAGCACCTGGTTTCACCACCCTGCTTCAGAGAAAGCAGTGAACACAAGTGAAGCCTCAGATATCCCTTTCCTGTAGCTGATTTCTCCTCTCTTCTTCAAAGTGACCCCTCTTGGAAATTTTATCTCAATCTCTCATGCCCTCTGACTTTGCTATCTGCACAGGGATACAGAATCTGCACAGGTGTGAGTGTCACACAAAGGATATCACAATGCATGCACCAACTTATTATACTTCCTTCCTGTCTCCATTTTTACATGTGCATTTTACTAGACTAATTAATTTCCACTGCTCTCTGTTAGTTTGTCATGTGGACCGATCACAATTAAATATGATCTCCTTTTGGGAACTTTTAGGGTGCTGCCCTTCTTTTGTGTTCTGAGCACATTTAAGGCAGGTTAGGTTGGTCAGTGAGACAGTGTGGGCAGAAGGCACTTGCTTGGCTTGCAGCTGACCTGGTTTGATCCCTGGCACTATATATAGTCCTCTGAGCACCTTTATGGGTCACTTATGAGCATAGAACCCGGAGCAGCTCCTGAGTACTGTTGGATAATAGCCTGGTCCTCCCTCTACCCTCCCCCGCCCCCATCCAAATGTAGGTTAGGTTAATCTATAATGTTTGGTAGATCAGGTGCATTTTCAACTCGTGATATTTTCAATGTATGATTTTTTTCAAGATGTAATTCCATCAAGATCAAGGAAGATCTGTATTTCTAAATTGTTTTTGAGGGTGGCTTGCCAGGTGCCCTCCTATTAGCAATGTATGATTCTTCACTTCCCATAACGTTTGTTTTGGCACCTTCAGAGTTCCTTTCAAAAACAACAACACTTTTTGTTAATAAGTAAAGTTTTCAAGTGCTTCAAAAAATTCAACCAATATAAAAATAAAATATGACAATTCTTTGACCCTGGCAACCAGAAATTCAGTTCTAAGTTGCACATTCACTCTGCCTCTCATATTCTTCCAAGTCACAGTGTTTACAAGTCCAGGTGTTCCTGTAGGTGCAGCCTTTTAAATTGTTTTTTTTATCGATTCAGTCATTGTCTCATTAACATCCTCTCAACATCCTTTCACCTGACAATATTCCTTAGAGATCATCTGCATCAAGACACAGAGCCCCTGCATTCTTTTATGTCACTGAAATCTTTCTTTGCTACTTGGCTTTTTCTTAAATTAAAAGAATAAATTATTTTGTGAAACATTGCATACATAATAGAAGAGAAAATCTTTGTGTAAAGAGAGAGAGAAAAATACACTTCTACATGCTTCTCTCTTGACTCAGAAGAATTATGTAAGCATTTTACAATCCTTCTTTGCTCCTCTTTTTATTTTTTGGTCCTCTTTCTAATGGTATTCCCTTCCCCCACCACCATAATTCTATTAACTATTATTTTGCTTTTCTTCATAGATTTAGTCTCCATGTATTTATCTTTCAAAGTGTTCATTGCTAAGTTTTATCTGAGTAACTTTAACTGAATTAGAAAAAGCTAAACTGCCCATAGATTCCCAAGAGAAGATAATTCAATAAAATCTTGGAGTTTAGATTTCCTGGGTGGCTAGAATGAGTCCCTTCTGGAAAGATCAGGGAACAAGGTCATTTTGAGACCTGGTAAGAGAGAGTTTGAGTCCTGACAGTGATGTAATCAGGCGAGCAGATGGCTCAGAGCTTCCTGAGCACAAACTCTCCACAGCCTACCATCCGCTCCCAGGAGTAGGTTGAGGGCAAACATTTATGTGGAGTGAAATGAGGAGTTTTAGCTAATCCAAGCTGCAAGTTGTCAAGAAGAAAAATGTGAGTTTACCAGTACCTGGTCAAAAGTTGAATGAGTTCTGTTGGCTCCCCTACCAAGCCCTTGGTCTGGAAAAATGTCAGTGGTGATGTTGTTGTTGATGTGGCACACCCCCACAATCACAGTGCCCCCTTGGCATTGTGTTTCCTTGGTCATCCCCTCACCAACCCAGAGAGGGGATGTCCTTTGCCTTGTCTTGCATATGGCTTTCCTTTTGCTCTTGTTTACACTCTTATTGGATGACTTATAGCTTCCAAATAAAGTATAGGAGAAAAATTTTTGTGAGACTTTGCATGTTTTACAAGTTCAGTTTTACCCACATACTCAATTAATAGTTCTAAATAATATAGAAAAATAGGTCAGATATAATTTTTGGGGTAGAATATAGTCATACTTACTGTATATCCTTTAGGAAGTTTAAAGCCATGATTATTGATCCTTATCTTTTTCTTTCTTTTTCTTTTTTAAACTAGTTGGATATTCCTAGAACTTGAAATTTTCACAGGCTTACTTTTGTGACCCTGATGGGCTTTCATAATTTTATCTCATCTTTTTGTTCTGAGAGTATTTTTGAATCGTTTCATTAGTGATTTCCTCACCCTTCTCCATCTTTTTGTGTTACTGACTACTTTTAGGTAGATGTCCTCAAATTTACTTTCCATTGAGTTTGTTGCCTTTGAAACATATTTTGAATTTATAATACCTTCTTTTTGATCTCCGAATTATGTAGATGATTCTTTTTTCAAAGAAAAATATTCTCTTTTGTGCCATGGGTAAACCAATTCTCTTGAGTCCAAGGAGAGAGAGAGAGAGAGAGAGAGAGAGAGAGAGAGAGAAAGAAAGAGAGAGAGAGAGAGAGTGTGTGTGTGTGTGTGTGTGTGTGTGTGTGTACTGGCACAACCAAAGATTGGAGATAAAAAGACAGACAATAAGTTCTGAGATCATGATTGGGCTTCTTGATTTCCAAACTAAAATGTAATCTAACTGGACCATTTGTTGTAGGACCCCTAAGGTCAGTATCTTAAGCTCTTTCCTTCTCGGCCATAATAGCATTTTAATCTCCTGGTTGAAAGGGAAGGGCCTGGCTGCCAGTGTTCTGGGAGTGGAATGTAAGAGAAGCTCTGGATATCTCAACTTTAAGCAATCCAACTCTCTCTCTCTCTACCCACAACTCTTCTGTTTCACGCTCATCAGAGAGACATGGAAGAAGACCAGGGGTAGGGGTTTTCAGGCTGGATTATTTTGGGAACAGCTTGCACCCAAAAGATGATTTTATCATTCTCTTTGCTCCCAATTCTAGTGCTCTCAGCTTTGAGAAGTCTGGATTTCCCGTACTTTCCTTTCTGCTTTCAAACTGCAAATCCTGTTTGGAGCTTATCTTTTCCTTGTTTTCTTTATCAAATACAGGCAATAAAAGCAAACTCGTGGCACCCACATTGATACTTTGTTTTCCTACTTCTTAACTAAAAGCACACGTTCATTTCGACTATTTTTCTTGTTGGAGGCAACAGCATGTTTCAGGGTTATATGCTATAGATCAGGGTTTCTGCCAGATCATCACCACATTTCTGGTTCTGATAGCTGCATCCATCAGCATAAACTAAATTATGTTACAATAATAAATGACTTCCATAATCCAAGTTACCTCCAACATCAAATATTTATTTCTCAATCATATACATGTCAGTAGTATATCGACTCTCACTTTATTCTGTGCTCTGTGACACAAGCTGAGGGCGAGTGTCTATCATAGTCTTATGGCAAAGGGAACAAAGCAATGGCAGAACCTTGCTCTGGGCTTCAAACATCTGTTCAGATTAATTCTTTCATTCAAAGGAAGTCACACAGTGAACCCTGACTTTCTAGGGCAACGAGTTTACTCTTCCCACCAGGAGGGGCCAAGGAGGGTAGCAGACCCATGTTTCTTTCATGCTTTAATGTTCTGAAAAAGTAAGATGCTATTGTCCAAGACCTCTGTCCTTACAATCCCTGTCTCTTCAATAGGTGCATGGTTTTGATCTCCCAAAGATACTTTTCATTCCCTTACAGGTACACAGCCTGAGCTCTTAACCTACAATGGTTATTCCCAAAATGATCACTCCAAGCAAGGCACCAGCCTGTCCTTAAGCTTCTCTGTTGGAGATACCCACTCTAGCTGCTGGATGACACTTGGGAAGGGGTTAGATGTAGTTCATAGCCTTGTAAGTCTGGGTGTAGCCTGGTTCCACTCCTTGGTTCCCACGAGAGCCCTGTTTCTCTTATTACTCATTTATGTACTTGTTCTCTCTTCTTTCTCACAAGAGTCCTTTACTGTTTGGTATTGGAAGAGGAGAGGACGAAGAAGCCTCACTGTGCTAAGTATCTAGCTGCCAAGCATGAATCTCTGACCTGAGACCAAATTAAAGGCTCACCCTGATGCTTGCTATGACTGTGGGGGTTTCTTTTTTATTTTGTTTTGGGTTGGAGGGTGGGACATATACAATGGAACTTGGAGATTATTCTAGACTCTGTGCTTGGGGGTGGTTCTTGGGGACTATGCAGTGCTGGAGATTGTGCTATTCAAAATACGTGCTCAGCCGTCATTGGCCTTATTGGGGGAATTTTTTTTTAAATGAATCACTGTGAGATACAGTTGCAAAGCTTCATGTTTGAGTTTCAGTCATACAATGATTGAACACCCATCCCTCCCCCAGTGTACATTTTCCGCCACCAAACCCCAGTATCCCTTCTGTATCCCCCATCCCACCCTACCCCTGCCTCTATGTCAGAGTATTTCCTTCTCACTCTCTATTTATTTCGGAGTATCATGGTTTGCAATACAGATACTGAGAGGCCATCATGTTTAGTCCTTTATCTATGTTCAGCACACATCTCCCATCCTGAGAAATCCCTCCAAACACCAATGGCTTAGAGATCCCTTCTCTATCCTAGCTGCCTTCTCCTTGTGGGGGAAATTTTTAAGCTGAGCACTACTGACTTGCCCATTTGGATCATTCTTCATTTTATTTGAATTGAGAAATTATAGCTCATGTGTATTCTCAAAAAAAAAAGAAAGAAAAGAAAAGGTTGCTTCTTGAGGGAATTTAAGAGATTAGGTTCCAGCAAGCTGAAAAATCAAATGCAAGTCTTGTTTCCAAATATTCTATATTTGAACATAAGGCAGGTATTGGATTCTTCCTGTTCTCTTGCTGCTGACTGAGCATAAATTAATTTAGTTTACATTTTTAGGAACAATAATTAGCTCATGATTCATGCTGAAGAATATGTTCCTATCTCTTCTGCTCTGTATGGGTTTATTTTAGTTTCCTCATTGTTTATATTAAAAGTTCCAACATTCATTGGCTTTGCTAAATCTGCAAAAAAAAATTCAGAATCTAAACAAACAGCACCTTTCTCTGGGTCTATCCTATGCAGACTATTTATTTTCATCTGAAAGTGACCAGCATCAATTTATGCATTTGTTCCAGATGTTACACCCCAAAAGCTAACCCCCTATCTTATGGGTACCAGTGTCACCTGGATGTCCTAGAGAGAGGGCTGAAGTCTCCTCCTCCTGCTGGGGAAATGAAGCCTTGAAGTTGAATATGTGTGGCCTCTCGGATTATCTCTCCAGCATTGATTCCCAAATAGGTCTCAACTGTTGATGCAAATGTACTTACTGCATTGTGTTGCTTGTAGAAGTGTCAGGGAGAGCTTTGGAATTGGGGCTTATAGGGAAGGAACTCATCAACTTGATCTAGGAAGAAGAGTCTGATGACTATGAAGGATAAACCCTTCTGCTGGGTGCACCTGGAATTGTTCTGTTCTCTATCCATCCCTGCCACCACCTTGAGCTCAGAAATGGCACAGAACTGTCTTTGATCAGGTGCACAATTTGCCACAAGTTGTTCTGATGCAAAATTAGGCTGGTCCCTGAGATTTGGGCCCCCTGCAGGAAGTGGGTCGACTTGGTAAACACTGGCTATAAAGTGTGAGAAAAGTGACGGCTTTGTTATGTTAAGCCACTGAGAGTCTGCAGCTATTGCCAACTAAGGTTGAACCCAGGCAACCTTGGCCAGTATAATTACATGGTGACCAAAGAACCAAATCTTTTCTAACATTGACATAAAATCCAAGAGCAAATCAGAGACTATTTGCATTTTATAGCATTAGAAATAAATGAAGGAACTCTAGAGATTGTACAAGAGTTAAGGTGTATGCTTTGCATGTGGCCAACCTCAGTTTGATTTCTAGCATCCATGGTCTCCTGACTATTGAACATGGCTGCGTATAGCCCTGGAAGCACTGAATCACTTTGGTACTAGGGTGGCTCAGGTGACCTTCAAATTGCAGGGTCCGAGCAGTATCACATCCGTCAGGCCTTGCATTGAACCACAGATCCAGTTGTCTGAGATTAGACAGGGTACTGGCTGAGTACCTGGGCACAGCTTGGAAGATTCCCCCAAAGCCCACCCCACAAAAAAAATTTAAAGTTCTAAAAAGTAAGATTCAGCATTTACACAGAACAGAGGGGAAGTGTAAGAGAAGACATTTGCAACTTTGGTTTCAAGGCCCATCTCTCAAGTGACTGACTACAGTTCCCAGATAAACCATTCACTCAATCTCAACCTCTCACATGCTCAAAGAATTTGCTCATAGCGAGAGGGAAAAGACAAAAAAAGAGTTTGCTCACAGGACAGCAATATGCCTCAGAGTTAGAGCAAATATGTGTGAATCCCTGCATCTGATCCCTGGCATACCACACACACACACACACACACACACACACACACACACACACAGAGAGAGAACTGCTCAAATACATTTTTCTCATTGATATTTCTTTGGTAACTGTTAAAAATACAGTTCTCAGGCTGGAGCTATAGTACAGAGGTAAGATGCTTGCCTTGCATGCAGGGAACCCAGATTTGATCTGTGGTATCCCATATTGTTACCTGAACACAGAGCCACAAGTAAACCTGGTGTAGACTACTGTGTGGCCCAAAAAAACAAAATAGATAGAGACAGAAAGAGACAGAGAGAGAGTTTGTTTTTCTCATATCCCTTCTCCTTTTTCTTGCCTTAGTTTTTCAGTCTGTACTATGAAGCCACACTCTGCTGTATTTTTCTTATCACACACTTTATTGTGTCCAGTGGCTTGTTTGCTTATTTATTTATTATCTGTCTCAATCCATTAGAAGGTAAACTCTTTATGGGTAGAGATTTTTTTTTATATCTCTGTATTTTGCTTACTAATATAATTTTCAGTTTGCAGAAAAGGTTAAGCACCCAAGTAGATGTCAAACTGATTAATAAATTCTGTTAAGTAAAAGTAATACACAACAGTGTGAGTTTCTTTTTACCTCTTACATAAAAAGGATTCCCCCACATTTTACATAATCTAGACTACTGGAAATTTTTTTGCATGGGCAAATGATTTCTTCCAGAAAAAAATTGCAAAAGAAGTAAAACAGAATCTGTAGATTAAGAGACACTAAAAAAATCCACTAACAATTGTATCTTTTTTGGATCTTGATTCAAAGAAACAGATTGAAAAATGATGGAATTCATGAGGCAATTGAAAATGCTACTAATTGTATATTAAGAAATTAATTGCTTATTTGATATTACGTCTTCATCTTGTAGATAAACACACAGAAACATTTCTCGATGAATGACTTTGATGTCTGAGGTGGCAATGAGGTGTGACTAAAAGAAGATTGATCTCGAGTATGTTAGTATTCCTTGGAGCAGGAGTATAGGAACATCAGAGTTCTATTAGATCATTCTATATACTTTGTAACATGATTCACAGCAAGAAGATGATAAAAGAATACAACCAGGTTTATATATGCATGTGTGTGTGTATGTGCGTGTGTGTGTGTATACATAAACTACTTCTAGGGGGATCACTCAGAAACTCATGGATTGCTTGTCTATGAGGAGGAAAATTGGTAGCAGAGGGTGGAAGGGAATTTGTTTTCTTAGTAAATCTCTATTCAGATTTCAAATTTAGAACTCTGTGCTGTACTATTTATTCAAGCATTTAAATTAGAAAAAACCAGCAGTAAATCCAGGCTTGGTGTCAGGCAGCGTGAGGTGGTGCTGTAGCTCTGTATTTATTTGGAGGGCAATCTCAGACAAATTATTCAATATTCTGAAGCTTGAATTAACTTACACTAAAATGGGATATCAGTTTCTTCTGGGGATGAAAAATGCAGACTACATATAGCATAAATTAGCCAAGACATAAGCTTTTAAACGGTAGCTCTTTTATTCTGACCAATTTTGAATGAGGGCAGGTGGGTACCTAAGACAGTAAATGGAGAGATTTCTCCAACTTGAATCCAGGGCTCAGAGTTAGAGAGAGATGTGGGTCTGGTTTTGGTGTTCACTTGGCCTTGCCTTGATTAGTATCAGCTGCATATGCGTAGCCAGACTGTTATTTATCTTAGAGAAGATGACTTTGGAGCCTATCTGATTTTCATCTGCCTTTGTTTTAAACTTGTGGTTTGAGGGCTACCTCAGGAATTGGAAAGTGCAGAGGCCCCCTGAATCTTGGGGTGTTTCTGCCACAAGAAGTTCTTACCTCTCTAAACACAGAAGCATCTTCATCAAGAAAGTAAAAGGAGTGGGGGCCGAATGACTGGCCAAGACCTCTGACTCAAACATAGTGCCATGAAGGATCCCTTTTACTTCCAAGAAAGATGAAGAAGTCTGTTTCCAAAGATTTACAGGGGACTTTGATTTCATTCATTCATTCATTTATATGTTAATCCTTAGTCTAGATGTTGGGAGTATAGCAAGGAACACAATATAAAAGTAGTCTGCTCTTATAAAATTTCTAGTAGCAGAAAATAAACAACAGACAAGTGAACTAACCATCAACCAATAATGATGGTCAGGTCAACCATTAGAATTAAAAAAAAAAACATTCCTGATGATCAGGTCAACTATTAGAATTTAAAAATATATATACAAGTGGCATAAAGAAGAGTAGAGAGATTAGGAAAGTGCTCCTTGTAAAGGAGGATGGAGGAAGTGAGACTTTAAAGAAAGGCACCAGATTCACAAAGATAAGGGAGAAGTAGACAAAATGAAATTTAATGCAAAATAAATAAATGGATTTTAGACTCAATTTCTCTGTGTTTCCAACTGACACAGTGAGAACCCTCCGTAGTCTCCAACTAACCCCCCAAACCTCCAGAAGCGTTACATTAGAGACTGCTCATTCTTTTTTCTTTTGGGGTTTTGGGTTATACCTGAGGTGCTCAGGGCTTACTCTTGACTCTGTGCTCAGGATCACTCCTACCGAGGCTCAGGGAACCGTAAGTGATTCTGGGAATCAAACCTGGCTTGTGCAAAACAAGCTCCCTACCTGCTGGGCTATCACTCTGGCCCCTGAGATAGCTTGTTTCTTGAATAAAAATATAATCCTAGGGTTATTTTATACTTGTCAGTGATTTGACATACAAAAATAGAATCAATATAGGGGAGCAGAGACAAAGTACTAAGAACCTTATCTTGCACACAGCTTGTCCTAGTTTAACCCCAGCACAGACTATGGTCCCCAGAGCACCACTAGGATTAATCTCTGAGCACAGAATCAGAACTGAGCACTGCTGGTCTGGCCCCAAAGCCAAAATAAAACAAATTTTTAAAAAAAAATCAATATGGCTTTATAATAGATTAATATGGTGCAAAAAATGGTGTTTTGTTTTGAAGACTATCATAATGATAAACACCAGATATGTGGATGACTAGAATGGCATTCCATTTCCAAGAAGAAAGTGTGTGGGGGGGTGGGGGGATGGGGATGGCTGGTTTGCCTTTTCTTTCATCTTAACTTGTCTTATCTTTTTTTTTTTCTTAATGACTATGCTCTTAGACTCCTCTGGAAAGAATGAAGGTCTCTGTTCCTCCTCGCTTTATCTTCTCCAGGTCTCTGCACCAGGGAGAAGTGCGCCCTGACAGCACAGGCCTCCCACCCCACACGTGCAAGACTCTTCCCACCCCTCTTTAGTCACACCATCGCTGTTCTGGGGAACTATGGAGATCTGTACACATTTCTAGCTGCTATTAAAACACATAACTTGTAGTGCTGATATATTAAATCCAACTGCTGGCAATGCAAGAGGACACCCTGACTATATACAGAATTCATCCAGAGAAGCCTGTGGTAGCCCCTGGGAGGAATTCTAATTAAGTGACAAAGTGCGTTGTCAAAGCCAAATTACTCACTGGGCACCGTGGGGACAGTGCCAAGGGTCCTTCATTTAAGGCTCCACAAAATGTTTCAATTTCCTCAAAAAAGAAAAGAAAAGAAATAAATCTTCGGCCAGAATAGATGTTCTAATATATATTAATATATTTCTATTTGCTCCAAATAGTTATGAAATACATTTTTTTAATGGTTGAAGGAAGGATCCATGGGGATAAGAAGACACAGGACCCTAGGTATATTTATGGTTCATGACTAATAACACCTTAATAAATCTCTGCACTTCCTCTCTAAGATCAGGGGGAAGAAAATGATAGCTAGATACACTAAAAAGAGTGACTCTAGGACACAGGATTTGCTAACAAAAGAAGGCCTGAGATCCCCGATGTCTCTGGGGCCACCCTTTTAGTTACATTGTCCTGAGAAATTAGTGAGAAAATACTGGCAAGACATCTGGACCCATTCCCTGCAGCCTCAGAAACATCCTTCCTCTCATCTCCATCTCTCTTTTAGTCTGTCCTCTTTTCTTTTCCCTTCAGTCCTCATTTCCTCCCTCTCTCCACTCATTGTCCCTCCTGTCCTTCTGCTTCCTTCCATAAGAATGTCCAGAGATGTTCCTTGTGTCAAATCCAGTGAAGCCTAAAGTGAGTCTGAAAAGGAAACTCCAGAGGCAAGGCTGCTAAGAATGGGGTTAGGATCCTAAGAATGATCTTACTTCCTTCAATAGCATTCTTGGAGGGAGTGATGATGGGAGAGGGTTTCTCCCAAGTAATACTCAGGAGGTCCACAGCCCTGAGTGGTTCAAAACAAGGATCTTAGAATGCTTTGCAGGGTACTAAAGATTATGTAGGCCACCTTATCAGTGACCGGGGACCTCTTGGCCTGAACCCAACAATGCTCAAGGGACCTTGTGGTGCCAGATTTGAATCAGGATTGACTGCATGCAAGATTAGCACCTGTGCTATCACTCTGTCTTTATAAGAATGTCTAAAATGTTGTTATGTGATATGACTATGTTCTTTTACAAGACATGTGTGTGTGTTTGAATCTACCTGTGTTATTTTATTTTTCTGTTTTAATTTAATTTTTATAAAGTTGTTCACAATAATTTATTACATTCAATATTCGAACACCAATCCCACCACCATTACACCTTACCACCACCATTATTTTCAATTTTCCCAATCACCACCCAAGCCTGCCCCAATAGCAGGCCATAAATAATTTATTTTATATTGCTTGTTGTGAATAATTTGCTAAAAATGATCAAAGAAACTTTTCTTAGAAGAAAGTGTGTGAAGATTGTTGTATCTCACCTGGGAGCCGTTAAGCCCTTGTAGAAGGGATTACTAACATGTTGTTACAGGTTGAGCTTTGTGTGCTAATATTTTTTATTTGGTAGAGAATGGTTGACTTCTACTTTACACCCCATCCAATGTGGTGTGCTACTCCCGGTACATCAGTGGTATAGAGGATGAGATATTGCTCCAGGAATTCTAAAATTTTAAATAGGGTGATACAGCTGGAGTTAAATTTTTAATTAGATAGTGACTTTGGGGTCCGGAGGGATCTCTGAAGCTTGTTGATCTCTTCCAAGAATTATTTATGAGTCTCTGGATCATGGCCATTAGTGAATTTATATGGCACCAGAGGCAGTTCGTAGGTGTGACTGCCAGGCTGGACAAACAGAGAGATGGGGGAAAGCTGCCCATCCCCAACTCTGAGAGCCTGGAGATTTTGGTCACAAAACTCACATTCTGAGGTTTTCAACAGATTCACTCATGAATGAGACTTGTCTGAGCCTGTGAAGATAGGCCCTGAGCATGGCAGTAATGGGGTTATGGAGGGTTTTGGCTGCTGGGGCTCTGTTTGGGGGGAGTGGTGGACTCACGCAATCCCCTCGGGGTGATCTGGATGAGACTCAGCCTGGAGTCTGAGCTATTTTCTTAGGAATACTTGCTATATATTTTGTCTAAGTTCTCACACTGCTTCCCTAGAAATATCCTAAAAATATACTTCTCTGCCTTGACAGCAAGTTGAGAGGCATGACAGCTGAGGACACTGAATTAATGTAAGCCATAAAAGTTTTACCACTGCAAGATTCACTCTTGATATGGTAAAGGTGAAAAGCAGCGATGGACTACAAATAGGAGGTCAATTACCCTTTGCATTTTTATCTAATCTTGGCTTCAGTACACTCATAATAATGCATTTGCTGTAAACGTTTGAAAATACAAATAATTATGATTGACTTAACAAAACACATGAGGATCGGTCAAGAGTTGGTTGCAGGCAAGAAGGTGGTCTAGCTAAGTCTTCTGCCCCTAGATTTATGAGAAATCTGAAAGCCTGCTTAGTACAATCTAAAGTAGGATCCATATTTCACCATTGACCCTGTCACTTGCTCCAGCACTAATTGCTTACTGGCTGACCCCTTCCACAGCAATAAAACATCTGGAATTTACCTTTCTCTACTTTAAAGAGCACCAGGATCAAAAAGAGACAGTTGAACCTGAAAGTTATTATATATGATAGGTTACAAAGGTATGGCACATTTTATAACAATAATATTCCCAAAATAGACAATAACATTCCAAAAATATTATATTTATTATTACTACATCATGCAAGACAAAGAAAGATTATGTAACATATTACATAATCTATGTCATTATTTAGTTGTCATCTGAACTATCTGCTTGCTTGAGAGTGGAAAAAACCAAAAATACAGCAGAGGGTGGACGAGGCAAAACACAAGGAATTTTTTAAGATGGAGAAACTATTCTGCAATAAAGGATAGATTGCAACATGCATTTGTCCAAACCTGCAGAATTATGCAGTGTGGAGTTATCTTAAAGTAAGCAAAATTTTTATAAGTAATTTAGGAGGTTGGAGGCTTTTTGACAAAAATAATCTACCTGATCTTGTGACAAAAGTAATCTACCTGACGAATGTGTGATATGCCCTCAATGAAGGGGAAGGGACAAAGAAACAATCAATTTGGAAACGAGTAAAGACAAAAACAAATAGTTCATGGCCATTGCATTTATGCCAGTAAAATTGTAATCACTAGGATATGTATTAAGAATTATAAAATTGCTAGATACGCATTCTGAAACTGAAAAATGAGTACATATATGGAAAATGGCAGAAGCCAGGTTTCTCATTGTTTGATTATAAGGTTAAAAAGGTAAAGGTAAAGGCCCTCCCATTGATCATCGATTTGCTCGAGCGGGCCCAGTAACGTCTCCATTGGAGACTTTGTTGTTACTGTGTCTGGCATATCGAATACGTCATGGGGAGCTTGCCAGGCTCTGCCATGCGGGCGAGATACTCTCGGTAGCTTGCAGGGCTCTCCGAGAGGGGCGGAGGAATCGAACTGGGGTCGGCCATGTTGGCCGCTTGTAAGGGAAACGCCCTACCCGCTGTGCTATCGCTCCAGCCCAAAAGGCCCTCCCGTTGATCATCGATTTGCTCGAGCGGGCCCAGTAACGTCTCCACTGGAGACTTTGTTGTTACTGTGTTTGGCATATCGAATACGTCACGGGGAGCTTGCCAGGCTCTGCCATGCGGGCGAGATACTCTCGGTAGCTTGCAGGGCTCTCCGAGAGGGGCGGAGGAATCGAACTCGGGTCGGCCATGTTGGCTGCGTGCAAGGCAAACAACCTACCGCTGTGCTATCGCTCCAGCCCCAAAACATAAAAATAAAAGCTAGAACCATCCATGTAGTACAGGATTAGTGTTGGAGATCTCAATTTGAATTGAAGTTTAGCTTGTAGGTACTGATAGTTTTATGCATACTTCTTAGTCTATTTCTTGGCTACTGAAATAGCTGAGATGGATTGTTTATCCTAGAAAAAAGAACAACCAATAAGGTATAGCCCAGATTTCTTTTTTTTTCAGCTTTTTTTTTGGGGGGGATGAGGGGGGCATACCCAGTGATGCTCAGGGGTTCCTCTTGGCTCTGCACTCAGGAATTACTCCTGGCGGTGCTCTGGGGACCATATGGGATGCCAGGAATCGAACGCGGGTCGGTCGCATGCAAGGCAAATACCATACCCACTCTATTATCCCTCTGGCCCCGAGTCCAGATATCTAGTACCATTTTCCAGTAGAAGGGAATATAGTTTCTAAAAAAACTAAGGCAGGAAATCTTACAAAATGAGCCTAAGACATTCTACAGTGCTGGAAAAAAAAAGGTAGGTTTAGCAAAACAAAAACTCCTGCACAGCTTCCAAATAAATACACACAAGTACACACACAGACACACACACAGACACACACACATACCCACTCACACACTCACACACAAACCGCAGAATAATAAGGAGTGTAGGAGTCAACTCAAAGAGCTCCCAGTGGCCAAAGCTAGAATAACATGAATAACACTGTAGCACTGTCCTTCCACTGTTCATGGATTTGCTGAAGCGGGCCCAGTAACCTCTCCACTGTGAGACTTGTCGTTACTGTTTTTGGCATATCAAATACGTCATGGGTAGCTTGCCAGGCTTTGCCATGCGGGCGAGATACTCTCAGTAGCTTGCCGGCTCTCCGAGAGGGGCAGAGGAGAACCCGGCTCTGCAGGGCTGACCGCGCAAGGCAAACGCTCTACCCACTATGCTATCGCTCCAGCTCTTAACATGAATAACACACAAAAAAATACAGCATTATTTACACATATTTATACAATATATAAATCTTTATGAGTTCCTTCCACTATAAAGTCAGGACTGAAAACCTTTTCAAAAGGGGAGACAAATAAAAACACTTCCAGTGCAAAATTCCAAATAACTTATGTAGTTATTTGGCACACGTCTCAAGTGTGCCTTGGAACTTCCTTCCAAGAGAACAGTATGGAAGGAGGAGGCAGCAAAAGGGTCTCACAGAGGGCAAATCTGAGACACATCTCTCAGCTGGTGGTCAGAGTCTGCATTGATATCATGTGATAAGAATGCACTGCACCCTTCTCTCCAAAACCCCAAATCAACTCACGTAAAACATCAGACAAACCCAAGTAGAAACTTCCATTAAGTCCTTTACCCATACTTTTCAAAATCCGGGAAAATAAGGATAATCTGAACAACCATCACAATCAGAGAAGTCTAAGGAGACCTGAGGACCAACTATGATGCATTCCAGATGAAATGCTGGCTAGAAAGAAAAGCTTAGGTAAAAAACTAAAGAAATCTGAATAAGATATGGGGTTGAGTTAATGAGACGAATAGTATTTTTCATAGTTGTGATAAATGTTAGCATTGGGGTGGTCTAGGAGGCTTCGTACGGTCTGCAACATTTCTGGCAATTTAAAACCATTCTAAAATAGAAAGCTTATTTTTAAAACATAAATCAAGAATACTGGCTATCAGTTCTCTCTTTAAATACTGAAACTCATTTCCAGCACCTTTCCTCTAATGCTCTAAACAGGTTCATAGCACTGTAGAGCATAGGTTGACCCTGGTCATTCCCTTATTTCCAGAATTTCTTCTTCAACTGTGAGAGTCCTCACAGGCTCTGCCAGCTGTTAATGACCTTTGTTCCTGAAGTCTCTGAGATTGCACAACACCGTGTCTTCTGATTGAGTCATTTCTAATACATCCGTGTTCCACCCCCCAACCCATATCTCCAGGTTTCATGATCTGCCTTCATGATCTCACTGGCTGGCAGCTCAGGGCACACAGCTGTGCACTGCATAATGGTACAGACTTTTCCTCATGCAGTACAATGGCCTGATTTTTAAACAGCTGATCCCCTAAAACATCCTGGGGGTGGGGTGGGGTTGATTTTATTGTTTAGATGCTCTTGGTGTCTGATGGTGGCAGGTGACACCATCTCGCATCTGAGGAAGTAGCATTAGTGATACCTACTTGTGGAGTAGTTGGGAGACTGCAGATCAAATGGCAATGCCTGCAAAAGGCATGCACTGTCTGGACTTGCAGTGACTGCTACATAGGCTTTGTTCCCTACTCTCCTAGACAGGAGAGGGCATGGGCCTGGTATTTCTTGTCCTGGACATCACTACGCAACTGCTAAAGAAGGTGGGAGATGTGTGCCCCTGGCCCTTCTCAGAATGATTTCCCATCTTACTGAGTCTGGTAGGAGTTCTGAGAAGGCCTGTACCCAGGAAAGCTTTCATTTTGGGTCCTGAGTATTCCCCCCACACCCGCTGAATTCTTCCTCTCTGTATGGCAGCTACTACAGAGTCAGTTCAGAATCCTTAATCTAGTCATTGGCGAGAGAGGAGGGGCAGGAGGTAGGAGAAGAGGAAGTATGGAGACTAAATATCTATAAAAGCGATGAACACTTGGCTGCCAGCTGTTCATCAAGCACTTGGAAGGCTACTGTGGGCCAGAAACCCATGTATGGCTCCAATGATGACAGGCAATGGTGTATATGTGTGTTCTGCACCCCCCATACTCACACACATATATACCCAGTGGGTCTATTGTGGGTCCTGTATGATCACTCATGTTTCCCAGATTTCAGGGTAAATCTCCCATCAGTTCTGCTGCTTCTGCTAGAGGAGACAGCAGCAAGAACTTCCCCAAATCTCTTACTCAGCACCCGCACAGCATGCACAGGTGGAGGCAGTTTACCTCATCCCCACCCCCAACTTCTCCAGAAGATGCCTCTTTGTGCAGTCTGCTGGCTGGGACAATTCCTGAACAGTTACCTTTCTCCCCTCAGGATTCTTTCTTTTTTTTCTTGGTAGTGATTGGTTGTTCTTCCAGGACCTCTGTTTACCCTGCTAAGCTCATCTCGGAATTAATCTGCTTAAAGGGAGATGGCTTCCAGAGCATGTGTCTGCCCAGGTCCCACGGGTTTCAGAGAAGAGATGCAGACCCTTGTAAAGCCTCCTCAGGGAACGGAAGAAAGGTCAGACCTGCAATGCTCCAGAGAAAGGGTTGTAAATAGGATCGCTTGCCTTGCTTGATTTAAAACCCTCAGGGACAGACAAAGCTCAGGATGAAATATACAACTGACTATTCACACACCACTAGGCGAAGGAAAGCTTTCTCTTAAAACACACCGATGATCCATCAATCCAATCAACCAGACCTGATTCTCCTTTAGTATAAACATGAATGCAAAACCCCACAGCCTGGGAAACTGGGGAAATGGCTCAAAGGGATAAAAGTACAAGCCTTGCATGTGGGAACCTTGAATTTAATCCCTGACACTGATTGGTCCCCTGACCATTGCAGGAAATGCCTCCCTCACCCCCCTAAAAAAACCTTGCATACAATGCTTTTCAGTTATTTCTATAAACTGATTCATGATAACGAACTTTTTTTGAGCTTATTTTATTCCAGTTGCTTCACTGAATGATTGACTCTATGACAGCTATGTTCTCTGGTCTTCATCCTTGTAAAGTTACTTGCAGTTACCCAAAGAGGATCTTCTGATAATATTTCATAATAAAGCAGGAAACAGGGACTGGTTCTTTAAACGATGTGGCTTTTTTTAAAACCTCAATTTCCCATCTGTGAAATACATGATTTGATATTTCTGGTGCTCAGAACTGTGAGAAATAAGTTTCTGTTGTTTTAAGCTACCAGGTAATGATCACAGCAGCCCAGGAAATGAACACAGTCTTGAAGTGGGGGGAAATCTGGGCTTGTTCAGAACTCTCAGGTGATGTGGTGAGTAATGAGAAGGGCAGCGTAAATGCTAGTGGAGATCTGGCATCCAGGCGACACCAGGGTGAAAGAGCACAGAAAGAAGGGAATGTGGAATATTCTCTCAACAATGGGAAGTGACTGTCCAGTTTGAATGAAAAACCACAATGACCTACTCTTTTTTTTTAACTGTTTTTAATTACTAAAATTTTATTTCTCTTTTTTTTCTTTTTTTTATTAGTATGAGGTACAGTTATAGACTTAGAAATTTTGTGCTTGGGTTTCAGTTATACAATGATCAAGTACCCATCCCTCCACCAGTGACCAACTCTTTTTATCATGCTATGCACTGAACTTAAGCACTGCACGTGCAAGGCACAACTTTACCAGTGAGTTACACTCCAGCCCCAATAATGACCTATTTATTAAAAGGGGACTATTTGTGCATCAAGAATGAAGTTCAGGCAGTGCAGAGAGCATACTGGGGCCTTGTGGACAGTAGTGGGTTTAAGGATGGAGGTAGCAGACCAAGTCAACATCTCTTTGGTGGATAAAGTTCATAGGCCTTTCCAGTAGATTGGATAGGGATGGGGGTGAAGGTAAGAGAAAAGAATGATGTTTTGGTAACTCGTATAAGCTAAATGAGTAGATCCTGATAAAGCCAAGAGAAAGAAAAAATCTATTTGGAACAGGACTTGAAAATGGTGTTCAATCCTGAACATGTGAATTTTGATATGGCTGGGAATTATACACAAAGAAATGCCAGGTGAGCACCCAGTTATACAAAACTGCAGCTCGGGAAAGACACGAAGTCTACAGATTTCATTACGAATCATTAGAGGGGTTATGCAATGCTCATATACCCAAGGGATCCAGCTTAGAGAAAAAGAGCTCAGAACCAGATCTTAAGACATATCAACCATTTGAGATTGGAAAGAAGGCAGATGATCCAATAATGGAGATGGGGGAAGTTGGAGGAGTATGATGTCTAGAGGCCAGGAGAAGGAAAGGATTTTTGTTATTTTAAAGCATGCTCAACTCCTACAAAGGCTGCTAGGAAGTAAAATAAAACAAGACCACAGACTGGTCTTTTGAGTCAGCCACACAGAAATCTCTAAAGACCGTGCCCAAAGCACTATCAGGTGAATGGTGAGGGTGGATGCCAGATTGGGGTGGGTGGAAAAGTAGATGACTCAAAATAAGTTCCAGATGGAAGAAAAGTAAAAACACAAGAACCAAACTATAAAAATATTGTAAGAAAATGTAGGCGAATATTTTTTGTAATCTTGGGAAGGCCTTAAAAGAAACACAAAATCAAAATACATAAAAATTAATACAATCAATACTTTAAAACTTTCATGTGATTGTAAAAAAATAACATGTAACTTTTAGGTAAAATAAGCTATACATTTTTATATTAAATATTTTATACTTGCAGTATAGATAATAAAAGGATTAGTATTCATAACATATAAGGAATTCCATCAATTTATTCATGAGACAAATAATCCATATAATGATCAATTCATAAATTTTGAAAAGATTTTACTTACAATAATCAGAGACATGTTTATGCCAAGTGTCAATAAATGGATGAGATTGGTTATTCTCAAGCATATTTGATAATAGTGAGAGAATAAATTGGTATAGCCAAAGAGGGAAAATTGGCCCTATTGATGAACAAAATTCATTTTCTAGAATTTTCCCTTCAGAAACACATGCATGTCTATAGAAATGGTTCTTCACTGAACCTATAATACAGAAATGCTATTAATATATCAGTCAGGATGGTTTCCATTTTTTAAAAATTTTTTATCTTTATTAGTGAGACATCATGAGGTTACAGTTGTAGACTTATAAATTTTTGTGCCTGGGTTTCAATTATACAATGATCAAATACTCATCCCTCCACCAGTGCCCATTTCCCACCACCACGGATCCCAGTATCCCTCCCAACCCCTATCCCCCACATCCCACCCTGTCTCTGTGGCAGGGCATACCCTTTTGTTCTCTCTCTCCTTTTGGGTGTTGTGGTTTGCAAAAGAGGCATTGAGTGGCAATCATTTTTGGTCTGTAGTCTACAGGATGGTTTCCATTTTGAAACTCCAGGTCCTCTTCCAAGCTCACACTGACTCAAGGTCCTTGAGGTTGACCTCAAGGTCCTTGAAGTCTCCATTTTTTTGTTGGCTGTCAATTGGTGGTTGCTCTTAGTTACAGAAACTTCCCTTATCTTCTACCACATGTATCGTCCTCTCCTCCATAACACAGCAACTCTTTTCTTTAAAGCTGGGGAAAATCTCTGTCTAAGAGAAGCTGCTAAAATCAGGTCTTATATTATATTCTCTATTCAATAGAGTAACTATCCTATAGGGGAAAAGTGAATGACAACGAGGAAACTATTAAAGGAAGTCAATCCAGTCTGGTGTGAAGTTAATAAAAGCCTTTGGTGATTTCTTCCTTAGAAAGTTAGCTTATTTTATAGGTGACTGAAAATATGCAATTGTACAGTATCAGTATATCATGTTTTTAAACTGCTAAGTGAGATGGATTTATAGAACCCAAAACTTTGCCTTTTCATCATACTAAAAAAGAATAACTAATACAAACTAAATTCTGAAAAAATAATCCCTTCATTGCTAAGTTTCCTGCTAGTTCTCTGGCCTGCTGCTGCTTGTACAAACATTTCCGCAGTTTCCTATCTCCTGGAGAGCACTGGGAAATGCTGTCAAAAGCAAGTTATCTGTAGAGTTTTGTAACCTGGGTTTTGTTTTCTTTCTTTTCAAATGTGGATAAGCTCATTAATGATGTAGGACTTCATTAGGACTGAATAGGACCAGCACCAGAAAAAAAAACTACACTACTTGTGCGTGCGTGCGTGTGTGTGTGTGTGTGTGTGTGTGTGTGTGTGTGTTTACATAAAACTCAGGACTTCCTGCAGAGTTTGTCATCTTTGGAACATTCACAACAGAAAATAAAGGTATCCCCTCCTCCGTTGTTCCTGTGGCTATGATAACATGAAGATGTATTCTTTGGACAATTTTTGCTGCCCCAGCAGTCTATAAGAGATTTCCCCTTTGTCATTAATCTACCATCATGAGCAAATTGTTTTGTCAGTTGGCCAGGACCTCCAGATACTCGAGGATCATGTTAGCAGGAAACTCCAGCTGTGCATGTGGAGGTGGGATGGCTGTGCCTTAAAATTTTTTCATTTTTGTGGAAAGTTGTCATAATCTTTTTATTGGGTTCAACAACATTAGATGAAAACACATCCCCAGCCTTTCTACATCTGGAACTTAGCTGTCCCCATGGGGATAGTCAGGGATACTCCAGGGAATAACCACAAAAAAGATCAGGAAATTATTCTAAGAACCAGAGAAAGAACTTCATTACACTAAGATACTTGAAGAATATCAGATCTTGTGTCAACCTCATATACACCTCATATATACCCTGGAAACAATCAGGCTTTTTCTGCAATCCGTTTCTTGTTACTTTTGAGTTTGTCATTTTCTTTACTTTCCATTTCTTTAAATTTGGATCAGCCTATGCTCTATCCAGTATCTCCTCTAGTAGGAAGCACATCTCAAGATTTGCTGATCTATTGTACTGAGAGAGTTGGTACTACCTGTGGTTTAATTTGCTAAATTTTCTGAGTTCTTTCCCCATGACGTTTTGGACAACATTTACTGCCAAGTCCTTGGTTCAACTATCTATAGTGTGGTTCAGCTATAATCTAGTTCACCTTTATTCTGTTAGTCCAATTCATGGTGTCACACTCTTTCTAACCCTAAACTTTGTTTTACACCTAGGTCTGTTATTACCTCCTCAGCCCCAGTTACCATCAATACCCATATCTCCCCTGCCACGGATGTCAGATTTTCGCATCAATTACACTTAACCTATACTTCATTCCACTCGTCTTCCTTCAGGGTGAAGCTCAAGCTGGGGGGAAAAGGTTAATTCCAGAAGAAAATGATTAATAAGATGGAAGTGGGAGAAGGTAAGAGTCGCTTACCTATATTTACTGATCATTGAAAAGCTGAATATACAATGGGATTTTGGGGGCTCTGACATGTGGATTGATGTCAAAATAAACTCATCAAAATGGCAAGACCTAAGGGCACCTTTTAAAGGTGTAATTGCTTCACAATAACTGTTAGACTAACATTCCTCATTTTGTAGAATATAGACTCCTTTGCAACTCATATTTAATTGTATCTAAAGTGCTAAGACACATGCACTTGTGTCCTTCATGTTAACATTTCTGGAATCCCCCAGATGCATCTACAATCAGAATTACTCTCACTGATGGCCAGGTGTTGCTTGTTACTTGCTATCATTGCCTAGGATTTGGAAATGCCTGTATCAAGCCTGCAGCCTGAGTGACTGCTGCCTAGAGAAGTCCCAGAGACAATGATCTTGTAACTCCTAGGTGCCAAATTTTTCAGTGGGGGAGGAGAGCAGGAAAAGGGTAAATCAACCTGGGTTAGCAATTCTTAAAGTGGTAGTCAAAAAAAGACAGGCTAATTGCAGAGCCAGCCTCTGAGCTTAGCACCGACTGTCATCTTGCACTTTAATGGAGCCCTGCAAGAAATCCTCTGGCATTAAGGCTGTTCATGGCACAGAGGACAGTTTATGTAGAAAACAGAAATAGCTTCCTGTGACTTCATCACAAAGCATCTTGACTCAGAGTATGAATGTGAAGATGTTTTTCCATGATTTCTCTGTTTTCTTTATATATATATGCATATATATTATTAAAATTTTACCTTTTTTGCCTTTTTTAAAGATCTGTATAACATTTATTTTATTTTTTTAAATTTATTTATTTATTGAATTACTATGGGAAAAGTTACAAAGCTTTCAGGTTTAAGTCTCGGTCATGCAAATATCAAACACATTTCCCTTTACCAATACTTATTTTTCACCACGAAGAACCCCAATAACCCCCCTCCCAACCCTCCCAATGCATGTGAGGCAGATGAATTCTAATTAACACACTATCTACTTTGACTAGATTCATTGTTTCGACAAAAGATGCACCATTATTATTTAGAGTTTACACCCCCAAATCAGACATGCTGAAAAGGCATTGTGAAATAATTTATTTTCTACAGCTGGTCACAAGAATCAAATGATGTCGCGTGGCCGCATTCGTGGCTGCATGATTTTGGATTTCTGGTATTTTATTTATTACCCTGGAAGTATTTCTGCTGAGAGTCAGATAGTTATGAGATTGGTTTCTGTGCTCTGGAGTCATGGCTGTGCTGGAGAGCCGCTCGTTGGGGGCAACTCATGACCTCGGTAGGGCGTGAAGGACAAGCCGGGAACGCCCCCCATCCCATGAGGTTTCAGTCGCCCCATCATGACCGGCTCATACCTGACTTTCCACAAAGCTCCCGAATGGTTGCCATCTTTCTTTCCAGAGGGAAAAAGGCGGAAGGGACCAACACCCTTTCCCCTCTGGGCAGGCATGGTGGCGTGGATTAAGGCATAGTCCATTCACTTTTCTGCTGCAAGCTGCTGGGCTCTGCATTAAGTCCTTGTGCTTCTGGAGCCATGGCCATGCCAGAGAGCCGCTCGTGGGGGGCAACTCGTGACCTCGGTAGGGCATGAAGGACGAGCCGGGAACACCCCCCTTCCCATGAGGTTTCAGTCGCCCCGTCATGACCGGCTCATATTTTTTGGCTTTTTGAGTCACACACAGCAATGCTCAGGGGTTACTCCTGGCTCTGCACTCAGAAATCACTCCTGGTGGTGCTCAGGGGACCAAATAGGATGCTGGGAATCAAACCTGGTTTGGCCATGTGCAAGGCAAATGCCCTACCTACTGTGCTATTACTCCAGCCCCTGAAATTTTACTTTTTAGAAGACTGAAAATAATTTAATGCACATAAATAAATATTCTTCATGATAAGAAAACTTAGTCTCATAGTTTGATTGTGTTCTTGTTTTCTTAGAAATGGCATATCTTGGGGCAGAGGAGGTAGTACAAAAGGAAAGTTGCTTATTATTCATGGCACAGTTTTGATCCCTGGATACCCATGTGGTACTCTGAGCCTTCCAAGAATAAGCCTAGAGCACAGCAGGGTATGGCCCCCACATCAAAAAATAAGTAAGTAAAAGGTACATCTTATAGACAATGTCTCCCATATTTTGAAGCATGTATGCTATTTGGTCACAGAAAAGTAGAAGACACTTTGTTCACTGTGACTCCATGGTCCTCCCTTTGAATGACATAGATTCTTAGTTGGAAAGACTTGGTGTGGTTATGCCAATGGAGGAATGGAGAACCCTCCATTCTGGAAGATTGATTCTATGGCCTCAACCACATGGTCACCAATGACTATCCCTAATTTTTCCATCTTAAGATACAGATTTTGAGAGAGAGATAGTATAGGGGATAAGGCATTTGCCTTGCATGTTACTGGACCCTGACTCAATGCCCAGTGCCACATAGAGTCCCCAGAGCACTGCCAGCATTCATCCCTAAGCACGGAGCCAGGAATAGCCTCTGAACACCACTGGGTCTGACCCACAAGCAAACAAAAAGACATCGAGACATAGCTTGGTAAATGCTTTGAAAATCCCAATGATTTGTACATCTCAAACGATAGAGTAAAAAAAAATTTTTTAAACTCCAAGTTTAAAACATTTGCTAATATTTGCCAAACTGATTGGACAATATAAGTAAAGCCCATTAAGTAGTTGCTTGTTTGGCAATCAACTTGAGAAATGTAGGAAGAGTGTATTATGGATAAAAGCTACAATGAGTGCTCAAAGAGATCAAACTTAGTGGAATCATGACTGCCTGTCCTGAGTTCTTTGTACACAGGATAGAATTTGCTTGTAAGAGCATCCAATACCTATGTCCCTCTGGAGGAAAAACCGATATCTAATTTTTACCATCTATAACATGTCATTTTCCTTCCTAATAGCCACCCAATTCTCTGATTGGAAATGACATCCTCTTCTTGAGTATTTTGTTGTCAAAAGGTCACACTAGTTCATGCTTTTCTTTGCCTTCTCCACATTGAAGGTCAGGGAGCTCATTATTCCCTCCATCTGCCAAATTGAGCCATTGATCTCAGCTTACTCTTGGGGACCTTGGAGTCTGTGTGTGAGAGGCCAGAAATGAGGGGAGTTTCATGGTAGTCTCATAAATGGTCCCAGTGATGCTTTGAATTATGCTGGCCTCTGGCAAGGCAGTTGCCTGATTTGATACCTTATGACCTCTCTATCCAGATTCTCCATGGTTCTTCTCGCCTCAAATTTGTTCTTTCAGCTTTCCATCAGTTCTGAAAATACCAATCATATTCCTCCATGAATTCAAAGAACTAAAGTCAATTTCTATTACTTGCAACCAAGATTCTTTACTGATTTAATAGCATGTGAGAGGCAATTGTGGCAATTTACATAGAAGTAAACCTGCAGAATTTCTCCCAGTTGCCTCTTTGGTACTATTAGAGGGAATAGATTGGAATATGTCTGTGGAAATCTTTAAGAACACTCTAAAGCCACACCTCACCTAGGACGGTTCTTCAAAAAAAAAAAAAGGGTAAAGTGAAGTGACTTTTCATAGATTTCTTTTACCAATATAATTAAGAACATAGATGTTTCTGAGTCTAACAGTCTCTGTCCTACTATTTGCTCCTTGAGGTACTAAAAGGGAAAAAGCCAGAATTTTGGACATGTTTAAATTTGGGTGGGGTGGAAGGAAAGATTTTGAATCATACTAGAGGTATTCAGAGGCTGGTCCTAACTATTTGCTCAGCAATAATCCCTGGTGGTGCTCAGGAGACCAGACGTAGTGCTGAGGATCTAACCAGGGTTATATGTATTGAAGCAAGTGCCTTATCTCCTACCTAAGGAGATAAGGCATCCCTTATCTCTCCATCCATTTTTAGTTAAACTCCCTTTCCATTTTCCTTACATATCTTGACAGACCAAGATCTCTTCTCATTCCCTTAAATTATGCGTATCATTTGAGGAGGGGGCACCCAAGTGGTGCTCAAGTGACTTAAGAAATGACATCCAACTCCCCTCCACTTGGCCAATGGTTCAATGTGATGGGCCAAGGATGCAGTGCTCCTTGGGTTCTGTGGTGCTGAGGACCACCAATGCAATACCTGGTGATTCTATTTTTTTTAAATGTAGGAGTACTGCTATTTATTCAGCCACTGATTAGCTGATTGAATTGTGCATGAACTCCGCCTTACCTTTTCTTTCATTTTTTATAATTTTATTTATTGAATTACTGTGAGAGCAGTCACAAAGCTTTCGGGTCTAAGTCTCGGTCATACAATGAAACACCCGTACCTTCACCAGTGCCCATTCTCCACCCCCAACAACCCCAGTATACCCCCATCCCACCCCCTCCCCCTACCTGTGGGGCAGATGATTTCCACATTACTCTCTCTCTGCTTTGATCACATTCAATATTTTGACACCAGACCCACCATTATTATTTGATATTTTACCCCAACACTCAGATCTGCTGAAAAGGCAACAGTAGACAATTTGTTTTCTGTTGCTGGTTATGAATAACATATGATGTCGTGCGGCTGCAGTAGTGGCTGAGTGATTTTGAAATTCTGAAATTTTAACACTTAAATCTGAAGGGATTTCTGCCAAAACCTCCTGGGTTCCAAGATTTGCTCCTGAGTCTCTGGGATCATGGCCGTTAAGCAGCTTGATCAGGAGCCAGAGAGGCCATTCGTGGGCGATGACTTGGGATCTCGTTGGGGTGGGGAGGACAGAACCAGATCCACCCCCATCCCATGAGGCCCTGTGTGTCTCGTCACTGCGGGCCCAACCCTAACTGTCCAGGGAGGATGCCTTTGGAGGATGGTGGCCACTGGGCCGCCACAGGGAACAGGACAAGGCATGAAACCTATTCCCACCTGGGTTGGCCCAGCACCTGTAACCTACTGCAGGGACCAGACGCATTTCTGCCAAAAGCCACTGGGTTTCGAGACTTGTTTCTGAGTCTCTGGGATCATGGCCATTAAGCAGTTCAATCAGGAACCAGAGAGGCCATGCCTCCAATTATATAGCTGAGCCGGAGGTGGTTTGTGGGTGTGTTTCCCACATACCTAAATTTTGGCCGTTTACTTTCTTGGTAAATTTTTCCCCAAGTTTTTGGGGTCTGGCCAAAGGCACAGCAGCAATTTTGGGATATCTGGAAGTCTGAAGGAGCCATCAGGCTGCTGATGCACTGGCCTCACAGGTACAGATTGACCTGCTGGCGGCACCATACTCCCGCTGATGATTCTTGAGAGGTCGTGTGGTTCCAGAGATCCAACCCAGATTGATATATGCAAAGAATGAACCTTTTTCTTGGCAGCAATTTTGGTGACAGGCAGACAGGTGAGTTTTAGAAGTTGATGGGGTATATGCCTACCTTTATTTGGTATTTAAATCTGGTGCTTCTGTGGAAAATTTATAATGGATTTAAATGTAATGGGAAAAGACAACAAAGAAGGTGGTCTCAATGGCATATTTCAGAAGAAAGAAAATATGGAAGGTTCCAAAGATGAGTCTTTTTCTATGTCCTGTGTGAACTCTACCAAAGGTGCCCATCAATGCAAGAAGATTCAACTTTACCCACATTTGAGGGTCGTTTGAAAATGCTCAGAAATTATTGCTTTTGTCTTCTCTGTAGATCTGAGTGGGGGGTGAGAAGCCTATCATGGTATGTTCAGTTATTTCCTCAGTGAGTGCAGTACTGACTTTTGAATCCTCAACAGAGAATCCAAACCACAAGCTGTTCTTCCAGTAGAGGTAGTGCACTCAACTGGTAGGACATGCTTTGTAGGCAGCTGGCCAGAATGACTGGTTTGAGTTTGGATGCTGAATTAACCTCAGAGGTACTTGGCAAGTCTGGACTGCATAGTGTCAGCCAAAGGGATCCAGGACGCTAGCACTAAGCTTCCCCTTATTTTCCTCAGTGTTACAAGAAATGTCTATGATCTTTCCAGTAACTTTTACTCTACTGTGGCAGGGGAAAAAATAGGGCAGAGGTGTAAGGTTTACTTGTTCAGTTGTGAATATTTCCATTAGTTACACTCAAGATAGAGAGATAAAAGATGGAGACTTAAAAATAAAAAGAGAGAAAAAACTATAAAAGAGATATACCAGTGAGGTAAGCTTCATAGATAAAGAACAAGGCTAAAGCAGCCAGTCTCCTAGCAGGAGTTCTGAGGGCCACCTTTTGGGATTTCTTTTGAAATGATGCTTGCCATGTTAAATCTGATTTGTTCACATTTCAGCCAGGGAAGGAATGACAGAATGATGATGATGAGGTCCTGTCACAGTTTGATATTGTTGAAATGGGAAAGAGATGAAATACCCAGAAATGACAAGTAGGGTCTGTGTGTCTGAGAAAAACAGGTTCCTTTCCCTGTCAATGGAGAGCAGTGCCCTCCAATCAGAAAAGCTTGAGTTACCTGGAGTCTTGTAATAACACAGACACTGGCCTCCATCCCCAGAGCTTCCATTCACTTAGACTGGGCCTGGATCAGGGACCAAGAATTTACTGGGGAGACAAAAGCTTTTGATTCAAGTCCCAAAATTATAGAACAACTGATTGTAAACACTGGGTTGGGGAAGACACAGAGGGAACCTCAAGGAGATTTCGGTTTGCCTCAATTTAAACGAGTCCCATAGTATATTTTGGTTCTGTGGAGTGCTTAAGACTCTCTTCCCTGAAACCACCCCCTCCTCCCCACCCCCATGTTTCTGCATAAAGGAGATGTTTACTCTTGGAGATGAAAGAGTAGCTTATCAGGAGAGAAGCCAGATGTAGAAAAGCCATGCTTTATGTAAAAATAAGCCAATGGGGCCCTAAAAACAAACATTATGGGGCCCTAAAAACAAAAGATTATAGGCTACTTTCTAAATATTTTATTTTATTTTATTGCTTTTTGTATCATACGAGGCGATGCTCAGGAGTTACTTTTGGCTCTGCACTCAGAAATTACTCCTGGCAGGGTTCAGATGACCATATGGGATACCAAGGATCAAACCTGGGTCAGCTACGTAGGTTTAAGGCAAACACCCTATTCGATGTACTATAACTTGAGGCCCAACCACTTATTTTTAATCATGTAGAGCAATCTTACTATTATTGATGATGACATTAATCCTTTGAGTCTTAAACTCTTTGATGAAGGCTTATGCGGATGCACGTGGTGTCTGTCTGTTAACATAGACGAATTTCTCTTCTGAGAAGTTCAAAAATTTCTTCTTACTTTATGGACTGCAAATAATGGACAAATGTGTATGTACGTTTCTTTTAAAACACCAATTTTCTTTTTTTTTTTAAATTTATTTATTTATTTATTGAATCACCGTGGGAAAGGTTAAAACACCAATTTTCAATGAATCTTTTTACAGGCCCCATGCACTCATAAAATTTTGAGTACTCCAAAGAGGTTGGGTTTATGTAAGGTATGTCCATCAATATTAATCATATTGGAAATCAAATAGAAATTTAAAATTTTGTATTTCTTAACTAATTTGAAAATCGTTACAATACCTGATACTTTTTAATCATTAAAAAATTTTCCATGGGGCTGGAGTGATAGCACAGCGGGTAGGAATTTTGCCTTAAACACGGCTGACCCAGGTTCGATTCCCAGCATCCCATATAGTCCCTTGAGCACTGCCAGGGGTAATTCCTGAGTGCAGAGCCAGGAGTGACCCCTGAGCATCACCTAGTGTTACCCAAAAAAGCAAAAAAATAAAAATACAAAATAATAAATATATATTAAAAATTTTTTTTCCATACCTTATCACTGTGGTCATGCCAAGAACTCAACTCTACTGCTTCATGAATACTCTCTGCAGAGATGCCAAACTAAAAAATCTCAGGTACCCTGGTACTCGGGCTGGAGCGATAGCACAGTGGGTAGGGCATTTGACTTGCGTACAGCCAACCCGGGTTTGATTCCTCCCTCTCGGAGGCCCAGCAAGCTACTGAGAGTATCTTGCCCACACGGCAAAGCCAGGCAATCTACCTGTGACATATCCGATATGCCAAAAACAGTAACAACAAGTCTCACAATTTGTTGTGAGATGTTACTGGTGCCCACTCAAGCAAATCAATGAACAATGGGAGAACAGTGCTACAGTGCTGCCCTGGTGCTGAGGCTACACCTCTGGGGTCTTTTTGTACTCAAGGAGGGCATCCCCCCTGCAACCCCCTTTCATCCAGAGGCCCTGGCTGCCACTCCCACCTTCCATGGTCTTGTCAGTTCATAGGCCCAGACCACTGATCTGAAGTCTCTGGACCTCCTAACTCCTCAATACTGAAATTCCAGTAGGAAAAACACTAAATTGGATAGGAAAGTAACATAGAAGCCAACTAGACTCAACAAACGAAAACAATAGTTCAGCAGTCTCAACTAGCAGCAAACATCTTAATGAATTCTAAGACAAGGACTTAAAAACTTCATGATAAGATATAACAATTCTCACATAAAAATGATTTTTTTCTTATACTTGTGGATTTTAATGTTGGAGCTTTGTCATCTAATCAATTTCAACTCTAGAGTTGTATCAACAATTGTGGCTTTTGTCTACATTAAAATAAATAAATTTTAAAAACGTAAATAACCAGAGAAGTATGTACATATATATATGTGTGTATATATATATATATATATATATATATATATATATATAGCAGTGTCAGAGATCAAACCCAGGGCATTATACTCATGCTCCCATTGAGTCACATAACCCCTAAAAATGATCAAATGTCTTCCAAAGCAGAAAATAGAGAAAAGAAGAGTGACATTGTTTTACACTTTTGGAAATCACTGTTATCCTTTATGATCAACTTTATAGAAAATGCTGGATATCTGGTATAGCAGCTTATAAAGGGGGGGATATTTTATAAATCTTTTCAGATTATTGTAATTCTCTTCTGTGTTGCTACAGCAGAAATCAACAAGTGGGAATTACTTGAGGGTTCACTTCCATGTAGAATGCAAAATTATCAACGAACTATTTATCCTCAGTGACATTAAAGTCCACTGCCTGTTCTTGCAGTTTGAATGGATCTTTCTTCATACTCACGGCTTCAGATGCAATGAAATCAATGATCCAGAACATACATAATTAAGATTTTCATTTTCCTTTGAGTTTGTTGTGGTGAAGAACATAACAATTAACTATTCATTTTGATGCTATTTCCTTGGTTTGTATTAAGATATCAGTAGCCTAGATTGCTTTAGAGCTCCTTGATTCTATTGAATTTCTATATGAATTTCAAGAGAAAGGAAAGGGTAAGTAAAATTTTAGAATCATTGATTCTATATGAATTTCAAGAGAAAGGAAAGGGTAAGTAAAACTTTAGAATCAGTAGGAAAATATGTTCCTCTCACAGATTCCCCAGGGACATATAGGATCTCTCAGAGATTCACAAACCACAACTTGAGAACTGCTCTCCTAGGAGAATTATTCTACATTTTTATCTTGCTAGTTTTTTTTTTTGATCCTTTCATCTTTCAGTGTGACTGTTAAAGAAAATCCCAAGATTACATTAAAATCCTTCTAATCTATCCACAACATCTAATTACAAGGCAAAACAAATCACACAAAAAAAATGCGAAGTCTCTTGAATGCAATAAAAATAGTAATTAGTAACCCAATGGGGAGTTACTGTCTTGGCGGGCAGATAATGAAGTGAAGTACTCTGAAGCATACACAAAAAGCTATAGACTTGAACCTGCTATAAATTCATAGATTTTGAGAACCATCTTTAAGAAATACGAAGCAATGGTGTCCATGGCTTTGTTGTTTCTGTTTGGTAGAAATAAGGGGTTTTCTACCAAAATAAGAAAGTCTGGGATCCCGATATTTCATGGTGTTGAGAGACCAAGGTGGGGGAGGGTTTGAATATGGAGCTAGTTGTTCCTAAAGAGAATGCTGGGTATGAGTTCACCAAATGAAAGAATTTCTGAGTTTAGCCACTGTTGTGTGCTATGCTCCTTCTCAGCCTGGGAGCCATCGGAGAGCAGCAGAGCCTAGCCTCTGGACCATGCTGACTTCTGCAATTCTCCTTCTCATCCTATGACATCCTGGACCCTGACTTCACCTGACACTGAGACATAGGACCCACAACTTGACTCTTGGTCTTGTGAGCAGCCCTGACTATTTGATGCTCTAAAACAAAGACTTACCTGGGCTTGGTTTGACTCTACTTGCCAGATTATTTTCTAACCTCTACATTGAGAGTGGAGGAAGTAGAGGCAACCTAAGATACGGGGGAGCCCTATGTACATGCTGTTGATATCTGTATTGTTGGTTGACCAGATGCATAGTACAAAGTTATAAGACAATGCTTCCTGGGAAACTTTCTAACACCCACTAGTTTCCACTTGATTCTCTTCATGGTTCAATCTGGAGTTGGACCATTCACTTGGTACTCAAACAAATTGATATTTTTTTTCCAGACAAGTGGCCTCTATAAGGGCAGGGTGAGCTCCCCCTAGTTCCTCACTAAAGCACTGTGAGGGGCGTTGGATTCATTCTGTTCCATAGGTTGCATTTTCTGTAAGACTGAAAAACTGGTGGCTGGCATTTGGAACTTTTTTTTTTTTTTTTGGTTTGCAGCTCAGTACATGATAATCTGTTTAAAGTTTTAGAGGCCTGTTTATTTAGAACAAATTTTGCACCACATTCATCTATTTGATCTTACCTCTGACCTCTCTGGCCCTTTTATGTTTGGTCATGGATCTTTATTTATTTCAGAGGAGAGAGGGTATTTTGGGCCACATCTGGCAGTGCTCAGGGACTACTCCTGGCTCTGGGGTCAACGAGGTTTCTCCTGAAGGGAGCCACATGTGCTGCCAGGTATGGAACTGGTATCAGCCATAGGCAAGGTAAACATTTAACCCTGTACTATACTTCCTGACCCTTACTCAGGGGCTATCAGAATCTCCTGACATAACAGTAGAGTAGAGAGGTAAGGAGCCTAGACTGTGGAGTTGGATAAACCTGCTCCTGTTCTGCTTTTACTATATGTGTCTTGTCTCAGGCCATGCAGCCCTCCCTCATATGTCTAAAATGAGGCAAGTAGAAACTGCTCATCAAGCTGTCACAGGAATTATCTAATGCACCTACTCAGGTACCTGGCTCAAAGAGGGGTTCAGTAAATAATAATAGCATCTCCCTGAAAGGAAAACTAACCATTAACACAGTCAATACAGACTTTCAGCATCCAGGCCTCCAGGAGGTCTCTCAGTATCATGTCTGGGTATTTAATGACCCCGTGTGGATGTCATGACACAAGGAAGGAGCTAAGATATGCTGAGCACTTAGCATGCTAAGCACAGAGATAAACACGTGTACTTTCTCATATAACCTCCAAACCACCCCACAATTTAGGGATTATTCCTCCCACTTTTTCAGATGAGGGAGCAGCAGTTCTGAAAGGTTAAACATCTTGTCTGAAGTCACACATTCTAGCCCCAGCTCGGTCTTACCAGCACAAGTTCTGTTTTAAAACATTCGCTTTCCTCTCTTTCCATTCTCTTTCCTCACATGCATACATGTGGCAGAATGTATGCTCAGAAGCTGTGGTCACGTCCTGTCTCACCAATGAATATGACCCACACCTGGGCCTGCCAGAAGCAGGTTAATCAGAATGTGTCTCTGGGACTACAAGAGACTGGAATCTGGGGGTGCTGGAAACTAGCTTTCTTTGAGGTACCCTTATGGCCCACTGTGCAGTGAACATGCCCAGGTCACAGAACTTGGAGCACCTTTCACCTGGAGTTCCTTGTTTTCCTAAAGTAGGTCTCAAACCTTGCATGTGTGGTATGATCTGTATGTGGGGGAAGGGGGGTCAATGAAGGTTATGCGGTCCATGTATATATGCTACCTACGGGGCATGTGTTATGCGTGAGTCTGTGGTATGATGCATGTGCTGGGTGTGGTTTGAGACATGTGAGAGTTCATGGAGTGTTGTGGGTCTGTGTGGTCTGCATTTGTTTGTGTGAGTCTCTGGTGTCGGTGAGTCTGTGTGTGATGACTGTGTATGAGATCCTCTTCACTTTGGAAAGAAGCTTCTCCAGTGAGGCCTGGAAACAGCCATCCCACCTGGCTTCAGCCCCTAGCACCTGTGTCTTTTGGATCTTAGCTCAGCCTCTTGGAGAGAAGGAAGATTTTGCCCTAAGATGGGATGATGCCAGGGGCAGGCATTCCTCGCTTCAAAGCCAAACAGCTTTTCCTGAGCTCCACAATGAAATGCCCCACCTTTTTCCTGGCCCCTGTGTTTACTCCTTTTTTTGTTTTCCCCGAGTATCCAGGGACTTCAGCTGAGATGTGTCCACTTCACCCTCTTTAGATCTACCAGGCTTGATGCCTGCCCTGTGCTTCCTGCTCCCAGACAGGGGGGGGGGCGGGGGGGAATCTTTCATGCACAGAGCAGCTGAGCCTGCAGAGAAACTTGGACGTGTTTTTTGCCCGCTGCCCCATGGGGTTTCCAGATGAAACTGCCCCAGTCTGCCTGCTATTAGCAGAGGCTTTTGTGAGTGGTTTATCCACAGAATGCAATTTCCACGTGGGACGGCCGTACAAAAATAAACTCACAGCTAAAATATTGAGAGTTGAATTTTCCTGACTGCAGGACTCAGCAGGTCCACACTGCCTGTTAACTCATCACCAGCTTGGGCCTGATGTTTGACACTGGTGACCTGAGCCTCCCTTCATCTCGTGCTGGATTTTCCTGGGGTTTTGTTCAGGTCAAAAAGCCAGCTGTGAGCATCCTTGGAATAGATGCTCCGATGCCATACATGTTCTTCATGACTTACTGTCCTGGTCCTTCTAAGTTGCATGCTTCCTGCCTCTCCAGCCCAAAGGTTGATGTGTGGGTTGCCAGTGCCCAACTTGGGCACCACTGGGCCTCAGTTAACAGCAAGGGGGAGTGGATAAATGTGACTCCATCCTGAAATGACTTGATAGGGATTTAGTCTGAGAGTCTGGCTGTTCAATTCACACCTGGAAGACCACAAGTAGATAACCTTTCTGTTCCGGCATTAGGGAATGAACATTTTGTCCCCAATATGCCTGGTGGGTGGGGGAGAGGCAAGGCCTTTTAGGCTTTATTCTCCTCACCCCTTCTCCTCCATGTCCCTCCTTTCCTTCCCCATATTTTCATACCTTGATATAGGAGTATCTTAACCAAGAGCAAATGGCTGGTTTTAATAGAAACCAACAGGGATATTGCTTTTGCCTATTTGTTTGTGTATTAGGGGGGGCACTCTAGTGGTGCTTAGAGGCAACTTCTGACTCTGTGCTTTGAGATCACTCCCAGTAGTCCTCAGGAGATCATATGGTACCAGGAATCGAATACAGACTTCCTGCATGTAAAGCAGATGTTCAACCCATGTACTTATCTCTCTGGCCACTCAAGCTGGTATTTAAAGAGGGGAAACCAGCATGTAGCTTGAGAGAGAAGTTTTTGTTACTGTCTGAGATTTTATGGCAGAGGGTTCCTTTGAAGCCCTGGCACTGTGGGATTCAGGGGTTGCTGTTATCAAAAGGCAGGAGGAACTCAATGTAGCACGTTTCCCCTTTTCATTTGCTTTCCTGCTTCTTCACCATGGTGGCTGCGGGACAGTCTTCAGGGCCAACTCTATCAGTGTCCTTTCATTTAATACTACATTTCACGTGGCTTATGATCTTTATTGATTTCCAGTTGCCCTGTGTTTGGGGTCTGCCTGTGAATATCCCTCACAAATCCAGCAGGAGATGCTGCTGACTGATGGTCACCTGCCTGGAGAGGAAATTCCAGGGTCCTTTTCACCACCAGGAGAACCCCCAGTTACAGGGTCTCTTGTGTCACATCTGACATGTTTAGCAATCACTGTGTGGAAGCTGAGACTCCAAGAATGAGTCCTTACTGATCTATTCTGAGCACTGAGCATGCTGACCATAGCCCAAGCACCATCCAGCAATCCAGGTTCATTTTCTCTACCTTTCAGATGAGGTAACAGAGGCTCAGAGAGATTAAATAACCTTACTGAAGCCCTACAGCTAGTTAACTCAAGCTAAGTCTCATCAGCACCAGAGTATTCTATTGCCTACCAGGACAACTCAGTCTGAAAGGTCAGTATTTGTTGGCACTGCCTTTCAGGGAACAGAGTCTCACATTATCAGATGGGGATTCTTTGTTGGGGTTGCCCTGTCCATAACTGGACTTCAGCGTGCCCATGAATTCCACTCATCACCCTGAATCTAGATGCAAGATGCTGTGGAATGTGTGATGTTCTTGTTCGTTAGTTTGTTTTTCTGAAAAGTATATAATTTCTGGATTCTTGAAGGATTGATGCCCCTCGTCATGTCAAGAACCCTAACATTATGGTCACATCAATGTACTACAATTATCTGCCCTTCTACAGGAATTTCTCCTGCCTCCAAGGCCCCAACCTCTGCTTTTCATCCCATTCCATTAGATCACTGAAAATTGAGTTCAGTTCCTTTGACAGTAAGTAACACAAGTTGAATGAGCACCCAAGAAATAAACCCCCACTCTTAGAGGACTAGCTAGCCTGCCCCACCACCCACATTCCTTTCAGTTATTTTAGAGGAACTGACTGGTTTGCTTCCACCTAAGAAATGATCTTTGTCTAACCTGTCTTAAATTATCTAGGGGTTGTGGGATTGGGGCCACAATGTTCAGTGTTCAGGATGGGGTAACTCCTGACTCTGCTCAGGAATCCCTGGTGTTGCTCGAGAGATTGACCATATCTGGGGATCAACCTGTGATCAGCCACATGCAAGGCAAGAGCCCTAAACCCTTTATTACCTCTCTGTTGTCTAAATTATTTTTAGAGTGAGGCCTGTGGAGGTAAGTAAATAAAGGGTTTCTTGGTTTCTTAACTGAATGTGGATCCTGAGCAAGGTAGGGACAAAGAAGTGAATCGTGTCCTCTGGGCGTACAGCTGTTGGCTGTTTGAGCATCAGAATGGTCCTAGAAAAACCATAAAAGCCTTCCCCTTTTGAGAACTTGTAATATCTTAGAGGTGCTCATGGCTATAGGTAAGCAATTGATAGGGTTCAGCTCTGCTGCTGCTCCTACTGGAAAGATCATAATTTTCTTTCTAGAAGATTTCCATCTCTATGGCCAAACCTTTGAGGGTGCAGTTCACCGGATGTCCTCTTTCTTTCCCTTGCCAGAATTCTACTTTCCAGACAAATGTCTGTTTCTCCTCACCTTTAAGGTAAGGAGAGCTTAAGGGAGGAGAGCTCTGGCTTCCCACTCATCTGATCTGGAACAATTCTTCTAGTCAGCAAGAGAGACAGAGAGAGAGAGAGAGAGAGAGAGAGAGAGAGAGAGAGAGAGAGCTTTCCCTGTATGTAAATTAGCCTTCCTCTGCTTGAAGCCATTTCCCCTCCTTGAAGCCACTTTAAGATAGAGAAGTGCTTTTCTCCTTAAAATAACTCTCCTGTATTTAAATGCTCTATTAAATGCCTCTTCTGGTTTTTCTTCTCCTGAAAAGAATTAGGCTCATTTAACTTTTCTCTAGGGCTCATTTTCGATTACCAACTTAAATTGCTCTTGTTCCTGCCTGCTTGTTTTCTGTACCACACTTAAAAACCAAATCCACAACTAAAATGAGTAAATTATGACAACTTTGATGCTCCAAAGGAGGGAGAGATGATTTCCTTCTTCTCACCTCTTATTTTCCCATTCAGGCTTAGTCTTGTCCATATTTTCCTGGCTGTTGTACAATGGAAGATCATAGTAACACCCACACTGCAATTGAGGGCACTGCTTTTGTCTCTCTCTCCTATCTATCTCATTTTTTCAACCTGTCCTTTACCATTTGTGTATCGATCATAGGAGCTTTCTCAAGGTGCCAGGCCCACCTCTAGATAACGACTCCTCCTTAATTCAAATGAGCAATAAGGTAAACTCTTTGGGGTGGAACATTCTACTCTATCTTTGTACTAAACTAATCCTTCTACCTGGTTCAGAATAGATCTCTAAAAAAAACAAAAAAAAGCATCGTTAGTGAAATCTAAAGAACACTATGAGATGCTGGGTCTTGTTAAGACTAAGGCAGGCCTAAAAGTAATATTCCCTGCTAGGTGTCCTCTCTGTAATATCCCCATGTGGCCTTAGCTGGGAATTGATTGTGTGGATAGAAGTGACTTTTCTCAAGCAGTGTGGTTTTCTACATGGAAATGTAGTTTTGAGATTCTTACCCCAAATGCTAAAATTAAATATCTTCCAATTGGAAACTCTCAAGATACATTTGAAAAACTGTTCAAAGGGAAAAGTTGACATGCTTGGGACCAAGATCCCATTCTAATGAGCACTGTGGAGAGATAGGATGTGGAGAATTCAGCCGTTGTGAAATCAAACCAACAATTACAATGGTCTTGTAGCTACAACTTCGTTAGGAATTATTGATTCAAGTCACACTTTCCACTAAATTGTGGTGAGTTGAGTTCTTCAAAGAGAATCACATAAGATGTGTTGACTATCCCTGTCAGATTTATTTCCATCTACTCCAATCTGTGTCCCTGCCACGCCAAACAGCAGGCCCTATTCCCGTCTTTACTCTCATTTCTAAACTCACTATTTAGTTTCATTTCTACAGCTTTGCTGATGCTGTTTCTAGTTCCAGGAATTCCCTACTCTTCCATTGATCTGTCAGCAGTAAGCCCATCCTGAGCTGTCTTTTCTCACTGTCATTATTCTTTCTTTGTTCATATGTGCAAGTTCCGTCTTTCCAAGTCCAGCTCTTTATCCTTAGTTCCAAGCAAAATATAATGCTGAAGAAAGAGTTAAGACCAATGACTCCAAAACTCAATTTCTAGACTCACTTTTTAAAAAAGACCCACTGAAACTAAAAAAAAAACCCTACAAAAATAAGCTCCAAGAATTTTCTTTTGTAAAAAATTGAAAAGCTGCAAGAATTGTGTCTGATGATTAATTTTGAGAATTAGTGTTCCATAATTTTCTAGCTATTTTGATGGTAGAACTGCTGAAACTGTGTCCCATAAAACCACAAAAACTTTCTTTGAGGTGCCCTGGGAGTTCTTACCTTTAGAGTTTGTAGGAGCATTTGGCTGCTGTGATATTGTATATGTCCAGTATTGACTTTTTATTCCCTGGAGATGTTTATGTACTTACTTACTTTCATATCCTGAGTCATATCCACTTTCAAGCTTAAATGCCACTGCTTTTACCAGTTAATCAATTTTGCATGGGAGATAAACAAGGCTTTGCTTGGCAACTAACATTTTCCATCCTTCCTGCTTTGAAAGATGGATCTTCCTTGGCCAACATAAAGGATGAACTCTGTTCAGCTTAGTGCTTAGAAATAGATTTGTTGGGTCCAGGGATGTGATTGGAGTGTATACATGATGCCCAGCACAGCTGCTGTGGTTCCTGATGCCACAAGTGTGCAACCCCTGGCAAGCACTGCAACCAACTGTGCACATCCTGGGCATTGAAATAATGACAATAAAGGAAAGAAATAGAAACAACAAAATTTTCTTGTTAAAAAAAGGAATTAAAGGGACTGGAGAGATAGTAGAGGGGTTAGGGCACTTGTTTTGTGTGCAGCTGTTCTAATTTCAATCCCTGGCACTGTGTGTGGTTTTCAGAGCACTGCCAGAAGTGAACCCTAAGCAAAGAACTAGGACTATTCATTGACACCACTGTGGAAATGGCTCAAACTCTCCTTGCCCCCCAAATAATAGATTTGTTCATGATGTTCATGTTCTGAAAATGGGTAACCATTGTCATTTAATCCATTCCTTGTACCATTCTAGGTTGTAACTACATGTTATGTTGGATTAGACATTCATTTATTTAGAGCAGAATTCAGACTACAATCTTTATTCTCATAGCCAACTTTGCTTACAAGTCTGTCTATTGCCTTACTAACCTATAGTTGAGATTATCTCATTTTCCTCTAATCTTAGTCTTGAGTATGATTGAATATATTCATATAACAAAATTTTATTAGTTTGAAGGCATCAGATTTTTTTCTCTGTGTATTATCCACTTACTTTAAATTACTGGAATCACATAGTATTAATATGAAGCAAAACCCTTTCTAACCCTGTGTTAGATAGTATAGTAAGTGGGTCCAAGGACTTCAAAAATTAACAGGATAAGAACAATACTTTTGATCGGACCACATTTTGGCAAATAGCAGATAGCAAATATTAATTGAGTGTCACAGGCACTAACTATTCTTAGATTTCAGAAGAAGACTTACCATAAAGAACTATATGAAAACCCAATTCTGACCTATAGCAAGCACTCAATCAATATCTTCTGAATGAATAAATTATTGATTGGTTAAGAGATAAGAACTATGCCTTGGAATATAGGTAGAACATACCCAAAAGAAAAATAAAACTCATGCACATGACTTCTTTACCTATGAAGTCTGACTCTTTTACTTAAGTGTAATATGAGCGAGGAATAGAAGATAAATAACTTCCTGTTAAGGTTAATCTGTATATTAGCAATTGTAATCCTTTAGTGACCAGAAACTAAATAGCAATTACTTATTTTCCCCATATTTAGATTAAATGCTCTCTGTGTGCTTTTATCAACTCACACTAAAACAGGAGGCAAGGGAAAGGCTAATAAGTCTGAGCCCTCCATCAGGCAATGACCAGATTAAGGGCCATTGTCTGAATTGTATAACGTAGCTCCCTGATTTATTTTGTAAGCAACTGATTTATATTCCAGCTTTTCCAAAAGCAGATTTAAAGTCCATTTACAAGACAGAATATAGTAAGTAAGGCATATGAAGAGAGTGATAAATGGGACAAAGAAAAATGGAAAGAAACGAGACTGAATCTACTTGCGGCTAGGACTAAAAAGAAAGCAGACCAGTTTTCTAGGATAGGAATTAAATAAGTTTATGGGAGAAGGAAGAAGAAACTTTTCTCTCGGAGTTTCTTTAATTTTGATGGAAATATTTTCATGGGGTTGTATCAAATCCTTGACCTTTAGTAAATCACTTTTATCTTCCTACTCTTAACAATAAGTAAAACTCTTGCTAGCATAGAGTTAGCCAGTGTATTATGGATAAGGCACTCTGCTGAAACACACACACACACACACACACACACACACACACACACACACACACTCCTACAGAGGTTTTGTGAATAGGTAGTTTATTTGCCCCTCTGGCAGCAGCCCTTTCTGTGTGCAGCCCATCCTAAAAGCAGCTGGGGGTTCTGTAGCAGTAGTTCCTCTCCAGTCTGGAAACCAACCTGCAGAATGAACAGGAAACCTGCCCAGCGGTGGATAAGAGCATTCCACTTCAGAGACAACCGTTATCTAGAGAGGGGCAAATGTTCAGGACTATGTTCTGTTTAGAAATCACTCTGTAAGGGCTAATGGTCCATAGATGATGCTGGAATTTGACCCAGTATCAACCATGTGCAAGGGGTTGACTACAAGCAAGAAAAGTACTTTTACCCTGCACAGGGCTGGAGCGATAGCACAGCGGTAGGGTGTTTGCCTTGCACGCAGCCAACATGGCCGACCCGAGTTCGATTCCTCCGCCCCTCTCGGAGAGCCCGGCAAGCTACCGAGAGTATCTCGCCCGCACGGCAGAGCCTGGCAAGCTACCCATGATGTATTCAATATGCCAAACATAGTAACAACAAAGTCTCCAATGGAGACGTTACTGGGCCCGCTCGAGCAAATCAATGATCAACGGGAGGGCCTTTACTTTTTTTACTTTACTTTAAATTATGTTTAAATGTTTATATTTAATGGCCCCTAGGTGAAATACAACAATCTTCAAACACTCTCCTCTAAGGAAAGTTTTTGGAGCATTTTCAGTGGTTTAGCACAGCGGGTAGGGCGTTCGCCTTACAAGCGGCCAATATGGCCGCCCCGAGTTCGATTCCTCCGCCCCTCTCGGAGAACCCGGCAAGCTACCGAGAGTATTCGATATGCCAGACACAGTAACAACAAAGTCTCCAATGGAGACGTTACTGGGCCCGCTCGAGCAAATTCATCTGTCACTGTCACTGTCCTCCCATTGTTCATCGATTTGCTGGAGCGGGCCCAGTAACATTGTGACAATTGTTACTGTGTTTGGCATATCAAATTCATCACGGGTAGCTTGCCAGGCTTTGCCGTGAGGGTGAGATACTCTCGGTAGCTTGCCGGGCTCTCCGAGAGGGGCGGAGGAATAACAAACAATATAAAATAAATTATTTTGTTTTCGCTTTGGCGAAGGGGTTGGGGTTCAGAATGGAAACATCCAAAATATGGTGGCGGGAAGGTGTAATGGTGGTGGGATTGGTGTTTAAATATTAAATGTAATCAAATATTGTGAATTATTTTATAAAAATAAAATTTAAAAAGTAAATGTAGGTTTATCCCCAGGTTGAGTACTTTCAGTAGATGTGTCACATGGATGGGGTGGAAGAGGATTTGTTCTTTTCAGCCCATCAAGAGGCATATTGGGTTGGGCTGTCTTGATATATTTTATGTAAGTTTCAGTAATTTTGTCTAAATTTGTGACCATCATATTTCTCCAAAATATAGACACAGGTTTTTCTTTTTGAAATAGATAACTAATCTGTGTTGGGAAGGAAAGCTTTGTGAGATTGTGTGAAGATTTTTGTCACTGATAATATTTTGTCCATGTTTAAGAATCTGTGATCTCTGCCTTTGTGGATTCTTACATTGGGCACTAGTAAAGATTTTTAAATATATATATATGAGAATTGAACCCTGGTCAGCTGCAGACAAGGGAAAGCACAGCAGTAGGGCGTTTGCCTTGCACGCAGCCAACATGGCCGACCCGAGTTCGATTCCTCCGCCCCTCTCGGAGAGCCGGGCAAGCTACCGAGAGTATCTCGCCCGCACGGCAGAGCCTGGCAAGCTACCCATGATGTATTCAATATGCCAAACACAGTAACAACAAAGTCTCCAATGGAGATGTTACTGGGCCTGCTCGAGCAAATTGATGATCAATGGGAGGGCCTTTACTTTACTTTACTTTACTTTACTTTACTTTACTTTACTTTACTTTACTTTATGTTCTGTTGGAGCATTTCAAGAAGACACAATAGGAGGGTTCAGGGCTGAACAAGGAAAGAACCATCTCTGATTTTGATTGACCACCATCTTAGTTGTTGAAAAGCTTCCTCAGTCTGGATACCAACGTATCCAGACTTGAAGCCAAAGAAGATATTTCCAGACTGGCTCTGCCATTGCCATCTGAGTCCATTTGAGCAGATCTTGTCATGTCTTCATTCGCATTTGTCCATCTGGAAATAGTGACTCTACCGTCTGCAACATACATTCCCTAGGACCGGATGTAACATTGTACACAAAGTGTGAAAATGAAAGCTCCGATATATATATTCAACCCCAGTCCAGTTTATTTGTATTTTTTTTCTGTCCCATTCTTCACTCTCTTTATATCTCACTTATTATCTTCTATCTTGTACATTGACTTCAAATCTGTTTTTTGAGAGGCTAGAATATAAATGAGCTGATTCCAAAATAAAATCCTCTGTATTTTTTATTCGTCTGAAGTTCAAAATCCTATGTATTTTTTATTTGACTGAGTCACTAAAATTCTTATCAGTTGGTTTCTCTGTATTTCTGATTCTATTTTTCTTAATATTCTTTGCTATATTATTGTCCATACAATATGCCCCAAATTCTGTTAGTTCAGCTGTTTCTTAGCCCTGCCTTTGCTCATGTCACTAGTTGTGTTTTGTTTGCTTTTTTTGTGTGTGGGGGGGGAGCACACCAGGACATTCTCAGGGCTTATGCCTGACTCTGCTTGGGGAGACCATATAGGATGCCAGGGATCGAACCCAGATTGGACATGTATAAGGCAAATGTCCTGCCTGCTGTACTATTGCACTGGCCCCCACTGTTCAGTCATACATGACCTTAGACATAAAAAAAAGGAAAGAGAATGGAAAGGAAGTGAAGGGAAGGAAAGAGAAGGGAAGAATATTGTTGCAAAAGCACTTATTTTTAAAAGGTAATTTTACTTTTTAAAGTCCAGCTACACCTGGAATCACTTTAACATATCAGCTCATGCTCCCATATCCAGTCTAGTTTGTTATATGGATTTGTGACTCTAAATAGACTCTGACCACAGGCCAGATCCAATATCTTGTTTTGTTCTTTCTATGGAACATGGCTATTAAGCAGTTAGTTTGCAAGATATTACTTCACCTTCATAATTGTTTCTTTGACTGTTATCAATCTAGTCCTTGGGATAGACCATGTCATAATAAAAATACTAAATTCATTACCACTGGACATTTAAGTTTACTTTAATAAAAAAGTCATTATTTATTACTTGCATATCTAACTTCTCCTCATCCTTTCATATTAGAGAAGAAAGTGTTTATAAAAATTTTTCAAAAACACAGGCAAATTTTTTTCCAAAAACTTAATTCCCCACTGGCTGAGCATTTACCCACTTCACTGACCCATCCCTGTTTTATCTCACTTTATCCTCATGGGATCCCTTGGTCAGTGAAACAAGACTCCAGCTGCTGTTTCTAATCATGATTTTTTCCATCTACGAGTCTCTTTGAACACTGTTGTTTTTGAAAAGGCCAGAAGAGTTACATCAATGGCCCAATAACACCCGTCTCCTGGTAGCTCTGTAGGAGTCATCATGTTCAAAGCAAGATGAATGATTCTCTCTACCAGGGCATGTCCCATCTCCAGTCAATGGGAGTGTGGTGTGTTCTTGGACATGAAGTCAAAGACAGGTGTGGAGTGGCATCCTTTGGAGAGTAGGACAATGAGAAATGCTTAAAGTTTTAGAAACAGGGGCTGTTTCATTGACTTTTTAGTGATACTGCTGATGACCACGTCTGGCAGGCAAATGGAGATGGCCAAGAGACTTGGGAAATGTTGTAATAGCAGGAAGACACTGCCACCACAGGCTAAAGGACAGAGCCAGACTCACCAGAGTGAAGCTTGGTCTAGAGACTGGCAGAGTGGAAGGAAGACTGAATCTTGATGGAGGTACTCCCCCAGGCAGAGAGAAGTGGAAGGAAGGCTATGCCCTGGCTCTTCCTTCTGTCCTCCTGTTTCCTTCACTGCCTCTCTCTGGTAGAACCTGCTGGAGTGGATAGTACAGTAACCTGAGACATAAAAAGAGTGGAGACAAATCTCATCCAAACCTCTCCTCTCCCCGTCCCCTCCAACCCCCAGTCCACCATTTTTTTTCTCCCAACCACAAACCATAAAGTGATGTAGAGGAAGGGTGAGGAAAACAACAAGCAAGCCAAGAATCAAAATAAAATCACAGCAAATAATCATTCAAAATAGTGCGTGGGTGGACCAGAGTGATAATACAGCAGGTAATTTGCCTTGCATGTAGCTAACCCAAGTTCAATCCTGGACTCTATATGGTTCCCTAAGCCTGTGCCAGGAGTATCCCTGAGGCCAGAGCCAGGAGTAAACCCTGAGCACTGCCAGATGTGGCCCCCAAACCAAAACAAAAACCAAACCAAACGTACACACACAGAGCCAAAAATAATACCTAGGTGAGAAAGTTGGGAAGAGTTGGCCAAGAAGGCAAAGGGGACCAAATAGCTTGATCTTAAGAACCCAGACTAGCCCTACATCTCTATATTCCTGGTGGCAAATGGTGGTCATTCTTGCTAAAGTGAGTCATTGAAGGAATTACTGAAGGTTCTAGGAAAGTCACAGATTCACTAGGAGAACAATGTCAGTGGTGAACACTGCACTGCTTGGGGTGCAATACCAGTTAGAGGGGCCAGCTGCTAATGTAGAGTCAGGACAGACTCCTGGACTCACAGGTACTAAGACCACTGCTCCTCCCTGGGGCTGCCCCAGGGGGCTGATGTCTCCTTGCCCAGGAATGCAAGTCTATGAAATGATTCCACCCAGTGCTCTGGTCCTCTGCCCTTCTGGCTTTACTGTGTTGAAGGCATCTGACTATCAACCGGCACACACACACCCACACCCTATTGGGAAAAGGTCACTGCCATGATGAACTGAATCCCATGCTGCAGTCCTAACGCCAATGTGACAGGAGAAAGGCATTTAGAAAGTAACTGAAGGTAAATAGGTGCATAGGAGTGAAGCCTTAATTTGATGGGATTGGCAACCTTATTATAATCAGATGATTTTAAATGATGCTATTTCTGGGACATCTTTTATATTTATTTATCTATTTATTTTGCTTTTTGGGTCACACCTGGCAATGCTCAGGGGTTACTCCTGACTCTGCACTCAGGAATTACTCCCGGCAGTGCTCAGGGGACCATATGGGATGCTGGGATTCAAACTCGGGTCATCCACGTGCAAGGCAAACAGCCTACCTACTATACTATTGCTCCAGCCCCTCTAGGACATCTTTTAAAAAAATCAAATAATGCAGAAGAGCAGTCACAAAAATCTCTGTCTACAATCCCTGCCTTATATACTCTACTCCATTGTTCTTACAAAAGCAGCCTTAGATAATGCCTGAATGAATGTGACTGAGTTTCAATAAAACTTTATTCACAAAGCAGGCAGGTTTGGATTTGGCCCAAGGGTCATAGCTGGCCTTCATTGAGCATTGAGTGTGAAAATGTGGCCACTTTTTTTGACCCCATTTTGTGACTTTTTGTGTGTGTAGGGAGGACAGGGTGTAGGGGTAGTGTCTGGGGGCAGACTTAGGAGAATCAGGAAGAAAAGTGGGGTGCAGGTCTGTGCAGTCCTGGTGACTGCAAGGAGGAGAGGGCCATGTCAGAGGGCAGGTCCAACTGTGCTTCAGCAGATAACCTTGTGGCCGGACCTGCTGTCCAGCTTGGCTGCGGGGCCAGCAGCTGCGGGGCAGGAGTTCTGTTTTTCCCTGCAGTGACTGTGCACAGGATAATTTATAATTTGGTGTAAATGTACCTCAAGCTCCTTGGAGATGAAAGACTCTCTATAAAACTGAGTTATGAGCCCGCTTAATAGGAGCACTGCTGAGCTTTCCAAAAGTGGAGTGAAAGCCCTTTGCATCTGGGAAGGGCTGGCTGTAAAAGGACCGTAGGCCACTTCAACGGCTCTAGCTTTTGCTGTGAATGCACTGTGATAAATCATTCTCCTCCTCCCGGTCGGTCTAACGGGGTGTTTGTAATACTTGCCAAGTGGTCCTTGCTGAAGTTACTTCTCTGCTTCTTAAGAGATGTAGCCTCAGCAAGGACCACTTGGCAAGAACTACAAGTATTCAGAAGCAGAGTACTCAAGCAGAGATGTTGTTTGGGAAGTGAGAAACACAACACACACACACACACACACACACACACTCACATACACACAACCTCATAGTCACACACCACACTCACTCATTCACACAGAACCACAATTGCATCTCCACCCTGTTTGCACTGACACACTTTCACGCATGTGCACACTGAGGCATTAACTCCCCTGACAATCACACTGAGACCCTCAGACCCTCACACATTCACATGCATTTGTCCTCACTTCTCATAACCGCACACTCATTCATACTGACACATTCCCCAATCACTCGTTCACATGGATTCACCACTCATTCACACTCACATACTCAAATCCTCAATCGTTCACACCAACACACACTCACCACTCACTGTCACACCCCTTCACACACTCATGGTCACACCCCTTCACGTGCTACCACACCCATACACTCCCACACATAATCTCACACTCACACAGGACAAATTCCGGATGATCTACTCCCTTTCTCTGGCATTTCCTATAGATTTTCACTACTGGGTTTTGTTTTTACACAAAAGATTTGACTACTGGCTCTAATCCTTCTCCATAATATTCTCTGTTTTTAGCCCTGGGTAAACTCCTATAATAGCAGAACAAAGTCCCCCACAAATGTAACTGCTCCTGCCTAAACTGGGACCCCAGAGGTCATATCTGGGCTGTGTTTGCCTCAACCAGGAGCAGTCAAGGCATACTAGCATGTCTGTTTTTAGAAAACACAGCAAGTGTCTTATCTTACTCCTTTGGAATTTTCCGTAGAGATTGATCTCTGGTTTAGGAAAAGTTGGTTTGAGGGCTCTGCATATGTACCCAAACTCCTCACTGGCTCTGAGAGCTTGCTTCATTGAGGTGGAGGGTGCTTCTGCTTGCCAGCCTACCTCATTTCCATCTCTCCTCCCTGGTGACTGGAAAGCTGTGGTTAAAATAACACAGCCTCTGCAGAGCTCCAACTTAACGCTGCTCTCGGAGAAGATTTGGGATTTCGGGAGCCCACAGAAGATGTGTCTGTGTTGCTTTTCCATATTCCGTTTTAGATTATTCTGACGAAATCAGGAATCTCCTCAGGTAAAACATTTTCTTTCCTCTTTCATTGTTTGGTGGAAAAGATGATTAAAACAATTGTGTCAGCCTGAGGAATAGCCAGATGCTTTCTGCCTCTTTACCTCCAATGAGCTTCTGTCTGTTTCTCTGAGAGGGACTGAGTGTGAAGCAAGAACCCGAGAGAGCTGCAGGCTGGTTCTGTGTGTGGAGAGACGGCTGGTGTTGGCCGAATGGACAGGCTCCGGGGTACCCACATGACACAACTGGCTGTCCAGGTCGTGTAACATAGTTGGCTTGGTCTCATCTCACCAGAACAGTGGCTTGAAGTAAGCTCCTCATATGTCCACACACACACAGGAATTGGTCCTGGTTTTATCTTGTGTCATGTCTACTTATTGAATTAAAGAGAGGAACTGAATCTCTTTCCACTGTTATTTTCTATTCAAGTACTTGGGTGCCACTATCTGTCTATGTCTCTATGAATCTATGTGTCTATTTATCTTCCTATACATCTAAATACTTACCTCTCTCTTTCTCTCCTATATTCATCTATCCCTATTTACCCATTTACCTATTTACTATCTATCTCCCTATTATCTATATCTATCTATTTATCATATACCCACCTGTCACCTCTCTCTCTACCTGTCATTGGTCTCTACCCACCTGCCTATCTCTCTCTCTTTATCTACATACCTGGTTATTATCTCCTTGTCATCTATCACACATCTCTCCTACATTTTCAAAAATATTGCTTTACAACACAGTCTCATACTTTTAACTTGTGCTTCTCTTCATTAATTGAACTTCAAAGACTTTTTGCCTTTATTTTAAAATTTGTTGAAATTTTCTTTGAATGCCAATAACAGACAGTGCTAATAACTATAGTCTCTCAAAATAACAGTTCATTTCGAGGGGTCATTTATTTTTTAAACACTTGCCATCATACATACCAGCTTTTCTTCTTCCTTTTTTTTGTTTTTGTGCCACACCCAGCAGTATTCAGAGGTTACTCCTGGCTCTGAACCCAGGAATCACTCCTGGTGGTCCTCAGGGGACCATATGGGATGCTGGGGGTTGAATTCAGGTTGACTGTGTGCAAGGCAAGCATCCTACCCCTGTACTATCTCTCTGTCCCTTTTCCTTCCTCCCTACCTCCCTCCCTCTCTCCCTTCCTTCCTTCGTTCCTTCCTCTTTGTTTCTTTCTTTTCTGTCTTTTTTTTGTCTCTTCCTTTCCTTTTGACCATTTACTCAATAATGATTGAAACATTCTTTGTACTCTGTATTCAACTAGTCACTGGGTTTCGGAAAGTCTCTGTCATCATCGGAATTTATCATCAATTTTGATTTCTACTTACATTCATGAACTACTTACCAAATAATATTAGATAGTACAAAATGAGGTGCTCACTCCCAAGCTTTGGATTCATTCTCACAAAACCACTGTATATCAGAGCAAAGCTGGGCACCTTTCAGTCTTCTCACTGCATTTTCTCAATCGCACCCAATGATGGATGGGGAAATATAAATTAGAGAGCAGCTGATGAGTGGAGCTTCTGCTCCTATCCTTGGTCTGAGCCAGAGAGGGTGTGAGGGAAATGTGTTCCCTGGAATGAGACCTAAAATGTGTTCAGCATCCACGTGGCCCTAAGGAGCAGTTCTGCCGGTAAAGGTGTAGGCAGAAGGGGCTGTCTGTCTAGACAACCGCCAAGATCTGTATCCCTACATGCTGGTAGAGAGGGAGAGGAAATGGAGGTGAATGGAGAGGAAACTTCTGTGACCTCTGGGCAGGAATATTATGAGAAAAGTGGACTCAGACCACCGACTTCTGCTTTGGCTGTCCTCAATCATGGCAAGGCTACAATCCTCCTGGCTCAGGTCTCTATCCAAAGACATCCTTATCAGAGAGGCTTCCCCATCCATCCTAGCCAAGGGGAATCCATGACCACCCCCATTCACATGTTTTATTGTGATCATACACCGTTAACACAAAATTTACCTTTTAATTATTTTATTATTTTTTAAAATTTTTGGCTTTTTGGGTTCACACCTGGTGATGCTCAGGGGTTATTCCTGGCTCTGCACTCAGAAATTCCTCCTGGCAGAGTTCAGAGGACCATATGGGATGCTGGCAATCCAACCCAGGTTGGCCGCGTGCAAAGCAAATGCCCTATCCCTTTACTGTCACTCTGGCCCCGCTTTTAATTACTTTTAAAGATACAGTTAGTATTCCTCCATTTTTTTTCTTTTTGGGTCACACCCGGCGATGCACAGGGGTTACTCCTGGCTTATGCACTAAGGAAATACTACTGGTGGTGCTTAGGGGACCATATGGGATGCTGGGAATTGAACCCGGGTCTGCTGCATGCAAGGCAAATGCCCTACCCACTGTGTTATTGCTCCAGCCACTCCTTCATATCTTGATTTTTTTTTTTTGGTGACTCCAAAGCAGTACTCAAGAGTACCTCGGAACTGTCCTAGAGATACTTGGTCAATCAAGTTAAAATTTCAAAGCACAGGCCCAAAGATGCAGTGCTGCTCTGGCCCTGTAGTACTGGTGATTAGCTGGGTTCATCCCAGTGGTGCTTATGGGTTCCAGGGCTATGGTCCACAATACTCAGAAATCCACATGGTGCCAGAAATCAAACCTGGGTTGAGTGTGTGTTAGGCATGCACTCTAATTAGAGCACTTTCACCTGGTCTCAGGGGTAATTGGTATGTCTGCAACTCCACCATCTAATTCTAGAATATTTTCATTAGTCCCAAAGGATAAACCTTGAAAAATGCTGTACCAATGAACTAGTTTTACTGTATTTTCCAGCCTCTGAGAAATACTAATCTGCCATTTTTTTTCCTGATGGATTTGTCTGTGCATTTTCTTAAATTAAATCTTACTGTGAGGCCTCTTATATCAGGCTTCTTCCACTGAGAATACTCTTAAAGCTTCATCAGGGAGCATCTGGAACCATTACTCACCCTTTTTATGGCTGACTGATATTCCATGGTCTTTATGAATCTTGTCTTGTTTATTCTTTTATCCTGTCATGAACATTGAACTTTTCTCACCTTCCAATGATTATGAATACTTCTTTTATGAACTTTCGTGTACAAATTTCAGTTTGAACACATGTTTTCAATTCTCTGGGGTGTCTACGTAGGAGTGGAATTGCTGGTTCATATGGTAAGTCTATGTTTAACTTTTTGAGAAGCTGCCAGACTGTTTCCACAGCAGCTGCACCATTTTGCATTCCCATCAGCAACATGTGATAGTTTCCAGTTTTCCACAGCCTCGCCAACATTTGTTATTTTCTATTATAACTATCCTGGTGGGTGTGAAGTGGTATGTCATTGTGGTTTGGATTTGCATTTCCCTGATGACACAGAGCATTTTTTCCATGTGTGGGTTGTCCATTCTTCCCATTCACTTTCTATTCCATTTATCTGAATTTATTTTTCTTTATACACAAGTTCTGTGATTCATCATTGCCAATCCTATCATATATTCTTTGTTATGGATGGTCTCTTTCCTCTTGTGCCTAATACCACGGAGACAGGGACCCAGTTGTGTTCACTATTAGATTTCAGAGCTGAGGACAGTGTTGGTATTATAGGAACTCCATTGGAAGACTGTCTGAAGATTAAATCATGGTTAACTCTCTAGCTCTTGGCCTAAGACCTCCTCTTCTTGCTAGTGGCCAAGTGATATGACACTCTGGGGAAAACCCACAAATAGTCCCTTCATTCCCTACCCCTTCAACCCTACCACATCTAGTGCAGAGAGAGGTAATCAAATGTGGAGGTAATGAGAGCAGGAGCTAAGGCAGCTTCAAGGAATGCAGAGTGGGAGGAATAGATATTAGGGAGATATTTAAGGAAAAATCAATAGACAAGGTGACTGACTAGCTGAGGTGCCAATCAAACTAACCTCATATTTTAAACTTAGAAGAATAGGGAAATGGTGACACCATTAACTATAAAAGGAAGTGTGGAGACAGTCTGTTTGGGAGTAGGGGAAAAGTGAAACTTGTTCCACGTTGAGTTTGAGAAGACAATAGATGTTCTGAGCAAGCAAGCACAAGGTGTGGAGGTGAATACAGACCTCCAGCTCTCCAGCCCAAGGGGCAGAGATGGATGGGAGGAGCCCAGAATGGAGGTTCTTCTTTGAAAGGAAAAGTGAAGCATTTGACAGAGATCAGTGAAATTCGGATGGGAGAAGGGAAAAGTCAGGGGGAGAGGCAGACCAAACACAGAAATGTGTCTGTGGCAAGGGGTTGAGGGGTTAGGTGGAAGAGGATGGTTGTGTACAGGAAGGAGCAGAGACTGGAAAATCATACAAGGGGGCTCTAGAATAAGGAGGCGTGGAGGCACAGGGAGGACAGAAGGTGAGAGAGAACTAGGGAGAAAGAAGGAAAGAAAGAAGAAGGGAATTAAGAAGAGTAAAAAACAACAAGGGTTGGGGATCAGAGAATGAGTATACCTGCTCCAAAGCTGAGAGAAAGCAAGAGAGAATAAAAGGAGGCTGAAATATGATTTTGTGACAAAGTTATTGATTACTTACATCAAAAAACTGGGGGATAGCATTTGTTGACTGAAATCTCCTGTAGACTCTGAAATCTTGGGTGAAAGGACAGTTGGCTAGCCGTTCAAACAGGAACTGAATACAGGGATGATGATGTTGTACCTTCTTGTGTGATCCTTATGCTTGAGGAGATAATTCTGTTCCATGCCCAGAGTCTTTCTCTCTGATAAAATGTTTGTCTCCAAAATTCAATGTAGATATTTACAATCTCCATTTCTTACTCTGAATGTAGATAAAACGTCTGCGGGCTATGTACATAGCTCCAACACCTGCTGACAACCAGTCTCTTCCTGCTCACTCTTCTCACAAGATTAGACTGGGGATGTATTTCTGGAACATAATCTCCTGACTAAGGTGTCTTAGGACAAGAAGGGCAAACCACCACGCGGTGCATATTTTATAAATGAAAGGTTCAAAGGACTTCTTTTTTTAAAATCAGGAAGCTTTCTCTTATGTAGTTAGGAAGCAGCTAGGAATTTCACCTTCTTTCTGAAATGATGGGGTTTCAGGATCAACTGCCTAGGAATGTTTTTGAAGTTGATTATAAATTTATTTCTATACTTCTTGTGGAGGCTTACTGAAAGCCCACTAACAGATTTACCGGAAAGTGACTCAGACCCTGACCCTTTAAGTCTCTAGTCTTAATAAAGTCAAGACAATCACGGGGGAGAGAAGAATCCTAAAAGAGGAGGAGGGCATAACCCTAGGTGCCCTGAGTAGTGAATGTAAGGGTAGAGGTCCCTGTGTGTGGCTGAGGCCTCCTTACAATGAGGTTAGTGGCTACCACCAAGGCAAGTCCAGTGAGGAAGATAACGGAGAAGTTGGGTGGGAGAATGGACACCTTGCATAGAATGCAGACTCCAAGGTGTATGACTCATTTTGTGTTCCTCCAGATGAACTTTTGGTGCTACTGCTGGCTTCCCAGTGACAAAATCTGGTCATGCTGATATTTGGATTTTCACAATGCATGTCACCTTTTTCTGAGATCACAATTAATGCTTAAATTCTCATAAATAATAATGGTTCTATTGCTCCAGAATAAAATTACCAGTTAGGATCTTACTGACATGGGTGTTTTGTTCTAAAGGGAGTCTTGTATTGCTTCCTAGATGTTTCCACAAAGAAATGACTAGAAAAGGTTAGTACAGTTAGATTAACAAAAAGACTGAACTATTTTAGAATATAGAACATAAAATCACAATTCTGAATGCTGGCATGTGAATTGTAAAATCAGCTTTTGATCTTCTCTACTTATCAAAAGTGGTTATGTCCACCAGAGTCAAAACTAATTGGCAATAGCAAATAGTAAAATTATAACAACTCCACTGGCATTAGTTTTGGAAAAAATTATGTGGATTATTTTATAACATAGTTACCTTCCTGATTCTTAACTTTCTTTCATCGATGTTAAAATGGTATTATTTCAATACATACAAACTGATGTTGAAGTATTACACTGAAAAATTGGCTGAAGGAACCACTCCTCAGGATTTAAGTGTCACCCAAAGTGCAATTTTGGTGACAAGCATGTTCAACTTAGCTTTTGTCTTCTTAGCCTTTATCAACACTAGGCACAGTGCAGGGATTGGGGAAGGGATGCCTAAAAATTATTTTCACCTCCCTCTTTTATGACCCCCTCCACAAAACCATTGTCAACATGGTATTAACAATGCTGAGTAAATGAGCCCCCTCACCCTCCCACCCCCAGTTAAGAGGGGGGGAAAAAACTGACGTGGCTGACTCTCCAATCTCCTATTTCCTGAATGTTAACTTCTCTAAGCTTCAGTTTCCTGACCTGTAAAATTGAAATAATGAAAGCTTCTAGCCCACAGGAATGTGGTGACAATTAGGGAGCTAATGTGTGTGAAGCTCTTAGCACATTCAATCCCTGTTAGCAATTATTATCACAGGTAACTTGTTAACAAAAGAATTGAGCTGTTGCATTCTTCAGCCTCTATTCTCTCTCCAGCTAGTTTTAGTATGAAGCACAGTTCTAATGAAGAGATTCTTCTATTAGAAACCTGAGATTGGATGGGGATGTGAGTCAGTGGGAGAGCACATACCTCACATGTGTGAGAGACCCTTGTTCAGTTACCCACACAGCAGAAGTAAAACAAACAGCATGTGACTTAATCCCATTCAGACCCCTTTTGCATGATATGCAATGTTCTTTCTGGAAGTCTTCCTGCTTCTGTCCCACCTATAATGCTCTCCGGCCTTATAAGCCCTGTACCTTAAAATCTCTTTCCTTTTCCTGTGTGAGTTCTAGATTGTAAGACCTCTATGAATTAGCTTCTGATTCCTTGGTTTCTAGAGCATTGGCCCTCCACCTCTCCCATGAACTATTCGAGCTAGAGTTCATTTCCTTTGGTATATTTTCACTCTATTTGCTTTGTGCCGTCTATCTCACCATTCTCACTTTGAATTTTCCCCCCATATTAGAATTCCAATGCCTTCACACATGAACCAGCAGGAAAAGCTCATTGAGTAGTTCTGAAAAATTTAATTTCTCAAAGTTGTTGTCAGTCCTTAAAACAACAATACAAAAAATAGCATGTTTGGACTCAGAAGACTGATTATTTATGTGTGTACACTTGTGTATTTGTGTTATGTAGCACACACATACATTGCATTATCTGTGAAATAGATATGAGACCATAAAATATGTGAAATTATTCCCAACTCAAAGTTTATGAATCTGAGTCACTGGTCTTTGTATGCTGAGAAACACCCTTCATTATTATGAGAATAGTTATGGCAATAGAATTGAGGTCAAAGCTCAGTCATGGTTCTGTCATAGAAAACCCTGTGGAAGACAGGTGGGAGTGATTTAGTTCCCAGAAAGGTCTCAAAGCCAGCCAGGGAGCCAGCATCAGTCCTAGCCTCTTATGTTATCCCAGACAGAGGCTACTATGGTGCATGGACAACTTCCACTCTGCCTTGGAGGGTGCAAATGTTCTGTTCTTCTCTGTAACACTCCCTCATGCTTTAGTGATATATGCTACCTCTCAGTGACACCCCTTAGATATCTCTGAAGTAAAATAAGAAGGTTATCTTGTCTTTTATTACAAAAATAATTAAAATAAGATTTAAAATCCTTTAATGATAAGACTCTGCTTAAAAATCAAATTTTCTACCAGTAGTAAAAAGCCCAGCCTGGAGAGGTAACTCAAATGGCTGGATGCAGACTTTGCATGCTGGAAGCCTGGATTCATTTGATCCTTGTTACTACGTGGCCTCCCAAACACTGCCAGGAGTAAGCCCAAGGAGCTGGGAGTATCCCCTGGGTATGGTTCCAAAGCCAAAAATAAATAAAGAAATAATGAGCTCTTCTCTATCTATTACTCATATATTAACTCTCCTAATTGTCGCAATATTCCTATGGGCTAAGAATTACAGGTTTAGATATCTTTATTGTAGATAGCATTCCTAGTAAGCTAATGAAAATCTAAAATTATACCATCTGTGCTCATATTTTTATTACACCATTCCCCATAAATCTCCACAGGCTTAAAATTTTATTTTTCATTTTTTTTATTGCTATTTCCCTAGCACAAGGCATGGCACATAGCAAGAGTCTAAGTAGATAGTTACTAAAAGGAATTTTCATTTATATCAAGAATTTGGTACCTTATAAGATCGATTTATGAAGAAATACATATTTTTATATCTACCTCTCAGAGAGCCTGGCAAGTTACCAAGAGTATCCTGCTCACATGGCAGAGCCTGGCAAGCTACCCGTGGCGTATTCCATTTGCCAAAAACAGTAATGATAACAGGTCTCATTCCCTTGACCTTAAAAGAGCCTCCAATCATTGGGAAAGATGAGTAAGGAGAGGCTGCTAAAATCTCAGGGCTGGGAGGAATAGAGACGTAACTGGCACCTGCTTGAGTAAATCGACAAACAACGGGATGGCAATGATACAGTGATAAGATCTATTAGAAAGCAAAAATAATTTATTGTGTGTGGGGGACCTCCCAAGTTGTACTTAGGAGGCTCAAGGTCCCCTCCCTCTGATTCTCTGACAACTGGACTAGCAGTGCAGTGTAAAGACGTGACAATGCCATGTGGTGCCAAGTATTACCTGGGTCACTCCAGCAGTGCTTGGGAATATTTGCTGCACTTGGAAATGCTTGGGATCCACGTGCCTTCTGGGAATCAAACTGGGGTCAGTCACATGCAAAGCATGAACTTTGTTTTTTGTTTGCTAGTTTGTTTTGCTTTTTGGGTCACACCTGGCGATGCACAGGGGTTACTCCTGGCTCGTCACTCAGGAATTACTCCTGGCGGTGCTCAGCGGACCATATGGGATGCTGGGAATCAAACCCGGGTTGGCCACGTGCAAGGCAAACGTTCTACCCACTATGCTATTGCTCTAGCCCCAAAAGCATGAACTTTAATCCCTGTACAAAATCCTTCTCAAGGGAAAGCCATTAATCAGCAAAGAAATCTCCATTTGCAAAAAAAGAAACGAAAGAGACATAGTTACTTGACTGGATTTAGAGAGATGGAATAGAGATGGAATGTACATTTAGAAGTGCTCAGGGATTGAATGTACAGCTTCAAACATGCAAGGCAATGCACAGCTCTACCATTTTAGCCACATCTCCAAAGCCCTTAAATGAGAGTTTTTATAAATCCTGATTAATTTAGCAGAAATAAAAAAGGAATGAGAAATTTGAATTATTGTAAAGGCTTGGAAATGATGAAGACTTTTATAATGTTGTTTCAGGTTTCAAAGTTAGGGACAAGAAGAGTTGGGAACAAGTGTTAAGTTTCATCTCCCACATGCACTTCTTTTTTTTTTTTTATAATTTATTTATTTATTGAATCACTGTGGGAAAAGTTACAGAGCTTTCAGGTTTAGGTCTCAGTCATGTAAATATCAAACACATTTCCCTTTACCAATACTTATTTTTTACCGCGAACCCCAATAGAACCCCACCTCCCACCCCTCCCAATTCCTGTGAGGCAGATGAGTTCTAGTTAACACTCTATCTATTTTGACTAGATTCATTGTTTCGATAAAAGATGCACCATTATTATTTAGAGTTTACGACCCCCCCCCCCAAAAAAATCAGAATGCTGAAAAAGCGTTGTGAAATGATTTGCTTTCTACAGCTGGGTTTAAGAATTGAATGATGTCACGCGGCTGCAATAGCGGCCGCGTGGTTTTGGATTTCTGCTATTTTACTTAATAACCCTGGAAGTATTTCTATTAAAAGTTAGATAGTTAAGAGATTGGTTTCTGTGCTCTGGAGTCATGGCCGTGCCGGACAGCAGCTTGTGGGGGGCAACTGGTGACCTCGGTAGGGCGTGAAGGACGGACCGGAACGCCCCCCTTCCCATGAGGTCCCTGCCGCCCCCCACCCCCGGCTCAAACCTGCTATCCACAAGGCTCCTGTGCGGCCACCATCTTTCTTTCCAGAGAGGAGAGGGCGAATGGGGCAACACCCTTTCCCCTCTGGGCAGGCATGATGGCACGGTTTAACATCTCCCACATACACTTTTAAGAGTAGGAATAAAACATGGAAAATGCTAAGAAGTCTATGAAGGAATTCCCAGAAAAGCACCCGTGGATTAGCTACTAGTTCAAAAACAATGTAGCCATCCTGATGGAAAATAAGCAAAGAGAAGGCTGCCAGAGAGGTAGCACAGTATAAATGGTGGTTGTCTGACCCAGGTTGGACCTCTAGCACTGCATATGGTCCTTCACGTACCGTTAGGAGTGAACCCTGAACAGAGTCAGAAGCAAGAGCCCTCAGCTGGGTATAACCTAAAAGCGAAAACCAAAAAATCAAAACAAGCAAAGACTTCAGAGACTAACTGTGAAATCAAGTATAAGAAATAGTGGAATCAAGAAAATTGCATGACTGAAGAAAGAACCACAAACATGATTCAGCTCATCAATATGACATTTAACGTTTAAATAAAAGGGGGGGCGGGATATCCTGGGCCAATGAAGTCAATGAGCAAATAAGGGAATGGTGGATGGAATTATAAGATTGAAGATTTTAGTCCAACAGAGCTGCTGCAAATATCTTCAGATTCTCATTTAAAGAGAATACGAATCTCTTTAGAGTTTCTAAAGAGGTTTCATGAAGAGACATTTAAGTGTTTGGAATTAGAGGACACATTCTACTGAAAACCAGAGAGAAAAGACCAGAATGCATTATTCTGTAACTCATTGTTGATTGAGTTGATAGTGGGATCCCAGAAAGGATCATAGCACCTTCAGGAAACGGAGGAAGAAGCAATGGATAAAGTTGTCAGACAGTCCGGAAGATCTTAGTAAAAATTTAAGGGTGTGTTCTGAGGGCAGTAAGATATCATGCACAATCAAAGGTGAAATGAAGTATAACCTGTAGCTGATTTTCCAGAGAACCACTACTCACCCAGCTTAACGTTCACTTACTGCCAATGTATTTGTTTGCCTCTCTCAAACTGTTTTCATATGGGTTGTGGAATAAAAACCTGAGTACCCAATCCACAGGCTTCATGGATTTTGACTGTGTTGGTGGTTGGCTCCTTGGATCCCTTCTGGGTTTCCTCCTGACCCCCACCCCTGTAACTGAGGACAAGATATATGGCTAGCATCAGTCTCATACCATGTGTATCTATTTCAATTTCAGTTAATTAAAATTAAGTCAAATTAATCATCCAGGCCTACATCACACTAGCTACTTCAAGTGCTTGATGACAACATGTAGCCAGGAAGTATGGGAGAAGACTGCACTAATCTGAATATTTATTTTCCCATAGGCAGTTGACTGGAATGAACAGTACTGCCTTAGAGTATTAGTGAGAACAGGAGGTAAATCTACCTTGTTGTCATCACTATTTGTGTTTGGGCCACACCCGCCTGTACTAAAAGATTACTTCTGACTCTGTGCTCAAGGATCTCACTGTCACTGTCACTATCCTCCCGTTGTTCCTTGATTTGCTCGAGCGGGCCCAGTAACGTCTCCATTGGAGACTTTGTTGTTACTGTGTTTGGCATATCGAATACATCACGGGTAGCTTGCCAAGCTCTGCCCTGCGGACGAGATACTCTCAGTAGCTTGCCGGGCTCTCGGAGAGGGGCAGAGGAATCGAACTCGGGTTGGCCATCTTGGCTGCGTGCAAGGCAAACGCCCTACTGCTGTGCTGCTCCAGCCCAAGGATTCAGCTCTAGGATCACTCCGTGGTACTCAGGGATCATACCTGATGTTGGATATCAAACTGGGGTTGGCCACATGCAGGGCAAATATCTTAACCCCTATAATATCTCTCTAGCCCTGTTATCACTATTTTTAAAGATTTCTATAACAGTAATTCTATGGAGGCACCAAGCATATAATGAGATATAGCTTTTCTTGCTTCTCTTAGTTTACCAAAATGCATCCTGTAAATCATTTCCTTTCCAAATGGTAACAATCACTGAGATGCTATTGAAGACATGCTTTAAGATCCGCTATTTGCAACGGGGACACGGACTTGAAGCTAATTAAAATTCTGCAGTTGCTCTCTGGAAAATCTGAGCTCTTGCTTGATTCACCTTCCCACAGTATCTGCAAATAGATACAAGTCACATACGTGTCAGGCAGACTTAATTATCTATTTGAGAAATTCCATGACACCACCTGAGTTTTTATCAGCTCATATACCCCCAACTTCAGGAAACCAGGTACATTTAGGAACCTGAGAGCTTGACATAAACAGATGCTCATTTAAGAAAAAAATTCTTTGAACTGATGAGCTAGTTATCCTATGTTCTAAGCTCAGAATAGCAAATGAAGAGGAAACAGATCAAAGATATTCTGGCTGAATGTTCTAAAAAAGTCATGTCAAGGTGTGATGAATAATGCATTAGAGGTTCCTTGATTTTTGTTATGTGCCAGTTTGAGGATGTGGACTGTGCCTACAGACTTCCATTATCTTCTCAAAATAATAACATATACACATGATTACCAGTTTCTGTAACAGCTTTGTAAGGTAGATGGTATTGTTTGCATTTTAGAGATGAGGAAATTGAGGCTTAGGGCATTGGATCCAGTAGTGCAGAAGGATGTAACTTCACATACCCAGAACTATCCCTTTCATCTATGTCTCTGAGCTTCTCTGAGTGGAAGAAAGCAGGCGAGGAAGGTGGGGCAGGAAAACAGAGCAAGGGGACGTGACAGAAAGAAGGACCTCATTGGTCCAGGCTGACAGGCTGATCTTGACTTCTTGAGGTTTTCCTGCAACTCTGGTCACCATCTTTGAGTAAATTAAATCTTGCCCTTGACCATGGAACACAAAATGGAACCCAGCACTCCCCTTGATTGTTGTATTCAGGTGACTCAATCCTATTTGTGTGTTTTGAGAGAAGTTCTGCCTTATTTAAAAGCAAAAAAGAATATCAAAGCAAACCAAAACACTGCAAAAAGTCTCTGGGAGGAAGGGAACAGCCTATCTCTTGAGAAAGTTGTCATTTATTACTATCATTGCTTCCGGAATGAAGCACCACCTATGGGGGAAGAAGTCATAGGGTTATATAAACACCCCTAGAGAACTTCGACAGCTTATGAATATTTTATGTACACTTATGCCTAATATCCAAAGATGAGTGATATGTAGACTTTCCCTGAGAGTAGTCAGAGGTCAGGTCTGGGAGAGAAATGAGTACACAGATAATTAAAAGAGGAGAAATACTTTGAGAGTCTACCTGTGAACTACAAATGAGAAGAGGGCTAAACATGAAACTCCAAATTCCAAATGACGGCAGGTAACTTAAACAATGGATCAGATGAGCTGGCTATAGACTGTTGATGACTGCTGAAGGGATACAGACATAATATCTGGTACCCAGCTATGAAGGCCACAGACTACTGGTAGGACTGGCACAGTACTTCATTTATGACAGTTTCCAAATTATGGTACACCCAGGGATAGAATCAGCTTTAGTAATTGACTAGTAAACACCAACCAGCAATGCTGCTCTTGGAGTAAAGAAATGGACAGGGATCTTAAAATAGCTCCAAGAGATGAATACCACTTGTTTGTGAACCAGGGCAGCATTGAGAACTGCTAGTTTCAAGGTAGGGGGGAAAAAGGGAAGCAGAGCTGGAAGGACCCAGAATTTCAAGGCTTGGGCAAAGGACATAAAGTTTGCCACTTTATGTGGAAGACTTTGCCACAAGAAGACTGGGGAAAAGAATGAAGTGATCAAAGATAAATGAAGTGATAAAAGTGATCAAAAGAATGAAATGTCTCATGGTATAACAGCTAAAAGTCACCCAGATTGCAATTTGAACCAACAGGTCAAACATCCTCATCAGACAATTGAATGGAACCAATTGCTGGTGAGGACTATATGTTCTCCCTTGCTCACTTACAGGAGACATTGAGTGTGGTTATTCCAGAGAGAGTATTGGTGGAGGGAAAGAAGAGAACCTGTTCCACAGTTTAGTGAGATTAAGAAGAAAGAGATTTGGGCAGAAGATCAGGGAGCAAAAATGACAGAGAAGGCAGTAGGCTAAATCTGTGAGATGTGTGGGCAAGAAGAAAATGAGGCAGTGGTGGGTGGATGGCCTTTACAAAGGCAAGCATGCTTCTCTCATTTAGACAAAATGAAAGTCAATTTCCTCCCATATAAGCATCAGCACTCTCTTCCAATACTGTAAAATGACAAAATGGGCCTGGTGAAGGTCCCAGCTTCAGCATAAAAGAAGTCCCTTGGGCAGTAACAGTGGTGTCCTGGCCCCCCAGGGCTCCAATTTGTTTCTTGTGTCCCCCATATTTCCCAAAAGCCCTTTAGCACATTGTTCACGAATTTTCTTTTTGACTCCAATGTGAAATGTGACAAAGCAGGAAAGTGTGTCTGCTGATTTGCTCTAGCAAGCCCCAAAGAAGTGTTGCTTTCCTTCCATTTCTGTGGCTGCCGTTATGGCATTCTCCAGAAGTCTTTATAGTGCTGGCAAAGGACTAAGCAATTAAGAAAGACTCCTGAGAAATTTCTAGCTCCCTCTTTCAAAATACCTAGCTCACATGTGAGGACAGCAAATACCAGTAAACCAATATTCAACATCCCCGAAGAGTTTAGGGTTTCCTTTGGAGATGGTTATGCAAATATCTTGACCTCTAAACACTTGGACTAGACAGACCCTCACTCAGGGGTTCCCCTGGCATCATGTTGTCAATTTGACTTAGGGTCAAGATCAGGGTGATTCCCTGATAATATGAAGGGCTTCATTGAAAGAAGCAGAGATTAGGGTTTTTGCTTGTTTATTTGTTTTCAAGAATCCAGGGGGCACGAGGCATGGAGCAACCCTAAAAGCACATTCTCATCTTGACTTTAGAAAACCACCCCAGCCTCCTTGTTCTGCGCTCCTGAAGAGGGCCAGCTGTCGGCCTTATGGCTGTCTCACACCTCTCCATGGGCAGCTTGAATGCACCAACAATCCCAATGACACGCCAGTTCCAAATGATCCAAACTGACATGAGTGCCCACATATGGAAAAGAGTGGCCTTAAAAGCAATACTGATATCTGTGTCCTCCGTTGAGTATGCCCTTAGGAGCCCCATGGGAAAAGTTTGGAGACTATTTGTGAGTTTTATTGACATTTCAATCACATCCACTGAGAGACAGCTTTGGCTAAAGGGCAATTCCTTTGATTATTTGGACTCTGCATAGAGAGCACACTCTTTCACATCAAAAAGTCAGAAAGTGCAATCAACTCAACAGCTAGAATCTTTCATTTACAGATGTCAAATCTGCAGATCTTCAATTCATGGAATGGCCTTTTCTTTATTTTTAATTGATAAAAAAAAAGTCTGACTAAAACCATGGCTTATTTAGTGTCTTTTTTAGGGACATATCATTTAACTTTCCAAACCAATGTTTGTAGTCTGCTTTCTTTGGGGACCTTATTTCTGCAATAACACACTTGAATTTCCAATAGCACCTCCCAGCAGTAACACCTGCACAGAGCTACTGACAGCAAAAAAAAAAAAAAAAATGGTAAAACCTTCTGTGTTGAAATGTAGCAGGCAGCTAATCTCATTCACCAGCTAAGTGGCTGGCTCTCACCCCCAAACACTGCTCTCACACCCTTTTAGTCTGTACCTCTCTGGAAGAACTGATCTTTTTGTTTTGTTTTGATTTGGGGATTTTTGGAGTTTTAGGCCACACCCAATGAAGCTCAGGGCTTCCTCCTGACCCTGTGCTCAAGAATCATTCCTGGCAGGGCTCAAATGTTGTGGATTGAACCGAGGTCAGCTACATGCAAGGCAAGCACCCTTCCAGCAGTACTAACTCTCCAGCCTTGGAAGGACACATGTTTAGATGTCAAAGGTATTGTGAGGTGTTTGGGAACATTCAGTGTTCAAATGTCCAGCACCTAGCATGCTGTCTTGCAGGCTGTTCTCCATCCAGTTCACAGGAAATTTAATGTTTCTTTAACAGCCTTAAAGCCATCCCAGTGTTTTTTGATGGGGTTGGATGTTTTCTTCTTGTGGAGTTCACCCAGTATTTTGTATATCCTTGATATCAACCCCTTGTCAGATGTGTATTCGGCGAATATCCTTTCCCATTCTGTAGACTGTCTTTGTATTTTGGTCACTGTTTCTTTTGAGGTGCAGAAGCTTCTTAGTTTAAGATAGTCCCATTTATCTATCTCTGTTTTCACTTGCTCAGCCAGTGGCATGGCATCTTTGAAGATACCATTAGCTTCAATTTCATGGAGGGTTTTGCCAACTTTGTCTTCAATGTACCTTATGGTTTCTGGTCTGAGGTTGAGCAATGAAATGAACAGAAAGTTTCTCAAAGAAGACATCCGAATGGCAAAAAAGCACATGAGAAAATGCTCTACATCATTAATCATCAGGGAGATGCAGATCAAAACCACAATGAGATACCATCTCACACCTCAGAGACTGGCCCACATTCAAAAGAACAAAAGCAACTGATGCTGGCACGGATGTGGCGAGAAAGGGACACTCCTTCACTGTTGGTGGGAACGTCGACTGGTTCAGCCCTTCTGGAAAACAGTATGGACGATTCTCCAAAAATTAGAAATTGAGCTCCCATTTGACCCAGCAATACCACTCCTGGGAATATATCCCAGAGAGACAAAAATGGATAGTCGAAGTGACATCTGCACTTGTTTGTTCATTGCAACACTCTTTACAACAGTCAGAAACTGGAAGAAACCAAGAACAGATGACTGGTTAAAGAAACTTTGGTACATCTACACAATGGAGTACTATGTAGCTGTTAGAAAAGATAAAGTCATAAAATTTACATACAAGTGGTACAACATGGAAAGATCGTGCTAAGCGAAATGAGTCAGAAAGAGAGGGATAGACATAGAAAGATTGCATTCATCTAAAGTAACAAAATATGAGATTAATACCCAAGAATAGCTGAGATCAGCACCAGGAGGATTACTCCATAGCTTAGAGGCCAGCCGGGCATTCTAGGGGAAAGGGCAGCTCAGATAGAGAAGGGAGCACCAAATAAAGGGTGTTTGGAGGATCCTCCCAGGAGGGGAGATGCATGTCGAAAGTAGACTATGGACTGAACATGTTTGCCACTCAATGCTTCTTTTGCAGACCACAACACCCAAAAGGAGAGAGAGAACACAAGGGATTGTCCTGCCACAGAGTCACGATGGGATGGGGGGGATGGGGGTGGGAGGGATATTATCCATGGTGGTGGAAAATGGGCACTGGTGGAGGGATGGGTATTTGATCATTGTATAATCGAAACCCAAGCACAAAAAATTGTAAATCTACAACTGTACCTCATGGTGTTTCACTAATAATAAAAAAAAAGAAAAAAAAAGAATGTGCCTGAAGATAAAAAGAGAGAGAGAAAAAAAAGTCATCCCAGTGGATACTATGGGACACATAGAATGAGGTTTTCTTTATGGATACTTTCACTGAGATGTTGAAGGCCCCTGTAGCCCTGGGAGAGTCCTACAGAGCTTCCTCCTCCAGCATGGGCTAGCTAAGGTTGGATTTGGTTGCTGACTCCCATTTGCAAGAGGAGGGACATAGAAGAGTGAACAATGGTGGTTGGGTTGGTTTTGACAAGCCTGGATGCACCCAGCTACTCCATTTTGCCAGTCAGTTTAGTCCAGGAGCCAAGGTTCAGTCCTGCCATGCAAATATTTGTCATTGACCCGCTTAGCCCCCTCTCTGGCTGTCTTTTGTCTAACGGTCTTTCCCCCATCCCTTTCCATTCTCAACTCTTACTCCTCCTTCCAAAGGATGCCTCTGGGTCTAGCAAACAGACTCTTCGATTTTAAACTGAAAGCACATGGACTTTAAAGCACTTAAAGAGTGTTTAAAATAGAGTTATTGCCATCGTGAGGAAATTCAGATCGCTGAGCAAGTCATCTTTTCCCATCTCTCCACCTTCTTACCTCCCACATCCCTACAGTGCTGACGCCAGTCCCATGTGTTGGTACCGCCTACTGGAGCAATCTCCGCTCAACCCTGGCTTGGACAGGAACTTCCTTAAAAGAGAAATTTAAATAGAAATTCCATTATGCTATTAGCATCTCTTCCAGCATCACATCTATTTTTGAAGAGACTTTTTTTTTTTTTTTGCTTTTTCTTCACTCTGTTTAGTGATCTTTTAATTATGCCAAACAACTGTCAGAAATCAGAGCTTCTGCATGGTGCTGCCGTCAGCTGTCTCCAAGTCACCGGCATATGTTAGTCCTCCTGGATTTGAATGGTCTTATTTAGCCCAGGAAGACAAAGAGCAACATTAACACCTGGGGTCTGTGTAAGTGAAGGCTAGGGTGGGGGTAGAATATGGAGTGTGGTACAGACTTCGCCAGGCTCCCTGGGACAGGGCTACATGAGGTTGAGGTTGCCAGTTCTCATCTTGCCTTGGGGGTTGGCTCCAATACTCTCCTGTATTTATCAATTGCAAGTGAATTAGAGCAGAAGTGAGTACCCAGTGTCCTGACTGAACCCTCACTTCTACCTTGTCAGATCAAACATGTTCCAGGGTTCCAGATAGCCCCCACTGCCTGCTATGATTTGTTTTTCAGTTTCTAAAATTGTGCTTCTCAGGAACTGTTAGGGTACTTGACCTATATGTAAGAAGTTTTAAGAGTAGCCAAGGATAGCAAGTTCCTATCATTTTTCTCTTCTTTATGCCTCTTCTATCAATCCCTCTGCCCTCAGGGGCTGTCTAACTCTTGGGCAAATATTTCTCCTTAAAAGAATTCTTCAGCAACCAGCTAGTTACCAGATAGTGTTCATGGTGATTTTGGAGTCTTGAGAGTCATTTCAGAGCATTTTTCATGTCATTAATTTTGGAAACAAAGGGGAATATAGAATATCCTTGATCACATTGCTGAGCTAGCAACTTTTGGACAGGTATTTTATCAATTTAGGATAACATTTAGATAAGTCCCCATTACATGAAAGGGAAAAGATCAAAATAGCTAGTGATGAGTTTTAACTGGATTATAGATCATTGCTGTAACTAACAGGACACAGATTAAAAAAAACATTAAAAAATATAACGTGATAAAATTAACTGGTCATCTGAATTTATTTGGAAACAATCATGTTTTTATGTATTGTGCATAACTTGTATACAGTAGAGTGTGTGTGTGTGTGTGTGTGTGTAGTAGAGTGTGTGTGTGTGTGTGTGTGTGTGTGTGTGTGTTTGTACTTTAGAAGCCTCCAAACACAGAAAAGCCTCACTGTTCTAGACAGCTGGCATCTGCTGCTCTATTCCAAGTGATTAACTCATCTCTGACTCCTCACCCCTTTGGAGAAATCAAATGTCGTCACTGGCTACAAGAATGGGGGAGGCCATTCGAGATCCATGGAACAATTACCCAGTGAACTTCACATCTTTTTATATATTGCAGAGGGACTTCCAAAAAAGTCATCCAACATTTCTGTCTCTAGATAGACATTAGCAGCCACGGCAGAAATATGGAAGAAACAGCCACATTTCACAGCCCTCATCCCTGATGTTCCACTGAGATTGGACAGATGGAAACACAGCGGTAGCTTTGCAAGTAGCTGCCAAATAGGGCAGCCAGACGACACGGGGAGAAGAGGTGCTTGCAAGAAGCCGAGACATGGAGACTCCTCTCTGAGCTGCCGCTTTCTCTCGGGGAGTCATTCATGATCCCATATTCTCGGCTGCTGCCAGGCAGACACAGGAGGAGCTGGGGGCCTTCCCTCCACACCCGTGGAAGAAAGCCACCTGGCGCTTCCTTTCACCGAGGGGGAAACTGTAACACAGTGAGGGGAAGTGATTTGTCAAGGATGTGAATGTATTGTAGGAGGATTCCAGCCCTTTGGCGTCCAGCCTCCTGGTCAGCTGAAAGTATCCAACCTTCTTGTGATCATTGTAGAATTGAAAAGGAGGGGGACCCAACGCTCTTCTGTGACCAATGACTCCTCCCTGCAGTTTAGTCTGGAAGAGGGAAAAAAGAAAAGTCCCCATTTGGGTGAAGGAGACCAGTTCTGGAGGAAGGGAAAAAAGAAAAGTCCCCATTTGGGTGGAGGAGACCAGTTCTGGAGGAAGGGACATACCCTTCCTCCAGAAGCTAGAGGATGAAAAGTCTGTTCTTTGTCTTCTCCTCTTACCATACCCAGGCCTGATAACCTTATCTAGTTCCTGCTTTGGGATCATTGTGCCTCTGAACCTTATTATTCTTAAAAGAAAAAGAAACAGAAATTGAATCAAACCCTTTTATCTTGCTATCTACCAAGCTATTGAATGTAAAACCTGGACCCCTCCTTCTGCTTGCTTTGAGTAAACAAATGACCTTGAAGGCCCATGGGGAGGATTCCTCAAACCTTTGGCTAAGACCAGCAGACTCCTAAAAATAGTAATGCCTTCTAGAAGTCAAACACAACCATTCTGTTGTTGTTTGTTTGCTTTTGGAGGACTCACCTGGAAATGCTCAGTGGCTACTCTCAGCCCTGAGCTCAGAGATTGCTCTCGTGTTGTTGCTTGGAGGATCATGCAGTGCTGGGGATCAAATCTGGGCCTCTCATATGCACTGCATGTGCTCCAACGCTTTGAGACATTTCCCAGGCCCAGCATAACCATTTTCATTTATTTATTTTTGCTTTGGGGGACTACACCCAGAGTTGCTCAGGGTTAACTCCTGACTCTGTGCTCAGGAATAACTCCTAGTGGTTCTCAGGGGACCAGGGAATCAAACCTCGGTTGACCATGTGCAAGGCAAGCACCCTACCAGTTGTACTATCTTTCTGGCCCCAAGTGCAACCATTTTTATTCTGAACTTCAGTATTGCCACTTATATTCCTAATGTTAATCATCTGTCTTTAAGATGTGAAAGCCGGAGCAATTGCCTATAGAAGTGCCCCTTCACCATGATTTCACTTTTCATAATTTCAATGACCAATAATCAACTGTGGTCTGAAAAGGTGCCATCTAATCTGGTATTTTGGGAGTGCCAGCATCCACATAAATTTCATTGTAGAATTGAAATTGCAATTGCTCTATATGACTGTTTGTTGAAATTGCTAATCTCCCACCATGTCTAATTTATAAATTAAATTTTGTCATATCTGTATAGGAAAAATGCAGTGTAGATAGGATTTAGTACTATCCAAAGTTTCGAGCATCCAATGGGGTCTTAGAATATATCCCCAACAGATGGGGGGAGGGGGCGGGGGTGTGCGCTACTGTTTTTAGAACTTTCACATTCATCCTAGTTGGCTTCCCTCCACAAGATCCACAATTTCCATCACTATAATTTTTGTTCTTGTTGCTGCTGTTGGGCTATTCAGGGACTATACCCTTTGGTGTCAACAGTGTCAGGTATGAAAACTGAGGACCTCACACATGCAAGGCATGTGCTCTTGTGGCCACATCTCTGACCCCTCCATTTGCATTCAGTTTAAGAAAAATTTTATTCAAGTCCAGTTATGTGTCAAGTATTATGCTAAATATCTTTTTTTAAATAAGGATGAATAAATAACCCTCCTTTTATCCTTTCCCCTTCCCACATTTATAACCAGTTGTATTACTGATAAAAATTATACTAGAGCATGTATTTTTAATCTGCTTGTCAGATAGATAAGCTTGCTGACACCATGCTACTAAACTCCCCATACTTTCCTGGAAATGGGCACTGTCACTGCCAAAGAAACACAGGCTGATAGATTCAGAGGAAGGATGGAGGGAAATTCTGGGCTGAGGGGACTCTGTTTCTCCTAGACTAAACCACCAAATACCATTTGCTCTCTGCCCAAGTTAAATCATGAAAAAGTGCAAATCTGAGTGCATGAATAGGAACTCTGATGGGATTTTTTGCATCATGCAGGGGACCCTCATTTAGAAGAGTCAGTATGCCCACTGAAGGCTCCAAATCCAAGTTTGAGACTTATTCCACTCTTCCTATCCAGCTGGTATTCTGAGTAAAAGCAGGTGTTCTTGAGCAAGAAATAAGTTTTCTTAGCTTAAGAAATTTGTTATATACTTTTAAAAGATACGTGTATGTATCAATATACATCAATATACCTCTTAGAAATGATATTTGACTTCTCATGTTGGTCTAATTTCTTTATAAGTACAGAGTATTTCAGAATCTATGATTTATGTTGGCAAGAGTTTGAATTTCCTGGTTCAGTAAAACAAGGTAGACATTCTCTTCATCTTTCCAGAGATTCATGTGTATCTCTGGAAAGTACCATGGTGTAAATGGAAGCTAGACTATCCTGTATCAGTGGGAACAGAGCTTTGAATAACTTTTATTTACAATAGTAGAAATGGATTTTCCACCCAGCTTAGGTAGCAAAGGAATACTATGCAGCCACAAGAAAGAATCATAGAGTTCATGGCAACTAGGATGGAATTGGAGGGTATCATGCTGAGCAAAATAAACTAGAGGCAGAAAGACAGATACAGGATTATCTCACTCATCTGTGGCATAGAATAAAAAAAAAAGGGTATGGACAATATCAATTAACAATAAACTTTGGATATTACAATATAAACTTGAGAATTTCAGGTGAGTGGGGAAAAGGTAAGGAGAACACATAGGTAAACAAGAAATAGCACAGGAATGTAGGGGGAGGGTTTTGAGCATATGGGTGATGCTAAAGGATGTAACAGTATGTACTAAAACCATAACTGTCAATCTACAGATAATGGGACAGGTGGGAGGAAGAAACTGTTAGTGTAGAAGTAACAAAAATGTCTAGAGGACAGGGAGGGTCATGAGTACTTTGGTGAGGTGTGCAGTAACTTTGCAACCTTATTACCTAAGCTATAATAATAAAAAGGAACTCTGAAGCTAAGGGAACTGGGATAGTCCAGTCATAACTACTTTGAACCTATTGACATGATTCAGCAGACAAACAAAAAGAAGACAGTATTGTCCAATGCAGCTTCTTTCCAACTCAGTAGTACGCTGGTCTCTGCTCTGTCAGTAAACTACACCCTTTGGGGTTATGCCCTGTTCAACTGATACACAACTTACACGAACTTGTCTGCCAATGGACAAATCACAAGGTCTCTGTGCATGGGAAAAGTTAATTATCTTCAAAGAGGCAGATAATAAGTAAATGTTGCTCCTAATTCTTTCTTTCTGGGTAGTTAATCTTCAGTGCCTGGTGTATATGTTAATTATAATTTGAAGGAAAACCCTTTTAAAAATTACTATTGGTTAAAAATTTTGGTGACAGCTTCCTCTATTTTTTCCAAACTCCCCATCTTTTAAAAGATGATAGAATATGAAGTTTTGATGAATTTTGTCTAAAAAATACCATCCAGTATACACAAAATTTCACTCTTTTAACATATTCAAAGAGTTCCTTTAAGACTTTTCAGAAGAAAGGCTATACTGGTGTTAGAATTTGGTTAAGCACAGACTATAACTTCCTGCTATACTGATAAGCAGGACATGCAGTTAGAATCCTATGGACTGAACATCAGTGAAAATTCATGGGTGCTCTCCAATAGAACAGGCAAATTGAGTCATATATGATGCTAACAAGGGGGCTTTTGACCCACTTGCCAAGAGCCTGGAGAGTGTCTTCAAGGTCAACCCAATACTACTCTTATACAACTTCCAAAACAGCTTTGAATCTTTAGACTAGTTCTCACTTCTTGAATTCTTAACTCTTTGTACCTTGCTTGGAAGACCTTACTCTTCTTAACCTTGCATCACGTTCAAGTAGCCTTCTGCAGTTGTAGTGATATATCTGGCTCCTGTCTTCTCAGAGTTTCTGCAAAATCCATGTTATTTTAAAATTCATCATCATCATCATCATCATCATCATCATCATCATCATCTCTCTCTCTCTCTCCCTCTTTCTCTTGACAATAAGCAAAAATCATGGTCTTTATTCATTACAGAAATTTAGAGTGAAGGAATCATACAGTAATAATAATAAACACGTGGAGAAATACTGTTGGAATGTAAGTTGAGTAAGTTTTCTTATGAAAATAGTGGCAAGTAAAGAAAAGAGTCCACGCGGAATTTATAGTACTCATTCACAGTGGGTGGTTTTATTAATGCTTAATTTTTCTCTGATTTCACAATTTGAGGGACTGACTTTTTAGCACCAAAAATATAGGTCACCACAAAAGAAATTCAAATTACTCTTCTAAAATAGCATAAATGTAAATTTTGAGTTTAAGTTCACATGTTAAAAAAAAGGTTGAATACAAAAAAGTTCCCCAACTGGAAAAAAATAGGTAATCATAAATAGCAAAATATGGCTCATAGTGTAGTTATTAGGGTTGAGTATATGTCTGCCTTGGAGATCAGGATTGTTACTGTCTTACTATTAGTTTTGGAGCCACAATTGGCAGTGCTCAGGCCAATTCCTGACTTTGCACTCTTGGATCACTTCCGATAAGCTTGGGGTATTATGTGGGTGATCAGGATCAAACTCAGGTCAGTGATGTGCAAGGTGATGTGCCCTACATGCTGTGTCCTCTCTCTCATGCCCAGAATTGTGACTTTATTTCTGATGGGACAGAATATGATCAATCTCAAAACTGTTTGAAAAATTTACAATAACTGGTAGTTTCCACATATGAATTGTAACTATTTATTCATATTAATTTGATATAATTTACCCTTTCACTCATTAATAATGGATATTTTCAGATTCTCATAACCATTGTAGCCTGCCTGCATGTTTCATTTGTTCTGGTTTAGATGGCTGTGGTTTTGTTCTAACATTTGGTTGACTTGTGTCTGGATTGATTGAAAGAAGTTTCAGATCATTCTCAAGGAAAACAACTGAGTTTTATTTTTTAATTTAATTTTATAAAATTGTTCACAATTATGTATTACATTGAATATTCCAACATCAATTCTACCACCCTTATACCTTCCCACCACCATATTACAAGTATTTCCACCCTGACCCTCAAAGCCTGTCCCCAAAGTAGAACCTAAATAATTTATTTTGTATTGCTTATTATGAATAATCGACTAAAAATGATGAACTGAGTTTTTTAAACATGAATTGATGACTGGGTAAATAGTTATTTAAGCTTTACTAGAAGCTTTACAATTCTTCCAGCTGCCTGTAGACCATGTATGCTAGAGTATGCTAAGAATTCTAATGTTTCCTCAGAGAAAGATACCCATCAACATATTTATCTTGAAAATGGTTTGTGATTGTGTAAAATGTGGCTTAACATTCTTTGATCAAATCATTTATAAAGCACATGAATTATACAAAAAAACTCGATATGGTGACTACTTACACAAAAATCTTTAGAAAAATCACTGCGTAGGAGAGAAAGGAATGGTGGAAATCTATGGGAAAGAAGTTCTGATTCCCAGCTCTTCCTCTGGCTCGGAAGAATTGTTTGGCCTTGGACAAGTCATTTGCTTCATCTGTTTTGATTTATAAGAGATTCTCCAATTCTAGAAAATGCCATTTTCATAGATTACTTCTTTCTTTTTTTTTATGACTAATGAAAAGGTAAAAGTTTTCCAGAGGGTCCTCTGAGAGGCTGAGAGAACGCTTTGCATACAGGAGACCTGGACTCAATCCTTGAACTCTGTCAGGGTTCAATCTGCTGGGGTCAAGCTGTGGGGTTCAATCGCTAAGCTCTGCCAGGAGCAACTACTGAGTACAGAGTTTGGAGTAATTCCTGAGCACCACTGGGTATGATTCAAAAACCAAAATAAGACTTGAGAGATAATATAGGTGTTAAGGCACTTGCATTGCATACAGCAAACCCCAGTTTGATCTCTGGCACTAGATTTGGTTCCCCAAGAACCACCAGGAGTGATCCCTGAGCACAAAATCAGAAGTCAGCCCTGACCACCACCAGATAAGACCAAAATAAACAAACATCTCCCAAATTAATTATTAATAATAAATAATTTTTTCCACAGATATTACAGGAAAACTATATTTATCTGGAAAATCCTGGAAATTGGCATTGCTTGGTCTGAATTCAATATGCATCATCTTAAAAAAAATTCTATATTAGGGCTAAGATTCTTTGATCTGAGAAACCTTTTTTTTTCTTTTTTAGTTTGTGACATTCATTTTGAGGGAATTGACATAATCTCTCCTGCTGATATTTTTACAAAAGAATCCATATTCCACAGTATTAAGCTAACTGAAAGCTTTTCTTAGCACTACCTGAGACTGACTCTATTTTTCACCCTATGGGAAGCTGGGTTTGACAGCTAATGGAGTTCTTTTGTTCTAAGACTACCATCTGTTCAAGGCACTTTTAAACACTTCTTTCATCACCATTCTGTGTGAGATATATAAATATATTTTCATAATTACTCATTTCTAAGAAAAAGATAAAAACACAATTACACTTTGATTTAAGAAGAGATAATATTTAAATGAAAGCAGCAAAGTTTAAATTTCAGCAAATAGGGCCAGAGAGATAGTACAGTGGGTAGGGTGCTGCTTTGCATGCAGCTCATTTGGGTTTGATTCCTGACATCCCATATGGTCCCCTAAGAATTACTCAGGAGTAATTTCTGAGTGCAGAGCAAGGAGTAACTCCTGAGCACCACTGGATGTGGCCCCCAAAACAATAAATAAATAATTTTTAGCAAATAAAGAAATTTAATATATCTACTGAAGCTCTAGTTGTATACACATTTAATATCTCTAAAAATGAAAATAACTTTATTGCAAGTGATATTAGAGACACTACACCAAGCTGTTTTCAAATGTTTTTCCATTAATCCCAGGAGACTTTATCTGGGGACACTGGTTTCTTTTCCAGTCAGAGGCATTCTGGTAGCATTGAGATAACTGCTGGCATTTGAATTCTGGATTCTGATTCAACTAGATGCCTTAAATTACCCACTTTGTCCAACTCTTTTCCCAGCTCTGTGGTCCAATGAAATCTTCCCATATTTCCAAACTAGTTCAAATTGAGTTTTTGAAATTTTAACCCAAGCTGTCCCTAATTGATAAGTTAAATATCAAAATACAATGACCTTTGATTTAATTTTTTAGCTTTTATTCTCTAGCTAACTTGACAGACTAGTACATGGTATGAATTCATTAGTAATGTCTTTCCTAATAACACCGATGCCTCTTAAACTGCATTTTAAGAATCATCTGCCTTCATCTTGGGGGACCATGAAGAATCATCATAGATTCTTTGGCCATAGTAAGGTGAGGTTTTATTGTTCTTTATTGGGTTGGAAAACAGTATCTGGTACTACTCTCTAAGATAAGACTGCATATTGTGTGCCATGGTAGGGGGGAGGGAAGGGTGGGAAAGGGGGGTATACGAGATATTGGTGGTGGGAATGTGCACTGGTGGAGGGAGGGATGTTTGATCATTCTGTGATTGTAACCCAAACATTAAAGCTTGTAACTATCCCACAGTGATTCAGTAAAATTTAAAATATAAATACAATTAAAATAAAGTTTAAAAATGTCTCTTATCCAAAAAAAAAAAAAACAGACTGCACTGATGAAAAAAAGTAATTTCTTTCTTCCTATATGCCCATACCAAATCTTGGTAGACTCCTGTTCTCACCTGGGAGAGAAGCTTAGGGCATATGGCTTCATAGATCAAACAAGGTGGAACCAATCAAGAGGACAATTAAAGAAAGTATCCAAGGGTACAGGGTTCTGGTGTAATGCTGAGGGCTGGCTGTTAAGAGTAGAAAATGAAGGGGCCCAGGAGGGTGCTGAGGAGAAGCACTTTAGGGAATGCTGGAGGCTATAGAAAGGCTAAAAGGTCAGTTGGTGGGACCAACCCATAACCTAGGCAGGAGTGGGTCAATAATATGTACAGCATGTGATTAGGAACATTAATGTAGGAAATGTGTCAGGTCTGAATGGAATTTGATAGAGGCTTTATCATAGCAAGCAGAGAAGTGGTGTCTGTGTGATATATTTGCCAGGCTGTTCTTTAGGTTGAGCAGAAAATTTGTTGGAATAGAAGATCAGTGGTAGAATCCCACAGACTTGACACAGTTGCCAAAAGTGCAAAAAGATGGGATGGGTTGAAAAGACAGAAAACAGGATTCAGTGTCATTAGCTATGGGAAAAAGAGAAAAGTGGAGAAAAATCTTTAAGAAAGATGCAAAAGGTGCTTCAAAACTTGGTCTTTCTTCCAAGATAACAATTACCAAAAAAAGGAAAGTTAAAAAAAAAGAAGTAATTCCATCTTCAACTATTCTAGGAAACAGCTCTGCTACTTAAGTTAGGTGACTCATTAAGAGAGTTGCCTCTATCTCTAACCGATTTTTTTTTTTAAACACAGACTATATAGACATTCCCTTTAATCCTGGCTTTCTCTTTGGGAAGGGTTATTTGAAAAACTGAATAAATGAGCAGTAAGGATTAGGAATATGTGTTCAAGTAAGAAAGACCTGAGTCAAATTATTCCCTTGGGAGTAGGAGGACTTCCAAGCAGTTCTTGAGAGGGCAGAGAACTCTTAGGAATACTTTGGACAGCTGGATCATCAGAACCACACCCAGAGAGGCTGAGAGGTATATAGTATGTGCACTAGAATCCAACTGAGGACCTGCAAATACTCAGTGCTTTGGGTTATCTCTTCTGCCCCACTATAACATACTCTCACTTTGTGCTGAAACAATTCTAAATTTTAAGAGAAGACTTGATAGATGTAAAATCCTAGAACCTGATGTTCATAAGTGAAGAGCTAACTATATTATTATATCCATCAACCATAGTTAAATTAACAGCCTCCAAATCAAGAAACCTCCTGACCCCTGGTCTCCATTCTTTAAATAGGAGCTAACAATATTGAGGGTCATGTGACCTCACCACAGTTGATTGGCCAGTGTATTGACAAGGCCAGCCAATCTAGAGCCAGAAATCCAGGATGTAGTTAGGCAAAAAAAAAAAAAAAATTCACTGCTGTATTATCTCTCCAGCTCTCATAATTTTTTTAAAATAACAAATATGGGCAAGAATTTGTAGTCATTAGAACTCTGATTTCTTATGAGTAAGAATGTACAATAGTGCAGGCAATGTAGAAAATATTTTGACAGTTTCTCAGCAAGTCAGATAGGGAATTAAATCTGTAAGTATATCACTGGTGTCTGTGCAAAAGAATTGAAAGCAGAAACTCAGAAAGAATTTGTGCACCACTGTTCATAGTAGCACTGTAGCACTGTCCTCCCATTGTTCATCGGTTTGCTCAAGCGGGCACCAGTAATGTCTCCATTGTGAGACTTGTTGTTACTGTTTTTGCCATATCGAATATGCCATGGGGAGTTTGCCAGACTCTGCCGTGGGGGCGGGATACTCTCAGTAGCTTGCTGGGCTCTCTAAGAGGCACTTAGAAATCAAACCTGGGTCGGCACAAATGCCTTATCCACTGTGCTATCGCTCCAGCCTGTACATAGTACCGTTATTTAAAAATGCCAAAATGTACATACAACACAAACATCTGCTGATTGACAAATTGAAACAATAAAATGAGATACGATATATATATGTATGTATGTGTGTGTGTGTGAGAGTAGCACTGCACTACAGCACTGTCGTCCCGTTGTTCATCGATTGGCTCAAGTTGGCACCAGTACTGTCTTCATTGTGAGACTTGTTATTACTGTTTTTGGCATTTCAAATATGCCACGGGTAGCTTACCAGGCTCTGCCGTGCCGGTGGGATACTCTCGGTCGCTTGCTGGGCTCTCTGAGAGGGAAGGAGGAATCGAATCTGGGTCGGCCGCATGCACAGCAAATGCCCTACCCGCTATGCTATCGCTCCAGCCCATATGTGAGTAGTGAATTATTATTTTAGCCTCAAAAAAAGAAAGGCATTCTGATACATGCCGTTGCATGGATAAACCTTAAAAGATTATGCCAAGTGAACTATGACAAATGCAATACATATGACTTCGCTTCGATGAGGTACCTAGACTAGGTAAATTTACACAGAAAATAGAATAGAGGTTATGAGGGGCTGATGTGGGGGCAGTATGGGGGAGTTATTTTTTAAGGATAGAGTTTCTGTTAGAGATCAAGAAAATCTTCTGGAAAAGGATAGTGATGGTTGCATAACATTGTGAATATTTAATGTTACTGAACTGTACACTTAAAAATGGTTTCGAAAAAGTTGGAAAAGTACATTCTTCTGTTCACTTCCTTGCCAAAGGCATAGACAACTCAGTTCCATAGACCACCTTCTGCCCAGGGGTGTTGTTAAATGTGTTACCTCACCACAGCGAGGTCACTCTGGGTCTGGGAGATGATTTTTTACTGAACCATTTGGCCTGGCTTGCAGCTGCATTGCTAATATCCTCTGCAGTTCCAAATGTCTGCCCATATTTTTCCAAGTTCAATCAAATATGGGTCCGTTTTTCTGCCTGCCATTCTGAGCCATTGAGTTCTGCTGGGAATGTGTCTTCTCTCCCCAAGAACCCTTTTAAAAATGAATAAAACATGGGCCTAAGCAATTCAGCCTTCCCAGCTGGTTCTCACCAGCTTATAGTATGTATTTTGTTTCCTTTTACCCCTGACTACCAAGATGACTTTGCTCTCATGCTGACTTTTATTCCTATAAAGTTGGGGAGAACGGTCTGGCGATTGGTCTCACAAGTCACACGAGACTTCAGTTTAGACTAATGATTGGCAATAACCTGGGATGACATGCATATCCTTCCATTGTACTGACTGTGCATAGATAAACCTTCACAACTTTGTGCAGAATTAATATAGGGACAATGGGCCAGACCTGAGAAGCCATCCTTCACTGAAACAGAACTTGCTGATCCCACATCTGGCTGAGTGAGCCCTCACAGTCTAGGAGAACTAAATTCTGAACCACAGCTGTGATGTCTGCCATCAGCCAGCACCTATACAAGTGTCACTGTTCAGATAAAATAAATGCATTGAGGATCTAACTTGGGAAGGAAAACACTCCATCAGATTTCTGTTTAGGTACCGAATATTCAGAAAGTCCCTGTTGGATTTGCAAGTTGGAAGTGAAAACAAGGCTAACCCCAGGAAGCATCAGGCTCACCCCATTTGTCACCTTTGTTGAAAAGATTCAGAACAAATAACAATGCTTGGAAAAAAGTGTTATGGTTTAATGAGGATCCACCAGAGGCAGCATGGGATATTGCGAAGAGACAGATGCCCGGCAGCTTCCTCACTTGTACCCTAATTCTTCTGAAGGCTTTTTCTACCCCCACCCCCACCCCCAGCAGATACTAGTAAACCAATCCTAATATCAAGTATGCTTTCACTTTGCTGCTCTGTAGATTGATGACATGATTCTGACATGTTGGCATCTACCAGTGTTTGGTATTTGGCATTCCTGATGTGACAGGGGCTTCATCGTAGACAAGCATTTTTTACTTAGAGTGAATGTCAGTTCCTGGGGTGAAATAAAGGTTGAACTTCACTAACAGTATATTTGGAGCAACCGCTCGCCTTAGCTGACTATCAGTTCACTTATTATATAACAGTCACCAGTGTCACTGGCACTGACAGGAATGTAAAATCAATGAGACCACTGAGTGGAATTGGGATAACACTGTGTGAAATGTCACCAGTCTAACAGGTTTAATGAGAAGAGCATGTGGTTTCTAAAGGACCCTGCTAAAAGCATATTGAGTGCAATGTGTCACTAAGTCTGCTACGTGGACTGTTTTATGGTATCTGAGAGGACTTAAAACCTATTTATTTCTTTCAGCGATTAGGAGAACCCCACCTCCTTCCATTCTGAATTCTAAGATCTTTCTCCCCACGGAAGAATAAGATGGTCCTTATAAGACTATACAAATCCGTAGTTGCATGATCAGAAGTTAAATAATGTCTTATAAGCTAATCTGATATGGGAAATGGAAAGGAGGGGCCTTACCTTTGAAGAATCAGCAGGTATTGCTTCCTCATCACATACTGAGATGTAACAGGAATAGTGGGCACACCGTAGAGACTTTCTTCACCTGGACCCTGCTCTGTGGGTTGTGGTTGTATCTTCAATCCTCTTTCTGATTCTCCTTCCATATGGAGTTGCAGGCATGGAATATCAGCACAGCTGCAGATCTTACTGTCTTTCCCAGGAAATCATTGACTTTGTGGGTTTAGGGGGACACAGTGCTCTGTCTATCAGCATTACCCCTCCTATGACCCAAATATGTCAGAAATAGGTTATTTGCCTGTGATCCTATGGAAGCCAGGCTATTCTTCTCAGGACAAAAATATTTGGTACATGATTCACAGATAGCTCTTAAACTTGAAACTACTGAAACCTTCAATGAGTTAATAATATTGCCATATCGCTTTCACATTGGCCAGCTACCTACCTGATAGTCTTCTATCAAACTTTAGTAAAAAGGACAATAACAGTAAAATAATGTCCTAGTCACAAGTATAATATGCACTGACATCCAAATGAAAAAAATATGCCAATTTATCCCACTCATGTATGATTCAAAGAATTTGCTTGATTTAGCATCAGATGGCTGTTTTGTCCATAGTATTTTTGTCAAGATTTTCAACACACATATTCATCCTCTTGTCATTCGATTAACACCACCCGTTTAAATCCTGAAACCTACTTTTTTTTTTTTACTGATTTTGCATTGGCGGACACACACACACACACACACACACACACACACACACACAGTGAGAGAAAAAAAGAGTACCATATGCTCAATTAAGCTGAGACTTCTCATTTCACATGAAGATTCCTCTCATTAAAGAGTTCTTTTGGAATCTTGTGATATCTGGATGCCCTTGAAAAATGGAGGTACCTTTCAATAGTCTGCTTTGTAGCATCTGAACTAAATTCTTCATGATAATTCAATACCTTTAAAAAGCTCTAACACCTCATTTTAACTGGAAAACACTACGTTATTAGGAAGGAAGGAAAAGAAAGATAACTGATCTTGATTTTTAATTAAAAGACTACTTGAAACAGAACTTTCCATGCTTTGCCCATTATCATCTATCTTTGTAACATTTGTCCCACAAAAGCAAAATGAATATTAGAAAGTGTCTTCCAAGGATCTCAGCAAATAAGAGAACTGTGCTCACAATTTCCATTTAGTCTCAACTATTGAATAAACTATTGGCCTTCGTTTGCAGAATGCTGTGATATGCCAGTGCTTTGCATTTCTCCATTTTGTCGTACACAAAACCCATGAGTAGCAAAGCACAAGGACTGAAAATAATTATGGAATATTACTCTTACTGTCTGCTTTCACAAGAAAGCTCATTGAATCTTCATACCCAGACTGGCTTTTTGTCATATAAAGAAACCAAAGTCTCAATAATGGAATTGAATTGCTTAATGACACAATTAACAAAAGGTAGCCTGGAGACCCAAGGCAAATCTATCTACTCCAGAGCCTACAAGTTTCTTCCTTCTGATTGCGTTACCTCATTAACAGGGAATTGAGAAGCACTTGACTTTCAGTTCCCTGAATGAGGCAACAAGTTGCTTTGTGGTCAATGAGATCTACAAAGTCAAAGAAGATACATTAGCAAAGAGAGCCTGTCCATAGCAAGTTACTATCAGGATAGGTTATAAGCAATGGCTATCAAACTTTGGTGCTCATTAAAATCAAAGAGTTTGTTTTAAATACCTATTTCTGAACTCCTTCTCTAGTTTTCTTGCTAATCAGCTAACCATTAGTTTTTCTTTTCATTGACCCATAAATTTATCAATTCAGGCTTCCTTTGGCGTGGATTCAGACCATGAAATTTCTAGTCTTAATGTTCTTATGCAGTTGCAGTGAATAGCAGTGATATCAGGTATTTGCCATTAGGAATCTAGAATCTGGTGATGAATAGGGCACTTTTTATTCCTTTGCCAACAGGTAGGTCATATCTATCAAAAGCAGTTCACTTCAAAAACTGGGATATCATCATGTTGCATTGTATTTTGTTGTTTTTTTTTTTACAAATAAAATTCATTACCTTTTTTTAAATTCCTCCCTTTTTTTCTCCTTCTTCTCCCCCTCATGTAACCATAAGTCCGTTGTCAATGTTCACTAGCTTATTTGTTTGTCTCATTTGTCTGTCAATTTTATATCTTTATATTGCATATGAAAACCAGAAGGAGTATAAGGGGGAGTCCGGAAGGAGAATCAGAGGGAAGCAAGAAGGAGAATGAAGGGGGATCCAGAGAGAGAAGTAGAAGGGGAATCAGAGGATAATGGAGAGGAGATTGAAATAAACTGCAATTGATACTGACCAGCCTTTGCCTACCCATTGCCATCAGCCTCCCTGGGGTGGGGGAAGTGGAGACCACTGAACACAAGCGGCAGGAGAGATAGAGTGCCGCTGCCCCTTGGAAAATACACAGTGGACCTACTCCACAATTTCTATCTATAGACCAGGTTTTCCTCAAAAAAGGGCCTGTATTTGTTTTTGCTCTCCTTCTTTTTAGGGTGAATGAAATGTGAATGTTGTGAGTGGGTGGGGGCAATCGTACTTTTATTATTAAAGGAATTGTTTAATGCTAGAGTGATAGCACAGCAGGTAGGCCCATTACCTTGCATGTGGTCAATCCAGGTTCAATTCCTCCATCCCTCTCAGAGAGCCCGGCAAGCTACCGAGAGTATCCTGCCTGCACAGCAGAGCCTGGCAAGCTCCCCGTGGCATATTTGATATGCCAAAAACAGTAACAAGTCTCATAATGGTGATGTTACTGGTGCCCGCTAGAGCAAATTGATGAACAATGGGAGGACAGTGCTACAGTGCTATATTGCATATATAGGTGAAGTCTTTTCTCTTAAATTACTTTGCATAATCTCCTTGTATGCTTCTGTGAATGGCAAAATTTCATCTGGGTATGGGGAATAGTTGAATAGTGTTCTGTTGTATAAATATACAAATCAATTTCTGATATCTGCTGGGCACTTTGGTTGCTTACATATTTTAGTGATTATAAATTTTTGTTGTTAAGTTTTGTGCTACATGTGGTGGTGCTTAGGGTCTACTCCTGGTTCTGGTCTCATAATAGGGATTATTTCTTACTGTGCTCAGGAGATCATACATAATACTAAGGATCTAACCAGAGTTGACTGCAGGTCAGGCAAGTCCCCTAACTCCTGTACTATCCCTCGGACCATTAGCTATTATCAATAATGCTTCAGCAGATATTGGGGTAGCTATAAAATTTTGTGTTAATATTTCTGTTTCTTCAGATAGAAACCCTGAAATGGCCAGATCCTGTGGTAGCTCTATCTTTAGATTTAGCTTCTTGAGGAAACTCCATTGCTTTTTTCCAAAATGGTTGTATTATTTAAATTCCTATCAACAGTGCATGTGAATTCCTTTATCCCCCACATCCTCTCCAACATTTTTCTCGTTCCTTTTGATGTATGCTTTTCTGATAGGGGTGAAGTGGTATCTCATTATGGTCTTACTGTGTTATTTCCTTGATAATTAGTAATGATGAGCAGTTTTCACATGCCAACTAACCAAATTTATGTTCTCTTTGGAGAAGAGTCTATTTAAATCCTCTGTCCCGGAGCTGGAGCAATAGTACAGTGGGTATGGTGTTTGCCTTGCATGCAGCCAACCTGGGTTCAACCCCTGGCATGCTATATGGTCCCTCAAGCAGTGCCTAGAGTAATTCTTGAGTAGCCACCCCCGCTCTCCAAAAAAGCAAATAAATAAATATATTATTTTAAATATAAATCCTCTGCCCATGCTGTTCACTCAATTGTTTAATTCTAGAGTGATAGCACAGCGGGTAGGGCCATTGCCTTGCATGTGGTCAATCCAGGTTCGATTGTTGTCATCCTGAACAGGATTGGCAGAACACTAGATGAAGGACAACCATGCGAGCCAGCTGGTTTCTGAAAAGGATTCAGCATGATCAACCATATCCACATGATAACCAAGCTCATTGAGGTTTCTCAGGAGTTTAAGATACCGTCCTGTCTAACGTTCATTGATTTAAAGAAGGCTTTTGATTCTGCTGAGACTGAAGCAGTCATGGAAGCCCTAGCTAAACAGGGCGTTCAAAGTCAATACATCAGGATCCTCTGTGAGCTGTATTGCAGATTCACTACCAGGATCTCACCATTCTACAGGAAGGTGATAATTGACGTTAAGAGAGGGGTTTAGCAGGATGATACCATTTCACCGAAACTCTTCAGTGCCACCCTCGAGAAAATCATGCGACAACTGGAATGGGAAGGAATGGGAGTGAAGATAGATGGTCGGCAACTACTCCACCTCCACTTTGCTGATGACATTGTTCTTATAACACCAAACATCAGCCAAGCGGCACAAATGCTGGCCAACTTCGACCATGAATGTGGAAAGGTCGGACTACAGCTGAATCTCACAAAGACAATGTTTATGAGAAACAGTCTCATTTCTGATGTTCCATTCACTTTCAATGGGATGAACATCTTCGAATTCAACAGTTATGTGTACCTAGGTCGAGAAGTCAACATGACGAATGATCTGGCACCTGAGTTGTGCAGAAGGAAGAGAGCGGCTTGGAACGCCTTCAAGAGTGTCAACGAAATAGCTAAGAGGACGAAGAACCTCCAGCTCTGGCACATCTCTTCGATTCCACTGTTTTTCCTGCATTAACATATGCCTCAGAGACCTGGGCCTTACGAAAACAGGATGAGAATGCTATTTGGGTCTCCCAAAGAGGAATCAAAAGAGCTATGCTTGGAGTACGATGCTTCACTCAAATGAGAGAAAGAATCTGGAGTTCCGACCTACGTCGATGGTCAAGAATCAGGGATGCTGTCTTGTTTGCCAAGGCGTCAAGAATCAGATGGAGTGGACACATAATGAGATTTAGAGACGACCACTGGACTAGAGCTATTACTGACTGGATTCCATGGGACCACGTGGCCGCCCACCTATGAGATGGTCAGACTTCTTCGTCAAGACCCTGAATGATTGGTTTGAGGCTCTTCTTGTTCCTAGAATGAGCGATGCCATTGGGCTACATTAGCACGTGACAGGGATGAATGGAGATGTTGCTGGCACCTGCTCGAGCAAATCAATGAGTAACAGGATGTCAAGTGATCAAGTACTTTCTTGATAATTTTTGTATGCATATTAATATATATTATATATTAAAATTCACATATATTAATTTTGCATATAAATGGTCTGAAATTTTCTTTTTTGTATATTTGTTAGTTTTGATATCAGAGTTATGCTGGTCTAATAGACTGCATTTGAAAGTATTCCTTTTTCCTTATTTTTTTTTTAAAAATCTTAGGAGAATAGCTTAACTTCTTCAATATTTAGTAAAATTGCCTAGTAAATCTGTCCTTTGTTCTCAGGGAGATCTTTTTATTACTCTTTCCATTTATAGTGTTAGTTGTTATGTTATGTGATGGTAGTTGTCATCAGGTTTCTAGCCATTAAGAAACTTAGAAACTGGTGTGATGAATAAGGCCTTTGTGAATATAGAAATATTGCAGGAAAACACACATTTATTTTGAGTTAGTACAAATAGAGTCAAGATAGTGCAGAATACCAAGTGCAGTATACAGCCTTGAAAATAGAAACATTAGAGGATACAGCCGAAGAGAAGGGCCACATGGAGGGCGGGATCCACAGCTCCCGAGGGGAAAAAAAAAAAACAGGTTCCAAAAAGAGCCGAGATCATCGGGAAGTCCCAGATGGGGTAGGTACCGCATCCTGCCTCCCCCAGATGGAACCCCGGTGACCAGAAGCCTCTACAAGCACAGCTCGAGTATGCGGGAACTAGGACTTTTCCTCAAAACTGCGCGGCCGCTTATGCAGCCTCGCGACATCTCTCTATATACAAAGTGATCGATGGGAAGTAAACCACCCAACGTTTCTCCCTGAAAATCAGAGTTAAGTTTGGAGCATGGCCACAGCCCCAGAAACACAAGGACTTAATGCAGAACCCAGCAGCTTGGAGCAGAAAAGTGAACGGATTATGCGTTAATCCAGGCCATCATGTCTGTCCGGAGGGGAAAGGGTGTTGCCCCATTCGCCCTCTCTTCTCTGGAAAGAAGGATGGCGGCCGCATGGGAGCCTTGTGGACAGCAGGTATGAGCCGGGGGTGTGGGGGCAACTAAAACCTCATGGGAAGGGGGGCGTTCCGGTCCGTCCTTCATGCCCTACTGAGGTCACCAGTTGCCCCCCGCGAGCGGCTCTCCAGCACAGCCATGGCCCCAGAAGCACAAGGACTTAATGCAGAACCCGGCAGCTTGGAGCAGAAAAGTGAACAGACTATGCGTTAATCCAGGCCATCATGTCTGTCCGGAGGGGAAAGGGTGTTGCCCCATTCTCTGGAAAGAAGGATGGTGGTCGCATGGGAGCCTTGTGGACAGCAGGTATGAGCCGGGGGTATGGGGGCGACTAAAACCTCATGGGAAGGGGGGCGTTTCGGCCCGCCCTTCACACCCTACCGAGGCCACCAGTTGCCCCCCACGAGCGGCTCTCCGGCACGGACACAACTCCAGAGCACAGAAACCAATTTCTTAACTATCTGACTTTCAGTAGAAATACTTCCAGGGTCAATAAGTAAAATAGCAGAAATCCAAAACCAACATTTAATTCTTGAACCCAGCTGTAGAAAGCAAATCACTTCACAATGCTTTTTCAGCATCTCTGATTTGGGGGGTGGGGTAAACTCTAAATAATAGTGGTGAATCTTTTAATGAAACAATGAATCTAATCAAAGCAGATAGAGTGTTAACTAGAATTCATCTGCCTCACAGGGACTGGGAGGGGTGAGGGGTGGAGTCTTATTGGCGTTCTTCATGGTAAAAAATAAGTATTGGTAAAGGGAAATGTGTTTGATATTTGCATGACTGAGACCTAAACCTGAAAGCTTTGTAACCTTTCCCACAGTGATTCAATAAATAAATAAATAAATAAATAAATAATAAAAAATAAAAAAAACCTAAAAAAAAAAAAGAAAGAAAATAGAAACATTAGATAACTTTTACTAAGTATGAGTGGAAATTTACTATGAACGGATATGTTTCATGGTCTTTAGTATTTTTTTGATGGGGTCTCTAAGCAGAGCTCAGTAGAGTGAGGGTCCCTCCAGCGATTCTTGGCCAAGCAGGCCAAGGATTTAATGCAGGGGCCTGAAGACCGGTGCTTCTTTGACCCAGAAATGTTGCAGATTATCTCAGCTGGTGTTTGGGGTTCTCCAGAGTAACACAAGAGATGCACAGTGTGCTGGGGACCCTAACCACTGCACTATCTTCCTGCCTCCTGGCTATTTATTTAAAAATGAGGTAATTTTATTTTCTTTTGATACCATCTTTTTAATCATCCTTATGAAAAAGAGAAGTTGTTTTCCAAAGTACTGATGTATTGGCATATGTGGGGGCTCTTCATTATTGTTTTTATATCGCTATTTGAAATGCATGTATTTAAGACAAATCTATGTTTTAATTTAAAAATTCAACACAGTGACACAAAGTTATCCAGAACCTAAAAATTTGCATCAAGTAGCTGGAAATCAGATTTTCTGTTCTTCAATTGCTTCAATATTAGCATATTTTGTCCTAACATACTTCCATCTGTCACATTTCTGTCCCTGTGTTCTAGTGCCCTTTTCATGTTATAGTTAATTAGGAAAACTGGGGCAGGTATAACCAATAAAAATAATATCTGAACAACTCACTCTGAGGTAGCAGCAAAGAATTAGTCAGTCACTGGGAAATGTTCTTCTACATTTAAATTAATCCTCCAATATATATATAATCCATCATAACTCATAGCTAGATTTGCCTATTGATAAACAGGTGGCCCCTGACCACGAATAAGGCTGTGCTCTCTGGAAAAGATATTAGTTTTATTTATGAATAGCATCTGTTCGAAGAATGTATAATATTATGGCTCCGGTGTATGTTATATGGAGAGGGAAAAAAAATAGGGGTGGATTTAATACCCCATCTGTGACTAGTTAGTTATGGTAACCTTTCGGTATTTGGTGGTTTCAGCAAAGATTCTAATATACATTCCAGGCATCAAGAACTATAGGGAAGACTGTAAAAATATTTAGACAGAGAATTAATACATGCTCTTGTTTGAGAAACTAGAAAGTACAGGCAGTTTCCTGCTGACTTGAAAACTGCACACAATCCAGCCTCTCAGGAGGGAACGGTGCTACAGATTTCCATGGGGACAGAGGCTCTATGAGGACACAGGCAGAAATGGGACCTGTGGTCTTATCAGAACCAAATGGCAAAAAGGGACTAAGTTATCAAGAGGTGCTAACAGGAAAGAGTACAGCCACTTATTCCAGAACCTACTAACTCTTTCAGACAAGGAAATCACTGGGTTTGAATTTAAATTGTTATTTTTAAAAAATTTACTCTGATGAAAAGCTGGTTTTCATTAACTATTTCTTTTCTTTTCTTATATTTATATTTTATATCTATTCATTGCCTTCCTACAAAAGCACTAATCGGTCTTTTTGAACTCTCTTATTTGAATTTTTTTATATAGTTGCTTTGAGAAAATCTGATTTTGGTGGAGTAAATAAAAATAAACCTGCTATGTCCTTAGGTACTTAGGAAGCTAATGATGAGTTTTAGGACAGTATGCTGGATTTATGGTAGAACACGAAAAAGAGCAAAGAGTAAAAGCCAAAACAAATTTGAAGCAAATGGATAAGGTATTCAAGAAAACTTAGACATTTTCCGAACATGCCAGTCACTTAAAAAAAGTAACTCTTGGTCCTAAGCTGACCATTTTGACATTACTGTGTGCTGAGGATTTGTACAGGTGAGTGTCGATGACTGTTTTTACCTTAGAGATGTGGTGCTACCTGCAGTAAACAAAGGATCAATCTGTACCTGAGTCTTGATTTATAAAAAGGCAGGAGAGGCGACATAGGCCAGAGCCATCAAGAAAACATTTCAAGTTACTCATAGTTTCCCCAGAATCACCTGACTTATTATGCCAAATAGGCCCACAGTGAGAAACACCAAAATCCATCAGGAAGCAGAATGAAATAAGGTGGAAGTCTAGACCACAGCCTTGGCCGGGATCTGTGGGAAGAAAGGCCAGCCAGTTACAGAGTGACTGGGTTGGATAACTCCACTGGACTGTGCAGCACAAGTACTATCTCTAGAGTTCCCAGTTAACTCAGGGCAGGGAAGATATTGACTGGTATGGGAGAGGTAAACAAGATGTGGATCTTAATGGAAGTGCAGTGTTCATCGGACCCGATAATAAATGAAAGATAATTAGATAAATACAGAACTTAAGGGAGGAACTTGGACTGGAGTGAAGAGTCCCTTTCACCAGTCAAAGGCAATATAAGAAGACAACTGATCCATCCAATTGAGTTTGTGAGGGACAGGGGTTGAAAAGGAGAAATGGTGGTATCCTAAGGGTTAGGATATGTAAGTGGTGTATTCCATATGCCAAACACAGTAACAGGTCTCACAATACAATATGTAAGAGGTACATACACTGGTGATGGATGTGCGGCTGGAATTACATGTATGAGAAACTATCATTAACAGTATTATAGATCACATACTCTCAATTAATTGCTCGAGCGGGCCCAGTAACGTCTCCATTGGAGACTTTGTTGTTACTGTGTCTGGCATATCGAATACTCTCGGTAGCTTGCCGGGCTCTCCGAGAGGGGCGGAGGAATCGAACTCGGGTCGGCCATGTTGGCCGCGTGCAAGGCGAACGCCCTACCCGCTGTGCTATCGCTCCAGAGAACTTGCCTTGCATGTATGAGAACCTGGCTCAATCCCTGGCATTATAAAACAAAACCAAACAAAAATAAAAATAGAATAATATATTTGACAATCCATGAAAATGTTTGTCTACCATAGGATAATAAGGGGCTGGAGCAATAGCACAGCGGGTGGGGCGTTTGCCTTGCATGTGGCCGACCTGGCCGACCCAAGTTCAATTCCTCCACCTCTCTCGGAGAGCCCAGCAAGCTATCAAGAGTATCTTGCCCGCAGGACAAAGCCTGGCAAGCTACCCATGATGTATTCGATATACCAAACACAGTAACAACAAGTCGAAGGAGACGTTACTGGGACCACTTGAGCAAATCGATGAACAACGGGAGGACAGTGCTACAGTGCTAATATAAATAAAACTTATAGGGAAAAAAGTGTATCTGCCAAGGAGGCAGGCTATAGAATGAGAGGGAACCTGGGAGTGTTGACTGAGAGAAGGTCACTCTGATGGTGGGGCCGATATTGGAATATTGTACATCTAAAACTCTATTATAAACAATTTTTCAATCATGGTGCTTTAAAGATATATAAATATTTTTAACGATCACGATCATGACCATCCTGTTATTCGTCGATTGCCTCGAGCAGGCCCCAGTAACGTCTCCTTCGTCCTAGCCTTGAGATTTTTTAAAAAGTGCCATATTCAAGGCTCTTTCAGGGTTAGAAGAATGAGACTCATCCTTGTTACTGGTATTTGGCATATTGGGTACATCACAGGGAGTTTGCCTGACTCTGCCGTGTGGGCAGGTTACATTTGGTAGCATCAAAATGTGCTTTCTTAATATATGATTCTTAGCACAGGGTCTAGTTCTCACAATATCTCATAAACAATATATTTATTTTAAAAACTGTTATTTTCAGTGGGTTAAAAGTTCAGTATCAAAATTAACCAGATTTAGAATGATAAAACATTTTAATATGTTTAAAGACAAAAGGATACATGTACCAACCTGCTACCAAACAATGCTTGGTGGCGACTGGAGACATATGATGACTATAAACAATTTCTTCAAAATTAAATATTATATATTTGAAAATATTTTTAAGATAAATAAAAATATGTTGGAAAAAGAAAAGGGGTCTCTTCCACCAGTAACTTAAAATCTAGCACTGTAGCACTGTCCTCCCATTGTTCATCGATTTGCTCAAGTGGGCACTAGTAACATCTCCATTGTGAGACCTGTTACTGTATTTGGCATATCGAATACACCACGGGGAGCTTGCCAGGCTCTGTTGTGCAGGTGGGATACTCTTGGTAGCTTGCCAGGCTTTCCGAGAGGGGCAAAGGAATCAAACCTGTGTTGGCTGTGTGCACAGCAAACGCCCTACTAAATATACATAATATTATAGCAAATCCAAGATATATTACATTAAATGTTATGTTAGCTGCTAACTGCTTAAACAAAGTTCTACATGATTTTATATAGGCAAAGATATGGAAGTTGTTTTATTTTTAATTTGGTTTTTTTGAGTGGCAGGGCCATACCTAGTGATACTCAGGGTTTACTCCTGGCTCTGTGTTTAGAGATTACCCCTGGCTGTGCTGGGAGTAGGGATCAGGAACCACAAGGAACTAGAAATAGTTTTGTGCAAGGCAAGCACCTTGACCCCAAACTACATCTCTGGCCCCTAGAAAATTTACTTTGAAGAAAGCTTTACACTCCCCTCAATACACAATTACAATTGCCATGCCAAAATTATAGAACATTATAATCAATATATTCTTTACCTACACAGAAGAATGTAAGTCCTAGCTCAGTGCTTGGCACCTTGATGTGGTTTTGTGTTATTTGTTTCCATCACCAACATCATCATCATCATCATCATCATCAAGAATCAACTGGTATATCATTCTCCCTCCAACAGGAAGTTTTTTGTTTGTCTGTTTGCAATTAATGTTGGTAACCAACTTGGTTCATACTTATTTCATTTTTACTTATATATTTCCATTAAAAAAATTAAAAAGTGACATAGAGTTAATTTTAGTTGATGATTGGCGCCGGTGATGGCAGGGGGGATGAGCCCAGGGAGTCTGTCTCTGCTTAAATGACTCTAGTATAGGTCACACCACGGTCTTCTTTAAGCCAGATTTGCATCTCCCTGGTGCCAGTGAGAATTGGGCCAGCCAGTGTCATTCTCCAAAAGACAGGAAAACAGAACTTTCCTTATGAATTTGGCAAAGAATTGTCAATTGCAGACAGGGGATGCTTGGAATGTTCTACCAGCCACTAGTAAACAGAAACTTTGCTGGGGTGAGTGGTGACAGGACTTGGGAGGGAGTAGCGAGGCTGTTTCCTATTCAGGGGTTGCCTTTGGGAGAAAAACATGGACAAAGAGATAAACAATAACTAAAAATAATTTTTCTCATGCAAAACCCATGAAGATTCATGGTTCTGGAAATTAAGATATATGACTGAAACACATTTGTTATTCTTTTCTTAATTGCTGGGGTTGTAAGCTTTCTTTTTGGGTTAGCACTCAATCTTCTAAGTCAAGAATTAACACACACCTAATGCACTTCACTCTCAACGAATACAGTCCTGCTATTCTTCATCATCAGACAATGTCTATGGCTACTGATTTTTTTTTAGTGTTTATTATGTGCCAATCATTCTGTGAGGCTCTTTTTATTTCTTGTGCTCTGCTTCTCAAGCTTTACTGGAGGCAAAATTGTCTAGATATTTATTGAAAGTACAGATTCCAGGGTCTCAGTTGTAGGAATTAGAAATTCTAATTGTATTCATTGTTGATGAGGCCCAAGAATTTGGCTTTTAGTCAACAAGCTTCCCCTCCCCACAACACACCACCACCACCTCTACCACACACACACACACACACACACACACACACTGACCCTGAAATAGCTGATCCATGATGTATACTTTGAAATACTTTGAAATACAGATTTCATGACTGAAAAGGAATTATGCAGTTTAGTCTCTGAAGGAATAAAAATTCTGTTGATATCTGAAAACAAGTTCTATGAAACACCTATTGACACACAACCCATTCCAAAAAAGTGGGTATCACTATCATTGGCTGACTTTCTAGAGTTTTGTAGAAGCCAAGAAGAGATTTTGAAGAACTTTCAAGAACATTCATCCTGAAAAAAAAAATGATGAGAACTGGGAGTATTTTTACAGTGTAAAAAAACTATCAAATCAGAAGCAAGAAACCTTCCAGTGATTCTTCACAGAAGAGCTCTAAATCAAAGAGAGAGGAAGGTTGTTCTAGGTCCTTAAAAAGGCAATGAGCTAATAAAGATATTTTTTGTCTTAAGTTTTCTTTCCCTGGTTATCACACATCTGTCCCATGACTCAGTAATCCAAGTTCCCTCCTGAGTCTGAGCCTCTTTCCCAGGACTCAGAGAAAGGCAGGGACATTGGGTATTCAGGGTTGTGTCATAGCTGGGGCCCCTGGCAGCATGAACTGTTCACTTGCATTGTGCTAAAAGTTGGCTTAAATCATTTCTTGTACTTAATATCATGTAAGAGTAGAAATGCTATTCTTTCTGTTGTCAAGATTAAATAGACATAGGTGTTTTCTGAGTTACAAAAACCTGACTTCAGAAGAAATGACCTCTTCTAAACGCAGGATAACAGTTATTAGTAAGTGTATATATAAAATACATGAGACCACATATAAAGAGCTGAGTTCCACATCTCACACCACTATCCCATGCCTCTGAGCAGTGTAGCATCATGTTCCAATTGATTTGTATGCCTATCTTTTATCTTCATTTGGAGAAAAATCTTGCATACTTATGTCTCAGCCATGTTACACTATTATTTAGACACATAACCACTGGTGTGTCTGTTCAATCTTAAACTCTTCTTCACAACTCTTCCCCAAATCCTAAAAAAAAAGGAAAGAAAGAAAAGAAAAGAAAAGAGAGGAAAGAAAAGAAAAGGAAGGCTTTTCACCTTTCTCTTTTCCCCCACCTTATCTGCTAGTCTTTTTTGTCACTGCTGGTTTATTTGAAATGGTCTTAGCTATAGGACCAGTGATGTACAGGTCCTGAAGAGAGAGAAGTCAAACATTTTGAAATGAGGACATCATGATGAAAAGTGAGTGTCAAAAACACAAATAACTCTGGGGTATGGTGCCGCCAGCAGGTCAATCTGTACCTGTGAGGCGAGTGCATCAGCAGCCTCATGGCGCTTTCAGACTTCCAGATACCCCCCAAAATTGCTGCTGTGCCTTTGGCCAGACCCCAAAAACTTGGGGCAAAGTTTACCAAGAAAGTAAACGGCCAAAAGTTAGGTATGTGGGAAACACACCCACAAACCACCTCCGGCTCAGCTATACAATTGGAGGCAAGGCCTCTTTGGTTCCTGATTGAACTGCTTAATGGACATGATCCCAGAGACTCAGAAACGAATCTCAGAACCCAGTGGCTTTAGGTAGAAATGCATCTGGTCTCTGCAGTAGGCTACCGGTGCTGGGCCAACCCAGGTGGGAATAGGTTTCGTGCCTTGACCTACTCCCCCTGGTGGCCCAGTGGCTGCCATCCGTCTGAGGCCACTGGATAGTCACATTTGGGCCCCCAGTGACGAGACACACAGGGCCTCACGGGATGAGGGTGGAGCCGGGCTTGTCCTCCCCACCCCAACGAGACCCCAAGTCATCGCCCACGAATGGCCTCTCTGGCTCCTGATCAAGCTGCTTAACGGCCATGATCCCAGAGACTCAGAAACAAATCTCAAAACCCAGTGGCGTTTGGCAGAAATGCATCCGGACTCCACAGTACGTTACTGTTGCCGGGCCACCCCAGGGAGGAAAGGGTGTTGTCCCTCCGCCTGCTCCCTCTTGGCGACTTGGTGGCTGTCATCCTCCAGAGGCCATTGGACAGTCAGGCTTGGGCCCGCAGTGACGAAACTTGTTGGGTCTCACGGGATGGGGGGGGAGGTGGAGCCGGGCCTGTCCTCCCCACCCTAACGAGACCCCAAGTCATTGCCCACAAACGGCCTCTCTGGCTCCTCATCAAGCTGCTCAACAGCCTTGATCCCAGAGACTCAGAAACAGATCTTGAAACCCAGCGGCTTTTGTCAGAAATGTGTCCAGACCCCACAGTAGGTTACTGTCACTGGGCCACCCCAGGGGGGAATGGGTGCTGTCCCTCCGCCTGCTCCCTCTTGGCGATTTGGTGGCTGTCATCCTCCAGAGGCCATTGGACAGTCAGGCTTGGGCCCGCAGTGACAAAACTTGTTGGGTCTCACGGGATGGGGGGGGGGGGGGAGGTGGAGCCGGGCCTGTCTTCCCCACCCCAATGAGACCCCAAGTCATCGCCCACGAATGGCCTCTTTGGCTCCTCATCAAGCTGCTCAACGGCCATGATCCCAGAGACTCAGGAGCAGATCTCTAAACCCAGTGGCTTTTGGCGGAAATCCCTCCAGATTTAAGTGTTAAAATTTCAGAACTTCAAAACCACATGGCCCTACTGCAGCCACACGACATCATATGTTATTCATAACCAGCAATAGAACACAAATTGTCTATTGTTGCCTTTTCAGCAGATCTGAGTGTTGGGGTAAAATCTTAAATAATGGTGGGTCTGGTGTCAAAATAGTGAATGTGATCAAAGTAGAGAGAGAGTAATGTAGAAATCATCTGCCCCACAGGCAGGGGGAGGGTGTGGGATGGGGGTATACTGGGATTTTTGGTGGTGGAGAATGGGCACTGGTGAAGGTACGGGTGTTTCATTGTATGACTGAGACTTAGACCCAAAAGCTTTGTAACTGCTCTCACGGTGATTCAATAAATAAAATTATAAAAAATGGAAAAAGAAAAAAAAAAGTAAGGTGGAGTTCATGCACAATTCAATCAGCTAATCAGTGGCTGAATAAATAGCAGTACTCCTACAAAAAAAAAAACAAAACAAAAACACAAATAACTCTTTGCAGTTGTGATAGTGGAGATTCTTGTTTATAATCTCCAGTATCTTTCTATTCCGTTATCTTTTACTAATGAAATCTGCCTTTACCTGGGTCAAGGAGATGACCCAGGAGACCAGAGGGCATGCTCTGCATGGGAAGGCCCTAGTTTCATTCTCTGCACTAAATGGTCTCCTAAGAACCCCCAGGATGACTCCCTAAACACTAAGCTAGGAGTAGCCACTGGGCATTGCTAGCTGCAGCTCTAAACTGCTCCCCCCACCTCCAAAATCATTTACCAACCAATCTTTCTGCAAAAACACAGTTTCTTCTCTTCCCTCTTCTCTTTCCTTTGTTGTTCTTTTGATTACCAGGGATTGCACATCTGGTTGTGGTGTTTAAAGGTTGGGATGCAGTGCTCACCTGGGGTTGGGTTGCTCTCGTATAGTTGTGATGCTAGCACAATCTTATATAGTAGTGTTTTCCAGAGGTCACAATTCCTTTTTTTTTTTTCTTTTTGGGTCACACCTGACGATGCACAGGGGATACTCCTGGCTCTGCACTCAGAAGTTACTCCTGGCAGTGCTCGGGGGACCATATGGGATGTTGGGAATCGAACCCGGGTTGGCCCTGTGCAGGGCAAATGCCCTACCCACTGTGCTATCCCTCCAACCCTCGAGGTCACACTTCTGGCCACAAAACTTGCATTTTTTTTCCTTTGCTGTAGCACTTGTTAGGGGTCCTGCCTTTAAGTTTTGGTATTTGCACACTGCCTGATGAAGAGTCAGAGATCCAGTACTTTACTGCAATTTGAGTATTCCAGACAGCATAACATGGGCACTGAGCATCCAGTATGGGGTGTGGAACTCATGGTCTTACACTAGCTTATAAGCTACCGAGTCATCCCCTTAAACCTCTCAAACACCATTCCTTACTAAACTTTACCTGGATTGATTTAGCTAGCTCCAGTAACATTTCTTACTGCAGCTGTTCAGCTGCCGTATCTACTCAACACTTTTCTCCCACATTATCAAGCTGCTGATGGGACATCGACCTAGAAACCCAACAACATGACACTGTTCTGGGGGGAGAAATGTGAACTAATATTAATTTGTTGACTGGTAAATGACCTGTGGGTATCTGACTCCATGTCTGTCTACACTGAATTTGGCACATTTATGTGTTCCATCACAACAAGAAGCAATTTCACAGAATTGATAAACTGAGGTAAATGTGAATTATATGGCACTAAAGCAATCCATTTCAAAAAGATGCTTTTTCTTGGGGGTGGATGCACTCGTAGCAGTACTCAGGAGCTATTCCCAGTTTAATGCTCCAGGGTAACTCCTGATTGAGTTAGGGGACCTTTGAATGCTGGGAATTGAACCTGGACCTTGTGTATGCAAAGCATAAACTTCATTAAACTATCTCTCTGATCTTGTCAAATGATGCTTTTTGTGACAAGAAGTAATGCTTCCACTGCAAACAAATTGATTTCCCAGATAGGCCTTTGCTTTTCATTTTCTTTATTCTCCCACCCCATCCTCTCATCATATACCCCTAGCTGGGAAATGATACCCCTTCGTCTCAATCTAACCATAGCCCTCTTGTCCTTTGGCGGTGCTGCCCACAAAGTGCCCCTCCCCATGGTAACTCCAGTCCATAGAGCACTCGTACGAGTATTGATTGTAGAAACCAACATTCTCGGTGCTCTCACTAGATGCTATTACTGTGCTGAGTGTTCAGAACTGCTTTTCATTCTCAGGGCATTTCCCATGAGGTAGATGTCATTATCCCCATCTTGTTAGTGAGGGCACTGAGGAGTAAGGCATACATCTAGAAAGTGGCAAGAGGGCTTTAGATCGGGACCCAAGCCATTTGACACCCGGCTATGCTGTCCTCTGCTATGTCTGCCATCTGGTTTCCTCAGATGCACTATAGAGAATGCACAGAGTAGCACGTGGTCATATTGCTCTTTCCAGCACTCTTGTGCTCAGCCTCTAGCATCTTGGCTTACATTCTGCAACTTGCTAGTGGTGGGCCTCCCAGCACCCCAACTCCCAGTGGTACCCCACGTCATAGGACTGTGGTGAGGATTAAGAAGAGAAAGACATGCATGTGACAGGTTCATACAGGGATAAAGAACTTTAGGTATTTGGTGTTAGAGCATCAAGTTCCAAATCCAGGATATGTCTAAAGAGTTTTCTAAAATTTTCTGTGCAGGGTTCCCAGTCAGCTCGGCTCTGGACTAGATTTAGCCAACATCCTCTCCTCTCCAACTTGTCAACAAAGTTAAACATTTTATGACTTTTGCCCCAGCGCAGACTCTTCAGGCTGAAAAGAGAAACAAGGAGTGGGTTGAGGGTGGGTAAATGTTCAGTCTGGATCATGCTCGCACTGACCTCCCACTCCCGCGTCTGTTTCCTAATCTGCCCCATTGCTGGTAGACCAGATGACCTTTAAGGTCTCCTGCAGGCTACTGTTGAGGCTTTTCTTTATTGGATATCTTCTCTGTTTGTTTTGTTTTGTTTTATTTGGATCACACCCGGCCCAAGGGCGATCAGGGCTTACTCCTGGCTTTGACCTCAAGGATCACTCCTGCTTCTGCTCCGGACTTTATGGGGTGCCACGGATCCAACTAGATCTGCGGCATGCAAGCGCTGTAGTAATTACCCTCTGTACTATCTTTTGCGTTAAAACTGTGTTTGTACTTTGGCACTGGGTGGAAGGCACCCAAGTGACAGACAGAAGGGGCGGCTCAACCGAGTAGGCTGTACCACCCTGAAAAAAGGCCATGCCTTCACCTCAGGCGCTGCTCCCGCCAAAAGAGCCGTAGCCCCCAGGCGGCCCGGCGGGCGGGGCGGGGCTGTGGGCGGGACCACAAGCGGTGGGCGGAGCCTCGGGTGGTGGGCGGGGCCTGGGCGGTGGCTCCGGGCATGCTCCGGCGCGGCGACTGCGAGCCCGGCGGGTCGCGCTGGTGCCCTGCCGGCCCCGAGAGGCGGTGGCGGCGGCGGCGGAGGCGTGGGGCAGCATGAAGGAGTCGCTCGGTAAGTTCCAACATCTCTCGCCGCGTGCCCTCCCCCGACTCCCACCGTCCGTTTGGGGCGCTCCGGCAGCACTTTGGCGAGCGTCTCGGGCTCCCCTCCCGCGCTCGCCCCCCAACTTCAGCTCGGACGTTGCTCGCCGGGCTCCGAGCCCTGCCCAGCGTTCGGGGATGCCCGCACCGTCGCCCCGACACCTCCCCGCCGTGCCCCGCTGCCCAGCCGCCGCGGGGCCCACGCCCGCATTCTCGAGTGGACTGCGCGCGCGCTCGTGTGTGGTGTGTGTGTGTGTGTGTGTGTGTGTGTGTCTCTGTGTCTCGGGGGTCCCTGTTCGGCTGCGTGGGCCAGTGACCGCTTGGACGCGGGGCAGCGGCTGGCGTTCCCGCGTCCCCCCTGGGCGGGAGTCGCCGTGTCCCCTCTCCGCGTCGACCCCCGCTGACTTCCCTCCCCGACTTGCGCGCCCCGACTGGGTGGACAGGGGTCTCCACCCTCGGATCTGACAGCGGCTGCGGAGAGTCTGAGAGGGTCGGTGTGTTCGCTCCCCCCCCTCCTCCCACGCACGGGGGTACCCGCCGATCGTTGGGACACCCCCGCCTTCTCTCCGCCCCGAAGCCCCGGTCTCCGCCCGACAGTGCGCGCCCACCGCGCCGCGGGGCTGGGGCTGGGGCTGGGGCTGGGGCTGGGGCTGGGGGCGCGGATTGCCGCCGCCTCCCGGCCAGTGCTCGGAGCGTCTGGCCCGGGAGTGCTCTGGAGGGAGCCCAAAAAGGGGGAGAAAAACGAAGGGGCGGCGAGTGGGAGAGAGGGAAGAGCCGCCTGGGAGTGAGGCGAAGCTCGTTAATCTGCTCGTTGATGGGCTCCGGGGCCCGCCCGCCGCGCTCTCCGCGCTCGGCTCCCTGAGCCGCCCCCCTCGGCGACCCCCGCCCAGTTCACCCCCCACCTGGCCGCGTTTCCGTCGACGCCCAGCCCACGGCAAGGCTCCACGCCCGCAGCTCAGGGCGCCACTCGGAGCCCCTGGCACGGGGCAGCCGCGGCCCAGGAGCCCCTCGGGTTCTTTGAGGTGCGCGCGGAGCTGGGGGTGGGGGGTAGGGCTTGGAAACGCAGAGGCGATTGCACTTCCGAAGGAAACAAACCCAAAGCAAACTTTACGTGGGTGCAAACCTGCTCCTGCCGCAGCCCCGGCTAACACTTGCTCTCTAGGAGCCGAAGACTTTGGGCCATTAGCTTAGATTCCCCCCCCAACCACCAGTCAGGACCAAACTACCCCCCCGCCCCCGCCGCCGCCCCATACACCCGCTCCTTCCACCCCCACCACTATGATCCATTGACCTCTCCAAATCAAATTGCCAGCACCTCTTGGAGAGAAGGATGCAGGCATCAACCCTCCAAAGTTTACCCCACAATCTCGACTTTTCCTTTTCTGGGTTTTTTTTTTTTTAATTCCTCTCTTCTCCCTCCCCCCTGCAGCCCCCACCCACAGTTTGGCAGAGAATAAACACCCCTGGGATTTGAGGTGAGGGGAAAATTAGGGACTGGGCCAGGGACCAGGGATTGGGCAGCCAGAAATGCTCTTGATGAAAATGTCCAGCTCGGTCCTCACAACTGCGTGGTCGTGGAGTGTGCAGGTCAAACTTCAGGAAGACGCTGTCAAGTAGTTTCAGAATTAAAAAGAGAACTCCGGTTATGAGAAGCTTCAGGGCAGACTGTAAAGTTTGGGGTGGTGGTGGTGGTGGTGGTCTGTGGGGTGTGTGTTTCTTAGGGGAAATCAATTTTTTTGTTTCTGAGTCTTTTGTGGGTTTTCATGTGCCTTTGGCAGCTCACACACTTCATCTGGTTTTCTATGAATGTTCTGTGGGTTCAAACTTAATTGTATTTACCTTGATATTAGGTGTCTGATTTTCAGGCACCCGCTGAGCAAGCCACAGTCCCTCAGTGTGACTCTGGGTGGGAGAACAGCCAGCAGTTAGCAAAGAGTCTGGCCCTGGCTGTAGGTGGGTGACCAAATATTCGTTGAACCAGTCTTTGTACCCTAGGCTGTTCTACCACCAAACTTCACCCTCTGCTGTGGAGCTGGAAAGGTCAGGCCCTTTGCAAGCTCAAGGGATTAAAGGGGTTGGGGTGGACCAAAAACAAAAGTGGGGGGATGCGTGAAAAGTCTTTCCACCTCTTTGGAGCTAACTTCACAATGCTCTTCAGTTGGTTTGTACAAAACCAGCTAATCAGAATTATCCAATATCCGTCTGAGGGGTCCCTGATTGGAGGGACTTGGGGCTGGGGTGGCATTGGCCAGAAGGAACCAAATGTACTTGGAGATTGGAGGTCAGCAAGGAGAATAAATAAGTAAATGATTGTTTTTTCAGTTAAAATTTTTTTTTCAAAGAAAAGCAAATATGAAAAGATAACGGAATCTGATTCTTTCCAAAGTGATTTAAAGAGAAATCCTGGAACTTCTGTCCTAAGGCAAGCCCAGGAGTTTGTGGTGCTGCCAGATTGCTAACCTCCTAGCCTAGAGGGCCCTCTAGTTTGGGACAATAGTAAACACCAATGGAGTTGTCAAATCCTGAATTTCTCTTTAATGAGTTTGGCAGCGGGCCACTCTAATGAATCTAGGGAGAGTTTAGAACACAGAGTTTTCAGTCAGAACAATTGTTGGGCTGTGGTTTTTATTTTGATAAGCCAGGACTGTATCTCCAACGCTGTTGGGCCTGTTGCTGGACCCTTGGCTGCCATCTATTGTGTCTTTAAACAGATGTTGTTTTTCACCTTTGGGAGGGGAAAGCTTATCTCACTCATTTAAACCCTCTGATTGTGCTTTGTTTCAAGGGCCTGCCGACTAAGGAAGGAATGCTGAGGGACACTCACTGGCTGAAGCCAGCAGCCCCCACGGGGTGGGGTCAGGTGGTGTTGGGGGGGGTGAGGGGAGGGTGTGCTTTCTCAGTTTCCTAAACTGGGATCTAGGATACACCAAAGGTCATTAACAAAGCATCAAAACTGCCCAGATATTAACTCCTCAGTGATTTTGATTTGAATTTTGTGGCATCTTTTCACACATTGCATTATTACCTTAACTATCCTTCACCAAGTGTATTTGCAGAAAACTAGATATTGAAGGTGGGAGCAGCTCAGTCCAAACTGGCCAAGGTTTTATTATCAGATCTCTACATAACCTATAGTTTGCTGCCCCTTGGTTAAATCTCTCAATCGTTTACCTAGAAAGCTTGTTTCTTCCACCTTGAAGAAAAACTTGAGATATTATTATGAAGAAACTAACATATCTCAGGGAGAAAAGAAAGGAATGATAATGTTGGGGGAAAAATAGGTGGAGAATGGAAATCAAAATCACTGGGAATCTCTGGACAATGTCAATTAGTGGAAATTTTCACTTTTTGCTCATTCATTGAGTTTGGCAGTGTGTAGAAGATAACTAGATGATATTTGTAAGTAGAAAGTAAGTTAAGATGTACAAATGAGATCAACATTTGCGCTAACAATTTTTATGAGACCATGTTTTTTTTTTTACTCAAAGATACTTAAAAACTAAAGTATAAGATTATTAGACTATTTTTGGAATCTGTACCAGGGGAGTTTGATATAGATAATAGTAAGAAATTAAATTCTGATTTATTCTAAGTTTTACAGTTCTTTTTATAAAGAGCCAAAAGCTCTAGAACTGTTAAAAAAAATCCTAGCCCTAAAATCTTTTCTTAATGAGTGCTAATCTTTAGGGATGTTAATGAGGTACTTAGCATCTCATAAAAAACGGGGTGTGCTCACCAAGGCAGTAACTGTATGACAGAATTTAGAGGTGAGAAAGGAGTCAAGGGGTGTGTGTGTGTGTGTGTGTGTGTGTGTGTGTGTGTGTGTGTATGTGTGTGTGTGTGTTTCCACACAAGTTGTGGGGGAAATGACAAAAGATTATTTTATGCAAAAACACAGCACAAATTATTTATTTCCTTTGCTTTCTCTTTATCTCCTTTACTCTCTCTTTTTTTAAAAACAGTTGGTACCATGGGTCCCAGAGATAACACAGAGATTTAGATACTTGTCTTAACACACACCTGACTCTAGTTTTATTTTGGGTACCAGATATGGTCCCTGAGCACAAAGCCTGGAGTCAGCTCAGAACATGTGGGGGTGTGGCTCAATTCTCATCCCCTCCCCAACAAACCACTAATTAAGCAAACAAACAAACAAACAAACTGACTGCCACCTAGAGAGTTTGCTATGCCAGGAGCCTTCTGGTTTAGGCTCAAGGTTTACCCTTTTTAACCCTTTTTATAATTTCCATTTCCTTTTCTTCCTCTTTTCTTTCTTTTTTTGGGGGGGAGGGGGGTCACGTTAAGGAAACTCACTGATAATTGCATTTGCTAAAATGACTCCTTCACAGATGACCTCTGCTTTTGTATGTCTCATTTGTGATAGTTTGCAGACTGGGCAGGGCTGTTCAGCACACTTGGGTAGTAGCTGTGAAATTTGGGAGACTCAGTGTGAGGACTTATTGTCCCGGAAGCCAGTGGGAACTGTGGAGCCCTTTTTGAAATGATTAAGACTGCGAAGGGAAATGGCAATCGGGTTGCTCATAATAAAACACATAGTTCTACCGTTAAAAGAAAAAAAGCTGTAGAAAGCATTAAAAATCCATGCATAAGTTAACAACATGCGTCTTTCTGGCTTGTTTTATATCTTGGCTATTTACCTCTTGTTTAAATAAAGTACTTTGTTATATATTAATCATAACATTAGACCAAAAAGTTGTCGGTTAAAGAAATATTTACAAGGAGCTGCCAACAATTTGAGGGACTAATTACATCTTAAGTATGGAATGTCAGGGAATATAGTAGAGTTTTAGGTTTTCTAGAGGAGTAACAGGGCCTTTAGAATGCTATTTGTAATGTTATATTAGATTTTATCAGCCTCGCAGTGCTTTTAGGCTTACTGGAAACACGTTCAGAATCTCCACAGCAAGTTAGACACACACTTATGGAGAATCTTTATGCAGCTTAGTATTCATTTATTCTTTCCTTCAGTGTTTATTCTCAGTGAGTCTTCCAAATACATCAGATATCATCAAAGTAGCGTTTTTCTACTCCTACCTAAGCAGCTCTGTTTATGAAGGGTTTTTTTCCCCTAATGGTGAAATAATATTAAGTACATGAAAGAACTTTTGACCCATAAAATGGCAACTTCATTTCATTCCACCTCTTGTATTTTTGGATAGAACAGAATATAAAATATGGCAAAATATAAGAAAGCATGTAAATAAAATAAAGTATCACTGTTAATATTTTCAGATGTTTCCATTCATTATTTTGCTCCTGCCTGTATCATGCCGAATGTGGGATTTTCTAATCCTATCTTTATTGCTTAACATTGTATCACATCAAGAGCATTTTCCTGTTCTGTAATATCCCTGAAAATATATTTATATATACATATTACAGTGTGTGGATGCACCAGAGCTTTTAAACTACGCATTAAATTGACATGTAGTCTTGATTTTTTTTTTTAATCATTTTACAACTTGGGTAGCACTGTAGTACTATCCTCCTGTTGTTCATCGATTTGCTCGAGTGGGCACCAGTAATATCTCACAACAAATTGTGAGACTTGTTACTGTTTTTGGCATATAGAATACATCATGGATAGCTTGCCAGGCTTGGGTAAGTACCCTTAAAACTGCGTTTTTTCTGATTATTTTGTTTAATGGATCCTGAGAAGTGAGATTATTAGTCTATGGGGTTTCTGATATTTTAAACATTTGTAGTATATTTATCATTTTAAGAAAGGAAATAATATATGTCCCCCCCTACACACACACACACACACATACACACCACACTAATATACTGACAGGAGAATCCTTACAGCATACCACACATGCTCTCCCTTAAAACCAATACTGCATTCTAAAAGCTCCGATAATTTGATAGGTGGATACTGAAGTGTAGGCCTAATTTACATGCTTTGATAACAGGTGAAGCTAACTGTTGTTTCATATTTTTCATTGGAAATTTGTCTCTTTTGCTCTTCATGCATTTTTTTTTCTTTTTTCTTTTTTTCTTTTTCTTTTTTTTTTTTGCTTTTTGGGTTACACCCGGCATTGCACAGGAGTTACTCCTGGCTCATGCACTCAGGAATTACTCCTGGTGGTGCTCGGGGGACCATATAGGATGCTGGGAATCTCGAACCCAGGTTGGCCACATGTGAGGCAAATGCCCTACCCCGTTGTACTATCACTCCAGCCCCTTCACGCATCTTTTAAAAGGAAAGAAAAGTTCTGGTTGATTTAATAAACATATTATATCTAGTTTTTTTGTTCTGGGGACCTTAATACTATAAATAAGCTAATAAAAAAAATGAATGGAATGGAAAGGGAGGAGGAAGTGGTGCCTAAGAAGGCCAGCTATTGAAATACCCCCCACAACCCCTCCCTCGCTGAGCGTAACATCCCATGGAGGAGGTGGCCAGGTTTTATGTGACCTTAGTTCTCAGGCACACACCCTTGTGCCTAGCACATCCTGTGCAAAACAAGTATCTTGATGAGTAAGTTGGAGTAAGTGTGCAATCCCCACCCACACATTAGGACTTCTGGGATAGGGAAGACCTGTAAGTCTTCTCCCGGCCCTGGCTGCCCCTGCTGGCTCAGTGTGTGGTCACTTATGCTCACTGGTTGGCCACTGATGGGTGCTAATGAGGCCGAGGTCAGAGGCTCTCTCTTCATGTGACCTATTTGACTTTGTTCTGTGTCATGGCCACAAGTTGTGTTCTTTGTGCAGTGGCCAGCTGACTTAGAAATGAATGCTGTTCATCGCATGGGGGAAAGGGCTGGCGGGGGGGCGGGGCCGAGTCAGAGTTAGGAGGTGTATTTTGCTTTTCCAGGAGAAGACTGGGCCTAAAGAGATTCTTCTGGGTAATGTCTTAGCTGTCTTCAAAACAACAGATTACATGTTGTGTGACATGGAGAAATGAAAATGTTATTGGAAGTCGGGGTAGGGGCAGGGACTGGACAACTCCATGCTAATGAATTAACAACGTTCTCCTAAATTCATAGTCTTACATAGAAATGTTAACAATAATGGCTAATGTTGAAAGTATTTAAAAGTGTCATTCCGTTCCTTGAAAGAAATTAAAATAACCACTTGAATATTTTGGGGAGAAGAAATTTTATGGGAATAGGTTTGCTAAATCAAAACTAAATTACCTGCTATCTTCTCCAAACAGTTATTTTCCAGTTATCTGCTTCTCATAATGAGATGAGCATTACCTTAGTCACTATTGTCCTTCTTATTGAAATTTACTTGTATTATTCCCCCCTTCCCCAGCTGCAACCAGCCCTACATGCCGCAATAGAAGAACCTTGTAATTCCCTGTGCCCTTCTTACATACACTCTATTCTTGCTTTTACCACATTCCTACTGGGTTTCCTATACAGCACTATTTCCCTTGCTTACTTTGGTGGCTTCCCATGGTCAACCCAAAAGTCCCAATTAACGCTGCAGAGAAGAGTGGCTATTTCTACATAATATATTTTTTTTTTCAGTTTTTTTTTTTCTCTGAACGTCATGCTGACTTATAGAGATAGTTCATCAGTTTTCCATTTTCACATAGCTGGCTTTAGGATAACTACCTGTTACTGATGAAGAGTCCGAAACCCCAAATGATTTGAGGTCGGCTGAATGAAGCCAAATGAATGAAGAGGTCTTCCGAAAGGCACAAGGCAATTGTATAGTATTTTGGTGTTTGGTGAATGAATCATATAACGGAGTATTTAGAAATTGCCACAAAGACACTGCAGTCAAGTGAGGTCTTTGCCTTTGTGTGTGACTGTTGTGAGTCTGATGTGTGTGCATCCTCTGTCTGTGAGCACATTGTGTGTATGTGTGAGTATGGTGTGTTAATGATCATGGTGTATATGTGTGAGCATGGCATGTGTATGTATGAGCATTGTGTGAATGTGTGTGAGCACGGTATGTATGTGAGTATAATGTATGTGTGTGAGCATGGTATGTATGTGAGTATAATGAATGTGTGTGAACATGGTTTGTATGTATGGGCATGGTTATATGAGTGTGGTGCATGTTAGCATGGTGTGCGCATGAGTATGATGTGTATGTGAGCGCAGTGTGGGTTTGCTTCATGTTTATGTGAGATCCTTGTGTATGTATGAGTATAGTATGTATGTGAGTGCAGTATGTGTTTGTGAGAACAAGGTGTGTCTGTGAGAATTGTGTACATGTGAGAGTAATGTGTGTATGAACATGGTGTAGGATGAGATGTGTGAGATTGTGTATTGTGTGTGTGAGATTGGTATGTGTAAGGAAGGAATCATCTAGAAGAAATGACCCAGTTCCCAACGGGGGGTGGAGGGGTGGGAGACTTTTCCCTTTGAAATGTACAGTTTTCCATTTTAATGTCATCATCCCTTCTGTCTTTTCTTGTTTACATTTCTGCATTATTTGGTAAGTTAGGAAAGTTCTGTTGCTATTAAGGAAGGAAATGCAGATGGGTGGGCCTAAAATAGCAGCACAGGCTTTGAAGCTAGCAGACATGGGTCTGAACCTTGGATCAGCACCGCAAGCCTTATAACTTCAGACTCCTGGCTTTGCTTTTCTTGTCTGTCAGAGACATTCCTTTTTACATCAGGAAGTCTGCTGGGACTTGATAGTAAAATAAAGGGTGCCAAGGGTCTAGCAGAGTATCAGGCCCCTTGCAGGTGCTCACTCAGTGGATGGTTGGTTTTTCTGTCGCATATGTACTGATATTCTGAGCTCACAGAGCAAACTCTTCTTTGTGGTTTGAGAGCTTATTTGGGGGAGGAAAGAACAAATTCATCACAAATTATAAGATATTTTTGGTGAACTTGTTCAAGTCATCTAGAAAGTATTATAAGCTTTTTACCACCTATTGCAAGCATCCTGAGGGCGGGGGGGGGGGGGGGGAAGTAATAGGATATAAACGTAGTGATATTATGAATCACAAAAAAGAACCTAGTCCAGGAAAACTTGACTGTGTTATTATTCCTCAGCTTGCCTGCTGTAAAGGACCTAAATTAGAGACTAGAAATGCAGTCAGCATTCCTTCATAGATGTCAGTTCAGCATTTGATTTACCCGAGTTGATTGAACCCTGTCTTCGCACCCAGCTGAGTATTACTTGCTGTTTTGTGTCCTTCATCTCTTATTCAATTTTGCCGTGAATTTGAAACCTGTCAGATTGCATTTTAATAACAGAAAACTGGAAAAAATACCTTATCTTAACTTCCCCCCACCCCAGCACTCAGCACAAAAATCTTTCTTCCTTAAAAAGAGAACTGTTATGCACCCAATTTTTCTCTTCCTTCTAGGGATTGTTTTGCTCAACCCCACTTGTGCAAACAGATAAGTTCTTTGCCAGGTGGCTGGATATAGTTCTGATTTCTAATGAATCTGAGCAGTTCAGTAGAAATGACCATTAGAATATCCTAATAGCTGCTGAGAGTAATACACTTTATTGGAATGAGAGAAAGATCAAATTTTTCTTTTCTTTTTTTTTTTTTTACAAGTGAAAACACTTGAGGTTTGGAAATTAAGTCACTTGACAAAGGTCACCTACTAAGTAGAAACCAGAATGAGAATACTCCGGGTTTCCGCATTTTCTTGCATGTGCAGAAGAAAGCCACATGGCATCTCCACCTGAGATAGAAAGAAACACCTGAGCTAGAGAAACTGATCCGGTAGGATATGCACCTTTCCTGCCTTTGGTTGTTAAGTTTTATCAGGGTTGAGCTTTTCAACTGTTCTATAAGTTTTGTCTTTGAAGTGATAGCCTTACTCCAGGAATCGGTGGGTCAGAGAGGAATATGAAAATTCCTTTCTGAACTCTAATCCACTGCTGCTGGGCATGTTGTCTGGTTCAACTCCTTTGGAAAACAGTATGAGGCTTCTCAGAGAAGTAAAAATAGATATATCATACCACCTACCAATGCCACTTCTTGGTATCTGTCCCTTGGACACAAAAACATTCATTTGAAAGGACTCATGCACGCCGCTCTCCACTGCAGCACGCAGCACAATAGCTAGGATATGGGCACCGAAACCTTGGTGCCCAACACAGATGGGTGGATAATAAACTCAGGGGAATATTATACACCATGAAATACTATGCAGCTGTAGGGAATGGTGAAAATCATGCATTTTGGTACCACTTGGATGGAACTGGAGATATATTAGTGAGTCAGAAGGACAAATACCAGATGATTTCACTCCTCTGTAGTATGTAGGAGAATAACAGGAAATGGAAATACATGATCTCAAAGGGAGGGTGCTCAGACTACCCTTTGAAAGCAAAGGGACAGGCAAGGAAAGAAACCAAGGTGGGTAGTAAGAGAGAGATGGGAGGTATCAAGGGTAATAGCTCAGGGGCCTCAAGCACATCAGTAGTGTAGAGATGAGGTCTATGTATAACCCACAGAGCCAACAATTCTGTAAGTATGAAATCCAAGCTACAGAAATCAGAAATCAAATATAAAAATGTGCCTAGCAACGAGGCAGACTGGGGGGTGGGAGGGAACCTGGGGACATTGGTAGAGGGATTTTGACCCTGGTGATAGGATACCATGGTGTTGGAACATCATAGACCTGAAACCCAGCTAAAAATAACTTTGTAAGCCATGGTGCCCTAATACCTTATTAAAAAATAAATAAAAGTTTTTAAAACAAATTCCTTATTTTTAATAAAAAAAAAATCTAATCATTGGGCCGAAGTGATAGTGCAGCGGGTAGGACATTTGCCTTGCACCGACCTGGGTTTAATCCCCAGCATCCCATATGGTCCCCCAAGCACCACCAGGAGTAATTCCTGAGTACAGAGCCAGGAGTAACCCCTGAGCATTGCTGGGAGTGACCTAAAAAGCAAAAAATAAATAAATAAAATTTAAAAAATAAATAAAAATCAAATCACTGTGAATTACAAAGTTACAAAGATGTTTGCGATTGAGTTTTAGACATACAGTGCTCCAACACCAGCCTTTCCACCAGTGCACGCTACCCATCATCAGTTTCCCTCCTGACCCCCAGTGTGCCTCTGGCAGGCACATTTCCCCTCCCCCATGGTCCTCCCTTTCCCTTATTTATCACCTCAACCCCATCCTAGCCCTAGTACCAAGCTTTCTACCCAAACACAGTTCTCCTGCTCTTTGTTCCTGTTGCCTTTGAACATTTGATATTCCCTTAGGAAGTTTGAAAAGACCTTTATTGCTCCAAGAAAAGTAGGAAAAGAAATAGGGAGATCAAAAGAAAGAAAATAAGAGCCACTCCTTGACTTCCTCAAAACAAAGGCAGGGAGAAATTGGTCTTCTCTGGGACCTTGGCATCCTTCGCCCCTCTGCATAGCGTATGGTTCAACTCCAAGCAGAAACTCACTGTTCCCAGGTAGACTGAGGAAGGAAGTCGGCGACAGCCCTTTCCCTCATGAGATTTATTTCTTTTTCATTTGATGCTCTGAAGAAGAGGGATGTAGGAACAATCTCACATTAAATTCACTTACTAGTTGAGACTTTTCTTAGAAGGAAAATTGTCGGTAGCATAGAGCAGTTGTCTGTGCTCTTGGGAGCAGAGCAATGAACTTGATAGACAACAAAGTTTCTCAGAGAGGGTTGGGCATTTTTTTTTTTTCCGAAAATAGTTCAGAGGTCATCCAGCCCAGCGACCTCACTGGACCCGGACTGATTTCTACATGAGCACTTTTTTTATCTGAAGGTCATCAAATTAAATGGACCTGCATTTTGAAAAGTGAAATAGAATATTATAGTCCAGGAAAGATGTGAGTGTTCATGCTTCTCCTTTGATGTTTTAATTTGTTACAGCAGAGACCAATCTGCTGTAGGTCCTTGTGGATGACATATAAAAGGAACACACTGATGTGTCTTCTGTTTTATGATTTTTTTAATAGTGTCTTCTGTTTTATAATTTTTAACAGTTCAAGTTGGTATATCACTACAGGCTGGCAGGCAGGCATAGCACAGCACAGAGGCCCCTCCTATATCGAGACCTAGGCTTATCTACTACGTATACCCACCCCTTAGATGTTTGTCCCATGGCAGTTCTCAGGGACTGCTCCTCACTCTATACTTGGTGGTCATTCTTAAATAAAGGTATCCAGGGGACCTTGTGTTGAGGATCAAACCTGAGCATATAGCACACAAAATACAAAGCATGTGCTCCCCTTGAGCCACTCCTGAAATACACAGACTTTTGGGCCACACCCGACTGTGCTCAGAGTTTACTCCTGACTCTGTATTCAGGGCTTACTCCTAGCAGAGCTTCAGAGACCACTAGGGATGCTGGAGATTGAACCTGGGTCTTCTGGGTGCAAAGCAAGTGCTCTAGATTATGTGCTGTCTGTCTAGCCCTTAAAGGGTAATTGTATAGGGAAGCTGAATCTTCCTGAAGCCTTCCTAATTGGTGAGAGTCTGACTGGGTTCCTATCCCTTCCCAGTCCTCAGCCCTGTCAACATGCCATGACTTTATTGGGACATGGTAGGCTCTCACCTCTAACAGATGCCTGTTTCCCAGATACCTGCACACCTTTTGGTTACTGGTCATCTAACTGTCTCTACCGGAAGTCAGCAGGAAACTCAGGGACCAGCACGCCACACCGAGTTTCAGTGACTGGGCTGTCATAGGCACTCACCCACTGTGTTTTAATGTTTGGGCCCATTTTAAACATTTGCTGTTTGAAGTGACTTCCACGGAGGTGAGAGTAATCATTCTCAGATTACAGGGTAAATGGGTGATTTTTTTTTTTAAATGTATGACTTTGGAAATCACCACCTGCAAATGATGTGAAAAGAGTTGAGGAGAGCAGTCTAAATGACTGAGTGAAAATGAGTAACTAGTCTGAACTCTTTCCACGAGGTAAGTAATCCTTCAGAGACAAACTAGAGTCTGGAGCCCGAGAAACCCATAATTGCATATTGGCACAGCTATCACTGTTCGTGTTGGGCTCTCATTACAGCCTGAAAGATAGGGGTGTTGCCATCTTCAGATTAGAAGACAGATGGGGTGTGGGGGTTGATGTGTTTGAGAGGTGGGGGGTCTTATCAAGGGCTGGTGCCAGCAGAATACTGGATACCCCTGTGCCGTGCTACTTCAACTATAGATAGATCAGTGTAGGCTGTGAGAGTTAATGCTGTCGTAGCTCACCTGGGGGCAAATCTGGAGGTCTGGGGGGGTCTTAAGCAACTCTTTGGGTGGCGGTGGCGCCGGATAGAATTAAATGCTGTTGTGTTAAATGCTGGTATTTCAGTTTGGAAGGAGCTCCAAAGGGCAGCTTTCTAGTCCAGCCTCTCTCTGGATGCCAAATGTCCCCTGTAGCACCGCAGTGACCAGTCCTGGTGGCCACTGTTCTTGACTTGTTCGTGCAGGGGCTCTCACTGGCCGTCCCGGAAGGCAGCATCTGCTCTTGATGTGAGCAAGAGGGGATGCTAAAGAAGCAAGCTGAGTGTGAAGGGGATTAGAAACCACCCACAGCCTTTCCCATCTGGACAGCATGTGTGTGAAAATGAGTGGAAGGCCAGACTCTAGGCATAGAGTACTATAAGTCAGACAGAGGAGTCCTTCCTGGATCATGGGTGGGGTGGTATAGGAATGCTTATTTACTGCAGTACCTGTGGCCCTTCTTGGGGCCTGTAATCTCCACATTCTGCAGTGTTGAAGTTAGTGTACGTAGTACTTCGTCCTCCCTTCACTCCTCCCAATCTCCCCATCTCTACAAGACCAAATGACTGAGGAGTTTCCAAACATTCATATAATTTGGTTTCCAAACCTATGAGGTCCCGTAATGTCTCTCACTAGTGTGAATCTTTTTGGAAAGCTGGCCTGACCCAATGGATGTGCCACAAAATGACCATGACCATCTTAGCGTGGCCTTGAGGGGTCAACTTCCCTCACCCCAGTGTGAAAATGACACATGCACGTGGTTTGTGAGGGCCAGTTTCTTCCCACCACCCTTGGCACATGGGTGGCTGCATAGCCTGCTTCTTGGTGGGCATGAGCTGAACTTTGGAGTGCTGGGGGACCATTTGGTCATTTGGAGTGCAGAACTCTCAGCTTTGTGCTAGCAGAACATGGCGAAGGAAGAGGAAGGGAAACTAAAGTTTGTAAGATCTGCACGAATCCTGACTTAAACTGCCTGCCTATATACCATGGGGCTTATGGTTCTGGGGACCGTGGTATACACTATCAGGATTCTGTTGCTAAGCTGCTCCTATTTGGGGTTAGAGGTTTGGATCACATCTGGAGATGCTTAGGGATTATTTCTGGTTCTACACTCAGGAATTACTCCTGGCATTGCTCAGGGGACCATATAGGATGCTGGTGATTGAACCCGGGTTGGCCATGTGTAAGGCACTATACTATCACTGGTCCTTAAGCTTTTCTTTTCTCTTGGAATAATTATACCTTAAGTCTATTTCAGCAGGGAGCAGGGCACACCGGGTGGTATTTGGAAGACCTTGAAGCACTGGGGATTGAACTTGGGGCTTCCACATCCAATGCCTGTGCCTAGCCAGCCTTTTCCTGCCTCCCCCACCAAAGTCTCTTTTAAATCACAGTCATCCCTCAGATACAAGCACATGGAGTTTATCTAATGAACTCTTAATTATTTAAAACCAAGAGCAAATGTGCCTTTTTCTTCTGTGCATTCCAGCAGCCATGGTTTATTGAGCACATGGTTTATTCAGCACATATGCTGAGCTAGAAGACCCTGCCCTTTATTTACATAGGCCCTGTTTGTTTGTTTGGGGTGGAGGGCTCTGGCACCACACCCAACTCTATTATGCTGTGGTGGGTGGGGAGGGAGAGTTCCTCCTGGAAGTGCTCAGGGAGGGCACCATGCTGGGGATCAAATCTGGGCTGTTTACATGCAAAGCAAGTGCTCAAACCTAGTGAGCTGTCTCTCCTGCTCCTTAGTCCATTCACAATGGAATCTCCTTCCCTTCCCGGTAGCCCTCAGCCCTTGTGGGATCAAAGATTGCAGGGCCTGCTGGTCTGACCCATTTCTGAATGAGTGTCTGAGTTGTACAACTCCCTAGAAAAAAAAGCTAGAGCCATTTTTTCAGGCCTGGTTCAGTGCTTGTGAGCATTCCATAAAACGTAGACACCTGAGGGAAAATGATAGACTTCCCAAGTTAGATACCGCCCCTCCCCCGCGCCCCATGATGCAGAGACTTTGCAGAGACTTGGGGGGCTGGTGATGAAGAGTGAGGACATGTGCACTCAGCAGAAAGGGGTGAGGGAGCTGGCTTAGAACCCCCCACCCTGACAGGAAGCACATGTCACTGCCTTTCACCTGCACAGGGGCTGACAGGCATTTCCTGGCCATTGTTCAGTGGGGCTGCCACAGTGCTATTTCCGTCCCCCAGTGAAGTGGGCTGGAGCGGGCTGAGCTCTTCCAGGCCTGACTTTTGTGTGCCAATGGCCCCGGGAAGTGTCAGCCTCTGGCCCCAAGGGCACTGACTTAACTGTCTTGAGGAAAAAGGAGATCCTCAAGTATAAAAACAAACATGGCAGCCCCCACCCCACCTGTGTGCTCCAGGTCACTTCCTGTCCCCACATAAACTTTTTTTTTTCTTTTTGGGTCACACCCAGCGATGCTCAGGGGTTACTCCTGGCTCATGCACTCAGAAATTACTCCTGGTGGTGCTCGGGGGACCATATGGGATGCTGGGAATCGAACCCAGGTCAGCTATGTGCAAGGCAAACACCCTACCCACTTTGCTATGACTCCAGCCCCCACATAAACCTTCTTGCTTGTTTTTTTGCCTCCTGGTTCTTTACCTGGGGGAGCTGCTGCTGTTAAATGCGCCCACCTTGGCGGATGACTCAAGTCTCAGAGATGCAAAACCTTTCCCCTCAAAAGATTCACTGGGGAAAGCATTTGGTTCTTGGGGTTTTGTGTGCAAAGGAGAGATTTGGGGTTGGATGTGTGTGCAAGATCAGGTTCCTCTCATTATGAGCCCGAAGCTTAAAGGTCTATTTTCAGCCACTAGGCATCCCCCCACCCCCCCACCCCCAGTCTAGTTGCCCGTGCTGCTGCTGCAGTCTGCTATGGCCGCGTGGATGAAAGGTCTCACTCTGCCCGCACTGTATTGTGGGCAAGATGAAAGCAGGAAAGTGGAGTAAGAGGAAACTGGTCGCTGGTGATTTCTCTTTTTAGAAGCATGAAGTAGTAATTGCCATCTCTCAGTCTGTATTTACTTCATCCTCACTTCTTATGCCTGTTGTTTTCAGAAGTTGGGGGTGTGGGAGGTGGGGTGGGGGACATTGTTCATCTTTTCATAACTTGAATGCTGTTCGGGACTTTCTCATCCTAGAGGTGGCCACAGAGGGTGGAGCCCTCATAATTACTGCTGCATCCTCCAGAGTTGACCCCTGTGCCCACCCTCCCTATTTGGGTGAGGATACTTTGAGGGGGAAGCAGTCCCCACTTCTGCACTTTTTTTTAACACATGCACAGAACTGTGTTCCTAACCGGGGTCTGGCTGGGTAAGAAAGAAGGGAGGAGGATGTGTCAGACAGTTTGTGGGGAGAGCCCGGGCCCTATCACAAACATGCTCTGTTGTCCCCTCAGCGTGGAGCCTGCCACCCCGACGGTCCTGGCAGCCGCGCCCGGATGAGGCCTGTGCAGTATGTACAGTGTCCAAGACCTCCTGGTCTCTCATGGATACAAGCTGTCGAAGAACACCGCGGCCCCCCGCGAAGAGAGCCCCGAGGGGCGACAGCGCTCGCGGGCCAGAGGGAGGACTGGCCAAGGCCTGCTGAATGGCTGCGAGGATGGCCGCGCTGCACCCGCACAGAGCAAGGCCACCGGGGGCAGAGGACGCCCAAGTGATGCTGAAAGCAGCCGCCGCCTCCAGAGAGCCCGCGGGGAGCCGCAGAGTGGTTCGGCGTCCAGATCCTCGGATGTGGGGTGAGTGTCCATGGGTGAGAACCCACCCATTTCTATGGGCTTGGAGGGGGGCCGGGCAGTGGCAGGCCTGGAAGCGAAATCCTTTCCCACTTGTCATGGGGAGGAGGGAAGAGAAGAACCCAGAACGCTCTCGTCTGTCTCGGGTCTGGAATGTTCCAGCAGCATGGCTAGACTACGCCTTCTGTCAGGAGGGATGTGTGGACTAATTCATGCACTGCAGAGTGTTCCTTGCCCAGTGGGCACTAGAGCACATCAACATGGTATCTATCGGGAAGCTGCAATGTAAGGTGTCAGGTGTTCTTTGGCATACGTTTCAAGGGATTTGGGGGTGGGGAGCGGGGATGAGGGAGAACGTGGCAGCTCCCCGCTACCCTCTGTTTTGAGGAAGCAAACCTTTCTCCTCGTCATAATGGAGTTCGCCAGCTGCCACCCCTCCCTGGGGGCGCACGCACTGGCCCTCAGTTGGACATTGAAGCTGGGCCTCCCCTTTCCCTATCATGGGAAAGAGGACAGTTGGGCCAGAGGCCCGCGGTTGGCGGGGGGGTGAAGGAAGAGGGAACTGTGACTGCTTGCCCCACGGCCCCCATCTGGGCAGCTCCGACCCAGAGGCAACCTAGGGTGTCCCTTCATCAAACCATTTTTGGGGACTCGGCTCTTCTGTTTGCGCCAGGCACGCAGAGTAACCAGCAAGACGGGGAGGATGACGGTGCAGGTGACGCTGAGGGGAAACACCTGGCGCGGGCAGACACTTAAGGGTCTGGGATTCAGGGCTGAGGGGAGTGGACGAGCATTCCCTGGTTGGAAACCCAGAATGGACCCCTGGGGTGGTCGAGAGCTTCCGGGCAGCAGCGGGAGGGCCTTTTGGATCACCGTTCAGGATGGTTAGCGTCCTGGGTGTTAAGCAAAAAACCAAGACGGAGGCCTCTCCTTAGGCCCTGGGGAGTCAGAGCTGCTTCCCAGCTGAGCCCCACCTCTCTGGGGAGGCCAGCAGGGCCAGGGCCAGGTTCAGGAGCACAACTGGAAGCCCATCTCTGTGGCCTCCTTCTTCAGACTCCCACTGTCTTGATGCTTAACTCTCTTTTCTGCATGTTCTCACTGTGGATTGGAGGAGATGGTGCTCCCGGCCTTGCCGGCACCCCCTGAACCGTCTTCCTCCCCCCACCTTCCCTTTCCTTCTCCCTTTGCCCTGAGTTGTGTTGCGACCTTCTGTTCTGGCTTTTGGGGCACCGAGGTGGGATTTGGACTCCCCCTTTTCTGTTTTCTAATGAGCTTAATACTGGGCATACTGGGCACACTGGGTTTGCGATGGACTTGGTCCCCACTTCCCCCCACCGCCCACTGCGGCGGGAAAGCAGAGGGCTGGGGGAGTCCTGTTGGGGGTGGGGGGGATGTGGGGTTTCCCTGGCAGTCTTGAAGGGCTGGGTCAGAAATCAGAATTGGGTTTCGAGTGGGAGGTAATGGAGTAGAACTCGCTGTAGACAACGTGGCACTGGGCATGCATGTCTGTTCCCTCTCCGGACCCTGGGTGATGAGCAGCTTCCGGAGACCCCTGAGGGCCCAGCAGCCCTGGTTCTGGAGGAATGGATCTGCAATGACCTTCCAGGCCTGAAGGAACTTCGCAAGCGAGTGGGGTGGCCCAGAGCCGTCCTGGACCCCTGCTGCTGAGGCTAAAGCTGGCTGGCTCACCGGGCAGAGGACTAGGAACTCTTGGACTTAAACTTCTTTGCGAAGTCAAAGAGAGTGCCCCTATGTGTGTATTTGTGAAAACCCCTGTTGCTCTTCCAAACTTCAGAGACCAGCCATTGGGCTATTTTGGGTTGAAATGAAAAGGTTTTTTTTTTTTCTTAATTTTTTCCCTTATTTTAGTAGCCAACCCAGAGCTGCCCACAATATGAAAGTCAGACCAAGTTTTTCTTTTCCCCCCATCAGGAATCAAAGATTTTTGAGAGGAAATAGGTGCTAAGTGCTAAAGCTTAAATATTGAAGTTCAGAAGCAAAACACAAACAATATTCCGGCTCTCTGGACTCTGAATTTTCAGTCTGGATGAGCAGATGGTTCTGGGTGAGGTACCAGTATCCCCTGCGGTTCTGCTGCCTGGCCCACCCCTCACAGGGATCCTGTCTGACTGGGCTGGGGTCTGAGGTGGGCCTAGGGGTCCCTCACCAGTGTCCAAGCACCAGTGTGATCTGGAACAGGTCCCAAGGACTCTCCCCTCCTGTGGGTGCCAGGAGGTGTTTGAGACCTTCCTGCACCTGCTCCCTACACACAGACCTTGGGCCAGTCCTTAGTACTCCCGTGACAGCTAGTTTGGAAGCCACTGAGACGGGAAGAAGGGTTGGTATGAAACGTTTGCCCGTGGTGGCAGAGAGACAGGCCTGTTGGCAATTTTACAGCCAAAGACTATGATGCCCGGAGAATGTCGGGGGACCTATGGCAGCAATGGAGGAACTCTGGCTGGCGTCCCGTGCCCTGGGTGGTCACACAGGTTGGAGGTGGCCACTTCCGGGCTATGCGGGGCTAGCCGAGCCTCACTGAAAGGACCTCTGGGTTCTCAGGGGCTCCTTTTGTGAGGGTGCCATGCCAGACCCTCCTTTCTCTCACTTCCTCCACCTCCCTCGGGTCCCTTGGGCATGGCTGCACACACAACAGCTTGAGTACGTCTGTGCCCCCTTGCCTGTGCGGGGTGGGGGTGGGGGTGGGGGCTTCAGAGGGCACACCTGTCCTATCTAAATCAGAGACAGTGCCCGTAATGCCACCTCCCTGCACCCCGCCAACTGTGCTGGGACTGCAGGAGCTCAGGGTTCTACCCCAGCATCATTGGCCTCAGCTTAGAAGGTGTTTCTTTGAGTTTTGTTTGTTTGGTTTTGTGTTGGGGCCACACCCCGTCCTGCTCAGTGCTTACTCTTGGCTCTGTGCTCCAGGATCACTCCTGGCAGGTATGACCCAGTTACGTGGTGCCGGAGAGAGAACCCAGGTCCGGCCACGTGCAAGACAAGTATCCTACCTGCTGTACGACCACTCTGGCCCTAGATCTGAGTCTTTTCAGTGAGGGCAGGTGGGATCCAAGAGAACTTCAGAAAACCATAAAAACAGGACTCTGCCAATATGGAGCCTTGGGCAGATATAGAGTGCTCACTGCTGTCAGATCCCGTAAGGTGGAGCCCCAGGATGGGGAGAGACGGGTACAGAGGGTCCCAGGGCCCAGTAGACAGGCAGAAGAGCAATAGGGCAGGGGGGAGGCGTGTTGATCTGGTTTATGGAGATTCCTGATGAGAGTCGCTGTTTGCCAAAGGTTCTGCTGTATCCATGCATCAAGCTGCCCTGTGCTCCGCACACATGAAGCCCAGGCCCCAAACACCAAGCCCTATTTCCCTATCCATTCATTGCTGGAACCTCACCGTAAGGGCTCAGCTTCTCCAGTTGAATCACCTCTTCCCCATATGTTCTTCCAGCACTGTCCCCTAGTCCCCAAGACTGTCAGCTTCCCAAGGGCCAACACAATTTCTCACTCATCTCTTGATGCCGCTACTTCCTACTGCTGAAGAATTTGTATGTTGTGGGGGCTCCCAGGCAGTGGTTAAAGGGAGATCAATCTTGGGGTGTTATCGGCCAGCTGGGGTTGTTGCTTCATCAAAAGGGCTGGAGAATTGCACAAGCCCTGCAGCATTGCAGATACCTGAGCTTCAGGCAGTGCTAAGCCCTGGGAACCACACCCCTCACCATGTTGGGGCAGCATTGTTCCTGAGAATCAGACCTGCCTGGGTCAGACCTGGGTCAGGAGCGTGCCAGGCCTGCGCTCGAAACACAGGCCTATCTCCCACCCTCTCGAGAATTTTGAATTAGCATTCTTTTTTCAAAAATAGGTTAGATTAAGCTCACACTTAGGTGCCGAGTGCCAAATATTTTGAATCTCTGGGCTCAAATGAGGCCTGGGGCGGGGCCATTGGCCAGTGGAAAGACCTCTGGGCGGTAGTTTCAGAGGGTACTTAAGGAAGGGGGTGCTGGGCTTCTCAGTCTGAGCTGGGGGGTGGGGGTCAGGGGACTGGAGAGGTGGGGAAGCATGGTGTAGACCAGCCTTGCTAAGTCCTGGAGGAGGAAAGAAAGGTCAGAAGCCCAGCCAGACTCCTGGGGGTGGTACAGTGTGTGGGAGAGGTACCCTCCTTTGTCGGTTCTGTGGGTGCAGAGATGGGCAGCTCTGGCATGAAGGAGTGGGGGGTACCTGCGAGGATGGAGTCTGGCACCTCAAGGACTCTGACGGTGGCAAATGAGACTGACTGCCCTGGTGCTCATTCGGTGGTGGGTGGAGAAAGCTGGGGACAAAGACCGACCCCTCCCAGGATGTCTCTCTCGGGGTGGGGAATCTTGAGAGGCCCTTCTTGATCTCTACGCTTCTTTCCTGCCCTGCACTGCGTCCTCACACTCCCCCACCCACTGTCCACACTCCTTCATGTCCCCATGGCTACAACCTCTTCCTATGGCCGCCATTTTCTTGGGATTCTGGTAACTTTTTCTGGTCTTGCGTCTCCTCATTCTCCTCTACCTCCATGTCTACCTCCTCCTTCTCTTCTCTTCTTTCCTGTTCTCTTCCTTCTTTTCCTCCGTTGCCTCTTCTTCTGTTATCTTGGGCTATACCTGTTGATGCTCAGGGATAACTCCTGGCTCTCTGCTTAGGAATAATTAGGGACCACATGGGGTGCCGGGAAATGAACCAAGGTCGGCTGTGTGCAAGACAAGAGCTCTCCCCACTGCTGCACTACCTCTTTGATGCTTGCATGCTCTTCCATTGCGTGGATTTGCTCCAGAGCACCCTCACTGACACTCTGCATCACTTAATTTGATAGTTTGAAAGAATGGTGAGTTTGAGGCAGCTTGTAGAAGCTTTGACAGTGCCGAGTGTGTTTCCAAAATGTGGGGACAGGCAGAGGGGCTGGCTGTGGGGAAGAGGGCTGGGCAGTGAGTAGGGAGTGACCAGGCTGGGCTTTGGGCTGTGGCTAAAGCAGTGTTCAGGTTCTGGCAGGCAGCAGGCATAGATTGACTAGGAACCCGCAAACATAGTTTCTTTTCTCATTACTTCCTTTGATTATCTCTGAAGACTTGTCATCCTCCCACCCCCCCTAGAAGTTATTGACTCCACAGTGAGCTCAGTTAGATGTTAAACCACGCCTAAAGGGTCTTAGTTAATAAAGAAATGGTTGGGCGTGAATCAGGCTTCACAAGAAAGTGACTCAAACTTCAGACTTCAACCCTGTGGCCTTGTTGCGGTCTCTGCAGCCTTCAGGGTCTTTTGGTAAGTTAGTGTGTCTGTGAGTCGCACACAGGCTGTTGCCTGTATCTCAAAAACTGTAATCCTGAACTGTTAGAGCCTCACCTTGGCCATGTCCAAAGCAACAGGTACTAAGTTCATCTTCTATGTGGCCTCATTGTCCCCACGCTGACAGTATAAAAAGAATCTTTCTGAAAATGTAGGTTTACATCTGAGAAGTGTTCTTGTAGTCCATCAGTTTGCACTGTTTAGCTATTAAAGCATAGGCTGTTTTGTCCCAAGACCTACTTGTCAACGTGTGTGTGCGCGCGTGCGCGCGCGCACACACACACACACACACACACACACTATACACACACTGATATAATGAAGAAAGAGAGGAAACAGGAGAAGGGGAAAGTCAGCAGTTATCTCTAGGTGGACTAAACCATATGTTTAAACTGTGAGTCGCCATTGCTGCATAAATACTTTGCTACTATCGAAAAAAAAAAACGAGGCTGTTATCAGACATTCACGGTTTCCTTAATGTATTTCCCCTGGAATATTATAATCAGAGGAAGCTGTAAAATAATTTAACATAGCAGAGATTTGAATCTGGAAGTCACCCATAATAGGCTCTGTTTCGCCCCAGGAATTCTGGTAAGAACTTTTTTCTTTTTTCGTTAGTTAGCCATGAGAATAACGTGTAATTATCTCTTGTCATCAACGGCAGTTGTATCTAATTAGAGACTTGGAAATCTGGGCAAGCCTCTGATGTGGCAATCTTGGGCCTGCATGTTGGGAGGTTTGTCTTCTATCAGTAAACAGCCATTCCAGATAGCGCTACTGGTTAGGGTAAACAGTCCCATTTCCAGGGCTTTTTTAGCTCCTTTTAAATCATATTCTGCTTATAATGGTTTTCAAAAATAAAAAAAAGTACTACTTCAAGTTTAACATCTGTTTCTCTGCATCTCCTTCTCTTGATAAAATTATACTTGTAGAAACAGTAGAAGCCACTCGCCTTCTTGCCCAGGGGTGAGGTGCTTTTCCTGGGACCTTTTCACAGAGGAGAGCGTGAATCTTTTGGGCTGGTGAGCTCATGGACACATGCGGAGATTCAGACCTTCTGTCTGTTTTCCATTGCATTCCAGTCAACCTGCCTGGGTGGCTGTGTTCTTGCTTATCAGCAGTGCCAGCTGTTGGTCCTGTCTTTTGCAAATGCTCTCCTGCAGCTTTGCCATCTCCCCTTTTCCCAGTAAGAAGCAGACCGGGACTCTTCCATTGACTTCTGGGAGAGCAGTGATGAGAAGCACTTCTCAAAAGAAGGGGAAGATTTCCCCAAACTTCACTTGTCTTTGTGACCGTGTCATTGCCAGGAGAGGTGCTTGTGTTGAAATTCTTTAGCTGAGGAGTAGGCGAGTTAACCAGCTAGGACGGAAATAATGTCTCTCAGCCGAGGGAGAGGCATTAGGTGGTAAGAACGTGCAGCCCAGGTCCAGAAAGACTGGAGTGGATCTCATGTTTTAGTTCATCCTCCTGTATCCCAGATGATAGCATCTCCTCATTTCCTGATGAGGAGCACAGGGCTTAGACTGGTGCTGAGACGATGTTTTGGCACCTCAGCTGAGGATGCTACTCACCCAGAGGGCCTGCCTCAGTAGCATCCTCAAGGCATGGTGCCCTTGTCATTGGAACTGTGGTTTACTTGGATGTGTTCTGGCTGACTTCACTGTTCCCCATTACTCTCAGTTTCCAAAGATCAAAGTGCTTCCCACGTTGACTGGATGAGTGATTCTGGATGAACCTCAGTGAGGACTGGGGCTCGGAGTCTGAAATTGGGAACACGATAAACACCATGTCTGTGGTCTTTCACATTGGTGTCATATGTGACACTGCATGGACTGCATCATTATCACTATTTTAACTTGGTAACATTCTAACATGTTTTTGTTCCAGAGAAAATATAAAAATGCTAAAATAATCTATTCTATGAGACAAAATGAATCAGAACTGACTCTTCCTGCTTTGTTTTAATAAACCAAATATTGGTTTACTCTTTGTCATCATTATGGAAACGGGTGTACCTTCTTCCTTAGTGACCAGCTCTCAGTGGTGGGACCCAGCCTTTCAGGACAGTCAGCTCTGTCTGTCACTGTTTCCTGTTATTGTGAAGGTCTATTGATTACAGCCCAGAAAGGGACAATACAGATCTAAAACAATCATCGTGTGAGACACAAACACTCCTTCTCTTCCCTTTGTGCACGTATGCCCTTCCTTGGGCAAACCAAGGAGAAAGCATCGCTAAATATCTCCTCTACTATTTCTTTTAATCAGATTAAAAGAATAACTGAAAGCAAGAGGGCTTTCTAGTGCACTGACACTTCTGTTGAAATAGTCTCCCAACAAACCCAAAAAGGGAGGAGCTAGTGTACCCCACTTATCTGTGATTTTACTTTTTTTAAAAAAATTTTTATTAGTGAAACACCATGAAGTACAGTTGTAGACTTACAAACTTTTGTGCTTGGGTTTCAGTTATACAATGATTGAGTACCCATCCCTCCACCAGTGCCCTTTCTCTACCACCAATGATCCCAGTATCACTCCCACTCCGCCATCCCCCCATCCAACCCCCACCTCTGTGGCAGGGCATTTCCTTTTGTTCTCGCTCTCCTTTTGGGTGCTGTGGTTTGCAAAAGAGGCATTGAGTGGCTATCATGCTCGGTCTATAGTCTATTTTCAGCATGTATCTCTCATCCTGGGAAGGTCCTCCCAACACCCTTTACTTGGTACTCCCTTCTCTATCTGAGCTGCCTTCTCCCTCAGCGTGGTTTCACTTTTCATGGATTCATCTTCCCAGTGTCAACTGCAATCTGAAAATATTTCCTCTAATGAGGTGTTGAGAGAAAGAGAGAGACTATTTTCAAATAACTTATTACAGTACATTTTATTGTTGTTTGATTTTATTATTGTTGCTGTAAACATCTTCCAGTGCCAGTTTATGAATTTAATTTTAATAGGTCTGTGTGTATAGGGATAAACAGTGTCTACAGGGTTGAGTATGTTTGTTTCAGGCATCCACTGGGGGTCGTAGAATGCGTCTTCGTGGATAACGGGGGTACTAAGATGTTACCAACCCCTCTATTCAGAGGAAGAGTCCAAGGCAAAAGAGTTTAAGTCTGTTGGTTTTTGTTTGTTTGGGCATCATGCTGGCAGTGCTCAGGGCTTACTCATGGCTCTGTGCTCAGGGATTGAACCCTGGTCAGCTGCATGCAAGGCAAGGGCACTATCCAGTGTACTATTTTTCAGGGTCTGGGAAGTGAATATATTACTGGTGGTGTCCAGATTCTCTTCTCTGGACCTGCAGAACGGGAGCCCATGGCAGGCACTCGGCACTGCTGGCCACCCTGCTCCACCGCTCTCTGTTGATGGACTGAGAAGCCTGAAGCAACAAGTGGTGCCCTGGCCCTAGGCAGCTGCCCCAAGCCATGGCTGTCCCATTGGCCAGGGTCAGTTCGTCCTTAGGGGTCTCTGCAGGTTTCCCAAGAAGCATCTTCTCATTTAGACTTCTTCCTCCCAAGGAGATGCATCAGGAAATCAGTTGCCTGCTGTAAATGCAGGTACAGCACCAGGCTGACAGGTGGGATGGCATCATATCCAGTTTCCTTCCAGTTCACTTCCCCTCCAGGGTTGTCCCCAGGAACTGCAGCTCTGCCACAATGCTTTGGGAGATGGTTTTGTCTATGAAGGGTGGGCGTGTTCTGTCACTTGGGCCATTGGTGGGCAGGAATGTTGGCGGCTATTGTGCAAGAAAAACTGCTCTGGGAATCAGCAAGTGTCTTCTGGCCTTTCAAGATCAAAACCATTGGTGCATCCATGCCCCAGAGTGGGTACAGTGCTGTGATCAGGTGTTCTTCTCTCCAAGGGAGGCTGGAGGAGGGCTGCTCTGCCCAGGTCATCCCCCCACTCCCCTTCCCCAGCCAGCTCTGCTCTGCCCACTGAGGAGGCCCCCCTGCCCCAGCTGTGGCTGCTCTTCTCAGTTCCCACCACCCTCTCCTCCCTGTTTGTCTTCTCCTTCTAGTGGACCTCGTGTCCATCAGTTTAACTCTCTTGCAGCCTTCTCTGTGCTCAGGGGTCCATCGGCAGACTTCCCTTCTCCCTGCTGGTGTCCCCAAGATCCTGACCCCCATTTCTTAGGGAACTCATTTTTCTTTTTTGGTAAAAACACGCAGCACCCCAACCCCCACTCCAACCCCCACTCCTAGGATGCTTGGACATTGCTCCCACTCACCTTGCAGAATGCAAAGTCCTTTGAAATCCTGCTGCAAAGATGAGCCAGAAAGCATACAGCCACTATAAAGGACCAACTTGTGTCCATCAAGTCATTTGGAATCTTAGATTATCAGGGTCTGTGGCTGAGCCAGTAGGTACGATGCAGGAATAACCCCATACCGAATCTCTTCTACTTGGCTAGTCCTTGGAGTACCCCAGTCCATGCTCAGGTGACTCAGGGGGCTTTCATTCAGGGATGTCAGTGAGCTCATATTGTTCCACTGCACCCACCGATACCCAAGTACACTCACTTGCTTCCTGTTCCTTTGATCTCAACTGGGTGTCATCTGCAAGCCCTGTGCCTGATTCTGCTTCCTCTTCTAGACCCTTATTAAGTGAGGGTAGCTGGGCCCCATCTGCGTCATGTGCCCTTTATCTTCATTTATTGTGACCTCGTAAAAAATCAGGCATCGTAGACCTTTAGCACCCTGACCAGGCATAGTTTTGAGCTATAGCATAGCTTACGGTCCCTGCTTCAATTGAATGGTGCCAGAGGGATGTTTATCCCTTGCTTCCAGATCAGCTTTATCTTCTCTGATGGAGCTTTCATTTATACTGACCTCTCCACCTTCGTCTTTATCTCCTCCTGACCTCCTACTCCCCCTTTCCCAAATTAGCCTGTTGGCAGCCCTGTAGCAGAAGGCCCTTTATGCGGGCAGTACATGCTGAAAAGCAAAACTGCAGGCTTCCTGGCCCAAGAGCGTTCTGCAGGCTGACCCCAGCTCAGTTAAGGTCCTACCTCTAATAGCTGGGTGGGTGAGGAGCCATTTTCAAAAGAGATCCTCTCTGCCAAGGTAGAAGAGACATCCTCCTCTGAGGAGTGGGGCATGCCCACTTGGCTCTTGCACAGGACAGGCGCTTGGGGTACAGTGGAGACCCCACTTATGGTGACGTCCACTTGAGCCTGTAGGTTCTGCCTCCACAGATTCAACCTGCTGACCTCTGCGGGCGGTTGCATCTGCGAATGTGGGACTTGGATGGATGGGGAAGAATCCACATGCCTATGGATGGGGAAGAATCCACATGCCAGGGTCCCTGCATTGTTCACAGGGTAGCTGGAGAACCTTTGTGCTCACAGGTAAGGATGTCCAGCTATGGGGAAGAGGCCATGACTTCTAAGGATTTGCTTCTGTGCGGGCCAGTGGAACAGCCATCCCCCAGGAGGATGGGGCACCCCCAGGTAGGGTTGTGATCAGCAACCCTACCATCTGGTAGGTTGGCGGACCTGCTCACTGGAAATCACTCACCTGAGGGTCCCATCCTCCTCAGTAAGCAGCACAACAATGGCCTGAACTTGGGCACCTGCCCAGGGGGCCCCAGAGGCGAGGGTTTGATCATGGATGAGGGAGGGATTAGTATAGTGTCTGCATTCCTGCAGAACCCACAGTTTATCCAGGCAACAAAATAGACAGGCCTCAATGTTCATTTGTTGTTTAATTTATGTCTCTTTCATGTCCACCGGGTCTCAGGGGCACATAGCTAGACTGTGCCTTATCAGGTGACAAGTTGGTGCAGTCCCTAAGAACCTAGAGGAGATTGTAGAGACAGTGAAAGCAGGGTTGAAAGTCACTTCCAAGACCGTGTTCCTCCAGGCTTTCCTCTGGGAAGGACCAAAGACAGGGAGCATTTCTCTCTCATGGTGGCGAGTGCCATAAAAGCCGGGACTACCTGCTGATTATCTGGACTGTTGGCTATCATATGTTCAACAGAGTCTTGCTGATTCTCCTGTAGCCTTGTGGGTTTTTCACATGTTCATATTTCACATATTTTCCAGTTGTTTTTAATCAGTTGTTTTATTGGTATCATGTCTCCTGGTGTGGTGAAGCAGGGGACGCCCAGCTTCGCTCAGTCCTCTTCTCTGGGGAATTCTGCACCCTGGTCCTGCTGCTTTCATTGTACCTGTCAGCACAATTTACTCAGGCTTTCACCTTCCTCTTGGCTGTCCTTATCTTTTTCCCACCCTTTATTGATGGCCCAAGCATTTTTTTTTTTTGTCCCATTGTTCGCCTTTTGTTTCTTTTCTCAAATGTAAATGACTAGCCTTATTTTGTGAAAAGAAAAGTTAGGTCACCTCTTATTTCCTCAAAGGGATTAGAAATATTTTGGCTTGGGAAACCACAGAGGTGGCATGCATTTCAGTTGATAAAAGCTGTTGACACTGAAGCCAGGAGAATATCCACACTTGAAAGCTTGTCTGAAGGAGAAAAATACCAGGACCATGGGCCCAGAGGGATGCTAGGACTGGCAGCCCGAGGGGTCCACTGGGGCTTGTCATCGCCAGCCTCACATTTGGTAGAAAACTGTGTGTGCTACACGTATGTTTTTCAATTTTTTCTCGCCTGAATTCTAACTATTTTCTCTAAAATTTCCCAGATGACCTATGCATCCTTTAAATTGAAGCTCTTGTTATATTGTATAAATAGAAAAAGCTTAAACTGGAATGCTTAGCCATTTTAATTAGTTATATGTATGTCAGTTGTAGCAAAATTAAAATGATAACCTCAAGGTTTTGGATGGGTAAGAAAATTAACCCTGTTATATTATTATTACCACAATTAGTATTAATAGTAGTAGTAGTAGTAGTAGTAGTAGTAGTAGTATTGGCTTTTTGGCTACACCCAGTGATGCTCAGGGATTACTCCTTGCTATATGCTCAGGGATTACTCTGGTGATGCTCAGGAGATTACATGTGGTGCCAGGGATCAAACCCAAGTCAGTGGCATGCAGGACAAATGCCTTGCCTGCTATTCTCTCCAGCCCTGATCCCATTATTTCAGGGGGCAGTCAGGTGTCTGTGTCCTTGTCCTCTTATGCCATTCTTTGTCTCCAGTTCTGGTGTACACAGAGACAAATAACACCTTGGGATTTTAGCCACCTCTGGGCAGTGAACATGAAACCAGACCTACCCATTGAGAAATTGAGCAAAAGTCACGTGATGTAGTTTCTTCCATAGTGGGGCACCCGCAGGAAAACAGTTATAGAACTAAAAGGAGTCAGATGGTGTTATTCAAGTCTGTGGAATAAAACCCACTCACTGTCCACTGACCAGCCAAGGCAGAAAGTCGATTCTCACTGATGTAGGACATTGATCACAGACTTCCTAATGATTTGTTGCACTCTCTCTCAGTTGAGTCCATGGCAAATGGAAATCCTCATTAAATCTGCAGCCTGTGTGTGTGTGTGTTTGTTTGTGTGTGTGTGTGTGTGTTGGAGGAGGGCCTTGCAGGCAATACTCAAGAGGCCCTGGGGACTTCTACCAGCAATTCTGGGCCAACTGAGCCAGAAGGTTAATGTAAGCAAGAATGTGCTGCTTGGCTCTTGTGATGCTAGGGATGACCTGGGCCACCCTGGCGGTGCTTGGGGGCTAGCAGGGCCCAACCAGGTAGTGCTCAGGAAACCATGTAGTGGATCAGACTGTTCAGCCACAGGTAATACTCCCACTAAGTTATCTATGTTTAAGACTTGCCCTCAAACTTTGCAAAGTTAAAGACCATGTAACCAGTAGGTACTGTTATTCGTCGATTGCCTCGAGCAGGCCCCAGTAACGTCCCCTTCATCCTAGCCCTGAGATTATATTCAAGGCTCTTTAGGAGAATGAGACCCATCATTGTTACTGGTATTTGTCATATTAGGCATGCCACGGGGAGTTTGCCAGACTCTGCCGTGTGGGCAGGCTACATTCGGTAGCCTGCCAGTTTGTCCAAAGTAGGAATGAGATAATAAGATGTCATAATAAGATGTCATTCGCGACCACGCGGTTCCGGGAGCTGGTTTTTATAGTCTCTGAGTCTTGGCTATTGGTGGGATTACACGGCGCCAGGGGGCCAGTTGGTGGGTGTGACCCCCGCCTACTGGAATTTGGAGGATCTGGGTGGAGGATGCTCGGCCCAAATCCGAGTAGGCTTGGAGATCTCGGCCTTGAACCCGCGTGACTTTGTCCCTCTGCCAGTACCTTCATGTGTGCAGAGAGTGATCTCAGCATGGTGGTGGTACTGAGAAGTTTGAAATGGTTCCTGCACCACAGAGGACTTCCTTGGGGGCAGGAATGCAGCTTCTGATGTTTTTCTGCCTCACCTGGAGCAGGGCTGGATTGTGGGGAGTTAAGGAAGGGTCCAGCGATGACGGTGCCTACTGTGACTAAGCCCCATTGACTCTGACCCAAGTGTGCATCCAGACCCCATGTACTGAGACTATCATTTTGAAGACAGCAAAAGTAGCAGAGAGCTCCACCTCCACGCGTGCGCCTGGTAAAACTGCTCGCCCTGTGTCTGAGCAGTAAACATGAAAGCATTTAGGTTGCTCAGTGGCAAATACTTTACCTCCTACTCACTTTAAGTGTTCTCTAATTGTTCAATGCCTCACTCAGCTTTGCTCCTAAGTGGCTGCTTTATAAGTTAGGGATCATGGGAATATGTGTGTTGGGGGTGGGGGAAGATAGACTGTGAGTAGGTACCCTCTCCTTAATTTTTTTGGTGTGTGTATGGGGGTGTTGGGGCCACACCCATGTGCCCAGGTCCCACTTCTAGGTCTTCACTCAGGATCACTCTGGCAGGGCTTGGGAGACCATAACTGGTATCCAAACCCAACCCCGGGTTGGCCCTATGCAAGGCAAACACTCTGCCCAGTGTGTTATCGCTCTGGCCCCCCTGCCCTCGCTTTTTAAGGAAAAAGGAGCCATTCCAGGGGTTGAGGCTGTGACCCAGAGTGGGATTAGACCTACCTCGCCTGCGCCAGGCCGGGGGTTTTAATCCCCGCCCTCCTGCGCCTAATGCCTGTACCTTCGTGTTCCGCAGGTTCTGCAACCCGCCCGTGCTAGTGTGGACCTCACAGCCCCAGCCGGGCCAGCAGCAGACCTACTGGAGAAGAAGAGGCCAGGAAGCCTGTGGATTGCTGGCCCCGGGGCCCCTGGAGGAGCTGGAGGCCAGGAGGATGGCGCAGGCGCACAGCCTGCCGGCGCACGTGCGCGAGAGCCCGTGGGAAGTTGGAGGAAGGACTGAGCATGTGATGAAGAAGGCAGCGTGGGAGGAAGAGCTGAGAGCGGCGCAGTGGCGTGAGGGCAACCCGGACGGCTGGGGCCAGCCCCGGAGGCTCGGGCGGCACATGTCCGATGGCGACGGGGAGCGGCTCTTCCGCGACCTGTACCCCTACCTGCCCGGGGAGCAGGTGCTGAACCCCCAGAGCAGAGGGAAGTCCCGCTCCCTGCCGCGCGTCCTCTCCCCCGAGGGCCTGAGCTGTACGGAAATTCCCATTGCCCTGAATGATGGGCACGTGCCGGGGGCACCCCACATGTACCCTCCCAACTGCGTGCCACCTCTGGAAGTCCCCCGGCACCCCGAGAAGGGCGCTTTTCCTCGGCCCAGGTTTGGGCGACCCCTCCGACCTCCACCTTACAACTCCTACCAGCAGTCCCGAGGGCCCGTGGAGAGCGGTGGCGCCCCTGACGGCCAGCACGCCGACCCCTACGGCCACTACGCGGCCAAGAGTGGCGTGCCCAGGTCCGAGCTGTGCCTGTCTGACCCGGCCCTGGAGCCGCCCGTGTACGTGCCTCCGCCCTCCTACCGCTCCCCGCCGCAGCCCATCGCCAACCCCTACTTGGAGGAGGCCGCGCCCAGGCCAGGGCCCAGTGCTCGCAGCCCACAGCCACACCCAGGGGAGAAGGCGGGCGCCGGGGGCCCTTTTCCTGCCAGCTCTTTGGCAGCTGGGCATGAGTATGGGGCAAGCCCACGCTCTCCACGCTCTCCTCGGGGGCTCCCTCCACAGCCCCGGCCCACTGCTGCCACCGCCACTACCGCCCCAGATGGCTCGGTCCTGTACATTCCCTTCGACGACCCCAGGATCCGGCACATCAGACTCGCCCAGCACCAAGGTTTCTGCGAGGAAGCAAAGCCTGATGAGAAGGTGCCCCGCTACAGCCCCTTCCCTGTGTCGCAGCCGGCCCCTGGCACCACGCTCCTTTACAATGCCCTGGTGAATCCACAGAGTGGGGCACCCGTGCCAGGCCATGAGGGGGGTCCCATCTTTGATCATCCCATGCCCCCCTGGCTGTGGGATCAGCTTCTCAGGGATGGAGAAAGCAGCGGCTTTCCAGATCCCAGGGACCCGTTTGGCGTGGCACAAGGTCAGCGGCCTGATGCCCGAGGTGGCCGGCTGGACTCCCTGGAGGCTCATGCCCCCACCTCCCCTGCCCCCCTGGGCGAGAGTCCCTGCGAGACGCAAACCCGGCTGAGAAAATTTGAAACTGGTATCCCCACCAAGAGAAGCGCAAAGAAGAAAACGAATGAGACCATATTTTGTTTGGTCTCTGTCCCAATCAAATCGGAAGCCCCTCTGCCCTCGGCCGATATGAACCACAAAGACTTGAAACGGGGTGCTGCTCAAAAGAACGGCCTTGATAAGAGCCTGGCTCTGCGGGAACAAAGCCCGCTGAGCATGTCCTCCACCGACCTGGAGTTGCAGGCCCTCACCGGAAGCATGGTCAGCCGAGCTGGGCTCCCCAAGCAGGAGCCAGCCCGTTCAGACGTGGACAAACAAGCAAATGACCTCAGTCCCCTCCCGCCGGTGAGACACGGAGAACTCAAATCTTCTGGCTCCTGGCCAGGACACCAGTACAGAGACCAGCAGACACAAACCAGCTTCACAGAAGAACCCAGGACCCTGGCACCCCACCCCACTGCTGAGGTGGCTGGCGGGCCCAACACCGTGCTGACAGCCAAGTTCATAGACCCCGCCACCGTCCCTGAAACTCAGGTGCACCCGGCGCTGAGCCCCGGTGACCGCAGACGGAGGCCAAATGCCTGTCACCTGAAGGGACAGATGTCCTTGAACCTGTCCAGCAACAGCGCCTTCTCCAGGACGCTATCATCCACCAGTCAGGCCCCGGTGCCCAAGGAGAGTTTAAGACAGCTGAGCATGGAGGGCCGTGGGTACCCAGCCAGCCCCAAGCTCCCGGGTGAAGGACCGAAGGGGCCACCCGCAGGCCCTGGCCACAACAAGGAGCTCTTTGGTCAGTTTCTTTTGAAGCCCGTGAGCCGCCGTCCCTGGGACCTGATCAGCCAGCTGGAAAGCTTTAACAAGGAGCTTCAGGAAGAAGAAGGAAGCAGTCACAGCAGCAGCGGCAGCAGCAGCAGTGGTGACAGCAGCAGCAGCAGTAGCAGCAGCAGTGAGGACAGTGACACGGAATGGCCAGGGGAAGGCCAGGCCCACTCCACACCCAAGCGCTCTGGTTTCCGGGGTGACCGCCAGCAGGAGTCGGGAGTGAAAGAGGGCTCGCCCTGGATGTTGGGGCCAAAGGACCCCGGGTTCAGAGCTGGGGGTAGAGTGAAGAGTAAGTCTGAGAGCTGGAGCGAGGAGCCAAGGCCGGCACCCCCAAGTGACCAGCACCCATTCTCTGAGGCCTTTGGCGGGGATTCCTGCCTCTCGGCCCTCCAGAGCTTGGTGGTGGAGAAGGAAAAGGAGGAGGCCGAGACAAGAGTTGACCCACTATCGTTCAGCCCGGGGCCCGTAAAAAGAATCCCGTCACCTTCCCAGTTCAGTGACAGCAAGCCGGCCTCCGACTCCTTTCCTGCCCATCCGAGAGAGCCCCAAGAAAGGCAGAGCTCGCCCAGTGTTGTCAGCACCCAGGGGCTGAGCAAGGCCATCCCTCCCGTGGCGGACAGTGGGACCCAGGAGGACCCAGCGCTCCCACTGTCTCTGACCAGCAAAGCCCGGGGCGTCTCAGCACCAGACCTGCGGTCCGTGGGGCTGCCTCGGCCAGTGGCACCCAGTGCCAATGGCTTGGACGGGTCCCTGGGCACAGTGGGTGTGACAGAAATACCCCCGAACGAGTCCCTCCAAGAGAGGGCTGCGAGGATCCTAGGCATCGAGGTGGCCGTGGAGTCCCTGCTGCCTGGAGCCCGCAGGTCCGCACCAAACCAGCACCCTGAGCACAGTGAACGTACCTGCAGACCCGACTCCCTCCCAGAGGTGACCGTGACACGTGACACGCCGTCAGGAGAGTCCACAGTGTCTGCTGACGCCTTTTATGGCCGCCGAAAGTGTGGTTGGACCCAGAGCCCCCTGTTTGTCGGGGAGAGGGAGAGCGCACGGCGCTCGCCGGAGGCGACCCAGCAGCACCCTGGGGTGGACCCAGGGCCCGCCCCCAGCGCCCAGCAGCCCCCAAATCTCAAGGACACGCCTTCGAATCCCCCCTTCCGGTCCACCTTGCTGCACATCGTCGAAAGGTCGCCGAGTGTGGGCAGTAGTGGAGGCGAAAGGAAACTCCGCAGTACGTCCAAAGTGATCGAGAGTTTGCAGGAGAAGCTGGCCTCCCCCGCGCGCAGGGCCGCCCCTGAGCGCCTCATGCGCATGAAGGAGGTGAGCTCGGTGTCCCGCATGCGGCTGCTCACCTCCCTAGGCACCGACTCCACCGACTCCACCGAGGATCCCGATGAGCTGCCGGAGCCCGAGCCCCGAGCCCTGGTGCCTGCGGGGGCACCCGCGCCCTCCCTCTCGCTGGAAGAGAACGGGCACCCTGCAGTGCCCCAGGAGCAGAACGCAGCGCACGACTTCTGGTGCCCAGGTGAGCAGGCAGGTGGTGGAGTTGGGGCGTCCCGGTGTGTGTGTGGGGGGGGGCGGGGAGCGTGGCTGAGCCAGGTGGGATAGGGAATGCTCGTGAACCTAGCATGTGCTCACCACACTTGTGGTGCGGCAGAAAGGGTTCCAAGGGTTTTCCATGAAAATACCCAAAGAGGGTTTGAAGTTCCAGAAGAATTTGGGAACCCTGGACTTTGGATTTTAAGGCCACACCTGGCGATGCTCAGGGTTTACTCCTGGCTCTGCCCTCAGGGATCCGGTGGTGTTCAGGGACCAAATGGGATGCCAGGACCAGCTCTGGGTGGCAGTCTGCAAAGCAAGTGCCCTACCCGCTGTCTATACTCTCCTGCTGTCCTCCCCCCCCCCCCCCCCCATGAATCCTGGACTTAGAATCTGCCAATCTGAGCTCATACCTCAGTGGGACCTCCAGGAAACATAAAATGGTAACAAACAGGAGTTTAGACATTCAAGTGAAGTGCTAAGAGCTCTTAATGTTCTTGACCCAGTTTGCCTGTTTTTTTTTTTCACACCTCGTTTTAAATCTTTCATTCTGATAGCAAATAAATCTTTCTGGTTTTATTTATAGTTCAGATTTTTTTCCATCACAAGTTGAAAAGTTAGAAAAAGAAATGGTGCACACCAAGCTGGACAAAACTTTTAAGACATGTAACAGACAAAGAATTGATATTTCTAAGTAGTTTTGAATCTCCAAACATTCCAGTTCTGTTTATTTATTTATTTTCTGGAGGAGGCCTTTGGGTTTGGGGCTACACCCTGCTCAGAGGTTATTCCCAGCTCAGTGGTCTGGGGTCACTCCTGGCAGTGCTCAGGGGACCATGTAGCGCTAGGGATTGAACTTGGACCTTCCGCATGCTTTCATGCCTAGCAAGCACTCAGTTCACTGAACTATCTCTCCAGCCCCACATTCCAGATTTTATTTTGTTTTTTGTTTTGTTCCGTTGGCTTTTTGGGTCACACCCAGCGATGCTCAGGGGTTACCCCTGACTCTGCACTCAGGAATTACTCCTGGTGGTACTCGGAGGGGGGGGTGCACATGGAAAACCAGGGATTGAACCAGGGTCAACTTCTTGCTATGCAAACACCCTACCCTTTGTACTGTAGCTCCAGCCTCCATTTCAGTTTTTTTTTTTTAACTGGCTTTCATTGCAGGTACCATTTCTCATTTACTTGATCCTCTATAACAATCTTTTTTGTTTGTTGGTTTTGGGGCCACATCCAGCCATGGTCAGGGGTTATTCCTGGCGCTGTACTCAGGGATCACTCCTGGTGGTACTTGGGGGACCCTTTGGGATACTGGGGATCAAACATAGGTCAGCTGTGTACAAGGCAAGCATCTGCCCTCTGTACTATCTACCACTCTCTGCCATATAATAATCTTGAGCACTGACAATAAGACCTTGGATGAGATCGGAGGTTCCCAAATTTATTTGGCCTACCAACTCCTTTTTAGGAGGAAAGAGCACTCAGTGCCTCCCGGAAATCTGCGTTGTTTAAGTACACAAACAGCACGTCCATGTGTGCCCAAAACTCCTACCACTCCCTGGGACCATCCCATGGCCAGTATCACCTACTTCAGAAAATATTGGACTAGACTCTGAACATGAGCTCAGAAAGGCAAGCCGCTTCTTTGGTTCAATGAAAGGAATCCCTGCACTTAGCAGTGTCCTTGTTTATGTCCACAGAGCTCGGAGTCATGATACCTTGCTGTCAAGTATTTCTCTGGATTAAATGCCTGGATGTGTGCTCATGTAGTTTGAAGAGCCTGATGTCTCATTTATTACCCTGTATTTCTTTCTTATTTCCCTTATTTTTTTTTTTTAAAAAAAGTAGAGTTGAATTAATGTATGGTTCTCTCCCAAAAGTTTTGTACAAAAAATTCTCAAGAAGCCATTCCTAGAGCAATAGATAATACAGAGGGTAGAGTCTTGTACTACCCAGTGGACCTGGATTCAATCCCCAGCATCCCACTTGGTCCCCTGAGCCCTCCAGGAGTGATCTCTGAGCAAAGAGCCAGGACTAACCACTGAGCACGAACAGATTTGGGTCCATTATCTCCTATCTCCCCCCTCTACCCCCCCCCCCCCCACACACAAAGAAGCTATTCCTAAAAATCAAGATCCTGTTGTGTATTTTAAATGATTATATTATCCCTGTCACTGTATCACTGTCAGCCCGTTTATCGTTGAATTACTTGAGTGGGTGCCAGTAACATCTCTATTCCTCCCAGCCCTGAGATTTTAGCAGCTCTTCTTACTTGTCTTTTCCTAATGACTGGAGACTCTTTTAGAGTCAAGGGAATGAGACCTGTTGTTGTTACTGTATTTTGGCATATCAAATACACCATGGGGAGCTTGCCAGGCTTTGCCCGTGTGGGTGGGATACTCTTGGTAGCTTGCTGGGCTCTCCAAGAGGCATATATTTATATATTTTTCACTATGATTATATTATAGAAATCATTTATATAAGCAACTGTATGAAATTAGCATATAAACCACTTTGGAGACCCTACTGAGAAGCAGTAAATCAATAAAGTATTCCAGGTTCAGTGCAGGTCTCTTGGTAAATCTTGTAGATCCAGTGAGCTCAATTCTTTCTCCTGTCATCCCAAGCAGCCTGTCAGACCACTTTCCTACTCTCAGTTGCTCAACTAAGACAAGACAGCCAGAAGTCCTTTGTTCCCCGGTCATGCTTTCTATGCTTTTATTTTGGCACTGCTTATGAAACTTGTAAAAGGTCCTCTGATGGGTTCATCCATGAATTCTGTTTCTTAAGTCCCCTGAGAGTGGATTGCTCTATCTCAGAGAGTCAGGTGAGGAGCTTTTTTCTATAGTAACTTGCAGACCTTTGGGCCTCTCTGTTTCTCTCATCCTAACCTGAACTTCTCTGTCAGTCTTCAGACATAAGAAGGCACATATCCACCCTACTCATAGTAACTTTCCCTGGACATTTCTCAACCATTTCCGCTCAGATGCAGACAGATCACTCCTGCATCTCTCTTTTATATATTCTCTACATGGGCTTTATACCCTAGATGGATAGAGAGTTAAAGTAGATAGTTCAGGTTCCACAGCATAAGCCTCTGTCTGGAAGGAATTGTGAATCATTTCTTCTACCTTCAGCAGGGCACAGCCTGGGCCCCCAGGGAGGGAGTGTCACTACACTGCCCGCAGACTGGACCTCCAAAGCCACGTGGGGATTCAGATCCTACCATTCAATCATGGCACCCCAAAAGGGTGCTCCCTTTCTGTTTTTCTGTTTTGCAATCTGAGAATTTCAAAGTATCTGGAAAAGACCACTTGCTTCAGCTAGAAGGACCCAGAAACTTTTGCCCAACTCCAGAATCTCCCTGCACTTCTTTCTGTTTTCCCATAAATGCAATAGGATTCTTGGCCAGTGTCTTCCTGCTCTGTATGCAGAGTACATTATTGAATAATCCATCTGCCTGCCAGGGGCCCTCTGGAATCTTCTGATTTTACAAATTTGGTCCTTGCTGAGGGAAAGTATAGGAAGAATCTGGAAATTTTCTAGTATGGTAGAAAGGGATTATACAGCCCCTCCTCTCCCCCCTTTTTTGACATAGTGGGTTTTGCTAGACTTTGTGATTTCTCCTTCCCACTTCACCCCAAAATAAGCCCACTCTTTTTTTTTAATTTTAGGGAAATTGATTTATAATTTTATTAAGTGATAAGGTTTTTTAATGCTCTAACACCACACCCTCCACCAGCATACCCTCTCCACCACTCCCCTCATTTGTAAGTGCTAGTTTTAAAAACTGATTTTCCTTATCTTTAACATCAGTATGATTGTATGAGGCCTATATCTTCCTGAGATTGTGAGGATTTTGAAGTAAGATTTATCCTACCATCAGGGACCTGGATGTAAATGTTTCCAAGTCTTGGTCTGTGGCCCCATTATTCAGGCTATTTTCTAACATCCACTTTCTAGCTCAGTAAAGCACTCCTTCAATTCTCAGCCCCACCATTTGTCATGTGAATGGGGTTGGACAGAAATCAGAAAATATCTGAGTGATGCTCATTTTAATTCTAAATGGCCATTAAAAATCCTTCTCACATGATCTGATTAATTTTTGAACCATAGTGAAGTCCTTGGTTGAAATTCTAATTATTTTTTTCCATTCTGTCTGATTCATTTTTTAATATCTAATAATGTCTCCCATACTCAAAGCAGGTTCACTGCTCATGTTGGTAGAAACTTCAGGCTAGCAGGGCACCCTAGGAATAATTTCTATCACATGGCGCATTGGGGGAGTTTATGGCAGATTTTATGTGATGGTCACCTCTGGCTTTGAGAAAAACAGGTGTATAGTTCAAGCATACAACATGTTAACTTTTTCACTCAGTTTCTCCACAAGTTAGAATGATTCTTTATTGCTTGGTTGCCATTGAACTTTTGGACTTTGTGATCTTCTGATGTATTTTATTATTTTAAACAAAAATCTCCTAAGCCCCAAATCCAACCAGTCCTGTCCCTGTCACCCCAATAGTCTGGAACCTCCTCACTGCTCTGTAACTCAGCCCTCTTAAATTCTGATTTGGGTCTAAAATTAGCACCCCTCCCTTCACCACACACACATATCCTTAGAGAACTTTATTATCTGTGCTATAGTACCTTCAAATCTTAAAATGCTTTTATTTCATATTAAAGATGATGATTTGAGGAAACACCCTCTGTAGTGGTCTTTTTAAATTTTTGACTCTAGCTAAAAACAAAAAAATAAGCAGCTCAAAGCTATTGAGGCAACAGGATCCCATTTCTGCTGGGTGATGGATTAGGTTCCCATTCACAAGTCTAATCCCAGGCACTAAGCGTGTTCAGCACCAACTTGTTCTAGCAACCTCAGTTGCCTGTTCTCTCCTTTTGTTACTGGGACCACTACCAAATTGTCATTGTGGCCCTTTTGGTTTAGTGCTCAGCCCAGCAGTACTGGGGGATCATGGGTGCAGGGGAATCAAACTTAGGACCTTGAGCCCCCTTGGGAGTTGCTGTACCAGCCCCTTTCCTGTTCTCTTAGCGGTTTACAAGAGGAGAACGAAGTGGAATAATTCACTTCTGAGGAAAATCTGGTAAAATTTGATGGTGTTCCATGAGGACATTGGAATGGCAGACATTAGCACATCTTCACTGGGCAGAATATTTCCAGAATGTTACTACATAAACTTGTGAGTTATCGTAACCTGAAATATTGCCCATGGGGAGCCAGGGTTTTAAATACTTGGGGTCTGAATACTCTGTCTTATACACAGTGACCCCCTCATTGTATGTGGCTCTTGACCCTTTGGAAAAACTGTGACCCATCCTAATCAAAATAAGCCAGGAATTTAATAATACATCTTGGGACACAAAGATTTGGCACCAGAGAAAAGATAAAATAACTTTGTCATTTTTGTATTGATTTGCTTGTTGAAATGACTTTTTAGTTGGAAAAATGAAATATATTATGAAAATTTGTTTCATCATGCTTTAACATGACTCTTAGAAAATGTAAGAACATGTTAGGTGGAACCCATTGTGGTTATTTTATTTTTTCAATTTGTTTTTATTTTGGGGGCCACATCCAGCAGTGCTCAGGGCTTGCTCCTGGTTCTGCCTTCAGGGATCATGCCTGGTAGAGCTTGGTGGGGGTGAGGGGGTCATATGGGGTGCCAGGAATGAGGCACATGCAAGCCAAACACCCTGCCCTCTATACTGTTGCTCAGCCCTCCTGTTGTGTCCTTATTGGGATTAGACCCTCAGTGATAGGAAGAGCCTATCAGTCGACAGAATGTTTTCTACACCTCCCTAGCTTTGGGTTGTTGGCTTCAAGAGTTGGGCTCTGGGGCTCAGGCACATTCTTTTATTGTTTTTTATTCTTATTTTTTAATTTAATTTTATTTTTATAAAGTTCACAATAATTTATTACATTCAATATTCCGATAGCACAGCGGGTAGGGCGTTCGCCTTACAAGCGGCCAACATGGCCGACCCAAGTTCGATTCCTCCGCCCCTCTCAGAGAGCCCGGCAAGCTACCGAGAGTATTCGATATGCCAGACACAGTAACAACAAAGTCTCCAGTGGAGATGTTACTGGGCCCGCTCGAGCAAATCGACGATCAACGGGAGGGCCTTTACCTTTACCTATATTCCAACACCAATCCCACCACCATTACACCTTCCCACCACCCTTATTTCCAATTTTCCCAAGCACCCGCCCAAGCCTGCCCCAATAGCAGGCTGTAAATAATTTATTTTGTATTGCTTGTTATGGATAATTCACTGAAAATGATCAAAGAAGGTTTTCTTAGATGAAAGTGTGTGAAGATTTTTGTATGTCACCCTAGAGCCATTAAGCCCTTGACTAAGAGATTACCAAAATGGTGTTACATGTTGAGCCTTGTGTGCTGATACATTTTTTAAATAAAGATTGGTTGCCTTCTACTTTACATCCCATCCAATGTAGTGTGCTCCTCCTGGTATATCAGTGGTGTACAGTATGTAAAGAATTTGCGACCATGCACTACAGGCATTCTAAATTTTAAATAGGGTGATACAGCTGGAATTACATTTTTAACTGGATTTTGACTTTGGAGTCCGGAGGCATCTCTACAGAATTTTTGCTCTCTTACAAGATTTATTTGTAAGTCTCTGGGTTATGGCCAGTTAATGAGCTTATATGGTACAAGAGGCAGATCGTGGGTGTGACTGCCAGGTTCCCGGGAGAACAGGGAGATGGGGGAGGTCACCCATCCCTGACTCCATGAGAACCTGGAAATTTTGGTCACAAAACCCGCATACCTGAATTTTCCAACAGATTCATTCATGGATGAGGCTTGTCCTAAGCCTGTGAAAATAGGCCATGAGCATGGGTTCTGGAGGATTTCAACTCTTGCAGTCACATTCTGTGGAGGTGTTTCCATGTGCCTGGCCAGGGGGAGAGCTGGCCAGTCAGTGTCCTGGTAACTCTGTAACCTGAGGCTTTCATAATGGAGTATCAACCTCTCTGGACCTCCCCAGCTGAAAATGTTCCCTTTCCACTTTGTGGTCAAGAGGTGAAAGCTCACCTTATGCTCGGTGGAGGAAAATTAACATCTTTGCACATAGAAGTTCACTCAGAGTCAGCACAAGGTGAGGCTTGACTGAACACAAAAATGCTATGCTCAGCCATTAACCTCCTAGGTTGTCACAAGGGTGTCTTGAGGGGGAAGCCTCAGGAGGCAGGACCCACGTGAACTCTGCTTGCCTTGAGCCAGCTGGGCACATGGGTGGCACAGCCAGGCATGTTTGAAGACATAGACCATCCCAGGCACAGACTGTCCTATCCAGTGTCTAATGGCAGATTCCAGGGGCTATTAAACACCCACCTTGGCACTGGCAGTTGCACGGAGCTCACATTGATGAGGTTTGTGTGTGGCAGGGATTCTGGGGACAGCATTCTGTGGCTATATAAATGGGAATTTCTGTGGCCTTCCTCCTGCACACTGGGCAGATGGATTGAAATAGACATAGTTTTGGGGCCTGGAGTGATAGCACAACGGATAGGGCGTTTGCCTTGCATGCGGCCAACCCGGGTTTGATTTCCAGCATTCCATATGGTTCCCCAAACACTGCCAGGGGTAATTCCTGAGTACACGAGCCAGGAGTAACCCCTGTGCATCACTGGGTGTGACCCCAAAAAGAAAAAATAAATTTAAAAAATAGACCCTTTTTAATATGTTATTTTTTGGGGGGGGTTGTGGTTTTTTTTATTGTTTGTTTTGGGGGTCACACCCAGTGATGTTCAGGGGTTACTCCTGGCTTTGCACTCAGGAATTATTTCTGGCATTATTCAGGGGACCATATGGGATGCCAGGGATCAAACCCAGGTTGGCTGTGTGCAAGGCAAATGCCCTACCCACTGTACTATCACTCTGGCCCCCTTTTTATTTTTTTTATAATCCATTCTGTATCTACCCAATTGTACCATCCTTCCAGGTCGCATCCATTTGGCAGTTTATCTGTAAGGTAGGAAGCCTCTGAACTTCTGGGGCAGGAGATTCGGGCAGGAAGAGGCCCTTAGGGACCTGTCGATCATGAAGGGGTCAGATTTAGGCACCCCCAGGCCAATGACAATCCAGTGATTGGACCCAGCGTGGCACCGATATTCTGGTATAAAAATGTCCCATTTGGAGATCCAGTACTTCTAGCTACAGTTTGGGGTGAGAGCTCTAGAAAGGACCTGTGTTTGGAAAGGTCTGGAAATTCTGTGCTCATAGGCATGTCTCCAGACCGGAGCTACCTGGTGGCTGGTGGCAGTCAGCTAGCCTTGCAGGCAGGATTTTGGGGTCCTTCAACCTTCAGAGATAGCATCTGACCACTAAGACACGCCTTCCAACAGCCAAATTTTATTAGAGTTAGAATTTACCAAAAAACAACAAAGAATTCCTCCTGAGCGTCAGCCAAGCACGTCACTGCTGGTTTTATGAGGGTTGCCTTTCAAGTTAATTATGCTCCACTAGACACAATAGGAAGAGACCAACAGGACATGCAGCCACTCTTGCTTTTTCCATCTGCAGTTCAATTATGGTCATTTGTGGCCCTTTAAAATGGTCTCTCAATACAGATCATATAGATGCATTATTATACCTATAGTTTAGATGACGTGTTATGGTTGTGAAGTACAGGATTACAAAGTTACTGCACCTTTGCCACCACAAAGATGTCCCTCCACCATGGTCCTTAGGTTATTTCTAGTGTACTTCTTCCTTCCTGCCCTCTGTCTCCCACTGCCAGCTAATCTCAGGCCAAGGGTTTTAAGTCCAAGGCCAAGAGTTTTTCATAGGTCGATACACTTTATTTCTTGCTTTGTTTCTCCATATACTGTAGATGAGTGAGATCATCTGGTATGTGTCCTTCTCCCTCTGAATTATTTCACTTAACATGAAGTCCTTGTTTCCTTGTTGGGAAAGACCAGTAAGGAGAGGTTGCTAAAATCTCAGGACTGGGACGAATGGAGACGTTACTGGCGCCTGCTCAAGTAAATCAATGAACGACAGGATGACAGTGATGCAGTGATACATAACATGATGTCCTTCAGTTTCATCCAAGCTGCAGCAAACTGCAAGATTTCATCTTTTCTAACAGCTACATAGTATTCCATGAAATAGCCTTTTCATTATTAGTTTTTCACTCCACGAAAATGAGATCATTAAAAGGTCTAGAAACTAACTTTCCTATACTTTTGTTTCTGTTTTTGGGTCACATTCAGCAGTGCTCAGGGATCACTCCTGTCAGTGTTTGGGGAACCACCTAGGGTGCTGGAAGTTGAACCCAGGTTGGCGGTGTGCAAGGCAAATGCCCTACCTGCTGTACTTTCACTCTGGCCCCCACTTTCACTTACGTTTAGATCTTGCTCCCTTGCCTAAACATTCTTATTTATGGACTGAGAATCACAGTAACAGAACAGGCTTATTAATTATACCTCTCTCTTTTCCCTCTGTCTTTCAGATTCCTATGACCCGAGCAGAGTGGAACGGGTGTAAAGAGCAGCTCGTAGAGTGGAACCCTGGCTCTTTGCTGATGGAGTGTTCTGAGTTGTATGAGCCCTCTTGCCCACGCAGACATTGAAAGCCATTAGATTCTGGGGAACTGTTCCACCAGGAAACCCATCACCCCCCAGAGTTGCTGCGTGAAAGTCAAGCAGTAGCTCGTCCACACGTTCAATTTTGTGGCATGAAGAGTTAGCGCCTATATGTGGGAGAGTCACATGGAATGATGGATTTAACCCAGGCGGTGAACAACTTCGTGTTCATCTGGTTCTCTGTGAAAGCTTCAGTGTGGACCATGCAGTGAATGATTTTAAAAGGATGGTGAATGTTGTCAGTTGAGTCTTCCTTCTGCTCACAGGGAGTTTGGGACAGAAGCCACCTTCTCGTATGCCAGCACTTTGAGTTTAGGGGAAATGTGAATGAGTATGTATGATCCATTTCTAATTAATTTGGCCTTCAGCTGCTGGAAGTCACTTACTTACAAGTGACTTGCCATCAAGAGAATAGAAGCAAAGGTCTTTTAAGTTCCTGAAAGATGGAATCTTGTACTATAATGTACCAGAAGTATTATTTATCTGGCAATGAAATACTTGGATCATTTGCAAACTTGCCTCTGTCTGCTTTGCACTCAGTATTATCTATTTTTATTTTCTGTATGGATGTTTAGAAATTCTTTATATGAAAAATAATTGCTGGTTTAAAATAGACCATTTTAACAAAGTATATTTCTTTTTACAAAAAAGGCTATTTTTCTATGATGTAAACAGTTGTTAGGTGGCAGATTTTTAAGGAAGTATTATTTTATTTAAGAGTCTGTATCCCCTTTTTGTGAGCAGAACCCAAAGAGGGTTCACATTTGCTTTAGAGCGTATAACCCTTTACCCATTTGCTACTTCATCTTAGAAAGTAATGTCTGTGTAAACTTATCACAGGGTTAATAGGATAAACTTTCGCAAGACTTTTGTTTTACAGCAGTAACTCTAAGGTTATATTTGAAACTAACTCTCTGAGAGCCAGCCAATATCCCCATGACAATTTTTTGCTGCCATACCACCAAGATTATTAAAAAAAAATTGTTTCATCTTTGTATGTTTGTGGGGATCAACCTTAAGACTATATTTTCCTCCTCCTTCCCCTTTTAAAGAAATAAGTATTTTTGTCTTGAATGATCCTTAGTCTCTGCATATTTTTAAGTGCTGGAGACATTATATATATATAGGTAGATTTATATATATATGCCATTACAAAAGTATTATGAGGCCTATGTATTCTCCTGTTTACTATTGCATTAACCTGCACAATGTTTATGCATTTTTGAAATGCATTTGCTAGCTAATATTTCCAGAATGGTTTCTTAGATTCCCCTCTCCTCTCCTCTCCTCTCCTCTCCTCTCCTCTCCTCTCCTCTCCTCTCCTCTCCTCTCCTCTCCTCTCCTCGCCTCCACTCCCCTCTCCTACTTTACTTCTTTTCTTCCCCCCTCCCCTCCCTTTGAGAAACCAGATTATCTATTTTTAGACATTTCAAATTCCTAAAATGTGAACTGTTGGGTGGTCTACAATTTGGCCCTACACTGACGGACTGGGCTCTCACGGCCTGTTTTTATCTGTACCATATGATTTTATTTCATAAGAACTTCATGTATTCTGGACTCTAATAAACAAACAAAACCTAAGTAATTCGGCGGGGGAGGGGGGCGTTGGGAATCTTTTCTAGTACCCTTATGTGCAATTCTGGTTCTTACCTATAAACTTGGCCACCTCTTTCCCAAGTTTGACTCTTGTGAAAAAGAGACTTTTGTTCTCACAACATAAAGAGATGAGCCAAGTTTTGGTAGGGATGGTGGAAACTTTTCCCAGGAAAAATTTTGTCCAGCAGAGGTCAATTACTCTGTTACAGTTGGGGAATGACTCAAGCCATCTAGCAAAATGAAATGAGGGGGTGACCTGGAGGGCTTTGGGGGGGTGTGCCCCTCTTTGAATGCAAATGAACATATGTGTATGTATGTATATATATATTTGTACCAATGTATATACATATATATACACACTGCATTCTAAGTTCAGACACATATACATATATATTAGTCTTTTCTGACTTTAAATTTTGTTGATTTAATATCTAAAGACATCTTCTAATCAGAAGAATTGATTTTAGCTTATTTCTCAAGAGAAAAAGAAGGATCCTAAAGAGAATAATTTGCTGTACTATATGTATATCTCAAACAAGCCAAACTATGTTGGTATTCTCTTTTGTTTTATTCTAAATTGTTGTGTCTCATGTTTCTGAAACCATTCTGAATATTGCTGAAATTATTGATATTTATTCCTTTAACCTTCATTTCTGGAATCCAGCCTGTATATAAATAAGTCTTGGGAGGAGTGGGAGGAAGGTAGCACCTTCTGAGGTAAATAATATAGTCTATCATCAAATATAGCCTTCCCAGAGGTTTTGGCCTCAATGCTAATTATTGTTTTATTAACTATTTCTCATACCTACATAACTTTGTTATTATTTGTGGCTGGATAAAGTTTTCAAATTCTGCATTCATCATTGCTTTTCTTGGCATGACTGTTGGTGTCTTAACAATTTGGGATTTATGAAATTAAAAGTTCTCATTTTGACCATTTGTGCTAAAATTGATATGAGGAATTCCCTGTGAAATACATTTGTATTTCTTGATTTGAGAAAGAAGCCAGAACAATGATAAAAACAGCTCTGATTCCCTTTCATTAAAGTTGGTTTCTGAATGACTAAAAACCAAATATTCAGGTTATCATTTTCAGCCTGACATTTCTGCAAGCCCCAGAGAACTCCTCCCAAAAGGTGGTAGCCCCCAATTGCAGCTCCAGAACTATTTGCCTGGATCCTGACTACTTGGATTTCCCTTTTCCCAAGTTCCTTAAAACGTCTCTACTGTCCCACTTCCTGGTTCCCTACTGAGGTATGACTTGAGATTGCAATTCCAGTTTCTCAGCCTTTTGACTGTTGGTCAAGGGATGTTGTTCAGGGGAAGTGTAAGTGTTTTAGCCAATGAGCTGAAAGTCGAACCTGACTTGTGTACAGCCTGGTTTCAGACTGCAGAGACAAGTGAAGAAGTAGAAGCCACTCTTGCTCCCTTCATTCTCTGGCTTCCCAGCTCTGAGAAGAAGATAAGATACACCCCACCGACCCCCCAGTTTATCTGTGATCTCCCTTCACAGATTATGTGTGCTCTGGCTTTTCTGTGGTTGCTTAAAATGATGCAGTAACATCCTCTGCAGCATCAGGTTAGCCTCCCCCGGGAAGTGACCAGAGCAGCTCATGTTTCTCTCTCTGAGCTGAGAGAGAGAAGCACTTTTGGTTGTGGAACTGCTTATCGGTTGTGGAAACGCTTATAGGTTTCGAATAGAGGGTTCGGATCATTGTTCTGCCAGGTGTGTGGATGGCATGAGGGGTTGGGAGTGTGTATCTTCAGCTGAAGGGATTGCCAGCCTAAGAGATTGTTTGCTTTTTCTTGTGGGGTTTATTTTTAACTCTGAAGTCTGAGCATCTGCTTGTGGGAGGCTACTCAGGACAGGATTTCGGAGACACAATTCTACGCAACCTTTAGGAATCCGCCTGGTGGAAGGTCCTTCTTCCGGAGCCTGGGCTGGACCAGTCTGGGACCCACTACGCTGAGGGAGAGATCATAAAGTTGCCTGAGAAAAGAATGATTTTCAGTCTATATATTTTGTTATTAAAAGGGGGAAGGGAATGGTTAAGAGTCTGACTCAGATGGAGGTCTCTTGAAAGGTCACTTATTGCCCATGCAAACAGTCCTGGGGTTTATGAGCATTGTGGGGAGTGGGTAGAGTTCCTGTGGATTCCTGGCCGTGACTTGGAGAACTCTTGCCACAGTTCTGTTTACTACGGAGGACAGGGAGGGCCTTGTTCTATGGGCTCTGCTCTGTGACTGACACTTGACCTCAGTGGCAAGTCCACACTATTGGGTCAGCCTATCCCAGTGCCTTGATTGGGGAGGAAGAGAAGGAGGAAGAGGAGGAGGAAAGGCTAGAGGAAAAGGAGGAGGAAGAGGTGGAAGGAGAGGAGGAGGAAGGGTTGGAGGGAGAGGATGAGGAAGGGAGGGAGGATTAAGAGGAGGAACTCCCTGTGAGATGCTCCCCTTTCCTGGATGCAAGCCAAGTCTGCTGGGGCCTGCAGCTCAGCCCTGTCTCCCTCCTTTCCCTTAGCCCTACAGCAGGGAAGAGATGTGTGACATCCAGGTCACAGGGCAAGAGGGAGACAAAGACAAGTGCAAATTGAGAAGCAGATGGCAGAAATCAGAAATGAAAAACATGTCTGCTGGGGAGGAAAGCAAGAACAGAGTAGAAAGCACCATGAGAACTCCCCCTAAGCCTTCAAATTCTGCCTTGCCTGGAGAGCTCAGCAGAAGCATCTCAAAACACCAACTCCTAAAATTTGGTGAAGGCCCCCGGGGACCCCATAGAACCTTTGTGTTTGCTCAGCATTTCAAGTTCTCTGGGCTCCATTCATGCAAGTGGCAGTCAAAGAGAGTCTGGGGACATGATACAACCGGTGTTGGCTGAGGACCAGGTGGAGTGGGTCAGGAGCCCTCAGATCAGCTGGTCCCCAAGTCCAAGAGCAATGAGAGGGAAAGGCAGGTGGGTAGGGGCGACACCTGCCAAGCACAGGTGACTCTGCCTTCAAGGAATTCTTGTATCTCTCCTCACGATGTTAAGACTGGCTGTTTAAGGGTGGCGGGCCTGCTCCTCAACACACGTCTGCAATAAAGATTTTTGCATGAAAGAGCTTCTGTCCTTGTCTTTGGCTATGGGTACAAGGGCTGCACCATTCACCTTAAAAACTGAGTCCCTCCCCCCCCCCCCCCCAAGTGCTGTGTCCTGCATGGGCCGCATCAGTGATGGACAGAACAGCTTGGCCGCATCCTGCATCTCCACAACATAGATACTGGAGCACTGATGCACTTCTTGGCCTACTGCAGAGTCCCAGCGACGGCATAAGGCCATGGTGGAGAGACCTGAAGTCAATCTGGGGACTAGGTTTGAATTTTGACTCCATCACTAATCACATGACCTGGAACAATCCTTTCCCTGATTTGTTTTCCTTTTGTTTCTGTCTGACTCATTGAAGACACAAGTGGCCCTTGAGCAAAGCAGGTTTGAAACCAAGCAGGTTCAGCCATTTGTAGATTTGTCAGTGAAAATTGGTGTTTATAATTCTGATAAATATGTTACAATGCTGTCAGTGTGTTTTTGTTGTGAATTTATGCTTTGGGGGAGGAGGAGAGGGTTTGGATCATACCTGGTCATGCTCTGGGACTATTCCTGATTCTGTTCTCTGATGTGATCCCTAGCAGTGTTTGGGGGACTGTATGCTATGCTAGGTACCAAACTGGTCAGCTTCAAGCATGGCAAGTACCTCCTGTACTATCCAGCCCCTGAATTTCTTAATTTTCTGTTACTTTATCATAAGACAATATATATAACAAAATATTGAGTAACCGACTGTTATTGGTAAACAGGTTCTTAGTAGTTAAGTTCGCAAGAAATGGAAGACATATATGGAAGAGGGAGCAGGAAATAGAGCCAGTGGTTAATAAAGCACGTGTCTTGCATGTATGAGCCCCTGAGTTTGATATTCCCAGCACTGTACTGGCCCCTAACCACTATTCAGTGCAGCCTTAGAGGTCCTGACATGCACTGCTTGTGTGGCCTATAGAAAAATAAGTCATGTGGACTTTTGTTGCTTTGTTTTATTTTGTTATTGTTTTTTGGTCTTTTGGAGGATTACACCAAGTGATGCTCACAGCTTACTCCTGGCTCTGTGCTCAGGGATCATTCTTGGCTGGGCTTTGGGCACCATGTGGGATGCGGGGGATTGGTCAGTTGCATACAAGACAAGTCTCCTGCCTGTTGCACTATCTATCTCTAATCCTGTTATGTGGATTTTGGATGGTAAGGAAGTCATAATCCCTAACCACCATGAGAATCAGATGTAAGAATCAAATCTCTAGTCACCCACCCCCCCTGGTCTGCAGGGAAAGTACAGGTGGAAGTGCTCATGTGCCACCTGTAGGATTTGAAATCCAGACCCTGCCTAGTCTTCTCTGAGGAATTCACCTCTTTATTTCAGGTAATGCAATTCTAGAAGCAGACGCAAATTTGGGATCTCAGTGGGCTCTCTCTTCGTGGTTTCCAATCACCCACAACTATACAGGCTTTTATTTCAGATTCCTCAGAAGTGTGTCCTTTTCTCCTGCTATAGCTCCTCTCTTCCATAGGAGCCCACAGGTCCTTGACCTTACTGCTTAACTCCACGCAGATGGGTCTTCTCTCTCCACAATCTATGTGTCAGAGCATGTTGAGATGCAGGTTTGAAAGTGAGAGTCCCAGGTGGCTGATGTTGGCATTCACATATTAAAGTATAACCAAAAGAAAAAAAAAAGACACTGGGTCTGATAAATGTTCTAAGATGAAACATACTTGGAGCACTTCTGGTCTTACTACCTTAACAAGCTGTGACCTGCCCTGTCCTCGCCACCTCTGGGTGCTTAAGTTCATAGAGTTATAAATTCCTTAGTTCATAAGTTCATAGAGAGCCAATAGGAGCTGTATCCTTCCAACTGTAAGATCATTTGTAACTTTTGGCCAGATGGGGGAGGGGAGCAGGACCAGAAGTCCACTAGAGGCTTGTGCCTTGCCAGAGGGTCCCTGAACAAAATCACTGGAAAGCTGCAGTTCTCCTTGACCAAGTCATGGGGTGGATGTGTGTGTGTGTGGCCGGGGGGCGGGTCGAAGTCTCATCATCACTTCTTCCACCGAGATGGTCCTCCTCCTTATTCCGACAAATTCTCTTTTCTGCTCCTGGCCTTAGCAATGGACTAGCCAAGGGGCTGTCCCTGCTGAATTAGCTAAGCCTATTTTTCTTATGTTAGACCAGGGCACGGGTTGTTTATGAGCCTGGCAATCAGCCCCAGGCCTTGACCCCCGGTGTTAGTCCAGTCTGCTTGGCTCACAGCTGGCTGCTCAGCGAAGGGCCTTTCAAATGAACTTGGGTTGGGAGATGTGTGTGTCTCGCCAGTGAAGTGGTGCCTTCCTGCTTCTGCCCCATGTAAAAGTAAAAATCTTTCCCTAGATAGTCAGCTTGTATTTCAGACTGGAAATGCTAGTGGTTACCCTGCTGCTCCCAATGCTCAGCATCTGGGGGATTTAACAAACTCACTAGAAGATAGCACCAGCCTCGCTGGTCCTGGGTTAGTGCCAGCTGAGGGTCTAGCTGCTCTCCAGCTGAAGGAGGTAAGTGTGGGGTCAGCCCACACCCCGTGCTGCTGTTGCTTATCTTCAGCCCTCCCTCTGTCCTAAGCATCCTGCTGTACTAATTGGGATATTTTTACCTAACCTGACCTAAGTGTTTTTTTATGATATCAGGGACAGCCACATGTAGAAATAAACCCAACTGCATATCTACCCAGGGGTTCTTTTTGGGTGTTTAAACAGAACATGTGGAAATGGGGAATACAAGGAGACAGACATGGACTTGTGTGTTTGGATGTTAGATGCATTAACTGATTGTATGCAGACCATTTCACAAGGACAGAGGCTATAGAGATGAACCTTTGCTTATCTCCTGGCTCCTGCCGATTCCTATACCACAAAGTCCATACTACTCATCTTCCTTGGCTTTATCCAGGAGCATGAGAGAATGATCCTCCAGTGAGTTCTGGACATTCAGAGGTCTTAGCTTACAACTCTTAAGTGCATTGGTTAGGATCAGGTTCAACTGCTTATGTGAGAGAATCAGGAATGGCAGTTTAAATGAGAGGGCAGGTTATTCCCCTCGCTTTTAAAAAAAAAAATGCTTTTGGTGTCACACCTGGTAATGAGCAGAGAATACTCCTGGCTCTGCACTCAGGAATTACTCCTGGAAGTGCTCAGGGAACCATATGGGATGCAAGAGGTCAGAAGACCCAGGTCGGCCATGTGCAAGGCAAACCCACTGTACTATGTCGCTCTGGCCCCTCTGCTCATACTTTCAAGGAGTCCAGAAGCAGGTGTCTGGGACCAGTGTGTCAGCTCCATGGCAGCTGGGGAATTGGCTCCATGTTCCTCGTAGGGTACCTTTGTCCTAAGTCAACTCTGCTTGTGTACTAGCCATCTTGAACACTTTCCAGGTAACTGGCAGGAGGAAGAATTCTTCCATTAAAGTGATTTCCAGAAAATCCTACACACTTCCACTTGTATTCCATTTACAGGAAGTTAGTCACATGTTCAAATGAGCTAAAAAGGAATGTGGGAAATGTAGGATCTCTTTGTATGTATCAAACTGGATACTCGTGTATCTGAGTAAAATCAAATTTCTTACTGATAACAGTGACAATAGTGTTTCACCTCCCTGTGGGTGTCACCCTCAGAGTGGCTGGATGCTCATGGCCAGGAGCACCGAGCAGTTCACAGGACCTCCCAGTACTCTGTGGGAATGTTTGCAATGGGAACCTGGAGGTTTGTCTCACAAAGACTGAATGTGCTGGGGAGACTGGAGAGATAGCACAGAGGGAAGGACATTTGCCTTGTGTGCGGCCAACCCAGGTTTGATTCCCAGCATCCCATGTGGTCCTCCGAGCACCACCAGGAGTAGTTTCTGAGTGCATGAGCCAGGAGTAACCCTTGTGCATTGTGACTCAAAAAGAAAAAAAAATGGAAAAAAAAATAGACTGAATGTGCTGCCCAAAGAAAGGGGAAGTTTCCTGTAGTGCCTTCAGCCCAGTGAGGCCACAGTGTCCAGCCAGGAGCAACTCCCTTTACTGCCTGATCTAGGGTCCTTGGTCTCCTGAGAGAAAAGTGAGCAGAAAACAAAGAATCTTGGTGCTGGCATCCTGGAAGCTCAGACCTCGCTGAGCCTTGTCTGCTTGCTGCTGTAAACTCTTCCTAACTATGCAGTTGACCAGACCCATGGCTCTTTGTGTGGAAGGTCCCAATCCATGGTCTTCAGGAGAAAGCTCCCAAGCTGGGTGAGGGACTGAGGGAAGACAGGACAGGAGACAGGGGACTTGGACATGGACAGAGCATCACAGGCTCCTGCATCCTCCCCAGGAGAATCTTGTGCATCCCAGATGGAATCTTTCTACCTCAGCAACCCTGCTGCCTACCACTTGGAGCCAAAAATTCAAATTGGAGCAAATTGAATGGCAGGTTCTACCAAGAGTGTTCTGCGTATCTGCTGATTTCAGCTCCTGTGTGTCACAGGGAAAGGATTCTGACCCTTTTTTCTGGTTCCTGAGACTCACCCCACAAAGGTGTCTTTACTGAAGAAGACACATCCCAGGAAAACTTTAAATTTCTTGGCCAGACCTCCTCATGACTTAAAAGCCCAAATGAAGCAGGAGTCACAGGAAAGCAAAGGTGTTAGGGGGAAGAAAGTTGCTCCAGATGGTAGTGTGTATGCAGTGTGTATTAGCAGCCTCACATGTTCTGCAGGAGGGCATCTAAGAAGGTGAAGAGTGCCATTATGAATGGGTGGGGAGAGTGCTGGGCAGAGCAGGGGAAAAGAAACTGAGGAAAGCTGAGCAGATGTCACAGTTTTCCAAGGAAGCTAAAGGCATGCCATGACTTCTTATGCTGAAAAAGGAAGAAAATTCTGTGGAATAGATGATCCCTGTCTTTGATTAGAAGTGCATCCTAGTCTCAGAGATGTTTTCACTGTGCCTGTTAGTTAAAAAGATCTGTGCCTGTATAGTCAGTGAAATACGGCCCTTCGCCCCTGGGGGACCCTGTTGATCTGGTTCTGGAATCACCCGGAGCTTTGGAGCAGCACAGCAGAGATCTCGGGCTGGCTTCCAAACCTGGTGCATGTCTCCATGCCTGGAACTTGTTAAAAGAGATAAACAGGCTGATTTAGTGCATCTGGCGTGGGAACTAGGACACTGCTTTTCTATCAAGTTCTTCCCATGAATCCAACAGGAGCATCCCTAGACAGTTGGGAGGAATAACATCAGGCCTTCTGTCTCTCCCAGGGCCCAGTGCCTTGGCCAGCGCATCCCTTGAGAACATTCACTCCCCGGGGGGGGGGGGGGGGGGGGGGGGGTGTGTGTGTGTGTGTCTTAGTTTAAGCCTCAGAGTCAGCAGTAGCTTACCTGACCAGGTCCAGTTGGAACAATGATCTGAATGCGATCTTATTCCGAAGAACTCATAGGTTGAAACCTGATGCCCAAAGTGAAAAGTCAAAGCATTAGAGAACAAGCTAGTGAGCTAGAACAAGAAAGAGCAAGGGGCGGAGGGTGGGGGGGAGTGGGGAGAAGGAGAAAGTAGTTTGGGTCAAACCCAGCTGCACTCAGGAATTATTTTTGGCTCAGGAGTGACCCCTGGTGGTGCTTGGGGAAACATGTGGTACTGGGGATTGATGTAGGGTCCTCTGCATGCAGGGCAGTTGCCTTACCCCTTTTGCTATCTCTCTGGCCTGAAATCTTATGGATAGAACTAAAGAATTGGATTGATGCTCTTAATAAAGGACCCTAGTGGTCCCCTCAGTCTCTATTCCCTGCAATGACACAGTGAGAAATCTCTAAGCAGGTCAGCCCCACCCCATTCTGTGGACATCCTGTTTTCAGACTAGCAACCTCCAAAACCGTGAAAAGGATGTTTCTGTGGTTTATAAATCATCCGGCCTTTGATATTTTGTTAAACCCACCTGACCAGACTCATGCAGGTTGGATCACTCCTAGAATGCCCTTTCCCATTATGTATATATACATGTTTAGGTGTATACATCTTTTATGCACTGAAAACATGCATATATATGTGTACACACATGTTTAAATGCATACATGTGCCTACATGTTTTAAGAATATACATAACACTTTTTCCTTGTATGATAAAAAACTTGCTGAGTGATGTATCATGTCCAACCCCACAGAAGTAAGTAACATAGCTCATGACACATTTCAACCTCGTGGAGACAATCTGAAAATTCAGGGGGAGGGAGCAAAGGTGTAGGGAATTAAAAAATTCAGGAGTCAATTAAGCCAAAGTGCATTTATTCAGCATCAAGAATGGCAGTCCAGATGCATAGATTCAGGGAGAACCAAAAATGCACCCCAGAGAAGAATAAAGGGAGGGAGAGAGAGGGGGTTGTTTTATGGGAGGAAAAGAGGAAGATGATTATAAAGAGGAAGATGAGTTATAGAAAAGAGTTAATTCTTCCTAACCAGTTCAAACTATTCTTGGTTAGGCATCAGTGCTAACTGAGCTTATCATCCAGCAAAAATGTCCACATTCATCAGTCCTTGAGATCCGGATGAATGGATGACTGCTCAAGCTACTGTTTCTCTGAGGGCCCAGAATTGCTTTAGGCCTAGACCAAAGGTCTTTGACCCAGTTCTTTGACACAGTTGCTCTGTCATGACTACCCAGCTCCATTGTCTAAAGACCCCACAAGGGCCAACTTTTTGCACCAAGTTATCAGCAATTACTATTCCAAGCAAGAATACACATTCAGACTTTAGGGAAGAAACAGGGTAGTTTGGTGGAGTGAGAAGTCAGCACCATACATTAAAAGTATAGAACAAATTTGGAAGCTTCTCACCGCCTTGTGGACTTATTTTTAAATAGTAAATAAACAAACTGACTGAACAGAAGGTGGGACTGTTTGTATTCTAGGGGAGAGAGGGCATTGGGAGGGCATCTACCAGTCTACTTTAGCCAAGCAGAGGATCCAGTGTTGAGAGATCTGGGGCAAGTGAAGGCAGGAGTAGCTCTGGGCCTGAGCAGGTGGGAACCGTCCCTCCCCCGGCCCCCACCACATGCCTTGGCTGCACCTTCCCCAGCCTGTCACCCAAGCCCTGTGAAATGGGTGAAAAATGGACCCCAGCACTGGAGAAAGTCAGCAGAGCAACCTTGACATCCTCTAACCCCTTCTCACTCACTAGGACCCATCGGCTTCCCCTCAAATCCTCCCCAAAGGTCAGCTGGAAGCAACGTTGGGGCTCTACATTCCCAGGTCATGGCCACAATTCCTTCCACATAGGACTACACCCTTTAGTACATCTTGACCGAAAACCCAACATTGGTTGAGGTGATGTTTGATTGAAATTCACTCTGGAAATGAACCATTCTGTAAAGTGAACCTCGGTGAGCATGTTGACACAAGAGCATTTTTTCTTTGTAATAGGTGAGAGGAGTTTCTCCTTGGAAAGGCCCTTCAAGGGAGCAGGAGTTAGCCTGTCTCCAAAAGAAACTCAGTCCTTTTGGAATTTCCTCCCACGCTAAATAAGGCTGAACTTTGTAATCAACTGGCATCTTGCAAAAGCGATGGTGTGTGAACCATGAGCTGACTCCTAAGGAACAATATGACTTCAGCTTGCTGTCGCGGAGGTCTCTCATTGAGGGAAGCCAGCTGCCATGTCAGGAGGGCACTCAACTGGCTTATGGCATGGGAAGGAGCCACGGTCTTTTGCCAACAGCCAGCAGTGCTTACCCATGGCAGGGCAGACTGCTTGCGAGGGGACCACGGAGCGCCCGCATGACCTTCCAGTGACTGCAGCCTCGCCAGAAGACCCTGGACCTCTCATCCAGCAACGCCTTGAAATCCTAAGTGTTTATTATTCTTTTAAATGGCCCTTGTAGGATAGGATTTATTTTGCAGAAAGAGAAAATTTATTCTGGAGGTTTGACCTTGAACTTGAGAAAGGAAGTTAGAAAGTGAAAAGGAAACCTGTGGTAGTTGTGAGGAAAGGGAGATAAAGGGAGATCTGGGGCGGGGGGGGGGGGGATTGCGGGGGGGCGCAGAGGGGAGGGCTCATTTGGAGGCACCATCACTTTTTCATGTAGTTTGGAGGAGCATGTGAAGCTGTGCGGGGAAGCCCATGAAATCGTCCAGAGCATTCTGCTGGAGTCTCACCCAGGCCGTGCCACACCCGTTCAGCCAACATTTTAACATACCTGTCTTGTTGGGAAGATCTGGTACTCCCTGAGGAATCCTGCACCCATTTTCTATTGGTTCCATGTCCATTCCAACAGCACAAGGCTGCGCATGGAGAAAGCAGCCTAATTTGACGGGACTTGTTCCTTCATTCCCATAACTGCTTGGACTAAGTTTGGGACCTCCACTGAACAAAATTTGTAAAGTGCTCTCCTTCCTCCCTTCCTTCCTCCCTTCCTTCCTTCCTCCCTTCCTTCTTTCCTTCCTTCCTTCTTTCCTTCCTCTCTTTCTCTCTTTCTTTCTTTCTTTTTTTCTAAATTTTATTGAATCACCGTGAGATAGTTATAAGTTTTTGTGTTTGGGTTACAATCACACAATGATCAAACACCCATCCCTCCACCAGTGCACATTCACATCACCATCACCAGTATCCCCGGTTCCTTCCTTCCTTCCTTCCTTTGTCCTTCCTTCCTTCCTTCCTTCCTTCCTTCCTTCCTTCCTTCCTTCCTTTCTCTCTCTCCCTTCCTCCTTTTTTCTTGCTCTCTATATCTCTTTCTCTCTTTTTCCTTCCTTTCTCCTTCTTTCCCCTTCCTTCCTTCCTTCCTTCCTTCCTTCCTTCCTTCCTTCCTTCCTTCCTTTCTCTCTCTCCCTTCCTCCTTTTTTCTTGCTCTCTATCTCTTTCTCTCTTTCTCTCTTTTTCCTTCCTTTCTCCTTCTTTCCCCTTCCTTCCTTCCTTCCTTCCTTCCTTCCTTCCTTCCTTTTTCTCTCTTTCTTTCTTTCTCCCCACCCCCACCTCTAAGCAGTGCTCAGAAGGTCTGGAGCCCTACCAGCTCACAGTTCAACATGAAGGCCTGGAGATGTGATGCAGCTCAGGCCCTGTGGTACGAAACAGCCTGGTGGCTTTTCAGGGCTGCACCTGGTGATGCTTAGGGGACCTTGTGGAGCTGGGGTTGAATGGCGGCCAGGTGCATGGTAGGCCTGGGCCCTAACCACGATACTATCTTCTGACCCCCTTTTATTCCTTTCTAATTCAGAGAGGTGCCACATCAGAGGGCCGGTGCTGGAACCCTGGCATCCTATCCGGTAGGGAGTAAAGATTAATTATGAAAAGAAAAAGAGGTTGCAGGACAGCTTTCTTCAAGCAGCTTGCTGTGACAGAAAGAAGCAGCTTCTGGGGCGCCCCCTTCAGGGAACACACTGTAAGGCCACAACCACAGAGCCAAGCCATGGGAGCAGTTTCATCTCTGAGCTCCCGCCTAGGGAGATCACTCTCCGCCCCAGCCTCTGCCAGGCTGCTGGTATCCTTCGTCCACTCTGGAATCATCCTTAGGAAATGCAACAACAGTGGTTTTTCTGAGATGTGCCCTCAAATCCTTTTGCAGCTGGTGTGCAAAAAGGAAGCCCTAGCTTGCCTGGCTCTGCATGCTCTGGCCATGGAAGCGCTCAGAGGCCCACGAGGTCTGCAAACAGACAGCTGGACAGACGTCAGCTTGCCAAACCACCCGTCTCTCTCCCAGTTCCTCCCCCTGCTTGCCAACACGTGCTCAGCCTGTGCAGTGTTGGCAGAAGTGATCTCAAGGAGGGTTTGAGTGTCCCACTGGGAACAGAGCAATAGTACAGTGGGCAGGGCATTTGCCTTGCATGTGACTAGCCTGGGTTCGATTCCCCAGCATCCCATATGGTTCCCTGAGCGATGCCAGAAGTAATTCCTGAGTGCAGAACCAGGAGTAACCCCTGAGCATCGCCGGATGTGACCCAAAAAAGTCAAAAAGCCCCCTCCCCCCCAAAAAAAGTGCTTTCCTGGTTGTGCTTTTCCCACTATGCTTCTTCCATTCCTGCAGAATATCCTTCAGGAGAAAAAGAATCAGCCAAAGTAGAGTCGCCCAGTTACATGTATCCAGAAGTAGGGTCCTCTAGTGACCTCTGGACATACGAGTGAAAAGCAGATACTTACGTTTCTTTGGGACTTGGAGATGACTCAAACGCCTTATGTTTGTGAGGTCCTGAGTATGATTCCTGATTCCGGGGACCCCACCCTCAACCCTGTTGGATGTAGTACCCAGACCTCAGCACAACACCATCACGAAGTATTGAGCTACCTTGATTTCATCTTCTGGGTAAAAATTTCAAATCCGGATGTAGTTATTTTTTAGATCACATCTCAATTAGGCTGCTTCTTTTACATTATAGTAACATTAGCTGCCGACAGGAAAAAGAGCCAATGACAAGCATCCAGGGGACCAGAGTGACCTTGGGCTCTTCATGAAGTGTTTGATTTGCAGGAGGTTGGGAATCTCAACAACAATCTCCTGGAGAGGGTGAGCACTCAAGAGATTATCTCTCAGGGCTGGCGACATGGCATAAGGCCTGAGGGTGCTTGCTTAGTCTGAGACCAAGCATTATGTGGTGCCGTGAACATAAGAGGGTGATGCTCTGCAGGGAGTCCTCGATAATACTGAGCACTATCGTGTCCACAGAGCATCTCATCGTGAGCCACCTGTTCAAGCTGCTGGCTGATAACTTCTAGGAAATTTCTAGGCCTTCTGATCACCACTTAGAAGCCCTCCAGTGTCACTACCAAGAGATGGTTCCTCTGCCCTTGACCTTGAAAGACCTTGACCTTGAAAGTCCATCCTAAAAGCCCGGGAGTGGGGATGGTCTATGTCTGATGCCCCCTCCCACCTCACCCCAGCACATTACTGCTTGAGAGCCAACTTGGATTCAGACTTTTTCCTGAATTCAACTTTATTTTCCTCTTGCTGTCTGCAGAGGCGATGTGTACATCCGAACGCTTTTTGAAACACCTAGTGTGAGGGGTTGCTCTGTTGCAGAGGGGCCGGGAACTGTTTTGAAAGTGCCCTGGGTTTCTAAATGGTAGGTGCTGTGAGAGACAGCAGGCATATAGGTGAAGCTCATGGGAATTCATGTTGAAGTGCTTGGGGGTGGGGGGTGAGGGGGAGGAAGCTGCCCCTCGGGTGGGATCAGAGCAAGTGTCCCATCGGCCATTGAACACTAGAGGGCAGCGCGTGCTCATGCCAGGCAGGAGCGGTTGGCCCCAGACACCCAGGAAGACAGGGCAGGGAGACCCTGGGAGCAAACGGGTCAACAAGAACACACCTGTCCTCAGACAAGCTCAGTTCTCAAACATTCCAGAGTTTCTAATTGTGCCTCTAGTTGTGTGACTTTGTGTATTTGTATGTGTCCATAGACCAGGTGTATTTATGTGGGTGTGTGCTTTGTAGCTCTCTGTGTATGTGTGTATAAATGATAAATGTATGGATGTATAACTGTGTGGTCGTGCATGTACATGGTGTGTGTGTGTGTGTGTGTGTGTGTGTGTGTGTGTGTAGGGAGGGAAGTGCTTGCTGGAAAACAAAGCCTTCCAGCTAGGCTAACATGTGGTAGTTTGGCGATAATTCAGGTTTTCAAGAGAACAGAATTAATATAGCGGTGCTGGCCCCAGTATTTGTTTGCTGTCTTTGTGGGGATGGATCCTCAGAGCCCAGTGTGCTGTGAGACCCACTTCCACATGTTTAGTGCGGTCACCACTGGTCACATGACATCCCTGAAAAATGACCTATCCTGACTGGGATGTGATCTAAACAATAACTACATCCGGATTTGAAATTCCTACGCCGGAGATGAAAGTGAGATAGCTCAATACTTCGTGTTGGTATTGTGGTGGTTTTGGGTGCTATACCCAACAGTGTTGGGGTTGAGGGTGGGGTCCCAGGGTCAGGAATCAAACTCAGGACCTCACACGCAAGGTATTTGAGTCATCTCCAAGTCCCAAATAATTAAATACTGTATATTGAACATTGAGATATAAATGGAATACATTGACTTAAATAAAATACATGTTAAAATAAGTTTTCCTTATTTCTTTTACCCCCTCCCCCCACATACGCTTTTTGTTGTTGTTTATTGTTTGAGGATCACAATTTTCAGGACTTAGTCCTGGTTCAGCAGTCAGGAACTGCTCCTGGCGATGCTGAAGAGGTCATATGGGACGCCCAGGATGGAACCGGGGCTGGTCTCATGCCAGGCAGGCGCCCTACCCACTGTATTAGCTCTCCAACTCCTCTCTTACCCTTTTAGGGGCATTCCGGGGGGAATTTAAAGTTACCCATGGGGCTTGCATTTATGGATGGTGTTATAATCTGTGAGGTGACGCTGCTCAGCCAGCCTCTTCCTGTTCCAGAGGTGGTGCCTGGACCGTGCGGTTTGCCAGACTCTACAGGATGCAGCACCGGCCTTGAGGAACCTAAGGCGACAGCTTGCCATCCGCTTAGGTCTCGGAGGAGTCTTTTGTTCCGCACTGTCTCTGGTTAAAGCCCCTCTTCTAAGGGGCTTTGAGGTAGGATTAGCTCTTACTAATCTTTCTTCGTTGACCCCCAACCTCCACCCACAAGCTCCAGCTCAGAGGCTGCTTCTTCAAGGCACCTTATTCAAGACATAAGCGTGGTTCCCTGGGTTTCCAAAGCCTTTGCAATGCTGACCCCTGCTGGCTGTTTATTGAAAGTGCCGGTGCTGGTTGAAGTTCCTCAGAAGTGCTTGAGTAGGTACTTACTTGGTGTGCACAAACTGCATGTTAGCATACTGTCTGTTGAGTGAGTGTTTGTATTGTGTGCTTTGTGCATGTGCATTGCATTATTGTGTGTTAAAAGTGCATGCACCTTGCGTTGCATGTGTTATGTGTGTGAACTCTGGTGCATGGGGGGAGAGGGAGAGAGAGACAGAGACAGAGACAGAGAGAGAATGAGAATGTGTGTGTGTGTGTGTGTGTGTGTGTGTGTGTGTGTGTGTGTGTGTGTCCGCATCTCTTCATTCTCCAGATGGGATTGCATCCCTTCACTCTCCCTGTAGAATAAGTTGTTGGTTCTTGGTTCCAAATATCCTCAAGTAGTTGTGGGTAGAATTTCCTGCTTTCAAATAGAATCCCCCAAATCATGAATGTCTCGTTTCAGGGTTCTCTCCTTCCTTCCTTGCTTCCTTCCTTCCTTCCTTCCTTCCTTCCTTCCTTCCTTCCTTCCTTCCTTCCACCTTCTTAGGGCTTACTCCTGGTTCTGTGTTCAGGGATCACTACTGACAGTTCTCAGCGACTGTATGCAGAGCTGGGAAATCAAACTGTGCAAAGCCAACATCTTACCAACTGCATTATTTTCATTGTTTTTAAAAATATTTTTTAAAATTTTATTTTTTAAAGCGGTAGAGCGTTTGCCTTGCATGCAGCCAACATGGCCGACCCGAGTTCGATTCCTCTGCCCCTCTCTGAGAGCCCGGCAAGCTACCAAGAGTATCTCGCCCGCACAGCAGAGCCTGGCAAGCTACCCATGACGTATTCGATATGCCAAACACAGTAACAACAAAGTCTCCAATGGAGACGTTACTGGGCCTGCTCGAGCAAATTGATGATCAATGGGAGGGCCTTTACTTTACTTTTTATTTTTTAAAAACTCATAACAATTACAAAGCTATTCGAAGTTGGGTTTTGACATACAATGTTCCATATCATATTTTTTATTCTTTCTTTCTTTCTTTCTTTCTTTCTTTCTTTCTTTCTTTCTTTCTTTTTTCATAGTTTTATTCTTTAAATGACATCTGTTCCAGCTTTCTTCCTTATTGAGAAAAAAATCTTGGCTATCTGCTCTTGTCTCCAGGGCTTGTCCAGCACTGCTGGTGGGTGGCAAATCCACTCTCCTTTGTTACATCCTAAAGAGCTTCAGTAAGCACCCTCCCTGGCAGGGCAGCCTCTAGCCAGCTGTGCAGTGCCTCTCCTGACTGTCTCTTCTACTCTCTGAGGTCTTCCTGTCAGCCTGTTCCTAAGCCAGCCCATTAGCTGTCCTCTCTGCCTGTTTGGGTCTTCCCTGAGCCCCTGCAGTGGGCCTGTGTATCATGGTGAGTAGGTGAGATTGCACAGCTGGTGTATCTGTGGGTCTGTTCCCATCCTGCCCCATGTGACATAGGGAACAACAGCCATGATGAGGATTCCCAGGGTTCCAGCAACTGAAGAATGCCAACAGGCACTCCCTATCACAATCCATCTGGGTGTCGCTGAGGATGCACAAACCCTGGAGTACACCTGGACAGAATACAAGGCACAGAGGACCTTCCACTGTCATACAGTCGAAAGGATGGTGAGCAAAACCCTACCATGGGATTCTCTGGTGCATGGAGCACTGGGCGTAGTACTCTCTTAGGTCACCCTGTGACCTCATGAGACATTTCACTCCACTTGAAAAAAAAAGCCAGGCTCAAAGAGGGCATGTTTTCTAATTCCACTTACAAAGTTCAAGGGCAGGCAAAGCCAGGCCAGAGTGATATAGATCGAGACAGTAGAATACACAAAAGTTAATTAGAAACACACTAAATTCTACAAGATTCTACCAGAATCCATAAAATACATAGAAAGAAACAGACAAGAATGCTCCGGGGTGTGGACTCAGATGTGTCTTCAATAATTTGACTCCATTAATAACAAAACCAGAAATAAACAGATGGGACTACATCAAATGAAAACGTTTTTTTTCACAGCAAATGAAATTTGGGTTAAAATAAAAATACCTTGCTAAAAGGAAAGAAAATATTTGCACACCATACATCAGATAAAGGGCTAATATCTGAGAAGCATAAAGCACTCATAGAATTCAACAACGACGAAATTAATAACCGCATCAAGGAGTGGGGAGAGGAGATGAGAAGACACTTTTCTGAAGGGGCTATTCATTCTATTAGTAGGCATATGACAAAAAAAATCATCATTGGTTTCCAGGGAAACGCACATCAAAATGAAAATGAGATATCATCTCACACCCAAGGGAATGGCATGTATCAAAAAGGCTGGAAATAACCAGTGTTGGGGCAGGGATGTGATGAAAAAGAAACATTCACTCACTGTTTGTGGGAATATTGTCTGGTTCAACCTTTCTAGAAGACAATATGGAGACTTTCAAAAAAAGTAATAATAGCATTCCCATATGGCCAAGCACTTCCATTTCTTGGCATCTATCCCAAGAACACACAAAAACATTAACTCAAAAAAAAAAAATACACGCACACCTTTGTTCACTCTAGCCCTGAGTCCAACAGCTAAGATCTGGACAGAACCCAACTGCTCAGTGACAAGCAATGGATAAAGAAGTTGCTGTATCGAGCCATAAGCAAACACTGCACAGCTTTTTCTTACCACATGAACAGAGCTGGACAGTGTCATGTTAAGTGAAATAAGTCAGAGGGAGAAGGACAAATACCGGATAATCTCACTCATTTGTGGTATATAAAGAAACAAGACAAGGAAATGGACTGTGTCCAAGGAAAACAAACCCTTGGACTTTGACTGCAGAATTGAGGTTACCAAACGGTGAGAGGAGGGGGTTGCGGTGGGGGGGGGGGGGGTGAAGGAGAGAGATAATGGACTAGAAGTGACACGAACACCAGGACAGTTGGGGGCAGGGGTCCTCTGGCACCTTGATGGTGATGAAGAAGAGTCACTTTATATACTGAAAGCATTGAAACCGTGGTAGCACCATAGCACTGTCCTCCCATTGTTCATCAATTTGCTCGAGCAGGCATTAGTAACACCTCCATTATGAGAAGTTGGTGCTGTTTTTGATATATCGGATATGCCATGGGGAGCTTGCCAGGTTCTACCATGTGGTCAGGATACTCTCGGTAGCTTGCTGGGTTCTCTGAGAGGGACGGAGGAATCAAACCTGGATCAGCTGCGTGCAAGGCAAATGCCCTATCTGCTGTGCTATCGCTCCAGCCCATGTTACCCACATTATAATAATATTTATAAAAGAAGTCCAAGACAGCTATTACTTTGAGGAGAGAACTAGTGCTGGGGGCTTAAGGGTGCTGGAATAACTGAGTCTCAGTCTGGCAGTGCTCACACGTATTATACTTTTACACACATAAACCGTGAGTTTAGGCATAGGGCATTTGACAATCTTTACTGCAAGAACAGAGTCTGCCCTTTCAGAGAATGACTCTATTGAAGAAATTCACTGGGTTAAAGGCACGCCCTGCCATTTTTTTCTTCATGCAAGTTTCAGAAGTGGAGCAGGGTTTAGGAGCACAAAAGGAGGGTTACTGGTTTTTAGTTCTGGAAGTAGCTGGTTCTTTGTAACACCCACATACTGTTCTACCCCTTGAGGGATGGGGAAAACCTGATGATGACTTCAAATTGCTCTGACAAGCCAAAATTTTACCACTGGCCATGCCCGAAGTAATTTCTAATTGATGATCTCCTACACAATGATGAGAGCACAAAATTGAGGGCAACTGACCAGTATCAACTGTAGCTGATAAGATGCATAAGGTTTGATACAGTAATTATACTTCTAGACACATGAACTGGGTATTCAGATTCTCACAGAAAGATTGAGGAGGTTTGTTGTAGCCTGTTGGAAAAGAAGCAGCAAGGGCTGAACTTATCGTACAGCAGGTAGGGTGTTTGCCTTGCACACAACCAACCCGGGTTCAATTCTTGGCATTCCATATGGTCCACTGAGTACCCCTAGGAGTGATTCCTGAGTGCTGAGCCAGGAGTAACCCCTGAGCATTGCTGTGTGTGGCCCCAAGCCTCCCCCTCACTCCATAAAAAAGAGCAATAATCCAAATGTTGTATGAAATAAAGCACAAAGCATACATCGAATGGAATTATAGACTTTATATTACCATTAGAAAGGATGAGATGATGTGATATGGAAAAACAGCTACAAGAGACATATTTTTGGAGAAATGTCACACCACTCATGTTCAGGACTTACTTCTGGCTCTCCAGAGGTTCAGGAATCACTCCTGGCGGTGCTCTGGGAACCAAGTGTGGTGCCAGGAATAGAACCCAGGTCAACTGCTCGCAAAGCAGTTGCCCCACTTGACTATCACCTCTCTGGCCTCTATTAGAGTCATAAAAATATTTGGGACATCATGATTTACAGTATTGTTGATGATAAGTTCATGCATACATCATATGAGCAGTCCACCCTCCACCAGAGTGCTTACTTCTCTCCACCATTGTACAAGAGATGTTCTAAAATGAAAAGTTTGTTATAGTACCAATGGGAGAAGCGTTGAAGTTGATCTGCATATGAGTGGAAGGGTCACCCTCAGACAGGGGAAGGGTAGCCTGGCTATTCCCAGTTTCAACTATGTGACGTAGGATTTGTTGCATGTTTCCCACCAGCATGTGGAAATAGAAGCAGTTAGTAAAAAAAAAAAAGATGTCGTGAGACTAAAGTTACTGGGCATTAAGGGTTCTGTGACATAACCAATGCCATGCGACATCCCCCTCACGAAATGTTAGCTACCACTTGCATGGAGAAAATCTACGTGGCAAAGTCAAGACAAATACAGTTCACAGATTTGTGGGGATGCTTAAATGGAGAACCATGCAATATTTCACTTCATCTGTATATTACTGAGGGAATTCCAGCGGGATGCTTTAAGAGAATGCATTCTCTCAATTACTCGGACCTTAAAAATAGGGGAACTGCTCCAAGTGATGTCAGGCTGACTTTGGGATAGTCTGCCTGATGTGCGGACTCCCATAATTCTGAAGACAGCCTCTTTGTTACACCCCAGTGAAATTCAGCAGCCCCCACCCCATCTGGCCTGAGATTAGGAGCAAAATCAGTTTATGAGGCCTCAGATGAGTGCCTGGGCTGGAGTGATAGCATAGCAGGTAGGGCGTTTTCCTTGCACGTGGCCAACCCAAGTTCAATTCATTTGCCCCTCTCGGAGAGCCCGGCAAGCTACCGAGAGTATCTCGCCCACACAGCAAAGCCTAGCAAGCTACCCATGAGGTATTCGATATGTCAAAAACAGTAACAACAAGTCTCATAATTCGTTGTGAGATGTTACTGGTGCCCGTTTGAGCAAAATAGATGAACAACGGGAGGACAGTGTGACAGTGCAGATGAGTCCCAACAGAGAAAGGAGCCCGCACTATCACTAGGCTGGAGCTTCGCCTGCTGGTTCCCCACCCCTGCTTCTGCCTCAGTGCCACTGACCCTTCTGAGGTACTCTATGGTCTCCCTTGAGAAACTGTTGGGGTGGAGTTTGAGTAACTTGCACCTAGAGAACCTTATGACTAATGACTTTGCTCTCCAGGTTCCTGGATTTAGAGAGAAGACTGACATCCCCAGAGAAGACTGTCAGCGCAGATCAGCAAAGAGCCAAGGGGTGAGGCTCTCTTACAATGGGTGAAAAACATACGTTAGTCTTGTCTCTGTTCTCCCAGTGTCACCCCCACCTGACTAGAGCCTGCTGTAGTTTCTCACGTTAATATATTCAATCCCTGAGACACTCTTTCACTGTTGGTGGGAATACCCACTAGTCCAGCCTTTCTGGAAAACAATATGGACAGCCCAACAAAAACTAGAAATTGAGCTTCCATATGACCCTGAAATACCATTTCTGGGAATATATTCCAAGGATGCAAAAAAAGCACAGTAGAAATGACATCTATACCTATATGTTCATTGCAGCACTATTTACAATAACCAGAATCTGGAAACAACCCAAGTGCCCTAGAATAGATGACTGGTTAAAGAAACTTTGGTACATCTATACAATGGAATACTATGCAGCTGTCAGGAGAGATGAAGTCATGAACTTTGCTTATAAATGGAGAGTATCATGCTAAGTGAAATGAGTCATAAAGAGAGGGACAGACATAGAAGGACTGCACTCATTTGTAGAGTATAAAACAATAAAACATGAGGCTGACACCTAAGGATAGTAGATACACGGGACAGATAGATTGCTCCATAGCTGGAAGCCTGCCTCATGAGCAAAGGGGAGAAGGCAGCTGGAATAGAGAAGGGATCACGAAGAAAATGATGGCTGGAGGAATCGATTGGGATGGGAGATGTGTGCAGAAAGTAGATAAAGGACCAAACATGATAACCTCTCAGGGTCTGTATTGCAAACCATAATTCCCAAAAGTAGAGAGAGATTATGGGGAATCATGTCTGCCATGGAGGCAGGCGGAGGGTGGGTAAAGGGGGTATACCGGGGATATTGGCGGTGAGGAATGTGCACTGGTTGAGGGATGGGTATTTGATCATTGTGTGACTTAACCAAAACATGAAAGCTTGTAACTATCTCATGGTGATTCAATAAATTAAAAAAATAAATTAAAAAAAGACCTCATTAAAAATATACAATTTTTTTTCTAAAAAAAATATTCAATCCCTGAATAAACCCCACAAGTCCTGAAATTTGGAAGTGAGATTTGAAGTCTAGATTACTTCTAGGATAACTGAAAAGACAATTTTAATTTTAGATCTTGGAAAATGGAGTGATGATATTTGTTGCCTCTATCACAGGAACTTTGAATGCTTTTACTTAGAAAGCACCTTGTTAGGAAAATAGTTTAATGGATTAAAGTTTTTCATTGCATTTCTTTTTCTGTAGGTTTATTTAATCATCTAATATTTTATATTTACAAATAATAATTATTTTTCATTTAGTTTCTTTTTTTCACCCTCTGAGCAAGAAAATGTTGAAGATTTTCAATAAAAAGAACCGATTGAGCAAGAAAATGAGCCAGTATCAGACCTTAAAAAGTATAATCAAACAAATATTATCTTTAAAAGAAATCATTTCATTAAAACTGGAATTTTCTGGAAGTCCTTGGGGTGGGGATATGAAGTAGCTCTGAGGCATTCCTCAAAGAAGACCCTTAAGTAATTCCCCTAGGGGTAAATGACTTGCTTATGTGTTTATTTATTTATTTATTGTCGATACTTGTGTGGGCACCTGTCACTTGAATTTTCACTCATGGGTATAAGGCCAAATCACAAGAATGTTCTTAAGGTGTTTAAGAAAGGAATTGCTTATAAAAATGAAATAGTCCAGGAACCACACATTAGTGGGGCATAGTAGAAACCAACTGTACCTGGGCAGGAGAGAGAGCAATTAGGAAATCTGGGAGAAAATGATAACTGTTCTGAAAGATGGAAAACATTTGGAGAGAGAAAGAAAGAGGAGATGCATAGAGGCACCAGACCCATCCTTCTTCGTGTGTATGCTTCTGCCTTCCACCTGCAGTGAACAGTCTGTTGCATTACTGGGGGACATTTGGAGCATAGGCTATGGGAAGAGGAAGTTGCCCAAAATATACTGTCAACTGGATGCAGTGCTGAGATTCCCCCACGATATAGCAGGGCTGTACAGAGAATTAGCAAGGGATCAGGAGAGGACTTTGAAGTGAATGACTAGATCAGAGTAACATTTAAGGGGCTGGAGCAATAGCACAGTGGGTAGGGCATTTGCCTTCCACACAGCCAACATGGCCGACCCTGGTTCAATTCCCAGCATCCCATATGGTCCCCTGAGCACCGCCAGGGGTGATTCCTGAGTGCATGAGCCAGGAGTAACCCCTGAGCATTGCTGGGTGTGACGCAAAAAAAAAAAAAAAAAAAAACAACCAGAGTAACATTTAAGAAACAGGAGTCTACCTTCACCGCTGGTAGGAATGCTGACTGGTTCTGCCCTTTTGGAAAACAGTGTGGACTATTGTTAAAAAATTAGAAATTGAGCTCCCATTTGACCCGGCAATACCACTCTTGGGAATATATCCCAGAGAGGCAAAAAAGTACAGTCGAAACAATATCTGCACTTCTATGTTCATTGCTGCACTGTTCACAATAGCCAAAATCTGGGGAAAAAAACCCGAGTGCCCAAGAAGAGATGACTAGTTAAAGAAACTTGTGTACATCTACACAATGGAGTACTATGCAGCTGTTAGAAAAGACGAAGTCATGACATTTACAAACAAGTGGTATTACATGGAAAGTATCATGCTAAGTGAAAAAAGTCAGAAAGAGAAGGACAGACATAGAAAGATTGCATTCATCTGGGAAATATAAAGTAACAAATTGAGAGACTAACACCTAAGAATAGCCAAGATAAGTACCAGGAGGTTCACTCCATGGCTTGGAGGCCAGCCGCATATGCGGGGGAGAAGGCAGCTCAGATAGAGAAGGGAGTACCAAATAAAAGATGTTGGGAGGATCCTCCCAGGATGAGAGATGCATGCTGAAAGTAGACTATAGACCAAACACGATTGCCACTCAATGCCTCTTTTGCAAACCACAATACCCAAAAGGAGAGAGAGAACAAAAGGGAATGCTCTGCCACAGGGGTGGGGTGGTATGAGAGAGTGGGGGGGGGGTATGGTGGGAGGGATTCCGGGAGCATTGGAGGTGGAGAATGGGCACTGGTGGAGGGATGGGTACTCAATCATTGTATAACTGAAACCCAAGCACAAAAATCTGTAAGTCTACAACTGTACCTCATAGTGTTTCACTAATAAAAAAAATTTCAAAAGTTTTTTAAAAAAAAGAAACAGGAGTCTAGCAGCAGGAGCTTTCATTCAATGCTGGCAAAATATAAAACAGGACAAACACTTTGAAAGACAGGTTGGCAGTTATGTATAAAACTGAATTTACTCTCAGTGTACAATTCAACAGTTGGTCTTGGTGTCTCAACTCTTGATATTTCCAAGTCACTCGTTATTTACCCAGATGAGTACATCCAAACAGAAGCCTGCACATTAATTCATAATTGCCCAAACTTGGAAACTGCCAACATGTCCTTCAATGAATACATAGATAAACAGTGACCCATCCATTCAACAAAGTAATTTTTAGTGATAAAAAGAAAGTTTGAATCACAAAATGACATGGAAGAAACTTAAAAGAAAATATTTATGAAAAGAAATCAGTCAGGAAAGGCTATTAACTATGTAATTCCAATTACATGACATTTTGCAAGAGACAAAACTGATGTAGACAGGTAGATAGGAAAAGATTCCTGTGGCACTGGAAATCCTGGGAAGTAACCAAGGCTACAAATAGAGCCCACTTTGTAAGATTAGAAGCCTGAGAAAACTTCATCTGGTGCCAAAAGACCCAGAGAACGATGGAATCCCTTCCTACCCCCAATACCCCCAAAGAACCTCCAGGAGTAATAAAGGCCAGGAATGGAATTTCAAAGATGACCATCAACTACTCCCAACTCGACCCTCTTGGCAGCCACCCTAACAATGGACTCTTACCTAGCTAAAGGCCTTACATGGGAAAACTTGGGGAAAACTCTACAAAAGCCTCCTTGATTCTGGGGTACGGTGCCGCCAGTAGGTCAATCTGTACCTGTGAGGTGAGTGCATCAGCAGCCTGATGGTGCCTTCAGACTTCCAGATACCCCAAAATTGCTGCTGTGCCTTTGGCAAGACCCCAAAAACTTGGGGCAAAGTTTACCAAGAAAGTAAATGGCCAAAAGTTAGGTATGTGGGAAACACACCCACAAACCACCTGCGGCTCTGCTATATAATTGGAGGTATGGCCTCTCTGGTTCCTGATTGAACTGCTTAATGACCATGATCCCAGAAACAAATCTCGAAACCCAGCAGCTTTTGGCAGAAATGCATCCGGTCCCTGCAGTAGGTTACTGGTGCTGGGTCAACCCAGGTGGGAATAGGTTTTGTGCCTTGGCCTGTTCCCCCTGGCAGCCTGGTGGCCGCCATCCTCCAGAGGCCACTGGACAGTCAGGTTTGGGCCTGCAGTGACGAGACACCCAGGACCTCACAGGATGGGGGTGGAGCCAGTCCTGTCCTCCTTGTCCCAATGAGACCCCAAGTCATCGCTCACGAATGGCCTTTTTGGCTCCTGATCAAGCTGCTTAATGGCCATGATCCCAGAGACTCAGGAGGAAATCTCGGAACCCAGCAGGCTTTGGCAGAAATCCCTCCAGATTTAAGTGTTAAAATTTCAGAATTTCAAAATTGCACGGCCACTACTGCAGCCACACGACATCATATGTTATTCATAACCAGCAATAGAAAACAAATTGTCTACTGCTGCCTTTTTGGCAGATCTCAGTGTTGGGGTAAAATCTCAAATAATAATGGTGGGTCTGGTGTCAAAATATTGAATGTGATCAAAATTGAGAGAAAGTAATGTGGAAATCATCTGCCCCACAGGTAGGGGGAGGGTGTGGGATGGGGGGTATACTGGGGTTGTTAGGGGTGGAGAATGGGCACTGGTGAAGGGTGTTTCACTGTATGACCGAGACTTAGACCTGAAAGCTTTGTAACTGCTCTCACGGTGATTCAATAAATAATATTATAGGTAAAGGTAAAGGTAAAGGCCCTCCCGTTGATCGTCGATTTGCTCGAGCGGGCCCAGTAACGTCTCCATTGGAGACTTTGTTGTTACTGTGTCTGGCATATCGAATACTCTCGGTAGCTTGCCGGGCTCTCCGAGAGGGGCGGAGGAATCGAACTCGGGTCGGCCATGTTGGCCGCTTGTAAGGCGAACGCCCTACCCGCTGTGCTATCGCTCCAGGGTAGGGCGTTCGCCTTACAAGCGGCCAACATGGCCGACCCAAGTTCGATTCCTCCGCCCCTCTCGGAGAGCCCGGCAAGCTACCAAGAGTATTCGATATGCCAGACACAGTAACAACAAAGTCTCCAGTGGAGACGTTACTGGGCCCGCTCGAGCAAATAATATTATAAAAAATGAAAAAAAGTAAGGTGGAGTTCATGCACCATTCAATCAGCTAATCAGTGACTGAATAAATAGCAGTATTCCTACATAAAAAAAAATGCCACCTTGATCAAAGGAAGTACGTGGATATGTTGCTTGAGCCCATGTGCTGTTTGTGGACACGTGGCCGAGCACATGTGTCACCCACATCTCCCTTCTTGATATGTGCATTTTTCTGCTTTCATGTCTATTGTTGAGATGTGTGTAGGGGCTCTCTCTGTCTTTGGAAAAACCCGTGTTCTCACTCTTGAGCACATTACTTTCTCTCCCTTCCTCTGCCTCGTTCCTTTTCCTTATAAAAACACTCCAAATAAATGTTTTTACTTCACTGCCCATCCACTCTTGAAATTCTTTTTTGTGAGATAGAACAAAGACTTTGATGCCTTGGATAAGCTCTGGGACTGGGTTTCTTTTTCTGCAAAGAGCAATTCTTTGCTCCAGTGCCTGAGAATATGACTGCCTGAGACATCCTGTGATGGGAATTAACTCCCATTCCGAGAAGACCAAGTGTATGTTAGTTGTGGCTTGACGATCACGTAGTGGGGCTGGCAGGGCCCATGCTATACAGGGGCACATCCACAGACTTTATCAGTTCTAGCCTTCGCAAATGGTCTGGGGTGGCTGAGGTGGAGGGAAAAAGTGACAGTCTTTTTCCTCTCCACTTCACATAAGTCACCCGTGGGGGTCCACATACTTCAAAAACTATGGAAACATTAAGAAAATCAGAAATGGGGTTGGGAAGATAGTACAGCAGGAAGGGTATTTTTCTTGCATACTGCTGACCTGGGTTCGATCCTGGCACCCATTATGGTCCCCAGAACCCCACCAGAAGCAATTCCTGAGAGTAGAGCCAGAACTGATCTCTGAGCATCACCATGTGTGCTCCCACCAAAAAAAAAGAATGTCAGTAGTTACCAGGGATTAGGTAGATGATTAGATAAACAGGAAAAGCACACAAAAAGTTTTAGACAGTAAAGTTATTCTATATGATACTTTAATGATGGATATTTGGCAAAACACATTTGTCAAAATACATAAGACAAAATGCATACGTAAGACAAGAAGAAAATCCTTATACAAACGTGGAAACTATGGATCTTCATAATGTACCAATATCAGCTCATAAAAACAGTAAAACATTAGACACGTGATTATGTTTAATACATTCAATATATGATATGGATAGGCTTGGGGCTTTCTGTGCTTTGTGGTGGGTCATGAATACAAAAGTTCTGGACTGAGGTGGCAAACAGTTTCCATTATTGGGTTGTAGGCACACTGGGTTTAATGCCAAGACCGCTCCCCTATATTATTCAGACTCGTTATTTTTAATGTAGCTTAAAGATCAGCAGAACCAGTGACCAATGTCTCCTGGGGACTTGTTGAACTTCTGGGTTTCCCTCTAACCCTAAGAATTGAACTGAACCAAGGTCTCAGCCAATTCTTTTGCATTCCAGAGCTCCTGCCAGACCCAGACTCACCCCATGTGTCCCCAACTGTCTGTTGATGTGGAAAACAAAAAGAAAAAATGTGAGTCTATTGAACTCATATCTGGAGGAAATGGTTGGCTCTTTGGTGTTCAATGCAGCTGCAAGCATTTCTGACATCTGATCTTTGGCAGAGGCGCTAGGGACCAAATCCTATCGAAGCCAGCTCTCCAGTACGAGGAATTTTGCTCCATGGCTTGGAGGCCAGCCACACATGCTAGGGGAAAAGGGAGCTCAGATGGAGAAGGGAGCACCAAATAAAGGGTGTTGGGAGGATCCTCCCAGGATGGGAGAAGCATGCTGAAAGTAGACTATAGACCAAACATGATTGCCACTCAATGCCTCTTTTGCAAACCACAATACCCAAAAGGAGAGAGAGAACAAAAGGGAATGCCCTGCCACAGAGGCAGGTAGAATGGAGGGGATGGGGGATGGGAGGGATACTGGGACCCATGGTGGTGGAAAATGGGCACTGGTGGAGGGATGGGTACTTGATCCTGAAACCCAAGCACAAAAATCTATAAGTCTACAACTGTACCGCATGGTGTTTCACTAATAAAAATTTTTTTAAAAAAAGGAGAAGCAGTTCCATCCTCCAGATAGTGACAGTCCCTTCTCCCCACAAAGCCTTCACCCCAATTGGTGGGAAGATAACCAACAGACTGAAAACTTGGGAGAGAAGAAATATCAGATCTGGACACTATTGTTAGATACACGGGATCCCTGTCTCAAAAGTGAGGTTCTTTCCAATAATCAAAGGCTTCTATGTGCAAGTACAAATATGAGTGTAAATGAAAGATTTAAAAGGTGGTTTAGCCTCATGGGAAGGGGGGCGTTTCGGTCCGCCCTTCATGCCCTGCCGAGGCCACCAGTTGCCCCCCATTAGCGGCTCTCCAGCACGGCCACGACTCCAGAGCACAGAAACCAATTTCTTAACTATCTGACTTTCAGTAGAAATACTTCCAGGGTCAATAAGTAAAATAGCAGAAATTCAAAACCAACATATAATTCTTGAACCCAGCTGTAGAAAGCAAATCACTTCACAATGCTTTGTCAGCATGTCTGATTCGGGGGGGGGGGGCGGTAAACTCTAAATAATAGTGGTGAATCTTTTATTGAAACAATGAATCTAATCAAAGCAGATAGAATGTTAACTAGAATTCATCTGCCCCACAGGGACTGGGAGGGGTGGGGGGTGGGGTTTTATTGGGGTTCTTCATGGTAAAAAATAAGTTTCGGTAAAGGGAAATGTGCTTGATATTTGCATGACTGAGACCTAAACCTGAAAGCTTTGTAAACTTTCCCATGGTGATTCAATAAATAAATAAAAAAAATAAATAAAAGGTGGTTTAGGTTTGAAGGTTCAAAGCACAGGGGCAATATAAACATACCTTAAAAACTTCTCTTTCATGGGGCAGAGCTATTGTACAGCAGGTAAGGTGTTTGTCTTGCACAAGACTGACCCAGAAGCGATATATGGAATCCTATAGGGTCCCCCAAGCATTGTGAGGAGTAATCCCTGAGTGCAAAGCCTAGATTAATCTCTGAACATTGCTGGGTGTGGCCCCAGGGCAGCAACAAAAAAAACATCTTCTCATTCACACTGACATCACAGTCTAACTTTATTGTCAGAAGTATAGGGGGGAGATTTTTGGCCTCAGAAATTAACCCTCACCCCCTATAAATAAGCCTAACTTGTGCAGATTAAATTTTTTTTCTGGATCCCAGATCCGGGCATGTCCTTCAAGTCTTCTTCTGGCACGTTTCTTGTGACCATTGAATTCCTATGTCCTATCTAAGGGTTCAGTCTCCCTATTCATGACCACATGACTTCCTTCATCCAGGGGCTAAATCCTATTCATTCTTCAAAGCAGTCATTCTCAAAATGGGCAATCCAGCCCCCCTTGCAGACACTGGAATGATCCATGGAGGTGGCAACAGATATTGGGGGTCAATTTTCCTTTTATTCACTTAATGGAGGGGCACTGACTGATCATTTTCTGAGAAGGAGATATGAAAGTTTGAGAATTTCTGCTTCAAAGTTCATTTCATTTGCTGCATCCAAGAGGAACTCTGTGACTGCTCAACCAATAATCTGTTTTTCTGCTCAACTTCCTCAGATCCCCTTGGTTCCTTTTCTAATACAGAACATGTTGCAGGGTCTGTCGTTTACTTCAAATTCTGTTAGCAGCAACAAAATGAAATTATCTGTGCAGGTTTGTTCAAATATCCCTATCTAACAAGTACCATCACCTAAGAGATTAGGCATTGACAATGGCAATTTAACAACAAGCAAACAAGCTCTTTCAAAGAAGATATCCAAATGGCCAACAGACACATGAAAAGGTACTCAGTGTCACAAATTAACAGGGATCTGAAAACAACACCTTAATGACATACTATCTCTTACCTTTTAGGAGGGTACTGGCATGAAGAATAGAGATGACACATGCTGGTGAGGATGTGAAGAAGAGGAAAGCTGTGGGTGCTGTTAGTGGAAATGTAAGTAGGTCCTATGGAAAACAGCATGGAAATCCTGTAATGTGAGTCCTCAGTGTAAGTTGGTAAGTACTGAATGTAAGTTTGTGCTACAGAAAACAGTGTGAAAGTCCCCCACCAAATTAGAAATTGAATGTCTCAGCAATGTCTTTGCTGGATATATTCTCAAAAGAAGAAATTCAACTTCTCAAATTGTTATCTGGATCCCTATGTTCATTACGGAAAAATTCACAACAGAGAAGACATGAAAACTCGTGTCCATCTCCAGATAAATGGATTAAAAATATATGATGTATATGCATACACACATACACGCACACACACATACACAAACGCACACACAATTGAATAGCATTCATCCATAAAAGGAAATTCTACTCTTTGTTACCACAAGACAAAAAGTGGAGGTCATAAGTAAAATAAAAAAGACAAGTACCAAATGACCTCACTCACATGTGGAAACTAGAAAAGGTTAGACTTAGAGAAAATAGACTAGATTGATGGTTCCCGGTTTCTGGGATGGGAGGGGGACCAGGTGATTCTAGCCAAGGGTATAAACTTTCCCTTATCGCTTGAGCACGTGTAGGCACTCTGCAATATACAACAGTCACTCCAGTTTATAATACTGTATTAGTAAGTAAGTAAGTAAAGGCCCTCCCGTTGATCGTCGATTTGCTCGAGCGGGCCCAGTAACGTCTCCATTGGAGACTTTGTTGTTACTGTGTCTGGCATATGGAATACTCTCGGTAGCTTGCTGGGCTCTCCGAGAGGGGCGGAGGAATCGAACTCGGGTCGGCCATGTTGGCCGCTTGTAAGGCGAACGCCCTACCCGCTGTGCTATCGCATAGCACAGTGGGTAGAGCATTTGCCTTCCATGCGGCTGACCTGGGTTCAATTCCTCCATAATACTGTATTAGATATTTATAATCTGCTAAGAAAGTAGAACTTACTGTGTTTACCACCACAACAAAAATAGACATTAGAAGAGGTGATAAGTGTATTAATAAACTGGGTGCACTATATATCTTATATATCTGTATCTAAAGATGGGTACCACACGTGCTTGTTATTTACTCTTGATCAACTCTCTGCTAGCCCCCATCTTACTAGCAATCTATCAGTAGCAACATTGAAAGAGTTTATGGCTTGTGAATAGGAGAAACAGTTTCAGAAACACTCCTTACCCCAGAACAAGAATTTTGACTCCAAAGCTCTTATTTCTGGTGCTTAGTGCTCAGTGACATTTTTGTTGGCCAATGTCCAGAGACTCCTAACTATTAAATGTGTTCTTCTTTAGAGAAAACTTTTCATGCCAACGGGTTCTTAGACCCCCAAACAGACAGAAAACACGGGCTTTCACCAAGCTTTCCATTTCAAATTTTGGATTTTCAGGCTAATAAGTGTCACTCTGTGCGATCAATTTGGCCTAAAGTTTGCTTTTATTATAACTTGGTGGAAGGAAGTGAGGGGTGGAGTGGGGGAATGATCAGGGGAGTGTGAAATAACCCACTTGCCACTTTGATTTCTTTAAGACTCCTGAGGCTTGGAGAAAATGCCCCAAGGATTGTGTCAGACCTGGTAAGTTGGGCAGCTTCTGGTCAGTTTTTGGCCCTACAGACCAGCAACCAATGAGTAAACAAATCACCAGAACAAAGTATATCCTGAATAGATGGCTAAAATGTTGGACTCGACAGAATTGCTCTATAAAGCTAATATGTGGGAAAATATGAACAGACATAAGAAGAATAAGTATATAAGTGAGCAAATATTGGCCAAGAAAATATTGAGTTTCATGTAATTTCACTGGAAAAGGAGGTTGGCAAGGAGCAGAACAGTAAGGATTGTCATAAGCTGACATATTTTTTTTACTGAAATCATTTTTCTTTTGTCTTTACTTACTGGAATGTAGATGCCTTCTTCCATAATAATTGGAAATTATATATACACATGGGGAGGGAAACATTTTTTAAAAAAATATTTAAAAATTATTGAACTCATTATAAAGTTATCCCACACCTTGGCTTCTGTCATTTTCTTATGCTTCTATAACAGCAGGCTACAAAATACAGCCGTGTATGGAATGAAGAAATGAAAAAAATGTCTCCAGATACAGATGTGGAATAATATGTTATGAACTTTGAGAAGCCCAGAATTCCTTCCTCTGGTGCATATTGACTTCATCAGTCATTGGGAAAGAACTTGAACTTCTTGTAAGAGTCCAAAGCATCGAAGACTGGCTGTGATTTAGTCCAGAATGGTGACCTTTTCCATCCTGTGACTTACTTTCCTTTGACCAACAGAACTGAGGTTGGTCACTATTGCTATCAATTCTGTTCAGAAATGACTTTTCCTGATTTGGGAGCCTTATGTGTCTGCAGTCCACTTGAATTCTACCCATTCCAAATTGAGACATTCTAATCACACATATCCACTGCTGTCGAGGACTACTTAGAATGAAAAACAAGAGAAGAGAATAACTCACTTATGATATTTATATGCGTCACACATTCAGGTAACATTTCTGAAATACTGTATCAAATAAACATATTTAAAATTAAGTTCAGGGGAACCAGAGAGATAGTATAGCAGGTAAGTCACTTGCCGTACATGCAACTGACCCGGGTTTAGTCTCTGTCACTTCATATTGTCTTCCAAGTCCCATGAGATGTGATCTATACACACTGAACTAGGAGCAATCCCTAGGCACAGCTGGTGTAACCCCCTATCCCCAAACAAATAAGAAAATAAAAGTACACTTAGAAATTGGGGAGATAGTTCAAAGAAATTGAGGGTATGCCTTGCCCTCAGTTTGAGCCCTGGTCCCATGAGGTACCTCCCCTAGCTCTGTTGAGTGTGGCTGTGGTGGCCCCAAGCTCTGCACCATTTGGTCTCTCTATTGAACATCTGTCCTGCAAAACCAGGCTGATTATGGCTGGGAATGGCTCTGGGCCCCCTGACTACTGTTGGGGAGAACCCCCAAACAAAATAGAATTAAGTTTACTCATTCCTTTTTATTTTTTTATCTTTTGCTTTTTTCAGACTTTATATTATCACTCTGATTTATAGTGCTGTCAACAATAAGATTCCATTTATACAACACTCCAACCCCATGCCTTCCTCCAGAGAGTGATCTTCCTTCCACCACTCCCTCAGCTCCCACCCCAAATCTCACTGCCAGGGTAAGCCAGTTCTGAAGACCAGTTTTGCATACCAGACTATTGTCTTTAACCATTTGTTGTTTCTTTCCTATGTCACTTTATATCCTGGGTATGAAAGAGATCATTGTCTAGTTTGTCCATCTCCTTCTGAATGATTTTACCTACCAGTTTCGCTGTACTTGTTTAATATAGATAGTAGGAAAAATTTTAATAGCTTTTAACGTTTGCATTTGTGTCTTGCAACCATATTTTATTGGACAGCCTTCTCCACTGGAATATTTTACTGGAAAAGTGTTTGATAAGATGAAATTGTGAAATTATCTGGGTGCTCCCACTTGGCCCTGGTTATCTGCAGTTCCTGCTCAGACCCTCTGGACCTGTCTAACTCAGGCCAGGTCAACAGTCCCTCCCTTTTTCTTAAGTCCATTTTTCATGGCTCTGATCTGTTCCAAGTGTCAGCCAGAAAACCAGATCATTTAATTCTTAGAGTGAGTTGTAGATGCTGGTAGAATTAAGAATAATCTTTTTCTGTGTCCCAGTTCTGCAATTCGAGGTGATTTTCTGGTGATTTAGCATGCTTTCATTCATTTCTTCAACAAATACTAATATTAGCCAAACGTAATTAGACTGTTAGACTCTTGACCACAGTTACTCTCTGCACTGAGTGGGGAAGTGGTGGAAGATGAATACAGATAGAAAGAGGAAGGCAAAATGGAAAAAGAGAGTGATAGAGAGAGAGAGAAAGAGAGCAAGAGTATCAATGCAGTAAGACTACAGAACCTTACAGTAGAGGTAAAGTAGATGCACAAATAAATGAATTTGAAATCTAACAACCTTCACAGAAAAGCTATAATTTTAGAAATATGTTGAACAGTGGGCTGGAGCAATAGCACAGTGGGTAGGGCATTTGTCTTGCATGCAGCCGACACAGTTTCGATTCCTCAGTCCCTCTCAGAGAGCCCGACAAGCCACCAAGAGTAGTCTGACCACACGGCAGAGCTTGGCAAGCTCCCCATGGCGTATTCAATATGCCCAAAACAGAAACAAGTCTCATAATGGAGACATTACTGGTTCCCAGTCGAGCAAATCCATGAACAATGGGACCAGTGCTACTGTGCTACAGTTGAACAGTGAGACAGAGAGTAAATGAGAGAGGGAGAAAAGTGAGGGAAGAAGCTGGCACACCAGGGAAGAAAATGCACAAAAGCACAGAGCTTGGGGCATCTTCAATCTTTGCTGGGAATTTCAAATCCCCCAAGGATATAAGACCTTTGATATTCCTCAACAATGGACCTAGCGAAAGGAATTCTAAAGCTTGCTGATTAAAGAGAAAGAGGTCACCTCTTTGACCAGTGGTGAAAAGGTTCTTTCAGTCCCAGCTAGGCTTGGATGTGAATCATGGTTGAGTAACAGCTTTAGGTCAGTGTCCACACCTCTCATTAAATCAGAAAGTCCAGGAGAGTGTAGTAGCTAATTTCCTAGGAAGGCTTTAGAGCACCTACATTTGAATAGTTCTTCATTTCTGGTTAACAGGTAATTAAAAAATAAGGGAGGTGTGCTGGAGGGAGAGACCTCTGTCCTCATTAATAAACCCTGGTTGTCTTTAGGAGAGGGAAGCATGAACTTTGGACCTCACGTCTGGAATTGGCAGGGCAGTGAGTGGCTGGCAGTGAGCATTCCCGCTTAGAGCTATGAATTGGGCATGGTGCTCTCAGAGGCTGGGCACAAATCCACCTCCAGCTGACTGTCTCTTTGTGGGCTAGATTGGTATTCCTTGGGCCTGAGCTGTTCTCAACATTCTTCGACATAAAACATTTCTTCATGTGTATAATATATCCCCTGCGGCTTTTCATTTGGAAAAATTTCAACCTAGCACACCAAGTCCAACGACGTACAGATCAAGTACCAGCTGCTGACATGGTTACAATGGGTGGTGCCTGTACTCTCTCCTGCTCCCTCTCCTGATTTTGAGTGAAGAATTCAATGTGACTATTTTGCAGTCATATTCTTCCTTACTGGAAGAAGGGTTAGAATGATAGCACAGCGGGTAGGGCATTTGCCTTGCACTCAGCTGACCCGGGTTCGATTTCTCCGCCCCTCTCAGAGAGCCTGGCAAGCTACCAAGAGTATCCCGCCTATACAGCAGAGCCTGGCAAGATCCCTGTGGTATATTCGATATGCCAAAAACAGTAACAATAAGTCTCACAATGGAGATGTTACTGGTGCCCGTTCAAGCAAATTGATGAAAAATGGGAGGACAGTACTACAGTGCTATTCTTCCTTGCACATACCTTCAACCCCACTCGCTGCTGGCCATGGCTGCTCCTCTCCCCTCGGAGTCATTTGCTCCCCTTGCACATGTGAAGTTGAACTTTTCCTTTTCCCTTTATTCTGCTGAGTCAGCAGAGCCTGACATGCGGACACCTGCATCCTATTCACTCTGCAAGCCAAGCCAGAGGGGAAAGAGGCCAGGCTAGAGGGTGGTTGGGCGCAGTGCAAGATACCAAGATTTCTCTATTCCTGGCCCGTCAGGCTAACTGGCAGGGTTCCTAGAACCCAGTGTGGCAGTTCTGTTGATAAAGATACTTATTCTTGAGGGATTGACATTGACATCACAGCTCGAGCCCATGGATAGATGGTTAGTCCACTGGTAGACCACGCTGCCCTGCCACTTCCCTTAGAGGGGAACAAAATTCAGCTTTGATTAGTGTCCTAACTAACTCTAAACAAAGGGACAAGTAAAAACATATCACCTCCCACCCAGATTTAGCATTTTGAACATCCCAAACATAAAGACACACTAACTTTCTGGGGGCTGGAGTTTGTCCAGCTATTAGGGTGCATGACTAGCATGCACCCCACCCTGGTTTGATCCTGGCACCATATGGTTCCCGGAGCATTGCTGGGTGCAGCCCTGGAGGTCCCCAGAACTATCTGCCTGGCCCAGATGCCACCACACTGCAAGGCCAGAGCATCGCTGAGTCCTTGGGCCTTTTCACTTTACCACTGGCCTGACTTATTCAGGATCACGAGAAGGACCCCAGGTCTCCTGACCACTGTTAGGAAGCCCTGTTCCCCCCAAAAAGAGACAGTTACTTAAAAAAAAACACTGATTGGAGAACAGAATAATCATCACTGACACACACTTCCTTGTTGTCATTATGAGAGCACACAGTGTAGACAAGGTATCTTGTGTCAGATCCATCTATACGAGGGCCTCCTTTTTTCTGGCATTTCAAAACCTGGCCAAGGTTCTTTTCATAAGTGCTGAGGCTCAGAGTCACATTGTCCAGGTCATACTTGTTTTTCTAGATAGAAACATTCCGGTCAAACTTCCCAGCCCTTCCACAGGCTGGGCATGAACACTGACATCTGCTCAGCCTTGGGTAGTGATACCCCTTCTCGTGGCTGAGGCTCAGTTCATCCATGTGCGTGAAGATAAATTCCTCACTTAAGAAATTCTAAACACAGCCGGTGTTTATTTATGGAGCACATATTGGGTTCTGGGCACTGTGTTGAGTGATTGGTGAATGGCCTCGCTTATAGTCGGCCTTTGGAGGTGTAAACAGGAGACGAAAGAAAAAGAACTTTCATCACTAGATGTGAGGATAGATAAAACGTGGACCATCTATACAAGGGCACGTTTTTCTACCTTCAAAAGGAAGGAAAGGGCTGCAAATATGGTATAAGTGGTAGAGCATGTGGCTTATTCATCCCCAAGCACTGCATTGCCATATGTGGCCCTAACAATTCCCTCAAAACAAGCAAACAAACAGATACACAGCAATAACAGCAAAGGAAAGGACTCCTGACACACGATGCAACATAGCAGAACCCTGAAACCATTAGGTGGGGAGACAGCAGCCAGTCACAATGTTGGATTGTTCCTCTTCTAGTCAGCTAGAGAGGCTAAATCCATAGACAGAACAGAGAAGGGTGTGAGCGGGTGGGGGAGGGGGCTTTGGACTTCACTGTTTGTGGGTTTGGATAGTTGTTGAGGATGACAGTAACTTGGGACAGCAGTGTGTGTCCCATGTGCTTCAGCAGTACCCTTGAAAGTGGTTCTAATAGTACATTGGAGCATGAAACACATTTTACCACATAAAAAGAATCTGTTAAAGCACTGTCATGTGAGAAATCCATTTTTGTGTGTGTGTAAATAAATTTTACAAGATATTCTGATTTGATCTGCGGAAATTTCTAATTTCCTAAAATGTCCTTTTTGGGTACTCTACTTAGATTTAATGGGTTTTTCTTTTAATAGTAAAAAGATAGTTTTCTGTGTGATATCAACATAATCCTTTCCCCCAAATGTCTAGACAAAGAAAATTTCCCTCTTCTTTTTGCTCTTGTCCACTTAACTTTTTCTGGGAAGCAATAGCTCCCAGTTTCCCCCAGCTGGCCCGAAGGCCTCTCTCTTGGGCTGACTGCCTCTCCCTTCTGAGGAATTCTGTAGTGGAGGGTTGAGCTGGCAGCCCACAGTCTCCTGGCATGTCGCCCACTCCTGCTGGGCCTTCGTGTCCACAGCTCCTTTCCCCCCTGAGAGGCGGCCGAGGCTGCAGGCCGAGTTCTCCCCGCTGAGGCAGCGTGAAAGGCTCCATCGTAATGTGGGGATTTCAAACAGGACATGCTCGTGTGTGGAAAGCCCTCCTTGGACATTTTCCAAGCTGAAGTGCAGTTTGGAAAGAACTTCCCTAACAGTTGCCCAGATTACTGACTCCCCGACCAGGGGACGTGCTCAGTGGTAGAGAGCCTCGCTTGCCTATGTGGAACTTTGAGTGCAATCCCTGGCACTGTCCTGTGACCTCCGGGTGCCACAACAAGTGTCTGACACCCTCCCCCAACCCCTGACACTGCACAATGGACATAACAAAAAGGGAAAGGAGGAAAAATGGATGAAATAAAAGAATTTTTTAAAATCACTGATTCCTTCAAAGATGCATTACATTTTAATTGATGCTAATGAATCATAATTCATAATTTGTCCATGTATTTTCCTATCAAGCACTTTGGTTAGTTTACCTGATCTCCATCACTTAATGGTTTGGCCTATGGCATATAGTATTTTTCAGGAGGGTTGTTGCTTCTGATACCTGGAATACCATGTTGTGCCAAGATTAAGGTAGGGTTAGCTGAATGCAAGGCCTTGCCCTTGTACTAGTTCTCTGTTTCACTGTACATTTTTAGCAGGACAAGGAGTGTAAAACCAAAGGGACTTGCCTAAGATCATGGCACTTAAGTTTGTTTGTTTGATTTTTGTTTGTTTGGGGGCCATATCTACTGGTACTCGGGTCTTAGTCTTGGTTCTTGCTCTGGGATCACTCCTGGCAGGGCCAAAGGGACCATCTGCACTTCCAGGGAATAAAGCAATTTACTACCATTGCTATCTCTTTAGCCCAGTGGTTCTTAATTTTAAATCACCTGGAAAGTTTGTTAAACTCAGTTAGCTGGACTTCAATCGAATCCTGTTGAATCCATGATTCAACTGATTCCTGGTGGGGCTGAACAATTGAGTTTCTCATAAACTCCCAGGAGATATGGGTGCTCTTGCTCCCACCCAGGTCTGGGTCATGTTTGAAGAAGTTCTGATCTAAGGTCATAGAGTATGAGGTGGCAGAACCCAATTTTCCTTCTGTTCCATATCCTGCCTACCAATTAATGCTGGAATAGTTGCACCAATTGCCAAATAATGACACTGTCTTAGGAGAGTGGTTTGTGGAATCAGTTGTATAAATCAGCACAAAACGCTGCATAGAATCACAAACAGAGTTACTGTATGAGCTCCTCAGAGGTAGGAAACATGCTGTTCATCCCTTTCTCTCAAAACTTCCATCAGAATAAGCTGCAAGTGGCTGTTGGTTAATAATGAGCATATTATTTTCCATGATAAATTATTCACCAGTCTGTCTATTGATTTCTGATGTCTACTTTTCAATTTCAGAGAAAACTGATGAGCCAAACACTTCTCCCATTTCACCCTAAAACCTGCTGGAATGTTCTTGTTTATCCTGTAGTTCAACTTGAACTTGATGAATTGAATACGTCCCTTTCTCCTGCTTGCAACACAGAAGGGGCTCCTCCTGGAGACAGATTCTATAGCAAAACACCATAACACCCATAAATCTCCTCTTAATGAATCGGGCCTGCAGACTGAGTTGAATATGAAACCGAGCAGCGTCCGCTGTTGTTAGCGATGCCAACAACAATATGGAGGCCGCTCACTGTCATCAAGGCATCAGGGAGCAGCCAGGCTCTGTACAGCCACATCTGCGGTGCATTAGCATCCACTCAATGACTTCACCAGGATCTGCAGTTTTCCTAGGAGGGATTTTGTTATCTCTCTCTCTCTCTCTCTCTCTCTCTCTCTCTCTCTCTCTCTCTCTCTCGGCTCAGCAGTTAAATACACAGAGACACACACACGTGCATGCATGCATGCACACACACACACACACACACACACACACACACACAAGCATGTATGTGTTAGAGGTGAAGCATAAATCTGTTTAATTCCGAGGGATCCAATGGGGGAGGGTCTGTTTCTAGATCTGAATTCTGGGTTTATTGTGGCCTGCCCTGTGAACTCTCTCCAAGGCATCCTGCTTGGGTTTATAGCCTCTAAGGTATGGGTGCTTTTTAAATCTATCTGATTTTACTTTCCTGAGCCCTGTCAGCAAAAATCAGAAAACTTCTGGTCTATGTTCTGGAAAATTAAAAAAAATAAAACCCAAACCAAAATAAAGCAAAATGTCCTTTTTTTTTGTGGCATCTGTAAAGGCAAGAGGAAATGGGAATTTCTGGACATACGCTTAGCTGTTGGAATTTTCTGTAAGAGTCATGCATCAGAAGAGAAGGGAAAAATGTGATGGTGCCCTGGGACAGTTACATGTGCCCAGGAACAGCATTCGTGAACTTGGAGAGATGTTTATGTAGCCCTATGCCAAGCCACCTTGGACCATGAGGCAAATGGAAAATTCAGTCATGGTGATTCGATCCTCCTTTAAAATTTTTGATACTTTATTCATCATGGTGTGTTTTGCATTAGGTTTTGTTTTCATAATGTTGCATGAACATATCATTTACCTGTTTGCCCTGATAAGATTTTGAGTTTGTCGGGATCCCTGAAATTTTGTATCTGAGATAAATGCCTCTACTGACTTCTCGAGCCTGGCTTTGAGTTGGGGAACAATTCTCAGATGGCCATAGGACTGAAATCTTGGGGCTCAAAAGACAGTCTATCCTTAGTAGTTTCCAGAGTGGGTGATATCACAAGCTGTGGGTGGGGGGCAGGTCTGATGAGGGGGACAGGAGCAGGCCTAGTACAGTTGGAGAGTGACTTCTGCTTGCTGACTTGCTTAAAGAAGGTAGATTTCTATGGGGCCACTGAGTGATTTTGTTTTGTTTGGTTTTGCTTTGATATTTGTTTTGGGGCCACACCCAGTGGTGCTTGAGGCTTACTTCTGGCTCTGTGCTCAGGGGTAACTCCTGATGCTGCTTAAGGGACCTTATGAGGTTTCACAGATTGAACCCTGGTTGGACTGGTCGCATAGGCAAGGCAAATGCTCTACCTGCTACTCTAGCTCTGGTCCCTTTTATTTTTCTGAAAAGGAAAGTTAGGTTAAATAAGCCTGGGAGCCTCTGCCGAGGGAATGATTTGGTGAGATAGGTAAGCTATTTTTGATGGAGTGTTTGACTACTGGCTTACTTTGAGAGGTGCTCCACATCTTCCAGGCACTTTTCATGCCTTCTTTCAGTCTGAAAGTGCCATGAAAGCAGACCCTCTCCAATTTACTATAATGTATCCTCCAAACAATGACAGTTCCTTGTATTTAGGAGATGTCTGCTAAAAGCTTATTGGAACCACCCTATAAGGTGAATACTTGTATCATTCCCATCTTACAAACAAGGAAACTAAGGTTTGGGGGAGTTATTTGAGAAGGGCACAAATACAGGTAGCTGATGTGTGACAAAGCCACACGGGGTGGTTGCAGTCCAGCACTCCCCACCGTGATCTCTGTCTTCTGCAATTTCACAACTGACTACTGAATCCACTTCCTTTTCCCAGGACCCAAAAGTGTTGCCTTTTGGTGAACCAAATACCTGTTTGGATGCATTTGCATTTTATGTTCTTGATAAACCTTGTGGGAGTAGAGAGTAGCTGCCAAGTCTAACATCTCCTCCTTGAGAAATGTTTTCAAGCTTGAGCTGATCAGCTGTCTGTTGAAAGGAGCAAAGAGGGTGAGACACCTAACAACCACAGCTGTGCTTCTGGGTCTCACCTGTCAGACTACAGGAGCTTCTGGGAGGAGCTGTAGGACCGTCCCTTCTATTTCAGACGTTGGGGGAGGGAAATCCAATATAAGTAGTTTAAGGGTATATGCCCAGAATATTAACATGAAATAAAACACTAGTGTCAGAGATTATCATGCTTTATTTTGTTGCTTTCTAAGCGGGGTGGGCATTTGCCTTGCATGCAGTCGGCCAGGGTTGGATCCCCAGCATCCCGTATGATCCCCTAAACACCTCCAGGAGTAATTCCTGAATACAGAGCCATGAGTAACCCCTGAGCATTGCTGGGTGTGATCCAAAAAGAAAAAAAAAAGAGACGGTCCCACAGCTTGCACCATCAGGTCCTTGATGGATGCATCCGATGCCAGCATATGTTCATTGAAAGTACAGACAGTCATTTTTGTCTTTTTTTGTCTTGTATTAAGTGCTTTATGATGTGTCATGCGGTCCGAAAAGCATCCTGGAGCATGTCGGTGGCCGGGTAGTGGAGGTAGTGGAGGTAATAGAGGTCTGCCGAGCTGCTGGGAGCAGGCAGAGGATCTCTGTTCCTGGGTCCGTTGAGCCTGAAATCCAAGGTCACAGAGTTCTGCTTCCCTCGCTCTGTGGGGCTTCACTTGTGCGTGAGTCTAGGCCTGAGTATCCGGAAAGCGTCCTGGAGTGTATCGGTGGCCAGGTAGTGGAGATTTGGAAATAAACAGATAAATGAGCAAGATATTACTGAATACAGAAATATATCTGCATAGGGTTGGCAAATCAAAGCTTTATCTTATTACTCAAACCTGATCCACCAGTATTTTTCTAAATAAAGTTTTATTGGAACACAGTCATGCCCACTTGCTTTTATATTGCCAACGTCTGCTTTTACCCAGTGGATAGAGTAACTGTAATGCAAATCACAGCAGCCCGGCAGACCTCCATTACCTCCACTACCTTCAGTACCCGGCCGCCGACCCGCTCTAGGACACTGTCCGGACCGCGCAGCACATCATAAAACACTTAAAACAAGATTACCGCACCATATTTGATTGCATTGAAATATGGTTTGAACCATGGGAACACCTGCAAGGATAATTAGAGTCCGCCCTAAAAGCCTCTATCCCTCTAGGAGAGCCTGGCAAGCTATCGAGAGTGTTCCACAAGTGAATGCGAGGTTTCGTCTCAATGGAAAACCAGCAGGACTGTACTACTGTACAAGAAGGGAGATATCCACAACATTGGCAACTACTGCCTGATCTGCCTGTTGTCTGACATCTACAAGCTGTTCACTCAAGTCATCCTGAATAGGATTGGCAGAACACTAGATGAAGGACAACCATGCGAGCAAGCCAGGTTCTGCAAAGGATTCAGCACTATCGACCATATCCACATGATAACCAAGCTCATTGAGGTTTCTCGGGAGTTCAAGATGCCTCTCTGTCTAACATTCATTGATTTAAAGAAGGCCTTTGATTCTGTTGAGACGGAAGTGGTCATTGAGGCCCTAGCCAAACAGGGCATTCAATATCAATACATCCATGAGCTATGTTGTGGATTCACTACCAGGATCTCACCATTCTACAGGGAGGTGATCATTGACATCAAGAGAGGGGTTTGGCAGGGTGATACCATTTCACCAAAACTCTTCAGTGCCACCCTCGAGAACATCATGCAACAACTGGAATGGGAAGGAATGGAAATGAAGATAGACAGTTAGCAACTACACCACCTCTGCTTCACTGATGACATTGTTCTTATAACACCAAACATCAGCCAAGTGGCACAAATGCTGGCCGACTTCGACTGTGAGTGTGGAAAGATCGAACTACAGCTGAATCTCACAAAGACAATGTTTATGAGAAACTTTCTCCTTCCTGACATTCCATTCACTCACAATGGGACGAACATCTCCAAATGCAAGTTATGTGTACCTAGGTCAAGAAGTCAACATGACAAATGACCTGCCACCTGAGTTGCGCAGGAGGAGGAGAGCGGCTTGGAATGCCTTCAAGAAGGTCAAAGAAGTAGCTAAGAGGACAAAGAACCTCTGGCTCTGGACATGTCTCTTCAATTCCACTGTTCTTCCTGCATTAACATATGCCTCAGAGTCCTGGGCCCTACGAAAACAGGATGAGAACGCTATTCAGGTCTCCCAAAGAGGATTTGAAAGAGCTATGCTTGGAGTATCATGCTTCACTCAAATGAGAGAAAGAATCTGGAGGTTTCGACCTCCATTGATGGTCAAGAATCAGGGACGCTGTTTTGTTTGCCAAGGCATAGAAAATCAGATGGGCTGGACACGTAATGAGATTTTGGAGATGATCGCTGGACTAGAGCAATTACCGACTGGATTCCACGGGACATCAAAAGATCGCGTGGCTGCCCACCTATCAGATGGTCAGACTTCTTTGTCAAGACCTTGAATGATCGGTTTGAGGCTTTTCGTGTTCCTAGAACGAGCAGATGCCATTGGGCTACATTAGCACGCGACAGGGATGAATGGAGATGTGACTGGCACCTGCTCTAGCAAATCGATGTGTAACAGGATGTCAAGTGATCAAGTGATTTCCAAATCTCATCACAGATTGATAATAGCAGTGATGATGGTTAGCATTTTATAGAACACCTACTGAACAAGCAGATAGGCAGACTCTTGATCCTGTAGAAGGTAATCTTTCCAATCTCCTTCATTTCCTCCGTACTCCTAATAATCCAGACTTCTAATAATCCAGATTTATCCTCACTCACCTGGATTATTACTACTGAATCCTCACTGGTTACTCCCTCCTCCACCTCTGCCTTTTCCAATTGATTTTTCTCCCAAAGTCAAAGTAATCATTAGAAACCAGACTGAAGAGATAGTATGAGGGAGGACATTTTCCTTGCATGCTGTCTACCCATCTTTGATCCTTTACATTGCATGTACTCATCTTAAAACCACTACTAGTGATCCCTGAGCACAGAGTCAGAAGTAAGCTCTGAACATAGCTGGGTGTGGACCTCAAATTTAAAAAAATGTAAATCAGTGCCATCAATAGTGCCATCCTTCTATATTGGCTGACTTTGCTCTGCTGTTAGGATTAAAAGCCAAATTTGTGCTCTGATCCAGAACACTGGCCAGTCTGGCTTTCACCCTCTCTCTTGGCCTTCTACCCAACTTCTAGCCACTCTGAACTTTCCAACAGTCTGCTGCCTCATGGTCTCCTTGCCATGTCTGGCCATCCCCTGGCTAGTTCCCTTTTCAGGAATTCCTCCCATTCTCAGTTTTTACCCCAAGTCAGTGCTTTCCAACCACAGGCCCATGGACCAGTACCAGTCCACTGTAAAATGGTTGAAAGCTACCAGACTAGCTAATTCCTTGGCATCCACTTCAAGCATCACTTTCTCAAGAGTCTTCCCTGGCTCTCAGGTGAGGTCAGGTCATAGTTACCTGCATACTCATCCCCAAAGAATTTTAGAAGTGTTGATTTCTATTAGAAAAAAATGTTGAGACTTCAATTGTCAAATGATAAACCTTGATAGACCATAAGCTTCCTGAGAGCGAAGACATTGTCTTATTCTAGACCTATCCCGAGTACTTAACATGCCCAGAGCCCAATGTGGAGTAATTGCTCTGAAAATACTTGGTTACCTGACCTCTTCAAAGGTTGGAAATGATGGTAAGGCTCATCCTAGATGCATGCAACAGCATCATCTTCCTTTCTTGGCCGTATGAAGACAACACGGTGTAGGGCTAACAGCATGAGCTCCAGAAACTGACTACCTGAGAATGAATCTCAGTTCCACTGCCTAGAGATGTTGGTTTCATGAAGGTACCATAAACACAGTGCCCCACTGTGTTCAGCTACAGTGTGGAAAAATCAGTGATTAGCTCAAAGAGGAGCTGTGTGGGTTCAGAGACACACTGCTGATAGAAACAGGTTTAACGCTTTGTAAGAACTCAGTAAATAGCATCAGTATCAGGATACCAATTTCCCACTGTGTGGGTCATGTTCACCCAAGGAGCTCAAATGATGTAGAAGCCAGGTCAGGATCTAATCTTTCATCTCTTACATACTTGTGAAGAGGTTCTTGAGACTGAAACACATCTTGTGGATTTTGCTAGTTCTAGAACCATCATCAGACAGAGTCTGGGAAATTGGATTTGGTGAAAAATAGGTACAAACTTACTCCCTGCCATTAAATTGTCAGCTTGCACTGTCCAGGAGAGACCAGCCCCTCTGGGGAAGAACCACAGTCTTCCTTTCCTGCTCCAAAGGGACCCATTAACAAAGCATGTGGGAGTGGATGGATGTTTCTTTGATCTCTGTCCCATCCATTCTTCTCCAAATCACAGACCCAGGACCTCCCGCCAATTTCTGCTCTTTTGTCCCAAGTCAATTCAGGAACACTCATAAATCGCTTTGAAGATAAAAGCACCACATCAGTGCACCACCATACCACTATTATTTTAATAAGAGGAGCCTGCACATGTCTCCTTGACATATGAGCTGTTCAAAATATTTGTCTTGTTTCTCAATTCAGCTGCCTGGGAAAAGTACTCGCCTTGTCTCTCGTGTATACTCCTACATGTACCCCTGTGTGGAGAAAGCATTGTTTTCACAGAAATGTTTGCTTTTTCTCCAACCAAAGAAATTGATGTTTCTCTTGGGGCTTGCTCTCTCTCTGTTTGCCAAAATTCAATAATTATTTTTAGATATAGGCATTTTAAAATGTCTAATTTATGGCAAGGCTTTCAAATGCCAATAAAATGTATTCAAAATTTCACAAGGCAGACCAAGTTCAATGTGCTTGGAAAAAGTACTATGAGAAGAAATATCTATATGAACAGAATGATAGTTTTATGAACAGAGCAGTCAATTTTTCTTGAAGTAAAGGAAGGGAATGAAGCATTTTATACTCTATTCAGGCGAAAAATAAAAATCCTTCTTAAGAAATTTCTCTGGGGAGCACATTCTACTATGACATGCCATATTGCTTTGGCCACCTCTGCTCACTCTCTGCAAGTGCTGCCATCAGCTAATGTGTTTCCATTTGCTCAGCTTTGAGATTTGCTCCCCGAGGAGGCCCTGGAGCTGGCAGGTGTGCTAATGGCTGGGACAGAGCAGAGAATACTGGGGTTTGGGACCACAGTGGGCCCATAAATCCTGGGCCTCCCATGAAAGTCTGCAGGCTTTATTCTTGTGTTCTGACATGCCATTTGGTTTAGTCTGGTTTCACCTCCAGCCAGGTTGAATAAAGGGAGTTCATCTCATGAGTGGCAGGGATGGCCAGGCTGCAGGGAAGATGCTGCTTTTTGCAACACAGGAGGTTCACTCTGTATGGAAGCCAGGGGGCCTACCAAGACACACAAATCTTCTCTGTCTCTCTGCCTCATCATCATCATCTTCTTCTTCTTCTTCTTCTTCTTCTTCTTCTTCTTCTTCTTCTTCTTCTTCTTCTTCTTCTTCTTCTTCTTCTTCTTCTTCTTCTTCTTCTTCTCTTCCTCCTCCTCATTTTCCTCCTCTTCCTCCTCTTTCTCCTCTTTCTCCCCTCCCCCCTTTTTTTTTGGCAGGGGAAGGGGGTTGACCCATACTCCAGGATACTCAGGTTCTACTCCTGGTGCTTTGCCAGGTGCTAGAGATCAGACCTGGGTCTCCCACATACAAAATATGTCCTGTCCTTTGAACGATTTTCCCCACCTTCCTGCTTCCTGCTTCTTTCAAGTGTTTCTCTTAGAAACTGATCTGGCTTTTTGAAGACCTGGCTCTCTGAGGTAAGTCAGAGGCCCAGTCATCTTCTATCAAGTGCCTTCTTTTGATCCCCAGTGGCTTACTGACCACTTACTCCAGCCATGCTCCCTGTCTCACAAATCACCAAACCTCTGCTGCCTGTTCTCCCTCTGAGAACTCTCCTATGCTGTCGCCTGGCCTCTCTGAATAAGAAATATCTATATGAACAGAATGATGGTTTGTTTCCCATTATAATTAAAATTTTAGCATTTGTTTTGTTTTCTCAACTAATTTGTACAGAATAGGGAACAAAGGCATGGTCTGGTGAGATCTACCCAGGAATTTCAATCCCAGGATGCCTGCCCAGGGTTGGCAGCCACCCCAAACCCATCAGCATCACACTGGGCTCAGCTTCTCTGACATATGGTGGACTAGAAACATCTTGGAAGAGTTTAACACTCTAAGAGGCAAGAACCCATGTGCCAAAGTATTCTCACAAATACCTATCAGGAGTGATGGTCTCTATCTCTTGTCTGATGACTGAATCCTCCAAAGTCTTGGATCCTAGAACCACCTATCCTGGGCTATCATTGTGGTGGTGGTTGGGTGGGTGAATGTGTGTGTGTGTGTGTGTGTGTGTGTGTGTGCTGTGTGCACATGTGCCCTCCTGTATTCCTTTCTCCCTCACTTGTAATGTGTGCTGCTGGTGACCCCAAAATCACTCAATCACAGCTCAGACCATCATGTGCTCCATTTGACCCGTGGCACTTCTGTGAGCTGTTCCAAGATGATAAAACATTGTCCCTGGAACCAAGTGCCCTGTTTTATGATTTCCAGGAAGTACCAACCTCATTAGCATGGTATAGTGCGTTCTTCACAGCATCCAGGATTGCTTTGATTTGGGGAGGGAGGTTGGGAGGGTCTACACCTGGAGGTGTTCAGGGGCTGCTCTCAGCTCTGTGCTTAGAGATTGCTCCTGGCAGTATTCAAGGAACCAAGTGCAGGGAGTCAACTTCAGGCTGGGCGAGTGCCTTAATTCACTATTTCTCCTTCCCTGCACCCACCCAGGACGATTGAGCCTTGACATGCTCTACATGGATTGTCCCACCCTGGACCCTACTAGCCCACCCTTGTGTCAGATTCTCTGTAGCCCCTGCTCAAGACTCTTCACAGCTGTCCAGCTGCCCGTGTTGCCTTTCACGTTGATCTTCCAGGAATCAGTCAGCATCTCTGCTGTGCCAAAACCCACAGAGGCTGGAGGCCTCTCCGGCTCCCCCACCCACGCACCCCACCACCACTGCAAATTTGGCTCCTTGCAGCTGGTTTTGCTGGTGATTTTGAACACAGGAAAGGAAATCTATAATGTTCACAAGGTCCAGCCAGGCAACTGGTCTGTCTCCCGTTCCCCATATGCTGCTGCCTGAGAAGACAGTTTCTCCTCTCCCAGCCAGCTGGTCACTCAGCTGGAGGAGCGTGCACCCAGCCATCCGGCCATGCATAATTGATGACATAAAGAAAACCAGGCTGGCTGCAGTAGGAAATATGATCTGGCATAAATCACCCTGCCAGGACGACAACGAACTTGAGGTTCAAAATGTAAAAACAATGAGGGAACTTGGGCTTAAAACAGATATTCCCACCAGTGCCGAACGAAACCTGGGTGTTCTGCCTTGAGGGACTTGGGAGAAAGTTGAGGATGGTGGGGTACTGCGGGCATGCCAGACACCCTCAGGTGGGTCCCTCTTTGTTTCCTCCTCCCAGCCAGCTGGCTCCTGGTGTTGGTAGATGACCACTTGGGAAACTGAGACTAGATTGAAGCAATGTGCCTATACTCACACCACAGCCAGCTGCGTGCTGAGAATCCTCACTCCATCTTCTCTTGAAAATATTAGCCCTTGCAACATCCAGGAGTGGGAATAAGATGTGGGGGATGCGGCTACTGAGACACAGGAAGGACACAAAGTCTTGGGGTAGGCATGTTAGACAGGGAGGGACTGAAAGTAGGAGAAAGAGAGTGGCAGGCAAGGCACCCCAACAGCCAAGGAGAGTCAAACCTTGAAACCTTACACTTTCTGAATAAAATATGTAACCAGATTCCGGCATTTGAATGAATTTTCTCTAAGATGGTGATTTGTATGTTTCAGTGTCCAGAGAGGGTCTGATTTTTGTTTATTTGTTTGTTTTGTCTCTCTTTCCTTCCCTCAGCCTAGTGTAGTCAGTGCTCATGAAATATTTGTGCATGATTGCATTGAATCCAGGTGAGCCAGCACCCGTTCCTGGCTGTGTCTCCTTCCTTTCAGTCTTCTTCCTGATGTCTACATCAACACCTCATTTGTTAATAATAGAGTTGAAGAAGACATGTCTTTGGTGCAAATCTCAAAATGCCTTCTCTGAGTGTTTACTGCTGAGAAGGGTCTCTAGTTACTGCCAGCCAGGACACTCTTGTGCCTCTCTCTCTCATGACCTGAGATTGCTGGTCCTCCTGCCCATCTGCTCCCCTGCCCAATGCCTTCCTGACTTGCTTTGTGTTCACTCCTACAAGAATGAGTGCTGAGACCAAGGAATGAGCGAAGCAAGCTGTACTAGTTGTCTTGACAACTGTTTAGCCCCAAACAAAACACCTCTTCTTGCAAGGAGCAAGACCAAGGCACCTTCCTGGAACCAGTTTGTACATTCCTGGCCATTTTCATAGCTCTGAGAATCTGAGTTCTGCCTGAGCCATCTGCCTAGAAGGTTCTGAGAGAGAGCCCTGTGGGGACTGTCCAAACAGCATCCTCCCTTCCCTGTGGGGAAGGGAAAAAGAAAGCTAGGGAGAAGGGTCTTAGCTGATATCTAGATGAATGGGGCCAAGTTGTGGGGAAATGAAGTACAATAAATCCATAGGCTGTAATTCAGCAGGAGCAGGCCGGAGGCCCCGAGGCAGGCCAAAGAAAAGGCTTCAAATATTTCTCCCCTGACGAAACACGCCCAGGCAGTCATGCATGCATTCACCTCAAGCACCTCCTCTTCTAGTCTTAGTTGCAGCTGGACAGGACGCGTGGGGAGAAGCTGGGGTGTGCGAGCCTCCAAGCTCCATGGGAGAGGTCAGGAGGCCAAAAAAACAAGAATTAAAGGCATTTTTTAAGATATTCCATCTCTAATAGGTAAACCGCAGAATGCATTTATTTAAATGAGTGCCGGTGGATGGTATCATTAAAGTGTTTCCCTCCCACTCGATGTACTTTAAAGAGTTTCTCTTCTTTCTATTTGCTTGGGTATTTTGGGGGTGCTCCAAAACAGTGCTCGGGGCCTAGCAAGGGGAAGTATTGGGACTTCTGTATTTGAACTCACCTCTATGCATGTACAAGGCCCATACTCCAGTGGTAAATCTGTCTCCCTAGTCTCTCAGCAAGGCTGTTTAAAAAGCCCTACATTCACAGTGTGTGAAAACTCTACCTTTCAGCTATTAAAGGAAAAAGCTTAGATGCCAACTTAAAAATGTACAAGAAGGTGCATAGCATTTTAATTTTTTTGCTTTTAGACCATACCCAGCTGTGCTGAGGGTTTTGTGGTCTGTATTCAAGGATCACTCTTGTTGGAGCTCAGCAGACCATATGGGATGACAGGGATCAAACTGTGTACAAGGCAAGTACCCAACCAGCTATACTATTGCTCTGGCTCCAGTAATTTGAAATTTTTCAGTATTTAGATTATGGGGTAACATCTGGACACAGAGGTAGATTTTGCAGGGTCTTTTCTTGGTCAGCTCTGACTGTAAAGATGCTGCAGCATCCTCTGCTCGACTATACTCCAGCCCCTTGCTGAGGCTACTTGTGAACCAGACCAGCTACAATAATGAGCACCAGTCTAAGCAGCTGGAAATACACCAGTTTACCTAAGCAGCATGACTGTTTACAAATTGTTATTTCTTGACTGGCCTTTTCTCACATCCAGACTCTTTCTTACCTGGGCTAAGCATCTCAAAGCTCACAATGTTATTTTTTTTTCTGATTCTACCAGAATATTGGAGATTACCATATATCCCCCAAAAGACAGAGGTTGCTTCCTAATATTTGATGATGATGATGATGATAATGATGGTGATTTGATTCTGTGGATTGAACCCAAAGGTTCATACCTGCCAGGCTAGTGTTGTATCAAAGAGCGACATTCCCAGCCCTCTAACTCTAATTTCAAATGCATGTCTCTCTTCTGAAAATGGCCCACTGATCACAGTGGCCTCAGATCTAGAATTTTCAGGAAGTTGCTGAAGGGAAACTGTAAGAACTCTATTAGCTTCTTCCTTTGGACAGACCTCCATGTCAAACTATAAAAATTGAAAGTTCACTTTCTTTGTCATACAAAAAGGAGATTTTTATTTGAATTAATATAGATTTACCAGACAGGAAGATAAGTGCAAATTCACACCAGTCAGGATCACCAGATCTGCACAAAACTCTCTCATCATTGTGGCACTACCTTTTGAAAAAAGGTCCAAGGGCCAGAAAGATAGCTCAGTGGACTGATCTTATTGCATTCAGGAGGCTCTGGGTTCAATCCTGCACCACACACACTAGCTGTTTCTTTTTTTTTTTTAATTTGTTGGCCTGTGAGTTTTGAGGCTGCACCTCGTCTTGTTCAGGGCTTGCTCCTTGCTCAGAGATCACTCCTAGAGCTGCCCAGGGACCAGATGGGTTGCCGGGGATAAAACCCTGAGCAGCCATATGCAAAGCAAGCAACCTACTCACTGTCTTATCTTTCTCATCCCAAATTTTTGCTTTTACCTTGTTATTTAGGAAATGGATAAGCCGGTGACACCTTGCTGGAGGGAGTGGAATGCTTGTCTGGAGCTGTATACCTGGCACTGTCTGTGTTTTAAAGAAAGCAGGTTGTCTTTTCCTCTTTCTTTCAGAGCTCATCCTATGCTTCTATCAGAGATGAGGGATAAGCCAGCCCAAATCAGAGTCAACTTTTCTAGAAGCCATGGCTGCCTCCTGGTCCTCTAAGTAGTGCTCGTGTGTGTGTTTGTGTGTACGTGTGTGTACGTGTGTGTGTGTGTGTGTGTGCGTGTGTGTGTGATGAGAAGGCTGCAACAGAGCTGACTGTCATATGGAGCCGCAGCAGACTAATGCTCTTGGACTTGGATCACAGGTTGTAGGTTTGTTCCTGGGTGGCAAAAGCATTCACCTTTCAGGGATCAGGAAATCCCACACAGTGTTCATCTTTTAGCATTTTGAATTCTCATCCTTTTAATATACTGGCTGGCTGGCAGCCAAGTTCCTTTGTACTCATCACTTTTCAATATATTCATCTGCTAACAATAGCAAGGAGGCATGGCCTTGGGCCACATTTCTAACAGAAAGAAGGCGATGGGGAAGAAAGGAAATTAGGCTATCTACAGACGAAATTTTACTGCACGAAGCTTAAAAGGAGAGAGTTCTATGCTTTAAATCTACCAACCTTGGTTTACTCCTCCTTACAATGGGAACCCTCATACCCCTTTCCTCCTGGGGGAGATGCTGGAACAATTTTACAGCTCGGAGATGACTTGGAAAGAAATATGGAAAGTACTACGGTATTAGATGTAGTATTCAGATGTCGTGAAATATTACCTTTCAGCCATCCAAATCAATCTTGCACTGAGTTTTCAAAATTCCTAAGGTATTGCGACGCCCTTGCGCCTAAGCAGAGGGCAAGAGCTCCTCTCTGCTTCTCAAATTAGTCTCCCACTTCAAGCTATTTTGATCCCCCTCATTATTGCTCTGTATCTGGAAAAACATTTCTGCACACTTATGCACAAAAAATACTTTTGAATCCCTCTTTCTTTCCACTGAGCTGCCCAATAAACTGCTTGTGCGTGCGTGTGTGTGTGTGTGTGTGTGTGTGTGTGTATACCACCACCTACCCTAATAAGTCTCATTTTTTAATAACCCCTAAAAGGGTTCTGATTTCTGTAAACATTAGCACAGGGGACCACCAGGTATAGCTTTGGGGTCCTCTGAGCACCACGGGGTGTGACCCTTGTGACCCTGGTAGCCCAGCTTCATTGAATCAAGCAGCTCCTCATTTGTTCAAGCATGAACCCGTCAGACCCAGGAAACTGAACCAAGAATCCATGGGAGTGGCCCCTGAGACATTCGAACACTACTAGGAAAGTAAAAAAAAGGAAAAAGAAAAGCAAGGGGGGTAAAACCACATTTAATGTGGAGAAAAACACTCCTGACTACCGGTACATACTTGAATTTTCTCATCTTCTTGCAAGCCTCTCTCCAATCTGTCCGTGGGTTGAGAGACTCCCAGAATCTCTCTGTCCCCTGCAGAAGAGGCCCCCAGCCCCTCTTGGGCCCCCATGAAAGGGGCGCAGCCTGTCTGTTTGAGTGAGCAGATTTTATGCAGGAGTGCATTAGTGTGCGTGACCGGGACGTTCTTTTGATTGTTCACCAGAGAGCAGAGCAGCAGACCTTTAGAGGGATTTGGGCTTGGCTTGGTTCTCTTCAGAATAGCTTGGTGAGGTTTCAAGGCGCTGTCACTGAAATTTCTCCAGAAAAGGAAACCACAAATCATACTGGACACATGGTGTTTGGCACCAGCTCTGTGGACATAAACCCAATGCCTGGGCCAAGTGTTTCTGTGCACCCCAAATGTGGCAGGGGATGGTACCAAAACTTAATAATAGTGGACCCTGTGTGTGGAGCACCCAAGTGGAACACAATGGTTTGTAATCTAGGTCAAAGGTCTGGGACCAATTGTGGTGAAATCACATGTTCTTAGCTCAGCTGGAACCTGGAGCTGGACGGAGTTTCAGATTTCAAAAAAGCTTTTGCCCGGCAGCAAGGTTTATTATGTGTCATTTAGAAACTAGTCTTGGTACCCCGAGGCCTCTTCAGCATGGCTGTTACTTGAAAACTTTAAAAACCACAGGGAACATTTTCCCAATGAATCATAATCTGTCTGGGAAGTCAGAGACATCAGTCAGAGGAGCCTCCGCTCTCCCTCAGACCGTTTGGACAACACAGATAACAAGGCCGGGCGGCCCCATCCTCCTTTATTTGCTCAGACCCTGTGATGGATTTGTTCTCTCAGAGTGTTATGGCGGCAGGAAGCCAAGATCTGGGAAGGTAAATGAGAAAGGGAATAGTTTTAGCAAACAAACCTGGGAGACATTTTTCACAGTAATTTTTCTGAGATTCACCGATCTCATGTCCAAATCCTTCATCAGGGGAAATGCCCCATTCCTTCACAGAGCCTGGATCTGCTGCCACGAACAAAGTGGTGGTAAGGGGACGTGGGGGACAGCCCATGGCCCTCTCAGAGGAAACAGGACAACCAGAACAAAGAACTTAGAGACTCGGAATGTCAGGTCAGCTCATGAGCTGTGGAAGTCTTGCTCCACACACACCCTTTAAGCCAGCAACAGCCCATCCAACCTGAGTCTAGTTTCCACAGAGCTGCCTGGCGCGGATTTCTTTTGGGCCAGTTGAAAAAACCTGAAGTGCTTGTTTTGAACTTTGGTTTCCTGTACATGGAGAGCGATAGTCTTCCCCCTGGGGAGAAATTAGTGACTGGAAAGCCCCACACTGATAATTTGGGAGGTCGCTGACTGACCTGTGTCTAACACTCAGAGAATGAAACTTTGAGCACATGTGGCTCACAACTTGAGGGTTGGGTGTCTTCCTTTTACTTTTTTCTTTTATCTCATTCAATTTATTTTGTTGTTGTTGTTGAGGCATAACTGACATTATAGTAGTTTCAGGCATATAACAGGGTGAGTCTATCTTTGTCTATATGGTAAAACGATGCCCACAGTTAAGTCTAGCCCACATCTGTTGACTTCATGCATAGTTAAAATGTTTTCTTTCCTTGTGATGAGACCCTTTAAAATTTACTCTTACTGGGCAGACTGTGGGATGGGGGTCAGGGGTGGGGTGCAAGGAGATTGGGGACATTGGTAGAGAGCAGAAGACATTGGTGGTTGGATCAGTATTGGAATATTGTATGCCCAAAATAACTCTATTATGATCAACTTTATGTAAATCACGGTATCAAGAAAAAAGTAAAAATAAATAAATAAAATTTGTCTCAGGTTGAGGAGATAGCTCTGAATCTGACATGCATGAGTCCTGAGACAGAAATTGGGCCCCTTCTAGCTAGCCCAGTCATCTTCTAAGGTATGCTGGTTGTCCCCCAGCATCCTTGGGTCTGTGCTTTGAAACACACAGCCAGGCTAGTGTCACCAGGAGTATCCCTGGGGTCCCCTAAGCAATGTTTAGAAGCTAACTCCTCTAAACCCAATTCATTGCCACTTTCAAATGTGTGGTACAGCGTAACTTCCTACAGTCACTATGATATGTCACCTCCAGGACTTTTTATTTTTTTAAATGAAAGTTTGGCCTTTGAATTCCTTTACTCATTTCACCTTCCCAGTTTTTGTCAATGACCAATCTGTTCTTTATGTGTGTGCTGAGTTTGTATTTGGTTTTGCATTTAGATGTCATGTATAAATGAGATCATACACTTCTCTCTGTCCTCTCATTTAAAATAATTTCTTCAAGATTCACACCTGTTGTCATAATATTTCTTTTTTTTTTCTTTTTGGGTCACACCTGGCGATGCATAGGGATTACTCCCTGACTTTTCACTCAGGAGTTCCTTCTGGTGAGTTCCTTCTGGTGGTGCTTAGGGGACCATATCGGATTCTGGGAATCGAACCTGGGTCAGCCGAGTGCAAGGCAAACATCCTACCTGCTATACTATCACTCCAGCCCCAATATTTCATTCTTTTTCATGTTTCATAATATTCCGGCACCCAAGGACCACATTTTTCTATCTAGGTCAGCTGTGTACAAGGCAAATGCCTTACTCACTGGATTATCTCTCCAGCCCTTTCTAATGCTCAGACACATGCTATATTTCTGAAAAATCCTCCTTATACAACAGTGTCAACTGAGACACATGGATCTCCTGCACAGACCACCTCGGGGCCATCTAGTCATAAACATGGTTCCTGATCAGGGCAAGGATTACCATGGAAGGCCTACAGCCACCAGGAAGGACTTACTGTGAAAAGTTTGAGAGAGGCCTGATGGAGGTCTTTACAAAAGAATTTTAAATAGTCACAAAGCTGCATACTATAAACAAGAGAAGGTACATCTTACTAACAGATATTTCTTTCAGCAACTAAAGGTCTTCCATAGAAACAAAACTACAGAAGAAAGAACCAATAGAGGGTGAGAACCATGAGCATATTTGGGACTAACAGACCCATATGTAACCCCTGGAGGACCCTCTCACTCTGTTCATCAGATAAGCCAGTGGTGGGAGGAGCAGGCATGCTGGAGCCTGAAGTTTGCTGATTTATGCATGCGGGGGCACTCTGGCCTCCCAGTCTCATTTAAATAGCATTCTAAATATTAATGCTTGCAAGACAAATAGGAGAGGACGCTTGGCAGGAGACAGCAAATGCATCAAATGATGGCTGCAGAAAGGTCACTGAGTGTTCACCTCTGCGTGGTAAGGAATGGTTACTGATTAGCCTCTAAGATCTTTCCCAGCAATGAAAAAGGGAAAAAGTCCCATTGGCCAAAGGAAAGGTTGACTTAACAGCACCACTGTTTGGCAGGTACACACACACAGAGAGAGAGAGAGAGAGAGAGAGAGAGAGAGAGAGAGAGAGAGAGAGAGAGGTGGGGGCAGCCCCTGCTCAGGACCTGAGCTGGGCTTGGGAGCAAGAAAACAGGATTCATCTCTACTACCAAGATTCATCTCCACTTGCATCACACCAAGGGGCTTGCCAGGAGATGCTAAAGGCAGGAATAACTGAGAATGGGTTTCTCACTTTTCCATTCTGTTGTAAAATTCTCCCCTGTGTTCACATATTTATTCAAAGATCTCAGGTTGCAAGCTGACTTGGAGGTTTCAGGAAGGAAGGGAAGAAGAGAGGAAGGGAGGAAGAGAGGGAGGAAGGCAGGAAGGCAGGAAGAGAGGGAAGGAAGGAAGGAAGGAAGGAAGGAAGGAAGGAAGGAAGGAAGGAAGGAAGGAAGGAACGGAGGGAGGGAGGGAGGTGAAGGGAGGGAGGGAGGTGAAGGGAAGGGAGGGAAGGAAGGGAAAGGAAAGGGAGGGAGGGAGGGAGGGAGGGACAGTGGGAGGGTGGGAAGGATGGAGGGAGGGAAGGAAGAAGGGAGGGAGGGAAGGGAAGGGAAGGGAAGGGAAGGGAAGGGAAGGGAAGGGAAGGGAAGGGAAGGGAAGGGAAGGGAAGGGAAGGGAAGGGAAGGGAAGGGAAGGGAAGGGAAGGTGGGAGGGAGGGAAGGGAAGTGGAGGGAAGGAAGGGAAAGAAGCAGAGGAGGAAGAAGTGTTCTAGGAAACTTAAGCCTCTACAGTTTAGTTGCACAGGTGTAAGTGAGCAAGCATTAGAGATGCCATCTTGTTCCTCACATCTTTACTTCTTATATCCTCTATTTCCTGTTTGATCTTTGTTCACTCTCTCAGTCCTAAGAAATGTCCTCATGCTCTGTTTGATGCTGAACCATGTAGTTATGAATGGAGGATAAACAGCAACCCTCTGAGATCATTCCTGGGGTTTATCATAGACAATTGGTCTTTTTTTCTCCTTGGAGAAGAGTTGAAGATAGTCCCTTCTGGAAGAACACTTCAAAGTTTTCTTTTTGGTTCTGGGACCACACACAGTTGTGCCCAGGGATTATTTGTGGCTCTCTGTGCAGCAATCACTCCTAGGGGTGCTCTGGGGACCCTATGCAGTGCCAAGAATGAAACTGGGCTCTGCCCTCGCAAAGCACTTAAACCTCTATGCTATCTTCTTGGACCTTTTAAAGTTTTTTCCCACAGGACCTGGAAAAGAATGATTGCTGACCATGTCTCAGGGAAGAGACAAGAAACCTGGGTCTGGAGAAATTGTGCAATAGATTGGGCACTTGATTTACAAGTGACTGTCCTGGCTTCAATCCCAGGCACCATATGGTTCCCCAAGCCATGCCAACAGTGATTTCTGAACACAGAGCCAGTAGTAAACCCTGAGCACTGCCAGGGGTGGGCCCAAAACAATAACAACAGCAGCAAATTTCTTTAAGGATCCATTTATCACTGATGCCAGCCCAAAAAACTTCAGGTCAGAAGTCTCTCGTGTCCTGCCCATGATGGCGAATGTCTTCTAATCTGTTTCCCTAAGTAGCTGGTGTAAAACGCTAGTCCCAATCTGAGATTAAGATAGTGTTGGGGTGATATGAACTCATGATTTTCTCCAGTGATTAACCCCAATTAAACTTATTTTTCTCACAGCAACACTTATCTCTGGAATAATTGGCTTCCTATGGTGAGCACCCTGGAGCTTGGGTTGGGTAACACAAGTCTGTCAGATGTGTTTGCTACTGGACCCATTTCTTTCTAAGGCACTTGAGAGAACATGGGTATAACTTGGCTAACTGGTGGAACAAGTGCAGGAAGGAATAACTTCTATAAAAACAAGGGGAAAGCATTCCTACCAGGGTACGTATTGGGGCAAAAACTTTATAAATGGAGAAAATTGTGCACCAGCCCAGAGGATGCTTCTCTCATGGGGTTATGTTGTTTCCTCAGTGTGAAGAGCTGCAAGTCCTTCTATGGCTACTGTGCTTGTGACTTATGCTAGAAAACCAAAGCAGAAACCTATTCTGCATATCCAAACTGCTGGAGAAAGACTGCCCCAGGACTGCAGATGAAATTGATTTTTTGAGTTGGAATTGAGTTCATCTGAAACAGTTAATAAATATATATATATAAGAATTTTGAAAAAAATACTATGAATGAAACCTCCCACTTGACTCTTGCTTAAAAAACAAACCACAAATCTTTGCTTCTTCATCTTATCCAACACAAATCTCTCTGTCCTTGGCCTCTGTTTCAATTCCCATCCCAACCTGACCTGCCAACCCTCTTACCACCCTCCCCCCGACCAACGTCACTCCCCATATTTCTCCCAGATACTATTCAGGCCCATTGGATCCAAGTTCTAAATGTTATGTATAACCTTCTGGAAGCGTCTTCAAGAAATAAAATACAGAAATTGTCCCAATGGTTTAAAGTGCTTGTCAAGCAAGCACAAGGCTCTGTGACTCCAAACCCAATGCTTCAATGCCACTGTCATGCTCAGGGCCCCGCTGTTTGGGATTTCTAGAAAGAAAAAGCTGGAAGAAGACTCAGTGGGTTTGGAAGTGTCCAAAGGGCAAGTGTGGCCTGAGCTTAATCCCCAGCATGTGCTGTCTGCAGAGGTGATTCTGACTACCCTCTGGTCAGGGGCCCCTGGAGAGGGAAAGTAGAACACCAAATAAATAAAACACATTAAATAAAAACTTCATCATGAAAGGAAACATTTATTAGAATGACTAAAATAGACCATGACAAATTTAAAATTGCCGACATATAAACACCACAAATTCCAGAAAAAGCAACATATTGCTTTTATTTATTAATGGCCCCACACAATTCCAGAATACATTTTTCTGAAATTCTTTTTGGTGTAGTATACTCTTTGCATTTTTTATGGCAATGCCTTTCAGAATAGTACCTACGGGGGGCGGGGAAGGAAAAAATAAACATACTGTAGTCTTTCTTCTGACCTGGTTGTTATCTATTTTTAAATTTTTATTGTGCATGATAATCAGAATGTTTATAGAGACTGCTTTCAGATTCACAATTCTTTACCCAGGAATGGCCCCTAAATAGATAAAAATATTGTCAGATTTCAGAAAGCCTGTTTCAAAGTTTCCTTCATTTGAGTGATGTAAGGTTTTTAACATCTAAGATTTTTCCTCATAAGTTGTTAGAACTAAAATTAAAAGTCATCATTCCTTATGTAGATCCTTGTATCTTTTAGATTCTTTTAGAGACAATTCATAGATTCAATATTATCTTTATCTATGTCTGTACTTCAGTCAAATCAGCAAGGAATGAATGAGGGTCCATAGAGAGACAATGGGGCAACAATGGAACATAGCCATTGCTGGACGGAGTGGCATAAAGAAAGGCCTGGTGCATAAGAGGCTGGGGGCCAGTATGGGTGGAGATGTCCAGCAGAGAGCAATGGGCAGTAGGTCCAGAGTCTTGCAGGATGACACAGAAGAGTCTCAAATGTTGGTAAGTATCCAAGGCAGATAACCTTGACCATTAATTCAGGAATTGAAGACCTACTATAAGTTACTGAAGTGTGAAAAACAATAAAATATGGTTTTCGATCATTGCCATCACGCTGACTATCCAAATTCTACTATTCTTTGCTAATACCCTGCTAGGGAGTGCAGGGAATGACTCAGGGATGAGGTGACCTTGAAATCAACTCAGAGATGACCGTGTGTTGGATCCCCTAAGCCACCTGCATGTGCTGAGTGCAGTCTCAGTGGCTCTGCTGTCTAATTCCCTGTCTCGTGGTCTCAGGTGCACAGCCAGTTCCGTTCGAGCACTGGAGGAGTTGCACTGTGGTGGTCAGAATACTGCAAAGAGTGCAAACCCCACTGTGGACACTTTGTGTATGTGCCACAGCAACCCCTGGCGTGAATTGGAACTGAACACAGCTACATGTCACCCCGCATTGCAACTACAGTCACAAAGGGAAGAGAAAATTATTTCTTTTAAACTTTTGTTGGGTTTTTATTTATTTTGTTTGGGGACCACATCTAGTAGAGCTCAGGGACATCTCCTGGCTTAGTACTCTGGTGTCACTCCCAATAGTTCTCCAGGGGGTTGTAGTACTGGTATAAAGCATGGACTCCTGCTCTTTCTATTCCTTCCCTGGCCTCCTAATTTTAAAAATTAATTTTGCTAGTAATAGGTTAACTGTATAGAAGCATCTTCAAATTTCATGCTTGACTTGATCTTTTACAAACAAAAACACTGTCCTCCTGTTGTTCATCAATTTGCTCGAGTGGGCCCAGTAACATCTCCATTTTGAGACTTGCTGTTACTGTGTTTGGCATATTGAATACGTCACGGGTAGCTTGCCAGGCTTTGCCGTGTGGGTGAGAAACTCTTGGTAGCTTGCCGGGCTCTCCAAGAGAGGCGGAGGAATCGAACCGGCTTGGCTGGGCTGGCTGTGTGCAAGGCAAACGCCCTACCGCTGTGCTATCGATCTTTAAAAACAATAAAATTAAAGCCTATTAAATGAAGAACCCCCCTTATCCTACATAGAATAGATACTCCCAGTGGTCCAATGAATTATAAACCATGAGTACTATATTACTAATCAGAGCAGTGACCATTTATTGATTTCTATCTATAAAGTATACCAAGTCCCTCACTGACTTCACTCACCGGATTTGGTTATCTTAGTAGATCTTCAAGATTGCCAGTCAAGACAACTGATACGACCCCGAAGATGTGCTTCTTAGTCCCCTAAACTCACTTGAGTAGATCTTCAAGATTGCTAGTCAAGACAATTGATAAAACCCCATAGATGTGCCTAGTTTCCCAAACTCACTCTATTCCTGTAAGTATTCCCAAATCACATTCTTAAAAACAACGATTCCAGCAGACAACTACCATTTAAATATACAAAATAAATTAATTTCATTTTGTTACTCAGAGTTTCATGTTTTTATGAGGGGGTGGCAAAGGCTAGAACTAGTGGTGCTCGGGGATACTTCTGGCTCTGTGCTCAAATGCCTGGTGCTGGGGATAGAATCAGAGTTAGCAACTTAGTAAAAGTTAGTAAATGTTTTAATTCCAATACTATTTCCACAGCTGTAGGGCATTTGCCTTGCATGCAGCCAGTCCAGCCAAGCTGGGTTCGATTCCTCCGCCCCTCTGGAGAGCCTGGCAAGCTACCAAGAGTATCTCGCTCACATGGCAAAGCCTAGCAAGCTACCCATGACGTATTCAATATGCCAAACACAGTAACAACAAGTTTCAAAAATGGAGACGTTACTGGGCCCACTTGAACAAATCGATGAACAACGGGAGGACAGTGTTTGGACAGTGTGTTTGACTATTTCCTGGGCTCCTGTAATTTTTTTTAACCCAAGGGTGGTTTAGTAAAACTTTTCTATCATTCTGGACTAATTTTTATGTTAAGAAAATAATGTGGTAGTCACCTATAAAGCTCTTCTTTTTTTTTCTTTCAGGATAGTCTCTTATGATGTGTTAACAAATATGTAAGAGGGTAAAGACTATAAGAAGAAATAATAAAATTTTAGCTTAAAGTTAAGAGTTTGTCATTGTGTGTATTTGGTAATTTATGCTGAATTTTTATTATTGTTGGTTTAATATTTTGTTATTTCAATTCAGTCTCATTTTCACCACTATATACCAATAACCCCAAATTGAAAACAATGAAAGAATGAATAAATAAACCAAGGTCTATTGATGCAAGAGGTTACATCTTGCTAGGTTGGCTATTAGGAGTAAGGAACACTCTATAAGTATCTTCCAATTCTGTTCTGAAAGAAACTTTATCTGCAAGAGTACAGGTGGTATTGTTCCACTTACATAACTTTGGAGTAGAAAAAAGAAAACCTAGTCTCTGATGGAAAATCAAAGAAGAGGTTCTTCTGAGAGCAGAATTGGGGTAAGAATCAACTGGTAACTGAGGGGCACTCAGTAACTTCCTGGAGTAAAGCTAAAGCTCTTTTATTCAGCACAGGCTGTATGCATGTCCCCAGACTCAGCCATCACACATGGAAGATCTATGGTTTCCATCCAGTGCAAATTTTGCATGAAAAACTCCTTTACCTAGAGATGGAACTCTCATCAATGACACATATGCTGGAATATTTAGGGGATGGTATGGACTGATGCCTATAATAGATTTTTCAGTGCATCACAAAAACTAAGAAAGATGAGTGGGTGGATAGGGAGATGGGCAGATATGTCCCAAGGAGGGACGGTAAGACTAAGTTCATTGTGGAATCTCAGTGGGAGGGATCTATTGTAAGATTTCTTAAACCTTGGCTTAATGCTTGGACTTTCCCCTAACAGAATGCTGGAGTAAAGCGTGGACAACAGCAGAGATGAGGCCTTCTGGTTTCCCATTCAGAGCTCCCAGAGCACGGGGAAGAAGCAGGGGCATGAGGGCATGGATTTGGGCACTGGGCCTTCTTGTGAACTTAATCTCTGAGACTCAAGAATATTTCCATGGCATCCATGTCAATAGACTACTGGAAACAAAAGACCATTTCCTGTCCCTGCTATGGGGAAACAAAACAAAACAAAAACACGTGGGATGGTGGGGGGGGGAGAGTTGTAAGAGAAGCACCAATGTCCCCACTCCCATCCCCAATGTAGACCTCATGACCACCAGAGCCCCCACTTTGTAAATGGAATTGCATGCTGTGTCAGCCTTCAGGGTAACTCTCCAGGAATACGCTTCAGGGATGTGTTTTTAGTGTTTCTCAGAAAAAATCCACAGGTTTTGAACTTTGACTTTTGGGATATTATTTCTCCTTATCTTGAAGAAAAAGGAAAACATAACTGCTTGCCCAGAGCTGCAGTGCTTGGTTGATAACAAAGACATCACGTGGACTGGTATTTAGATCTTGTCACTTACTGGCAACTTCTCTACCACCCCACCCTGTTGCCCTCACCAACACCCCCCAACCCAGTCAGTTCTTATCCACTCTTGAGGAAAAATACTTTTTACAAGTCTTACTTTCAGTCAAAATGGTCTCTTCCCCTCCTTTCTGTTATTTACTTTAAAAAAAATGGTCAGAAGTGAACTAGAGAGATAGTACAGGAGGTAAGACTCTGGCCTTGCACGCAGTTGACCCCAGCAGAGATCCCCTGCCCTGAGTGTAGGGTCCCCTGAGCCCCACTAGGAGTTGCTCCTGAGCACAGAGCCAGAAATAGTTTCTGAGCACTGCAAGGTGTGACCGCAGAACAACAGCAGCAGCAACAACAACCAAAAAAAAAAAAAAAAACAGAAGAAAAGGCCAGTCATGAATGAAGACATAACTTGACAGTATCTTTTCTCCTCTTGGATTTTCTTGTCTGTGCTTGCTGGCCCCCGAGGAACAAATATTCATTATGGAGGTGGAGAAGCCAGGTCCTTCCTGAGGCAGGACTGTTCTGGGTCTTGTCCAGGATGACGGCACCACAGGTATAAAAAGCAGAGCCCAGAGGACTCTTAAAGCCTCTCCCAAAGGGAGGCACAATTCCTGACTCATGAGTGCATGAGTATGTGTGAGTGTATATGATTAAGTGTAAGTGTGGTTGTATGTGTGACTGTGTATATGTGTGTGACTGTGTATGTGTGTGTGTTTGTGTGTGTGAGAGAGAGAGAAAGAGAGAGAGAGAGAGAGAGAGAGAGAGATGTCCTAGGAAGGAAGGGGATCAGATAGGACAGAGAAATAGGACTCCCCTGGACACACTAGCCTCATCTGAGAAGAAGCACCCTAAACCAAGACCCTTGCATCTAGTCTGTGATTCAGGAACCCCCAAGTTCTGTCCTCCCCCTTCTGATTCAGAGAAATGTTTGAAAATCTGAAGAACTTATGGAGCAGAGAATTCAGAATGGAGAACTCAGCCCAGAAGCCAGTTCTCATGCTCTTTTTTTGTGAGTATTATAACTGGCAAGGGGGCCCACCTCCAGCGGTGCCATGTTGTGGAGCCACAGACAGGATTATTGTGAGGGATCCTGGGACCAGCAGTGTGTGGACCCTGGCCTCATGTGGTGTCCATTGAAAACTTGGGATTTGGGAGAGCAGAAGGAAATGGAAGGAATGTTCCAGTTTATCAACAAGAACCCCGGAGATGAAAGTAGAAACAGAGCTTAGCTCTTCTGGGCAAAGGCGTGCTTGAGGGACACTTTCCTGTCCCCTGCCTTCCGGGCTTAGAGCTGCTGGTGGGAAGGAGAACTGAAAGGAGAGATGGGACCACCAGTCAATCACAACAACCCCTGGGTTTTCTCATAGTGTCTAAGTATGTCTGTGAAGTCCTGGATATGCCTTGGCTGACCTTCTGCACAGGGGACCACAAGCTGCAATCTAGACATCCCCAGTGGCATTCAGGACTTGGGGGCCTCTTCTGGGGGGAGAATCTAGCTTCTCACGCCAGGGGGACCAGTGGTCATCTTGCTCAGCTGCAGCAGGGGTCTCTTTGCCTCTGGTGATTTCCCCCTTGGGGGTCTTGTCTCATGGGTTCCCCAAAGGCCCCAGCAGGATCCCTCTCTTCAAATCTTCCCAGAGTGGAGAAGGAAACATAGAAGGTGATGCAAGTATCCCTTGCTTTGACAGCATCATGTGACCCTACTGGGTGCTATTCTATGTCTCCATCCACATCCTATCATCAAGGAGATTGCACAGGTCTCTGTGTAGGAGCAGGAGTCTGAATCATCTCAGAATTCCTAGAATTGGGCTGACTGCAGGTAGATGCAGGCTCAGGTCACAGGAACTTCCAGGGAAGGGCAAGGGGACCAGGGTGCCCGTGTCAGCATGAGACTTTGGTGTCTTCCCCCAAGGGGAGAATCCAGAAAATACCATAGGAATGAGAAGGACAAAATGGATGAGAATCAGACCAGGCTTACCTAGCTAAAGACTATTTCCAGGTTATATTTTTTTTAGAATCAGCATGTTTTCATGATTTTGAAGAGAGAGTATATTAAAGTTTTAGGGGAAGTTTGTCTGCTTAGAAGGAATTGGTCACTCTGAACCAGGACTGGGATGCTAAAAGGACATAAAGTGACCCTATTCGTGATCCCCTATCAGTCACAGTATCATAGACCACAGCGCTTAAAGGGTGGGGTGGAGGAGTGTAGATACAAGAAAGAGAAAACAGTGCCTGCCATAAAGGGAGGCCAGGGAGTGGGAGATAAACCGGGGACATTGGTATAGGGGAATGGACACTAGCGAAAGGATTGGTGTTGGAACGTTGAACCCCAGAAATTCAGTCATGAATAACTTTGTAACTCTGTAGTTCATGGTGATTCCATGACAATAATAATAAAAGAAGGTGGGTCTCTATCTGTTTCTAAGCCCTGTGACATTTTGCACAGGAAGAATCAAGAAGTTGGCCACCAACATGTAGTCCATATGCAGACAGGCTATTTCCTCTTCAAAGATATCTTGGATAGGAAACTGCTATCCAAGATGCGGTTTTGAGACATGGTTGGTGGGTTGTTATCTCTTACTGGCAGGATACATGCTTGTCTGAAGTTTCCTTACTTTGGAACTTTGGTGAAAGCAGAGAATCAAAGAGATAGAGCTTATTGAGCTGTTCATGTTTGAGGTTTGGAGTTGGGTATATCTCAGGATCAAGCTTCAAGCCAGGCTTGTTTTCCTGGGACCAGGACACAACCAAGTGACAGATACAGAAAGGAGGGCATAGCTGAGGCCAGCAGACACATGATTTCCCCTCTGAATAAGTTTGCTCCAACACTCACCACCAGCATGACCCACATCGGGATGTTCAGTCAGTTGCCCCCTCTGTGATATGGTTTCTTGGAGCAAAATGATTCCATTAGAGCAGTTCATGTATGTGAAGTGCTTAGTTCTATGGGAATTTAATCAAGAAGCCTGACAGAAGCACTGTGAAAAATTAAAGAGCAGGACCAAACACAAAGAAGGTAAGAACAGAGGTGGAGGACAGGGTGAGTGATTAATTGTCAGATGGTAAAGATAAAACCTCCAGGAGCATCAGAGAGGCAGTGACAGCGCCTGCAGCGTTGTTGAGCTGGAAGCTGATTTGATTAAAAACTTCTCACCTAGGTTCAGTCAACCTTTTGTTTCCCTCTCACCACCCAGATCTTGGGTTTGGGAGTTGAGGTATTTTCCAAGCAAAGTTTTAAGAAGAGTTGCCAGTTGGGGGTTTTACTTGACTACGCTGCCTTACAAAAGAACACCAAAAAAAGAAAAAAAAAAAGAAATGGCAATACATTTTTTTTTACTTTTATTTATTTATTTACTTAAATTTTTATTAATGAGACACCATGAGGTACAGTTGTAGACTTAGAAATTTTTGTGCTTGGGTTTCAATTATACAATGATCAAAATAGGTACTTTACCCAGTGATTCTAGGTATTTGGGCTTGGGGTGTCAGGGATCAAAATTGGGCCTTGTATGTGTTAGGTTATGCTCTCTAATGCTTGAGACATGCCCCCAACTAAATAATACCATCTTTGGAGCTGCTGTGGCATCTTAGTTTCTTGGTTGTAATGGGAGACACTGAAAATCCTAGACTGTCACCTTGTCCTTTCATGAATGACTCATATGCAAGTAGAAGCCCGAAGTTTGTTGAATGCACCAAGGACCAAGTAACCTCTATTGAATCTGAACTAACCACAGGATTTGAGGAATGATTCCAAGAGCATGCATTAAGTCCCCATTGAAAAGAAGGCAGGTCTCAAAAGTCATTTCCGAGAAAGAATAGTTTATTGGCAGACAGAAATAACAGGTAATTTATAGACAATTTTAAGACTGGACTGGAGAAAGTCCCAGGAACCACTATCTCCAATTCTGTAGGAGAAATGCTGAACCAGACACATAAATGGGGTTCACATGCTCTGTCTGGTACTAGAGACTTTGAGAGGGCTTGGCACTACATTGATTCTGTCCCATCTTAGTGAGTAGAGGTACAGCGAGGATTCTAACTTCCAGTACCCCCAAAAATCTGTCATCCCACTCACGTCTTTTTGTGGGGTCCACAGTTGGGTACCACTTGTCTCCATCCCGCAGTGACCATGTCCCCTGGTGCATTCTGTACTGAAAGTCTCTTCCCTGAAGGATAGACAAAGAATGGGTGGACAAGCTGATGGCCCGTGATGATTATATTAAAATCAGAATAAGTAAAGACAAACCACAATGAGCAGAGTGAGGGGAACAGGGGCAGAATGGGAAACAAAGCAGTATACAATTAACAGACAGAGGAAAGTAAGGCAGAAAGGAGAAGTTAAGCACAGGGATGTGGCATTGCCCCTGGGGAATTGGAATCGTCTCTGGAGCTCTGCAGTGAGGGGCAGCAATGGATGCAAGGTGGTAAGCAATTCACTTAACAAAAGCTCTTTGCGAGGGAAGGAAGAGGCCCCAAAACAAGACTGAGTAGCTCATAACTAAGGAGGGACAAATGATTCAGCAAATTCTGTTTAGTAAACTACAGCAGAAACAAATTAAGGGAACACGGTGCCCCTTTTGGCGCTGTCCTTCCCCATCTTTTGAGCAGTGTCTCCAAAGCCCTCTCACCTGGAGGAGAATTTCCAGAGGGTTGTTCAACAGGGGGTGCTGGGATTGGGAACAGTTCCAGTAAAGATTCCAATAGTTCAGTGTGTCTTAACTTTATCTATGGCCGTGCAAAACTCAGAGGTTTCAAAAGGAGCCAGTAATTTTTTCACTTCTCGTAATAAAGTGAGTGGAATTTTTCTTAGAATTCAGAGCAGCTCAGCAGGATGCAGAGCATGAACTTTCTCGGCTCCACTTGGCCAAGAGCTTGGCCTGGGCTGGGAGTGGGGCATGCGGCAGCCTCTCCTCAGGGCCTCTCATCACACTAACCCAAGCTTCCTTGAAGCATGGTAGCTAGTTTTTCAAGCAGTGAAGAACAAGACCTGGTGGAAAAACCTGATCATATTTGCTGCTGGTATCACTCCAACTAATGTCCCAATGCCTGGAGTAAGCCTCAAAATCAAGTGCCTCATCATTAGCGTAGAGGATCACAGAAGGCTGATGAGCTTTCTCAGCATCCCTTGGCCAAGAACTTGCCTGAAAATCACAAAAATCATCCTCCAATCCATGTGCTAACTGCCACTAACAGTATTAAAAGAGCACATGGTGGATGGAGCAATAGTACAGTGAGTACAATTGAGAAGGTACTTGCCTTGCAAGTGACAGACCCTGGTTCAGGTTCCAGTGCTGCCTACGGTCTTCTGAGTCCTGCCTGGAGTAATCTCTGAACACAGAGCCAGCAACAATCCCTGAGCTCTGCCCAGCGTGGCTCCAAAACAAAATCAAAATGCACACACCACACAAACCCACACAAGCAAAAATAAAAACACATAGGAGGGACACAACCAGATTTAATGATCAGAGGTAATTTTTTGGAGCAAAAGATACCACTAGCATGAAGGAGAGGTGTGTTTGTCAGGGTGTAGACTGAGTAGCCCTACAGCTTGTTATTTCTTGAAACACCACTCATAAGATTCATATCAGAGTTAGCAGGCATATAAAGTTACTAACTATTCTGTTTTCAAGTATTCATTTCGTTGCGAAAAGACAGAGGCACGAATACACTCTTTACAAGGGCACAAAGACAAACAGGAAGGACTGATGAAATAATCAGTTTCTCCCCTGCTTTCTCCTGTTCTGGTTCTGGAAATCTTGCCCTTAATATCTGATTTTATATGTCAATATTTCTGCTTTCAACTTGAGAGCAGTGAATTCTTTCAGACTAATAAAGGCTTCTGTGCTAAGGGTTAGGCTTTAAATCCTGGAAGAGAAGAGTTCCCTGGTTTCTTAACTGATTTTTCTTGAGATTCTTAAAAGCACAGGCATTTGCCAAAAATGGCACAGAAGAATTCTTGCACAGAGAAACAAGTTGTGGATGAAATTGAGAGGGGTGAACCGTTCAAATGGGGTGGAAGAGGTAAAAAGACCTGGGGGAGGTGGAGAATCTCACAATCATTTGGAATAGAAAAATCACTAGAAATTTTTGGAAATTGGGGTTTGGAGAGCAGGGTAAAGCAGGGTAATGGATGACCTTTCATACTGTTCACCTGGGTTCAATCCCCAGCAGCATATATGAACCCCTGAGCACTACCAGACCCTCTGAGCACAGAGCCAGGAGTAACCCTAAGCACTGCCAGATGTAATTCAAAATACAAACTCCCCCTAACTACCTCATTTTTTGTATTTGAAATAAACTCTATTTTATTTTTTACCATTTTTTTGTTGAAGTGCTGCAATTTACAGTACTATTAATTGTGATTGTCATGCACATATATCATTCCAGTACCACATCCACTACCAGAGTGTCTGTTTCTCTCCACCAGTGTCCCAAGGGTTGCTCCCAGCCATCCCCTTCCCATATAATACCCTCATTAAACTTTTTAAAATTCTTTTTTAAACTTTATTTTTATTTTTAAATTTAAGTTTTTAAATTTTATTTTATTTTTATAAAGTTGTTCATGATGATTTATTACATTCAATAGTCTAACAACAATCCCACCACCATTACACCTTCCTATCACCATTATTTCCAATTTTTTCAACCACCACTAAAGTCTCCCCCAAAAGCAGGCCCTAAATAATTTATTTTATATTTCTTGTTATAAATAATTCACTAATAAAAATTTTTTTTCTTAGAAGAAACTGTATGAAGATTGTTGTATCTCACCCTGGAGCCATTAAGTCCTTGTATAAGAGATTGCTAACATGTTATTACAGGTTAAGCCTTGTGTGTTAATATTTTCTTTAAAAAGATTAGTTGCCTTCTGTTTTACATCCCATCCAATGTGGTGTGCTACTCCTTGTATATCAGTGATGTGGAGTTTGAGATATAATTTGACTGCAAATGCTGCCATATGCTCCAGGGATTATTAAAAAAACCTATTTTTTTTTAAAAAAAGGAAATGGGAAATGACAATACTGAATTGTATTTTAGGCTGAGGTGTAAACAGTGGACTGGAGGCAAAAGAATCTTCTAGAAAGCTGATTAAATAATCAAAGAGGGAGAGAAAGGTGACACCACATTTTTTGGAGCCCTGATGATAGGATTAAGAACTGTTTGACAAGAGTTTGTGTTTGACTTGATGAAAAACAAGGAATTGGGTAAATCTTTTACAATCAGATATGAGTTTTGCCCTGGATGATCTGTCTAAGAAGATTGCTCCAGGTATTGAGTGTTGAGGGAGATCAGATATAACACCATTTCTTGTATCCACATCACACCTTATACCCTCAGTTATTTCCTTCTGTGGATCCTCTCCCTCCATTTGTGATATTTTTTGTCACTTTGAAGTTTCCTAAATAAAAACTGACTTTAAACTTGTGCTTTTCTACCACAAGACCCGAGCTTCTGCCAGAGACAGGCCTCTTCTGAGATGCCTATTTTTAGTCTAAAATAGTGCTCACTCTCGTTCTCTGGGGAATAGCACGCTGACACAAAGTCCAGAAGAGACTTTCAAAATAAAGGAACACAGTTAAAATGATGTCTTTTCAGAGGGCCACTGGGACCCAAGATGATCGCTGTGTGTGTCCTATCAAGACACCAACTCTTCATGGCTGATGGCACCCAAACAGGTTAGTTTCAATGGCTTCCCACTGAGGAAGCTGCTTCTGTTTGGGGACATAGTCCCCATCCTGCCCTTTGTGGAGAGAGCTCTCTTGGGCATCTCCTGCAAGAAGAATGTCTCTCTTTTCAGCATGTTTTTACACCAGGCAGCTTGGAAGAGATTGCCTCCCTCCAGAGAAAGGGCATATTTGTCTTCTCTGTGTGAATAAAGATGACCCCTCCCCGTCAAGACCAGGCAGGTGCGCTTCTATTCCTGTAGAAACTATCAGGACTCCCTAAACACAAGACTCCTCAGCAGTGTCACTACCCTACTGTGCAGAATGGCCCAGGGCTTGCAGTCTATGCACCGGTGGCATCCACTGGGATGTCCCCATCTGGACTTGAAAGGTCCAGGGATCTTGTGCAAAGCCTGAGGTTCCATACTATTTCCCAGGAGCCTCCTGTCCTCTGCTGGTAAACACTGCTCTGGACAAACAAAGGAGTTAGCTTGTGGTAAGATCAAAATCTCAGCCTCTATGAAGAGAGGAGTTAAAATGATGAAGTTCATGGAGTTTGTATTCTAAAAGAGCAAGAAGAAAACCATGTGAACAAACAAAGGGATTGTAAATTGTCAGAGAGGTTAGAGAGAAACAGGTCAAGACTCAGACGTGGTACTATTTAAACGGGAAGGGTAGCATGGGTGGGGGGAAGGAGGAAAGCATAAAATTTTGGAGGAGGAGGCTAGACCTCTCCTGGTGTTGCTGGGAGTAGGGGTGGGGTGGGGTATCTTCTGGGGTTATTCCTGGCTCTTTACTCTGCAGTGATCCTTGGTGGTGCTTCAGAGGCAATTTGTGATGTAGGGATGGCACTGGAGTTTGAATCACACTGGGATTGGCCACTTGCAAGGCAAGCACCTTACCTCTTCTACTCTCTGGCCTTGGAGTACACAATTTAAGGTGTATAGGGTTCTGCGTGGGGCAGAACTAGCCAGGTGGGCAATTGTCTCTAAGATTCAGGCAGAAAAAGTAACAATGCAGACCCCAGGATGCTTGTAAAGGACAGAAAAAGGGCTACTGTCACTTGGGGTTGGCAAGTGAGAGAGACATCTGGAAAATGGGGAGTTCATGCTGGAATCTCCATGTGCTGCATACTTTGGTCTAAGTGTAGGGTTTTTGAACAGAAGTGGAATAGGGGTTGCTCTGCTTGGCCTAGGAGAAAGTCACTGTCTGCAAGAGGTCCCACCAGCACCGGACAACAGAGGAGGAACTGACGACCAAGAAGATCTTCCAAGTGAGAAGGCAAATAGCACCTATGAGCTCAGGGCGGTAAACACCAATGCAAAGGTCCAGCCAGCAAACATTAGTGATGCACTAAAAGTGCTGTCAATTTTAGAAATAGACCTCAATTTTTAGAAGTAAAGGGTTGTACAGTATGGACGATTCTCAAAAAACTAGAAATTGAGCTCCCATTTGACCCAGCAATACCACTCCTGGGAATATACCCTGGAGAGGCAAAAAAGTATAGTTGAAGTGACATCTGCAATTGTTTGTTCATTGCAGCACTCTTTACAATAGCCAGAATCTGGAAAAAACCTGAGTGCCTGAGAACAGATGATTGGTTAAGGAAACTTTGGTACATCTACACAATGGAGTACTATGTAGCTATTAGAAAAAAATGAAGTCATGAAATTTACATACAAGTGGTACTACATGGAAAGTATCATGCTAAGCAAAATGAGCCAGAAAAAGAGGGACAGACATAGAAAGATTGCATTTATCTGGGGAACAAAAAGTAACAAAATAGGAGACTCAAGAATAGCAGAGTACCAGGTTTTAAGTACCAGGAGGTTCACTCCTTGGCTTGGAGGTCAGACGCACATGCTAGAGGTAAAGGCAACTCAGATAGAGAAGGGAGCACTAAATAAAGGGTGTTGGGAAGATCCGCCTAGGATGGGAGATGCATGCTGAAAGTAGACTATAGACCGAACATGATTGCCACTCAATGCCTCTTTTGAAAACCACAACACCAAAAAGGAGAGAGAGAACAAAAGGGAATGCCCTGCCACAGAGACAGGGTGGGATGAGGGACGGGGGTGGGTGGGAGGGATACTGGGGTTGGTGGGGGTGGAGAATGGGCACTGGTGGAGGGATGGGTACTTGATCATTGTATAACTGAAACCCAAGCATAAAAATTTGTAAGTCTACAACTGTACCTCATGGTGTTTCACTAATAAAAATTAAAAAAAAAAGAAGTGTAGGGTTGTAGGAGAACATCTTGTTTGATGAAACTAATATTTTATTGCTGACTTGGGCTAGTAGTGACCTTATCTTTATCATTTGATTTTTTTCTTGGCAATGCTTACCAGCATTTTACTCTGATCCTATTGGTCAGTAGCCAGTGATCTGTAAAGAAAAGGTATTACTTTAGAGAAAGGGCTAAAGAAAGAATTCGCTCTGCCTTCCTTCAAAAGGTTTTTATTGCAGTATTCATGGAGTAAGAACATGTGTATGATTCAGGTCTCCCAAAGAAGAATAGAAAGAGCTATGCTTGGAATATCACGTTTCACTCAAATGAGAGAAAGAATCCGGAGTTCTGACATCCGTCGATGATCAAGAATCAGGGACGCTGTCTCATTTGCCAAGGTGTCGAAAATCAGATGGGCTGGTCACGTAATGAGATTTAAAGACGACCGCTGGACTAGAGTTGTTACTGACTGGATTCCACGGAATGTCAAAAGACCGCGTGGCCGCCCACCTACCAGATGGTCAGACTTCTTCGTCAAGATCATGAACGATCGGTTTGAGGCCCTTCATGTTCCCGGAGCGAACAGATGCCATTGGGCTACACTAGCACGCGACAGGGACAAATGGAGACGTTACTGGCGCCCGCTCGAGCAAATCGACGACTAACGGGAAGTTAAGTGATTAAGTGATCTGTAACAGTCATATATCTGGAATAGGAGTGGCATTGGTAGATAGGGACTCAGCTCCACATCAGCATTTAGGATTTGACAGATGGAGGCCAGGGCTCTCGCAGCAGCTAGAAATCATGTTCTCAGCAAAAGAGACAGTACTTCCGTAGTTTTTAATCTCCCCCCCCCCCACGCTCAGAAATGGCACCGATCACTTCCAACGAATGTTAAACTGTCAAAATTAGTGATGTGACCTTAATCTCCCAACAAGAAAGACTGGGAAACATAGAAAGAAAGGTAAGCATTTGGTGAGCACTGTTTCTGCAGCAGAATACGACCAGAGCACAAGAGAAGCTAGATCACACCCCTCTGGGTTCTCCAGAGTCTAGCTGATAACCAAATCAGACAGAGAAGTCAGAGAAAATGCAAGGGGAAGTTGACTGGTAACTTATGTGACAGCGTAGCATAATTGATAATATGTTCTGCACTCATGGGAGAGACCTAGAAAAGGTGGGGAACTCCCCACCTTGTGGTTCCAAAAACCATCTTTAACGAAGCTTAGCTGGAGTAGAAGATAATGGGAAAAGAAGGGGTGGGAGGTTCTTTAGAAGGTTCTTTAGAAAAGCTACCAAAGGAGGCACAGCAAACAAGGCTGTGATGATTTCCTCCTCTGCCTTCTCACTGAGGAGCAAAAGGGATTTGGTCTTCCAGAGATGTCCTGGATGGAGAGATCTACATGCAAATATCCCTTGCCAAGGCAGTCTCCACTCTGCCTTAATGGCCCTTCCTACAAATTTAACCTTCTTTAAAATGTTTTTCGGTGTATCAGATCTTTGTCCTTTTCTACAATATACAAAACATTGGGGAGCCAAAAAGGAGAGGAAATTAGATAAAATTTACTGAAGGTCGTCTCAGTTTCAGACTCTATGACTTTTGTACTCCCCCGCCCCCGAGTATTCAATTTCTGTTGCTGCAGAGATAATCACCCTAAATGTAGAAACTTAAAAAAAAAAACATTTCTCTGCTCACTGCTCTACAGGTCCGAAGTCTGGGTGGTCCCAGCTGGGCTCTCTGCTCAAGGTCTCATAAACTGAAATCAAGGTGTCAGCCAGGCTGAACTTCTCTCCTGGTCCTCCTGGGAAGGATCCGCTTCCAATAATCTCCCAGACTATTGGCAGAGCACACGTCCTTGCTGGCGAAGGGCTGAGGGGTCTCCTTTAACCCCCGGACACTGATTCTCAGTTTTTCTTCCAGCACCTCCAGCTTCAAAGCCAGCAAGAGCTGACAGATTCCTCCTTGTGCTCCACATCTCTCAGATGGCTCCTTCTGCTATAAGCCAGAGAAAGCACTATTTTTTAAAATAATTTTTGTTTTATAAAGTAGTGCACAATATTTCATTACATTTAATATTCAAACACCAATCCCACCACCATTTACACCTTCCCACCACCATATATTGGGTGTTTCCATCCTGAACCCCAATCCCTGCCCCAAAGCAGAACCAAAATAATATGTTTTGTATTGTTTGCTATGAAAAACTGCTGAAAATGCTACAAAACAGTATCCTTAGAGGAAAGAGGGTGAGGATTGTTGTATTCCACCCAGGGGCCATTTTAAGTCTTTCTATAAGAGATCATTAACATGTTGTTAGAAGTTGAGCCTTGTGTGCTTAAAAATATTTCCTTCTATGATTGGTTGCCTCCTACTTTGAACTCCATCAAATGTGGTGCAGTACTAGGGTAGCGTGAGTGGTATGAAGTGTGGGACCATGCAGTCCAGTAATAGGGTCACTATTGGGTAAGGCTCTGCCCAAGCATGTGGAGAGCTGCCATAAGCATGGCAGTGGTTGGGTTCTAGAGGTTTTTGGCTCTTAGTTCTGAGTCCCTTGTGGCAGAAGGGCTCTCAGTCACCCCCCTCTGGGGTGCTCCTAGTGAAATAACCTGGCATGGTGTTTTTTTTTAACTAGAGCAATAGGGGAGAAGTCATGAGATCCTTAGCCATGATAGGATGCCTCAAATCTCGGCAGGGTTTGGTGTGTTTCCCCGGGGAGCCCTAGGGACCACAGCTGAAAGGGGCTTTATCTTGCCCTTAGACAAGTCTGGGCTTCAGTAGGATGGAGGTTGCTGCAGTGTGTGTGTGTCTTAGAGTGTTGAAGAAGTGTTTCCTGCTAAGATTCCAAAAGCTTGAAGAAAGGACAAAGGATTTCACTGTGGCTACTTGCCTGGCTCCAGGGTAAATGCCCAAGTGAGATACCATTTTCTAGAAGCTCCTCAGTGTATAAATGACAATTGGAGCCAGATGCTATCCTTGCATCAGCAATAACTTCAGGAAAAGGAAGGTGGGTCCATCATCCCAGTGAGATGTGATCTCAAAACAGAAATCTCACTGAGATAGCAATCCATGATCTTTATTTCTTGTACCTTTTGAGTTTGGCAAGAAAATCTCTCTGTGCTCAACCACAAGCAATCATTAAGTGGTGACTTGCTCTGGAGACCATAAGCCCCCAAGAGCAGCCTTGGCCCAACAATATTGTTCATCTCTTCTGGATATAGGGAGGAAAAAGGACTGTGCTTAGCTTAAAGGGCCATGTTCGGTCAACAACTATCTATGCATCTGCAAGGCCCTGTTCTAGCCATTGGAAATACTCCAGGGAACCAAGTGGATACAAACTTCATGTTCTAATGCAGGAGAAAGAGAGAATAAACAAGACACCTTGATGTGAGATTATATGTAGTGCTAGAGAGGGAAATTAAGACAGAGATTGGGAGCAGATGAGGAGCTGTGCAGTTTTGGATGGGTGTCCTTGGTGGCCCTACAGAGAGAGGAAGAGACGTGGGGGACATCTGGAATGAAGTCCTGAAAGTGAAAAGACACAAAAAGAGCAAAGGCCCTGAGATAGGTGCAGACCTGGCACTTGGGAACAGCAAAGAGGGGTGAGGGGTGGATTAGTGCAGGTAGCCCAGGGACCATTACACAAGTACTCTGAGAGGCAGCAGGAACTCAGGGCTCTGCAGGTCATCTTGGACACTTTATCCTGTATTCTGAGGAGTCTGAGAGCATCACACAATTTTGATCTTTTGAAGCAGAAGAGCTGAAAACTACAGAAAGAGGAAGAGAGCAAAGCCATGAGCAGCACAGAAAGGATGTTTAAGACTCAGGTGCAGGGTCAGCAAAACAGTGCAGGTGGTAAAATACTTGTGTTTTATGGGACTGCAGGGGTCGTGACCCTGGTTCAAATCCCTGGAACCATATATGGTCCCCTGCACACTAGTAGGGGTCACTCTTGAGCACAGGACCAGGAATAGACCCTAAGAACCACAGGTGAGGCCTCAAAATTCAAATGGGGGAGGGAGGACTTAGTTGTGTTATATATACAAAATGGAATATTATGCATCTGTAAGAAAATATAAAATCCAACATTTAACTACAACTTGACTGAAACTGGAAGGGGTCGTGTTAAATGAAATTAGTCAGAGGGATAAGGACACATACCAGATTTTCAATGGGGCCCAAGACTTGGCCTCTGACTGCAAAGCTGAGATCTCTATGCAGAGGGTGGATTGGGCTGGCTTGGAGAGGGAGGAGGTGGAACGAAAGTGACCTAAGGCAGCGGTGGTGGGTCTTGGGCATTTTAGTGGTGAAGGTACAGGAACTTTCTACATCAAAAGCATAAATGTTAACACCACTGCGATCTTGTCTCCTAAATTACAACAAAAATTAAAAGGAGTCTTTTAAGACGTCAGGGTGTTTTGCCATTTCATCAGTTGCCCCCTTCAGGAGGTGATGATGGGGAACCCCCACAGTGCCCACTCAGCACAAACGGAATTGCCCCCTGCTGGCCAGCGGTGGTTACAGCAGGCCCTGCTCTCCGGCCTTTTGAGTGATGTAACTCACTCACCAGGGAAGGAGATGGGATAGTGTTTCCGTTCTTTGCATTTGATTTCTTCCTCCAAAGGGTGTGTCAATGTCAGTGCAAGACATCTGGGGCACACTTCCGAGTGCTCTCACTAACTTCACAGAGATCCAGAGTCCCTAGTGTCCGGTCACCCTCACTGGACTAGGAAGACTCAAGCCAGAACCCCTCCCTCCTCAAGAATCTCCCAAAGGTACCCCAGGCAGTCCAAAAAGCCGAGTACTTTTAGGAGTGGGGGTGTCCACAGGGTGTGGTGGCGGGAGGCCGACCTGATGGGAAGCTGGCCATGAGACATATCCTCAGAGCTTTGGTTACCTGTCAAGATTGAGCAAGTTCTCTTCCCTGCTGCCACTTGGGGCTCTGGAGGAGGCAGGCAACGGCGGGCCCACAGATGGAGTCATGGGACTCTCCTCAAGCACATTCACCACCCAGTCAGCCCTGTGGAAATGTGCGGGCGGTGCCTGAGATCTGAGGGGTCCTGTCTGCTCCTCCTGAGCTCACACTCCCCACATTCACAGGGCGGGTGTTTTACTTATTTATGTTTATTGAATCATCATGAGATACACAGTTACAAAGTTGGGTTTCAGTCATACAATGCCCCAACACCATACAGGGCGGGTGGTATTAGTAAGTGGTGCTGCATCATTGTATGAGCTCAAGAATACCTGTGTCAGGCATACCTTCTGGAAGCTTCCTGGATTGAATCCTTGTTTGAGCTCAGGAATTCCTTGTGGACCCACTCAGGAGTAGCATCTGGAGGTTGCCAGTAATGTGTACTTTTATGAGCTCATTAAGACCCTTGTACCTATTCAAGAGTGCTTTCTGGAATTTTCCATGACTGAGTCGTTGCCTGAGTTCAAGAATACCTGGATACCATTGAAGGGGACGTCTTTACACCTGTTGTGGTTGTACTGCATCTCCCGCCCCATTCATGTATTGAAGCTCTAACCCCCTGTAAGCTTTTATAAGGAGGGAAGACCCTGAAGGAGATGACTATGGTTCAAAGAGGCTACTAAGGCAGAGCCCTAACCCCCCGTGACTCCTGTACTCATACCAGATCTGCAGCAGCACAGGGCCAGAGCCAGGAGGGGACACGGTGAGAAGCGACCAGAGATAGGATCTCAGGTGAACCAAACCTGCTCACATCTTGCTCTTGAACTTCCCGCCAACGAAAAGTAAGGAACTGGATTTCTTCTGCTGTGTCTGTGTTCCCTTGTTCCCTTTCATTGTCTGTGGTTGCAGAAGTCTTAGCATGCTGTTGTCACATCCTTATTATGATGGGGACAGGGGAGGGGGAAAATAAAGGAGAGGGGAGAAAAGAGAGAGAGGAAGAGGCAGGGAGAGAGAAAGGGAGGGAGTGGGGTGAGAGATTCTAAGACCTTCCTCTGGAAGACAGCAGTGAGGTTGGGAATGAGATGCAGGCAATAAGGGTAATAACACTGGGATGCAGAGGGGGTCGGGTGAAAGCCTTTCCCGCCCCAAGGGACCCAGCCCTGGTAGCAGAAAACCTCCACAACTCAACCGCCGCCCTGCTCACAGCCCCTTTCCACACACTTGGACTGAGCTTCACTCATGAGTGAACCTTCTCCTGGACACTTCATACCACACACCCTACCCATACTCCAAGAGTGCTGCACCACTTTTGATGGGATGCAAAGAGGAGGCAACCAACCTTAGAGGGAAATATATTATTTCGGTTCTGCTTTGGGGCAGGGATTGGGGTACGGGGTGGAAACACCCGAAATATGGTGGTGGGAAGATATATGGTGGTGGGATTTGTGTTTGAATATTAAATGTAATCAAGTATTGTGAACTACTTTATAAAATAGAAAAAATTATAAAAAAAAAAAAGACCAAGACTGGTGCGAAGCTGATCTAGGCCAGTCTCCACCTCCAGCAGCTCCAGCCAATGAGGATGTTCCTTTCCTTCTTAAGTTTGGTTTATTTTTCACTTTAAGGCCAGCAGTGCTCAGGGCTTACTCCTGGCTCTGCGCTCAGAGAACATTCCTGGAGGTGCTAGTGGGACCTAATGAAGTGCCAGGCTATCGAACCTGGGCCAGCACCCTGCAAGACAAGCACCTGACTGGCTGGAATTACAATTGCCCCATCCCCCTCCTAATTATTATCAGCAGCTTGGATGGGACCCACATGTTTATCCATGGCCTCCATTTGCCAAACAAAAGCTCTCCCTCTCGGAGCCTCTGCCATTTTCTGTGCAGCCAGGACTGTCCCCAGGCCTCAGGCAAGTATTTTTGGTTGAGCATCTACTTTTCTCCCTGAAGTCAAAAGTGTTGGCATCCCAGGCAGGCCTGAGGGCCAGGCACAATAGCTCCCTGCATTGTTTCTACACTGCACAGCTCCACGTGCCTCTTAAAAATAGCCTCCCAGGGTTTGAGATTTTCCAGAAAAGATGAGATGGGCGTGTGCGTACGTGCATGCATGTGTGTGTGTGTGTGTGTGTGTGTGTGTGTGTCTGCCACACCCTCTGCAATGTGCCTTCTAGGAGAAATACAATTAGAACATTTCAGCTGGAAAAGAGAGACCTTTGTCACCAGCAGCACAAAACCTCCAATCCCTCCCCACTCCCAACCCCCCCCACCCAAGGCTGTGAGACTACACCACAGCTCAGATTAATCCAGGGAGGAATTTGCCCGAAAATGCGGAGGCTTAAAGTTCAGTCTCACCAGTGGGGGATAAAGAAAACAACCTATTTGCACTAACTCAGGACAAAGAGGGGAGAGAAGTGATTTTTGCCAATGGACCAGACATGCTTTTCTAGGACAAAACGTCTCTTAGCTGAGCTCCCTGCAAACCGTGAGGCCACTTTCTTTCATGGAGGAGATGCTGGCTGCAGGCACAGTTCCCATCCTTGATACCCCGTCCCCACCCCCCACCATCCCACCCCTCACCAAACTGTTTTACAGGTTGGACCAGGAGAAAGCTGGCGGTGTAACCTGCCTTCTGCCCCTCATTACTGAAAGATCATGTGCTTGGGAGGAACAGCTGTGATAGCTGGAATTGCTAGGAGAAATTCCAACAGGGCCAGACACTCTTCGGGGAGGCTGCAAGTTGAGCTGGGAATGAATATTCCATCTAGGGAAAGAAAAATGTTTAAAGAACCTTGTCATTCCCAGCCATCAGCTCCAAGTTCCAAACCAAGAAAACGGCTGTTGGCCTTGGCGAGAGGAAAGAGAAACTCGACAACAAACGCCGGATCCAGGAGGGGTTGGCTTGGCTTCTTGGGAGCCCCTGGGGGCTGCGGGCACTCGGTGCCACTCACTCAGCACCCTCCTGCTAGCTCACGGAGGCAGCCCCTCACGCCGGCTGCGCTGCTTGGACAAAGCTGAAATGGGCTCATGAGCACAAGGGTGAATTCCTGAGTCTGCCAGGCTGCCAATTGCTCTCCCTTTCCTCGCCGCGATTCCCTGCTTCCTGTTGCTTTCTCCCTTCGGCTCTCTAAGCAAAAGTGACAGAGCACATGCTCTAATTGCACAGTGGGTACCAGGAAAGGACCTGGACCAACTCCTTTTGTTTATCTGTTTGTTCTACTGAATCACAGTGAGATGCACAGTTACAAAGTTGTTCATGATTAGGGTGCAGTCATACAATGTTCCAACAGCCCATCCCTTCACCAGTGTACATTTCCCACCACCAATGGTCCCCCACCCACTTGCCTCTATGGCAGGCACTTTTCTCTGTCTCTGTCTCTGAATCTCTCTCTCTGTAACTCTGTGTCTCTATCTCTCACTCTCCCTCTCTTTCCTTTTGGGCCATATGGTTTGCAATACAGATACCAGGTATAAAAAGATTATTAGTGTACCCTTTATGGACCAACTCTTTTCAATTGTCACTCTCAAGAAGGAAACAGTCTTCTGTGTGCAGAGGGGGAGACTGGTGCAGAGAAACCTCCTCCCTTCATTGAAGCTGCAGGGCATTTTGGGATCAAGATCAAGCTGGGAGGCCTGCCTGCACGGCCTTCCACCCAGGACCTTTCTCAGAGTACAGTGCTCCCCACATCCTTTCTGGACCTGTTTGTGGGCATCTGAAGCAGCCTCCTGGGGGTCCCAGGCGGGGCCTGCTGGCAACTTTCTAGCCCTGGCCTCCTCACTAGAGATTGCAGTTGCTCCTGGCCCCTGGGTTAGCATCCCACCACAGCCTAAGAGCCCTGCTTTCCCAGGCCCTTCACAGTTCATCCATCACAAACTGGAAAAGTTGGGTGGAATGCAAAGGAAGGGTCTGCTAGAAAAGGCATGGACTCAGGTGTTCATAGTGCCAGAGAGAAGGGGAAGAGATCTCACAGACAGCTGACCGGTTAGGTACAGGGCAAACAAAAATCTCAGCAAAACGTGTCAGCTGCCGGTTGCCTGGAAAGACACATGGTGTGAGACCGGGACACACAGGCCCCTCCTGGAGGGTGTAGCCCCTGACACAACAGTAGAGACCCTGGCCTGACAAGAAAGCCAGGCACCCAGGGATGGTGGCTCAGTGCCCAGGGCCAAACAAGAGGAGGAGGAGGCCTGCAGAGCATCTGTGCAGCCTTTGGTCTCCAATGAAATCAATCACGCTACCATCCACTCCCCACCGCAAAGTGCTCCCCAGACTGTCTCTCCCCTCAGTTTCCACCCTAACCTTCCCACCTTCAAGTGAGCAGAAGATGATGGGCCAAGCTCCCTCAGGGGCTAGGAGAGGAAGTGAACACAGGGAGCCCCACCCCAGCAGAGTCACAAGGGCCCATTACTTCAGGGGAGTACTTGGCGCAGCCTCACTGTGAGCATGAATAACTCAGAACACAAAGGGTCCCTGCTCCAGGGGGAGCAAACTGGAACAAAATGGTGACAGCTTAAAGTTCTGAAGGTAATTCTATCAGGGTTCAAGAGTTGTAAAGGAGAAGGAGAGATGTGTATGGAGGGGAGAATGAGTGAAAGGATGAGAGTCAAGCAGAAGAGAAGGAGGAAAAGGAAGAGGGGAAAGAGGCAGAGGGAGGAGGGGGAGGAAGGAGGGGAAGGATAGGAAGGAGGGAGGAGGGAAGGAGGAGGGATAGGAGAGGGAGATTTGGGATAGAGAGGGTGGAGGAAGGTTGGGTGGGAAAGAGGAGAGGAAGGAAGAGGAAAGATGGGGATTCGAGGGAGAGAGAGGAAGGAGGGGAGAGGAGGAAGGAGAAACTGATGGTGCTCTTGAAGCCACTGGTTTTTCATATCCTGAAACAGAGAGGTTGCCGGGATCAGCAAGAGGCAGTTCATGGTCACAGGCAGGAGCAGACTGTGCATGAGGCTGCAGCTGGACACTGTTTGTTCAGGTGGCTGTGACCACCCCCACGCCAATGACCGGGACACACGTGATTGTCAGCTGGCTGGGGAATTTGCTCTGGGAAAGGTGGCAACTGCTTTTGATTTTCATCTTTAGTAGACAGGGAACCTGAATGTCCCTTTTGAAGAGCTACTTTCAAGCTCCGCAGGGCACCAGATTGATCATAGAACACCTTCACTATTTTTGCCAGGAGCTTCCAACTTGCTGGAGGATGAGGAGGAAGCTAGTGACAGCGAATGAAGTGATGTCTTTAGGACACTGGGGCAAAGAGCGAGCACAGGGCTGGGATCCACATGCTTTGCCGTGATCAGGGGATGCCACCAGGGCTTCAGGGTTCAAACAGCCTCAAACATGGGGCATGGATGTGGTCCTTCAGCTTGTGTGAAATGCGGTTCTGCAAAGAACATCTTTTAAGACTTGCCATTCAGGTGCCTCCAATAGCACTTTTGATATTTCTTAGACCACCCTACAACCCTACAACCTATGTATAGAGATTTCAACTTGCCTAGGCAAAAAAAAAAAACAAAACCAAAAAAAAAATAAAGGGCCTGCTTAAGAAATATTATTGTAAAGCTGATGTGGCAATTGGTATCATAATAGCATGAGAAAATTTGAATTGCCTTATCTAGAATGGTGACACTTCCTTTCCAAGTCATTACTAAGACCAGAAGTGAAACGAACTGCCAGTGACTTTAGCCTCCCCAAAGTGTAAACTTGGCCCCTCTCTTGAGAATAGAGCACATAGTTACTGTGTACTTTGGGCCGGGTGTTACTGGAAAATACCACACACACGACACTTGCTCCTGGCACGCAATACCTTTTGTACAAAAACCAGGAATGCTATGGGGCAAATGGGGATGGGTGGTCACCAGTGGTGTCATGTGTGAACCCAGGCCCCCATCTCATTCATTCCTGCCTGTTTGGCAGGACCTATGAGACCTTTCCATCCTCCACATTTGAACTGAGAGATTTCCACCCTAAGACTCTCCTTGGCACCACATTCCTGAAAACTGCACTCTCAGTTGAGCTGGACATCATGTGCCACATCATGTGGCTGCGTTTAAGACCTATGGCCTGAGGAAGACCTACACTCAGGCTATACTTGGTTTTTCCACATCCATGGCTATATCCAGAACCTCACTTGCCATGAGAGCCATGTCACCAAACAGTGTGTGGAAGGAGCTAGAAGTCTAGAGCCTTGCCAAGGATGGGCAAGTTGGGGGGTGGGGTGGGGATTACCATATCATCTTTGGTTTTCAGAATTTATTTTATTTTATTTTAAATTTCAGTGCTTCCCTCCTGTCCTTGTTCTAGGGAACTCTGCTTTAACCTCTCCCAGTATGCCCATAACTGTTTCCTATACGAATTCACACATCAAAGAAGACTGGCATGTAGAAACAGAACTGATATTCGGTTAATATGGTGGGCATTTGTCATTGGCAGCTTGGTATTTGGTCCTTTCTGGATGAGCAGAGTGCCCCCTAACCCTCCTTGACCCTTGCTGGAAGGTCAACAATGCCAGCTACGTATTTGGAGCAGAACCTAAAGAACATCAGGTCCTCAAGTGCTTGCTGAATGTGGGGTATGTAATGGTGACCTCACCCTTCTTGCACTCTTATCTTGGGTCCTGGAAAAATAGGGCTACCTGTCCAAAGTTTGGGGGCCCAGTCAGAAGTCCCTTCACTTCCCTTTCCTGGAGGGAAAGGCAGTGGAGCAAGATCCAAGGAGCAGAGGTGATTCTAGCCAAGAGAGCAGAGCAAGATGACAGCTTCAGACCAGCAGGAGAGAAGCAGTTTCCCTCTCTGGCTAGTCCAGAGGCATGGGATTTTGGAGGGTCACATGTTCTCTGGACCAGAGCTCAAATTTCCTAAGTCTTTCAGAATACTCTGTAAATTTAGTTTCCATATAGATTATTTCCTTTAATAATGAGGACTTGGGGCTTAGAAAGATATTATAGTAGGTTAGGCATTTGCCTTGCATGTGACTAACCCAATATATAATCCCCTGAGCACTGCCCGGAGTAACCCTGAGTGCAGAGCAACAAGTAAACCCAGAGCACTGTTGGGTGTGGACCCAAAGCTAAACAAAATAAGAATACGGATTTACACACAGGACTAGAAATTCGGTTGTGACGATGAGAGCCCTCTCCCTTTTGAGATGAAGAGACTAATAGGTACAGAGGAAGTAGAAAAATCCAAGTAGGAATCAGCAAGCTACTAAAATTGCTTGAGAACCGAATGGAAGATATGGTATTTTCTGCTTTCTTTCACCTCCTCTAAGTGCTGACGCCTCAGTGATTAAATTAGCCTGGAAGACATTCAAGCCAGTCTCAGGGACCTCTGGAATGTTGTACACATTGTGCTTTCAAACTCAGAAAAAAGAGACCCATAATTATTTTTTTCACTTGGATATGGCTTGATCTGGCACAATAGAGCCCAGTCAATCTATCAAGAGTAAGGCATTGAACGCCTACCATATGGAGACTTGGCTAGAACTTTGTCCAGTTAGCTGGGTGGAGAATAGCCAAGCCTATACTCACATAACCCCACAAGTAGAATCAGACTGATTTGTAACTAGTGTCTTTGTAAACCTTCCATTCATCCTAAAGTTCTTTTTCCTTCCCATTGGGTAATGTATGAGAAAGAACAGGAAAGAAATTGAGTCCCCCCAAAGGGTTTATTCACTGTGACCAACTTCACTATTAAAAACAAAACCCAAGGAGGCAAAAGCAGGTTCTCTGTTGTCCTGTAATTAGCTGCATTTGTTTTTTCCAGTGGAAACTTGATTCTCATTGGCTTGAACCATCACATCTGTAAAGCTCACAGTTGATGAAGTTCTCTTGGGGAGAAGGGACACCGTTGTTCCTGAACTTGGCTTTTTCTGGCCTAGGGTTGTCTTGGAAACCTTCCTAGGACTGGAACTATCTGATAGAGTGAACAAATATCTCAGTGGACAAGTTTAAGAGCCCGTAGGCCATCACCTCATTATCAGTGGAACTCCAAGGGCATTAAGAATTGCTAAACAAATAGCATGATTCACTTCATTTAGGATCTAAAGGAGATTTTCCTCTGTAAGAACCATGTCTGCTCATTTCAGTAGACATACTTTGAATATACTCTGTTGAATGCTTCCATCAAGAATAGAAATGGTAGGTTCTGTACCTTTCCGACATTAGGGTGTGTGGAGTTATGTCTTGATGAACTTGAGATACATAAGTTTTAGGAAGGGGTCAATATTGGCAGAAGATCAAAAATATTCATATGGAAAACCCCTTTGAAAAAGCCAAAGAATGGCTAGTTCAAAGAGCTTGATGAAGCAAATATAGCTACTAATGAGTGGCTCCTGACTTTTTGGGGTAAATTTTTTTTGGGGTAAATTTTGAAAGACAATCAACTTAGCTTTTTTGTGTTCTGTGTGAGGATTATGATGTGATGGGTGACACTCCCACAACCATCTTATAACCTTGAGGTATGCAGTGACTCTTGGAGTGAAAGGAAGAAGAGGGTACCCTTACTGACAATATAGAGCTATCTCCACCCAGAGTTCCTTTACAGAATAGAATAAACTCTAAGCACTCAAGGTAATATAACCCAATTTTTAGCAAAAGAACTGTTGCCAATGGATAAAGATCACATGATATCATTGTTCAAAGGGGAAAAATATTCAAATACCCAGTAAGAAGGAATTGACAGAAGATAAATCATACCAATTCCATGTGTCTCTTAACTCAATACTCATTCATTAACTTATAGATTGTAAAGGACTTGCTACCTTCCAGGAACAGTGCTAGACTCTGGAGACATGTCTCTGCCCTCAGATTTGTAGGGCAAATGCCACTGAGAGCTGGGATCATGTTAAAAAAAACATTTCCAATGCCTGTCCTTTGAATGTAACACATAAGAGAAAATTGTGCCCACTCATAGAGAAGTTTAGGGTCTTTTCATATTCTTCTTCCTAAACATCATTAAGATTGAATTTTGAGATTGGCCTCTGATGATACCTATGGTACCTATGAAAGACACTTCAAAAGCTGGGTCTTCTCATAGGTTGGATTGTCTTCAAGAGCCCCAGTACTGCTTGAGCTAGCCAATCCTGTTTCCTTCTAGTGAACGTCTTAGTTTTATCATTGATGCTTAAAGATATAAATATATAGGGAACTAAAAAGAAATAATTTTAAATTTTGCTCGATTTGCTCGAGTGGGCCCAGTAACGTCTCCATTGGAGACTTTGTTGTTACTGTGTTTGGCATATCGAATACTCTTGGTAGCTTGCCGGGCTCTCCGAGGGGGCGGAGGAATCGAACTCGGGTCGGCCATGTTGGCCGCTTGTAAGGCAAATGCCCTACCCACTGTGCTATCGCTAATAATGATAATTCATGGCAGAGAGTGGCAAGCTATTCGTGGTGTAATCAATATGCCAAAAACAGTAACAATAACGGGCCTCATTTCTCTAACCCTGAAAGAGCCTCCAATATGGGAACATTGGGAAAGATGAGTAAGGAGAGGCTGCTAAACTTTCCGGGCTGGGACAAATGAGACATTACTAGTGTCCGCTCAAGTAAATTGATGAACAATGGGATGACAGTTATACAGTGATACAAAATAATGATAATGGATCATAGAATATAGATGAGCATTTTTATTTTCTCATTTATTCTCAGCCTTTAAAGATGTATTCTTTTAAAAAAAACTGTTGTGTCTGGAAACTTTTACTTAATGTTTTGTTCTCAAGATTCATCCATAAAGTTGTAAACCTTAGTTTTTTTCCCTCCTTTTTGGAAGGGAGGGCACTCCTGGAAATGCTCAGGGGTTACTCTTAGCTCTGTGCTCAGGAATTATTCCTGGCAGGGCTCAAGGGACCATATGGGATTCTAGGGATCAAACCTTGGTTGGCCACGTGCAAGGCAAACACTCTCCCTGTTGTACTATCTCTACAACTTCAGTACTTCATTTTTTTTTAAATGTAGGAGTACTGCTATTTATTCGGCCACTAATTAGGCTGATTGAATTGGGCATGAACTCCACCTTACTTTTTTCTCATTTTTTATAATTTTATTTATTGAATCACCATGAGAGCAGTTACAAAGCTTTCAAGTTTCGGTCATACAATAAAACACCCGTCCCTTCACCAGTGCCCATTCTCCACCACCAAAAACCCCAATATACTCCCATCCCACACCCTCCCCCACCTGTGGGGCAGATGATTTCCACATTACTCTCTCTCTACTTTGATTACATTCAATATTTTGACACCAGACCCATCATTATTATTTGGGATTTTACCCCAACACTCAGATCTGCCAAAAAGGCAACAGTAGACAATTTGTTTTCTATTGCTAGTTATGAATAACATATGATGTCACGCAGCTGCAGTAGTGGCCACGCAATTTTGAAATTTCGAAATTTTAACAATGAAATCTGGAGGGATTTCTGCCAAAACCTGCTTGGTTCCGAGATTTGTTCCTATGTCTCTGGGATCATGGTCGTTAAGCAGTTTGATCAGGAGCCAGAGAGGCCATTCGTGGGCGATGACTTGGGGTTTCATTGGGGTGGGTAGGACAGGACTGGCTCCATACCCATCCCGTGAGGCCCAAAATGTCTCATCACTGCAGGCCCAAACCTGACTGTCCAATGGCCTCTGGAGGATGGCAGCCACCAAACCACCAAGGGAGAGCAGGCAGAGAGACAGCACTCTTTCCCTCCTGGGGTGGCCCTGTGCAGGTAGCCTACTGCAGGGTCTGGACGCATTTCTGTCAAAAGCTGCTGGGTTTAAAGATTTGTTTCTGAGTCTCTGGGATCATGGTCATTAAGCAACTTGATCAGGAGCCAGAGAGGCCATTTGTGGGCAGCGACTAGGTGTCTTGTTGTGACGGGGAGGAAAGGGTGGGCTCCACCCCCATCCTGTGAGGTTCCACGTGTCTCGTCACTGCAGGCCCAAACCTGACTGTCCAATGGTCTCTGGAGGATGGCAGCCACCAGGCCACCAGGGGAAACAGGCCAAGGCACGAAACCTATTCCCACCTGGGGTGGCCCAGCCCCAGTAACCTACTACAGGGACTGGACACATTTCTGCCAAAAGCCATTGGGTTTTAAGATTTGTTTCTGAGTCTCTGGGGTCATGGCCATTAAGCAGTTCCATCAGGAACCAGAGAGGCCATGCATCCAATTATATAGCTGAGCCAGAGGTGGTTTGTGGGTGTGTCTCCCATATACCTAACTTTTGGCCGTTTACTTTCTTGGTAAACTTTGTCCCAAGTTTTTGGGGTCTGGCCAAAGACACAGCAGCAATTCTAGGGTATCTGAAAGTCTGAAGGCGCCATCAGGCTGCTGATGCACTCGCCTCACAGGTACAGATTGACCTGCTGACGGCATCATACCCCCCAGTACTTCATTTTTTTGAATGATAGAATAATATAACACTACAGGAATATGGTATAATTTCTTTATTTATTTATCTGTTAATGGATATTTGGGTTGATTCTACCTTTTAACCATTGTTAATAGTTCTGCTAGGAGCATTCAAGCACATGCATTCTTCAAATAAAGTGTTTTAATTTCTTGGGTATATACTTACAAGTGAAACTACTGGGTTGTGTGGCAACTGTTTAGCTTTATTATTGTTTTTGCCCATGCCTTGTCAGAACAAAGAGTCACATAAAATTCCATTTGTGCATGATATTGTTTACTTGAAAGTATAAAATAGGCATACATATTTTTTTATTTAGAAAGCAGAACCTTAGGTGTCCAGGATTTAGAAGGGAAGGGATTAGGGAGAAATTTCTTCATGGCTGTAGGGTTTTCCTTTGAGGTGACGAGGAAGTTTTGGAAGTAGATGGAGGTAGCTGTTTCACAATATTGTAAATTCATGAAATTCCACTTAGTTGTTCACTCTGAAATAGTTAAATTTGTGTTACTTGAGTTTCACCTTAATAAAGCCAGAAGAAAATAATAAATAAATAAATAAATTGTCCAGTGGAAAGAGGTTCTCTAGACATAATTCTATGTTGTCTGCTGTGACCTGCTTCAGTAAGTCTTTCGATGATTATTTATGAAGCCTGGAGGCTCTGACTAGGATAAAATCCTCATCCCTGACTTAGTGGTGCAGGCAATGGTGTCAGCAACAGTGTCACTCAATGGTATGAAACACTCTCAGGAAGAAGAAAAAAAGAATCTGTCTCTCAAGAACAGCTGTGTGCATGCTCTACACCCAGAGGCAGTCTCAGCGCCCCCCACAGTAGACTGAATTTCCAGGCAAGAGCACACCTGGCGTGTTGATAAGCATTTTCATCCAGTCCCTTCTAGAGAAATCATGGCTGCTATTCCCATTCCACACAGGAGGAAACGAAGCTTTGTGAGCTCCCCTGGTGAAAGCGTGATAGAATATGGATTCAGATCTAATCATTGGTCTCTATAGCTCATGCTTGTTTATTTAGGAGGTTTTACTTAGGAATAAAATAGGAATTTACTGCTTCATGGTGGGTTTTCTACTCCATCTCTTTTCCCTCTTCTCCTTCCTCTCATTTTCCCTTCCTATTCTCCTTGCTCTTTCTCCTCTGTTTGTCTACAATCCCTCCTCCATACATTCCCACCACCACCACCACCACCACTCCTTATTTTTATTTATTAACAGCCAAGATTTTGTTCCAGGATCAGAGAGATAGCTCAAAGAGTTAAGTGCATGTGTGCTCGTGGAAGGCCTGGGTTTGATCCCTGTCACCACATGGTCTCCTTGCACCGTTGAGTGACTCCCAAACACTGAACTGGATGGAGCCGCTGAGCACTGCCAGTGTGGCCCAATATCTCTCCACTGCCACCTCAAGATTTTATTCCAGACAGACAAAGTTTAAGGAGCCAAACTTTCAGATATGTTCTTTCAAATTGAATTTATATGTGCATTAAAAGAATATGATATTTGGTTGATGGCTTGGGGTATGAAAGAAAGTGTTAGCTAAAACCTTGATTTTAGGAAAAACATTTTCTTTTTGCATGTTTAAGCCCAACATCCAATACAGTCAAGGCAGCTTGGGGGAATTTTGTTCGCTCTTCTTCACTGGTGTCACTTGGAGTAGGAATTGCTTCTAACAATACAAATCATGGGCTAAGTTAGGTTGAATTTCTTTGTTCCGCTCATGCTACAATAGGCAAAAATGGTATTATGTTTTGATTCTCCTCAATAAGGTTCGAGATGCCATACAAATTAAATTAATAAGACTCAAAGTCATTTTATTGAGATTTTATGAAGCTCACTTTAATAGAATACAATATTCAATGTGACTTTTTAAAGCTTATGTGGTTGAGAATATGACTTGGCCCCCAAATTATGAGAAAGGTCAGCAAAATGAATTGGTGACTGTAGTTAAAGGTTTGTGGGGCATCACTCCAGAAATCTCAGCAGGCACAGAGCTGATATTTATATGCCTACCCAATCATTAGGGGTGAAAGGTCAGCAAGCAAGCCTTTGATCATTTGCACAGAAGACAGTCTTCACTTATTCCTTCTCACAGATGACTGTGACCTTCCATCAGAAGGGCTAAAAGCATAGCTTGGGGAAAGTTCTCCAATATCTTTTCTGTGCTATTTACTTTATTGACTCAAACATTTTTCAAATGCTAGAGTCCAGGCATGATTCAAGAATTGGAGGCGCAGTCATATGGACAGCAGAGAAAATGCTTCAGCTTTTGAAGGGCCCATGAAGCACTATGTGAAACTTATATGCTTCCCCGTAGATTTTACTAAACTTTTTTCTTTAATTTAAGTCAGCCCCTGCAGAAGAGGTATCTTGCTCAGGAGCAATCAGCTTGCTCGCAGACAAATCAGACTTTGTACCAGTTGTGTTTGGAAGTCAAGCTGCTTTTTACTATTGCTTTGCCCAAACTGATATTCCATGACTACTTCTCCAGGAGGCTGAAAAAAGTTATAGTCCACACTACAGTATGTTTGGAAATTCGTTTGGTCACAAGTTGGGTTCTCCTAGAAATAGATGCTGAAATACAATTTTGCAGGGAATGGAATCTCAGGGCTTGCTATCAAGTTCAACACCACCAGAAATGGGAAAGGAAGAAAGGCTGGATGATACAGAGGGACCGCCTGAACCCCAGTGAAGCCTCAGGGTGGGCTCAGCAGAAACAGCTAGGATACTGGACATAAGTCAACCAAAGCTTTCCTGAACTGAGGCTAGATGGCTGGACCTTGAACCCCATGCCAATCACTTCTGGGATGTGACGCATCCTGGGAAGTGCCAGAACTTGAGCTAAGTGGCTCATCTGAACAAATCCCCAAGTACCTGAGGGGTGGCTTTCAGAGGCACTTCCAGCAGTGGGGACAATAAATGCTCCTCCTCATCTTCTCCTTCTCCTTATCTTCCTCTTCTTTTGTGGTACAGGAATTGAAACCAGAGTCTCACACAAATGTGAGTCTTTGTGATCTTGAATTAGGCAATGGCGTCTTAGATTTACCTATCATAAAAGTTACAAAAAAAAAATAAATAAGGGGCAGAGAGATAGTGCAGTGGGTAAGCTGCTTGCAGAGATAGTACAGCAGGTATGGTTGATCCGAATTTGATCTCTGGCACTACATAGGGTCCCTTGAGTCCACCAGGAGTGGTCCCTGAGCACAGAACCAGGAGTAAACCCTGAGCACAGGCAAGTGTTCCCCCCACCAAAAATCAAAAACAAAAAAACAAATTGTGTTTAATCAAAATTCAAAATGGGACACCGCACAATAAAATTTCTTGGAACACCATACAATTAAAAAACAACATACTAGAATATGTTTACAAATATCTTACAAATCTGATAAAATACTTGCATCTGGGATATATGAAAAATCATTGCAACTCAGCAACAGAAAGATAGATAACCCAATTGAAAAATAGGCAATGAGAGCAGGAGAGAAGGCTCAGAGGCTAGAGTGTATGCTCTGCATGCAGAGGTCCTAGGTTTGATGCCTGGTACTACAGGATCCTCTGAGCACAACTGGGAGTGGCCCACCCTCAAAACAAGGAAAGAATAAAATGGGTAAAGAATTAAGATAAGCATTTCTCAAAGGAAATTGCAAATGACCATTGAGCAAATATATGAGAAGATGCTTCACATTCTTAACCATCAGGGAGATGCAAATAAAAACCACAGTGAGATACCACTTCACACCCACTGGAATGACATAATCCAAAAGACAATATGAGTTGATGAAAATGTGGAGAAATTTCAACCCTCCTACATCACTAGTGGAATTTTAGATGATGCATCCACTTTGGAAAATAATTTGGCAGTTCCTCAAATGTTTAGATATTGTCACTACATGACTCAGCAATTCTCCCAAATGAAAGCTCATGCCCACACAAAGCCTTGCCAACACTCATTCGTATTAGTATTGTTCACAGTAACAGCAAAGTGAAAACAATTCAAATTGTGAGTTCAAAATGTGGGTGCACAACGCATTCAGTGGTTGAGAGTCTCCTCCCCAGGCTTTTCCAACAAAGGAACAAAGAGGCAGGGGACCACAGATAGATGATAAAAATGGCTCATTTAATACAGAGCTGCTAGCATGCTTAAAGAACATCTGAAGAAGTTCAAGGTATAGGATTGCATGTAGATGTGATTGATCATTTACAAAGGGAAATCATTTTAGTGGAGGCAATTCTCTTGGGGGATTAATTCAAGGAGATACTCTGTCTCCCAGGGACACCTATATTGTTTTTCTCTTACTGGTTAGTAGTACATATTAAACAATGGAGTTTACTTCTTATTAATACTCGCAGTTATTTGGATAAATACAGTAAGAGGTATAGGTGCCAAAACTTAGTTCTCTGTCTCCAAGAGCAAGCAAGGCTTTTACGTAAGTTCCAGACTAAGTCCTCAGGACAGTTCAACTTGTCCTTCCCAATAGGAGTCCTTTCTCAAGTCATAACAGTTTGCATCAAGACTGTGTTTTTATGCTTTCTAGACTTCCTCATTTTAATGCAAGTATCTTTGTCACTTGCCTTGGGTCCATACAGGTCCCATGATGGGACCCCCCCTTTTTGGTTGTTAGAAACTATGGCAATAAAAGCATGAGTCAAGTAATTGTAACAGATGCCCAGCAATAGACATATTTATTTGGGTCAATCAACTCCCAAATATTAGGAGCACAGCATTAACGATCTTTCTGTGTTTAAGCCAAGAACATTACTCTATGGTGAAATATGAAAGGCCCAAGGGAAAGAGAAAAGCAAATAATTCACTTCAAATACAAAGTCCAGAATCACCAGAAGTTTTGACTTTTAAGTAACCAATACTGGCTTGGGGAATGTAACAATGAGGGATAGAGCACAAAGGAAAGGCTAAAGATAAAATCGGGGGATTAGGGGTGCTTATATGAGCATTGTAAACTTCTTTGGGAGGAGGAAAAGGGACAATTCACTGGGAAGCCTAAAACATTTAGGGTTAATATCCAACATCAAATGTCCACAAAACAATGAGTGTATCACAAAATATCAAATAATACTTGGTTCTAAAAATAAACTAAGCTATGGTCCATGCTACTGATGAGATTATGGAACTTTGAAAGCATCATGATGCCAAATGAAAGTTCACACAACAGCCACAGATAGCATTAAACTGTTTTCATGAAATGTTCTGAATAGGTAAATCCATAGAAACATACAGTAGGGAGTCTAGGGTCATACCGCCTGAATGCACTCAATCTCATCTACAAATAGTTGTGAGTTTGGTTGTCAGTGGAATCAATGAGGATTGAATGTAGAGTTTCTGGTTTTGGGGGGTGTTAGTGCCAATATCCTAAAATTAGGTCCCAGTGCACAGTCCTCCTCCATGAACATACAGAGGACCACTGAATTGAATGTAAAATGGTTGAAATTCATGGCACATGACTATACCTGAGTGAAGCAGTGGGGTTCTAAATGTTAGCCTAAGGAACCAGGTAAACTTGTCAGAGAAGTCTTGCGTATGAGTGAAAAAGAATCTCAAACTCTATTTTTAAAATGTTAAAAGGAGGAGAATGAGACCTTTATAAGTTTGTGTAACCAGGAAAAAGAGCAAGGTGGTTTGTGAAGAGGTCTCCCCAGAAAAAAGAAAATGGCATCCACAGAAGAGACCAAATGGCACCTAGTAACCACAGACTTCCACTCAAGGCTTAGCTAGCCCAGCAAAGAGACAATTTCTCTTTTACACATCCTAAGATAAATCAAAGGAAAGAATGTGTTTGGAGCACAGATTTGTTTTGGAGCAAATCACTGTGTACAAGAGGAGAGTGTTCCTAACGGGCTAGCCTTGGTCATGTGCCTATCCATATGTGGTAAGAATTGTTGGAAGCTTTTGTGACTTAGTTTCCAAAAGGATCTAGAAATAAAGATTGATCTGAAAGGAGAAATGAGGTTGCCAATAAAAAAGAATATAGAAAAAATTCAACAGAAGAGAATTCCAATAGAAGGTTTAGTATGCTCTTTTTCTAAACCTATGATTTTTGTGGAATTAGCCACACCCAGCAATGTTGAGGGGTAACACCTACCTCTGTTTTTAGGAATAACTTCTGGGGGTTCTCAAGGGACCAAAGAGGGTGCCAGGGTTTGAACCTGGGTTGGCCACATGTAAGACAAGTACCCTACCCACTGTACTATCTCTCTAACCCCTATAAGTTGAGATTTTTTTAATTTTTATTTTTTAATTTTTATTAGTGAGACACCATGAGGTACAGTTGTAGACTTACAAATTTTTGTTTATCTATAAAATGGTGTATCGTTCCATTGAGTTTGAGTTTAGCTGGATAAAGTATTCTTGGTGAGGTGTTCATTGTCTTCAGGCTTAGAGGGTTTCCTCTGATAGATCTGCTGTGAATCTAAGGGGTGATCCTTTGTATGTGATTTCCTTCTTTGCCCTTGCTGCTTGCAGTATTGTGTCTCTATTGGCAGCGTTGATCATTCTAACTATGATATGTCTTGGAGTGTTTTTGTTAAGGTCTCTTTTAGCTGGCACCCTTCGGGATCCTTGAATCTGAATGGCTCCATTGTGGAACTCTGGGAATTTTTCAGCGATGATTTGTTTAACCATGGCTTTTTCATTGGTATTGTTTCCCTGAGCTTCTGGGACTCCTATGATTCTAATGTTGTTCCTCTTGGAATCATCTCCTAGGACTCTGATTCGCTCTTGAGCTATTTTGAGGTCTCTTCCCATTGTTTGTTGTTGCCTGTTGGCTTGATGCAGCTGATCTTTCAGCTCACTGATTATTTCTTCAGCTGTGGTCATTCTACTTTTGAGGGCACAGACTGAGTTTTTTATTTCACCTATGGAATCTTTGGTAAGTGACATTTCTGTGCGTAGCTTTCCAATTTCTGTTCTCACTTCTTCCTGTATTTTCTCCATTGTGCGATCTATTGTTTCTTTCATGTCCTCTTTCAATTTACTGGATATCTGTCTAACTGCTTCATTGAGTTCATTGAACATCTTCATCACTTCATATCTGAATTCTTTGTCAGAGAGGTCCCTTAGGTGAATAGCACCTACTGAGGCTTCTGGACTCTTTTTTTTTTCATTATTCTTTTTTTCCCCCCTTTTTTTTATTAGTGAAACACCATGAGGTACAGTTGTAGATTTACAATTTTTTGTGCTTAGATTTTGATTATACAATGATCAGATACCCATCCCTCCATCAGTACCCATTTTCCACCACCATGGATAATATCCCCCCCACCCCCATCCCCCTATCCCCCCTGCCTCTGTGGCAGGGCAATCCCCTGCGTTCTCTCTCTCCTTTTGGGTGTTGTGGTCTGCAAAAGAGGCATTGAGTGGCAAACATGTTCAGTCCATAGTCTACTTTCGACATGCATCTCCCCTCCTGGGAGGATCCTCCAAACACCCTTTATTTGGTGCTCTCTTCTCTATCTGAACTGCCCTTTCCTCTAGGATACCCGGCTGGCCTCTAAGTTATGGAGTAATCCTCCTGGTGCTGATCTCAGCTGTTCTTGGGTATTAATCTCATATTTTGTTACTTTATATCCCCAGATGAATGCAATCTTTCTATGTCTATCCCTCTCTTTCTGACTCATTTCGCTTAGCATGATACTTTCCATATTGTACCACTTGTATGTAAATTTCAGGACTTCATCTTTTCTAACAGCTACATAGTACTCCATTGTGTAGATGTACCAAAGTTTCTTTAACCAGTCATCTGTTCTTGGGCATTCAGGTTTCTTCCAGTTTCTGGCTATTGTAAAGAGTGCTGCAATGAACAAACAAGTGCAGATGCCACTTCGACTATACATTTTTGCCTCTCTGGGATATATTCCCAGGAGTGGTATTGCTGGGTCAAATGGGAGCTCAATTTCTAATTTTTTGAGAATCGTCCATACTGTTTTCCAGAAGGGCTGAACTTCTGGACTCTTTTTATCGTCCTCTCTCTGCTGTGGGGATTTGCATTGTTTCTTCATGTTGGTGTGTGGGTGTAGGGACTAGATGTCTTGGTAGGAGTAAACTACCTGCGGCCTCGTGAGCCTTGGCCCACTTTACAGAAGCCACGCCCACTTCTAAAGGGGCCACTCCCCAAGGGGTACCTGGCATGTGTGGGAGGAGTAAAGACTGGGTCGGGGAGAAGACCAGCTGAGCTTGGGCAACGAAAAGGAAGAGGCAGAGAGGCTCAGATCTGCTTTGTCTCCCAACGTTCGAGAGGACGTCTGGGGGGCTTGCAGGGTGAAATCCAAGTCCCGGGTTTGAGAAGCAGCGGATAAACTGACCTGGGTGGGGATAAGACACCAGCTCAGTTTGGGGGACGAAAAGGAAGAGACCAACCTGTGATTTTTAAATGTCTTTTCCAATTTGAGAAATTACTACCAAGATCAATCATGAAATATTTGTAGTAAAGAGCTGAAAAGTATTTAAGAGTTCCAAAGTAATTTTATTCTACATTGAAGACTAAGTAGCCATGTTCTAACCATCAAACTACTGATATGAAGAATTAATGCAGTCTCCAATTTAGGACTTAAATTGAATTATTCAGAGTTCCTTATTCAACATTTACTCTTTTCTGGATATTTTAAGGTCAGTGAGATTTATCTAAATCATTCTAGGATCTTTTCTCTACTTTTCTTAATATAGCCCTTTCCTTGGCCTTCAGAGAAACAGCACCCTTTCCCCCACCAATCTGCTTTTATGAATCTCTTTGTATAGAATTCAAATTCTCAGTTACCCAAAATATAAACCTGGAAGAGTTGACCAGTATTTTCTGAAAAATCTAAATTATTCAGCAGATAAAAATTTTAAAGTGAGGCTCTAAAACCCAGCTGCCTGTGCAGTTTGTTGGGAAAGATGGAATAAGAGGCTTTCCACAAACCCAGTCTGAACCATGAGCAAGATCCAGTGCTGTCAGCTTAGGTCAAGTAGTCAAAGCTTCATCTGAGAACTGCAGAAAGAGTAAGTAATCAGTAATCTTTCAAAATCACTACCCAAGTAAGTGATCTCTGGAATTGGAGTGAAGGTACAGGGGAGAAATAAGAACTCCAAATAAACCACAAAAGTGTGTCATGGGGCAAACAATTTTTGGCAACTGCCAACATTCAGAAAGCAGAGTGATATCTTGGAAGTATCAGTTAAGTCAAAACTCTTATTCCTATGACCTGCACTTCACCCTCTCACCCCCAACTCCACACTGACCTCAAGAGGTAAAGGTAGGAGCAGGAAGACAGAAGGAACCGTACAAGAGGCAACCTGTAGGGTAGGCATTAAAATTCCAGATGAAGTTGGAAGTTGTCATTATTATTTAAGATAAGACATCCTGAACAAGCACTGTATTTTACAACTTAAAATTATTGTCAGGATTGTATTGTTTAAGACTTGGTTTCTAAAGGTCACAGAACAACTCAAGCTGTCATCTAGCAATGGGAGAGCAACTTCCCCTACTGGATAGATTTGAGCATAAGAACAGATGACTGGTTAAAGAAACTTTGATACATCTACACAATGGAATACTATGCAGCTGTTAGAAAAGATGAAGTCATGAAATTTTCATATAAATGGATCAGCATGGAAAGTATCATGTTAAGTGAAATGAGTTAGGAAGAGAAGGACAGACAGAAAGATTGTACTCATTTGTGGAATATAAAGTAACAGAATGGGAGACTAACACCCAAGTATAGTAGAGATAATGCCAAGAGGTTTGTTCCATGGCTTGGAAGCCGGCCTCACATGCTGGGTGAAAAGGCAGCTCAGATAGAGAAGGGACCACCAAATAAATGGTGTTTAGAGGGCCTGCTCGGGATGGGAGATGCATGCCGAAAGTAGACTATAGACCGAACATGATTGCCATTCAATAATTGCATTGTAGACCACAACACCCTAAAGGAGAGAAAGAGTAAAAGGGAATGTGCCTGCCACAGAGGCAGAAGGGGGGAGGGAAGGATGGGGGGATGGGAGGGATACTGGGAACATTGGTGGTGGAGAATGGGCACTGATGGAGGGATGCTGACTCGATCATTGTATGATTGAAACGTAAGCAGAAAAATTTCTAAGTCTGTAACTGTACCCCACAATTATTCATTAAAAATTTTTTTTAAAAAAAGAATATATTGAAGAATGTATTGTGGGAGCGTGGGCCCAGAATGGCGTCTGCTAAGAGCTTCATCGAATGCTGCAAAACTGAGTGTCCGGGCATGACTTGAGATGAAGATGCAGCTGTGGTACCAGGAAATCACCAAGAGCTTCCTCAGCTTCCTCCCAAGCTCCCTGTGGGTCCCAGCCACTAGCTCTTCAACAGCCACTACTGCACTTGAGATGGCCTTTGGGAACCCACACCACCCTTTGTCACCATGTCCATACAGAAGGCGCTGGTGGTGGGCAAGCTGGCCAAGAACTCCACAAAGAGGTCAGCGACACTCACTCCTCCAGAGCTGCTGTGCCTATGACTATGGGCCTTTGCAACAGTGCTTCCTCTTCCATCCTGACTACTGCACTTCACTGTGGTTATATACTATAATCTGTGTTACTAAATTTGTCAGTTATATAAGTCTCAGAGGTCTTTTCCCTGAGATCAGAGGTTTGCGAATGTTTTTCAGTAGAAAGTCAAATACTAAACTCTCTAGAGGTAAAATAGTCTCTGCTGCAATAATTTAACTTCACTTTTCCTCCAAGGCAGACACAATCCATCTTTGAAGGGGTATAGCACACATTATGGGGGCCAGAGTAGGGAGGGTGATTGATCCAGGTTCAATCCTCGGCATTCCCTATGATCTCCCAAGCACCATCAGGAGTGATTCCTGAGTGTAGAGCCAGGAGTAAGCCCTGAGCCTTGATTGGTGTGGACCCCCCCCCCCACCCCCCCGCCAAAATAGCACACACCACAGCATTTAATCTGTGTGTAGAGATCTGTAGAATGGAAGCTTCATTGGGGCAGGAGTTTGATTATAACAGAATAGGAAGTGATCTGCACCTTGTAGATCATAATGATGGGATAAGAAAATTGTGGCAGGTCAATGCAGTGACAGCGCAGGTATGGTCCAAGTAAAATCCATCTCATTCTCCATCTTTTCAGGAAGTCCCAGTAGAGAAGAGCTGGCATCCTTAGAGAGAAGAATTGGAATGAAAAGATATTTGACTGCAGTCACGGGAGCTTTGTTCCATAAGGATGAGTCACTGAGTTCAAGAGCACTTTAGGGCAGGAAAGTTTCTAGAGGTTACAAAAAAGGCATAATCTGGCATGTTCTATTAGCCTTAGTACAGACTTCCAAGCTAATCACTGAAACGCAAGCTTCACATTGGATTTGTCTCATTTCTATCTTTCTAAGGCTGACTTGGCATGAAACACTGTAGGTGGAGATGAAAGATAAATGAAGACAAAGGAAGGACAATTCATCTCAGTCAACAGTCAAAGGAGAGTTCAGAAATGCAGATATGAGTGAAGACAGATATTTCCTGAGAGGAGTCTGTTAATTAGAAGGTGTGGCAGTGGAAGAAGGAATACAGATGTTGGGATCAAGCCAGCAAAAGAAAACACCACCTGATGTTAATTACACATACTTGAGATATTTTTCACTAACCATGTTAACAACACAGATGGCTCAGCACTGCTAAGGCCTCTGGGCTGTAGAGAAAATCTAGGCTTGTACTTGACTTGTTCAGATCCAATTACAATGAAAGAAATGCCTATAGTGATGTGCCAAGACTTGTGTTACATGCTTCTACACGCTTACTGTGGACAACAGATAGCATGGTGCTTGGATGAAGCACCTAAAATCCTACTGTGCAAATTCCACCACCATCCCCATTAACCTACCAGTTGTGAGACCATGGGCAAGGCACTTAATGTTTCTCTGCCCCAGTTATCCATCTGTAAAACAGTGAAGGAAAATAGCTTCTATATCAGAGATTGCTAAAAGGATTAAATGATAAAATGTGTGCACAGTAAACTCTCAAATACCCTCTTATTATTTGTTTTTGTAGTTCTGCAGTGAGTTGGGTATGATTATCCTACTTTGCCAAAATGGAGTTGAGGCGCAAGAGATAAGGTCCCTTAGGGAAACCAGGGCCATAAGATTAGGATCAGGTCAAGTTCATCACACACCTTGCAGGTAAGAACTGGCCCAAGTGCTATTGAAAGATGGGTCTCCAGCTTCGGTTCCAATTTTGCTTATGAAAGACATTCCTTAAATCTCCCCCTCCCTATAAAAGCCCTAAGAGTTAAGATTTTTAAGAACTTCTTAGGAAAGGTTTTATTTTGTAACAAAAAAGAAAAAACCTTTTGGAAAATCTTACTCCATTGTTAGGAAGTATAATAATAGTCATCTTTTTGTGTAGCGTCCCTGGCTGCTATTCAAAGCCAAGCCTACTATTCTTTCATTGTTGGTTTTTTGTTTTATTTCTCTCTGTTAAGATCTGGAAAGACCTGAAATTTGGTCTTGAAAATTTCCTTAGTTTGTAAGAAGAAATATTCCCCTGGAAGTCCAGTTATTATGAGCAAAGAGGAAAAACAAAATTCTAACTAGAAATGACCAGCATTGAAACATGGGGTTTTTCAGAATTAAATTGTTGAATTTGTCATATCCTTTCTTGGCCATTCTCTAGAGAGAGCTGCCAAAAGTAACAAAAAATGTTGCTCCAAGCAAAAATCTTCATAGGTAGTGACACTGATAATACCTCTTCATGCAGTGCCTCAGGGAAGCATCTGGAAGGAGCTTAAAGACAGGGAAGTGCTGAATCATTCCCCCAGGGAGGGGGGGGGGGGTCGGTCTTTAAAGCCGGTTCATACAGAGAAACTCTCACCTTTTGACCCTCTGAACAGCTTTCTCTGGCAAATTCCAGAAAGTCTGTTTCCAGAAACATTTCTTCCTTTGTTTTATCCCCATCAAAAGCACTTACAAAACACCCATTCACCTCTGGGGAAGCATCAAAGATGAGAGATGGTAGTGGGGGGCATATGGTCCCCATAGCCTTGGAATTTATAATCAAAGATGCAACCATAGGTAGAAAAGATACATGGGCAGAAAGAAGTATTATGTCAATACAGGAGCAGTAAGTAAATCACACTATTTATATTGTATCTACCCAAACCACTTATCCTCTTCTTTATAACTGAAGGATTCCACAGCAGCTTAACTTTCTATGAGTTAAAGATGAGTGAACTTGAAAATTGGTGTGAAAATTGAAAATTGGTGTGACACACAAAAGCCCAAGTATTGTCTTTTCAGGCAGTTAAAAGAAACCTAACACCTATGAGATTATATAAGACAAGGCTGCCTAAATGCCAAGATATGAGAATGACAAGGAGAGAGATGGTTTCTGGAAGTGCTCCAAGAGACAGGAAAAACAGAATCTTCTAAATGACACTCAGAAAAAGAATAAACTAAGGGCTGTGGAGATGCTTTAAGGGCTGCAGTGCATTATTTGTATGTGGGAGCTCCAGGTTCAATCCTGGCACCACATGGTGTCCTGAGCACTGCAGAGGAAAAACCCCCACACATAATGCTGGCAGGACTTGCTCCTCAACCAGACAGATAGTACAGTGGGGAGGCATCGCCTTATAAATGATCTGGGTTTGGTGCCCAGTGCCGCACATAGTCCCCCAGGCACTGCCAGGAGTGATCTCTGAGCACAGAGCCAGGAGCAATCCCAGGTGTGGCCCCAGTGCCCTACTTCACCTGCAAAAAATCATTTAAATGTTTCATTTAAATTGTGCAAAAGACAGGCATAAAAGAGGATAATCAAGAGGATACATAAACAACCCAATAAATGTTTCCCTGAAGAAAATAGCATAAAAAGCCGTTAAAGTCATTGACCGTTAGATAAATGCAAATCAAAACCACAATAAGATACTGCTTTACATTTATTAGGGTGATTATTGTGGGTTTAACGAAAAGCAAAATGAATGTTGATAAGAATATGGAAAACTTTGAACCCTTATTCTTTGCTATTGGGTGTGTGAAATAGTCTAATAACCGTGGAAAACAGTACAGCATGCCTCCAAAACTGAAATATAGGAGTACTATGGCATTCAACAACATAATTTCCTGGTTGATATTTTAAAGGGATAAAGCTAGGACTTGAGAAGCTTTTTACCACCTGTATTTGCAGCAGTATTAGTCCCAAAGACAGAAGCACTTGAATGGATCAACGAAGTATGGCATACCCATGCCATGGATTATTATTTAGCCTTAAAAGGGTATTTAATTTGACATATGCCAACATAAAATAGCCTTGAGGAAATTATGTGAGAAGAAGTGGAAAATTCTTTTGTAAAAGGACACGTACTGATGCTACGACTTATATAAGGCACTAGACTGATGAACTCTACTGAGTTACTCAACTTAGAGACTAGAAGTAAATTGGTGATTGGCAGGGATTAGGAAGAGGGGAGAGTAAAAATTATCGCTTCATGGGAACAGGTTTTTTGGTTTGAGATGATGAAAATGTTCTGAAAATGGGATGGTGGTAATGTTATACAACACTGTGAATGTTCTTTACTCAATTGTGTACTTGTACAGTTAAATGGTAACTTTATGTTATACATATTTTCCCACAACAAAGAAGAGTCTTAACCAAATCAAAGAACATTGAAAGAAACTTCAATGATTTTTAAGAAGCCCACAATTAAATTTCTCTCCCCAATCCATTCAATTCTCTTCACTAATTCTTGTTCTGGGTCAGCAATCTACAAAGTTATTTGTTTGTTCTTCAACTGGAAAGAACTGGAAAATCTGACTCATCCTCTGCCAACAAATGATCAGAGTTCTTCAAGTGATGGCGGCAGCTTCATTACTTGTGAACCACCCTGAGTGTACATCTCCTAGTATCAAACTCTTACCACCTTTCCAGTAGACTTCAAGACTGACCTTTTCGGTTGAAGACCTATTCTAATCTAGATAGTACAGGCACTTCAGATCAACTAGAAGGAAAAGAAAGAAAGTGAAAAAATAACCACAGCAACCTCATAAGCAAAACGGAATCACTGTTGTGGAGAATGAACGCTGGGAAAGGGGTGGTTATTAGAGCATTCTACAACTGAAACCCAATCATGAACAACTTTGTAACTGTGTATCTCATGGTGATTCAACTAAAAAGATTAAAAAAAACTGAATCATATTTTTTTTTCCTTTTTGGGTCACACCCAGCGATGTGCTAAAGACAGGCATAAGAGAAATTACTCCTAGCGATGCTTGGGGGACCATATGGGATGCTGGGAGTCGAACCCAGGTAAGCCGCATGCAGGGCAAATGCCCTACCTGCTGTGCTATCATTACAGCCCCTGAATCACCATTTTTATAAGCATATTAACAGTAGTTTCAATAAAAAAAAAAGAAACCAACAAGGCCCAATGTCAATATAATACCAGAAAAGGAATATTAGTGTTAGTATAGGGAAAGTCCCAGGGTAAAGAACCAGTGCCTCTTACTGTTAGAATTATAATTTAATACCCCTTGCCATTTAGCAAGTGACCCTAGAGGTGATTTGATATGTCATGACAGATGTAACAGTGCAATTGCAAAAAAGTCACTTCTGCTACTTCTACAGCATTAGGCAAAATTGACCAGATGGAACCCACAGGGCAGAAAAGCTAATGAAAACTTTGCATTCAAACCAGCTTTCTCTCCCACTTTCCTCATTCTTTTCCAGGTTCTGGTGTGTTTACCATTATAAAGATGAGGCCTCAAAGGAAGTACACTTCACAGCCAGAGAGCTATATACCCCTCCTTACAGAACTGCCGTCTTGGGAGTCAGCAGTTGCTGTCCTTAAGGTCTGGGTTCCCCACTCACAAATTCCCTCTTGGTTAGAGAAATAAATGTGCCTCTGTGCCCCCACACTCAGTAATTCTTTTGCACCAAAATTCTCAAAATTTCCTTCTTCCATCCCTCCCTCCCTCCCTCCTGTCCTTCATTCCTCCCTCCCTCAGTCCCTCCCTCCCTCCCTTCCTCCCTTCCTTCCTTGCTTCCTCCCTCCCTTCCTTACCCCTCTCCTTCCTTCCTTCCTCCCTCCCTTCCTTACCCCTCTCCTTCCTTCCTTCCTTCCTTCCTTCCTTCCTTCCTTCCTTCCTTTCTTTCTTTCTTTCTTTCCTTTCTCTCTCTTTCTCTCTCTTTCCTTCCTTCCCTTCCTTCCTTCCTTCCTTCCTTCCTTCCTTCCTTCCTTCCTTCCTTCCTTTCTTTCTTTCTTTCTTTCTTTCTTTCTTTCTTTCTTCCTTTCTTGGGAAGGGACCATAGCCAACTGTGCTCAGGGCTTACTCCTGGTTCTGTACTTGTGGAACTTGGGGGACCACACAAGGTGTAAATTCAATGTAATTGAGGATCAAACCCAGATTCTCTGTGTGCAAAGACAAGGACTCTACCTGCTGTACTATTGCTCTGACCACCTCAGTAATTCTTTCCTTGCCACCAGATCACAGGTTATGGAGATTTTTCTGCTGGCAGGAAAACCAAATTTTTTAAAATTGAACTTGACTTACTAATAAATCCATAAAACTGAGTAAACTTTAGAAAATATTAACATGTTGTTTTAATCTATTTCAGATTTGTTATTTTTTCGGTATTATAATTAAGGCAAATAACCTTAGTTTTCTCAAACCACGCACAAGATGACAGAGCAGCTAAATTTTTTTTCTTAAAGCTTTCATCTTTCATACCTTGAAACTATTTGTTATTTTAATGAAAAACTATTCTGTTTTTTCCTTTTGAAAAAAACATTTTTTACTCTGTATATACAGTTGCATTCATTAGGTCGCCCGGCAAGCTACTGAGAGTATCTCACCCGCATGGCTAAGCCTGCAAGTTACCTGTGTCTTATTTGATATGCTAAAAACAGTAACAAGTCTCCCAATTTATTGTAAGATGTTACTAGTGCCCGCTTGAGCAAATCAATGAACGACGGGAGGACAGTGCTACAGTGCTACAATGCTATACCTAATGATAGTCTCACATTAGCATAAGTAAAGTAAAGTAAAGTAAAGGCCCTCCCGTTGATCTTCGATTTGCTCGAGCGGGCCCAGTAACATCTCCATTGGAGACTTTTGTTGTTACTGTGTTTGGCATATCGAATACGTCACGGGGAGCTTGCCAGGCTCTGCCGTGCGTGCGAGATATTGTATTGAATATCTTTATTTAAAATTGCGACATCCTTTTTTTCTGTTTTTAAGCAATTTAATTTAATTAGAACACCATAATTTACAAAGTTACTCCTAGTTAGGTTTTAGACATACTATATTCCAGCATTATTCCCACCACCAGTATTTCATCCCTACCCCAGGTCCCTTCCCACCCACCCTCCTATGCCCAGTCAGCCACGTTGACAGGGACCTTTTAAAGTTTGGTTGTTGAAGTTTGGATCTCTGGTTTTCTGTGTTGTTGACTCTATAGTTTGTATATTTAGCTGTATCACTCCTTTATACCACCTATGTACTTGTATCCCCTTGAATCTTTTTTTTTTTAAATTTTTATTAGTGAAACACCATGAGGTACAGCTGTAGATTTACAAATTTTTGTGCTTGGGTTTCGGTTATACAATGATCAAATACCCATCCCTCCACCAGTGCCCATTTTCCACCACCATGGATAATATTCCTCCCACCCCCATACCCCCCATCCCACCCTGCCTCTGTGGCAGGGCATTCCCTTTTGTTCTCTCTCTCCTTTTGGGTGTTGTGGTCTGCAAAAGAGGCATTGAGTGGCAAACATGTTCAGTTCATAGTCTACTTTCAACATGCATCTCCCCTCCTGGGACGAACGTCCAAACACCCTTTATTTGGTGCTCCCTTCTCTATCTGAACTGCCCTTTCCCCTAGAATACCCGGCTGGCCTCTAAGCTATGGAGTAATCCTCCTGCTAAGCTATGGAGTAATCCTCCTGCCCTTGACTCGTGCTCCCCATTACTTCCCATCTATCTCTTCTCCCCTATTTGATTTCTTTCCTTCTTTGCCTTTTTTCTTCCTATATTCAGGGGTCAAGGGTGGTCAAGTTATCCATTCTTTAAAACATTGCATCCCCTCATCCAGTTATTTTCTACACCACTTATAAGTGAGATCATAAATTGCAACTTTTACCAAAATTGGGAGACAAAGAATTGAAAATTCTCTTTCCTACACAAGGATTATAGCAATTCTCACAAATACACTTAAATGGGATCCCCTACAGCTGCTAGGATTATCTGTTCAGTAAACTACTTTAACAAAAAGCTCAGAAAGTTTACATTGTAATTAGTCTCTTCATGAGAAAAATTCCAAACCTGAAAATAAAATAAAACATACACATGTATTCTTTTTCACTGCTTCCAAAATCAGGGAAAAGTCATTTATTCAAAAATTCACTTATAGGGGTCAGAGAGATAGGACAGCAGGAAAGACGCTTGCCTTGCATGCGGCTAACCTGGATTCGATCCAGAGCATCCCATATGGTCCCTGGAGTCCTACCAGGAGTTATCCCTGAGTACAGAGCCCATTCCTGAGCATCACCAGATGTGGCCCAAAACAAAACAAAATAAAAATTCACTTATATCAGTTTGGATGCCAAATTATAAGATTTCTGAACTAGTAGTTTCTATGAAGACTTTTTAAATTTTCCTAAAAGACTGACACATTTAAAGTATTAAATTTGTAGTTTTGGGGTTTTTTTTCTAAATAGTAACTCTATCTGGTGATATTTTACCCAGCAGTATTGACCTCACAATTCAGTGTCCAGACTGGAGTCAAGGTGCTGGGGTCCACCAGGACTGCATCTGGTGGAGGAGGCATGCATGCAGGAATTGAACTTGATAACTCACTTGATAACTTTCAGTGACTTTAAGTACTGTGACTTCAAATGTTATTGGAACAAACTTATATACCTGCTTGTTCTCTCACAAAACAGGCAAGTAAACATTTGACATCTGCTTATTCTGTTTATAAGTTTTCAAGCAATCATGCTGTTAACCCTTTGGAAATTTGGTTAAGGTGCTTGCCTAGAATGCAGTTGCCTGGTTTGATTCCCAGCAGCATATATGGTCCCCCACACACCAGGAGTTATCTCTGAGACCACTCCACTTCCAAAGTGGTGCCTCTGGAAACACGTCCTTCAGGGTGACCTTTTCTACTAAATGAATAATTTGCATCTCCATCTGGCATTAATCTTCCAGTTACTTCAGTGAGTCTAGGACCTGGTGCGCAGACTGAACCCCTTTGAGCCATATCTCAGGCCTACTTTCTATATTTTCTAGAAAGGAATATTAGCTATCAATACATTAGAACTTCTTCCAGAGAGTCTGTATCTAAGTCGCCCAACTTTTTAGAGGTCAGATAAATTTCACAGGGACACAACAAGGAGAGCAGTTCTGAACGACAGCTCCCAGACCCCCTGAGAGCTGCCAGGTACCCTTTTCAGTCAGTGCTGCCACTTCAGGCAAATTCAGAAAGATAAAGCCTTATCCACCCAAGTCTCAAAGAACTGTTCCCTTTTCCAGTAATATGAAACTGTTTCTGGATTGACTTGATCCAAAGAGATAAATAAACAGAAAAGAGACAGCTCAACCCAACAGACCATGTGGGTCACCAATGGTCACCCTGCCAAGTCAGATTCCCATCCCCAGCTCTTGCCAAGGGCCTTCCATAGGAGGTGACACAGACTACCAGCTATGCAACACACACACACACACACACACACACACACACACACACACACACACACGCAGACACTGTCCTACCCTGTGCAGTGGAGACCAGCCTGGTGGTCAGACACCACAAGTAAGTCCTGACTACATGTCCCCTGAAGTTCAGGCCAAAGCTCTACTCTCTAACAGGCTGATTAGGCACTAAAAAGCCAACCAGTTCCGGCCCCCAGCCGTGGAAAGAGACTGTAGTTTCTACAGCCAAAAGGAGCTGGCCAAGAACCAGAAAGAAGAGAAACAACAACAAAACAAACTCGGGTTTGAAACAAACAAGCAAACAAACAAACAAACAAAAAAACCACCTAACGCCAGCAAAAGGCAGAGGACCAGGGAGTTAACAAAGACAGTGTTTGCAACTGGAAGCTCATGTGGGGAACCAGTTGGGTAAGGACTGGCCTTAGCCATGTAGCTCCCTTCCTAGGCAGTCCACTTCAACTGACACCAAGGGACCCTACATGGATCTTTCAAAGGATGAATCGCTCTCACTGCCAAATTTCCAAAGTGTTAACAGCATGGTTGCTTAAAAACTGATAAACAGAATAAGCAGATGTAGAACGTTGACTTGCCTGTTTTGTGAGAGAACAAGCAGGTGTATAAGTTTGTTCCAATAACATTTGAAGTCACAGTACTTAAAGTCACTGAAGAAAGAAGGTTGGTATTACTTCTTCAGAGGTTAGCACTGTAGCACTGTGGTATTACTTCTTCAGAGGTTAGATTTTTTTAAAATTTTATTTCTTGAGTCATCTTCTTCAGAGGTTAGATTTTTTAAAAATTTTATTTCTTGGGTCACAGCAATAGTATGGGGTTAAGGTGCTTGCCTGGGCTGGAGCGATAGCACAGCGGTAGGGCGTTTGCCTTGCACGCAGCCAACATGGCCGACCCGAGTTCAATTCCTCTGCCCCTCTCTTAGAGCCTGGCAAGCTACCTAAAGTATCTCGCCCGCACGGCAGAGCCTGGCAAGCTCCCCGTGACGTATTCGATATGCCAAACACAGTAACAACAAAGTCTCCAATGGAGACGTTACTGGGCCCGCTCGAGCAAATCAATGATCAACTGGACGGTCTTTACTTTTACTTTACTTAAGGTGCTTTCCTAGAATGCAGTTGCCTGGTTTAATTCCCAGCAGTATATATGGTCCCCCACACAACAGGAGTTATCCCTGAGATCACCCCACTTCCAAAGTGGTACCTCTGGAAACACATCCTTTGGGGTTACCTTTTTTACTAAATGAACAATTTGCATCTCCATCTGGCATTAATCTTTCAGTTACTTCAGTGAGTCTAAGACCGGGCCAAGAGTAGTTGGTGAACTCAGCACAGGTGTGCATTGTTGAAAAATCCTTTGAAGGGTCTTTGGGCTCCAGCTTCAACCCACCATTGAGAGTTTTCCTCCTTTCTCCTGTCTTGCCTATTTTCACATTGTGGACAACATTTCTTAGCAAGACAGACAGATGGTGCAGTTAGAGAAACTGGGGGTGGGGGGTAGGGTGGGAAGTGGTACACGGGAAGCAGCTAAGAAGGGCTGAGAAGGCATCAACACCATAGAGAAACTCATAGGGAGGTTGATGCTAAAAGGAAATCTGCAAGGTGTTGGGTTAGATAAGAATTGGGTTGTCTGCTGACAAGGAGCTGACTAGCACAGAGCTCCTCAGTCAGGAAACTGGGACCCCCTGGGGAGATCTTCTTTCTCTAACTTCCTTCTGTGACCCAAACAATTAATGCAGCTCATCAAGCTGACTCTGCTTTTCAAGGCACATTCTCAGTCCTTTCCTCCATCATTCATGGTATAGGAGCATGAAAGCACTGTCCCCAACAAGTGGTGACCCAGGAAACTTGACTTCCCCAGAGGACTGTCCTTCAGGCTCCCCAAACTCACTTCTTGATTCTGTTCCAAGTGTGGTGTCAAGTAATCTTTTGCAGCTAAAATTCACAGAGGACTAGTGCACCCTATCAGAGTCCACACCCCCACACTATTAACTTGTCTCTGCCTGCTTGTCTGAGACGTTATCTGATCTTAGGCCCCTGTGCTTGCTTATCCTGCCTAACTCTGCTTGGATTATTTCTGCCTCTCCTGGGCCTGCTCAGTGGCTTTTGCCACCAGGAATCTCCTTACCACATTCCCATCCCCCAACTAACACCCCCTTGGGGTACTCCCACACCCCAAATGACTGCATCCACAGTTCTGAGCTATTTTTGCTTTGGCTTGTATTCAGACCTTCCCCAACTCAACCTTCAGCCTGCGCCTCCATCCCCTCTCTAAGTGCTTTCTACCCTGGGCCAGGGGACTGTGAGTACATTAAGTGTACCCCAGCGTCCTGGGACTTTGGGTCACAGCTGGACCAAATCTGAAGTCACAGCTTTCCCACGCTGGCCCAATCCACACAGGACCCTAGGCTGGAGAGGGATAAAGTGGGACCCCTCCTTTGACTTCTGGCCCACCCCCTTCTCAGGACCCTGGGGCTGAGGCAAATGCAGTCAGCCCACCCTCTTAATTGCTTTGGATCCCAGAAACAAACTTTTGTGAAGCTCAATTAGCTTTCAAGCTGATCCAAGTTTCTTGCACCTGTCTTTCCAATTCGGGGAAAGTCCAGAGATATAACAAGGGTTAGTGTTTAGAAAAATTCAGTCCACTTTTTCTGTTCTCAAGGCACTAAAGGGGTGAACTGAGGGGAGAGAAGGTGTCATTCCAGCCTTCTTATTGCTCTATGAACCCTGTGGGCTGCTTAGGTGGAGCTTCATGGGACAGACCCCACTTGGTCCCATGGGCTCAGACTCTGGAATTTGGCTGACCAAGCAGCAGTGACCAGGGGTCCTTTTCTCTGAGCTTCCCCTATGAATGCAGAGGCCTGAATCCTCCTGCCAGTCCTGTTCCAGGAAGGCAGCCAGACACCAAAGAACTGCCGGCCGCTCCAGCTGCTGACCACTCCTGGGGTCCCAGACTTCTACCTTGCTGCCCTGGTTTTGAGTCCCACTACAAGGCATCACCTGCTTATGTGACTAACCAATGCCAAGTAATTCCTGCTCTTTTCTCCTAGAGCGCATGATACTACTGTACTTTGTGCATGTGCCAGAGTTTTTCTGAGGTTCAAAGGAGATCTTAATAATTTTCCAAACAAGAATGCCCTCACCCCATGGGACATGCCTTTCCTGGTAATAATCCAGTGACCAGCAGATGAGAATGTGGGTGTGGCAGGATCCACCTAGACATGATAACAGCCATCTTATTAGCACCTGTTTATGTAACATGGCCTTTTTTATTTTGTTAAGCAAATTACAGTATTTGAGTTAGGCATAAATAACAGGATACGATAGAAAATGGGGCTCCTGAATGTGATGGCAATGGAAAACAGCCATACTGGGGATCTTCACTTGTTCTGTGAATTCGGCTCTAACCTCCCTTATCCTGGTATTTTGTTTTTATTTCTCTTTTGGGGACTGCCTTCAGGAGTGTTTGGGGGAGCGTGTGTTGTCAGGGTTTGAACCATTGCAAAGCACGTGCTCCTGTTCTTTGAGCCACCTCCCTATCCCCCTCAACCTTTTCTTTCTTCTTTCTTCTTTCTTCTTTCTTCTTTCTTCTTTTTCTTCTTTCTTCTTCCTTCCTTCTTCTTCCTTCTTCTTCTTCTTCTTCTTCTTCTTCTTCTTCTTCTTCTTCTTCTTCTTCTTCTTCTTCTTCTTCTTCTTCTTCTTCTTCTTCGTTTTTTTGGTTTGTTCTGGGCTACATCCAGTGATGCTCAGGCTTACTCTTGAAGATGCTTTGGGGACCGTAGGGGTTGCCGGCTATTGATAGTAACAGGGCTTTCTTAGCTTCTAGCCACTCCTAACCATACTTTCTCATCCAAGGGCCATAAGGGCCCCTGTAGGCCCCTCAGATAATCCAAGGAGCCATGTGTAAAAATTATGTCAAGGGAAAGGAGGGGGGCATAATGAGAGACTAGGGGACCAAGCAGTGGGACATGGTCAACAGAAAAGAAGCAAGACAGGAAGGGGGCCACAGCTGGATACAAAGGTGAGAAACACATCAGTATTCTTTACCTTTTCACTCCTGCCAACCAACACCTGTCCTACGAACGTTATAACTGAGCCAGTAGGCCAGTAGTTCTTTAACTTTCTACACCTGAAGACCACACTGGTGCATGGACTGGTTGAAGACCACTGGTCTAAACAACATTTCCTTAAAGGTCACTTCAGATTCTTCTGGCTTCTCCCAACGCCTTTCTCCACTTCTTTGCCTCAGGCAAGCTTTGGATTATTTCCTGAGATTCTTTTCCTCTGTCTCACTACCTATTCCAGATGGCCCCCCACATACTCACACCTTGGACAGTGTGGCAGAGCTCTTGGACCACTGGGGTATGATGTCCCCCACCTTGTGCCTCTCTGTACCTGAGGAATCTTCAGCTCCAGCAGCTGGGCATGGACATGTGGTCATAATCCCTGGTCCACAGGGCTGTAACCAACCCCAGAGGGACATGTGGACAAATTGAAGTTGTTTAGTTGCTTTTCCGATGGGAAGGCTTTCCAGACTTGCATGTATGCTTGAACACATATTACAGATTTCCACATGGGAAGACAGTGTATGCAGTTTACCAAACTTACTCTGCCACAGAACCCCTTTTTCTCCCTGGAGACTCCACTGAAGGCATCCAAGCCAGGAACAGAGGAGCCCTAGTGATTGACAGTGCCTTCCCACCACATACATCCCTCTTCCTTCCAAGATCCCCATCAGAAACAGTCCTTTCACCATGAATCTCCTCCTATGGTTGTCAGGCATCCTGTCACCATCCATGGCTCTTGGGCAGCTTTGCTTTCATTAGGTCTGAGACTGAGGCAAGTCCTTCATCTTCCTGCCTCCAACAGAGGAAAGCCCTAGGCTCATGCCCAACGTCAGGGGCCAGCAGGAAGAGGTCTCCCTGGAAAATATGAGACCAGAATGAAGTTGTTGGGCCAAGGGGGCATCAGCAGGGTGCAGTTCTCAGCCCCTCAAGGCTCCAAGTTCCCTGGAGTGAATCTCTCTATGGCCCAAGCATTACAGGTCTTTGGACTCTTTGAAGGACCAGAGACCACCCAGAGTAGCTTCTGCCTTAACAAACTGAGACAGTTACCTTCCTGCTCCAGGAAGGCAAGAGTATGCATATCCCCTAGGAATAGGAAGGAGTAGCTCCCCTTCACCTTGGCACCTAGCGTAGGAATTTTACTCTCCCATGTTGATCTGGATTTGGTTTGGGATTTTGTTTTTTTGGGTCACACCCACTGGTTCTAGGGCTTACTCCCAGCTCTGTGCTCAAAGATAACTCCTAGTGGGGCCCAGGAGACAATATACTGTGCTAGAAATCAAACTTGGGTTAACCATATATACAGGCAAACTTCTAAACCTCATTCTGTACTAACCTCTCTTGCACCGGGCTCTGGATTTTTGCCTCCAGCTTCTGGTTTTCACTTCTGTACACAGTCAGCCAGGTGCTGGGGTGAGGGTTGGGGTTGGGGGGTAGCTAGGGATGGGCCTGGGGGAGTCAGGGCTGCCAGATAAATATCCCTGGGCAAGTTGGGGTGGGAGTAGGGCTGGTGTTGTTCCGGGAGGGCTTGGAACACAGGTTTTGTCACTGGGGCAGACATTTACTGGGACAGAAATGTTTTAGTTCTTGGGCCTCCCAGAGCCACTCTTTCTGCCCAAAGTAGACAGTTCCTCTGGAAGTTAAGCTCTGTGTGTGTGTGTGTGTGTGTGTGTGTGTGTGTGTGTGTGTGTGTCTGTGTGTGGTGCGGGGCGTAGTCCAATTCTCAGTGCTGATCCTGTAAGCAGGGCCAGACACTTGGCTGTAAGGTTAAAGACCAAATGCATCCAAGCCTTCTTCCAGGTGTCCCTGGCTCTGCAGTGAACACTTGTGTTCTTTCTCTGAGTTCCCACCTGAAGAGACCCACAGATTCCAGATCTATTCTTGCTAGGAGAGAAGCACATGCCTCTCTCATTAGGTGCAATTTCTAGAAACTTACCTGAGTCTTGGTACAGCTCTGCCATCTCTCAAGCTTGTCAGGCAAGGCTGTGTTTGGGGCAGGTTCTGGGGTTTCCAGATATAAATCTCTTAAACAGCCCTCAGGAATTCATGGACACTCAGGTACTACTGAAAATCCTACTGCTGGTGGCCTAAGAGACATCCAGAGGGTGACCAGGCAGGGCCCCAAGCCAGAAGACAAGCGCCACATTACCCAGCAAATCATTTTCAGAGAGAGTCTAGTGAAGGATATGAATTTTCTAGTCTTCTCAGTCTGCATATATATGAAGATATATATGTACGTGGAGATAGACATATATATGCAACCAAGATATTAGTGAAACTCATTTTTTTTGTATTTTTAACTTTAATTTTTATAAAGTTTTTCACAATAATTTATTGCATTCAATATTCCAACACCACTCCCCCCACAATTACACCTTCCCACCGCCATTATTTCAAATTTTTCCACCACCACCCAAGCCTGACCCAAAGGCAGATCCTAAATAATTTATTTTGTATTGCTTGTTATGAATAATCCACTAAAAATGATTCTCAAAAGTTTCCTTAGAGGAAAGTGTATGAATATTGTTGTGTCTCACCCTGGAAACATTAAGCTCTTGTATAAGAGATTTCTAACATGCTGTTTACAGGTTTGGGGGTCTTGGCCATTGATGGGATTACACGGCACCAGGGGGCCAGTTGGTGGGTGTGACCCCTGCCTACTGGAATATGAAGGATCTGGGTGGAGGATGCTCAGCCCTGATCCGAGCAGGCTTGGAGATCTCAGCCTCAGGACCCACATGCTTTTGCTCCTCTGCTGGTACCTTCATGGGTGTGGCCCCCTGGCGACATCTTATTATCTCATTCTTACTTTGGACAAACTGGCAGGCTACCGAATGTAACCTGCCCACACGGCAGAGTCTGGCAAACTCCCCGTGGCGTACCCAATATGCCAAATACCAGTAACAATGATGGGTCTCATTCTCCTAACCCTGAAAGAGCCTTGAATATGGCACTTTTTAAAAAAATCTCTGGGCTAGGACGAAGGAGACATTACTGGGGCCTGCTCGAGGCAATCCACAAACAACAGGATGGTCGTGATCGTGATGGTTTACAGGTTGAGTTTTGTGTGCTAATATTTTATTTCTTGATTGAGATCGATTGCTGAAGCTCATTTGGGAGCTCCCACATCAATTCAAGTAAAAGAAGAAGACAAAGTAATGCCTAATATTCCCAATGGAAAGATGTTTCCGTCAACAGCCATTCTGTCCAACCAACATGTGGACTCATACCCTTTGGTGGGAACGTTCCCACCAGAATCAGCTTTTTTGCTTTCAGACATTTCCTTTGTATCCTGAAATATCAAAGCAGAATGCTTTCTTGTCTCAGGAATGTCAGAACTCGTTAGATTCCTTTTCACATCCCCTAGGATCCCAGGCCCCTATCTTCCATTTCCAAGATAAAAGAATATTCTCCATCCTTTTTACTGACAAGAAAATCCAACCAAAGTTTTAAGGCTGTGACATATTTATGCTTTTCCCCATGTCCTTGAGACTAGCCAAAGAAAAAAAACCTCACAGGCTCTTGCCCAGCTGAAAACAGCCTCAACAAGAGTGTATGTGAGATGTGCTCTGAGGATGGAGGAGCCAGGCTGAGGAGACAGAAAGTTCCCAGAAGCAGAGCTGCTGCCCTGTGCAGTAGATGAGAGCCCCAATAATGAGGCCACTTTGGAAAAGAAACTACAGGTCAGGCTCACATACTAGGAAACAGGTGTTCGAGAACGAAGGGGAAATGGGTAGCCTCATTCCCTCCTGCCATCCAGTCATGCTGACTCTGAAGCCCAGCTGAGAGCCAGGGCGCTTGGAACAGGTGGTGGAATGGGGAGGCATAGAGGGCTGGAGGGCTGTTTTCCATTTCCAGTCACTGCTAGGTGCTGAGCAATGCCAGTTCTCCTGGCACTAATCGAAGTGCTCCAGTGTAGAGATCTCAACAAGAAGCTTGTAACACAGATTTAGTGCTCTGAGAGAACAATTAGGAGAAAGTCTTTAAAATATAGAACGACTGCATTCATTTGTGATATATAAACAAATATATAGTAGAATACTAATATCCATGACCAGGGAAAACAGGGGCTAGGAGGACTGGCCAATGGTTGCAATCAACCACAAGTGTGTCTGGGACGGAGGGTAGGTAAGATAAAGAAGAGACCAGTATAACAATAATAGCTGGGAATGATCACACTGGACAAGATCTGAGGGTTAAAAGTAGGTAAAGGGATATTCTTGATAACCTTCAGTATCAATATTGCAAACCAAAGGTGGAGAGAGAAGAGAAGAGAAGAGAAGAGAAGAGAAGAGAAGAGAAGAGAAGAGAAGAGAAGAGAAGAGAAGAGAAGAGAAGAGAAGAGAGGGAGGGAAAGCACCTGCCCTAGAGGCAGAGAAGGGGGTAGGGAGTGAGGGGAGAGAACGTGGGGGCACTGGTGCTGGGAAATATACACTGGTGGAGGGGTGGGTGTTGAACACTGTATGACTGAAATCTAATCATGAACAACTTTGTAAGGTCTAGCGCACAGTGATTCAATTTAAAAACAAAGCGTTCAGGGGCTAGAGCAATAGCACAGGAGGTAGGGAGTTTGCCTTGCACACTGCCGACCCAGGTTCAACTCCCAGTATCCCATATAGTTCCCTGAGTACCACCAGGAGTAATTCCTAAGTGCAGAGTCAGGAGTAACCCCTGTGCATCTCCGGGTCACTGTCACTATCACTGTCCTCCCGTTGTTCATCAATTTGTTCTAGCAGGCCCAGTAACGTCTCCATTGTGACAATTGTTACTGTGTTTGACATATCGAATACATTATGGGTAGCTTGCCAGGCTTTGCCGTGCGGGCGAGATATTCTTGGTAGCTTGCCGGACTCTCTGAGAGGGGCAGAGGAATCGAACTCAGGTTGGCCATGTTGGCTGCTTGCAGGGCAAACGCCCCACCGCTGTGCTATTGCTATGACCCAAAAAGAAAAAAAAAAGTCTTCAAAAGGGCTGAATAGACAGCACAGGGATTAAAGCACTTGACTTTGTCAAAGACCATGTCCAACAGTGCTCTGAGCTATTCTCGGCTTTTCACTCAGGGGTTGCTACTGGCAGTAGTGCTGGGAGACCATGCAGTGCTGGGAATCAAACTGGGGTTGATAGTATGAAAGGCAAGCATTTTAATCCCTAGACTATCTCTGACTTGAAAGTCCTTGACTTGCATGCAGCTTGACTTGCATGCAAGTACTTGACTCTGGTTCAATCAATGGCATTGCATAGGATCCACCAGGTACCACTAGATGTCAACCCTGAGCACAGAGCCAGGAGCAACCCCTGAGCATTGCCAGATATGGCCCAAACCATCACTTCCACTACAATGCACACACACACACACACACACACACACACAGACACACACACACACACTGTCTTGCATAGAGGTAGGAAAAAAGAATTGGTCAGTCTCTCTTCATCCCATGAACAGCTACAGAAACGGGGAGAGGTTTCATATCCAACTTCTTGCCATGTCAGCCATAGCTCTCACCGCTCCCAGCATTAACCAAGGGCCCGGGAGGCCACCACACCTCTGCACATACTTGTGGAGGCTGAGCAGCCTCCTCTGGCTCTGGGAGCCGAGACCAGGGCCAAGGCCAGCAAAAGTGCGTTGGTTGTGCAGCTGTATCCACATTCAGCAGCTGGACTCTGGCTCTTGCTGTCCTTGCATTGTACTGGATTTTGATAAGAATATTGACACTCTCTGATATTCTACTCATGGATCAGGTCCCTATAGAACCAGGGTCCCCATCTTGTCCCCAATTCACTAGACCTGTTCATTCCACTCCGGCCTGACTCAGTATGTTGACTCGGTTCCACAGTCCCCTTGTCTTCTTTCTCCCTCCAAACTTTAGCTATCTTTTTTCTTTTTCTTTTATGGTCCAGGGTTTGAACCCAGGGACTCACATACTCTACCACTGAGCTTGTCCTTTGGCTTTCTCCACATGTTAGTGCATTAACATACAGAGAATGTGGGTCTGGAGTTGGACACTGCTCAGCACTCACCTTCTCTCTACCACAGGAGGCCCTCAGAGCTGGGAGAGGGGCCAAAGTCATCCAACCCGTGAAAGGATGCTCTAACCGCTGACCCTGGATTGCTGAGTGCTTGGTGAATGTCCCACTGACAAGCACAGCAAAGGGAAGTGAGTTACTCTGTGAGGATCATAGACATTGTGCTGTACAAGACCTTGGTGCTTTCCTTCCAACGCTACCCTTGTTCTACAGCTGGAAACAGTGAGCACCACAATGGCTGGGTCCAGGCCAGCCAACTTCTTCATTGCACATTGAAAGATAATGCAGAAATAAAACACAGTTTTGTCAGATTCTGATAGCCCTGGACAAATATTTTATGGAGAAAGTGCTGTAAACCAAGACTGAAGTTGAGGGCTGAGAATTGCATAAGGATTGGGTTTTTCCCATGAGGCAGAAATGTGGAGAGGTGACTGGCTAAGCCTCGGCATAGACATAAGTGATCCACACTCACAGGAAAAGGCCTCCCCTCAACCTTTCCACAAATTGTCTCCTATCACCTTTCCTACCTGCCTGTCACTGTTGAGGGGACAGCAGCCCTGGTTACTTGGAAATGCTGACACCAATTCTCCACATCAGGCCTCGTCATTGACTGGAGGTTAAAGTTTCACACTGAAGAGGATCAGCGTGGCCAGAAACCCAAGGTGTGCAGTGAGGGAAAGACCAGCCTGGAGCTTCCTTCCACTGATATGGGCACATGGGTCCTCTCTTCTGTCAGGTTAACACTTCCTGGGGGCTGCGTGTCATGAAGTGAAGGCAAGGAAGCTGGGTCCATCTCAGGGAATAAGAGTAGCATGTCTAAGAAGTAGCTTGCCTCTACTTGGAGCTGGGGTACAGGGTCTGAGGCGAATCCAGGTCCCTCTCCTACCATTGTTGATCTCAGGCTGCTCACTCCTTAGGACCACGCTCAAGGTTAAGGAGAAACTATCTATCCCTCTGCAGTCCTTTGCTGATCAGTGGGTCCCAGACTGTGTCCCATCTCTTCTAACTTTTTTTGACCTGGCATTTTGTCAGAGCTAGCTGGAAACATATTTTTTCAATTTTATTGATTCACTGTGAGATATAGTTACAAGCTTTCATGTCTGAGTTATAATCATACAGTGATCAAACACCCATTCCTCCACCAATACACATTCCCCACAACCAATATCTCCAGTATGCCCCCATCTTTCCTACCTTCCCACTGCCGCCATGGCAGACAATATTCCCCATACACGCTCTCTTTTGGGCATTATGGTTTGCAGTGCAGATACTGAGAGGTTATCAGAAACATTTCATTTTGTTTTAATTTCTGACAGCTCCCATCATACCACCTCCACCTGGAGTTCCCTGGTGCATCTAGCATTGGAATGTCTTCTACTAACCACCACAGAACAGGAGGGTCCTTGGTTCTGACCCTTTGCTGACACCAAGACCATCTGTGTCATGTTTCTTGTAACTTGAAAGAGGAAGTCAGCAGTACAGGCTTACAAAGAGTCTTTTTATCCCTAGAAAGACACTTCCAGGGAAAAGAGAGCTTTTTTTTTGTAGATGAAATGGCATCCGTGAAACATGGCAGGCCTCAGTGTGTGGTACTGGGGAGCGGCTCTAGTTGGGGGCTGGGTCAAACAAGACACAGGAAATGCTATTTTTCTGTCTCAGCGGTGGGTCATGAAATTGTTTTTTACCAAACTTGCCCCTGGGAAGGGGAAGGACGTGCCTCTGGTTGGTCAGAATCTCCTTTTTATGGCCTTTCACTGGGACACACAAGCCCAGCAGGACCCAGAGCATAGAAATTTAGGGTCTTCCCAAGCTCACTGCTCCCAGAGGGACAATGGCTGCTCAGGTCTGCCAGGCTGGGGCTTTTGTTTCTTAAGAAACACTGGGGTGAATCTCAGTCTTTCTGGCATTTGTCACAGAGATATTTCAGGAAAAGTCCCAGTGAAGAAGGAATGCTGAATGGCCTTGTGTCACTTCTGAAATCACAGGCACAACCCCCCTAAGTGTTCCTGTCCTGTCACCGCCTCCATCCCCCACAAAATGTCACAGGCCAGCAGGGGAGATGAGGTCTGGGAGGAAGGCAGTGGTGGCTCACAAGACCTCAGGTCTTAGAGTGGGGTTAAAGGGAGATCCTGCTTGGGAGCAAAGGGATCTAGGCTGTTTCCACACAGCCAGCTGATGGTTTGGCTTCTTGGGTGCAATGAGTCCAGCACGATGTTAGGTGGCATTTGCAACCCAAAACCAGCCGCTGGCTGCTAGGATCAGTAATTAAGAGGCTGCTCCCTGGCATGTCCGTACAAGGAGAGACAGAAGCAACAAAACAAAGAGCTGGAAGAACTTATGGGATGTCTACAAAGACAGTAAATTGAGTGCATATGTGTGCATGTGGGTGTTCACTTATGTTCACTTATGTGCAGGCATCGTCACACACGTGTGTTGAGGGACGCAATTCAAGGCCAGGGACCAGCATGAACTGCACAAGAGTAACATCAGAGCACTCCATTGTGGAGTGCTGATCGCCGTGAGAAGAGCAGCCAGGGTGGGGATGGGGACAGAGGTAAGGCTTATAGCTCATGGTGTTAGAAAGGCAGTTTGCCATGTTCAGGGTTTTCAGTGTCAAGCAAGAACTTTAATTTTTCTCCAAAACCAAGAGAGAACTCAGAGGCTTTGGTACATGGAATAGAAGGACACAATGGAATCTGAGAGCATCCCTGGACAGAGGAGGCAAAGCCTGAAGGCAGATGGGGAGGGATCTTGCCAGGATTCATGGGAACATGGTAGGGGGACCAGATTATTGGCCAAGAGACTGCCTACAGAGGGAACGGAGATAGCAGGTGTTTGGGGGAAGAATCCCCTAATGCTCTTTCCACCCGGAAAATGAATTTATTTGCATTCAGCCAACTCTATAATCCATCAACAATCAGTGTCTAGATAGTTTTAAAGAAGTGTCTCTTGGAGGTCGAAGTGATAGTACAATGGGTAAGACACTGACCTTGTACGCGGCCATCCTGGGTTCGATTCCCGGCATCCCATATAGTCCCCCGACCATGGCCAGGAGTAAGTCCTGAGTGCAGAACCAGGAGTAACCCCTGAGCATCACCAGATGTAACCCAATAAGCAAGCAAGCAAGCAAGCAAGCAAACAGACAAAAAGTGTCTTTGAAGGGACAAAGTACAGAATGTAAGGCTTGCATATAGCTAACATAAGTATATGATCCTTGACACATACTACTCCTTAAACACTTTCAGGAGTAACTCCCAAGCACAGAGACAAAAGTAGTCTCTGAGCATAGTTAGTGTGACCCACCTCCCCAACCCCCATTTCCCTCTAGAAAAATGTATTCTGGCTGTTACTTTTCTCCTAAGTTTCTTTCTTTCTTTCTTTCTTCCTTTCTTTCTTTCTTTCTTTCTTTCTTTCTTTCCTTCCTTCTTTCTTTCTTTCTCTTTCTTTCTTTCTTTCTTTCTTTCTTTCTTTCTTTCTTTCTTTCATCACACCCAACGATGCTCAGGGTTTACTCTTGGCTCTACACTGGAGAATTACTCCTGACAGTGTTCAGGGGACCATATGAAATGCCAGGGACCAAATCTGAGTCTGTCTCATGCAAAGCAAACACCCTACCAGCTGTACTATCACTGCAGCTCCACCTAAGCTTCTATTCCCTCCCCATTACTCACCAGAGAAAGTTCAAAATTCTCAAATTGTCACATCAAGGACCACATTAACTACTCTCCTACCTTTGCTAAGCGATGAGACTCTTCAGTGGTGATCTGACTCAGAGAACCAATATGTAAAACAGGAGGAAAGCAGTTCCACTCAAATCCACCCACAGCACCCCTCCCATTTAGTTAGCCTGGCCCTGTATGTTTCCCAATCCTTCAGCCACCCCACCCTATTCCTTCCCGAGTCCCTGAGTTCCCTCCAAGATAACCCAGAGCCTGAGTTAACCATAGGAGCTCAGGTCCCTAGGAGGTCAAATTCAGTTTGCCTTTTCTACCACTGTGCTTCATACTCACCAACATTCTCTACCCTCTGCCCTTAAACAGACTTTGGCATCTACCACTGTTGCTTGCCCTCACTCTGATAGAGTGACCTCATAGTGCCTCGTGTGCTGCACCTCACCAGACCTGGTTTATGCTTTTCCTCTTCCTCTACCACTGCCAACCATCATCACCACCACCACCATCATTATTACCAACATTATCTGTAAGCCACAGTTTATTAAACATTTACTGGCTCTAATTTATAGAGATATTTCATTTCATTCTTACACCAATGCACCCAGATAGATTCGTTGCCTTCCTTGAACTAAAGAATAGATTAGATTAAGTAACAAGCTCAAGGTCACCTAGCTGGGAGGCAGCTGGACCCAGATGCAAGCATTGGCAGGTCCAACAGAATAGTTTCCATTTCAACATGAGCCCTGCACAACATCCCCTGATACACAGATGCAGATTGTGGATTAATTATGTAGATGACTGATGAGCTAAGTAATGAAAGGGAAAATATATTCAATAACTTGCAAATATTTATTAAGTTCCTACTATGTGACAAACACTATACCAGGCTCCAGAGAGGACAGTGGAAAAAATAGTGGCCCCTTCTTCAGGTCCCTGTGGAGTTTAAAGTCGAAGGAAGAGGCAGAGATGAGCCAGAGTCCCACAAAGAAAGTGATTCCGGGATGCAATGCTAGTAGCACTGGGAGAGATTTCAGGAGAAGGTGGAAGTTGGAGGGAAAGGGTTTTAGGGTCCAGGGAGCACTGAGAGCTTCGTCAGCAGCGTCGAGCAAATTACTAAGTGCAATTGATTAGAAGGCACTTGAGATACTGACTCAGAGCCCTGGGGAAGCTGGTTATAGTAGATGTGGACCTGATTACATAAAGAATGTTGACAGCTGAACACAGAAGAACAAGATAAGAAAAATAAGGAGAAAATGAGGTTTTCAGACAGACTCAAGATTTGGAGAATGTTCCAAAGAGGATGGTGCCTCCTGAGAGAAGAAATGGTCAAAATTGTCCAAGAAGCCAAGGACTAAGGGGTCTGAAGGAGCAAAAGGTTGGTTACCAGTGCTCTTAAGACTAGCAACAAGAGAACATTTGAGTTCTTTTCATTTGACCCTAAAGAAGTCTTTGCTAGCTTATTTCCTTTTCTTTGAGGAGAGGGGGCATACTCAGGCATGTTCAGGACTTGCTCCTTGCTCTGTGCTCAGGGATCACTCCTAGAAGGGTTCAGAGACCAGATGGCGTGATCAAAACTAGGTTGGCTATGTGCAAGGCAAATGTCTTACCAGCTGTATTAGCTCTCAATCTCCCTGACTTTTTTTATTTATTATTAATTTGGGGGCTTTGCAAGCAATGCTCAGAGAGACCCAGAAACACTGCCAGATCAGATCGTTCAATGCTCTGGCGTGCAATATGGAATTGCTCTTGTCCTCAGGGTGCTGGGGGCCACCCAGACAACACTAAACTTGGGGGTGGGAATGAGGATCAAAAGATCGAACTACATTCTTTGTGCGTGCACGTCGCATACCCCTGACCACTGATCTATTTCTTTAGCCCAGTTTTTGTTGATTCCTAAGAGTACAATTTCAACAGAGCAATGAAGATAAGAGACAGAGGAGAGGTTATTTGAGGAATGAATGATGAGAGGAGAAGGCAATAGCCATTTGCTAAAATCACTACATTTTGAGAAGTTGGTGTGAAAAGAAAGCAATAAGGGTCTGCTAATGGAATGAAATGCCGAATAAAATCAGTTTCATGAATCATGTGACCTGACCCAGATAAGAATCTGTTTAAATCTGAGAGTCCTTGGATTTAAAATAGAACTGTTTTAAATCCATGCCAACTAAAATGGGACCTCCAGAGCTGACCCACCCAATTCCCAGGAGTCCCTACCCAAATGAATGGTGGTCTGCTCTCTACTTCCTGCTTGGGATCATGACTTGGTTTAGTTCAGCAGATTCCTTCTCCCTTTCATAAGTAAAAAATTTAAAATAAAAGAAACCCTTTAGTTAATCCCCCAAACGTATTTTTCCTTGGGGAAACATTTACGTTCTTATGACCCCAAATCTGAAGCCAATAAAAGCAGCAGCAAAAACCATTATTCACTGTTATCAGCAAAAAAAAAAAAAAAAAAGCAGAAGGGAATGAGAGGGCTAAAGAATTGCAGTGTTTTTGGGGGGGAGAAAAATGACTTTTCTGTCTTTGTTCTTTTATCTTCACTATCACCATAATTTAGATAGAGAACAGGCCTGGCAACAGGCCAAGTTCATAAAGTCAAATACCTCCTTTCCCAGAGGGCTCGACGAAAGGCCCCGGAGCTAGTCTTTATAAGAGCATGGCAGGCTCAGACCTTGGGACCATGAGAGACCATGGGAATGGGTTGCTTCTTGTTGAAAGAAATCTCTAGGTTCAACACCAGAACACATTAATTTGGGAATCATAAAGATATAAGCTTCCTCAGACGCTCACCACATACTGACCTCTCTCGTAATTGAGGCCCAGAAACTAAAGCAGAGGGCACATTAGACATAGTGAGAGTTCTCCATTGGGTCACTGCCACTCAGAGGCAAGGCAAAGGAGACTTGAAAACAAAAACAAAAATAAAGGAAATGGAGAAAAGAGGAATCACATGAATAACTGTTAACACTTCCTATTAAGAGCAAAACAAGAAGAAAAAGTTTCAACACCCACAAAAAGGTTTTACTTGGAGATTAGGAAAGAATTTCTGAGATGGATTTGGAAACATCAAGTGTATTGCTAAGGGTCCTCGGGATTATGAAATTCAAACCTGCCTTTTCCTATGTGAGCCAGTTAGTTACTTTACCTCCAGGTGCTTCCTCAATGGGGGTTTTTGCAAGGATATCACGAGTTAATCCATGTCAAGTGCCTAGCAGAGAGGCAGACACATCACAAACACCCCCAGGAACGAGATCTGTCATCGCCACTAACCACTGTGCATATCATCCTCATCTCAAACCTCAAAATCAGGTGTGAGAAAAATGCAGTCTTAGATATCTTGGCTTTCTTTTTTTTTTAAATTTTTTTCTTGGCTTTCTTTTTAACTGAAGTAACACTGCATTATAACATTACATACATTTCATATATGTATGATTAAAAATCAACATGTGTAATGCTAAAACAACTAGGAATCTTTTGGTGCCATTTGAAAGAAAATCTATCTCTGATAATAGAAGAGGGTAGGCCAAAGGCTGACCTTTCCTGTATGGAAAGGGTCACCTTCATAAAGTCAGGGTTTTGGGGGGGGGCAGGGGGAGGGTGTGAGGACTTGGTGCAGGTCAGATTTTGGGATGACCATTATACCTCTGGGTCACAGGTGTACTCTCAGATGACTATCACCCCCAAGGTCACCTAACTACTACCCTAAGGCCATCTTAGGCCCAGCTGTCTCACAGCTGCTTCTGTGATGCTCCTGGGAGACAGGAGACCAAGAAACTTTTGGGAGGTTGGCTAAAACCTCACATATGGTTGAGACCCCAAGAAGCCATTTCTGTTTAGGGATCAGGCTCCTTCCCAGAGATGGTTACAAGAGAAAAGAGATCACAGATCCTCTCTGTTTACTTTCCCCCCACAAAACCTTCATTCCTTCTCTTAGGGCTTGACCAGAGATCGTGATCTTGTTCTGATGTAGTTTGAGACCTCATCCTCTGCATATGATCTTTACTTCCTAGGGTTCTGAGGGGGGAGGGGATCTACTCCTTCGAGGATTACAAGAATAGATGAGGGATTAAAATTTCTGCTAATACACAATGTTAAACCTCTGCCCCCGATTAGACTTCTATTTCAGTCCCCAACAGAAGGCTCCTGGTATTCGTGCCATTTCTCTTAAATAGCTCCTGTTGTCTGCACACGAGTCGCCCTAAGAGTCACCTCTAGTAGCTTGTGGCCACCCTCTGTGCTCTTCTCATAGGACCAGGCAGAGGGGTTCAGCCACCAGTTATCACAATCGGTCACACTTAATCACTAAACTTCCTGTTAGTCGTCGATTTGCTCGAGCGGGTGCCAGTAACGTCTCCATTTGTCCCTGTCGCGTGCTAGTGTAGCCCAATGGCATCTGTTCGCTCCGGGAACATGAAGGGCCTCAAACTGATCGTTCATGATCTTGACGAAGAAGTCTGACCATCTGGTAGGTGGGCAGCCACGCGGTCTTTTGACATCCCGTGGAATCCAGTCAGTAACAGCTCTAGTCCAGCGGTCGTCTTTAAATCTCATTACGTGACCAGCTCATCTGATTTTCGACACCTTGGCAAATGAGACAGCGTCCCTGATCCTTGATCGTCGACGGATGTCAGAACTCCAGATTCGTTCTCTCATTTGAGTGAAACGTGATATTCCAAGCATAGCTCTTTCTATTCTTCTTTGGGAGACCCGAATAGCGTTTGCGTAGGGCCCAGGTCTCTGAGGCATATGTTAATGCAGGAAGAACAGTGGAATCAAAGAGATGTGCCCGGAGCCGGAGGTTCTTCGTCCTCTTAGCTATTTCTTCGACATTCTTGAAGGCGTTCCAAGCTGCTCTCTTCCTCCTGCGCAGCTCGGGTGCCAGGTCATTTGTCATGTTGACCTCTCGACCTAGGTACACATAGCTGTTGCATTCGGAGATGGTCATTCCATTGAGAGCGAATGGGGCGTCAGGAACAAGGCTGTTTCTCATAAACATTGTCTTCGTGAGATTCAGCTGTAGTCCTACCTTTCCACACTCACGGTCAAAGTCGGCCAGCATTTGTGCCGCTTGGCTGATGTTTGGTGTTATTAAAACAATGTCATCAGCAAAGCGGAGGTGGTGTAGTTGCCGACCATCTATCTTCACTCCCATTCCTTCCCATTCCAGTCATCGCATGATGTTCTCGAGGGTTTGCGGCCATGATGTTTGCGGCCGCGCGACACATCATAAGACACTAAATACCCATCTTCCGGAATTGTTGTACCGTATTTGATAGGGTTCAAATATGGTAACACCTAAAAGGGTGATTAGAGGTCGCCCCAAAAGCCTCTATCCCTCTCGGAAAGACTGGCAAGCTACCGAGAGTATTCCGCCCGCACGGAAGAGCCTGGCAAGCTATCCGTTGTGTATTCGATATGCCAAAACCAGTAACTACAACTAGTCTCATCACAATCGGTAATCAAACATTTTCCACAAACAACATAAAGCACTAGCCCAGTAGCTCAGGTATATATGACTAGGAATGGCACATTGGCACATTTCATGCTATTTATACAGCTAAATTTTTTTATAGAAAATTGTTATCATTATTTAGAAAAGGGTAGATTATGGCAAATAGAAAATTAGACTAGGGAAATAGAGGAATCCATTCCTCATTCTAAGAAGTCCTAACTCACTAAAGACATAGTACAAATAGACCTTCCATCCTAGCTGTCAGAATAGGAAGTCTCCTAACACTGAAATCCCCCTACAGCACAGGTGCTCAAGAGGGGAGCCACTGTAACACACTGATGGAGGTCTTACAGTACACACTGTAACACACTGTACACATTGTACAGTACACACTGTAACACACCTTAACACACTGATGGGGTCTTACAGTACAGTACAGTACAGGCCATAATACAGAGTGCAATACCCTGGAGGTCGGCTGACAGCATCTTGATAAAGGGAATTTCAATAAAATATTACACAGGGAACAGTGCTGAGCAATTCACTCACCAGTATTTCTGCCATTTCCATAAACAAGTCAAATAAGCCTCACTAGAGGGTTGTAGATTTAAGAGAAGTAAACAAACTACTCAGGCAACTCTCCCTGTATTATCCCTGTCAAGTATGTGCCAATATAAGTCCAGATCAGGATGCCTAGTTGTCTCATTTTCCCAAGACTCACAAGTTTTCAGTGTTACAAGTATGGCAGTCCCCATTAGACTGTGATAATTGACCATTTGGTTGAGAACAGGACTGTCTGGGTCCCAGCTCTCCTCTGTGGAAAGGCTAACACTCTGAGACACTGCTCTGAATTTATACCTTTGGAGGAAAATTGAGGTGCTTTCTGGAAGCATCATGTAGCCATACATCTACTAGGAAAGGACAGAGGGACTGTGTAGGCAGGACTAGACACCTCTCTGGAAGCATCCCCTGGATGGTAATCCACAGTCAAAGCCCCACAATATTATTGGCCAGTTGTGCTCTCCATCCACGTGCTCAGTAATACCACTAGGATCCAACAGAATAGGAGGATGTCTCTTACCCTCTTCCAGCCATGTTGGCTTCATTATCTCTTCATTAGTTCTAGAACTTTCTGTTTTGTCCATGCTTCACCACTGTGCTCAAGGCTGAACAGGTGTCCTGGCTGCAGTGTCTCTGGACATACAGAGGCAGAGTCCTCTTCTATAGGTGTCCAGTGTTTTCTCCTAATCACTGGAGACTGACCCTATAGTTTCCCCTAGGTCTTGCTCTAAGAAATTTCCTGCATGGTTTTCCCCTTCCCTGAGAACATACTATGACTAGTCTCTGGAATGTTTCCTTCCAAAATAATGATCTTGTCTATTCCTGCTTCTGAGGCACCCTCAGGATCCAAGGTTATGGCACTGAGTTCTAGATAGGAGTGAAACAGAATCCTTTCTCATAGGAGTTTCATGGTCTACATGACAAGTACATAAATAGGTAGCACTATGCTCCTGTTGTTCATCAGTTTGCTCCAGAGGGCCCAGTAACGTCTCCATTGTGAGACTTGTTGTTACTGTGTTTGTCATATTGAATATGTCATGGGTAGCTTGCCAGGCTTTGTGGTGCAGGCGAGATACTCTCAGTAGCTTGCCGGGCTCTCCGAGAGGGTGGAGGAATCAAACAGGGGTCTGCCAGGTCGGCTGAGCTTCTGCATGCAATGCAAATGGACTGCCCACTCTGCTATGGCTCCAGCCAACATAAATAGGTAAGTAATAAAAACTAATTTTTTACTTTCTGTTGGATATTTTGGGGAATGATCTACAACTAAAGCAAACCACAACACCCAAAAGGAGAGAGAGAATAAAAGGGAATGCCCTGCCACAGAGGCAGGGTGGGATGGGGAGGGAGGGAAGAGGTGGGAGAGATACTGGGATCAGTGGTGGTGGAAAATGGGTACTGGTGGAGGGATGGGTACTCGAACATTGTATAATTGAAACCCAAGCACAAAAATTTGTAAGTCTACAACTGTACCTCATGGTGTTTCACTAATAATTTTTTTTTCAAAAAGGTACAACTGACAATGAAAAAGGAAACAAAAGTTACTCCTAGAACTCAGCTTTTATGCCAAAATTAAACCAAAATGATTACTGAGTATTCTAAAAGTTGTCTTAAACCCCTTCTCTCTCATAGTACTCTCCCTTAGTTCTTCCCAACCCCACTCCTTTGCTTTCTGGAAAAAAGAAATAAACAAGAAGTAGATTCTTAAATCAGATTATCCTAATGTAACTTTTGTCTGTCCTGTACCTACAGTGAGTCATGCATGTTTTTTTTTTCCTGGCCTGAGTTGTTTCATGAATAAATAAAAGTAATAATACAACAGCAACCATTTGAGTGCTAATTACGTCCCAGGCTCTGTTCCAAGCACTTTGTTTATATTAACTTACTTAATCTTCACAATAGTATTATGAGGTACATGCTATCATGATCTCCAAGATACAGATAAGAATGGAGGACTCAGAGAATTTAAATAACCCGCCCATGTTCTTATAACTGGTAAATGAAAAGGCTTTAACTCTGACTTCAAAATGCGTGTACTTACCTCTACTAAAGGTTCAATGGGTAAATAAGTGGATGAGTGCCTGAATGGATTCATGAATCAGTAAGTGGATGGGGGATAAATGAGCAGTGTACTGATGGGAGGTAGATGGGAGGTGAATGATGGACAAAAGTGTGATGGAAGGTCAGATGAGGACACTCTCTTAGCAATTGTTCAGACATCTCTTTTGTCAGTACTTATTCAGACATTTTGAGAATTCATAACACGAATGGCTCTTGACATTTTTCTGTTTCAAAATAAAATGGAGAAGTTTCCATTAGGTGAACAACAGACTCCCAAATAATTAGAAATTTAGTCCCAATTTATCACACCTTCTTTGGAAAAGAAACATTCCTTCCAAGAGTCATTTAAATCTCTGTAGAATAGAAGCAAAGAAGATATGTCTCCAAAATGAATCAATCTTGCAAGAGTTCCTTGAGAATCTTGGATAAAATTCACTTCTTTAGAGCCAAGACCAACACATAGCTTGTATAAAAATGAAAAGAATATTTCCAACTCACCCCACCCCCTGTTAAATAGATTACTGTATCCAATCAACTAAAACTTATCTTAAACCACCAAAGAATTAAAAGAGCTCTCCTCAAATTTTACTCTAATTAAGAGACCAGCTTGAGGTTAGGCAGACCTGTGGCTTTGGCAGTCACCAAATCTCAGCGATAGGCCTGTTTTCCATCTCTGTGATATTAATCTCTTTGACCACCAAACATTTTATTTAATAAAAGCGTTTTATGTGCTGTACTCTTAGGAGGCTCTTAGAGATTTCTTAGATAAAGAAAAAAAAAAAGAAAACTTTTTGGAGCTAGACAATCCAGCACAAATAAGTGCTTAGCCCAGGAGCTCTCATATATCACAGAAAACCATTATTTTGTTGTTGTTGTTGTTGTTGTTGTTGTGCCATACTCAGCTTTATTCAAAGATTACTCCTGGCTCAGTGTTCAGGGTTCACCTGGACAGACCTGGGGGACCATACACAGTGCCAGGACCAACCTGGTTCATTCATGTGCAAAGCAAATGCCTTCCCCACTGAACTGTCTTCCAGAGCTATTGTTGTATTGTGTTTTCTCTTAAACATAACAAAACAAAAATCGTATCCTTGAAATTTTCAAAGGTTTAATCATTTTAGTTCTTCTAAATTATCTTAGGATATAAATAAGTTTTCTTCTCTTTATAATTACTCAGTATGGGACTAATCCTATTCTCTTTAATCATACATCTTTATTTCTGTGAGCAGATATCCTGAAGAATTTCCTAAGGTGAACAATGCCATGCAGAAGACTGGTGGCAAGTTACTTGGGCTCCATAATTCAGGGCCACAAGCCACTGAATCTTTCTCTACCTCAGCTGCCTAACCTGAAAAATGGGCCTAATGCCATACCGTCACCTATCTAGGCAGGAGCAAGAGACATCATCTCAAAGTCAATGGCAAAGCAGCACTTAACAAAGTGCCTTCACTTTATCTTCTGCAATTCTGGAGGAGTTACACCAAAGATAAATTGGTGTCACTTACTACACTTACATGTCCATGAATCTACAAGTCTATATGAAAACAAGTTTCATGGAGCTAACAAATTTCTGTACAAAATATCACTGACACAAACAACAAAATAACTTACTATTATATCAAAGTAGTACTAAAAATGAGTTTATCTTCCCAGTACTCATGTGGCATAGATGCTACGAACTTAGATCTTTTGGTTTTATCCTTAAAATACAGTTTAAGTCCTTAGTTAGCAGAAGGGAAAAGGTTGGGACACCATGATATTATCAGCTTGAGAGGTAGGAAGTAGATGTTGTCAGGCTATCATTGTTAGTGTACAGCCTTTATCATTTTCAGTTCTTTACTAAATAAAGGAAGACAGAATTTATAAGGGTGGGGAATTGGATTGATGGTGGTTATTATTTTCAAGAAAGTTTAGAGCATCCAATAATCCATTAGTTTTATCTCCACTCATTCTCTTTCTATAAATGAAACTTTCCCCTGAGACGGCTTCCTAAATCTCCAGGAGAAAATACATTCTTGGAGTCATTGATTTTCTCCCCTGGAATCATCCAAGCTCTGTAGCCTGGCCTTCTAATGAGGATTCAGAGTGACTGTAGCTCTAAACTGGGTCTCAAGGACCAGCCAGATGAGCTCTGACCTCAGAGGCCTCTTCAGCTCTAAAAACGTTTTGTCATGTCCTGGCCCATCTTTCACAGCCTCTTGTCATTTAAGAGCGTGCTTATTAATAGCACTTCTCAGTGAGCCTTGGCCATTCCCATGCATGAATTCCCAGATTCTCTTGCTCCAGCTGAGATTGAAGGGCTTTACTGTAACACATAAAGGCGGAAAGGTGAAGGGGGCAGAAAATGAAGTTTTGGGGGGACAAGGTCACTTATTTTATATTTAAGGGTACTTCTGAAAGAGAAGTTAGATTGAGCCGGCGTGATATCAGTCATCAGAGCTGCGGGGGGCGGGGAAGAATGAATAGACAGGATATGAAGGCAGATATCTGACTCAGTGCCATGAAGGTCCTTCTGGACCAGAGAAGGCTGTCTTGGGAGATCTAGACTCAGAGTACTGAGCATGCACAGAGTATTCTGAAATAAAGAGTCTCAGCACTGAGCATGCACAGAGTACTCTGACTATTTCTCCTTAGGGAAACTTTTACTGGAGACTTGATTGATCTAAGTCAACTTCTCAAAGTGATGCCATCCCTGGTTTGGGGGAGTACTGGAAGGATTCTAGGAGATAACAGGACCCTTTGATGTGGTTGGAGGCACTCTCTATTTTCTTAAAGAAGATATATTTCAGGGGGTGGTGGTGGTATTATTTTCTTGAAAAGAGTGCAGAAAGCCAAATAAGTTTAGGTACCTCTGGGCTAAGTGCTGGACTCAGACTACTGAGGGTCTTTGTTTTCATTTTTAAAATAAACTCACATCCAACTCTTCATTTGACAAATCTAATAGACCCAAATATATACAGATATGGATATGAGTAGAGATATTTTCCCCCCTTTCTCTTCCTTTTCTTGTTGCACTGACCAAGGATTGCACACACGAGGGCTCACACATCCTATCTGTGGTGCTTCTTGGGATCCCACACTCAGCTGCAGTGATCGCTCATGTGTTTGCTGGGGGGTCGAAATCTAGTTTTGGTTTCTGCACATTCTGGCTATAGTGCTCCCCCAGGGATGCTATGGTGCTTCCACCCGCTGGAGTATCGTCTAATTAGAAACCACTATGGTGCCAGTGGTCACAGATAGCACGATGATGTTTTGCACATGTGATAGCACCAGGGATTGAACTGTTCAAACATATTTTCGAGGCAAGTATTCTAAGCGACTAGACTATTCCACCAGGTCCCTGAAGTTCTTTTAACTGGAGACACTGAGATTTCAAATTTATTAGCCAATTTTCTCAGACCTGGAAATCTGCCCCTTTCCTTTCCCCTCGCCATTTCTCAGGCCCATCCTCCTGTTCTCTTTAGTTTTACAGAAAGTTTTGCAGGAACATTAAACTCCCCCGCCTTAAATGCTCTCCCCCACCCAGTTAAGAAAAGGTGAGCATCACACTTCCACCTGAGAGATGAGGTTCATATTACTGTCCGTTGGGGCAGGAGTGATAAGTCTGGAAATTTGAATGTTTGTATTCTCTCGAGCGGGCCCAGTAACGTCTCCATTGGAGACTTTGTTGTTACTGTGTCTGGCATATCGAATACGTCACGGGGAGCTTGCCAGGCTCTGCCGTGTGGGCGAGATACTCTCGGTAGCTTGCCGGGCTCTCCGAGAGCGGCGGAGGAATCGAACTCGGGTCGGCCATGTTGGCTGCGTGCAAGGAAAACGCCCTACCGCTGTGCTATCTCAGCAGTCCACTTCTCTTCCACAACTTCTTTTTTTTCCTCTTAGAACAAGGGGCTTGTTAAGTTTATCACATCTTTCCTGAGTATATGAGTTTATCACATCTTTCCTGAATATATGTATGTGTATATATATATGTATGTATATATATATATATATATATATATATATAACTGCATTGTCACTGTAGCACTGTCCTCCCATTGCTCATAGATTTGCTTGAGTGGGTACCAGTAACATCTCCATTGTAAGACTTGTTGCTACTCTTTTGGTATATCAAATAAGCCATAGGGAGCTTGCCAGGCTCTGCCATGCGGGCCAGATATTCTCCATAGCTTGGTAGCTTGCTGGGCTCTCCGAAAGGGATGGAAGAATCGAACCTGGGTCGGGCATGAGCAAGGCAAACGCCCTACCCACTGTGCTATTGCTCAAGCCCTCAGATATATATATGTATATATGTATATATGTATATATATGTGTGTATATATGAAAACAGCCAGTACACATGTGTGCTCAAGAAATACTTGTTGAAAGAAAGGGTGAAAATGTTTTGAAAGTTAAAGACAAGAGCAGACAGTGCCTAATCCAAGAGACAAATTTCTTAGCCATTTCAGGCCCATCTGGAAATTAAATGGGATGAATATACTAAGGGCACCTGGCTTTGAAGCTGTCATGATAATTTGGAGGTAGAAGAAAGGTAAAGTACTTAGCAAGGTGATGCATAATCAAGGTGTAATAAAAGATAATTCCCTTCATTCTTTCACTCTCTGGGTTTCAAAGTACTGATCAGGGAGGGAACGGAGAATATCAAATATATGACATTACAAAAGAATGTAGTTTCGCTACATTTTCTATCCCATCATACTGTGTTGTATTTTGTGGCCTGGAACTGGCAAACTATGTTCTGCAAACTTTAAAGAGGAAAACTGAGGGATATGCATCATCAAAAAAGGCCTCGCCTTGCTTCAGAAAGAGATTTCTTCAGTGTATCAGGACTAACGCTCATCCCTTCACATCAAGAGACTCTCTAGGAGACTGTTGATGGATGTTCAGGTGAAAATGATCCTCAAGGGACTTGGAGAGCATGTGAGAGAAGAATGAGGCTGTGATTTAAATGTTCACAAGTCCTTGCCTATCTATGAGCCAATCTGTGAAAACCAAAACATGTATTTTAAAAATCATGTCTGTTCTAGCTTCAGGCCCTGACAGTCATTCCTGGTGGGGCTGGGCCACCTCCTGTTGTGTTTCTCTTCACATCAGAGCTTCTGTTCATGCTGTCTTAAGTTTGGTGGATCCTAAACTATCTGTATCTCTACACCACGTAGTTTTCTGCATCCCAAATTGGAGGAGAATGGAAGCATCGTGGGAAGGAATGGTATCAAACAGCGAGAAGTCCATCCATGAATTTAGAATCTGTAGTACTAGATTCCTTTTCTTCTAACATCCTAACAAGGAATCTCATCATGAAACTCCTAAAGTACTGTGCTAGGCAAGTTGTTGGCAGTGAGGCATGGCAGAAAGAGGGTCTGATTAAAGACAGTACAAAGTTACATGATTTACTGTTAATGTATTTTTCAAATAAAAGAGATTTTGTTATCTATTCTAGTCACAAATGATTCCATTGCTAAGTAATGTGAGGGGTTATTATCCAAGGCCCCCAATTATACATAAACCCACACAGCCTGGGTAGGGATCTAAAAAATTACCTAGTCATACTCAATTCCCACCAGAAATGTTGTAATGTCAAACATTTCACCCTGGCACCCAGTTATCAGCCAGCTCTCAATCCACCTCATTAATAGGTGAATTGCAGTGGGATTATTTTTTCTTTTGTAGGAGTACTGCTATTTATTCAGCCACTGATTAGCTGATTGAATTGTGCGTGAACTCCACCTTACTTTTTTCACTTTTTATAATTTTATTTATTGAATCACCATGAGAGCAGTTACAAAGATTTTGGGTCTAAGTCTCGGTCATACAATGAAACACCCATACCTTCACCAGTGCCCATTCTCCACCACCAAAAACCCCAGTATACCCCCATCCCATACCCTCCCCCTACCTGTGGGGAAGATGATTTCCACATTATTCTCTCTCTATTTTGATCACATTCAATATTTCGACACCAGACCCACCATTATTATTATTGAAATTTTACCCCAACACTCAGATCTGCTGAAAAAGCAATAGTAGAAAATTTGTGTTCAATTGCTGGTTATGAATAACATATGATGTCACATGGCTGCAGTAGGACCATGTGATTTTGAAATTCTAAAATTTTTTTAAATTATGAGTGTATTTTAATGTAAATTATAATTCAATAAAATTTATTTTAAAGGTGAGGTAGTAGATTTTACATCTCTATCTTAGAACAGAGTTGTTATCAATGTCCCTGATTGGTTTAGAGGAGATTGGCTTTTCTATCTCCTCACTCAATATGTCCACATATCATTTGACTTCACAAAACCTATTTGACTCATTATCTCCATTAGCTGCCAGAGTTCCTATTATTTCCCCTTATTCATATTCTTATTCACATATCCATTGTGTAGATGTACCAAAGTTTCTTTAACCAGTCATCTGTTCTTGGGCACTCAGGTTTCTTCCAGTTTCTGCTGCAATGAACAATGACCCAAATAACTTTATTTCTCCAAAGACGAATCTCAACATTATTCTAGGAATTTTTGGGGGGGCAAACTTCTTTTTTTTCTTTTTTCTTTTTTTATTAGTGAAACACCATGAGGTACAGTTGTAGATTTATAAATCTTTGTACTTGGGTTTCGGTCATACAATGATCAAATACCCATCCCTCCATCAGTGCCCATTTTCTACCACCATGGATAATATCCACCCGCCATCCCCCACCCCTGCCTCTGCGGCAGGGCATTCCCTTTTGTTCTCTCTCTCCTTTTGGGTGTTGTGGTTTGCAAAAGAGGCATTGAGTGGCAAACATGTTCAGTCCATAGTCTACTTTCAACATGGATCTCCCCTCCTGGGAGGATCCTCCAAACACCCTTTATTTGGTGCTCCTTCTCTATCTGAACTGCCCTTTCCCCTAGAATACCCGGCTGGCCTCTAAGCTATGTAGTAATCCTCCTGGTGTTGATCTCAGCTATTCTTGGGTATTAATCTCATATTTTGTTACTTTAGATGAATGCAATCTTTCTATGTCTATCCCTCTCTTTCTGACTCATTTCGCTTAGCATGATACTTTCCATATTGTACCACTTGTATGAAAATTTCATGACTTCATCTTTTCTAAGAGCTACATAGTACTCCATTGTGTAGATGTACCAAAGTTTCTTTAACCAGTCATCTGTTCTTGGGCGCTCAGGTTTCTTCCAGTTTCTGGCTATTGTAAAGAGTGCTGCAATGAACAAACAAGTGCAGATGTCACTTCGACTACACATTTTTGCCTCTCTGGGATATATTCCCAGGAGTGGTATCGCTGGGTCAAATGGGAGTTCAATTTCTAATTTTTTGAGAAACGTCCATACTGTTTTCCAAAAGGACTGAACTAGTCGGCATTCCCACCAACAGTGAAGGAGTGTCCCTTTCTCGCCACATCCGCACCAGCATCGGTTGCTTTTGTTCTTTTGAATGTGGGCCAGTCTCTGAGGTGTGAGATGGTATCTCATTATGGTTTTGATCTGCATCTCCCTGATGATTAATGATGTAGAGCATTTTCTCATGTGCATTTTTGCCATTCGGATTTCTTCTTTGAGAAAGTTTCTGTTCATTTCATTGCCCCATTTTTTGATGGGGTTGGATGTTTTCTTCTTGTGGAGTTCAACCAGTACTTTGTATATCCTTGATATCAACCCCTTGTCAGATGTGTATTCGGCAAATATCCTTTCCCATTCTGTAGACTGTCTTTGTATTTTGGAATTCTGAAATTTTAACACTTAAATCTGGAGGGATTTCTGCCAAAAGCCACTGGCTTTTGAGATTTGCTCCTGAGTCTTTGGGATCATGGCCGTCGAGCAGCTTGATCAGGAGCTAGAGAGGCCGTTCGTGGGCGATGACTTGGGGTCTCATTGGGACAGGGAGACCAGGAGCAGCTCCACCCCCATCCTTTGAGGCCCAACAAGTTTCATCACTGTGGTCCCAGACCTGACTGTCCAATCGCCTCTGGAGGATGATGGCCACCGAGCCACCAAGGGGGAGCAGGTGGAGGGACAACACCCTTTACCCCCTAGGGTGCCCAGTAACCTACTGCGGGGTTCAGACACATTTTTGCCAAAAGCCGCTGGGTTTTGAGATTTGTTTCTGAGTCTCTGGGATCATGGACGTTAAGCAGCTGGATCAGAAGCCAGAGAGGCTGTTCATGGGCGATAAATGGGGTCTCATTGGGGTGGGGAGGACAGGCCCGGCTCCAACCCCATCCTGTGATGCCCAAAATGTCTCGTCACTGCAGGCCCAACCCTGACTGTTCAATGGCTTCTGGAGGATGGCGGCCACTGGGCCCCGGGGGGGAACAGGCCAACGTACGAAACCTATTTCCACCTGGGTTGGCCCAGCAAGAGTAACCTACTGCATTTCTGCCAAAAGCGGCTGGGTTTTGAGATTTGTTTCTGAGTCTCTGGGATCATGGCCATTAAGCAGTTCAATCAGGAACCAGAGAGGCCATGCCTCCAATTATATAGCTGAGCCGGAGGTGGTTTGTGGGTGTGTTTCCCACTTAACTTTTGGCCATTTACTTTCTTGGTAAACTTTGTCCCAAGTTTTTGGGGTCTGGCCAAAGGCACAGCAGCAATTTTGGGGTATCTGGAAGTCTGAAGGTGCCATCAGGCTGCTGATGCACTCTCTTCACAGGTAAGGATTGACCTGCTGACTGCACCATACCCCCAAAATGCAGTGGGACTTTTTAAGGGCTCTTCCAACATAACTGGTTCCCCAGGTTCCTGCTTGGGTCCTACCAGTAACAAGAACCAACCACAACCCCTAAACACATCTGTGATCCTCACCTTCCACATCCAGACAGCTATGTGACAACAATTCTCAGGGGTGACTTCCAGAAAGGTGACTGTGTTTGCTTCCTTCAAGGAGAGAACATTGGATATTGGATAAGTAATTGACTTATTTTTAGATGATGTTACCTAATTAAAATTATCCACATCCCAGGATCCTGACCACCGTTCATAGAGTGCAGCTAACTCAAAAGTTCTCTCTTTAAATTTTTAAATATGAATTCCCCTCCCCACCTCCAAAATACCTTTCAGAAATAATTACTTAAGGGCATCCCAATTCATAGGAATGTTGGGTGCAAATTCCATGATTAAGTTCTTATAACTTGAAAAGTTATAACTTGGAAAACTGCCCTGAAGCTTTTGTCAAGAGCATTGATTTATGCCTGTATTTTTCTTAGTGTGCATATAGTGCAACTAGATCATTTTTTCAGATTTCTAACCAGGCTGTGTGGGTTTATGGGGAACAGAGGGGCTTTTTTTGCTCTCCATTTGCCCAAGATGATGGCTACCAGACACTCTTGTCTCCTTCTATACCTCGTCCAGGGTGCCAACTGTGGTTAAAGCTTGGCCTCATGTTTCCAGGTATGTTCAGAGACTGGTTGCCAAGACCTCACCCTGCACTCCATGTAGTCATACAAGCAAAAATTTCTAGAGGCTGTGCCAATACTGCATGATGGGACACTGAAAGTGACCCCAAGATTAAACCTTTATTTGTGGATTATTTGGTGACTAAAGGCCACTACCACTAATTTGGAGATCTTGCAATAAAACTCTGCTGTTGACAAAAATATTAACTATAAATGATGAAAATTTCTGGCCGGGACTTCTCAAACATCTGGAGGTCATTATAACTGGAGAATTTTCCCTCTCAATCCTGATTGCCAAAATTAGAACCAACCACCCAGAAACTGTGGCCCTCATGCTAATTCAATGTTTATATTTCATTAGAAATGATTTCAAGGATTTACATCTTGCTCTGTATGGCCCAATTCCCTTGGCTGCAGCCTCCAACCTCACTGGGCTTGTGGGGTGTGCAGTAGCGTTCTTGAGTTCGGGAGAAGGGAAAATAACTCCACAGTTCTTAGAGACTCATCTGAAATCACATCATCCTGAGAGACAACTGAGGATAAGGAAGCTAGAATACAAGAACCAACAGTGACATTTTTAAAATGATAATGCTAAGGTCAGTTTCTAAGTATCTCATCCACAGTCACTGTCACTGTCCTCCTGTTGTTCATCGATTTGCTTGAGTGGGCCCAGTAACGTCTCCATTGTGACAATTGTTACTGTGTTTGGCATGTCTAATACGTCACTGGCAGCTTGCCAGCCTTTGCCATGAGGGCGAGATGCTCTCAGTAGCTTGCTGGGCTCTCCGAGAGGGGCAGAGGAATCGAACTCGGGTCAGCCATGTTGACTGCTTGCAAGGCAAATGACCTACCCACTGTGCTATCTCTCCAGCCCATCTCATCTACATATCATCATAACAAAAGGCCTTCATGGAAATGCCCTATCAAGGCATATATATGAAATAATTCCTATTCATACTATACAGCTCTAGGAAAGAATAAAACCATGCCATTTACAGCAACATTGATAAGACTAAAGGTATCATGCTGAATGAAGTCAGTCAGAAGACAAAGGATAGATGCAGAATGATGTCTTTCATTTGTGGGAATTACACACAGTAAGAGAGCTAAAAAGGTTCAATGGCAACACAATGGGAGAACTGATCCAAACAATTGAGTTAGGGTGTGGGATTGGAAAGAAAAGGGCATTGGGGTTCTTGGAGAAGGAATGTGGGTACACTGGTGAAGGGTGCAATGTTGGAATTAGGTGAAAATTATGTTGGGATTATATGATAAACAATCATTAACTGTATTGTCAATCACAAAATCTCAATCAATAAAACAATTTTTAAAAAATTTAAATTTAAAAGAAAACTACTTTTTATTCATAAAATTAACTATATAGTTATTTATTTCCCTATCATGATCATAGCAAATCACAAATGTAGTAGCTTAAAGCAATGCAGATATGTTATTTTTATAATTTTTTAAAACTTTATTTATTTATTTGTTCTTTTTTTTTATTAGTGAAACACCATGAGGTACAGTTGTAGACTTACAAGTTTTAGTGCTTGGGTTTCAGCTATACAATGATCAAGTACCCATCCCTCCACCAGTGCCCGTTCTCCACCACCATGGATCCCAGTATTCCTCCCACCTCCATCCCCTCCATCCCACCCTGCCTCTGTGGCAGGGCATTCCCTTTTATTCTCTCTCTCCATTTGGGTGTTGTGGTTTGCAAAAGAGGTATTGAGTGGCAATCATGTTTGGTCTATAGTCTACTTTCAGCATGCTTCTCCCATCCTGGGAGAATCCTCTCAACATCCTTTATTTGGTGCTCCCTTCTCTATCTGGGCTCCCTTTTCCCCTAGCATGTGTGGCTGGCCTCCAAGCCATGGAGCAAAATTCCTGGTACTAATCTCGGCCATTCTTGGGTGTTAGTCTCCTATTTTGTTAAAACTTTATTTAAACACTGTGATTGACAAAATTGTTCATAATTGTTGTTATGGGTACTCAACATTCCAACACCCGTCCCACCACCAACATGCCTTTACCTCCACCAATGTCCCTTATTTCTCACCCACTTTCAAGCCTTCTCCCTTAGTAGGCACTAACTAATTTATTTTATATTGCTTATTAGAAGTTATATCTCTTAGTGGTGTAGCTAGAGTCATAAGTTGAGGATTTCCTGAGCTGTGAGGTGCGAGTTGCACCTTCTGTGTTATGTTCTAACTCACTGAGCTTGGTGAGCTTCCACTCAGTGCTTCTATCTCATTTTCTCATTTCTCCTGGGCTATCATCTCTGTGAATTTGGGGGTGTCGCACAGCTGCATATGCGGCTGCACACTTCAGGGGCTCTGGAGCTGGGACGATCAACTGCAGGTGTCTTTGTGGCCTCTCTGAGATCAGTCATGATGCTGGAACATTTCTCACACAGGAGCCAGATATGAGTGGGTGGAGCACTGGGCGTTTAGCAAGGTGGAGACTCATCTGCCCCCACCCCACTTAGGCTCCAGAGTTCTTGACAGGGTGGCGGCTGGGCCTTCCTGGGATAACTAAATTGCCAGAGTTCCTCCTAAATGTGTTATCTTGTAGCCTAGAGTTAGAAGCCCACCACAGGTGTCCTGAGCTAAAGTATAGAGGTCAGCAGGGCTACTCTCTTCTCTTGAGGATTTTCTAGGGAGAAATTCATGGCCTTATCTCTTCCAGCTGTAACAGACCATTCACACTCATTGGATTGTTACCCCTGCCTCCATCCTAAAAGTCAGCAGACATGTACTTCTCTAGCCCTTCCTGGACAAGAATTTCTCCTTGCAAGCCCTTCAGAGAAAGATCTCATTTCAAGATCCTTAACTCTATTCCATATGCTACCCTTTTGCCATGGAAGGTACCTAGTCCATGGGTTCAAGATTAGGACATGGACATCTTGGTAGTAGTAGCGGTAGTGAGGTGTGTGTGGGTATTACTCTGTCCTCTACCAGTTATTTTGAGATTTCAGGTAATAAAGATGTTTGAGCTCCAAATGATATATTTATATGTACATAATTCTACTTGGGCTGGAGTGGGTAGGGCGTTTGCCTTGCACGCAGGCAATGTGGTCGACCCGAGTTCGATTCCTCTGCCCCTCTCAGAGAGCCCGGCAAGCTTCTGAGAGTATCTCGCCCGCACAGAAAAGTTACCCATGGCACATTCGATATGCCAAACACAGTAACAAGTCTCACAATGTTACTGGTCCCATTCAAGAAAATTGATGAACAACGGGAGGACAGTGACAGTGACAATTCTTATTCAATATGTTTATAATTTCATTTCCCCTCCTTATTCTTTTCAGAATTGAACTTTCTGTAGGAAGTAGCACAGACAATTTCAATGCATCCAATCGTTAGCATAAAACCATGCCACAAAATTCACTAGTTCACAATGAATCACTTGGTTGAAAGAGATACAGATTTTCTAGAGATATTTTTAATTTTGCTGATAAACATGAAATGCATCTGTTTTTACTATTGTATATCTATATGAGACACCAAGTCATTGGTCTCATCTGTTTCTGATGCAGGTGATTGTGTTGGGGGCCATGCAGTGCCGGGGATCACACATGCCAGGCCTCATCAGTGTGAGCTGTGTGTGCTCTATAACAGAACTGCATCCCCAACCTCGAATGATCTTTTCAAAACAGCAAAACTCTCAGCAGAGCATAAACTATCAAAACCAAGAATATGAGAAAAGGGAGAAGAATTTGGTAAAACATCTGTCTTCACCATCATTCCACCCTAAATGTCCCTACTGTGTGTTTTCTGCATATGGAAGGCGGAACGTTTTCTGTTCTGTTGCTTCCATGCTGTTGTGTGCTCCCAGTTGGTATTTCCCAGCCTATCTTTCCTCTCAGTGCCTGGGAAGAAGTCAGGGTGACCTGGAGGTGAGCCCTCGCTGTTCGTCTGCAACCCACACCCTTGCTTAGGTCTAAAGATTGGCAAAGGGCCTTTCTTCCACTCTGGGAACTGTGGTTTTATTGATGTTTCTTTACAACCAGAAACCCTGCCCAAGTCAGCCTGGCTCCCAATCAGGCACGGGTGGGGCACTATCATGGAGGACCCAGGAGTGACTTGATGGCTCGTTTTCTTTCTTTCAGGACATAGTTCTTAACAGCGAGGACCTGCTCTCTTTGGAACATGTGTGAAACATGTTCTTTCTTTAAGCATATGGCTCATTTAGGAGGACATGCTGTCTCCAGACCAGCAACACAGCTGTGCTGGTGTGGGCAGATGCAGCCAGGGAAGATACTGGCTTAGAGTCTCACGCCACTTCCCAGTACAGCCCGAGAGTGACCACGGATAGGCTGGGGGCCCCACAGGCTAATGTGCAGAAGGCTGGGTCATCCAGTTTGTGTAACTACACTGACATTTGCCCCAAAGCAAAGTTGCTTAAGGGGGCGTTTTGCAGCCTGGCTGTCTCCCTGCTGTGACCCAGTCATGCCTGACTCTGACTCAGGTCCTGGGCTTCCTGTCTGAAGTGCAGGCTCTCATTTAACTTTCCAAACCCTGATCACATTGGGTTTTTATCACCCACTTTATGGAGGGTGGAACAAGGCTTCAGGGAGTTCCCCCATCTCCAAGTGCTGGTGAGTTGATGAGGTGAGGCCAGTGAGGGTGCACATATGTGTACAGGGGAGTAGAAATAAACCCAAACAGAAGCCCAAACAAACCACTCCAGGAGAAGAATGTTCCTTTTATGCAAAACTTTTGAAAAAATTCTAATTAACAGGGAAATGCATAATGAGCAAAAGCGTATTAAATAAAGGCAGGATGGGAACTGGTACTTGCGGCCCACAGCCATTTTGAATTGACCCTGATCCTAGACCTGTCGGATCCTGTCCAGCTCTGTCTGGGATTTGAACTCAGGATGTGTTGAGACCACAGTCTGGCCTTTGTTCCTTTACCTACTTTGTTACTGGGTGGGGCGGGGGGGGGATGGTGGTCAGTGACAGATTTTCCTTGCTCCTCAGTGTTAGAAAGAAACTGAATGCTTTCTCTCCTCACAACTCACCCTGGAGAAAGTTATCCCCAAATTGAACAGAGAGAGAGACCATCAAGGTAAGGTTCAACCGAATCAGAGCACTGTGTGCAGAGAGAGGCGCTTTGTGGGAGGGAGTCCCATTGGTCAATCTGTGTGCAGATCTGCTTTAATGGAAATGGCCAACTCAGGTCAGATGGACCAAGGAACTCCCAGTCCACTATTCCCATTGCTAATGAGTCTTGCCCCTCCACCCCCACCCCCGCCCCCAAAGGTGCCACTGGGGATCTGAGGCCCCCTGCTTCTCCAAGAATAGACATTCCTTTGCCCAAACCAATAGGAACACCCTCCCCTCTTGAATTGCTTTCTCTTGCAATGCTAGCAGCTGCCAAACAGCTGTCCAGCACTGCCTGCTGCTCCCAGGAGCCCAGCCCCAGCTGTCTGTTGGGGCAGGGAAGCAACTTCTGAAACCAAATCTGTCCAGAAGGGGAAGAGAACACCTTCCACTCAGCTGTCACTTACCCTGCCTCATTTTTCTGTCCCAGCCACAATTGGATTCGATATATTCAATCTTCCCTATTTTTGCTGTGCTCCTTGATCTGTGTACTGTAACACCAATATAGATTTCAAAAGCAGAAGTGTAACTTTCTTTAAATGACATCAAGAGGGTCAGAGAGATAGTATAGGAGGTAAGAGACTTGCATGTGACAACAACAACAAAAATCCCTTATTCTTCATTCTTAAAGCCTTGAATGTGAATTTTCTTCCCTTGATGTTTTCTTCTCCTAGGAGTTCTCACAAATATAGTCATTTGTCCATTAAGAAATACATATTATTTACCACTGACACTGTCACTGTCCTCCCATTGTTTATCAATTTGCTCTAGCGGGCCCAGCAACGTCTCCATTGTGAGACTTGTTGTTACTGTGTTTGGCATATTGAATACGTCATGGGTAGCTTTCCAGGCTTTCTTGTGAGGGCAAGATACTCTCAGTAGCTTTCTGGACTCTTCAAGCGGGGCAGAGGATTTGAACCCGGGTCGGTCGGGTCGGCGTGTGCAAGGAAAATGCCCTATCGCTCTGCTGCTATCACTCCATCCTTAATAAATATATGCTTCTTAACCAAGATCCATGTTTACTGGTATCTTATGATTTTTCCTTAATGTTTGATCCTCTTTCCCAAATCATCTGACCTCAGCCTCTGACTCCTGTCAAGGGGAGGGGAGTGTGTGGGTAGTTTAAAAAATGGGAGAATGTCCTAATCCATCCTGAAGACAGCTGAATTTAACAACAGAAGAGAAGAACGTTCTTTTCTGAAGATAGCTGAACAGTTGCTCCAACAAATACCAGCTGTAGTTGCTCTGAAAAGATAATATGTGAAGAAGGTAAGAAATTTCTACGGTGCATTTTATTTTTTATTATTTTTAAAATCTTTTTATTGAAGTACTGGAATGTAGGACACTGTTTTAATCACACTTTTCATGCATACATCATTCCAACACCAGATCCATAACCAGAGAGCTTGCTTCCCTGCACCAATGTACCAGGGACCTCTCTCAGCACCCCACCCTCCACCCCACATAAGTTCAATTTGAAAGACGGAATCTTTAGTTTTAAAGACTTTAACCATTCATGTTCTCCTACTACGCTTCTTTTCTTCCCTCCCACATATGGGATATGTCTCTTTTTGGTGTGTATGTGTGGAGTGGTGATAACTATACACCACTAGATGAATCGAGCTAATCTCCTTTACCAACTTAGTAGACCACAGCCATAAATTCCATGAATGAGTGTCATACTTTTAGTGTCAGGTACTGCGAAATTTGTCCTGTCCTTTAAAAAGCATTGTCCTGCCACAGAGGCAGGGTGGAGTGCAGGAAACGGGGTGGGGGTGGTGGGAGGGATGCTGGAACCATTGGTGGTGGAAAATGGTGTAGGGATAGGTACTTGAACATTGCATGACTGAAATGCAAGCATGAAAGTTTGTAAGTCTGTAACAGTACCCCACGGTGATTCACTAATAAAAAATTAAAAAAAAAAAAGCACTGTCCTTCTGTTGTCCATCGATTTGCTTGAGCGGGCACCAGTAACGTCTCCATTGTGAGACTTGTTGTTACTGTTTTTGGCATATCAAATACACCACAGGGAGCTTGCCAGGCTCTGCCATGCGGGTTGCACTCTTGATAGCTTGCCGGGCTCTACAAGAGGGACAGAGGAATCAAACTCAGGTCAGCCAGCCACGTGCAAGACAAACACCCTACTCGCTGTGCTATCACTCCAGCCCGTCCTTAAAAAAACTCTTTTAATGCTTCTTCAAAACTGGTTCCAAAGGCTATGAATTTCATAAGCTATTTTTCACCTTCCCATGTATTGTTGCCTGCTCTGTATTGTCCTTTGGAACCTGAATGATAATCTACCAGAATAGAGCATTCTTGGTGAGCTGTTCATTTCACTGAGCTTTTTTACTATATCTCTCCATTCTCTTCTGGCTCATAGAGTCTCATTTGAAAGGTCTACTGCGAATCTTATGGGTTTTCCTTTGGATGTTAGTTAGTTTGTTTGATCTTGCTGCTTTCAATATTGTCTCTGTCTTTGTTCTTTGTCATTATGAATATAGTGTGTCTTGAAGTTTTCCTACTTGAATCTATTTTCATTGGGACCTTTTGGTCCTCTTGTGTTTGCCTTTATTCTTCAACCCTGGGAAGTTCTTGGCTATGATTTCTTTAATTATCAGCTTGTAATCAAGTTTGCCTTTCTGGTCCACAGGGATCTGATTATTCTTGTATTATTCCTCTTGAGCACCTCTCATAGTTCTCTGGTGTGCTGTTCATTTCTTTTCTAACTCTATTCCACATTTTGTAGTTTTCTCCATCTCATCTTGGAGTTCTTTGATATTTTCCTTGGCTGCTGCTATTCTTCTGCTCAGAGCTTCAGATTTTTTAAACATCATCTGCCGTATTCTTCATTTCTGCATGTAGTTTTCTCATTTACGCTCTCATACTTTGTTGTGCTTTGCTAATTAACTGTGTCATCATTTCTTTGAGCTCACTAAACAGCCTCATCATGCTTTCATTAAAGTCATTTTCTGAGGCTATGCGGATTTGGTTGGTGTTGGTTGTGACTTCTATGTTATTTTTTTCACTCACTGAACTTGATGGGCTTCTACGTGTTTTTTCCATTGGGTTTCCAGTGTTCATAATAAAGGGCAAGTCTGTAGTTAGATGCCCTGGGAGACTGAAAGATTAGTCTGAGAGCTCTTTTTTCCTTTGTCTGCCATCTTCACCCAGTAATAGGAAGTGTAACTGTGAGTAGTGTGGTATTTTCTGGGTAGATCTGCTGCTTCAGGTGCTGTGGTAGGAACTCATTAATATGATAGAGGTCAGGTGTGGAGGCTACTGGGACATAGCAGTAAGGTGTTCTGCCTCCCATTAGGAGTAGGACCAGCGATGTCAGCCAGAGATTAATCTCACTTGGAAGCAAGTGGCAGCCCACAGACGTTCTCTGCAGTTCATTTTTTTGGGGGGGGGGGGTCATCCCCTGTGATTTTCTGGATAGACCTGCTGCTGATTTTCTCAGGGGTTACTCCTGGCTTTGCACTCAGGTATTACTCTTGGTGGTGCTCGGGGGACCATATGGGATGCTGGGAATCAAACCCGGTTGGCCGCATGCAATGCCCAAGCCCCTGTACTATGGCTTCAGCCCCTGAAGTTTATTTTAAATGAGCCCTAGCCCCTGTACTATGGCTCCAGCCACTGAAGTTCATTTTATTTAATTTATTTATTTATTTACTTTTGCTTTTCGGGTAACATCTGGCGATGCACAGGGGTCACTCCTGGCTCTGCACTCAGTAGTTACTCCTGGCGGTGCTCAGGGGACCATATGGGATGCCGGGAATCGAACCCAGGATGGCCATGTGCAAGGCAAACGCCCTACCTGCTGTGCTAACTCTCCAGCCCCTGAAGTTCATTTTAAGTGAGCATTTTCTAGAGGCAATTTTATTGTTGTTTTGCATTCAATAATAATTATATTCAAAATCACAAATTCAGAAGACCCAAAAGAGAATTTAAAACATCAGTCATGTTAAATGTTAAATGCTAATAAATCAGGGACAAAGGAAAACTTAGGACAATCATTTGTAATCCAAGGTTATAAGTGATAATGTATTTGGAAGTAAATTCTTTCAACATTTGTCCTTATGAATATGAAAAACTGAAGCTATTTTTCCACTGCAATTGACTCATGCTAGTTAATGTGAATCTACATTACATTGAAACTTAGTGATTGAAAATATATATGAAGGACAATGAGTGGCTTAGAAAGAAAATCAAAGAGGAAATCAAAAGATTCCTGGAAATGAATGAAAATGAGAACACGGTTTACCAAAACTTATGGGACACAGCAAAGCTGTGTTAAGAGGAAAGTTTATAACTCTACAAACATTCCTCAGGAAGGAGGAGCGAACCCACATAAGTAACCTAACCTCACAGCTTAAGATCTTGGAGAATGACCAACAAAAGGAGCCCAATCTGAACAGGAGGGAGGAAATAATAAAACTCAGAGCAGAGATTAAAGAGATGGAAACCCAAAAAAATAATCCGAAAGATCAATGAAACCAAGAGCTGGTTCTTCGAGAAAATAAACAAGATTGATAAACCTCTAGCAAAACTCACAAAGAAAAGGAGAGAGAAAACCCTAATAAACTGAATCAGAAATGAAAAAGGGGTCATTACAACAGAAACTACAGAAATCCAAAGGATCCTCAGGGAGTACTTTGAGAAGCTTTATGCCACGGAACACAAAAACCTCAAGGAAATGGATAAATTCCTTGATTCTTATAGCCTGCCAAGGCTGAACCAAGAAGACCTGGCATTCCTGAACAGACCTATCACCATCAAGGAAATTGAAATGATAATAAAAAGTCTCCCCAAGCACAAAACCCCTGGCCCAGATGGATTCATTAGCGAATTCTTTCAAATCTTTAAAGAGGACTTACTCCCAATCCTCTTTAAGCTTTTCCACGAAATTGAAGTATCAAAAACACTTGCGAATAGTTTCTATGATGCAAATATCACCCTGATACCAAAAGCAGACAGAGATATCACAAAGAAAGAGAATTACAGGCCGATATTCCTGACGAACGCAGACTCAAAGATCCTCAACAAACCATTAACAAATAGAATCCAATGATTCATCAAAAAGATCATACACCATGACCAAGTAGGATTCATCCCAGGGATGCAAGGATGGTTTAACATTCAAAAATCACTCAATATAATCCATCATATCAACAAAAGAAAAGATAAAAACCATATGATCATATCAATAGACTCAGAGAAAGCATTTGACAAGATCCAGCACCTGTTTATGATGAAAACTCTTAGCAAAATAGGCATTGAAGAAACTTTCCTCAATATAGTCAAAGCCATCTACCACAAGCCCACATCAAGTATCATTCTCAATGGGGAAAAACTAAAAGCCTTCCCTCTAAGATCGGGCACAAGACAAGGTTGCCCACTATCGCCACTCCTATTCAATATAGGAGTCCTGGCCATTGCAGTAGGCAAGAGAAAGGTATCAAGGGTATACAGATAGGAAAGGAATAGGTAGGTCAAGCTATCACTATTTGCAGATGATTTGATACTATACTTAGAAAACCCTAAAGACTCTTCAAAAAAGCTCCTAGAAACAATAGGTCAGTTTAGTAAAGTGGCAGGCTACAAAATAAACACCCAAAAGTCCATGGCTTTCTTATATACAAATAACAAAAGAGAAGAAAGAGACATTAAAAAAATCCCATTCACAACAGTACCTCAGAAAATTAAGTATCTCAGAATCAGCTTAACCAAAGAGGTGAAAGACCTATACAAGGAAAATTACAAAATACTACTTCAAGAAATAAAAGAGGACACTAGGAAATGGAGACACATCCCCTGCTCATGGATAGAGAGGATTAACATTATCAAAATGGCAATACTGCCCAAAGCACTATACAAATTCAATGCGGCCCCTATCAGGATACCCATGACATTTTTCAAAGAAATAGACAAAACACTCCTGAAATTCATATGGAACAATAAACCCCCACAAATAGCTAAAGCAATCCTTGGGAAAAAGAAGATGGGTGGCATCACCCTCCCCAACTTCAAACTGTACTACAAAGCAGTAGTAATTAAGACAGCATGGTACTGGGCTAGAAACAGACCTGCAGACCAGTGGAACAGGTTGAATATTCTGTCACAGACCCCCAAATATATGACCACTTAATCTTTGACAAAGGAGCAAGAAATGTGAAGTGGAACAAGGAAACTCTTGAACAACAAGTGTTCAATAAGTGGTGCTAGGAAAACTGGATAGCTACCTGCAAAAAAACCAAACTCTGACCTCTGTCTAATGCCAGGCACAAAAGTGAAATCAAAGTGGATTAAAGACCTCAATATCAGACATGAATCCATAAGGTAGATAGAGGAAAATGTAGGCAGAACTCTTCACAACACAAGAAGAAATCACCCAACCCCATCAAAAAATGGGGCGAGGAAATGAACAGAAACTTTCGCAAAGAAGAAATCCGAATGACAAAAAGGCACATGAGAAAATGCTCTACATCACTAATCATCAGAGAGATGCAGATCAAAACAACAATGAGATATCATATCAGAGACTGGCCCACATCCACAAGAACAAAAGCAACCAATGCTGGTGCGGATGTGGTGAGAAAGGGACCCTCCTTCACTGCTGGTGGGAATGCTGGCTGGTCCAACCCTTTTGGAAAACAGTATGGACGATTCTCAAAAAATTAGAATTTGATCTCCCATTTGACCCAGCTATAGCACTTCTGGGAATATATCCCAGAGAGGCAAAAAGGTATAGTCGAAGTGACATCTGCAATTGTTTACAATAGCCAGAATCTGGAAAAAACCTGAGTGCCCGAGAACAGATGACTGGTTAAAGAAACTTTGGTACATTTACACAATGGAGTACTATGTAGCTGTTAGAAAAGATGAAGTTATGAAATTTACATACAAGTGGTACTACATGGAAAGTATCATGTTAAGCGAAATGAGTCAGAAAGAGCGGGATAGACACAGAAAGATTGCATTCATCTGGGGAACATAAAGCAACAAAAAGGGAGACTAACACCCAGGAATGGCTGAGATTAGTACCAGGAATTTTCCTCCATGACTTAAAGGCCAGCCACACATGCTAGGTGAAAAGGAAGCTCAGACAGAGAAGAGAGCACCAAATAAAGGGTGTTGTGAGGACCCACCAGGGTGGGAGAAGCATGCTAAAAGTAGTCTATAGACCAAACATGATTGCCACTCAATGCCTCTCTTGCAAAACACAGTACCCAAAAGAAGAGAGAGAGAACAAGGGGGAATGCCCTGCCACAGAGGCAGGGTGGGGTGGGGGGGATGGGGGGTGGGGGGATACTGGGACCCGTGGTGGTGGAGGATGGGCACTGGTGGAGGGATGGTTACTTGATCATTGTATAACTGAAACCCAAGCACAAAAATTTATAAGTCTATAACTGTACCTCATAGTGTTTCACTAATAAAAAAATTTTAAAAAAACTTTAAGGATGAAACAGCACTGACCATGCAAGTGGAAGCAAATATAAACAAATGGGACTACATTAAACTAAGAAGATTCTGCACTTCAAAAGAAACAGTGACCAAAATACAGAAAGAGCCCGCAGAATGGGAAAGAACTTTTACCCAATACCCATCTGATAAGGGATTAATATCCAGGATATACAAGACACTAGTAGAATTGTACAAGGAAAAAAACCTCCAACACCATAAAAAATAGAGAGAAGAAATGAACAGAAGTTTCCTCAAAAAAGAAATACAAAAGGACCAAAAGGCACATGAAAAAATGCTCCACATCGATAGCTATCAGGGAGATGCAAATCAAAACAACAATGAATTATCATCTCTCACTACAGAGACTGGCACACATTCAAAAGAACAAAAGCAACCAGTGCTGGCATGGATGTGGGGAAAAAGGGACACTCTTTCAGTGTTGGTGGGAATGCCCACTAGTCCAGCCTTTCTGGAGAACAATATGGACATTCCTTCAAAAACTAGAAATTGAGCTTCCATATGACCCCGCAATACCACTTCTGGAAATATATCTCAAGGATACAAAAAAGCACAGTAGAAATGACATCTGTATCTATATGTTCATTGCAGCACTGTTCACAATAGCCAAAGTCTGGAAACAACCCAAGTGCCCTAGAACAGATGACTGGTTAAAGAAACTTTGGTATGTCTACACAATGGAATACTATATATGCAGCTGTCAGGAGAGATGAAGTCATGAACTTCGCTTATAAATGGATAGACATGAAGAGAATCATGCTAAGTGAAATGAGTCAGAGAGGGACAGACATAGTAGGACTGCACTCATTTGTGGAGTATAAAACAACATAACATGAGGCTGACACCTAAGGATAGTAGCTACATGGGACAGATAGATTGCTCCATAGCTGGAAGCCTGCCTCATGAGCAAAGGGGAAAAGGCAGCTAGAATAGAGAAGGGATCATTAAGAAAATGATGGCTTGAGGAACCGGTCAGGATAGGAGATGTGTGCAGAAAGTAGTTAAAGGAACAAACATGATAACTTCTCAGGGTGTGTATTGAAACCATAGTGCCCAAAAGTGAGAGACTATGGGGAATAATGTCTGCCATGGAGGCAGGGGGAGGGTGGGAAAGGGGGGTATACTGGGAATATTGGCGGAAGGGAATGTGTACTGGTGGAGGGATGGGTGTTTGATCATTGTGTGATTGTAACCCAAACATGAAAGCTTGTAACTATCTCAGGCGACTCAGTAAAATTTTTAAAAAGTAAAGAATAAAAAAAATATGAATAAAATGTAAAATGTCTTGTTCTCAGTCACCTTGAATATTAGATACCTAGTGTCTCCAATATTTGCTGCAAAAATAATGTGTCAATAAATTTCAAAATGGATTTTTTTCACCAGCATCTACTAATTCTTCCAGGTTAAGTATCCTAGAAATTGAAATGCTCAATAAAGGAACTTATAACTTTTAAAGCGTTTGTTAATATAGTAGCAAATTGCCTTAAAACAAAGAAACTAGAATAACCAGCCTTCCAATCAGCACTTCTACACTACTATGTGACTTTGCCAGGAAGACTTACTTCTTTTGGTTGGGAATGAAGCTCAGGACTAGAGAGATAGTACAGAGGTTAAGGTGCTTGCCTTAGATGCACCCAGCCCAGTTCAATTACTGACACTCCATATGGTCCCCAAAACCCAGCAAGGAGTGATTGCTGAACACAGGGCCAGCATTAAATCCTGAGAACCATCAGGTAAGGCCCAAAAATCAACCTCCCCGCCCCCCCAAAAAAGGAATGATGCTCTTCCCTCTCCTTTCCTTCCCCTTCTTCCTCCTCTTCCCCTTCCTTGTCTTTCTTCCTGCCCCTCCCCCTTGGACAGAATTATTGAGAAGCCCATCTACCTAAACTTTACCCTACAGCTACAATTATACACTAGACTCATAAATAAAAATTATCTGAAAACGTGTACTCTATTTGATTCTCTTGGGTGGAGGAATCTGGTCATGGTATGCCACATTTAAGTTTCTCTAGTGATATTTTTTGTTAGCCCCCACTGAAAGTCAAAGACCTTGAAGGGAGTTATTTGTTGTTTTTACCTTTAAAATATTTAGTTTTATAAATTAAGTCATTGTGAAACACATAGTTACAAATCTGTTCATGCTCAGGTTTCAGCCATACAATGACCCAACACCCATCCTTCCACCAGTGTCCATTTCCTACCACCAATATCCACAGTCCCCCCACTGCCTGCCATTCCCCAGCCTGCCTCTGTGGCTTCCTTCTCTCCACTCTCTCTTTCTTTTCCTCTCTCTCAAGGGAGTTTCTAAGTAAAATATGTTTTTAAAAGCTCTGTTGGTTCCAGATGTGTGTCTGCTCAGGCAGCAACCTCCTCTCCAGTTTCCCTCACCAAGTTTCCAACTTTATGCATCTGAGGAAACAGTGACATTTTCTAAAGCCCTGAAAGGAAGTCCAGCATTAAAACCTGAGAACCATCAGGTGAGGCCCAAAAATCAACCTCCCATTTAAGATGAGTTCTTCCAGGGTTCTCAGGTGCCCAAGAAATAGTGCCCTGGAAAGCACCACCAAGGTTGCCATGGGAGAGAAGGAAGAACAGACCCAAGGGCTTTTGCAGCTGCAGTTTGTCAAGCAGACCAAGACGTGAGAGACGAGGGCAGCGTGAGACTGGAGAGTTGGCATGGCATTGGGGGTCACAGAGAACTAGGACAGAATTTGAGTTCTGTTCTTTAACATCTTATATCACTGAGAGAATGTTTCACTTTTCTTGGTGTCATACTTCTCATCTTTATGAAAGGAAACTGTGTGTTCATTCCCTCAACCATCAGGGACAAGAGAGCCCATGAGCTATTCTGTGGCTTTCCTTAAGGGCTGCCTTCCTGGGTCGACTGTAAACCTGCCGATTTGGCTGGGACGTGTTTTCATTGTTAGGAAGCCCACCTGTTGGGACTAAACTGCAAGGCAGGAGAATTGGGGCCTTTGACACTCCCTGGAGGCAAGGCCTTGTGTAAGCCATTATTTTGTCAAAGCCCCAATTTCCTCTTTCAAACATCTCGAGGCCCCTCCCAAATTCAACTCTCTGAAGGAGTCGTTTTCCTGACCTGGAATATTTTATATCCCACATTAAGTGTGCTGTAAGAGAACATTCCATGTCATGCTGGAGAAAAAAGAAAGCCCTGAGTTGTAATTTATGGAGTGCCTATTATGCCGCTTATGCGCAGATGTGTGTTATGGCATTTATAAATTACGACCTCTGTGGGAGGTAGATACTCTCATCCCGGTTAGTGGATGAGGGAACACATTCAAAGAAAAATACTTTATCCACAGTTGGCACAACTGAGATTTGAACTCAACTTAATTCCCAAGCCCTTGTTCCCAACATGCCTAATTCCAAAGAGCTGCTTGTTATTAAAATGACTGATTATTCACAGACAAACTATTCATTCAGCCTTTTTCATTTTCCTCTCCTTTCCTAGTCTCTTACTTCTTAACAATAGTCTTGACTCAATAACTCCTCCATCAGAGTTTTTGTCAGAATGGAAAAGCCTAAATTCCTCACGGTTTCCAAGCGCTCTTGGACGTGAATCCTCATCAATATAACCAGCTTCAAAGTAACTGCACCTTCAACTCATCTCTCTCTCTTTTTTAAGCGGGATCCAAATATTCAAGGCTGCTCTCAAAGAAGGGGAAGCATGAATGGAAAAAGAGAACAATACTTGCAGAAGGTGGCTAAGTGCACATTTAGGGGCCAGGGAGATATCATAGTAGGTAAAGTACTTGCTTTCCATGCAGCTGATCCAGATTCAATCCTGAGCACCACCTATCATCCCCTGAGCACCACCACAAGTGATTCCTGAGCACAGAGCCAGGATTAAGCTCTGAGCACTTCTAGGTGTGCTCCCCCCAAATTAAATTGAATTAAAAAGATCATGCACTTTTCCAGGTTTCCAAAATAAATGAACATATTGTCATCTGTTTGCTAAGACCCGTCCCTCTGTCTTGGAAGGGACACACTCAAATAAGGTGAACTGTGACCCAGGGACTGACTTCAGAGCTTCCATCTTACAGGAGTGAGGCCGGAAGTGTGATCCTGATTCTATGCATGTGCTCAGAGCATGGTTCTTGCTGTTCTGCTGCTTGGACCCCCATCACGGCAATAGCATGTATGTCTCTGGTGCATGGCAAGTGTGTCAGTGCATTGTCTCTGAAGTATGCAGTCCCCACTTAGTACCACAACTGAAGATTTGTGAGCACTGCAGTTTGGAGCAGTAGGTCAGGGACCTGTAAACACCACAGGACAATAGAAAGTACATGAGCAACCACTATAGAAAGAGTGGACCTCCACCCCACCCTGGAACACATGTGCAAGCTCCACAACTGGTGTGTGAGCACCAGAGCTAATGTGTGTGGTGTGTGTGAGAGAGAAAAGATGAGAGAGAGAGAGAGAGAGAGAGAGAGAGAGAGAGAGAGAGAACTAGACATTGCAAAGACTGTAGCAAGATGGGGAAAGGAAAAGGAACAGGAGTGGAAGGTAGGGAGGCAATATAAACCAACCAACCAACCAACCCGAACTCCAAATGGGGGGGGGTGTCCTAGAGTTAGTTTCAACTGCTGTAGGAGGTAAGTCCATCTGCATCCCTGCTCTCTCTGTGATATTTAAAAATGATGCTCATTCCCCATTTACACATGGTTGTAAATACATTAGTCATTTTAATGGGAATAATGATAGCTATTAAACATGGCCTGATTTACATGTCACTATGATTATATGTGACATATTCCTCTTCTTAATTTAAAACTGAAAATTATTTTATTTTGATTATATTTGTCAACTGAGTAACCACAGCGCTTCAGAGCTTAGAAGGAACATAGATCTGTAAACACAGAGACCCAAGTTTTCAAGGATGAGAAGCGAAGTCCAGAGGCCAGGTGACTTAGGTCAACCCTTTAAGGACAGGATCTGGGCTGATGAAAGTGATGTCAATGGACTTATTTGTGCTATTTATCAAGCTCTGCTTCTGCCCTTGACATGTAGGAGCTGGGCCCTGGTTGTGCCATGTCTTAATGCAGGACATCACCTGATCAAAGCAAAATTATTGCCAGAGGCAATAAGTATAATTATAATCTATTCAATACCTCTAATATTTAATAATACATTTAATAACCCATTAGATGGGGAGTACCTACCACATAGCTTGCCAGTTTTTCTAGAATCACAGGACTATCAGTTCTGTCATGGGCCTTAAGAATGAAATGGTTTGAAGGAACCTCCAGAGACTCTTTTCTGTCATCTACCCTTCATTTTTTTGACCAGAAAAATTATAAAACTTCACTGTAACCACAGATATGTAGTGTTCTAAAAGTACTCATGTAGATGTGGTGTGTGTGTGTATGTGTGTGTCTGTGTGTCTGTGCACATGTGTGTAGACCAAATGAAATATTTTTGAGAAAATAAATACAAAATATTTGAGTTAATTCTAGGAAGAAAATTATTAGCCCAACGTATTACTTTTTTAATTAAGTGCCTCTTACAAAGTAAGATTGTAAGATTGTTTTTAAAGAAATCTTCACAAAACCAAAACTCTGATAACTCAAATTCAACTAGAAATGATTTTTTCACAATGTCATAGTTTGAATAGAGAAGGATTCTTTCCCAATGATTTCCCCAAGACATGCAAGGGGGTAAAGGAGAGATGGGCTTTCTACCAGTTTCTACCAGTTTAGGGTTTCAGACTTTTATTCTGTCTTGAAAATCAGGAACACAAGCTCAATAAATAGGCACAAGATGGGAGATGTATGCTGAAAGTAGACTATAGACCAAACATGATTAGCCACTCAATGCCTCTTTTGCAAACCACAGCACCCAAAAGGAGAGAGAGAACAAAAGGGAATATCCTGCCACAGAGGCGGGGAGGATTGAGGGGATGGGGGGTGGGAGGGATACTGGGATCAGTGGTGGTGGAGAATGGGCACTGGTGGAGGGATGGGTGCTCAATCATTGTATAACTGAAACCCAAGCACAAAAATTTGTAAGTCTACAACTGTACCTCATGGTGTTTCACTAATAAAAATTATTTTAAATAAATAAATAAATAAATAAATAGGCACAGAGGAGGGGACTTCTTATACTTAAAGCCAGGATGAAGTTCTGCTCTTATTTTCTCTTAATACCAAAGGGACCACAGTCACTCTTCCCATGTGTCATGGATCCTATAACATCTCTGTATCCCTAGAAACCTGTGAAATCCAGTCTAATTTTGAATACTGTGAATAAATACAGAACTGAAGGAGTCCCAACATACAATTTGCTGTCACGGCCATGACCATGATGTAGAATGAGATTTTTGGTCTGGTTTTGTTTTGTGGGGAGCACATATGACAATACTCAGGGCTTTGCACTGAGTAGTTATTCCTGGTGGTACTCAGGGGACCATATGGGATGACACTGGGATCCTACCCTGGTCAGCTGCATGCTGTACTATCGCTCAGCCCCATAGAATAAGATTTTTAAGAAAAATCATCTGAGATGAAAAAAAATCAAATATTTTAAAGTAGCAAAACTATTCACAATGACAGAAATGTCTGGCTCTGTGCTCCCTCATAGATTAGCCGTGAGTTCTATTTAATCCTTGAAATGGGAATGAAACTTGAGTTTGATTTGATATACTTTCTATGAATTGAGATGTAATTTCATCAAGCCACCTATGGCTGTGATATTGAATAATGCCTGCTTCCTCTATAGGGAACTATATAACTATGGACTACACTGAAATGCATTTTTCCCTCCCTGTAGAAACATTTATGGAAGCAGCCTTTGTACTCTCACTCCTGCCCTCTCAGAAAGAAGTCTCAGACAAGATCCCCTTTGCATTTGCTTTCTGTGGTTGCTATAACAAATATTACAGACTTGATGGCTCCCAATAATGCAAGTTAATTTCCTACAGTTCTGGAGGCCAGCAGTCCAACAGGAGTGTCCCTGGGCTAAAATCAAGGTGTCGGCAGGGTAGAGTTTCTTCAGGAGACTGAAGAGGAGAATCCGTTTCCAGAACGTTCTTTTCTATGTTACATTTCCTGGCTCATGCCCCTTTGTCTTCAAAGCCAGATGTGCAATAGTCTTGAGTCTTTGTCTACCTGTTTCCAGCATGTCATCTCCTTTTTTGTTGCTTGCCCTCCTGCTCCGATCAATGTCCTTAGCATTGCACTGAGCTCTGCTTCGGGGACCCTGTCGCGCACAGGATTTTGCTCCATGCTTTCTAGTCTGACCAAAGGGTACTCCAAACTTAGGCAGCATCAGAAGCAACCACTGGGCTTGCGAAAACATGGCTTGACTTAACCCCAGGTTCCGATTCTGTAGGTCTGGAGTAGGGCCCAAAAATTTATACTTCTCAGCCAGGGACAATATTTTTAATATAAATGGATTAGTCCTTTGGCACTCACTCCTCGGCTTAAAAATGGAACCTTAGTTTTCTTCCCTTGAATTGGGTTTAGATTCAGTGATGAGCTGCTAGATCTGTTTAAGAGGAATAATGGCATGTGGTTTAAAGACATATGGTTTAAATGTTCTAAAAGGCACAGAAGCATCTAGTTTCTCTGCCTCTCTCTCATGCCTACACACAGACACACACACACACACACACTTACTTCATACTCTGAGGAACACTACTCCCTATGTCTTAGTGACACTCCTGTAACAAAGGGAGGGAATGTGGCCTCCCGTGTAGATTTCCAGCCTGGGAGCAAGTTCCTGGGAGCCTGATACTCCAGCCCCAGTGTGGCTTCCAATCCTGCAACTCAGAGTAACATTTGACTGTAAATTTATGTGAGATCCTAAGACAAGGTCTTCCCACTAAATCACTCTTGTGTTTCTGACCCAGGGAGATTGTGAGGGGAAAAAGAGAAAAGTTTATTGGGTTTAAATTAATGTTTCCTCTTGCCAGGGACCCCAGTCTGTGAGGCAGTCAGGATCTCTCTTTGAAACATGTGGAGCATGTGGGATTAAGTTTATGAGCTCACACTGGTCCTGAGTGCCTACTCAGCCATCCAGCCATCTTCTGGGCCTTTCTTCCTGGAGTTTCCTAATAGCAGGGCTGTCAAGAGTGAGCAGTATGGTTCAAACAGGGGAGCTGTCTCTTTAAAAGAGTTTTAATCTGAAACATCTCCTGGGGCTTCTCAATAGACAATCACAAATTGGACTGCCCTGATCACATCAGTGCATGCAGCAGCACCGGGGTTTGAACTCAAAACCTCATGTTTTTCAGGGAAGTGGTTTAAGTCATTTTTCAGGCTCCTGAATATTGGCTTTTAAAGCCACTGTTTGGGATAACTTGTCATATGGGGCAGGTAATGAACACAGTAAATGATGCCAGCTACCTTCTATTCTCCATGGAACACTTAGGCAAGATGTTTCTCCTGTCTGTACTGAAGTACTCAAAGTACCCGAGGAGGGTGATGGACTTAGGTTTAGACGAACTATGCATTCACTTTCTCTTCTCAGTAGATATATTCAGTTACTCTATTTGCTCTTTGGTGGAAGTGATTTTACTGGGAAGAAGAACAACAATATGTCAACTGTGAGCAAAGCTCCAGAAGCCTGTTTCTGTCTTCTCACTTATAAAAAATGTTGTGCACATGGGGGTGAGGCACCAGAAAGATTTGGGGAGAAGAGAAATGACTCGAGGACCAGCCCATTGCTCACTCTTACACTGTTTTCGAAATGGAACTGAACAGGATCAGGAAAACAAGACTCCTGACAAGAAAAAAACTGCTTGGAGTCAGGAGCACAAGTGGGTATCCAGTCCTGACAAACTAATGAGAAACCTAAGTTTTCCTTCTTGTGTCAAAGAGGCCAGTTCCTGAGCCAGCTGTAGCGGAAATGAAGGTTTACATTATCTGGGATGTCAATAAGAACCCAGTGGACATACTTCCTGCCTGGTTCTCCCCAACCCTTAGCAGAGATGCTTTTCCAAAAGTGTCATTGGTTGTTTACTGTTCCAACTGACAGATGTGGGCCAACAAAGGAAATTGAGCTCTGAGGGGGAGGGGAGGAAGTGGCAGTAAGCAGATAGCCTTTGAGAACGGGTGCCAGAACGAGTGGGCATGGAGGGAGGATGCCACGCTGGCTTTGCAGGATGAGCTGACTCCAGTTAGGGTGCAGCCAAGGAGCTCTTCTCAGGCAGTCGCATGTCAAGGAACCCCAATCTGCTGGTTGGGCTTTCTTTAGCATTCAGATTCTTCTGTGGAAACTGGAGAGATGACATATGATTCTACTTACAGGAAATTCTTGAAAAGGCGAGACTAATCTGTAGTGACAAAGGAAAAAAGTGGCAGTTTAAAGCCAATGTGTGTGGTGGTGGTGGGGGGGGGGGGGGACTGGAAAGAGACCTGTGGGGGTTTTGGGAGGCAATGAAAATGTTTAACATTTTTGCTGTGGACATGGTGACAAGGGGTGTAGGCTTGTTGCAATTTACCAAACCATACATTGAGAATGGGTATATTTTATGATACATTCATTAGGTGTCAGCAGTGTTGCTCTTAGAAGAAAGTCCTAAGAGTTCTCTCATAGGATGTTCAGTAGCCAGTTTTGCATAAAAAAGAGTTATCTGGTAGCGCAGGGATTCAGCTTATTCCTGGTGGCTCAGGGAATGCATCTGGAAGGAAGGCACTCCAGTAAACACAGTCAATTTCCACTCAGTGAAGATATGTATTACACATGTAGAGACAGCTATGTTTTGGTGGACACCAAGTCGAAAGGCTTTTATTCTCTGTCTCCATCCAACTCTGCCTTCTCCATCCTTTGCAGCCTCTCCATGGAGGCTGTGGGCTATGAATGATGTCTTGGACCAGTATGGAAGAGAACAGGAAACAGCAAAAGAAAACCATGTGGTGCACGTTTATCACCTCAAATATAAAACTATATCAAATGTATATCACTTTCCTGAAAGTCTGGAAAATGTGCACATTTTAATAAATGAAAGTTTGCATTTCAGAAATCTTATCCTTCCTCTATGATGTAATGTATTTAACACTTGCTAAGTAGTAATGAAGAAATGGGCCAAATACCCATCTTTGGAGCTCAAATTTTAGCAAGGAAGGTTCATAGGAGGCAGAGCAGTAAGTATATTGAAGGGGGTGCATTTTGAAGGGACTGGGAGAAGGAGAACAAATGCTCTGCATGGATTTGGGGTACCTTCCTGCAGCAGAAGGTACGCTCAGGCACTGTCTTCCAGGAGGGCCAAGTTTTAAACTGAAACTTGAACAGAAGAACTGACAGAATTGGTGAGATTCCAAGTGCAAAGGCCTTGAGGTTCTCACGGATATCCTAAGTGATGTTACGAATTCAAGGCCAGACATTTTTGAGGACTGACCCAAGGCGGAGGTGAAAGATTATGCTATGTTGGTACAGATGGAAGGTGTTACTATGTTACAGACATTGGAAGACAGGAGGGACTCTTGTTGGCTGGAAGTTTCCATCTGAATACTAGATTAGTACTCCAACAGAGAAGCCCATCCTTGGAAGGGTTTTTATGCAAAGACAAGGACAAATAGGAGAACGAAGTATATTTTTATGTCCCAGGATCATCATAACAAATGGCCCAAATCTGGATAGTTTACAGCAACAGAAACATGTTTTCGTACAGATCCAGAGACCAGAAGACCAAAATCAAGTTGCCAACAGGGCTGGTTCCTTAGGGAGTGTCTGGGGCAGAATCTCTTCCATGCCTCTCTTTCAGTTCTTGCTAGCCTGGGCAGTCCTGAGATGCTTTGGCTTGTAGCTCTGCCCCTTTCAATCTCTGCACTATCACAGAATTCTGTTCTTTTCCTCTTCTTCTATAAACACTTGTTGGATTCAGAGCCCACAGTGACAATCCAAGGTGATCTCATTTCAAGATCCTTGTCTTAATCACATCTTTCAGATAAAGTCACATTTCAAAATTCTGGGTATACATATAGTTTGTGGAGTACCAGGCAGAGTAGACAAAGTTTAATATTTTTCTAACACTGACATTCTAGAATCCTACATGGTTTCTACTGGAGTTGGTGGTGGCTGAGATAAACATTCCTAAAAGAAATTTTTTAAGGTCAGGGATCATTCAGTCTCTGGCGGAGAGATGGAAAAGGAAGGAGAATAAAAGATACTAAGCTCAGAAGAAAAGAGATAACTTTAGAGTTTGAGTAACCTTGATGCCTAGTCAATGTATGTCTAAGCATTTAGCCATGCATCATAATACACAATGGCTTGTGTTTTTCCATAAATATCAAAAGAGAGACATTTGTGCGTAACCTGAGATGGAACCTCATATGCATCTTGTGAAGGTGAGAAGATGTTATAGTTGCAAGGTTTTTTTGTATCTTCTTTTCTAAGCAGTCAGACTCTCCCATGCCATGTTTTGAAAACATCTAAATTCATTTTTCTACTTCCTTGGAAACTATTTAAAGGCTTAAGCCTTCACTGATAACAGGCAAAACTCTAGTTTCTTTAAGCCCCTTGATTAATTATAAAATCTCAAACTATTTATTTGAAGAGAAAGCAATTTATCTTTAAAAATCCCTTTTACCAAAGAGGAGACCAAGGTCAGAGTATTGGCTATTTTCACTCATCTTGAGAAATTAATGGGTTCTATCATAACTTGCCAGTTAGGATGCTTTTAGTTAAAAGCAAAAAAACTTCTTACCCAAAATGACCCAGAAATTAAAATGGGCTTGCTAGTTTTCACAAATAGAAGTCCAGAGATGAAAAAGAACTTTAAATTGACCTGAACTTTTGGGATTCTGGTCCCATTTTTATACCATCCCCTGGTGCTCTTCCTTTTCACATATGGGCTTAACCGTACAGCTAGACCTTTATTTTGAGAGGAAAGGATTTCCACACATGCTGTTTAGGAGGCCTGAGGAGTCCTCTAGGTATTTCTTAGCTAGCTTGCTCAAGCCTTAGTGCAAAGCCCCATACATGTGCTGCTACTTGGGCCCTGCAGTAGTAGGAGTTACCCAGGCTACTGAGAACCTCCAGTGCTGTACTCTGTAGTACTCAGGGGACCATGTGGTGCCAGAGATTAAATTGCAGTCTGCTGCATGCAAGGCAAGCACTTTAACCCCTGTGAAATCTCTCTGTCCCATAGACTAAATTTCCTTTTGGTAACAACTTCAGTTATTCTAAGCTTCAGATCAATATACCTAGCACAACATACAGAAGGAGAAAAACATTTTTCTTCCCTCAATACTATAAAAGAGTTCTGAGTAAATAAGCCACATGCTTTCCCCCAAACCAATAGGTAGAATTATTCCAACCAACATTAAATCTGTCAAGCCCAGTGGACTCTACCCTACATGGAAGAGATGAGATGGTTGATTAAGAGCAAGCCTTCAGTTTGCATCAGATCCTTTGCCCTTTCCCATAGAGACTCAGAGATTCCACGTATTAAGATCAGAGAAGTTTGGCATTCTTGGGGCAAAAGTTCAGTATTAGCATAAAGTGAATGTCACAGATAATTGGTTTAACCAGGACCTTCCCAGATTGAAAAGGAAGGTGCTGCTTCGGGGCTCTCTGTCTGAATGGCACCATCCATTATAGCCATGATGGGGATTTATTAACACCATAGCCTGAGTGTTTGCAAATGATATACATTCTTTGGCCTTATCACCACACCAAAAAATTAAAAAGTTGCGATCTACTGGTTCAAAATGAACCTTGAGAAGACAGTGATAAAAAATTCCTCACTAAAATCCTGGAGAGCTTGTAAAAACTGTTTTCTCATGAGCCCCCATCTCCATCTGTCATCTTTCTACCTTCCATTTTACTTTCCCATATTAATCTGGTGGCTCTTTTTCCTTGAGTAATTATAACCAAATTCTCACTAAAAATGGGAAGGGAAGATTAAAGTAATTAACCTGATCCTTCAGGCGGGCTGTTTCCCATATTCGGTCTCAACGGCTTCATTTTCTCATTCAAATCACCAGGAAGAAGTTGGCACTTTGGCTACACTATAGAAGACAGCCTATCTTTCCCCCTCCCCTTATGTAGCCAAGGCTACCTGCCACCTGCTATCAGCGGGAACCTATAGAATTTTTTATGTGTTTTGAGTCATAATGGGTGTCATCAACTGTCCTTCAGCCTCTAGGGACCACCGATTGCCAGGAGGAGATAGGGCAGATGGACTGGGGACACCAACACAGGGGGCAGGCTATGAGACCATTAGCATCTTAGACCTACTGGGCAGACTAGGCTGTGGCATGGATAACTGTTCCAACCAGCATCTTTTCCAGGACTTGGAGTGGAGAGCTCCCCGTGGCATGGCTAGCTGATTCTTGCCTCTGAGGACTGGGGAAAGAAAGTCAGGTCTGCAGACCCACGCCTTACACATGCTGCAGGACAATTGCCTACTCAAGGCCTTATGGGGCAGATCCTCGTGTGCGAGTCCCTTATCCTCTGTGCTAGAATGTGTCCAGCGTCCTCGGCACTAGGCTCAAGAAGGAATCAAGTGATTCCTGCTAAGAGAAGCCTCCAGTCTAACCCTCATGCCTGCTGCTTTGGCCTCCCAGAAGGGGCCACAATATCTGGAGGTCACCCTGTATGGAGGGAGAGTTGTCAGTGTGGCTGGGTGGGGCCAAGAGGAAGGTAGCGTAGAGCTGCTGAGGGGACCAGTGCATCTGTCGGTTCTGTCATCCTCTCCTCTGTCTCGTCTGACTTGCTTGATGCCCCTCAGGGATGAGTATCATATGCTGAGCACACAGAGACCAGAGATGTTAAGATGTCACTGCCTTCAGGTCACACAGCTCTGGGTCTCCATCACAGCAGTGAGGCTGTCAGAAACCTTAGAGCCTTTGCACCAAATACAGATACGAGACAGCTCCATGAAGCCAAAGAGCCCCATACTGGCACTCCCTGGCTGCCTGATCCTGGGAGGTGGTACAGACATCGCTGACTTGAGGACAATGGGTGCCCTTCACCCCTCCCCACTGCAGCACCTACTTCTGGACCAGCAGTTCCCAAGGCAGGAAGTGACGACCCCTGGCCCAGGTTGCCCTCTCTGCTGTGACGTCCCGTCCCACCAAACCAGTACCCCAACTCCAAGGTCTGAGGGTGGAGCCCCTTCCTGAGGAGGCACTAGATATAGTGTGGCTGGCCCCAGAGCTCTGCCCAGTCCCTCTTTCCCAAAAGAGAAGGACAGGGAAGTTGGGGGTCAGATTTTTGGGGGGCCTCAACCATTCCCCCCCACACACACATACACAGCTGCTGGTCTGAGGTAGCCTTGGCTGGTTGGACCCTCACCACCTTCTGCTTGACCATCTATGGAGGCTTCGTCCCCTCGGGTCATTTCAGTAACATAACCTCACTCTGCCTGCAATTAGAGCTTGGGGTCCCTGCTGCTTTCTTAGGCCCCATACCACCACCCTGTCAGATCTAAGTGGCCTCATGAACCATAAGAAATAGACAGGGCTGGAGAAAGGGCTGAAATGGTAAAGCACATGCCCAGCATGTATGAGACCCTGAGTCTGATTCCTGGTACCACATGGGCCCACAGGTTCTACCTGGTATGGCCCTGGTGACCCATTGATACTAACATATAAAGCCCCTATGAAAAGAAAGAAGTAGATCTTGTGATCACACAAGACTTTGCCTATGGGTGTCCTGAGACTAAGGCTTGGAGACTGCTGCCCACTACCTAGGCCCACTCTGGCCTCACCTGTAGAGGACTGTCTCCAGGCAGGTAGGAAGAGAGAGAAGCAAAGGTTAAAGTATTAACGGCCCAGAACAGGACTCTCTCTCTCTCTCTCTCATATCTCTCTCTCTATTTCCTCCCTGTCTCTGCCTCTCTCTTTCTCTCTCTGTCTCTCTCTCATCTGTCTCTGTCTCTGTCTCTGTCTCTGTCTCTGTCTCTCTCTCTCTCTCTTTCTCTGCTCAGAGACCTACACAATCTGTCAAGTGAGTTTGTTTTGCACTCCAGATAAACGAAGGGCCAAAGGGTGTTGTTCTGACTCTGAATTCTTGGCATTTCTACAGGCTTCTAAATAAGCAAAGTCAAGGCTGCCAGTCTTCTCTGGCACAGCTCAGCCCTGTTTAATGAGTAATAGGAGCAGGGCCAGTGTTGGGACAAGCTGGGGGGGGGGCGGAGAGGGGGAGCCGGAGAGGAAGTCCAATATTGAAAACAGTGGGGTTTTCTTTCAAATTCAAATACACCCCGATCCCAGTCCAGTGTTGGTCAGATCCCATTGCCCCCCACACGGTACCTGCCTCATGATCAAAGATGGCCAGTGCCAGGCAAGCCCTGCCTGGTTAGCCCTCTTCCACTTCCTACTGGACAGTATCTCACCTACACAAATCCAGAAACCAAAGTCTAGTCCATTCTCGTAACTGAAACAAGGTCTGAGGGAGAAAGGGACTAGTTCTAGGTCACTCAGCCTGTGAGTGACCTGGCCTGTGGCCCCTGCAGGTGACCAGCACTCAGCACAACCAACCTGAGCACTGGGAGATGCAGTCACGAAGGGTCTGCAGGGAGCGACAGCTGCCACCTGGTCCCAAGGCCTGGGCAGGTTTGGGGTGTGGGCTCAGCTCAAACGATCATGCCCAGATTCCACCTTCACGGGAAGCTGATGACACTGGCTGGAGTCTAGTGTCACCCCTAGCCAATCTCTCTCTCTCTCTCTCTCTCTCTCTCTCTCTCTCTCTCTCTCTCTCTCTCTCTCTCTCCCTCTCTCATGCGAGTCTTGCGAGACATTCCAGGGCTTGGGCAAGACCTGTCCCGCTGGCTGGTGCAGGCTCCTGAGAAGGCCCCTGCTCCCCATCAGGGCCCACAGCAAGTGAGAACCTCTGCTCCACACTCTAGCTCTGGTCTGTGTCAGCCTTGGGAAAACAGTCCAGGCTAGTCTCATGGCGGTGCCCGTACCCTAAAGGCAACTCTCACCGTCCTCAAATGTTGGGTTGCGGGGCTCACACACTTAGCCTTGCTGCTGGCTTGGGCTCACACACTGTAGTTGAGGTGTTCACAGCAATCACAACAACCATGGAGGGTAGGGGAAGGGAACGGCTACGAATCCAGGCTCCTCTGTCCCCACCGGGGCTTCCCAGTCCAGATAATCCTTCTCAGAGTGAGGAAGAAGCTGGCATGATGAGTCTAGCCAGCACTCCAGGGGAAGGCAAGGCTTAGTGGGATAAGGACAAGCTTCTGAAACACTTGCAAAGCAAGGGCTCTCTCTCAATAAGCCTTTACTCCACCTGCTCAGTCACCTCACCCCATAGCTTCAGGGGCTGCATAGAGCTCTCCATGCAGATTGGGCACCCCAGCATCTTTCCTTCACCTTCTCTCCTGCCTGCCTGTGGCACTGGCAGGGACCTGTGGGATATTCCTCTCCCAGCACCTTCCCTGCACCTCCCCTCCTCTTTCCTCCCTCCCCTCCTCTTTCCTCCTGCACCTCCCCTTCTCCCTGCACCTGCCCCTCCTCTCTTCACACCACCCTTCCTTCCTCCCCTTCTCCCTCCACCTTCTCTTCCCTCTTCCCTCCTCCCCCTTCCCCCTGCATTCCTCCCTATACCCCCTCTTCCTTCATGCACCTTTCTTTTCTTCATCCCCCTCCCCTCTCTCCAGAATCACACACACACACACGCACGCACACATGCACTGGAAGCTCATGAGGTCGCGTGGAGAAACTTTAGCTGGAACACTGCGTGGTGCTCCAAAATCCTAAACACTGTGGCCTCAAAGCCTGCCAGAGAGAACAGGGAGTCCTCTCCAGCTAGAGTCTAAGCAGGCAAGATGGGAGAAGCCTTATTAGGTCATCCAGCCCAAGAACAGTGCGAACTCTCCGCAGCTCCCAAGAATGCAGCTCTGGGAGACGCTGCCCTTCCTGAAAGGACAGTCCAGTCCCCTTCTACCCACAGATGCAAAAGGGAAGTCCAGTCCAGGGAACCAGCCTGGCCAGCTTCTTGTCTCAGAGGCTCAAAGGCATTGTTTCAACTCTGCTTATTTGCTCAGAAGCCCTTAATTTTCCACACACTTCACACCTTTAGACTTGGAACCACCATGGCTTATTTGTTAGGTTTATTGCTTGTCTCTTGTCACCTCCTTCCTCTATACCCCCCACATAAATGTAAGCACCTTGAAGGAATATTTGGCTCTATTTGAGTCATAAAGCTATATCAAGTGAAATTTCAATGGATATTGATCCAATGGACTTCTCAGTCACTAGCTAAGAAATGCTCTCTTGCCATGTCACAGATTTCCCTTAACTCTTCCTCCAACTGAAGCTTTTCTCTAGTCCCAAGGCAGATGTGAAGACCCTTCTCAAGCTCCTGCTTGTTCCGTAGGGAAGTCCAGTCTCACACTGACTGGGCTTAATCATTCACTCATCGTCCTCATGTGGCCAACCATCCCCCTCTCTGGGAATGAAGAGAAGAGCAGCCTAGCCCCCGCCAGTCAGGGAGGCCCTGCTCTGCTATTGGGCTTGATCTTGAACTCGGCTCCTGCAATCAGATCCCTCATCCCATCTCCTCTGAGCTACCCAAATTCTTCCCCAGGAAGATCCTCACATTCTGTCACACCAAGAGACCAATTCCTTCTAAGACTTTGACATGTTCCCTCTCAGAATAACCATTCTCAGCACGCAAACTCCAGCCAAAAGAACAGACAATTGCTGGTAAAACGTTAACATCTGACATCACTAAGAGCTGTGGGGTCAGACCAAACCAGACAGCCTGGATCTTTAATCCTGGAGTTCACAGGTCAGTATGAGCTGACCTGATAAAGATATTAACTGGCATTTCTGATTATAAAAACCATTGTGCTTATAAAAAATTAAGTGATAAAGGTATATTTGTATGTTTGTGTGTGTCCTAATATTGATTTCTCTTCCCCTTCCTAAGAGAGAATCATATCCCTAGACCAATGAGTGATAGCACAGCAGGTAGGGTGTTTGCCTTGCATGCAGCCTACCTGGGTTGGATTCCTCTGTCCCTCTTGGAAAGCAAGCCTGGCAAGCTACCGAGAGTATCCCACTTGCGTGGCAGAACCTGGCAAGCTCCCCGTGGCATATTCTATATGCCAAAAACAGTAACAACAAGTCTCATAATGGAGATGTTACTGGTGCCCACTCGAGCAAATCGATGAACAACGGGAGGACAGTGCTACAGACAGTGCTTCCCCTCCCATTTGTCCCTTACACCTTTTCTTCTTTTCTCCTTTAGAAGAAGAATTTTATTTTCCAGTCCATCTTTCCCATTTTGGTGGCTAATAAATACTCCCACCTTTGCTGCAGCTTGTTGGATCTGGTGGCACCTTCTTCATTCTTTTTTACACCTGTGGACAAGGAAGGAAGGAAGGAAGGAAGGAAGGAAGGAAGGAAGGAAGGAAGGAAGGAAGGAAGGAAGGATCTGGCCAAGTCACCTCTGTGACCACAATCTGTAAGATAAAGTGATCACACCAGGATCTGTGGTTCTTTATGTGGCTTAGCAAATACAGATTCCTGGGCCCATGTTGTCCCCAGAAATCCAGAAATTCTTCTTTAAGTGCTCTGGTATAAAATTCAGCCAGTTAGTAGATGTGGTTTGTTGTTCGGTTTGGGGTTTTGTTTTCATCCCAATGTTTCCCAATAGACTCTTACAACAGAGTCATTTCTACTTGGTGGGGAGGGGTAATGGGCTGCCAAGTGATGAATCCCAGAAATCCTTGATTAACTGGGCTGCAGTTCAATATAAGTACCTTAGGATGCAGAGGTGCTCGCTCTCTGAGGTAAGAGGATTACCAGGGTCACCCCTAGAATTCTGGGTAGTCATGTACATTAACCCTTGCTCTCTCTCTCTCTCTCTCTCTCTCTCTCTCTCTCTCTCTCTCTCTCTGTCTCAGAGTCACTTCTTTGAGGAAGTAGGGGGGTCATACCCAGTTCACAGTTGTGCTCAAAGTTTACTCCTGCTCTGTGCTCTGAGATCACACCTGGTAGGGCCAGGAGACCATACGTGGGGATGGCACCCGGGTCAGCTGTAGAAAGGCAAATGCAGTACCCACAGTAGTCTATTCCACCCCAACAGCGAGGTCCTCTTTCAGTTCTTCCTCCAGAAGATGCATTATGTGTAGCTAAGGAGTCAAGTGTTTGTTCACTGTCACCACCACCTCCCCATACCCCAGGTTTGCTACCCATACCTTGCACACCTCTGACCTCATGTTCATCTATGCACAATGTGCATCATTCACAAGGGCTAGACATGCCAGCAGTGTCGTGGCACTGAACAATTTCCTGTGTGATATACACTGGGTGTGATTTAGCTTCCATCATGGAAGGCTTTAACCTAGGTGATAGGGCAGGATTAGCGTGTGGGAAGTTCTCAATGAGTACTTGCCCAAGAATCCCTCTTTTAGGAAAAACTCTTTACATAACATCTATCAGGCTGTTTCTATCTCAGACTGTGAAAACGTTTAACACTTTGAAAGCCTACTAAAAATTTAGAGGAGGCAGGACCTTCTTACTCATGTAGGGGACCTAGAAGCCACTCAAAGATCATGGATCCAGAAAGGACCATTTAATGTTTGGTCCTAAAGAGGAGGTGCTGCTCTGCTAAAAGGTGCTGGGGACCACAGGGGTATTACAGACCTCTGGAAAAATGGGGAATCATGCAGTGACAGGGGTTGAATTCAGGGGCCTCCAGATGCCACATATGAGCTCCAGGCCTTTGAATTTTCTCCCCAGATGGAAAACACATTTTTTAGATTGCGTGGTGGGTGGAAGGTTGGGTAGGTGGAGGATGCTGGGTATTAAATACAGAGTCTCACACATGCCAGACAAAGAGAACTCATTTTTAAATGCAAAACAACAACAACAACAACAAACAACAAAAAGAGTTGAAGGAGGGAAGTAAACGCAATCAAGTCTTGAATTGCCAAGTCCCAACCATTCCATTTTGATGTGCTAATATTCCAGGTAATGAAGCCGGCCAATGTCCAGCTTCCCCTCAGGCTGGATGCTGTTTGGTCACAATATAAACCGTTTCTGATAACTTCTGGGATTTTGCTGCAGCTTAAGTCTCCCGGTGCCAGACTGAGACAGACACACACTTAGGAAAAACACATCAAGTACATAATGAGGATATATTTTTTAAGCCATCCCTGCAGGCCCAGAAACACTCCCAGAACTTTCCTCTGTGAAATGCAAACGAATGCACTCCTTTGCCTCTAAAAGTGTCTGTTTCACAATAATTAGTGTTTTAGCCTGAGGACATGTGAATCGTTTGTTTTTATTTTCCCATCCCTTAAGTTCAAATCCATTGGCAAACTACCACTTATGACCTCAAAAGCCATCTGATTTTCATCAAATATGTTCTTTGCAGAAAAAAAGAAAACCCAAGCCAAACTTTTACAAGGTCAGAACAGATATATCTTTGCAGGTGCCACATTGTATATACAAAAAATAATAGAGATACAATTTCTCTAAAATAGCTATATTTTATGGCTGCTCTGAATTTTATAGAGGAATGAGTGTTGGTTGGCCCCTGGGCCATCTCAGTTTCTCATCAGCCATAAAAAGGAGACCCTGAGCCATGCAGATGTTTAAACACACAGAGTCACAATCCAGGAAAAAAAGGAATGAGACTGGGCTTTCTGCACACCTGACCATATGGAAAGTGAATTAATTATATTCCAATTGCATTACAGTCAAATGAAAGATCATTGTTGCCAATGTGAAATGCCAGAGCCTCAGTCTGGGTGCAACAAAACTATTGATTTATTACAAACCTTCCAAATGAGGGGGGAAACTAATCTAATTCTGGGACTAGAGCCATCCTTTGTTACTACAGGGGCAAAAGACAGCTGCATGCATGGTCTAATTTGATGAGCATTGCAGCCTGCTATGGTGCTTGGAATTTCAGCCATTAGGCAGCATCCATTTGTTCAAATGGAGTGTCCCTCTGCTGTCTGAAAATGTTCTCTGCATTATCTGTAACTGGAAACTTCCAGGAATGAAAAGTTAGATACAACACCAGGCATTAATGCTGAAACATTCTTGTCTTGATATTTAAATTCTTTTTGTAACTTCCATTCATCCACCCATCCACCTATCCATCCATCTACCCAATCATCCATCCATCTACCCACCCATCCATCCATCCAACCATCCATCCATCCATCCATCCATCCATCCATCCATCCACTTACCCACCCATGCATACATACATACATACATTTACCCACCCATCCATCCACCCATTTATCCATCCATCCATCTATCCATCCATCCATCTACCCACCCATCCATCTATCATCCATCTACCCATTTATCCATCCACCCAAACATGCATACATTCATACATCCACCCACCCATACATACATACATACATACACCATTCCATCCACCCACCCATCCACCTACCAACCTACCCATTCGCTCAAACACCCATCTATCCATCCATTTATCCATTAATACATCCATACATACATACACCCATCCATCCACCATCTGCTCATCCATCCATCCACGAATCCTTTCATCCATCCATTCATCCACCCATCCATCCAGCTATTTATGTCAGTCTTGCTCTCTTTGTGTACCAGAACATAAATCTATTACTTTACCCCATGAAGGTCTTCTAATATTCAAGGACAGTCCAATATATATATCCATTAAGCCTTTTTGTACCATCACAAAATCACATCCTTCTTTAACTCATTTGGAATGATATGATTTCCAGAATCATCAATATTTACCAATGGACCTGATGCTTAGACCATGAAGATAAAACACCAGGCACTTTCCCCAGATGTGTCTGAAAGCACATGCTAATGTAGAACTGATGCTGCTTTCATTGACTAGTTGGCTTTCTTTTCCTTCGTGGATTGTAAAGGTCTATAGATACTGTGGGGGTAATTATGTTGTGAGTTCATAGGAGTTTGTAACAACTGGATACCTTAGTTTCCTTCATGTTTATTTCCATTAAGGTGAGTCTCCCCTAACCTAACCATGTGGATATGTAACATATATATATTTAATTTGTATTAGACATGTTGTCAGATATAGTGTTTATACCTGCAGTAATTATGGAGAAAAGCCTGAAAGGAACAGAAACTCATAAAAGCAACCATTCAAATGGCCATCTAGCCATATTCCAGTGAGATATGTCAAGAGTGACTGCTCTAGGAAGCAGTTCTGCTATTCTAATTCTAAAAAGTACCATGGAGTAGGAGATAGGTTCATCTGTAGAATTAGAAAAGCAATTAAAGCTAAAGAGAGTATTATATATCTATAAACTCATACATACTATATCTAAAATATATATACACATAGTATTATATATATACACATAGTATTATATATTAACCATTTTCTCAGCTAAACTCTTCATCCCTATTAAGCATCCTTTGCTGTTAAGTTCTGTCAAGATCCTTTTGTATCTTCTTTTCAGGGTGTCAGTCCACCCTGATTCCCTTCCATCTTCCTGTCACCTGTAATGTGATGACAAGAATACCTTGACTTTCCTGATCCAATGTGATGACCAGCGAGAAAGAAAGAAAGAAAGAAAGAAAGAAAGAAAGAAAGAAAGAGAAGGAAGGAAAGAAAGAAAGAAAGAAAGAAAGAAAGAAAGAAAGAAAGAAAGAAAGAAAGAAAAGGAAGGAAGGAAAGAAAGAAAGAAAGAAAGAAAGAAAGAAAGAAAGAAAGAAAGAAGGACAGAAAGAAAGAAAGAAAGAAAGAAAGAAAGAAAGAAAGAAAAGAAAGAAAGGAAGGAAGGAAGGAAGGAAGGAAGGAAGGAAGGAAGGAAGGAAGGAAGGAAGAAAGAAAGAAAGGAAGGAAGGGACCAGAAGAGTTATATAGAAGTTCCTTCCAGGTGGCAGATGGACAGGGCCCTATAGCCACAGTGGACCAACCTGACCACGCTGTGAGCTCAACTGTTTCCCCATCTCACACAAGACCCTAAAGGAACGTTTCGGGTGACACCTGAACCGTGTGTGCAATGAGTCACTTAAGCATTCATTCCTCTTCACTAGCCTTTTGCTCTCTTCAGCTTTAATTTTTTTCCAACCTTTCTAATTTGACAGGTGAACATGTCCTGCACTACATAGAACTTTCTGGATTTAGGGCAGCAGACATCCCCAGAGCAGGTCACTCTGGGCATCTCTCATAGTAACATGGATCCACAGGCCATTTGGATGGAAGCTTTTTGCCAACCTCCGCTTGATTCTATGAGGAACATGATTCCTTCCAGGCCTGCCATGTTGGGCCTCTCCTCATCATGTATCATCATCCTCTCCCTATGCCCCATTGAACATGTGCTCTTCCTCGATCTCATTGAGCAGCCCACCAATTGAGCTGTGTGGCTGCACAAGGATTACATCATTTTAATCCTTCCACCGAGGATTAAATTCCAATCCCCGGTGGAAGGATTAATTTTCCACCGAATAATTCCACCAAGTAGGCAGGGAGCTAACCTGGGCCTCTGCACAGTGAAGCTCTAGCCTATACTATGCCTAGTAAAAGAGATATTGTTTTTGGTGTGGGTGCTTAAGTACCTCTCATCTTTTTTTTTTTTTTTGCATTTTTAAAAATTTTTTATTAGTGAAACACCATGAGGTACAGTTGTAGACTTACAAATTTTTGTGCTTGGGTTTCAGTTATACAATGATCAAGTACCCATCCCTCCATCAGTGCCCATTCTCCACCACCACTGATCCCAGTATCCCTCCCACCCCCCTTCCCCCCCCCTCCCACCCTGCCTCTGTGGCAGGGCATTCCCTTTTGTTCTCTCTCTCCTTTTGGGTGCTGTGGTTTGCAAGAGGCATTGAGTGGCAATCATGTTTGGTCTATAGTCTTACTTTCAGCATGCTTCTCCCATCCTGGGAGGATCCTCCCAACACCCTTTATTTGGTGCTCCCTTCTTTATCTGAGCTCCCTTTTCCCCTAGTATGTGTGGCTGGCCACCAAGCCATGGAGCAAAATTCCTGTAAGTACCTCTCATCTTAGCAGTATGATTTAGGGTAAAGATTTTGGGGTACACCATATCAGTTTCAATCTCCAGATGTGTTAGTCTAAGCACGCGATGTCAGCCACACAGGCAATATGTGACTGGCCCCCAACCAAAACCTGTATCTCAAAGGCTCCCCTAAATTCTCTTATTGACAATGCCTCATGCATATATAGTCCCTTTAGGAGAAGACAGGGACAGGCATGCTATGGAGTAAAGGCTGGAGCCACAGCCAGAGCATCAAGAATTCTAAGTTAAAGTGGGCATTTGGTATTCTTACAAAGGTATTTTTTCTCAAAGCAGCAAGATAGAACCTGATTGTTCACCTGATTTATTGCTTCTAAGTATCTAGACATTTGGTATGCAACTCTTTAATTGCATGCTTGCCCCTGGCACTGAAATAGTAGGAGCCAGTCAATTGCTGATTGTCAGAATTTTGTGTGTAGAAGCTCCTTTATGGTGATACTAATCTTTTAAGAGAAGCTGCAAAATGCTAACAAAGCCTCACATCTAAATTTTTCACAGAATAGTTTGCCATGTGCATAACAGGATGTCAAATGGAATTTTCATTTGTCTCATTTTTCTGCTGAGCTTCCCAAATCCCCAGAATAACAGAGTAACTGCTAAACCTTCTCACAATCCAGAGTGAGGTGCTAGACTGCTGTTTCTGTCCCCGTGGCTACAGAACCATGAACATCAAAACGCAGTGACATAAAACAACTCTTCTCTTCCCATGAAATTTGTACAGAGCAAAGGATTGAATCACTCTGCCACAGGGGTGGCAGTGATGGGTAAAGGTTCTTTGGGCATAGTGTGGCTGGGATTTTGATGTCAGGTGGGCCTCAGTTCTGTTTTGTGTGCCCTCTCCATACCACTAGCTTGGGCCTCTTCACTGTAATATGGCCCTTGGTCCTTCGTGCATAGCTGCTGTTTCCTCTGAAAGAAAGAAGAGGCCAGTCCTCTGATAGGATCTGGCCAGAACTGGCACAGAATTAGGTCACCATGTTTATTTGGTCAAGACTCACCACAGTAGCTGGATCAGGTTGGAAGGGACAGAGCAGAGATGCTGCTTTCTTGATGATGGAGTCTGTTACATACAAGGAGAGGAGGAATAATGACGGCCAGCTCTGTGGATGATACATAGCTACCAATGCCATGGGGATGTGTTGTACCTCTTGAGTCTAGTTAAGAATGTTGGTGGCTAGACATTAGAAAGAATTTCTTTGTGAAAAGCTGTTGGAATTCTAAGACAAATTAAGTTTCTGTTTCACTTTTAAGTTTCTTCTTCACCTCAAACTTAAAACTACAGGGATTCATGGAAACATAATGGTTCCATTCATTTTCCCAGCTTTGACTTCCTTACACCTCTAATAAAACAATTAATGTACTCTTTAGCAGCAGAATTTAGACAGCAGAATTTCGAAGAACTAGACCTTGGGTACTGTTTGTCTGCAGTCTAGGGGAACTTCAACATTGTTCCCCTTTGTTCCCCAAACCCAAAAGTTTGAAGCAACACAAATAGTTTCTGATGGATAAAAAGTTCAACAAATTGTGGCAGATAGAGCACTTGTCAACCTTAGAAAAGAAAGATATCATGACATGGATGACAACAGAGATGAACCTGGTAAAGTGAAATAAATCAGGCACAAAAGAACTCATGTTTTATCATTTCACTGTCACCAAGTCACTCAGTTCATAGAGATGGTAACAAAATGGTGGTTTCCAGTAGAGGAGGGAGGTAATTTCACAGACAAAATTACAATTGAGGAAGATGAAAACTTCTGGAGTTGGCAGGTGCAAAATAGTGTAACTATCACTTCATTTGATCACTTGTCATCCCCTTATTCATCAATTTGCTCGAGCGGGCACCAGTAACGTCTCCATCTGTTCCTGTCGTGTGATAGTGTAGCCCAATGGTGTATTGGGGGCTCTTTCAGAGTCAGGGGAATGAGACCCGTTATTGTTACTGTTTTTGACATATTGAATACATCACCAGGTAACTTGCCAGGCTCTTCCATGCAGGCTGGTTACTCTCAGTAGCTTGCCAGGCTTTCCGAGAGGGACGGAGGTTTTTGGGGCAGCCTCTAATCATTTTTACAGGTATTCCCAGTCTACTGTATGCAAACTTTTGGTCAACTGGCATGTTGTAACGTTCTGCATGCTGACAAACACGCACCTGCCTGCATTTCTGGGCAGTACCTGGTACATCTGTGACCTCAGGTTGATCTCCTTAAGGTTGATGGAGTATGCCTGGAGGTTGTTGAGCAGCTGGCAGAGTAGGACCCATCATGGAGGGTCTGTGCCAAGTCAAAACCTGCGCCGAGTCCCAGGTCACCTGGTGGTTGGCGGACAGCACCTTGCAGTGGATGAGCCATCGTGTGCACTACCTCCACGAGTGTAAATATAATGCCACAAAACTGTACACTTAAAGAATGGAGAATGTGGTGAATGTCACATGTATTTTAACACACGCACACCCAAGCTGCACTCACCACAATGAGAAAGCCCCAAGAATGGGCTAAGCTGGGCAGAGTTTGGGGTCCTTCCAGACTAAACAGGCCCAGGCTCACAGCCCCAGAGTCCAGGTGTGAAAGACGCATTCTTATGTGACACCCACATTCTCTCACCTTTCATCCCCACCCACCCTCTGGGATTTCACTCCTCACCTCCTCAGCGAGTTGTCATTTTTTAAAAAATTATAATTGGAGTATCTTTCTCCACTCCCCCATTCCTACCACACTAACCTGCCTTTGCTCTCTAAAGTAACCCAGGCACAGGGTCCCCTGCAGACCACCAGCCCATGTTCCCATGAATTCGCTGATTCTGGGGCTCTGAAGGGGAATAGTTCATCTGTGCAGATTGGTGACAAGGTCTACAGAATCAGCAGGAAGAGAATCCCAAGTTTGAAATTGTGTCTGTGGTTCCACATTGGGTCATACATGGGGTGGGGGTGGGCAGAGACAAGAGATTACAGACATGGACAGCATGAGGGAGGGCAAGAGAAAGAGAAAGCCTAGCCTTTCCTATCTCGACCTACATCCAGTCCTCTTCTTCCCTTCCAGGTGTTCCTCCACGTTAGGAAAAACAGAATGGCTCCTCCACTGGGACCTGTGATGCTTAGCACTTGGCATGTGGTGGGATTGCGCCTTAGCTGACCCATACCTTGAGGCCTCATCAGAGAGAAGGCATCTGATAGTTGTAGTTGGTGCCCAGTTGAAGGGTCTGTGAGTTTGCCACAAAGGAAGGAATCCAGGCTACCCTAGGGTACCTTCCTGCTTTCCCCCCTGCAACTCAGGACCAGTCTTTGTCAGCCCATGGGGTTTTAATTCCTTGGCAACTGTTCGCTTGGGTTTGGATCAGGCACAGAGAGTGCTATGCTGATTAAAGAAATGTTTGTAAACACAACTCACGTACTTGCCCTAGGAATCCCCAGATACTGGTAGGGACTTTGGGCAGGAAATGATCAGGTTGGACAAAGTTCACTTGCAAAGTAACTTGGGTTGTTAGTCTCAATGTGGTTTTCAGTAAACCCTTCATTGCCCCCCTCTCCTTCATTTTCCATGAGGGCATTCTGACCCTGGAATATTTCCCAAGCCAGACTTGGGGGTGGTTGATCCTCCTTTGCTGCTGTAGTTTCCTAGAGCTGCCAGTACTTGAAAGGGATGGGCACCTGGTTTCCTACTATGAGCAAGCAAGTCCCACCAGCTCTGCTGCCAGAGATGTGGGGGAGGGGAAGGAAGGGAAACAACAAAGTGAGGAAGTCCTCAGGCACCCCGTGGATTTTCCCTGGAATTTCTCTAGAGGAAAGAGAGAAAAACATTACTACTGAGTGTTAGTTTTTTACCAAAGAGAGGGAGGATATACCTAAAACAGAACCTGTGAGCTGTGGGTGCTTTTGCAGTTTGAATGTTTTCTCCATTTACAGTGCAACTTTGAGCAGACTATAAAGTACATGTGATAGTCAAACAGAGCATCATTCCCCCCACGTGGGGAGCGTGGGGTCATGTTTGACAGTGTATGTCATGGGGTCCTTAGTATAGCTTGTATCCCATCCTGTTTATTTCCAGGTTTTAATAAAGACCACGCAGCTACAAAATCTCAGCCCCCGGTTTGGACTGTGACTTTGTGCTGATGGCTGCGAACGATCATGGGGATTCTTCAGAAAGGTTTGGACGAGATCTTGGTGGTGTTCCAACCCGATGACTGCCACTCAAATAAATGAACCTAATCCTTTCCTGCCTTTATCTCTGTCCCTGGTCCCACTCTACAGAAGGAGGAGTTGTGATTCCAAATCCAAAGCTGCCCCCCATGCTGGAGTAGTTCTTTGGTCTCATGGAAGAGGAGTAATTACATCTTCTTTTCCTATCAATTAAGATTCTTCTTTTCCTATCAATTAAGATGTCAACTATGAGTGAAGGTGAAATAGTTGTTGAAAACACAAACAACAAAAAATTACCCATTTCACTGGCATGACTCAACACCCCGACAAGAGCTGTCTTACCAAGCTTGCTCTACAGCATGTCTTAATCCCATGAGGTCTCAGCCCATGGAAGAGTTACTCCACTCCTGAGGAGAAATCCTACCCTGGGAGAAGAAAGACTAAGGGAATCGAGGAACAGATAAGAGGGGCTTCTTCTGGGCCAAATATAACTCAGCTGGAATAAGTCTTAAGGCCAGATACTATTGGAATTGCAAACTATTTGTTGCTTTCTAGACTTTTAAGGGGGCAAAGTCAATATGTGAGGATGATATAGTAAAGTAGTTTTTAAATATAAATATTTTATAGCAGTTTAGAATAGGCCTCTAAAATAAAATAAAATGCACTCTCTTTACGGAAATTCCTTTCCTTTGAAAGGAGAAATGATCTATAATTGAAAGTCACAATATGCTGCTACATGGGCTTTATGCTCTGCTCTTTGTGTGATCTGTTCGACTTATTTTCTAAACAGAATAGGCCTTGTCAGTCATTCCCTGGTTTTCCGAGCCTAACCTGTCACAGAATACTCAACACTTAACACTTAAGATGTTAAGTTAACATCTTAATTGATAGGAAAGAAGTCATTTTACTATCACTACTCCTAACTCAGCCTACTGCTTCATGAGTCTGAAGTGCATAGTCAATGACCTCAAAACTTCATGGACTTTCTTAGACTTATGATTTTCATGAGATCTTGAATTTTCTTTCACTGAGAATCTTGAACTTTAAGTCCTTTGTGGAAAAACTTCATTGAGTTTTGAAGGATGAAATTTTTAGCTGATTTTAGTAAAATCCTCTAAAAAGTCTAATCTTTTTGTGTGTATGGTTCGCCCCACACCCATGCCTATGGGTCTATGTCTATCACATACTCTGCATCCTAAGGTCTGTGTTCACTGACTCTTCTTCAGCTGTAATTCTTTCATGGAGATACATTCTATGAAAATATTTTATAATTGTGGTTTGTAAATGTTATAAAATTAAACTGATCATGGGACTTATTACTATATTTATTATAATATTATTTATTCAGCCACTGTGATGCCCCCATTCCTCTCCCTCACATCTACAGAGACTGTTTGAAGTTTGATGTTTGATGTTTGATGAAAACTAGTAGTTACTGGTATCTCTGGTTGCAGTAGACACTGAATTAGGTATTCTGTGGAGGTTCATCCATTTGATCAACAAACTTTTGTAGTGAATATGGTAATGGCCACTGACAACTAAAGAAGCTGGACTCCAAAAGGACCTGTAGAGCCCCAGCTCACAATCTGTCAGCCAGGAACTGGTCCAGGTACAAAGCAAGGGCTTCCCTGGGTCCTGACTCCTCCTCCCAGAATACCCCTCACCCCCATACCTCAGGCCACCCTTCCTCCAACCTAACAAGCAGCCCCAGGAAAAATGCCTTGCTTCAGCATTTCAAATGCAAAGACAGGATTCTCAAGCTTCTGGTCAAATCAAAATTGCCTTTTCCATTGTCAATGGGCAAAAACCCTCTTGGCTTTTAAAAAAACTAAAGAATTCAGATTTTGGGGGTCGGAGCGATAGCCCAGCGTATAGTGGGTAGGGTGTTTACCTTGCACACGGCCGACCTGGGTTCAATCCCCGGCATCCCATATGGTCCCCCAAGCACCACCAGGAGTAATTCCTGAGCACAGAGCCAGGAATGACCCCCGAGCATCACTAGGTGTGACCCAAAAAGTTAAAAAAAAAGAATTGTGTTTATTTGTAAACTCTTTCTTTGTGCTATGCTTCCACAACCAGTCAATCGCCTTTATCTCCTAATCAGACTCTGTTAACTTGTAAATATTGCTTTTCTCTTCTCCTTATGTCCTTTACACAGTTAATTCAGAGCAATGTCCTTTTTGTATAGACACAGGAAGACAGTTAATGCTATGCTTTTGGAAGTTGGGAGTTAGTTGACTCTGAATGGTATTTACTCCGAATGGCATCTGTTCTCTTAACTTAAGCTTCAGTTGCCCTTACTTCCTAGAACCCCCAAAAGCAGGGTTCGGACAAACATCTGGATGGACCTAGGGCAAGCTGTGAGCTACTCTAGCACCAAAATAGGCCAGGCCAAAGTGCCATAATACTTAATTAGAAGTTAAGAGCATGGTCATGGACAAATTCTGTCATGATCCAAAAAGTAACATCTGGATTAGGACCCTGATAGGGTTAGGAAAGATTAATTTGACCTGAGCACTGTGGTCTGAGATCTATAGCAAGATGTCCCCAGGAAAGCCACCCTACAAATTTAATGTATCTCTTGCTGTGTCCATACAAAATAAATAATATTAAAAGTAGAATTAGCACAGCGGGTAGGGCATCTGCCTTGCACGCAGCCAACATGGCCGACCCGAGTTCGATTCCTCCGCCCCTCTCAGAGAGCCCGGCAAGCTACCCAGAGTAGTCGATATGCCAGACACAGTAACAACAGTCTCCAATGGAGACGTTACTGGGCCCGCTCGAGCAAATCGATGATCAACGGGAGGGCCTTTTACTTTTAAAAGTAGAATTAAGATGTTAAGTTATTGAACTAAGGAGAGGAGAAACACCCCTAAATGGTATTTTGCCCTTGAGCAGAAGAAGGGCTTTCATATGTTGACTGGGCCTGGATGTGGTGGCTACCCACAATATGGGAAGTTGGTGAGAGATTAGAGAGACCTGGGTGGTGAGAGGGAGTGCAGAGAGATAAGTGGGAGAGACAGAAAGGAGACAAGAATGAGGGGCAGTGTGAGTCCAGAATGGGGAGCTTAGTGAAGCTGCAACAGGCATGTGGGGGAAATGAAATAAACATCAACTGACCACCAACCATCTTGGCCCTCATTTCCCCCCTTTGTCCACCCATGGCTTTGGCCATACCAGGTGGTGGACTGGCCTGAGGCCACTGAATGCAGGTGGTGAGAGAGAGCTGCCATACCTTATATAAATTAAACTAGGAATTATTCCCTACATGCCTGGAGATCACACAGTCAAGATTCTTCAAGCTGATAGATGAGTGAGTGAATGATAGGCAGCAAGCAGTTTTCAACAGCTCAGTGGTTGTGGGGCCCATGAATCTCTCTCAGTTTTGACCTGAAATAAAGTGTTTACACTCCTGTAGTATGCTTTGTTCAAGGAAAAAGCTCTAACACACATATAGAATACTTAGAAAATGCCAAGTCTTTGCCAGAGAAGCAGTCTGGGTGGCAGAGGAGAGAAAATATAAACACCAGTGGGGGGAATGGACATTGGTGAAGAGACAGGTATTGGAACTTTGTATGACTTAATTTCAATCATAAACAATTTTGTGACTGCATCACCTGGTGATTCAGTTAAAAAGAACAAACACAAAATGCCCCTGAACCACTAGTTTTTTTTTTCTCTTATTGAACTAGTATTTTACTTCTATCAAATTCCATTTTACCCAGTTATCTTAAAGACCTTAGACATATTAAACTTATATATTCCATACCTTATATAAATTAAACTAGGAATTATACTTATGTCTGCTATTCCCAGACAATTTGGCAGAAATCCACTTGATACTTTCAAGATAGCTATGTTCTTTGGGACATAGGTAAGTCTTTGCAACTGAACACAGAATCATTTTAGTCAACAACTGTGCTTGCTTCTGCCTGGCCCTGAATAAATGGAGTGAGAAATACAGGAGGCAAGGGGTGGGGGTGGGGTGGGGGTTAAAGAAGTGGGGAGTTGGGGGGAGGAGAGAAGGGAGATCCCAGCTTCTCTATCAACTGATGACTAATGTCCCTGTCCTTCACTCAAACCAGACCGAGCCACTTTTCTCTTTCTGAAGATGGGTGCCCATGCCACATGCCCCACCAGGGCCCTGCCTCTGCCTCAGGAGGGTTTGGGGCTCAGAAGCCTGGCTGAGGGCAGTGCACATTCTCCCTCTGCTGGAAAGCAGCCAGAGACTCATCCCCACAACTTGGGCTTGGAACCAAGTCCTTGTTTTCCACTCCTGCTGCCAGGGCCTCTCCATCATCATCCTGGACACCCCTGAGCATCTCCCCTCATCCCCATCTGGGAGGAGCTCCCTGACAATAGTTGATTTTATGGGACTTAGGCGGGCAGGATAGCAGCCAGGAGGACAAGAACTGCCACCACTTCTTTGTCTCTGGACGTGGATCTCAGCTCAGGGCCCCTTTTCAGATAAATAATATATCCCTACCCCCAGGCATCTCAGGAGCCCTAGGCTGGTATCAGGTGCAAGTCAGGCACAGTGAAGAACCAGCTATTAAATTCACCAACGAGGAGGACTCCTTAATTTACCGTAATTCCAGCCATCCCAATGAATCCAAGAGCAGCAAAACTAAGGCAGGAATAGAGACCAAGCACATTACAGGAACACAGCAGACATTTCTCCTTGATAGTATACCCAAAAACTAAAGGAAATTCCTTTAAGAGTTCTCTTCCTACTGGCAGGGGGTAGTATTCAGTGCCTTCTCTTCAAGTCCATTGTCAAGAAAAGCTTCTAGAGTTCTGTAATTAGGCACCTAAGAGGTAGAAAGAGTACTAAACCCAGAAATGTCAAAACCAGTGAGTTCACATCCACATGCAGAGCAGATCCAGCACATTGGGGCTGGGAGCCCAATGTCCTACATTTCTCTCAGCCCCCAGGTGACAATGGCTCCTCCTGATGATTGTCAGTCAACCCGTCCAATAGTTCTGTGTGGGAGTGTGGGGGGGGGGGGGTAGGGAAGGGAAGTGGTGTGACTCTGAATCTGTGGGACCAGGTATCAAACTATGGGTTGGTCACACACAAAACATCTATCTCTTCAGTCCAGGTTGTTCTGTTTTTTTTTTAATTTTTATTTTTATTTAGCTTTAGTTGAGTAAGAATTGACCTACACCACATTGATGTCAAGTGTGTAGGATAATGTCACATGTTAAAATACCACCACAATAAGTCTAGTTCTATCATATAGGAGGGTTTTGAACCTAGAGCTCTCTACTAGTCACAAATGCATATTCATCCATTCCATTCATCTATTTTTTTACTGTACCATGTGATTTCTATGTTAAGCACCAGGCAAACAGCTGCCCCAAATATAGACCTTATGAACCACAGCACTCTTTTTTTCCAATTTAATAATTTTCCCCTTTTATTTTTTTTATTAGTGAAACACCATGAGGTACAGTTGTAGATTTACAAATTTTTGTGCTTGGGTTTTGATTATACAATGATCAAATACCCATCCCTCCACCAGTGCCCATTTTCCACCACCATGAATCCCAGTATCCCTCCCACACCCATCCCCCCCATCCCACCCTGCCTCTGTGGCAGGGCATTTCCTTTTGTTCTCTCTCTCCTTTTGGGTGTTGTGGTCTGCAAAAGAGGAATTGAGTGGCAATCATATTCAGTCCATAGTCTACTTTCAACATGCATCTCCCCTCCTGGGAGGATCCTCCAAACACCCTTCATGTGGTGCTCCCTTCTCTATCTGAGCTGCCCTTTCCCCTAGAATACCCGGCTGGCCTCTAAGCTATGGAGTAATCCTCCTGGTACTGATCTTGCCTATTCTTGGGTATTAATCTCCTATTTTGTTACTTTATATCCCCCAGATGACTGCAATCTTTCCATGTCTATCCCTCTCTTTCTGACTCATTTCGCTTAGCATGATACTTTCCATGTAGTACCACTTGTATGTAAATTTCAGGACTTCATCTTTTCTAACAGTTACATAGTACTCCATTGTGTATATGTACCAAAGTTTCTTTAACCAGTCATCTGTTCTTGGGCACTCAGGTTTTTTCCAGATTCTGGCTATTATAAAGAGTGCTGCAATGAACAAACAAATGCAGATATCACTTTGACTATCCATTTTTGCCTCTCTGGGATATATTCCCAGGAGTGGTATTGCTGGGTCAAATGGGAGCTCAATTTCTAATTTTTTTAGAATCGTCTATACCCACAGCACTCTTTTTTTTTTTCCCCCTTTATTTTATTTTATTTTTTTTAAAGTTGTAGATTTACAATTTTTGTGCTTTGGTTTCAATTATACAATGATCACATACCCATCCCTCCACCAGTGCCCATTTTCCACCACCATGGATAATATCCCTCCCACCCCCATCCCCCCATCCCCCCTGTCTCTGTGGCAGGGCAATCCCCTGTGTTCTCTCTCTCCTTTTGGGTGTTGTACCCACAGCACTCTTAATGAACCTTTCAAGATACTTTTCTTAGCAATGGCAAAAGATAACATTGAAAAAGATTCTTGTTTTTCAGTCAAGCCAGTGTTATGAGCCATACTCACGCCTTCATGGTGCTGTGCAAAGCTGGTGTATTAGGAGATGTCTCTCAATCACAGCTCATGTGGCTTTGTAGACATGGGTTTGATGCAGATTCCTGTCTGATGGGGCACAGTTATTCACAAGGGCGCAACAATCATCTTGAGGATGCAACCTGGACCTACTCCACTGGGGTCCCAAAAATCATTATAAATAGAGGAAGTGAGAGGAGAGAGAGAGAGAGAGAGAGAGGAAGAGACGGAGAGAGAGACACAGACACAGACAGACAGAAAGACAGAGAAAGAGAGAGAGGAAAGAAAAAAGGAAACTGTTAAAGATGATCAGACATGGCACTCTCATCCTAATGAAGCAATCTTAATTTTCATGGCATAACATATTTTCTCTTATTTATGATTAAAAATAATTTACATTCAGTGCAACTAAGATAATAAAATGCAGAATATTACAGTAAAAGCCTTCCAAATCTTATATCCCAAAGAAAAGTTTTGTGTATGTGAGTCTGTACTTTTTTTCTGAATACAAACAAGTCTATTTGGGACAAGTTTATTCAATATCCCCAGAATAAATACATTTCCCTTAGTCACTAAATAATCTATGACAGACTTTTATCACAGGTCAATTCTTTCATCTACCTCAATATTTTTAAACTATCCATGTCTCTCATCTTATGGTATTTCATAACATGTCACCAATTTTTTATTGGAGGTCTTTCAGATGAATTTCTTCTCTCATTCCTAATAGATAATGTGATAAAAATCAAATTTTAGATACACAAATTAAACTCTAAAATGAATTAATGGGTAAAGGGAGAGGGTCACTAATACTGCTCATTGCCCATGGCAGAAACTGGCTTCCTTGGAACTGACAGAATATTTAACAGTACCAAAACCATTTCCATCTGTGCTGAACAAGTGTGGTTTATTATCACAGTCATCTATATGTCTTATATCTCAGTGATGTTGAGTAGTGTTTTATTAGCTATTTGCTTGTCCTGCTTTTGTGTATTGCCTGCTTGTAGGTCCATGACTAATGGATTATTCCTTTCTCATATGGATTTGGAGAAAGTTTTAATGTCCCATGGAGTTCCAATCTCTTAAAATTGTCATAGCACTGTAGCACTGTCTTTCTGTTCATCGATTTGCTCGAGCGGCCCCAATAACATCTCCATTGTGAGACTTGCTGTCACTGTTTTTGGCATATCGAATACATCATGGGTAGCTTGCCAGGCTTTGCCATGTGGGTGAGATACTTTCAATTGCTTACTGGGCTCTCCGAGAGGGGCAAAGGACTCGAACCCGGGTCGGTCCTGCCAGTCGCGTGCAAGGCAAATGCCCTACTGCTGTGCTATCGCTCCAGCCCTAAAAAAAAGTGTCAGGATGGCCGAGTGGTCTAAGGCACCAGACTCAAGTTGAAAAAATTGTCATAGACATTATAAATATCTAGGCAAGTTTTTTTTTCTCTGCCTTGCCTTGATTTTTATTAAAGTAACTCAGGCATCCAAAGGAGGATTTTCATGAATCTGGATAAATGACCATTATGAAGAATCTTTCCCATTTCTATTTTTAAAGAATAGCTTGACATAGCCATGAAAGACATAGGCAAGTATTCCTTAAGTATGACTCCAAGCTTTGTCATTAACTGTGTAGTGACTGAAGACAAGTTGCTTAAACTTGCACCTCAATTCTCTTACCTGCAAACTCAGAATGAAGATGAAAATGTATCTAGGCAAGTTTGAGAATAAATGTAATGCATGAAATTCTGACTCTAGGACCTGGGCTTTCAATGTACTTTAGAAAGTTACTTTTTATAAATGCTCGCAATATTTTATAATATATTATAGACACATATATAGTCATACAGTTTTCTAATTAATAATCAACTCTGCCCTGAGACTTGGCTAAGGAAATGCTTGCTTGTCCAAAGACTTTTATTAGATGTAAGTCCCATTATCTTTGCTTTCAATTTCCCCAGTCAATCAAGTTCTGAAAATACTGTAGGGTTTAGAATAAGAAATTCTAAAGTAAAAGCTCACATTCACATAACTTTAATTACTGTACCATTAATATCTTATTTTTTATTATTTGAGAAATCAGTTCTGACAGTGCTCTGGGGACCATATTGGATGCTGAGGATTGTACCCGGATTGGTGAGTGCAAGGCAAACGCCCAACCCACTGTGCTATCACCCAGGCCTCGCATGATGACTTTTAAAATTGTATTTGGCCCTAAACATAAACATACATGTTCTAGGATAACTGTAAAATTCTAACACTAGGTAATGTCGCAAAATGATTTATTTAAATTAGAACAAGATATTCTTCCTTGATCAAGAGGTTTTCAATAGTATTTGTTGATTCAATACTTAATTTTTCTGTATTTGTTATGGGCTGGAGCAATAGCACAGTGGGTAGGGCGTTTGCCTTGCATGCAGCCAACCCGGGTTTTATTCCTCCATCCCTCTCAGAAATCCTGGCAAGCTACAAAGAGTATCCCGCCCACACGGCAGAGCCTGGCAAGCTCCCCATGGTGTATTTGATATGCCAAAAATAGTAACAACAAGTCTCACAATGGAGATATTACTGGTGCCTACTCGAGCAAATCGATGAACAACAGGATGACAGTGCTATAGTGCAGTTATATATCTTTCTGTACCTCACTTATAAATGAATCTTATCATAGGTATGTATATAAAGAAATTAAGCAAGTATGGGTTTGACACTGTCTGTGATTTCAGGCTTCTGTGGGAGAATGTATGCCCCTGGATAAGGGAGAGTGACTGAGTTCTTCTTTATTTACTCCAAGTTTTTCCGGTATGATGATGAGTGTGTCTACTAGAATCATTATCCTGCACAGCCTTCAGCCTCTTCCCTCTTCCCCCTTCTTCTTCACCCCACACTCACACTCACTCTGGAGGGACTGGAGAACCCCGCCAGACCAGACCTGCCCCATTTCAGCTCATAGCTCTGGCCCTACCACCTCTCTTGCTCCCTGAGATCTGTCTTTCATACTTGCTTTTCTCACTTTTCCTTTATACACATACACACACGGGGAGAGCGGGGAGCAGGGGGAGACAGAAAGAGAGAGAGAGAGAGAGAGAGAGAGATGACAGAGGGAAGATATGGAGGCTAAGGAATGTCCCCCCATGTATGACTTACCTGCCTGGGTGACCGTTTGTTATTAGGAGATACCTCCATGCAGCTCAACATATCTATCTGTCCACTGTATGGCTCCCTGAATGTCCTGAGTACTGAGCCAGGAGCAGCTCTGAGCACCTCCAAGGTTAGCCTAGACATGAAATAAAGGAAGAAATGGGAGAGGGAGAGGAAGGGAGGGAGGGAGGGAGGGAGGGAGGGAGGGAGGGAGGGAGGGAGGGAGGGAGGGAAGAAGTGGAGAAATAAAGGAGAGGGAGAAAGAGAAAGAAATCTACAAATCTGCATCTTTTTAAGGATAGCTGATGGGTGTGGAGTGGGGGGTGCAGCATGAGGGGACAGGGGTGTATATGATATACATCAGGCAGGGCCCTTGTCTTGCACAAGGCCAGGGTGAGTTCAATCCTGGCACCAGATGCAGTGCCGCAAGCACCACCAGTGTGTCACAAAAAAACAAACAAAAAATACATCTGTCTTTTAAGAAACTCACCAGATCAGATGAGCTAAAGCGATAGCACAGCAGGTAGGGTGTTTGACCCGGGTTTAATTCCTCCGTCCCTCTTGGAGAGCCTGGCAAGCTACTGAGAGTATCCCGCCCACAAGGCAGAGCCTGGCAAGCTCCTCGTGGCATATTCAATATGCCAAAAACAGTAACAAGTCTCAATGGAGACATTACTGGTGCCCGCTCGAGTAAATTGATGAACAACGGGAGGACAGTGCTACAGTGACAGACAGTGCTACCAGATCGCACCTCCTCTTCTCATCCCCTACCTTTTTATTTAAATCAACCTCCCCAGAGTTCTATCTATTTTCCTCCTTGTACCCCCATCCAGAGTCCCTGTTGCATGTCCAGTGCGCACATCCTAGCACTCCCAGCCCCATTCTCAGAATCTGCAGAGCCTCTCTCTCCCACAGGTATTTTCTTCTTTTGCCATCTGAGTCATTCCTTTGCAGCTTCTCTGCCTCTAACGGCAACTCTTTGAGAACTCTCCGCCTTTTCCTCCACGCTAACTGCCACATCCCGGAATTCCTGGGCTGACTGCTCTACCCAAGCTGACCCCTCTATCCAAGCTCACTGCCGAGGCCACTGAATCACCATCATTCACCTCTAGCCAGAACCACGTATGTTACAACTTTACTCTCCTACCCACACGGACACCCAGCAGGTATCTCTGATATCGTGTGAGCCTTGCTGCAGGCTTTTGCATCCAACTTGTGCACAGCCAAGAGGTGGCCAGTCAAGGGTGTCAGGGGTGTTAAAATGCAGCTGTGTCAGGCTTTCTCAGCCACACACTTGCTGTGTGCTCCATCCACAGTATATGGGAGACATCTCCCAAGAGACCTGCTTTCTGGCTGTCCCCAGGCTAGACTTTTGGGAAGTCTAGCTCTGAACATAGGCAGTGGAAATGAGTCTCCGTTTCTCTCCTCGGCAAATCTACTCCTCTTAGGGCTGGAGCAATAGCACAGTGGATAGAGTGTTTGCCTTGCACATGGCCGACCCTGGCGATTCAGGTTCAATTCCTCAGCCCCTCTTGGAGAACCTGGAAAGCTACTGAGAGTATCCCACCTTCACAGCAGAGCCTGGCAAGCTCCCTGTAGCATATTTTATATGCCAAAAACAGTAACAAGTCTCATAATGGAGACTTTACTGGTGCCTGCTTGAGCAAATCAATGAACAACGGGAGATGAACAACAGTGTTAGTAGAGGACACTGATGGGGGGGCGGGGGATGGGAGGGGGGAGGAGGGGTGGGCAGGGGAAGTGGAGAAGCGGGGGCAGAAGAGGGATGGAAACGGGGCAAAGAGAATACTCTTCATCTCTTCTTTGCCTTATTCTCTCTACCACAAATAGTTCAAGAACCTGACCGTTCTCCTTCCCAGGCTACACTAACAGCTTAGGATGATTGCAAACAGCCCCAGCAAGCTTCCTAGCACACTCCTGTCTCCCTGCACAGACTGGAAATTTATAAGACACAACTATGATCTCCCCATCCACCTGGTTAAAATATCCCACTGTTCTTTCTTACTCAACTAAAATCAAACCCACGGTCTTTGATATAGACAGAAGCCCTTCTGGGTTGATCTTCTGCTCCCAAATCTTTAGCCTCACATCATCTGTTGTCACTTCACCTCTGACATGTCAGCTGCTTAAACATTCTCACGCTTCCACAGCTAAACGAAGAAAGGTATTGGGGTAAGAAGTGGGGGGTTGGGGGCAAAAGGGAGCGAAATTATCACAGGTCATCAGACACAAAAGTTTGACCCTCCACCCACAAGGAGGGATTTCTGGGTGCTTCCTTCTCCTGAGAACTTGGTGCCCCCTCCGGGGTAGGGAGTGGGGAATCACACACTCAGTTTATTAGTCAGCACACACTGGTGGCGCTTATCTCTAAACCATCTCAGACTTGTTTCCGTACCCTTAGAAAACAGATTGTCATGCAGGGACAGGGCAGCATCCAAGGCCAATCATCCGAGGTGCTGTGCCAACTATCTGTTAGCTTGAAATACCAGAACTTTGCCCAAACAAAGGATTTGAGAATAAAGTATGTTGCAGAGCGCACCTGGACAAACCTGCAGAGAACTTGCAAAAATTCTCCCTGTCACTCACAGCCACATATCCAGCATAGGGTTTATTTCCCATATTTCTCTTCCTTGGAGCACCAGAACTACAAGCTCCATCACACTGTGTGTGAAGATCTGCAGGACACCATTAGCTAAACTTTGAAAGGAAGGAGACACAAACTCTAACCTTGTATGGTCTGGAGCCGGGAGAATGACTTGCAGAAAGCTGAGGCATGACGACCCATATACAAAAGTATTTTGATGCCCTGGACTCAAACAAACTGTGCAGCAGGCCACGGGGTTTACAGAGAAGAGATCTGCTCATTGGACCACATTGCTCAGCAGATGGAGCACAGCCCAGAGCATAAACTTAGCTAGAATCTCAACTCTCTGTCTCCACTAGCAGCCAGCCACAGGATTCTTTCCATCCCAAGGCAAAGTGGGAATGAAGAGGGGACCAAAGTCACATTTTTTGAATGATAACCTGCTGTGCCAAGGGTAACCTGAATCCTAGCCAGAGCAGCTGAATGCTCAAATTGAATCTTCATCCTTCTAGAAAGTCAGTGAATGCTGCTCCTTGCTCGGGATTCAGGAAATCAGGTAGCAACTGCTTTCTTGAACTTTATAATTTGCACATTTTCTCCCTTGCTCATGTTCATGGGAGCTAGGCATGTTCCTTCCCTGTTCATCTAATCAACTCTTTTTGTCTTTCCAAAAGTGCCGTGAACCTCCCTCAAAACCCTGGGTCCCATCTGTGTGGGCAGGAAAGGTTCTGTTTCTGCTCTAGTGTTCTCTCATTGATGCCCTGTGTATCACCTCAGGTCAGGGAACTCATCCCTTTCATCCCTTCCTTCCCTCTCCTCCCTGGGGATCCTGTTGAAAACTTCATTTTCACTATCCAAGAAAGTTATACTACCAGGTAGAGAGGGACAGAACTGGCACTTGTGTTCAAAGCAAGAACTGCCATCATCCAGGGAAAACAGGGGCAAGGAGAACTTGTCAATGGTTGGAATCAACCACAAGTGTGTGGAGGATGAGTTAAAGTAGTTAAGATAGTGAAGGGACCAGTATGACAATAATAGCTGGGAATTATTGGACAAGAACTGAGTGTTCAATGTAGGTAAAGGGATATTCCTGATAACCTTTCAGTATCAGTATTGCAAACCACAATGCCCAAAAGTGGGGAGAGTGAGAGAGAGCGGAAGAGAGGGAAAGAGTGAGAGAGAGGAGGGAGGAGAGAGAGTGGGAAGAGGGAGAGGGAGAAAGAGAGAGAGAGAGAGAGAGAGAGAGAGAGAGAGAAGAGGCAGGAGGGGGTAGTGAGAATGATGGGAGGGAACCTGGGGACACTTACGCTAGGAAATGTACACTGGTGGAGGGATGGGTGTTGGAACACTGTATGACTGAAATGCCTTGTAAGGATGAACAGCCTTGAACAGCCTTGTAAGGATCTATCTCACAGTCACTGTTATTACTTTACAGCATAAATAACTGTTTTGTATGGTTTTTAATTCCTTCGAAGCCATAATGATGCTGGGACGGGACAGGAAATTGGAAAGGCCAGAGAGAGTGTTTGTAAAGATGGTGGCCTCTGGGCTTGAAAGAATGGGGCAATAGGATACTGGGAATCAAGCCCAGTGGGCAGCATGTAATATTTCCCTATCCATTGTACAATTTCTCTGAACAGATTGTACTTTTTTAAAATTTAAGAGAAACACAGAAATGTATGCATGGTAAAACATCACCTTTTTATATAGAGAGATTCATTTTACTGTAAACTCTGTTTTTTAAATAGTGACATTTTAATTTTGACATTTTCACAAATGCAAACATCTTAACCATTGATACCATTTAAGATGAATCTTGTAAAAACTGAAACTCATAGTGGGGGCTTATTATTAATGTATCAAATATTCCATTTCACTTCAAATGTTATATTAAAAATTGTTGACATTAAATTCTCAACAGTTCTTTTATGAATTCTAGTGATAAATGCCATATAGCAGTCATAAATCAAGTAAAAATATTAAAATTCTAGAGTGTCCCTAAACATGCTGCTCATAGAATCATTGAAATTTATTGGGAGAAAGAGAGAGAGAGAGAAAGAGAGAGAGAGAGAGTGTTTATTTGGGGGTGCGGTAGGAGTGTTTGGTAATACCAGGCAGTGCTCAGGGCTTACCCCTGACTCTGTGTTCAGGAATCACTCCTTGAATTGCTGGGGAGCCATATTCAGTGCCAGGAATCAACCTGGGGTTGGTTGCTTGCGAGGTAAGTGTCTTACCCATGTACTACTTCTCCAACCCAAGTCATTATTATTATTTTACTAGTATCAATAGCTGTTATTCAGTTTTTAATTCCTTCAAGGCCACAAAAAAGCTGGGAGAGGACTGGAAATTGGGAGGGTCAGAGGGAGAGTATTTGTACAGACTGGTGAACTCTGGGCTTGGGGAATGGGGCATATTCCTGGGAAAAGGTTTATGACCGAGTGATCCTGCTCAGGGTCTGCTTCTTCCTCACTCTGGGCACTGGGACAATTTCTTTTTCCTGCTTCCTGGAAGTTCCATAGAATGATGTGACTTGTTCTGGCTAGTAAGAAATGAGAAGTGACCTGTGATCCTCCTAGGGGAAGCATATAAGTGAATTGATTTTACACAACACACATACACACACACACACACACACACACATCTATACCTGCAGCCCCAAGTATCTCTCACCCCGACGTGTACCAGGCATAATGAGAGAGAACCAGACTCCCCCTGCCTCTCTCTAATAAGCCACTGAGAGTTGAAAGGTTTTGTTACTGCAGCATAACTAGCCTCATACTTTCTAATGTAGAACACAAATGGATTTAGTACTGTGATTCTTAAAGTTCTTATGTTATGCTACTTTGTGTTATCGATATTACAGCCACACTATTACTAATTAGTCACTGTGCTCTGATAAGCTCTTTAAGTACCCTACCCTATTCTGGTCTCACCCCAGGTGGTGTGAAAGAATCGATGATTATTTCCATTTCACCTTTGAAGACTACAAAGACTCAGAGAGGGCAGGGAGATTGCCCATGGTCACAGTGCTGACATAAAGAAAGACTAGCACCAGAATCCAGGCTGTCAGAGTCTACAGAAAGGGTTTTCGCTCTGAAGCTACACATTTGTCTGTATGCAGTTCCATCACAGGTCTGCAGGAGTTCTGCTCCCACTTGAGTTGGTTTATTAAATATAGTTTGAAAATAAATTAGGTCTCAGAGAGCAGTTCAATAAAGCAGTAATTCTAAGGCTTGGTCTTTGAGGTTTACAAATCAGAGTCCTTGATTCAGAATTTGGGTCATTGTTCTCTTCTCTACAGTGCATAAGACGCCAGGACACTCCTGAAGCCCTCCCCAGTCCCCAAACCCACCCCACCCTGCCACAAACAAAACAAAACAAAAGCTCCTTGCAAATTGTGCTATTTACTAGAGCAAAACTTCTCTTATGCATCAGTTACAAGTGGATAAACAATCTCATGTTGCCATTTGAGAGTTTCCCAGAAGTTTTTGTTTGAGCCAACTCTAGGAGTCTCCCTTCTATAAAGATGGCTTTAATGCTTTACTGCTTTGTGGAGGACACTATGTCCACAACTTGACCCCCAACACAATAAGATCCCTCCTGCTTTCCACCTTCATGGAGCTAGGAGTCCTGCGTATGTTTGTGTGTGTGTGTGTGTGTGTGTGTGTGTGTGTGTGTGTGTCTGTGAGTTTATGTATTTGTATGCGAGAGAAGGAGAGAGGGAGAGAGAGAGACAGACAGACAGACAGACAGAGATAGAAAGGAGGGGGGAACATGACAGGTCCTTTCCTAAGAATTAACATATATTTATCATGAACAGAACACTAGAGGGTAGAGATAATTATTAGACCCCATCTCACAATGGAAAAGCAAGCATTGGAGAACACAAAACTAATATGCCTCAGAAACCAAGTTGTCCAGGAAGCCTGGCCTCATCCAAGGTGCTTCCCCAGTAACTGTCCTCCTCCATCCAGAGCCTGGAATAAGAGTTAAGTCCTATCCCCTGCAGCCTCCTCTCACCCTCTGTCCTCTGTCTTCCAAGTCTCTCCTGAGCCTTTCTTCCCTGAGGCTGGATGTGAGCTTCCTGTGGGATTTTTCATATCCACAGTCTCAGAGTGAACCTGGGGCAGCAAAGCCTGACTGTGATGAATGATTGTCACCACAGCAACCCCCAGGGAGATACTCCTTCAGGGAGCCAGCCTCCATGCACCCAGCCAACTCCTGCCCTTTCTGGCCTTTGCTAGAATTGCAGAGCATTTCCTTTGGCACTGTGCTTAATTTGGGTTCAGGATGGAGCCATCCCAAAAAAGACTGAAGGCAGAGTTCTTGGAAGATTACTGAAAAGCAAGGGAGTCAGAAGTCCAAGCAACGCATGAAAAGCAACGCTCCCCAGCCCCTCATATATCGCATCCTGTTCCCCCTCAGTTAAGGAAAGTCTCACAGAAAAAGTTGGCCATGGAAGCACAGGGGTGGGTAACTTGTGGCACTGTGATGTGCCTTATGGATCATGCCTCATTTAAAGACCATTATTCCTGCTGCTTGGGTGCAGTGGCTAAGCAGCTTGGTAGCACAGAGAGGCCTCACCCCAATTACTCCCTGTCTGGAGAAACCCCCGTCTAATGGTGGATCTACATGGAGTGCAGGTGTGAGACCATTGTGGTACAAGGTTGAAGAACCACATTAGCTCCCAGGCAGCTGGCAAAGGCTGTCATGGGACCATCTCACTGTAGCTAGGCTTCTCTCTCCACCCCTCCTGCTGCCTTCTTGCCCCTCCTTAGGGATAGAGAATGGAAAGTGTCCCACTCTGTGATATGACCTCCCCCCACTACAAAACTTCCTCAGAGTCTGTCTGTGACCACCAGGGCATAGTGCACTGGGGTAGTCCCCACCTGTGACAGCAAAGACACGTGAACTAGTAGAAGCTGAACTACCACATGGGGATATGGGGATTCTACCCTGTAGGAGGACACATGGCTGAGCCCAGCATCACTGGTAAATTCTGCCAGAGGAAAGGAAGCACTTTGACATTATATTGCCACAGGGTGCATTCACACTTACCGCTGGTGACTCTCCCATCTCCATATTGAAGAAAGTGGGAGTCTTAGAAAAGGGCTAGTCCTTCCTTCCTAGGGTCTTTCCCTGTTGAAGATCAGCAACCCAGGGACTTCTGTTACAACATGGTTACCCTTGCTTCAGCAGGTACTCTGGGCTCATCCATTTCTGCCTCTTTGAGTCAAAGACTCAAGAGAGGATTCTTTGTATGTCGAATTCACCAATGAGGATATTTGAGACAAGAACTATTTTTAGTCTATGAAGCTTTCTGTTTCCAACACTTTTAGTTGAGTTCAGAACAGCCTTTACTGATTTCTCATGTACCTGTGGGGTTACCCTCAATTTCGGCCTTGGTGTATGGATAGAGAGGACTGTGACAGAGACCAGTCCTTGAGCCAAACACCCAAGATTCTTGCCCTCTGTTTCTATTATTAAGAGGGTCTTCTGTGAGACAAACAACCAATCACAAGGAATCAAGAAGAATTTTGTTCCTCTTTCCCTATAGCTGCTTATGCCCTTGTTATCATTGCTCCAAATCAAGTATTGTCCCCTGGTCATCTCCCTAGACAGACCCTGGCAAGTGGGCTGACAGAAAATTGAATGGTCTGAATACAGGTTTTAATTTGTCTGGGGGACACACCTAGACAATTAATGAGGCATTCCTCACCCTGAAAAGCTCCTCTTTCATTCTGCCTCCATTCTGTAACTCCTTTTATTACTCTCCATTCTCAACATCTTCCATTTTCTTTCATTCTACTATTGAAAAGACAAAGATGTTTGTATTTCTTTATGAAGTCTTATAGGAAGGCGGCTGATTAGTGTGTAAAACAACACAGAATTATATACCTGTAAAATGGGTCAACAGAGGAAGAACAAACAAGTTCTAAAAAGCACCCACTCCATAATAAGATATTGAAAGACTCATTATTAAAGAAAGGCTTATAAACCAAGCCCAGACCATGCTTAACCCTCTTATCTTCCAGAGGCATCTTCATAGATATTTATGCTGCCTCCCTTTATTGGCCCGCCCCTCTTGGGACCATGTCACCATCTGACACCAGGGCCATAAATACCATTCAGTACACATGCATGGCTCATGTGGCAGGGATTGTGCCCATTATCTAGAAGTCTGGGGATAAGTGTTATTGAGGGGAGCAACACACCACTGCAAAGTTACCCTTCCTATAATCTCCTGAAGCCATGTAATTAGCTCTAGATGACAAGATGTCAGGATTGCTCTAAGGAAAACTCATCAGGCTGACTCAATGGGGAGGCTGGCCTCTAACCTTCTGCACCTCTTCCATTTACCCAGAATGTGGAGTTAATGGTTAGAGCCCATGGTCCCTGTTAAACTTTGAGGTGATCTTTAATCAACAAATCCTTTTGCCTATACTTCCAAGGTATGTCCCCAGTCACGCAATTCTCATTATCCATCTACGCTCTGTAGCCAATAAAATCTTCTACCTGAAATAACACAACAGCCTCCCAGCTGATTCTACTTCTCCCCAATAATCCATATTCTGATGTTACCAGAATAACATTCATTATAGAACTCAAAAATCAGTTCTTATCATTCAACTGCCTAAATTATCCAGTGGCAACTATTAAGAATAAAACCCAGATTCCATGTGAGGATTCACAAGCCTTCAAGTGAGTTGGCTTTGCCTGCCTATCACTCCAATTTTCTTAATATATATTCTTCACCCCCCCCCCCATGCCTTTCACAGTCAAAGATTCTTTTTTTCTTTCCTTTTTGGGTCACACCCAGTGATGCACAGGGGTTACGCCTGACTCATGCACTCAGGAATTACTCCTGGGGGACCATATGGGATGCTGGGAATTGAACCTGGGTCGGCCGTGTGCAAGGCAAACTCCCTACCCTCTGTGCTGTTGTTTCAAACCCACAGTCTAACATTCTTAAGCCCATAAATAAATATTCAGAATAATTCTAAATAATTTCACCAAATTACTGAACATTGGTGAAGTCATCATCTCCAACACTCAGGAGAGGGAAGTCATGGTGGAAATGGAAACTTTCTTATATTTTTATTGTAAAATTACAAGGATATTTTTTATTTGCCTCAAGAAATACATTGTACTGTTTAAGAAAAGATGATGGCAGAAAGAGGGCACATTACTTAATAGGCTTCGCGAGTATAGGACATGGCAACCTGTGTGATCCTGTCACCCAACACCTGGAAACCTTCTCCTGCTCTTAAGTCTGACATCTGATTGCTTTACTGCATCCCTATATCTGAAGTTTACAGAAATCTCTCTTGCAACCAAAAATATCTTTGAATCATTATTTGTCATAAGAAGGTTAAATATCCATAATGTTGTAAAGGAAAAGAATATGTTTATGACTCTTTGAAAAACATGACATTGGATGGGGTGGGCAAGCTGATTGAGAGGAGATAGTTACATAGTGGTGCTATTTTACAGCAGGATCCAACGATGAAAGGTTTCATCGCAATAGATTATAAGAAAATAAATATGTGCAGGCCATCAAGGAGTCATCTGTTACCCCCATTGACATACATGTTCTTTGTACCACTCCAAAACTCCCCAAAAGACATAGGTTCCTGTGAATCCTTCACAGCTCCTTCGCAGCTGCCTCTGCTCCTAACTACGTGTCCTTGCTCTAATGGAAGCTCTGCCTAAAGACCTTCTGAAGTTTCAATAAACTCCAGAATGAATAGTGCACCATCCTCTTGACTCTGTTCACTTTTTAATTTGTTTTCTTTTTACTGAAAAAATATACAAACAACGATGGTGATTGAAAACACTCAAAGAGTTAACCAGGATAGATAAGGGAAAGGAAGGTTCTGTTGGGATCGGGAGTTCCCTAGCCCTGGGAGGCGCAGAGAGACCAGATAGACACAATTCCTGCAGGAGTAAAAACGGGGTTTATTTAGACCAGCATGCTGGGGCTCCGCAGCATACCCCAAAAATGGGCAGTGGCTGAGCGCGCCGAACTTCTTCAAAGGGGATCTTATATAGGCCTTCACTGGCCTGTACAGCAGAGCCCGCACATTTCATAGCCAATAGATTTGTAACAACATATACTTTCTTAACCAATCCATTTAAAAGTACCTGACTCCTTAGCCTATAGATTCAAAGATCAGCATTTACGTACATTGATTGTCAGCACAAGCAAGGTTATAGCCGGAATCATTAAGCCTTAGGTAATCTCCCTTGACCATCCTCGTTTTGAGTTACCCAAGTCTGCAGGGTGCTTTAGCGAGACAATACACTCCAAGAAAGGGCAATTTCCCCCAAACACCGCATCCTGAGTTATCCTTTACCCAAGTCTGCAGGGTGCTTTACTGAGACAATACATTTCAGGAACAGTAAATACACCTGAATCCTGTCACATTTGGTTTAGAAAGAAGTTATGCCCTGTTCACTCTCCAAGTCCCCTCTCCCCCAGGTGCAAAGCAGCCAAGCAGTTTTACAGAAAGCAATGTTGCAAGTTAGCTGAAATACACAAAAATTTGATGCCCTAATATGGATTCTTTCAGTTCATGGTATAATAGCTAGAGCAGATTCTTCATTCACATGGTTTATGCTCAAACTCATATCCTCTGCTAATTGTTTGGGTGAAGTAGGTAAGCTATTGAAAATGTCTCTTTGTGGTTCCCCTCCCCCCACTCTTGCCTCAGTTTCCTTATTTCTCACATGGAATCACTGTGCCTAGCATAGAGACTGCTGTGAAGATGGCATTTGTTAATTCACATAATATACATAGACAAGTTCTCATAACATTATACTGTCATTATCATTATTGCCATTTCCTTAGACACTGAAATAACCAGAGATAATAGTTTTTATGTATCTTTCTGAACAATTTTATACATATATGGTGTGTTACCTTTTTCACATGAAAGTAAGGGTTTTATGCACATTACTGCAAATCATTTCTCTATCTCATTTCTTTTTCTGAAAATATTTCCCATCTTATTCTTTATCAGTGTAAATTCTGGTTGTTTTCTGTGTTTTGCAATTCAAATACTACTACTACCACTACTACTACTACTACTACTACTACTATAGCTCATGCACTTGATGTATTTTTGTGAGTTTACCTACAATTCCTTGGAGTTCAATTTCTGAGTCAAAACAATATGCATTTCATGTGCCAATAGGATTATTGAGTTGTCATTTTGTTCATTTCCCATAGGGCCACCTCCTTGGACAGGAGCGCTCAATCATCTAGTGGTAGGGAAGTACTTGGTATTTACCTCCCAGTTGTCTGAGCCTTCAAGAGATCTTTAACGCCACATCTGACAAGAGGGACTTCTTATCTCAGCCTTATCTAACCTTTCCTGCCCATATGTACATTATCCATGTCTCACCCTTTTAGCCTTTCAGTTTTAATGAAGACTTAAGCTCACACTGCTCAAGTCTAACCTGAAATTCTTTTTATCTACCTTGCATCCATTTCCAAATTTCCATCATTCCCTTTTTAAAAATTATTTATTTATTTTTAATTACAATGTTATGATTTACAAAGTTGTTCATAATAGAACTTTTTCAGGCATACAATGTCTCAACAGCAATCCTTCCACCAGTGTCCCCTGGGTCCCTGCCATCCCCCAGCCAGCCCCCCTTAGCAGACAAATAGCACATTCCTTTGTTATATTCCCTTCTGATTCTGTGATGGATAGAACAAGTTTATTTGTTGCATTCCCTTCTGACTTTGTTAATGATCGATTTGATCAGAAGCTATGATTTCTAAGATTCTGAGTTTACATTCTTTTTGGTAGATGACTAGTTTGTCTTTTCCAAGAGTAAAGAGAGACCCCTGGAGCTCAGGTTACAAAATTCCTCTATCAAAGTCTCCCTCTGTCTCTTTTAAATTCTGAGGTGTTTGCATTAGTGGCCTCATTTCCTTGCTTCTTATTCTTCATTTCCTGCTTTTGAACAGTGTACAAGCTTTTGAAGCAGATTTCTTATCCAGGATCTTCACGGTCCTTCAGGTTGGAATTTTCCTAAACCAGCAGTTTCTTTCAGAATCATGGTCAACAAGTGGACTTTTTCCGGACCCAGAGACAGTGAATGGGTCCACTGGACTGGGCATTGGGAATCCTGGACTTGAACCTTTCTGTGTTAGTAATTTGGGATCTCAAAGTCCCAGTGAAGTCCCTCTTTGCCCATCTGAAAAAGGAGGACCAAATCATCAGCCCCTGCCAGGACTAAACCTCTATGATTTTTATATGCTTTTCCAGATGGACACGACCTGCCAATAATGTCCGTGAGTTTTCTTTCTCAAAAAACTGTCCTCTTTTCCATAGAAACTGAAACAATTAAGAAAATGTTTAAAGCACACATTGGATTGTTCCCCTCACCCCCAAGACTGTATGCTTTGAACTCAACAAGAAGTAAATACAAGGTTATAGAAGTAATTTCTGCTAAAAACAATAAACTCTTACCTCAAATTTTAGGATGCCTTTAAGGGGAAAGCAGTTTTAGAGAGTAAAAGGTAAAGGTAAAGGCCCTCCCGTTGTTCGTCGATTTGCTCGAGTGGGCCCAGTAACGTCTCCATTGGAGACTTTTGAAGTTTGGATACCAATTAAAACTTTATTCTGGAGTCTCCTTTTAAACTACATGAAGTGAGATATAACAATCACTGAAAAAAATGTAAATCCTTTTTAAAAGGAAAAGATAGGAGTCTTTCAATGTTTGGATATTTTCTTTGTGGTTTAACAAAATTTTAAGTTTTTTTTTTTTACTCTTTTTTTTTTCCTTTTTGAGTCACACCCAGCAATGCACAGGGTTCCTGGCTCTGCACTCAGGAATTACTCCTGGCGGTGCTTGGGGGACCATATGGGATGTGGGGAATCAAACCTGGTTTGGCCGCGTGCAAGGCAAACTCCCTACCCGCTGTGCTATCACTCCAGTGCTTTATTCTAGAAATTGTTAAAATGCCTTTGTTACAGTTAGAAATCTTAGCACCTCAAAATCTGTAGAACTATAAAGGTTATTTGCAACTAGTTTGACAAATAAAACAAGGAAGAAGAGAGAAAATGGTTTTTTTTTTTCTTCTGGACTGTTGGAAGTGTTTTCTTTCTGGGCATTTAGTGGAAGGATGAGTCAATAGTTTTGGTTTCCTGCAAGCTGTGCAATCTCAAGAAGGGAAAATAAAACTTGGAGACACATTTCTCATTGAAAAAACTATCAATTGATGGTTTATTTACAAATTTCTTTTGCTGATCTTAAAAGCTACATTTCTTGCTTAGTCTTCCAGTTTCTCCATGTCCCCAACTCTATTTATTTCTTGCCATCCACTCCATTTAGTCTCACTGGTAATATCCTCTTGTGGGTAATATCCAGGAAATTCTAGATTCTGTTTCTCCCACTTATGGTCAAGATTACCCTCTCTCTCATTTCACTTCTAAGTCTATCCAGAAAGTAGTTGCTCATTTATTCAATGACCCTACACCTACCTACTTTGTTCCAATAATGCACTTGGCACTGGGACATGTGGTCTAGGGGAAGGTTTGCTCTCATCTCACAAGGAATTATGGTCAAAATTTTGCCTGGAAAATTCACACAAATCAAAAATTATCTGATAATATATAACTTCATTTGGTTAATATTTCTAGGTACCAGGAATACAAAATAAAATGCAGTGGAAGTTGCCATCCTATGGGAAGACAGATGAGTGCAAATAGGCAGTTCTTCTACCATGGGCTCTGCCCAGTGAAGGGGAGTGAGCTGTCGAGAGAATGTAGGACACAGAACTCAGCAAAGTCCACATACAAGGGCTTTCTGTGAGCAATATTTGAAATCTGATCAGGAATTTTCCAGATGATCATGGGGCTGAATTGTTTACTTGACCAAAGAAACAGACCCAGGAGGAAACTTAATTCAGTGAAAATAAAACAAAAACAAAAAACAAATGATTCCTCATATCTGGAGCCTCAGATGCAGGGGCACAGCTGAAATGAGACCAAGCATGGTGGGACCAGGGACATATCACAGAGGACTAGATGCTCTGTACTATAAGTTTGCTCTTATCTCATGGTCTGGTGAGATGGAGTCACTGAAGAGTTTCATCTAAGGAGTAATGTAATAAAACAAAACCAAAAGCACCCTCATATAGTCCTCAAGTGAGAATTGGTGCAATTTGATTTCAACCCTCTTGCTGACCAACTCCATGACCTCAATAAAGTTCTCAAGCTGATAGTGCCTTGGTTTCTTCAGGGGAAAAACTGAAGACATTGGCCTGGGAGGGAGTCCAAAGGGCTGGGCACATTTTGCATGTTAGAAACTTAGGTATGATTCCCAATATTGCATGGTCCCCCCCCACGCACCAAATCAGGAATAACTCCTAAGTACCTCCAGGTATCGTTCAAAAAAGAAAAAAGATAAAAGTAATATTGAACTAAAGAAACTATGGTAAATCTACACAATGAAATGCTATGCAGCTATTAGGAAAAATGAAGTTATGAAATTTGCTTATAAATGCATAGACATGAAGAATATCATGGTGAGTGAAATGAATCAGAAGAGGGATAGACATAGAATAATTGAATTCATTTGTGGACTATAAAAAAATACCAAGATGAGACCAATATCCAAGGACAATAGAAACAAGAACCAGGAGGATTGGTCGACATTTGGAAGCCTACTTCAAATGCTTTGGGAGAAGTCAGTTGTAACAGAAAAGGGACCACCCTGACAAACAGTGTTGGAAATGATCACTCTGAATAAGAACTTCATGCTGAAAACAGATAAAGGACCAAACATGATCACTTCTCAGTACCTATATTGCAAACCACAATGCCCGAAAGGGAAAAGATAGAGTCAGAGACAGAAGCAGAGATAGAGTCAGAGACAGAAAGAGAAAGAAAGAAAGAAAGTGCCTGCCATAGAGACAGCCTGAGGGGAGGGAAACTGGGGATATTGGTGATGGGAAATGTATGCTGGTGGAGGGATGGGAGGTGGGACACTGTATGACTGAAACCCCACCATGATTAGCTTTGTAACTCTGCATCTCACAAAAATTCAAAAAAAAATTTTAAAGAAAAAAAATAATATTGAAACCAGCAGTGGTAGAAGGGATAAGGAAGGAAGGTAGCTTATAACATTCTTAGGAAGGGGTCTGGCACATGGCCAGGGTTGGACAGAGCTGCCTGTGCTAAACAACAGCAGCCTCATTTGTGTGGCTAAATGAGTTCAGACTTTGATCAACATTGAGTGGGGTTTGTACTGCTCTCCCCAGTGATGAGACTAACTTTTTTCTCTGAGCTTTGGATACAGCAGTCAGAGTTACAGGGATAGGCATGGTGGACCCCTCAGTATTTGCAGGTTCTGCACATCATGTCCCGGCTGTGTTGGATGCAGTTTATGAGCAAGGCTCCTGGTGGAAGAGCTGGGCCCTTCCCATACACACACCTCAGTCTGTAAGTGGGACTCAAAGAAGGACAATTATACACGGATGTTATAGGTGGGGAAACTGACTGGGGGAGTCTTCGGAAGTTTCTGCTGTCCTCAAGACCACAACAGGAACACAGGGTCCAAGTCGCTGGTTCCCCCTCTGCACCGCGATGTGCTGGCAGACCCAGAGTTTTGCAGAGACATCGTCCCGCTCTGGGATTGCCTTCGGTACTCTCTCAGCTGGCACACAGGATGAGCATTCTGTGTGACCCAGAGTTCGAGAAAATTCTTTGTCACCAGGCCAAAGTCTTTCTGAGACAGACACTGTCTCTTTATAGGAGAGTAAAAACTAGGTTGTCCTTGGTTGAGTATTTTGAGGAGGAGGGGGGAATTTGGGTTAGCTGTGTTCAGGATGCTCACCTTCTTCACTCAGGTGTCACACCTGGTGGGGCTTGGGGGACCACATGAGATAAAACCCAGGTCGGTTGCATGCTAAGCAAGTGCACTGCCCACCGTTTTAGCACTCCAAGCCCAGGATCGACTATCTTTGGCTCTAAAGAATAGTAACTCCTTTCAACAGCCCTTTGGAAGAGTTACCTAAAGAAGTTCTATATTTTCCATTCTCTTGGGATGAGGGAAGGGTTCCCAAGATCTGGTTAGGGGCCCTGGGGATCTCTCCTGGTAATTCTTGACAAATCTAGATGGGGATTACTGGAGCATTACTGATTGAGGACACGGTACTGCCCTGTGGATTCCCTGGGACACTCCACTGGCATTTGGAGGTCTCTGGGACCACACCAGCAGGGGGCTGGGGGCATATATAGTGCCAAAACTGCACTATGAACTCCACCATTTCTTGACTCTTGTAGTCCCCTGCCTTCTTCCTGAAGGTTTTCTTCTCACAATTTATCCAACCCTGTGGCCAAATCACTGTCCCCACTTAAAAAGGTCTCTGCTCAGGGCATCTTGTGTTACCTCTGTGTGGTCAGGGAGGGGAAAAACAAATTTGTGACTGTGGACAGCTGTAGTCTTTCCATACCTACATAGTGACGTTGGCTTTTTCCTGCCCTTGCTAGCTCCCGAAAGACTTTTGCCACTAACATCCAATATTTTACCAGAAGGCATAGTCCTGCACCTGGACCAGAACAAAATGTCACTCAAAGAAGAAGGAGCCTTCGTTTCAGGCCCCTGGCCAAATCCAAATCAGAGTCAGCCTTGCTCATGAACAATCTGTTCCTGTCCTTTGGATGGCTTGCCACAACGGTGGCAGCACTGTGGGGACCACACAGCGGGTCTCTGTTTGAGGGGGGAATGACTCTGGCATGGAGAGCTTCCAGGAGTGCAGCCTGTTGTGTAAAATGTAAGAGAAATGATTAAATAATGGATAAACATCATTATCACTAAACATATAAATAGATGTTTGTCTTGCTGTCTGGCATTCCGTGCATAGAGTCTGTGAACTGCATTGGGTGGCTAATTCTGTCTGAGAACGTGGGCAGCCTTATTAGGAAAAGGTCGTGCTTGGTGTAGAAGGGTTATATCAAAGGAATACACTCTCTCACTCTTCTCTCTCTCTCTCTGTAGTTAAAAAAGAGGGCATCTTTCAGTGAGCAGTGTGAGAAATATATATCATATAGTTTGTGGTTCTTGCACCATGCCCTGGCCTGAGATAAATGATATAGTTCATGCAAGGCTGCTTTCAGCCCAGACGGAGAATTCCAGCAATCATGGGCTGTTTGCACTGTTGTCTGCTCAATTTCAATGCTGAGCTCAGAACTCATCAGGCCACCTCTGGGAAAGACAGATGAGCAAAGAAGACTCTTTCCAGAGGGACCCAGAAAAACAAATGAAAAACCAGTAACTCTTCTAGCTCCTATGTAATGCATCAATAAAATAAGCATATATATTTCACAAATTTATAGAAAAGTTAAAAATCCTGTCTCCCCTAAGCTGAGAGGACGTTACTCACCTGTTGCCTGCAGATTCCTGAAGCAGAGCAGGGACATTTTCCACTAGCTGGTCAACAAGAAGTCGATCATGACACATTACTGCCACCAGTTTCTCAAGCCCCTGCAAGAATCTCAGTCACTGAGAAATCCAGTGATTTCCATAGCAAAAGAGACCCACTGGTGCCCGGGAACACTTATCTTCTCCACATAGTATATTTGTGGTCCTCTGCAGTCCAGAACATTCCTTGCACTTTCCTCAACTTTCATTGAAAGAGGGCAGACCAAGTGTTGGAGAGAATGGGCCAGGCTTTTTCTGATGCTCTCCAGATTGAATTCAGTTCTGTACTTGGCCAGATCATTGCCGTGCTAATGCTCTTCTCTGGGGAACCAGATTTCAATGTATCCCCTTCTCCTGATGCTTGTTCTCTTTGGACACTGGATGAAGGAAATACCTGTCTCTCTTTTGGCTGGATGAAGACAATACCTGATGAGGCTTTTTCCCCCTCCTTTGTCAATACTTAAAGGGGAGGAGTGATTTATAGACCAAAGACATACAAAGACATATTGTTTTCTTCTTTTTTCTTTTCTTTTTTTTGCCTTTTGGGTCACACCCAGTGATGCACAGGGGTTACTCCTGGCTCTGCACTCAGGAATTACTCCTGGTGGTGCTAAGCAAACCATATGGGATGCTGGGGATTGAACCTGGGTCAGTCGCATGCAAGGCTAATGCCCTACCCACTGTACTATCACTCTGGCCCTGCACACTTTGTTTTCTAATAAAAAGTCAGGAATTGTTTTGTTTTGGTGTTTGGGTCACACCCAGTGATGCTCGGGATTTACTCCTGGCAGGGTTTGGGAACCATGTGCAGTGCTGGGAATTGAATCTGCATTAGTCACATGCAAGGCTAGCACCTTACTCCCTGTGCTATCCTTCTGGCTCCAAACAGTCAGCCTTTTAACCCAGACAAGACTTTGGAGACAAGAAGTTCCAGATATGGTAGGGGTGACAAAAGGGCAAAGCAGCTTTCCCAATAGTAGCATGGCAGGAGAGAGGTTCCTAAAATAAATACATGCCTAATCTTTCACCAAAAAAACTGTAAACATGGTGAATTGTGACATCTCTTGAGGTGAAAAATACTAAGATTTTATATGGAGGTGGCATCATTGGAAAATACATCATTGCTTTGCCATTATTTGCTTCTTCTGGACTTGTGGTCCAACAGGAGAGAGCAGACAGTATGGCTATGATAGTATAGTAGGGCTTTTTATTAATTTTTCTTTCCTATTCTTAACTCACAGTAGTTCTCAAGGAGTCCAACAACTAGACTAGAAGTCTTGAAGAGACTGTCTGAAATAGCAAGGCCAAGAAACTGATGAGTTTCCTGGTGAAGAATGACAGATCCAGACCCTTTGTGGGTTATCGTTTCACCAGGAAGCCACTACAGATTAGGAAAAGCAGAATATTCTAGGCCAGAGAGAACAGAGTGTTCTAGACAGGAAAACTAGTGGGTTTTTTTTTTTCAGATTTTTATTAGTGAGACACACTAATAAAATTTTTATTAGTCTCCTGCCTCTGCGCCTGGCTGTCCTCACCGGGGCCCCTTGGAGGAAGGCGGATTGAGTTTCCCTCTCTGCCCTGAGCAGAGCCCTGACAGCTGAAGACCTCCGGGACCCAGTCAAAGCCATGCTGAGACCACTCTCCACACACTTGGATGAGGAACCGGCAGAGGAACCCAGGTGTGTGGGACCTGGGGATGAGATCTCCAAGCCTGGTCGGTTCGGGACTAGGCCTCCTCCACCCAGCTCCCCCACCTTCCAGTAGCTAGACAGTTACACCCACCAACTGCTGTGTAACCCCATCAACAGCCAGGATCCAGAGACTCTTAAACCAAGCTCCTGGAAATGCATGGCCGCATTTGTGGCCGTGCAACCTCTTATTCTGTAGTTCTCACTCTCAAAGAACCCAGCAGGCTACTGAGAGTATCATACCCGCCTATATGTCTGACTAGGAACACTTGTAAAGGTGATTAGAGGCTGCCCTAAAAGCTTCCATCCCTCTCAGAATGCCCAGCAAGCTACCGAGAGTATCCCGCCCGCACAGCAGAGACTGACAAGCTAACCGTGGCGTACTCTATATGTCAAAAACAGTAACAATGAATGGTTTTCATTCCCCTGATCCTGAAGGAGCCCCCAATATGTCATCGGGCTACACTAGCACGTGACAGGGACGAATGGAGACGTTACTGGGCCTGCTCGAGCGAATCAGTGAACAACGGGGTGATAGTGATAGTGATTACTGAAACACCATAAGGTACAGTGATAGATTTACAAATTTTTGTGCTTGGGTTTCAGTTATACAATGATTGATTACCCATCCCCCCACCAGTGCCCATTCTCCAACATCATTGATCCCAGTATCCCTCCCACCCCCCATCCCCTGCATCCCACCTTGCCTCTGTGGCAGGGCATTCCCCTTTGTTCTCTCTCTCTTTTTGGGTACTGTGGTTTGCAAAAGAGGCACTGAGTGGCAATCATGTTTGGTCTAAAGTCTACGCTCAGCATGCATCTCCCATCTTGGGAGGATCCTCCCAACACCCTTTATTTGGGCCTCCCTCCTCTATCTGAACTGCCTTTTCCCCTAGCGTGTGCAGCTGGCCTCCAAGCCATGGAGTAAACCTCCTGGTACTTATCTCTGCTATTCTTGGGTGTTAGTCTCCTATTTTGTTAGATGAATGCAAACTTTCTATGTCTATCCCTCTCTTTCTGACTCATTTCGCTTAGCATGATACTTTCCATGTAGTAAGTGGGTTTGTTCTTAATGACCCATCCCCATATAGCATCTTGGATACAGGAAAGGTTAATGCTATTTTCACTTCAGAGTAAAGGTCAGCAGAGGTTGAGTGATTATCCCTTCAGTCTTAGAGTCAAATCCCGAGCAATATTTCCTGCCTTGTAGCTTTCAGGGAAGGTCATCCTTGTAGAATTCAGAAACCCAGAAGACCTCACCCACAGCATACTTACCTCTAACACTATCTTCCCTCTCATCCCTTTCTCTATAAGTGTTCCCATATCCGTTATTGCTATGAATCCATAGGAGCTTAATCTTTAACCTGCCAGTCAGGGCTTCATATGTAATAGAACTTAACTTCAAGCTTTTTCATGACTATGAGTAAAACTGTACCTATGGAGACACAGCAAAAACACTAACAAATCATTGTATTTAATAAAATAAGGGCCTTCAGAACCTAGATTATTGTTTTCTTGTTTAGATACAAAAAGAAATTGGATACATGTTTTTATAGTCCTATAATTTCTAATATTTCAGGTTGGAACTCTTCTCCCTCCCTGATTTTTTTTTATTAGTGAATCACCGTGGGGTTCAGTTACAGACTTGCAAACTTTCATGCTTGCATTTCAGTCATACAATGATCGAGTACCTATCCCTCCACCAGTGCCCATTTTCCACCATCAATGGTCTCAGCATCCCTCCCACCACCCCCACCCTGTCCCCTCCACTCCATCCTGCCTCTATGGCAGGACATTCTCTTTTGCTCTCTCTCTCCTTTTGGGTGTTGTGGTTTGTAATAGAGTTATTAAGTGGCCATCATGTTCGGTCTATAATCTATTTTCAGCCCACATCTCCCATCCCAAGTGAGCCCTCCCTAGTACACTTTACTTGGTAGTTCTTTCTCTATCTGGGCTGTCTTTACCCCCAGCATGTGTCCCTCCCTGATTTTTTAACCAACATTGTTTTCCTTGAGTATCTGCATTAGGGATATTGACTTGTTTTTAATCACTTCCTAGAGATTTCTGTACTTTTCTGATGTAAGCATTTCTGCAATCTTCAGGATTCTACTCCATACTACATCATATTATGGACCATATTATGAATTTATCTATGACATGTATTATATATGAGTATATAGTGTGAATATGAATCATAGTGAAATGCAAAAAAGGTATACATGTAAAATATTCAAGATATCTAGCAGGGTAACATTTCCTACAAGGTATAATGCCATACAACCAAAGATTTGGGAGGGAGAGACAACCAAAACTTGACAGGGAGAGACCATCACAATTTGAAATATTGTGCTCTACGATTCAGATTCTTCCCTGAGAAGATGTAATTTGAAATAGGTAACAAAAAAAGGTGAAGGACATATGACTGTATCCATTTCTATGTTACTGTAGACATCATTGGGAAGAGAAATGGGACAAGTAAGAACCAGTCTGGGATAGGTGGGCAGTGAGCACTCACTTAGAAAAAGAAAGATGGGCTGACAAGTTTAAACAGAGCATACTAAGGTTGGAGAAGAGAGAAGGGCAGTGGGAGAAGAAATCCACAGAAAAAGAGCCCAGTGCAAAACTAGGCATTAGAAAATAAGTCAGTAAAACTGGAGTTACAGCAAGAATGATGTGAGCGTTAGGCTTGGACACCCTCTGTGTCCAGTTACGATTCTGCTAGACTCCTGACGGAGCTTCCTGTGACCTTTACTTATTTCCCCCTGATTCTTGCCTTCTTCTTTAGATACATACCCACATACATGCATGCATACACTCACTCACCTGAGAAAAGCATTTAAAAAAATATCCTGGGCTTAGTAGAAAAGAGAAAAGCTAAGTTTTCTTCCACAAAGCAATGACAGCAACCACGGGCAACCTGGAGGGAAACCAGCCAAGAGCCCTTCAGAGTTGTGGGAGTAATTACCTTGCTTAAACCTTCAGCTGAAAGCTAGATCACTGAGTCACACAACTGGAACAAGTGGAAGCGACCGGTCATGCTGAACTCCTTGCTGTCAGAAGGTGAATCTGAGTTTTATAAGCTTGTGTGTTATTATTAAGGGGACTTATGTCAGAGAGGAAGGGGAGACACAACATGAGGAAGTGTTTGCTGGTACAGATAAGCTCCTCCTTAGAGGATTTCAAGAGGAGTCTTGATGTTTTTTGCCTTAGATTCTAGTGGTAACTGAGAATACTGGCCTCAGACTTGCTTAAGGCCTCTGGAGGGAGCAGTCATTGTTTAACTGAAATTAAAAAAATATGCTTTTTAAACAGAATACCAATTAAGTGCCAGGTACTCTACTAAGGCACTGATTCTTGAACTTGAATGTGCACCATAATTGTCTCGTTCAATATTATTCCTCAAGTCTCTAATTTAGTCCCTAGGTCTGGGTAGGAGATTTGCAGTCCCAATAAATTTCTACATGATTCTTATGCTTCAGTCCACAGTTCATACATTGAGAACCACTGCTAAAAAAAATGATACCTATTTTTTTTTGTCTAGTAAAGAGGCCTTTCATTTGGCTTATGACCCTCTTTTCTTTTTCTTTTTTTTTTGTGACCCTCTTTTCAAAAAAAAATTACTAAACACCTCTCGGAAAGTCTGACTTCTTTGAGCTAACTAAAAGAAAGTTACTTCAATTGTACCTAAAATTACTATCCACCCCGGGATCTTTCTAGTGCCCTCTGGGAAGGAAGTACTGCTCACATTCAGAAATACTGATCTAGTAGAAAAAACAAACTTATAATCAATTAGCTGCTCTGTAGCACAGCATAAGTTAAATTATGGAACAACATTGGCAAAAAATGTAGAAGCAATCTAGTCTTAGTTACTTACATACTTATGAAGTCGAAAATGACTTCATAAAAAAGGACAACATGTGAGGCCCTGAGTTTAACCCCCTTCCACATACACATACACAAAGAAAGAAAAATGGTACTCTCAAGTATAGTATGTAGATTTGTTTAGATTCTAATTCTAAACAGTAAATCGAATCAATTATGAATAGGCGTTTTGGCCTAGTCAGGAACGTTTGGACAGGAAGTTGATTATTAAATTATATCATTAGTTAATTATGGTTCATTTTGTTAGGTGTGGTAGCAGTATTATGCATGTGTATACATACATATGCAAGCATAGCCCATATTTTTCAGAGGTATATACTGAAGTATTTAAACTAAACTATTTTAGTTATTTTAAATTTTACTAACAACAGCAAGCAAAGAAGATGGGAGTGGCAATAGATATAATAGACTTAGGGAAAATTTTAAGTATTACAGCTGGATGATGAATAAAATTATTCTACTTTATGTAATTTTAAAATTTGGTCTTAGTATTTTAAAGAAACTAATAGCTTGGGCTCTGCTGTGAACTAAATAGCAGACTAGGGAGAAAGATGTAGGAGTAGGGAGAAAGATCAAAACCTTCAGGGATTGCGTATTTTACCTGCCAATGATTCTCAAATTTCAGTCAGAATGGAAACAACTGAATTTTGGCAGTAATACTTTTCATTCTACTAGAATGGTTAATAAAGATCTGGAAAATATCATGCTGAGTGAAACAAGTCAATGAGAAAGGAACAGGCACAGAATGATCTTGCTCTGTGAGATATCAAGAAACACAGCAGGGGAGAAACTCATCCCAAAGACAATAGAAATGAAGGGCAGGGAAACAGGCCCTTAGTAGGAAGTTTGCCACTATGGGGTTATGTATAAGGATTGGTCAGGGAAGGAAGAGAGGCAGTAATCACTCTGGACAAAGATATGGTTCTGAAAGGAGGTCAAGTGATATGCATGATAACTCACCGGTAACTGTACTGTAAACCACACTCCAAAAAAGAAAAAAGACAGAGAAGTTCCTATGAGGGAGGCAGGCTGAGGGGAGGGGGGTTTAGAGAAACTGGGAACTTTGGTGGAGAGAGGGACACGGATACTGGTGAAGGGATTGGTACTTGAACATTGTACCCCTATAAATCAATCATGAATAGTTTTGTAACTTTGTATTTCAAGAACTTATTCCTAAACAGAAAAATACTTGGTAACCACTTCTCTAATGCTGGGTTTTAAGAAGTGAGGGCAGGGGAAGGGATAGACCTAATGGGCCATGTACATGCCCAAGGGACTTTTCTCCTTTGAATGTATATTATATATTTTAATAAAACTTGCTATTTTGAAAGTTTTATATTTATATACAGTTATAATAAACAAGTGTGTGGAGAATGGTCCCAGCATGGCCTTGGCTGGGCCCCGGAGGTCTTCAGCTGTTGGGCCCTGGTGGAGACAGTCAGGCACACGGTAGGAGACCCTGCCTTGTTCTCTCCCGGGAGCTGAGTGTGATAATCTCTGGATCCTGGCCGTTGTTGGAGTTACACGGCAGTTGGTGGGTGTAACTGTCTAGTTACTGGCAGGTCCAGTCCCAAACCGTGCAGGCTTGGAGATCTCAGCCCCAGGTCCCACACACCTGGGTTTCTCTGCCAGTTCTTCTATGCGTGAGGCTTATCCAAGTGTGTGGAGAATGGTCCCAGCATGGCCTTGGCTGGGCCCCGGAGGTCTTCGGCTGTTGGATGTTCACACACAGGCTGAGATCTCCATTATTTCATTTTATTTTATCTTATTTTATTCGTGGCCGCGCGACATCTTATCATCTCATTCCTACTTTGGACAAACTGGCAGGCTACCAAATGTAACCTGCCCACACGGCAGAGTCTGGCAAACTCCCCGTGGTATACCCAATATGCCAAATACCAGTAACAATGATGGGTCTCATTCTCCTAACCCTGAAAAAGCCTTGAATATGGCACTTTTAAAAAAAATCTCAGGGCTAGGACGAAGAAGACGTTACTGGCACCTGCTCGAGGCAATCAACGAACCACAGGGTGGTCGTGATCGTGATATAATAAACAATACTAAGTTTATCCCTATTCTTTCCCATTCATCCTAATGGTAGCAGCATCTTGCTAAACTCTAATAAGTACCATTATTTTGACATGGATACAGACAAGGTAAATGATGTCTTTATCACCTTGAGAAAGTCACGTCATTACTTTTTTTAAACCACACCTACTGTTCTCACATTCTCATCCTTTCATTTATCTGAGGTAACCACTAATCTGTCTGCCATCTCTATAATTTATTCATTTCAAGAATGTTATGTGAATGGAATCTTAAAATATGTAACTTTTCTCCGCTAGCTTTTTTTTCACTGACTGTAGTTCTCTAGAAATTCATTCACGTTTTGTGTGTGTGTGTGTGTGTGTGTGTGTGTGTGAGTAATTCCTTCCATTTTGTTGCCAAATAGTATGCCAAGATCTAAATATATCGCAATTTTCTTATCCAGTCTTCTGCTGAAAGACATCTAGGTTCTTCATAGGTTTTAACTTATTACGGTCACGGTCCTCCCGTTGTTCATCGATTTGCCCGAGCGGGCCCAGTAACATCTCCATTGTGAGACTTGTTGTTACTGTGTTTGGCATATCAAATGCGTCACAGGTAGCTTGCTAGACTCTGCCGTGCGTGCCGTGCGGGCAATACTCTCGGTAGCTTGCCGGGCTCTCCGAGAGGGGCGAGAGGGGCGGAGGAATAGAACTCGGGTCGGCCATATTGACTGCGTGCAAGGCAAACGCCCTACCGCTGTGCTATTGCTCCAGCTGTTTAACTTATTATGACTCAAATTTCAAACAGGTATCTTGTATGAAAGTAAGTTATAATGATCAGAGTTATAATGTTCAGAGTTAATGTTCAGAGTAAGTTCTAGAATAAATGTTCAGAGTATCATTTCTTAATGATACAGAAATGAATAGCTTTTCAAGGAACTGCCTGCTTTCCAGAGTGTCTGTGTCATTTAATACTTTTAATAGAAATACAATTATAATCACTTTTTATCACATACCACAATTGAGGTTGGCATTATTTTTATTTACACTGTTCCAGTAAGTATGTAGTGATATATCATTGTTTAGTTTCATTGGAAATTTCTACATGTAAAATAAATTCATTTTGAATAGGAGCAAACTTTTTTTATCTGCATAACTTTTTATGATGTAAAACTTATAGCATTATATCAAATTAATAAAAATGATGAGAGTAGAATTTCTTGCCATGTTCATAATCAAGAGACAGAAGAAATATTCAACCTTTCACTATAAAAGTAATGATAACTACTTTTTTTTACTGATTCACTGTGAGATAACAAAGTTACAAATCTGCTCATGATCAGGTTCATGATCAGTCATACAATATTTCGACACCCATCCCTCCACCAGTGTACACTTCCTACAATCAATTTTTAACAAATGTTTATCAAATTGGGGAAGTTGTTATCTGTTACTATATTTATGACACAAATGAGTAATAAATGCATTTTTTGTTTGATTGGTTGGTTGGATTTGGGACCACTCCTGACCGTATCCAGAGCTTACTCCTGGCCCTGTGCTTAGCGATCACTCCGGGCAGGTCTTGGGGGACCATTTATGTGTTGGGGCTTGAACTGGGGGGTGGCTATATGCATGGAAAGCACCTTACCCCATGTACTATCTCTTCCTCCTCGTGAATGAATTTTGTCAAATATATTTTTCACATCAATTAAAGTTTCACTCTTTAGCCTGTTAATTTGGTTTTGGGGCCACATCCCCATTGTGTTTAGAGCTTACTCCTGGCTCTGTTCTCAGGGATCACTCCTGATAGTGCTTGGTGCACCATATGTGGTGCCAGGGATCAAACTGGGTCAGCCAAGTATGAGGCAAGCACCTCATTATTCCTCCAATCCCTACAGTTTTTCCTTAGAGTAATTACTGTCTAAAGGCTGTAAGTCTTGCAAGGATGTTCCTTGGAGCAGAGATAAAAAGTTTTATTGGGACTCCTATGTTCATTCTCATTTACATTTTTAACTTGCTGTTCTTTGGTTCCAAGCCTGGTGTTGATAAAGTAGCAGAAAACCCAAAAGACTAATCATGGCATTGTTGCTTGGGTTCCCTGAGGCTTCCAGTCTGTCTTCTCTCCCCTTTTCACAGTCTATGTTGTTTTATGTGCAATTTCCTGGCCTTCTAGTTGTACTTAGTAGGAGGAATACAAAAAAGTATGACCACTGCAGGCTTCTAGCAGCACAGAATACATATGACATAATCTTTGATATACACAATTTGCAATAAGTATATGTGAGTGTAAATATATGTGAATTCCAAAGCATTACAGAATTAACACTAACTCTGTTTAAATGCTAAACACACAATAGTAAGTTGAATTTCTCCCTAGGTTCAACTTAAAACAACACTACTTCTTCCTTACTCAATCCTCTTCTCCTGACCATCTAAATAAGGCCTCTGGAACACTGAAATGTCCTTGGGTTCTGAGACCATCTGAGGGCCACATCTTGGCCCCACAACCTAATTAGCATGTCTCCTTTGGTTGTTGTTGTCATTTAAAATCCACTCTTCTGAAGTTTCCTGCCTCCCAGCCACATGTCAACATCAGGAGTGACACAGCATACAGCTGGGCAGTCTGGGAAGCTGATGACTCAGGATGATGAAAATAAACACACTTTGTAGTTGAGGGCTCCCCCCTGTCAGCTCTGACCCACTCTCCCCGCTGTCCTGTTCCTGCTGTCTCCTTTTGTCCTCCTTTCTCATGCCCCTGTGCAGCATGAGGCCTCCGGTCCCCCTCGCTTTCTGACTATAGCCATTAATGAACATCAGCTGCCTGCAAGAGGCATTCCAACCGCTGACTTGCTCAAACAAGACGAGAGCAGGAATACAGGGAAGAAAATACTCATACAGGACTGAGGACCCTGACCCGGAGACAGGATCTGATCTTGGGAGCATCCTGTGGGAGGGGTCTTTCCTCTCCCTTAGGAGGTGGGTGATAGCTCATGCATTTTCCCTTGACTCTTCCGAACTCTTAGCCTGTGCGCTGGCTGTGCTTGCCAGGCTGCAGGAAATGATACGGCACAGGATGTGGAGCTTATACTATTCTGGAAAATATGAAAGTCCCTGGGATCCAGAAAATCCCACATGGTGCCACTTCCTCCCCATCAGAGCACCTCGAAGCACCCAGCATGTGGGCAGCTGCGGGAGACCAAGCAGACTTTGGATGTTCTGTCTACAACGCACTGTTTGGGTTGATTCTGGGCAAGGGTCAGAACAAATCGCACAAAGAACAAAGGCTGCAGCTGCAGTATCTTATCTCCTGAGAAACTCAACAGCTGTATCTCCCAGTTCTTTTGTTTCTCCAACCTGAGCGCTGCAGGGTTTGGGGGAAAGAAGTGCCTAGGTCTGGTACAGAACCCACCCACTCAACCCCCAAATCAGGCTTCATCTTTGAGCCTCTGTTAATTTGTGGATTAAAAAAAGAAGAAGAAGAAGAAGCAAAGTAATGCTATCTATTCTCCAATAGATAGTAATATGAGAAAAAAAATTTCTAATTTTGTTGGTGTGAGCATGCACTGTGAAAATAATACCAGTACATGTGATTTGCTGTAGTTTCATGGAAAAGAAACAGGGAACAAATGAAAGAGAATTGTCAAAAATGAGTCAATGGTTGCAGGAGGATGCTGAGTTGGGCCCTTCGTACAGACTTTTATGTGTAAAATATTCCAAAATTAAAATTAGAAGAGTCCGTAGAAATAACAAAAGTGGTAGCGCATTTGCTTAACATATACCAAGCCCTGAGTTTGCACCATCAGAACCCTCCCTCCCAATCAGGCTGGATGTGGAACCAATGGCCCCCAGTGCTACTGGCCCAATTTTGTTAGAAGTGGCCTCAGGACTTAAAGCTCCCCAGCCTGAGAGTCACTATTTCAAATTTAAATAAATCATAAAAATTTAAAAGAATAAAATACCTATTTTGCATTCCAATAGGATCAGCAAGATTATGGCTAGAAATATCCTTTGGAAGGCTACTTCACAGTGTATCTTCACATTGTGATTCACATTGTCTCTCAGAATTGACACTCAGAAATATCTTCACACTGACACTGGAAATTGACTGAGAGGGGGATCTTTGCTCCTTGATTGTTTTGGCTTGGGAGAACTAGAATAGGTCCAAACACATGGAAGAATCACTGTTCATCACTCTCATCAGTAGCTCCTCTAGAGAAGGGAAGACCAAGGCCTCCTTGCAGAGGCAGAAGATGTGTGTGTGTGTGTGTGTGTGGGGGGGGGGGTGATTGCCCCAGACAGGTTTCATCTACCTCTTTCTCTTTGCTGTGAATGGAGTCCCCACCTCTCACCCAACGACAATTTTTCATTTTCTTCCTCTCCTGAATATCCTCCCTTGACACAAGAGAGGGCAGAGGAGCTGGGCCTGGAAGAGAGTCAAGTTAGGCCAAGGACTGAGGGCAAGACAACTTACCCAGAGGATGCCAGTGGAGATGCCTGGCAGCATGGGCAGTAGAATAGTTGGTGAGAATCACTGTCTTTGATCTCAGGGACAGAACCATGTTGGATGTTGACTCTGCCAGAAGGCAGAGAGACCTAATTGCCCTCCACATCACCCTGTGACCCACCAGGCTCGCTGTAGAGAAAGGCTGCCAACCAGCTGGCTGTGAAGTGCCTTCAACCCCAGGGACAGACTCGTAGGGTGACAGAGAAGATGCTCCCTCCTGTCTCTGAGCATTTCATTGCTGGGGAGAATGTGGAGCTTTGTGGTAATCAGGCCAGCTCCCTAGAAATCCTGACTCCTGGATTTCTATGTTAAAAGATGAGCAGGCAGGGCTGGGTGGCAGTACACAGTTAAGGCACATGCCTAACATGTGTCTGACAGGACCCCATGCAGTTCCAGCACCTGTGGTTCCCCAAGCAGAGCCAGATAGCATCCCTAACATCCCCTCTAGGCTTCCGGGTTTACCCAAATATCCCCATCAAGCAGGGACCAAGTAGCATGGTGTCCTATGACCAGGTCAGCAGAGAATCACTGGTGGTGATCCTGACCATCCTGAGAACTTCTTGGGAGCACTACCGGCAAGAAGATGAGCAAGTGGGGGAAAGAGGGAATTTTGACAAACCTGCTGTACACAGAGGTGAGGAGGAGGACAGACAGACAGACAGACACATTCTTCTCCCTGCTGCCTTCTCTTGGAGGATTCCTATTACCCAGTCACAAATTCCCATGGCAGACCTGCAGAGAACAACCCCCTATTGCTTCACAAAGATGATGGCGGAGCTGAGCGAGGAGCGGGCAGCTTCACAGGAAGAAGTCCCGCATTTTCCCACACTGCTCAGGAGCCATCTCTATGTGCTGGCTGCCACCCAGGAAATAAAGGATATTTGCTTAGTTCTTTTTGTTGCTTTCTTCCACTTACAGGAAACCCTGTTTGTTTTCTGAGTTCAATTTCGTGTCCTTCACTCCTGTTTCCTGTGTTTATTTTGGATAATTGAGTCTGATGTTTCTCCTCATTATAAGTATCTTTCTTTCACTGTGGAGTCTATTATCTTGTCCGCATTAGTAATGTTAGTGGATTATTCATAAGCTTTATAGAAGACAAACAGAACAGAGTCATTAAAAATATTAACACAATACCAAAAGACGGCCCATCTCTAAAGAACTGTCAGCATTTTCAACCAGCTTTTCATCACAGGGACTCAGGCTGTTCACAGAACATGCCTTTGTTTCCTGTTGCCAACAGGCCTGGCCTCGTGCTTCCTGGCTTCCTCTCTGCCTTCAACCAGGGTGGTCTCCTCTGTGCACCCACCTTCATCTCTGCTGAGGTCGCTCCACATTACCTCCTGAGCAGGCACTGTTCTCCTGGGGCCCAAACCACTCTGTCTAAATGATCCTGGGCATCTCCATTAGAATGTTCCAGGCTCTTTCATACTTGATTTGTCACCTCAGACTTACTCCATTTTATGTATTTCCCAATATCAGGTACTCAGCCCCAACTCAGATCCATGGAGGCTGATGTTAGCTGTTTCTCTGTCCTTGCTCCTTTGGGTGGGTTAGGGGAGCAAGGACATCTCAAGGACATCTACTGTTCCAGGAGCCACTTCCTCTGAACTGTCTCTTTTACTTCCTGTCACTCACCTCTCTCCCCTTCCATCAAAAAAAATACCTTCAAAATCTCACATCATTCAACGGTTAACCTAAGCCCACTGGCTTTCCACTGCCTCGGGATCAACCCAAATTTTTACACCACATGTGACCTTCCTCACTTAGCATCCATCTATCCTTCTAGACCCTTATCCCTTCTCAGCCATAGTCTGAATTCTCAGCCCATACAAGGTAGCTCTTCTCTCCTTAGCTGTAGCACACATTCACTGAGTCATCTCCCTGCCATGCCCTTAGCTTCCTTTCAGCTTTATTCCTTATAAGAAGAAAACAATATATATTGGACAAATCTACAGGGTGGCCTGCCTAGTCCACTCCTTCACCTATTCATCACGCCCACCCATGTGCACTGAGCGTTTGTTCTGCCAAACATCCTTCCGGACAGCCCAGTTACAGCAGAACTGGGATGACTCCTCTGTGGCAAACAAGGCAGAGGAGGCAAAGGTGGGGTGACGGAGGCAAGGAGTTCTAGTCTTTCTTCCCTTTCTTTAAAGGGGGGATCAGCTCTATTTTCCTACTGTGGTAGTCTCTCGAGGTTTCTGTAACAAAATAGGGTAAACTTGAAAGAACAAAGATAGAATCTTTCCCAGTATGGAAGGCTGGAAGTTCAAAATCAAGGGGACAGCAAGGCCAAGCTCACTCTCTTTTATGACCCTGGATGAGGATTCTTTCTTGCTGCTTCTAGCTTCTTGTGGCCTAAGTTTCTTTGACTTGTAGCAGCCTCCTTAGCTTGAGACACCTACCCCTACTTCTTTATTCACATGGCCACCTTCCCTCTGTGCCTCTGTATCCAATCTTCTTCTTCTTCTTCTTCTTCTTCTTCTTCTTCTTCTTCTTCTTCTTCTTCTTCTTCTTCTTCTTCTTCTTCTTCTTCTTCTTCTTCCTCTTCTTTCTCTTCTTCCTCTGCTTCTGCTTCTGCTTTTTCTTTAAATATCCTCAACATTTTTCCTGTATTTTCTTCTTTTTTAATGATTTTCTCATTTTTTAAAATTGAATCACCATGAAATACACAGTTACATAAGTTGTTCATGATTTGGTTTCAGTCATACAACGTTCAATCACCAGTCTTCTTTTTTATTTTATTTTTTTACAAAGTTGTTTACAATAATTTATTACATGTAGTATACCAACACCAATCCCACCACCATTATTTCCAATTTTCCAACCACCACCCAAGCATGCTCTTAAAGCAGATACTAAATAATTTATTTTGTATTGCTTGTTATGAGTAATCTGCTAAAAATGATCCCCAAAACTTTCCTTAGAGGAAAGTATTTGAAGATTGTTATATCTCACCCTAGAGCCATTAAGCACTTGTATAACATATTACTAAAATGCTGTTACAGGTTGAGCTTTGTGTGCTAATATATACATTTTTTTTAATTGAGATCAGTTGTCTTCTTCTTTACACTCCATCAAATGTGGTGTGTTACTCTTGGTACATCAGTGAGTGGAGTAGAGTATGAGATGTTTCCTGACCCCAAATTTGGCTGCACGAACAAGGAATTCTAAAATTTTAAATAGGGTGATACAACTGGAGGTGACTTTGGGATCCAGAGGCATCTTTGCAGTTTGTGACTTTTCTGAGATTTATTTGTGAGTCTTTGAACCATAGCTGTTAAAGAGCTTATGTGGCACCAGAGGCAGTTCATGGGTGTGACTGCCAGGCTCCTGGAAGAACAGGAAGAACGGGGGACATCACCCATTAGCGACTCCATGAGATCCCAGAGCTTTTGGTCACAAAAGCTGCATACCTGAGTTTTCAGAAGATTCTCATGGAGGAGGCTTGCTCTGAGCCTGTGGAGACCGGCCAATCTTCTTCTTAAGAACACCAGACACTGGAGTTAGTTCAAGATCCTTCATTGATTACTCCTACAAAGACCCAGGACAAATGAGTTTCCATTATTAAGTTTGGGTGGACATAAATGAGGGGGCCCACTGTTCAACAGTGTGTGGGCTCCTACTGACTTCTGCAAAGGAAAACTCTAATTTCAAAGAAAATCAGGCATGAGCTTGATTCTGAAATGAAATTTTTCTGTGACTCTGGATTATTTCTTTTGATTCTGCAGTAACTCAGTTGGTCTGCTCTCCAAACATCCCCCTTAACAACTAAGGGATGCTTTTGTATTTCCTTCATTCCAAAAAGGGAGAAGAAACCAGCACACTAGCAGAAGCAGCTGGTGGACACCAGGGCAGGACATGGTGAGGCTTGGAGTTTCTCCCTCAGTGTCACCTGGACATCATTCATCACAGGGAGGGCCCTTGACAGTTAGAGAGAGGGTCTATGGTGGTCAGAAACTAATTTTTTGTTGTTACTTTGAAGCCACACCTATGGTGCTCAGAGAGCAATACTGGCAGTGCCTCAGATACCACATGTAGTACAATGAATGAAACCTCTGTACTAGTTCTCTGGCCCAGAAGTTGACACTTTTTTATGTCATAAATTTTTATTCCAAATAGGAATGAAACTGCTTTACACAATAATAGAAAAATTGAGTGCAATTCTATATGCATTGTTGTCTTTGTAATAAGCTCAAGAGACTGGTTATTAGTATTCCCTGCTATGAGTAGATGGAAAAAGTGAGGCTCAGACAAGATTTCACATGTTCATTCCCCCAAATAAATGCACAAACATTGAAGTGTGTAGTCCAGGATATTTACAAAGCCATAATATTTGTTGGTGATGTTTTCCAGAAAAAAAATGCTTATATTTCTAATCATTTGTTGATTTCATCTTCCTAAAATTACATTTAAAATTTCCATACATTTTCAATTTAATACAGCTCATAAAAGTATGAATATCAAAGTTCTAATTCCTGAGAAATGGGCCTAATGATGAGTGATTGAGTTTCTGAGCAGTCGGCTTATCACTTATTTACCTAATTGGTGACTTTTACACACTTTTGAATATTTGTTGCTTAAAGATGTAAACATTTTTTCAACATCAAGGTAAGGTGATTAAACAATATGTAGGGCTCTGAAGAACTGTAGAGGAAATACACGTGAAGTAATTAAGGAGATGTAAGACAGAGGTTAAACAAAAACAGAGATAAAAAGAAAATGCGAAAAAGTTCAGAAATAAAACAAGAAGAACAGAATGGTGTGAATTGTGTTCCAGGAGAAAGCAGACAACAGCCAATCATCATCAAGGGAAGTCCTGTCCTCAGCAGTAGGAATTTTGTGAGTCAGAATTTGCTGTGAAGCAGTTTAGGACAGAAAGAAGGAACCCAGGGATGGCTTGGGCACAAAGAAGCTGCCTTGCCAGATTGAGACTAAGAGTTTAATCCCCAGCACCACTCCACTTGTGTCAAGCTCAGTCTCAGCACCACTAATCTCTTGCATCCCCAGCTGCACAACAAACAGCACTTTAAAACTGTGTGTAAACATCTTGACTAAATCATTCAAGCACCACAACCAAGTAGGTGACCCTCAAAGAACACTGCATCCTAGTATGCACAATGTCTAGTCATTGTGATAACAAACAAAGGGAGGGACAGGAGAACAAACATAACTAAGGAGAAACAGAAATCAACATACTGCAGATATTCCTCAGAGGCTATTATGATGGAAAGGGGTCAACTCACGTGATGGTTTTATACCACCACAGAACTATTTACATACAAAGGAACAAAGCAATGACTGTGATCAGATGCCAACTTGAACCTTGGGTTCTTTTTTTTTTTTAAACTACACAGTTTTTTTAAAAATTTTTATTAGTGAAACACCATGAGGTACAGTTGTAGACTTACAAATTTTTGTGCTTCGGTTTCAGTTATACAATGATAAAGTACCCATCCCTTCACCAGTGCCCATTTCATTTCCCACCACCACTGGTCCCAGTATCCCTCCCACCACCCATCCCCCCCATCCCACCCTGCCTCTGTGGCAGGGCATTCCCTTTTGTTCTCTCTCTCCTTTTGGGTGTTGTGGTTTGCAAAAGAGGCATTGAGTGGCAATCATGTTCCCAGGATGGGAGAAGCATGCTGAAAGTAGACTACAGACCAGACATGATTGCCACTCAGCTACACAGCTTTTATTTGGAGGTTTTGAAGGGAAGGAGAGAGAGAAGTGGGAGATAGTGAGAGTAATGCACTCAAGAGAACCTGGGTTTCTCCAAATATAGAGAGAGCCTCTACACACATTCCAGCATTAGACATGAAAGCATGAAAGTACACATCTCAAGAGGGGAGATGAGGGCGACACATGTGCTCAGGCACCACATGCAGCACATGGGCTCAGGCAAACATATGCGCCAAACCTTGGGTTCTTCCAGTGCTGTTGTTTCTAAGACGTGAAATTCATGACTGTTTCTTGTGCTTGCAGTAAACGGCGATAAATTTGAGGTATTGCTGCATTATTAATAGGTCTTCGGCCATCCCAGGCTAATTGTCGAGAGGTTTTCAAGGGCTTTTCACCAAGATGCCTTGTAGTCTATGCTGATATTTACTGACACTGAAGTTTGAGGTCCCTGCTAGTGTGTCTATTTTCAATGTTTCTGCTAAAATGGCTTCCTTGTCTAGTCAGCCTGACTGAATAATCTCCCTCCCCCACAACTCAAGTAAGCTTAATTAACTTTTGAGGAGGTTTGTAGGACTGTTCTTTATTTTTTAAAAAAATTATAAAATTTCCAACATTAAGAGCTTTCTTATTTTAGCAATCGGGCTTCAGTTTAATGTTGCAAGAAAGAAATCATCCTGCTTGATAGGCTACATGAGAATTCATCTAAAATAATTTAAAATCAAGCACCTAATTTCTTATTATAGTAAGTAGATAACAAGCTTAACACGGTGACACTTTAACATCTGGAGGTGTCTGTTGAGTCACTTTATCCTGTGAAGTGACAAGGCACCATCACTCACTCTGTGGTACCCTGCTCCTACCTCACCTGGAATGCACAGGCTGACTTGCAGTTGTCAACATCCCTGTCTCTTTGCCTAAGGGCTCCTTTGACAAATGGTGACTCTTCTCTTCACCCACGAAACAGGCTGAAAATTCTAGAAATACAAAATACCTGGGAATAGCTCAAGCAATCATTGACAGGAATTGGAGTATGAATACCCAGGCTCCTTTGCCCCTTGACACGATTACTCAGATGCATGTGTCCTATGGGGTCCCAGCCTGACACTAGCTTTTCTTTTCTTTTTTTTTTTTTTCCCCTTTATTTTATTTTATTTTTTTTAAAGTTGTAGATTTACAATTTTTTGTGCTTTGGTTTCAATTATACAATGATCAGATACCCATCCCTCCACCAGTGCCCATTTTCCACCACCATGGATAATATCCCTCCCACCCCCATCCCCCCATCCCCCCGTCTCTGTGGCAGGGCAATCCCCTGTGTTCTCTCTCTCCTTTTGGGTGTTGTGGTCTGCAAAAGAGGCATTGAGTGGCAAACATGTTCAGTCCATAGTCTACTTTCGACATGCATCTCCCCTCCTGGGAGGATCCTCCAAACATCCTTTATTTGGTGCTCCCTTCTCTATCTGAATAGCCCTTTCCTCTAGGATACCCGGCTGGCCTCTAAGTTATGGAGTAATCCTCCTGGTGCTGATCTCAGCTATTCTTGGGTATTAATCTCATACTTTGTTACTTTATATCCCCCAGATGAATGCAATCTTTCTATGTCTATCCCTCTCTTTCTGACTCATTTCGCTTAGCATGATACTTTCCATATTGTACCACTTGTATGTAAATTTCATGACTTCATCTTTTCTAAGAGCTACATAGTACTCCATTGTGTAGATGTACCAAAGTTTCTTTAACCAGTCATCTGTTCTTGGGCATTCAGGTTTCTTCCAGTTTCTGGCTATTGTAAAGAGGGCTGCAATGAACAAACAAGTACAGATGTCACTTCGACTATACATTTTTGCCTCTCTGGGATATATTCCCAGGAGTGGTATTGCTGGGTCAAATGGGAGCTCAATTTCTAATTTTTTGAGAATCGTCCATACTGTTTTCCAGAAGGGCTGAACCAGTGGACATTCCCACCAACAGTGAAGGAGTGTCCCTTTCTCGCCACATCCACGCCAGCATCGGTTGCTTTTGTTCTTTTGAATTTGGGCCAGTCTCTGAGGTGTGAGATGGTATCTCATTGTGGTTTTGATCTGCATCTCCCTGATGATTAATGATGTAGAGCATTTTCTCATGTGCTTTTTTGCCATTCGGATTTCTTCTTTGAGAAAGTTTCTGTTCATTTCATTGCCCCATTTTTGGATGGGGTTGGATGTTTTCTTCTTGTGGAGTTTAACCAGTATTTTGTATATCCTGGATATCAACCCCTTGTCAGATGTGTATTCGGTGAATATCCTTTCCCATTCTGTAGACTGTCTTTGTATTTTGGTCACTGTTTCTTTGGAGGTGCAGAAGCTTCTTAGTTTAAGATAGTCCCATTTATCTATCTCTGTTTTCACTTGCTGACACTAGCTTTTCTTTGGTCTCCCACTTTCTCTAATTCTGTTGATCTCTCTTTGACCTCATAATAAATAATTCAAACTCAAATCCTTTTATTTCAGTTCAGCTTCTAAAGTACTCCAAAATGGATAGAAGTCTTTGATAATTTGTAATTTCTGCTAAAAGTCTATAACTTTCTAGCTGTAGAAATTATAAACCTGTAGACCCAACAAATTTTAATTTTTCTCAATACTTGACTTTAATGTTGATCTGTAGCTTTTGCTCAAAATTAACTATGTCTTTAAAAACAGTTTAATGCTTTCTTTTGGTGGGGGGTGGTAAGGTGCACCCTGCAGTGATCTGACTCTGCACTCTTGACAGGCTTGGGGGACCATATGAGACACAGGGGATCAAATCAGGGTCAGCTATGTGAAGCCTTACCTGCTGTATTATTTCTCCTCTCCTGTTTTCTTACTAAGTGAAGTGTTAAGTATCTATGAGCACTGAAAATTATCACCCTGCTAATAATACCTGAGTTCTTAACTGATATTGTACCAACCAACCAGACAATTTTTTTAATATCCCCAAAGAAGCTTTGTGGTTATGGGGAAATTAGAATGGTTTTATGGTATACAAATTTCTTGAGATTTGTTCACTTTTTTCACCTTCTTTCCTCTTCTATTCCCTTCACCTTTCTCTTCCCCTGATCCCTCTCTTTTTCATTTGGGACTTCAAGTATTTCTTGACTTTCAGACTTGGATCCAACTCTACATTGGAGCACCTGGTATCTGACTTCTGGAGCAGCCACTGCCCCAGAGGAAAGTTCCCAATGGACAATGCTCTTCCTGAAGGAGAGAGCAAACCTCATGTGTTGATACTCTTCCAGGACGACTCTGAGGTCTGGATTCTGCATAGAACTTTTCAGAGATGCTCCAAGTGCCCAACCAGCAGATTGTGACCATCCTGTTTGTCTTGGGGCTCCCATCGCTTTTCTGCAGCCTTCTGTCTCTCCTCCTCTAGCTTTGGGTTTTCATCCCTCACACACTGAGCCCTACCTAAATCCTGTCTCAGGATCTTCACCTATAGCAGAGGAAGATGATTCAGTCCCATTAAATGGAATTTTCATATCTACTTTATGCTTGTTTTGTCTCCATAATTAGCTTCTGTCACATGCTCTGCCTGCTCCTGGACAATTTCATTTGGAATCTATGTTTATTTGGATTGAATTCTGGATGGAAGATAATTACAACACTCTAAGAAGAGTTCTAATATTTCTGATTCTTTTCTAGATTCCTTTGGTCAAGTATGGCCCAGGAGGTGCAGATCCAGCCCAATTAGCTGCAGACTGCTGACAAACGTTTGGGTATTGGTCAATCATATAGGAATCCATTTGGGAGTTCCTGTTTCAAATGTAAAGTAAAAATGAGATGATCAGATATTTCAAGAGACCCTTGCTGGCTGTTGTTTAAATAAGTTAAAGAGCATTTTAAGTGTATAAAGGGAGTTTACACACACAGAGGCGCTTGTCATCGGAATCCAGAGTTCTGTGGCATGATTGTTTGCAAAAGCCAAGTAAATCTTTAGCACTTCATTATTGTATCAACAGCTTGAGATGTCAAAACAATAGGTCCAGAAGCAGGCTTTGCTACTGATCTTCTCCTCTGTCTGTCAGACACTTTCTTGTTCTTCTCCTACATAGCACTTATGGAAGATGTGTCATAATCCCTTCCCCATGAGGTTATCCTGTTAACCTAGTTGATTTCTGCTCTTGTTTCCCAGTTAAACCCTTTCTATTTGTCTAGAACTCAAGTGGCCTCATTTCATTAAGTGATGGCAATAGAGAATGACAGATTAGGTTTGGCCTTGACTTTACTACAAACTGAAAGGCATTGATTCTATAATGTCTTCCATTTTTTTAAATGAATATTTTCTCAGGCATCGATGCCTGGGCATCACAGTTCTCTGTTTGAGTTCCACTGCTGTTGACCTGTCAGCCTGTTGGTCATGCCAGGGTACAACATCCCACAGCACCAGTGGGCTAGTGCTATGACAAGCAAGCTTATAATGGCAAAATGAAGATTTCTGTCTTGGTGAGAGACAGTATAAAATTTATCAAGGAAGGTGTCTACTTTCAAGATCTAACGATTTGTACCAGTCTACAAAAAGCACTTTATATCCAAAAACTTTCTCAACAACCTGCTTGTATGCCTAAAAGTTCTATTAAAAGAGATTTTTCTTTCCTGGGGTTGCAATTCCGGTTTATGAAATCCAAGCATAGGATACAAAAACATGCACATGTGAGAAGACTATATCCCTCTGGGCAAGGAACATAGACTTAGGACAGTGAGCAGAACCTAGGAAAGCCAAGCCATGATGACAAGTCTCCTTACTGTAAGGAGATAACTCTGACCCTTTCACTCTCACACAATCCTATTTATGACAGGTGACATGGAAAGAAGGAGAGAACCTAGTCTTGCGTTCTGAACCAAGTGAGGATGAAAGGCAGGGAAAGTTCCATGAAGGGGCTCAGACATGTCAGACTCTTGCCATTGCAGGATGAAGACCTTTAAATCCCCCCAGAGCCTGGTGATTTGTGTTCTCAGGAGGTAGAGATCTGGTCCAAGCCAGGGAGATGGGCGACTCTGAGCAAGAATGCACCCAATATAGGGAGTCAGAGGGATAATATAGTGGGTAGGGTGCTTTTCCTGCACACATGCAACCAGGATTCAATCCCTGGCATCCCATATGGTCTCTTAAGTTCTTCCAGGAGTAATCATCAGTACAGAGCCAAAAGTAATTCTTGAGCATAGTCAGGTGTAGTCCCCAAACCAAATAATAATAATAACAACAACAACTACTACTACAACTACAACAGGCATGATATCCAAGGACTGCCTTCATTATCAAGTGAGAAGCAGTGCTCAACTTAAGATTTGACCCATGCAAAAGTCACCAAAATGTGAGTCAGGTCCTAGATCTATAAATGTCTTTACCCTCTACTTTTTATTTTGTCCATTTTCAAACCTAAATAATATTTGGGAGGAAAGTAGTATAGAAGATCCGTGAGTCCTTCACCTAAATTCAGCCTGGATTAACCTTCCTCTAACATCTCCTCTAGAATAAGACTCAATTCAACAACTTAATAGACTTGCCACATTTACTCTCAAGTTTTAGCTCATCCTTGGAAAATTCACTCCCTATATTCTCATGTTTTACCCCTAATCATTTTAGTAAACATCTTCTGGGAATAAAACATCCTCCTAGAGACCACAATTATATTATCATGCCCAGAAAAGGTAACAAAACTCCATAGTCTCATCAGAGTCAACAGTCTTCAATTTACCCAATTGTCCCCCAATGCCTTTTATGGTTGTTTGCCTTTATTTTCTTGAACAAGGATCTAATTGGGGTTTCCACTTTGAGGTTTTATGTCTCTTTAAACTACTTTCATCTAGGACAGTCTCCTATTTATTGTGATCGTGTTAACTTTTTGAGAAATTCAAGCCAGTTTTTCTTGTTGCTTTGTTTTGTGCTTTGCAACACAGCTAACCTTCTGGAAAGATTCTATATATACATCCTGCTGTCATCTATGTCCTCTATCCCCTGTATTCTGTAGATTATATCCCCCAAACAACATAATTGGTGTGAATGAGAATGTGTTGCTTAATCAGTACATGCTGGGTATTTCTTTGTTGTTCAGTGCCCCTGGTAGTGAATTAAATCACACCAAATGGAAGACATCCCCTTTATAAAGAATTTTTCTTATAAGTGAAGAACAGAGCATCCTTCATTTTTGCCTCCTGATCTTCATTGCATGAGTATAGTTATTTGGACTTTGGTAGCAAAGGAATATATTAGATCCCAGAGAAGATTCTGGCTCTCCATCTCTTTTCATGCCATGCTGCTCAGTGAACAGGGCACCTTCCTAACCACAGTTCAGTCTCTTCATTTGGACAATATCTACATCCAGTTTCTTCTTAAGTGTCCTGTCAGAGAAACTGTACAGTGGTGACATTTTATAATATTACTATCCTGAGACTGAGAATCTTTCCTCATTCTGCCTGTATCTCTAGTCCTCACATGATACGAGCAAGAGAAGGGCATGATAAGACCCAGTTAGAAAGTTTAAATAAATTGGAGAGAAATCACAAGGGTTAAGGTGCTTGCCTTGCATGCAGCCAACCTTGGTTTGGCCCCCAGCATTGCATATGGTCCTTGGAGCACCACCAGGTGTGATCTTTGAGCATAGAGCCAGGAGTAAGCCCTGAGCACATTCAGATGTGGGAAAGAAGGAAAGAGAAGAGAAGGGAAAAAAAGGAAAGGGGAAGGAGGAAGAGAGGAGACAGGGGAGGGAACAGTAAAGGGGAGTGGAGGGGGGAGTAAAGAGAAAGAAAAAAGAAAGGAATGAAGGGAGGGAAGGAAGGATAGAGGGAGGGAGGAAGGAAGAAAGGAAGCAGAGAGGAAGGAGGAAAGGAAGGAAGGAAGGAAGGAAGGAAGGAAGGAAGGAAGGAAGGAAGGAAGGAAGGAAGGAAGGAAGGGAGGGAGGAAGGGAGGAAGGGAGAGAGGGAGGAAGAGAGGAAGGGAGAGAGGAGGAAGGGAGGGAGGAAGGAAGGGAGAGAGGGAGGGAGGGAGAAAAAAAGGGAGAGAGGGAGGGAGGTAGGGAGAAAAGCAGGGAGGGAGGGAGGGAGGGAGGGGATGACTTCTGATGAACTCCAGAGTTATTAGTGCACTATCACCCATCTATGAGAGTAGCATAGTGACTTTTCACACCAGGACAGTTGTAATCTCCCTGCCACTTATAAAAATACCAGCCAACATTTATTGAACAGGTGCTTTCAGCCAACCACTCATCCTGTTTGGAATTATCCCATTTGAAACCTATAACTTAGATATGATTGAAACCTATAACTTTAGATATGATTGCTGTCTGTACATTTGAAGTATAGGAAAGCTAAATACCTTTCTCAAAGCCACACAGCAATTAAGTGAAGGAGCTGAAGGTCAAAGCCTCAGTATCTGTTCATGAGCCTGTGTTGACCAAAGTCCATACAAGTACTTTCCCGTGTTGGTGGTCCAGGTGAAAGCTGCTGGGAATAAAGGAACATGAGTAAGCTACTCTGGGGCCAGGGCACGCCTGCTCTTGGATGTCCTCACCTGCTGGGTCACTTCGACAGGGCCAGATCCCATTGAAGGCACTTTCATAGGAGCCTAGTCTGACCAGTCCTGTTATATCAAAGAAAGTATCCGCAGTCTCCATAGATGGTCTGTGGATGTGCTAGCAGCTGAAAATCTGCGTGCAGACTCCCAGATCCACTTCCCTCCCTGCTAACTGCTCTCTCCTGGGTGTGCTCATTTATATTTTTGGCCACACCAGGTGAAACTCAGGGGTTACTCTTGACTCTGTGCTCAGGGATCACTCCTGGTGGGCTTGTGGAACCATAGGGTTCACAAGCCGGGAGCACTGAACCCAGGTCGACTGCATGCAAGGCAAACGCCCAACCAACTGTACTATTGCTTTATTCTATACCTGCCATGACACCCAATCAGACCTCTGCAGGGGCAGGAGAAAGGAAAGAAAGAAAAGAAGCAGTGTCTCAACTTCTTATTCACAAAATGCTTCACAGCTACAATCCCTGGCAAATATCACCTCCACAAAGTAAGAGCAAAGGACTAACTGAGGAGACTGCAACAGGAGAGCCTGATATCACCAAATGCAGAGGCCTACCCCCAACCCCCGTTCCACCTGTCTGTGGTTCCCCCACCCTTGGTGCCCAGTGAGAGGGGAAGGCAGTGGTAGGCGGAGTCCCAGCTGTGCACATGCACAGGCTTTGGAGATTCTCCATCAACACACACACATTTCAAAAGATGCTTCCTTATCCCCTGCCTTGGTTAGATTTCCTCACTCTTGCTGCAAATGCTGTATCTGTCTCTGTACCACAGCTCTTGCTGAAAGATTGAAATAAAGAAGCTTATGGGGTGAAAATGCAAGTGGAAATAGAAAAGACACTTTCTTGTTTTTTTCATTTGAGATTAGCCATGGCTGAAAAGTTTAATGAAAGACAGGCTGAGGTTGAGGGTACAAGGAAATAGCCCCTTTCATAACTTGTCCATCAAAGATAAAGACCTCTACAAGCAAGGCAGAAGAGCATATGTAAAAATACATTTAGACATATACCTTTTGACTCAGCAACAACACTTCTGTACAAAATATATGAGCAAAAAATTTCTCTGCAATACTGTCAGGGTTTTTTTTGGGCTTTTTAAATCATTGTTTCAACATAACTATGCTTTCAGAAATATACTCATACTGGTTAATAAAATGCAATTTAAGTTTAACTTATCCTACACAATTTGGACCAAAACCTTGGTACATGGTTTAAGCTTTTTAAACAAAGATTTCCAATCTGATTGTCAATATATATTTAAAATCTGAATAAAACTTAAGTATCCATAATAGGGAGTTAAGTTAAAGGACATCCGTAATAGACTTCATAGGGGTCGGAAAGATAATACAAGGGCAAGGCATTTGCCTTGCACACAGCCAATCCTGGCTCAATTCCTGATACCACCAATGTCCCTCAAACACAAAGCCAGGAGTGATCCTTGAGCACAAAATCAAGAGTAATTCCTGAGGACAGCCAGTTGTAGTCAAAAAGAAAAACAAAAAACAACAAAAATTAATGCTAGGTAGCTGCCAAAAAGAATCAAGCATAATATCCATGTGTTGAAATAAAATATGTGAAGACATATCATTGAATACGTTATCTTTAAAAAGTATTGAATCACATAGGTAAATATTAAGTGAGATGGTGTCAATGTTTGTGTAGTATAGGAAAGCCTAGTAGAATAGATGATAAGCTATTGATGTCCTTGGTCTTTCCATTTATTTTTTAAATATGCTTCCATTTGAATTTTTGAATTTTTAATGGGCATTCACTACCACTACCTTTTTTTGGGGTGGGGGGAGAAGAGGCGTGGCTTTGACTTTTGGACCACACCCTGCTGTACTCAGGGATCACTCCTGGCAGGGATTGGGGGACTGTATGTGGTGTCAGGGATCGAATCTGGGCCAGCCACGTGCAAGACAAGCACCTTACCCACTGTACTATCTCTCTGGTCCCTGCCACTATCATTTTTATGAACTGTCTTCTACTCTTCTTTGGGGGTGGAGTGAAGACAGTGCCGTCTAATTGCTCTCCAGGGATTCCCAGCCATGTAGTCAGTTGCTCTCTGCAAGGGTCAAAGGGTGAGATGTCACAGGACCCTTGGCAGAGGACATCATGCTATGGAGCACTGGGGTACTGGGGATTCCCTGGGCCATAATTGAGGTATTTAGGAGCTTCTGAGACAGACTTTTCTGGGAGTATCTAGGGTTGCATCCACAAGGGTGGACCATATGATATCAGCAATTCAACAGACATCTAAGCCCTTATCTTATCTGACTTCCAACCTTTACAATAGCAATATCAAGGGGCTGGAGAGACAGTACAGAGGGTAAATAGCTGTCTTTCTGGATGTGGACCTGGGCTCAATACCCTGCACCTCATATTGACCCCCACAGCGTGATGAGAAGTGGTTCCTAAACACAGAGCCAGGATGGAGCCCTGAGCACAACCAAAAAATCAAAATTATAGGACTGGAGTGATAGCACAGTGAGTAGGACGTTTGCCTTGCACATGGCCAACCCGGGTTCGATTCCCAGCATCCCACATGGTCCCCTGAGCACCACCAGGAGTGATTCTTTTTTTTTTTTTATTAGTGAAACACCATGAGGTACAGTTGTAGATTTACAAATTTTTGTGCTTGGATCTCGGTCATACCACGATCATATACCCATCCCTCCACCAGTGCCCATTTTCCACCACCAGGATAATATCCCTCCCCCCCCATCTTCCCATCCCCCCATCCCCCCCTGCCACTGTGGCAGGGCATTCCCTTTTGTTTTCTCTCTCCTCCTGGGTGTTGTGATCAGCCAATGAGGCATTGAGTGGCGAACATGTTCAGTCCAGTCTACTTTCAACCTGTATCTCCCCTCCTGGGAGGAAAGGAGTGATTCTTGAGTGCAAAGCCAGGAGTAACCCCTGAGCATCGCTGGGTGTGACCCCAAAAAAGCAAAAATAAATAAATAAATAAATAAATAAAAATTATATATGCACACATATAATTCCAAGATCTACCCACATTTTCCACACTCTTCTTTTCGATAGAAACACCAGCCACAAAGGTCTCCCAAGGCTGAAAGAAAACAGTTGCAAAGTGAAAGAGGATTTTCTCCAACAGCCTGTTTTCCTATTGTCCTCCAAAGATTTTTTTTTTCTTTTTTCTGCTCAGGGCAGGAAGTTCTGCTGCCCGTGAATATTCCCACATGGCTGTGGATTTGCCTTCCTATCAAGTGAATCTAGGGTCCCTGGCTCAGCTCCAGGCTACAGAAATAATTGGCAGCGCAGGTGGGGCCAGAGGCGGGGCTGCTGAAATCCCTCTGCCTTTCCAGTGGCCTCTACAGCCGCACTTGTCTCCACAGTGCCTGCTGGGCTAGAGCAATGACAGCTGAATTGATCTGAGACTGCCACGGTGGAGGGAGAAGCAAGCCAAGGAGTTCCAGTTTTTCTCTTGGTTTTCTCCATGAGTTATGGCAGCCTCCTTCCTCCTGTGGTGCTTTTCCTCCACATGACGGGTGCAGAATGTGACCAGCAGAGTTCAGAAAGACCTGGAAAAGCTGTTCCTGCACTCTCTTCAAAACTACTTCAGCTGGAAAAAAGAAAATGGCTTCGCTTTCAATGTTGCATTTCCAAAATGCTCTGGGTCCCCTATGAAACATACCTGAGAGTGAGAAACTGGCCTCCTAGGCTTCCTGTTTGATTAGAGGGGATGCCGGGGATAGCGGGCTGGTCTGAGGAATATGTTCCAAGGCTCCTTTTCCAGATCAAGATATGGGCCTGTTGATATGAAGAGATGGGAAGAGCCATGATTCCCGCTCAGAAAGAGGATCCTGTACCTTCTAAAAGGGCTGCTTCTCCCCATGTCCACCCCTTCGCCCCTGCCCCGCACTAGGTGGCTAAGGAAAATCAGAACTAACAGGAGCTAGGGGAAGGTGAGCACTAAGGCTCTAAGAGGGTACCCCTTCCCATGAGGCCCCTATTCTTAGGTCACTTTGGCCATGAGCAGAATAACTCCCAGGAGCAGTGATGTACATACCCTTCTACTCCTCTTCCCATTCAATACCCCAGTGAATATTCCCTTGACACTCGGGGCATGGCTGAGTGGCAAAAGTTCCTGCCTTGCAAATGTGAAACGCAAGTTTCTGAGTGCCACCTCCACACAGTGAGCCAATCCCAGCAGCTTTCTTTTGGGTGCCACAAAAGAATAGACAGTCTCAGGAGCACTGAAGCTGGGTGTGCCTGAGCACCTCCACAGAGCTTCACAATAAAAGCTGAGGAAACATCATGGGCAGGAGTTGCAGTGAGCACTGTACCACAGGGATCACGGGTGAGCACTTCAATCAGATGTCTGAGGACCACAACTGAAGGAGGGTGACCCCCCCAACCCCCAAGGAGCCACAAAGTATGAGAAATCACAACAAATACCTTACCCACTGTACCATCCCTCTGCAGCTCCTCCAGAGCCCCACAACCATATGTTGTAGTTGCCACATTCAAGGAAGTTGGTGTGACCCTGGTATATCACAATGACCACAGCCAAAGGAAAGGAAGGAATGTGGAATTGGATTTCAGAAAAGAAAATATTCATTTTTCCAAACACAGAGAGACCAGATCATGTCTCTCCTTTCAGAGCTGGAAGGAATTCTAGGGTCTTTTTCCAGCACTGTTCTCTGAAACAGAGCTACCTATACATTTGTAGCTTTGTAGCTTTTCAACTTGCACATCCCACAAGAATCACTGCGTGTCACCAAATACTGCCAATTCATAAATAGCTCTCAGAGAGGTGGTCCCATGCAGAATGGGTCCAGAAATTCATGTGACCTCCAGCGCTGAGAGAGTCTAGGTCACACTTGGAGTGTCATTCCTGGAGCATGAAGGAAGTGTTGAAACAATAACAAACCAATAGCAAAGATAGTGACAGAATGGAAGGAGATGCTGAGGAATAGAACCATGGGGTTCTGAAACCTTCTTGACACATTGTTTGCTCCAGGATCTTTTTTTCAATCTCAGGACATAGAAAAGGTATCAACCAACACTGCAAAGTCCATCTTGTGTGCCCATAACTTCTAACTCTAAGATTGCCAGGGGACCCCTTGATGACATCAAGTTTGAGTGAACCATGACTAACTCTCACTAGAAAGTCTCAAACTCTTCTGATGGAAAGTTTTAGACACAGGCTAGTAGAGCAAGGGTAAGATATGTGCCCCAGCTAGTACTTCCTGCATCTGTTTCCTCTGTGACATGTCATGACGCCACTCATGACGCCCGAATCCCTGGAGCCTCATCTTCTGCCTGAAACCCTGGACTCCTAGATCCACTGGTCTATGCTACAACTCTATTTGAAACCTAGTAGACATCTCAGACTGATATTGATTTCTTCAACGTACACACACATTCCACTCTTCTCTCTCCTATCACAGTAAATAGCACCCCCATGGTTTAATTCAAAGTCAAGGGTCTGGACTGACTCAGTTAATAGTCTATGCTTTGCATTTTATTCAGATTTGTTTATTTATTTCATTAAGAACCGCTGTACAAATATTGTTTTTAAGCCCCCTTATTTCCAGAAAACAAGGTGTCTAAGGAAGGGTGGGGGGTGTCATTGAGTGGTAGAACGTATATTTCACATGTACAAGATGCTACATTCTTTCCCTGACTACACACACACACACACACACACACACACACACACACACACACACACACATCATTGCTTTCTTAGGCCATTTCCGGTACAAATTCTCAGGTGCTGGTTTCCCTGGGAGGCTGAGTCAGAGGTGGAAGTTACCCTCAGTAAATTTATCAGGGAGTGATTTCAGATACATACCTGCGCAAGAAGGGAGAAAGCAGGGTTTTCTTTCTGCCAAGTGTCCCCTTTCTGGAGTAAAGCTCTGGGTACCAGGGCATTCATTTTATGAACAATTTTCATCTGTTCAACTATTTTACATATAGTTTTTTCAACAAATGAAACATTGCAATTTTAAACAGTGTTTTTTTTTTAAGTCTGAAGGCAGTAGATCACAGTGGGTAGTCTGATAAAAGGCTCTAACTTAGAATTCCTGGCATTCCTGGTATGTTACCTTGGGCAATCATTCCAACTCTCCACACATCAATCTACTCATCTATTAAAAATGGGCACTGTGACACCATTTACTTCATATGGTTGTGGTGAAGTTTAAATGAGGTTATGCATGTACAAAGATTAAAAGGTCCACCCACCTTCACACACAATTTCAGAACAAGGTGGAAGACTTTGACTCTACCTAGCTTTGTCTGATAGAGTCAATTGTGATGCCTGAGTAGGCAGACACTGTATGAGGATGAACCCTAGAGCCAGTCACAGGTATCCTTATACCACTGAGGAAACAGACACACAGAAACACAGGGGAAAACACACACAGACTTATGCACACAGAGACATATACACACTGAATTTGTGCCCGCTTGGATGAACACATAGACATAAGCATACAGATAGGGCACACACAGACATGTACACACTAACATGTGCACACCCAGGCATACATATGCACAGGGAGAATGCATACATGTGCACATACAGGCATGCATGTGCACACAAGTGAGAGGAAACACAGACACATTTGCACAAAAGCATGTGCACACAGATATAGATATACCACAGGGAGAACACATGCAAATATTTGCACACTCCAATATGAGCACACACCAATTGGGGCACACACAGGGCAGAGGCCCTGGGCAGAGTGGAGCATCGCAGCTGTCAGGAAAAACAGGCCAGCAACTAGCAAAAGTTGTGAGAGTCTCTCCCAGACGCTTCAGAGGGAACAAAGCCCTAATCGTACATTAACATTGGACTCTGGCCCACAAAGCAGTGAAGGAATAAATGGCTAGTACACTCTCCAGTTTATGGTGCTTCCCTATCACCACCTCCGGAAAGTGCAGGGATGTGCCCGTGCTTTCCAGACCCTAAGCACACAGCAGAGACTCACTGAACATTAGTGATTAATGTCACGTAAATTCAAAAAATGGTATGTTTTTGACTTGAAGTCTTCTTCGCAAGTGTTGTAATCCTGCTGGGCACTTGTGTCATACTACACTCTATCTTGTGACCTGCGAGCTCTGGCAGATAGAAACAAACCCAAAGGCAGTTTCTGTGTCTCCTACAGCACCAAGCTCTGTGATGGTAAGAGCTCAAGGCTTTCTAGAGATTTGGAACCGAGTTCTGAGCAGAAAGAGCAAAGATGAAGGAGCCCTCCCTCGATGAGCCAGAGACAATTAGTGGGAGGTGCAGAGACTAGAAGTCTCATCGGACTGGGAAGTCAGGGAGTCTCAGAGATAGGTGATGAGTTGGGTGAAGGAAGTCGACTCAGGGGCACTCAGAGAAGTAGACTTCACCCAGGAGGAAACTTGATAGTTGAGATCTGAAGTACTGCCTTGTGAGGAAGGGCAAATGAGAGCAGGGTTTCCAAGTGAAAGCAAAAATGTAATGGTGATGGCCTGGGGCAAGGCCATGGGGGTTGAAGGTCTATGGAAATGGTAGGACGGGCCCTAGAGGGAAGATGGGAAAGGGGAGGCTGAACCCAAACCTCAACGTGGGTTTTGCTACCACTGTCAGTTACTCCAGGTCGGCCTCCTGCAGTCTTTTCACCTTGGCCCTGCAGTTCTGGAAGCAGATTTTGACCTGGGTCTCTGTGAGCTAGAGAATTCGGCATGCTGGGCAGTGGACACATACTGTTTCTGGTAATTTGTGCTCCAGTGCCTGGAGCTGTGACGTGGTGAACAAGCTTGGAATTGGTCTTGTGCATCCTCAGAGTGCAGGCGGTGGGTCTCTTGTGTCTGGGCAGCGGCAAGTACCCTATAAAAATAAGGAGAGAATGGTAAGTGTAATAGCACTTACATAGATTATTTGGGGAGGAATAATCAACCAGCATTCCTCAAAGGAAGCTTTGATGGAAAAGTCTCAATCCCAAGAGGGATTGCTCTGAGCTGTTGACTCCCTTGGGGCCTCCCCAATCTTTTCTAAGGCCTTAGGTCATGTTTAAATCCCCAGTCTCCCCAGACTCCCAAATCTCTATGCTCTCTGTCCCAGATGTTGAGACTTGGAATTGGGGATTTGGTGCTAAGAAAAGAGAAGGCAGTAAATTTCTGACAGAGTCGGTCTAGTAGAAACAGGATATGGTTTTCTAGATAGAAAAAGTACTGAAGAGAAGAGAAGCAGAGGGCAAAGGAAAACAAAAGAAGTTGGGCTTCCTCACTCTGTGGCTATTGAAAAAATGTGGGCTCCAGGTAAAAAGCTGGATAGGCAAATCAGAGCTTCTCCACACCTGGAGTTCTAAGGTTAAGATGGCAGCCCAGAAAGTTACACAGGGGCCTGAAAGTGGAACAAGAGGCCCTATCCTCCCACTAAGGGATGAAATAGAATTTGAGCAGTTTTTTCTAAATACTCAACACAAACAATGGAGATGTTTGGAGAGTCTGAACAGGGGCCATATCCAACTACAAGCGCTTGGGGTGCTCTGGGAAGGACTTCAGTGGCCATGAAAGGGAATATAAAGATCAGAATGCAGTCTTGAGGAATCACTGCTGCTATCTCTGTGCATGCCTATTATGTGTATTATGTATATATTATATATCATTTTATGTATATATGTATATATATAGTTGTGTGCATGTCTTTTGGGGTCAAGGTTACACCCAGCGATGCTCAGGGGTTACTCCTGGCTCTGCACTCAGGAATCACTCCTGGCAGTGCTTGGGAACCATATGGAATGCTGGAGATTGAACTCAGGTCAGCCATGTGCAAGGCAAACTCTGTACCTGCTATGTTATCACTCTGGCCCCTATATGTATATGTTTTTCACAATTTTATACATGTGTTGATATTGTTTTCACCTCAAAAAATATTTTTTCTTTCAAGTCAACTTTTATTGAAGTATAATTTCAATGTAATAAAATGCATTCATATCTATTTTATTGGTTTTTTTTTTTTGTTTGCACTTTTTGCCACATCCAGATGTGCTCAAGGCTTGCTCTTGGCTCTGCACTCAGGGTCATTCCTGGTGGGCTTGGGGGATCATATGTTGTGCTAGGGATTGAACTCAGGTTGGCAATGTGCAAGGCCAATGCCCTATCCACCGCACTACTGGCGGTGAATAGGGTATTAGCCTTGCACATATTAAATCTAATTTAATATGTACGTTTTGTGAAACTTTTTCTGCAGTCAAGATATAGAATGTTTTGGTGGACTTGCCTTGCATGTGTCTGACCTGGGTTCAATCACCAGCACCCCATACAGTTCTCCAAGCCAGTCAGGATTATTTCCTGAGTTCAGAGCCAGAACTAAGCCCTGAGTACCACCAGGTGTGGCCAAAAAATTATATATGTATAAAACATTAGCTTTTCCCCAGAAAAATTTTTGTGTTCCTTTCTAGTCAATCCTTCTATTCTTCTCCATCTCTACCCTTGCACCAGGCCAGGAAACTCCTGATCTGCTTTCTGTCATCACAGATTAGATATGTCTTTCTGAAATTTCATAAAAGTGAGATCATATAGTATATACAGTACATACTCTGGTGTGTAAGGTTTCTTTTACTCAGTATCATGTTTTTTTTTTCATTTTATTTTATTTTTTATAATTTTTAATAGTGAGACATCATGAGGTACAGTTGCAGACTTACACATTTTTGTGCTTGGGTTTCAATTATACAATGTCAGTATCATGTTTTGAGGTCCAACAATAACACTGTGCATGGAAGCCATTGTGAGCACTCTGCTTTCATGGCTGGCTGATCTTTCATTGTGACAATAACTCAGTGTCTCTATCAACCTACCGTTGTTTCTACTTCTGACTCTTATAAATTAAGATTCTATGAGTGTCTGTCCACACATCTTTCTGTGGTTATAGGCTTTCATTTCTCTGGGGTAAATGCTAGGGCTGGAGCGATAGCACAGCGGGTAGGGCATTTGCCTTGCATGCAGCAAACATGGCCGACTCGAGTTTGACTCCTCCGCCCTTCTCTCAGAGAGCCCGGCAAGCTACTGAGAGTATCTCACCCGCATAGCAAAGCCTGGCAAGCTCCCCGTGACATATTCAATGTATGCCAAACATAGTAACAACAAAGTCTCCAATGGAGACGTTACTTGGACCGCTGGAGCAAATCGATGAACAACGGGAGGACAGTGACAATGACAATTCTTCAAAGTATACTTTTATAAGAAGCTGCCAGGCCATTTTCTATTCTGGTTGCACAATTTTACTTTCTTACCAGTATTGAGTGAGAGTTGTGTTGCTCTGCATCTTTGCTAACACTGACTATGGACTTTAATTTTATACATTCCAATGGGTGCATGATGGTTTGTTTCTCTTGTGCTTTAAATTTGCATTTCTCTATAGTCAATGATATTTAGTGTTATTTTATATGCTGATCTACTGTTCTTATATGAAACCAAATTACTGATGGAAAAAGAATGTCATTCTATGTGGGGGGGTGGAGTAAAAATTGTGGAAAATAATTCTGAGTAAAGTGGGGCCAATGGGAATGTGAGTACTCTATGTGAAGCCATGAAGGAAATCCTTCTAAACCTTGAATGTTGTCATAATGCTATTGTTTTGCGACCAGATATAGTAGAAAGACCTTGGTCCCTCAGATGGAAATTCCCCAGCAGTGGAAACCTAAGTAAATCATTATTGAAGAGTGAAAACATGCACACATTTTTGAAAGAACCATCACCTTTGAAAGAGCCTGTCTGACCTGTGGACATAGTTTGCGGAATTATGAGAAGGAAGAAGGAAGAAAACACAGGATCACTTATGTAACACTGATAAAGTGCAAAGCATGCCTAACCAGTGAAAAGAAACAAGAAAGGTGAGGGGAGGGGGATGCAAGAGACGTGGGGCAGAGGATGACTCAATGGCCTTGCAAGCATAAATTCAAGTATTTTATCCCCAAGACTGACCACATGTGCCTAAGGGGGTCTTGTAGCTTTACTGCCCGGACCCCTGGTGATGATGGTCTAACCTCTGTTACAACAGAACTAAATATGCGTGAACACTGGCCAGGCAGGTGATCCTCAGTAAACACATGTGTGACATCATGTCTGAGCACGGTGGCTGAGTGTGTGACTTCAGTGGGTACATATGTGACACTACCAATAATCATACCTGAGCACTATGGCTGGGTGTATGACCCCCTAGTGAGCACGTGTTCGGTATCACCACTAAAATGTGAGCCTAAAATCTGTGACTAGTGAACCTCAAAAGAAGGAGAATAGATGGGCGGGAGTGAGAACAAATAAATTAACAACAATAAAAGTAGAAAAACCAAAAGTATCCTAAAAAATGAGTCATTTTTTAAAAGAAAGGCAAGGTAGATACCTCAGGGCTAGAGTGATAGCACAGTGGGTAGGGCGTTTGCCTTGCACACGGCTGACCCAGGTTTGATTCAGCATTCCATATGGTTCCCCAAGCACCTTCAGGAGTAATTCCTGAGTGCATGAACCAGAAGTAACCCCTGTGCATGGTCAGATATGAGCCAAAAAGCAAAAATAAAATATAATTAAATTAAAAAGGCAACAAGGTAGATATCTGAAAGCACACTTGTCCCTTCTCCCTGCATATCTGAAAGCACACTTGTCCCTTCTCCCTGCAAAGCCCCGGAGTGGGCTGATAGCTCCTGCCTGTTAGTGGGGCCTGTGGGCTGGATGCCCCACCAGTTGCACTCACAAAGGCTGTTACAGGTTCCTCTGCCTTCTCTTCATCAAGGCCTGTCCACATCTTCCTCAGTTCATCTCAACATCTTCCTCAGTGACCCCATTCTCAGTCACTCTTGTTAGTAGCCACTCTTTTCTTTCCACATTTTCTTTTCACAAAAATCATATCTAGATGAAAATGCTGTTAACTGTCTCTTGCCCTCTATTCTGGAGGCAAGTGACATCCATCACAGTCTCTGTCTCTGAGATTCACTCTCCTAAAATCTAATAGCCTTTTCGGATATCACCATTTGGATTCATCAAAGGGATCTCAAGCTCAGAACATCTTCCTTTCTGTCTTCTTTTCCCGGGGTTTCACTTCTTTTGGTGAATAGCTCCTGTTTTCTAGCTGGGCAATTCAGAAACATAAAGTAAGTCATCCACGTTATTCCCTATCTTTCTCTACACGCACTAGGTGGTAGTACTTCCTGAATGTTTCTAGAAGCTCCTGAGAATCAACCACTCTTGCTGTCCATCATGCCAGACCAAGCTGGGGGCAGTTTCTCTCCTGAATGGGTGATATTCTGTTACTGACCTCTCACGGTGCATTCTAAAGCTGCCTTTCCCCACTGCCGCTACTGGGGTTTCTAGAAAATGTGAATCAGATCTATCTTCCAGTCTTCTCCAAGGTAATGATAAAGATGCAAATATCTGCAGAAGAAAACCAGCAGAAGTCATTCTTTGAGCCTGGAAAAATTTAACTTCTTCCCATGGCTTTTATTTTATCTCTCTCTCTTTTTTTTTTTTTTTTTTTTTTGCATAGTGAATCTCTTGAAGACCTTGAGCTTTCAGCGTGAAAGTCCTGTAATCAGGAAAGACTTTCCCGGACCTCCCAGAAGTGGTCAGAGCCCTGTTATCAGCTTTCAGGGCCCTGTTTACTTTCTTTTCACAGCCCTTCATGTACTTTGCAATTAAATCTGCTTGTAAAAAAGTTTCTAGGAGCAAGTACACTAAGTACAGTATCTGATTTAGCCTAGTCCATGAATAAACATTCAAAAAATTTTCAAGTTGAATGTTTCAATGAACAAACTTAATCGCTAAAAGTAATAAGTTGTGAGGGCCAGAGCGAAGGTACAGTGGGTAGGGCATTTGCCTTACATGCGGCCAACTTGGGTTTGATCCCTGGCATCTCAGCACCATCAGGAGTAATTCCTTAGTGCAGAGCCAGGAGTAACCTTGAGCAACACTGGGTGTGACTCAAAAAGAAAAAAAAAAAGTAAATAAGTTGTGGTGTCTGGAAAATTGCCCTCTTTATTGATGATTTATTGTTTTTACTCCAAAAGAAGATTTTCTCCACTGTATCTCACAGATTCTGGTAAGATATAATTGGCAGGTAGTTTGACACGGTAAAGATTGATTTTAAAAAATACATTGATTTCTGACTCAGAGGTTTGGGTCTAAAGATTATCTTTTGATAGGTCTCAATGTCATAAAGGTTGCTTTCTATTGTACTTGTTCCTTGTAAAGGTAAAGACACACTTGCATTCATATCTCTGCTGTGACTATCATAACTGAGACTTGTCTTGGAAGGAGCAATTTAATTTTTGACAACTGACCTGTGGAGGGTGAACATGTACCTGGACGTTGAACAAGCTATGCAAAACCCATGGTTACTCTGTAATAAATTCTCTTCCATCAGAACATGACAGGTAGCATATTTATAAGTTACCAGTTTGATGAACCCAAGTCCTTAGAATCAATTCACGTGCTTATATAGGTATAAATATCTCTGAGAAGATTTCATGGCCAATTTGGAAACTTGCGGTGCCAAGATTTTCTGCTCTCCAAAGCCAAATCAGAAGGGAAGGGGAGTAGACCTTTTTTCCGACAGCTTGAGGAAGAAGTTTCTGGAGAATATTTTGGTTTAATTGTATAGTCTGGTGCCTTAGCTTCTTGGGTGGATGCAGAGGTGCTGCAAAAAAAAATTAGTTCAGAGTAGTTGAATGCACCTGCATGGCTGCTCCAAGGTCATCCCCAATCTTAAGAATTTTGAGTTGTCTAAGTCTGCCAGGATTCAAACAGGCTCTTTGGATAATGATTATAAAATGCAGAGGGAGAAAGATTGAAGGGGGAGTCATTAGCTAAACAAAATTAAATCCTAACTTCCTATGAGATTTACTGAGTACAAGTAACAAGTTAGCATGCCAAAGTGTGTTACCAGAGACAAGGGTCTCCCAGGTTCACGAGGAAATATTGCCCTTTACTCACTGTTAGAAATTTTGCACTCGATTCCCACAGGGCCATGGTAGCGCCACAGACAGTGGCTGCCTTACAGGAGAGGAGCACTATGCAGAAGGAGCCTGACTGACTATTTTATAATGGGCACTGAGCAGGCCTGCTGGGCTCTGCAGGAAGAGATTATCTTATATTAATAAGACAGTAAATGCTCCTGCCTTTGCTTCCTAGAAATATGCTGTCTTTGGAGCCAGACAGATGGTACAGCAGGTCAGGCACTTGCCTTGCAGGAAGCCGACCTGAGTTTGATTAGAGCATTGCAAATGATAGTATGAGTTACCCCCCACGAGTAATCCCTGAGCACCTCTGGGTGCCTCCAAATTCTGTCAAAAAAAAAAACTCACTAAAAGATAGATACTGTTTCTTCTTTACAAGATTGCTTGCTCTTTGTTCTGAGAGATTGGCTCTACCCTCTGTCACTGTTTGGTATATAAATAACCTCCAAAGGATGTTTTGAACACACACAAAAAAACACTAACTACAAAATACATGGGAACACAAGACAGTCATGGAGAATTGCATTATAATTCTTTCTCCTTCTCTTCTTATTGAGGGACCACTGTGTATGTATGCCTGAATGTTCTATAACTCTTTCTAATAAACTCTGAGTGCACTCTGTCTCTCGCTGTCTTTCCTTGTCTCTGTCTCTGTCTCTGTCTCTGTCTCTCTGTCTCTGTCTCTGTCTCTGTCTCTCTCTCTCTCTCTCTCTCTCTTTCTCTCTCTCTCCTCTCTCTCTTTCTCATTCTCCACTCCAAATCCTTAGGTGATTTACCTTGTGTATGATGGGATGATTTTGGTGATTTGTGTTTTAATACATCTTCAGAGAAGTGCTAGCTGGTGCAAATGCTTAGGAAGGACATTATTTTAGGTATCCAGGTAGATGGGAGAAGCTTCCACTATTCCTAACATTCCTAATATCTCACATCCCTATCTACTAGTGATGGTGAGTTATTAACTCTGTAACACAGCAAACTTTCAACAAGTGTTGCATACTAACTACCTCAGTAGCATAGTGCTAAACTTTTGTAACAGTAACAAATGATCTCTTAAAGTCAACATGTGTTTTCTTTCTTTAATCTTGCTGCCTGCCCAATGCAAAACACAGGCTGTCAGGCAGTTTTTGTTTTTGTTTTTGTTTTTTTCATTGATAGACACCATATTTATTTCTTGAACTATTCTAAATCGTTTTTATCTAAGGAACTGAAAATGGAACTTGACCTTATTTAATTTGAATTACAGTTCAGGCATAACTGTTACAGATATCTAGATACCCAAAGTGGAAGCTGTGCAGGATAAGAGAGTCCAGGTACCTTGAGAGAGACCAGGAAATCAGAAGATAGATATTAATTCCTAGAAGTATGCCAAATAGTTAACTGATTGGAAATTTTTGTACTTCTCCCTACCCCTGTGCCTACACACACTTTATTTAAACACCATGGTTTATAAAGTTGTTTTTGATTTGTTACAGGCAACCAATTTTTCAACACCAATCCTAACACCACTGTCACCTTCCCTCCATCACTGTCTCCATTTTCCCAACCACCACTCAAAAGCCTACCTCCAAAGCAGACCCATATTAATTTATGTTGCTATTTACCATTAAATGGTTAATGAAATGATCCAAAATTATTTCTGTAGAAAAAAGTTATGAAAATTGTTATATCTCACAATGGGGACATTAAGTCTTTGTCTGAGATTTTACTAAACTGCTCTTGCAAGTTAAGCCTTGCTTGTTTTTGCCTTCTTGGAGTCAGGGTGGAACCCTTCCCTCACCTCCCCTTCCTTCTGTATTTCTGGAATACCCAGAAGCCATACGCAGTTAAATATTCTGTATTTTCTGGAGTGTGACATGTCCAAACGCTACAACATCCCAGTAGTAGCATAGCAGATTAGATGAGGTGTAATGCAGAAGGCAGTTTTTGTTTTAACCACTGCTGTCGCTGTAGCAGAGGAAAAGAATTACCTGGAGAAGGTAATAAAGACAACTAAACTCTCTGATCCAGATGTCTCACTGTTCACTTCAGTTCACAGCTGTAAGAAGTACAATGATATCACATGCCCAGGAAGAATGCAGAGAGACAAAATATTTAGGGGACGGAATAATTACCATAGCTCTTATTATCGCAATTAAAAACTGTATTTTTAATTACGGGGTTAAAAATATCAGGATTAGAGGACAAACTCTCCTCTCCCATCATTTTAGCTTACTGTGATAGTTCCAATAGTGGTTTTGAAGCTAATACAGTATATAGTATGCACCAAAGTTAATCCTATGATGATGTGAAGACACTGCATCTGTCTTTTTTCATGTTTCCCTGGGCCCAACATGGTTCCAGGTATGGTTTGTTAGTAGTTGTAAGCAAAAATTTTTAAATTTAACTTCTTAGACTAGATTTGTGCATGTTTTATGGCAACAAATAATTATAAATAAACTAAGTTGGTGTTCCTTGCACAATCATGGAGGTGCTGAACCAGTCGATCGTATTCCTCATCAGTGTTGTCAACAACAGCATCTTCCCTGTTGCAGCAACAGTGCCAAAGAGCTTCCAGTTGGTGGTCGTTCTGGCAGTTCTCTTCTTAAACTTTGCAGCCCTTTCTCCCCGCTCTGTGAAGTAGAATTTTGCACAAAGGAGACAGTGGTCCGATCTCATTTGGAATTTTGGGACAACAGCGACATCCATCAGGCAAAACCGTTGATTGAATATGATGTGGTCTCTTTTGTTGTGGAACCGTCCACCAGAAGACTCCCATGTTCAACGTTTAGATTCGGCCTTCTGAAACTGTGAGTTACCATGGATAGTCTTAGTCGACATGATGAACTCAGACAGTCTCTCTACCCTGTTCGTTCCATTCTAGGCAATGGGTCCCAATGCGGAGTTCTTCGGCTGATTTTCTCAGTCCTATCTTGGCATTAAAATCACCGACAATGATCTTGTAGAAGGTGTGGTCTTCTTTATAGAACTTCTCCAGCTCCACGTAGGACTTCTCAATTTCTTCTTCATCATAATTGGATGTTGGTGCGTAGACAATGAAGATAGAAACTGCCGGCACTGAGCCACATCTATTCAAGTGTAAACGTCTGATTCAGGTTGTTAGGCATTCGAATGAATCAATGCTTACACCCAAGTTCGTGTTGACAAGGACACCGACGCCTCCAACGCCTCTTTTATCACATGTTCTGAGGAACAATTCTTCTCCAGTGTCAAAAACGGTGTGATGTGATTGTTGCCTTCTTGCTCGGTCAGACCAATGATGTCGTACTTGATCTTTTGCACTTGTACCACCAGGTCCTCGATGGACGCATTCGATGCCAGCATATGTGCATTGAAAGCACAGACAATCATTTTTGTCTTCCTTCATTTTGGCAGCCTAGTTCGGCCTTGAGATTTTATCAGCCTCTCCTTCCTCATCCTTCTCAATGCTGCCATATTGGTGACGCCTTCGGGGTCAGGGGAATGAGACCCATTGTAATTACTGGTTTTGGCATATTGAATACACAACTGATAGCTTGCGAGGCTCTGCTGTGCGGGCGGAATACTCTCGGTAGCTTGCCAGGCTCTCCAAGAGGGTTAGAGGCTTTTGGAGTGGCCTCTAATTGCCCTTGTAGGTGTTCCCATGGTTCAAACCATATTTGAACCCTATCAAATATGGTACAGCAATTCTGGAAGATGTTTATTAAGTGTCTTATAATGTGCTGCAAGGCCTGGAAAGCATCCTGGAGTGTGGCAGCGGCTGGGTAGTGGAGGTAGTGGAGGTCTCCTGGTGAGGTATTTATCTGGTACCTGCAGGGGTAGGGTGGGTCTTCTGTGTGCGATCCAATCCCTGGGTCTCTGGCAGTTGGTGGAAGCAGACAGGGCAGGGTAGGGTGGGGCTCCTGATTTTAATCCCTTTGTCACCTGTGGTTGGTGGGAGCAAGCAGAGAATCTCTGTCCTCGGGTCCATTGAGCCTGGAGTCTGAGGTCTCAGAGTTCCGCTTATCTTTTTCTCTGGGGCTTCAGTCATGCGAGAGTCTCAGCCCGAGTGTCTGGAAAGCGTCCTGGAGCGTGGCAGCGGCTGGGTAGTGGAGGTAGTGGAGCTGAATCTTACGAAGACAATGTTTATGAGAAACAGCCTCGTTCCCAACGCTCCATTCGCTCTCAATGGAACGACCATCTCCGAATGCAACAGTTATGTGTACCTAGGTCGAGAAGTCAACATGATGAAAGACCTGGCACCTGAGTTGCACAGGAGGAAGAGAACAGCTTGGAATGCCTTCAAGAGCATCAAAAAAATAGCTAAGAGTATGAAGAACCTCCGGTTCCAGGCACATCTCTTTGATTCCACTGTTCTTCCTGCATTAACATACGCCTCAGAGACCTGGGCCCTACGCAAATAGGATGAGAACACTATTCGGGGCTCCCAAAGAGGAATTGAAAGAGCTATGCTTGGAATATCACGTTTCCCTCAAATGAAAGAAAAAATCCGGAGTTCTGATCTCCATTGACGATCAAGAATCAGGGACGCTGTCTCGTTTGCCGAGGCGTCAAAAATCAGATGGGCTGAACACGTAATGAGATTTGGAGATGACTGCTGGACTAGAGCCGTTACTGACTGGATTCCATGGGATGGCAAAAAGACCGCGTGGCTGCCCACCTACCAGATGGTCAGACTTCTTCATCAAGATCCTGAACGATTGGTTTGAGGCTCTTCATGTTCCTAGAACGAACAGACGCCATTGGGCTACACTAGCATGCGACAGGGACAAATGGAGACGTTACTGGCACCCACTTGAGCAAATCGACGATTAACAGGAAGTCGAGTGATCAAGTGAAACTAAGTTATCTACATATATTTTAGCCAGTCATGGCATACCTAACATTTCTTCATTATTCTGGTATTTCAAGTTAACACAATTTGTGAGTTTTTTCAAGTCTTCCTAAAACTCAAATAAATTTTTCATTTCATTTGTTGGGAGGGAAATTTGCATATGAGTGAATCAACACAGTTTGAAACCATGTTATCAAGATCTAGCTGTAATGAAAACACAGCCTGTGGTTGAGCCATCATGGTTGCTTACTCCTTTTTCTTTGAGGGGGTAACATAACCCCATTTTTGTACAGGTCTCTGCCCCTCCTTCTCAACCAGGGATGACCTGAGTGTCAAAGGGCATTGACCTCCCTCTGGCTGGTGAGGGATGTGGGATACAGGCCAACAATAGGTGGCCTGAGGCTTTAGATTCCTGGAACTTGGGAGGAATCTTCAAGACTCAGTCTTGAAGAGCTTTCAGGGATGACTTTTCCTTTTTGTTGTGGACATTATCAAACACAGACGAGAGGCCTGGAACCGGTCTGTGAAACCAAAACCAGCAGGGAGACAGCCCAAGAGCTACAGGACAAAGTGAACCCTCACATCCTCTGAACTTCTCACTCTGGAACTCCATTCTTGAAGCCAAAGGAAGAGAACATTCTCTTATTTTCAGTATAAAAAATAAACACTTCATCGATATGGCTCTCCTTCTGTTAACTTTGAGAAAGAAGACCAGATTGGGGAAGGAGTAGAGACTGTACAGCTGACACCTGAAGTGACAAGGACACAGAGGCCATGATAGGGTGGAAGGCATGTGTGATGTCTGAGGTTCCCAACTGTCTGGGACCACTGCCCTCCAAACCTAATCATAAAACAGAAGCATTTTTCTGTGAAACCTGCCAGGTCTTTACCTGCCAGGAAAGATTAAGCACAGTGTCACAAAGCAAACAATAATCCCCAAATGAGGAGATTCCCTAGACTGAGATCAGCTATTTCTCTTCCAGCCTTCTTGAGGCTTGTGCCTGGAAGCTGAGTTGAAATTTGGGGACACTAGATCCTAGGACACTGGCCCTGGTGTCTCGTGACCATGTCATGTTCCAGTGGGGGTGGCCAAACATTTCCATTTTCTTAAGACCAGGGCTGGAGCGATAGCACAGTGGGTAGGGCGTTCGCCTTACAAGCGGCCAACATGGCCGACCCGAGTTCGATTCCTCCGCCCCTCTCGGAGAGCCCGGCAAGCTACCGAGAGTATTCGATATGCCAGACACAGTAACAACAAAGTCTCCAATGGAGACGTTACTGGGCCCGCTCGAGCAAATCGATGATCAACGGGAGGGCCTTTACCTTACCTTTACCTTTACCTTTAAGACCAGATTGGGTGATGCGCCAACAATGGTGCTCATGCATTTCATTAGGCCATGACTAAATCCCAGACATTGGCTTTCATTTTCTGCGTTTCGTTCCTTTAATTTTTTTCTTACATCTTTTTCTGCAAGGCACATCCAGTTTGAGTCCAAAGGCACATTCTTAGATCTCCAGTGGGAAATGCCTCTCTGCCGGTCTCACTGCCTGGATGTCTTTCATTTCCTGTATTGTTCTTGTTCATTCTGAAAGGGGAATTACTGAGTTTTGTTTGTTTTATTTATTCATTTTTTTGGTTGAGTTTTTATCCTGCCATACATAATAAAGTCCTGGCTTAGTGTTAGCTGAGTTTTCCTAAGCGGGATAAAGGAATTATTTTTAATATTTGGGTGAAAGGACCAGAAACTTCTCTTTGCAGTAGCCCCATGATAGAATAGTTTTGTAAGAATCTCCAGCGAGGGGAAGAATTATTATTCCCAGCAGGAGCCACAGCTAGTTATTGCCCCTGAATACACCCAAAGGGAATTGCCTTAATCCACAGTCTTTGGGATTAGGAAGAGACTGGGTTTGAAACCAAATCAGGAAGCTTCCCAAACAGTACCATATGTTGTTGGGGTCCTCTGCGTTCGCTCCTGCAGCCTGGCTGGGTGGTGAGGTGTGCCATCCCAGAGCTCTGTGTGAAGTGACCAGAATGTTGTCCTTGGCCCTCCGAAGCAAATAGGAGCACGCAGCAGCATGGCTGTGGTCGAGGGTGGTGGTATTCACAACGCAGTAGGCGTGAGTGTCCAGAGTAATGATGAATGACAAGAATAGCAGTGCATGTGATAAGACCCCTGAAATGCCAGCAGAGAAGCTGCCTCCAGTTTGCTTTCTTCCTGCAGTGGTTATTTGGTCACTTCTCAGCAGCTGCCACCACTTGACTGCTTGCATGTTCCCGGCAATCTCTTACCTCACTGTGTCTGCTTGAGGCCAGGCATGACACAAACTCACAAGGGTTCCTGGGGTCTGGATGTCAAATACTGCAGAGACTATCTCTGAGGGAGACTCCTGAAGGGTCCTTCTGATGGCAGGTTGCAGAAGTTGGCTCAGACACTCTGAGGTTGGGGGTTCTGGTATCATTCTGAGAGGAAACTCAAGGAAAAGTGGATTTTCTTCCAGATTGGGCAATAGAGGTCATCCCACAAAAGACTTTTGGGAAAAAAATCACATAGAAAAAAATCACAAAGAAATACCAAGTGGACATCCTCTGACATTATCTGTTTGTTGACAAACAGCTATCATTTCTGCTAGTATCTTAATTATAAAGATGACAGTTTAGCACTTTCTGTTTAGGGCCAGATTTGAGACCTCAGTAAAAAGCATTGTGGCAAACAAAATGCTGGTTAGGATTAAAAGGTACCCCAGCATGCTGACACTGGTGATAGTTCTGGCCAAAATTGGGAGAAAGGGGCAGCCTGGTGTCACCATAGACAGGTGACAGTGATGGTAAAGTCTTACAGAGTTCTCAGTTAATAAGTAATAGGTTGAGAGAATGCACTGTAGCACTGTCTTCCCGTTGTTCATTGATTTGCTCGAGTGGGCACCAATAACGTCTCCACTGTGAGACTTGTTACTGTTTTTGGCATATCAGATATGCCACGGGGAGTTTGCCAGGCTCTCCCATGTGGGTGGGATACTCTTGGTAGCTTGCCGGACTCTCTGAGAGGGATGGAGGAATCAAACCTGGGTTGGCCACATGCAAGGCAAATGCCCTACCCACTGTGCTTGAAATTGTCAATTATAATTGAAACAGAGGCTGAAGTGAGAGTTCAGGGAGTAAGGCATTTCCCTTGTACATAGCCAACTGGGTTTCAATCTCCAGCACCATATATGATTCCCAAAGCACCAACAGAAGTGATCCCTGAGCATTACAGGTATGGTCAACCTCTCCTCTGCGAAAACAAAACAAAAGAAAACTAACAATAATCACTTATTAACCATTAACCATGTTTGAGGAATGTCCTAAATTCTTTACAACAGCCCTGAGAAGGAGATACTATTATTACCACTAGCTTATAGATGAGAAAATTAAGAATTAAGAAACAAAGATGTCAGAGGCCTAGAAATGTCAGAGGCCTACTTAAAAATAACACAGCTTTGGGTTCAAGCAAACATATTCCACAACTGTCAAAGGACTGAGATGCAAATATTTCCAGAGTTAACTGGCTGAGGCCAACAGGAGGCCTCAAAGAGGTAGTGGTTGGGGAGCAGAGAGTAGGCACAAACCAACTGACTAAGGGTTCAGGCAAAGGTTGCTCCAGGAGAATGGAAACATTATTGGATGCCACTGCTCCATCCCTTCTCATGAGGGTTAAACATCTCCCACCACTAGGGTCTGACTGAAACTTCAGGGAGTATGGGATGCTTCCTACAAGCCCTCCAGATCCCAATGAGGGGACTCTAATTCGATGGTTGCTGAAGTTCCTCCTCAGGGTTTCCCTAAAAGGAAATTTCTTTGAATTTCAATAGCCCAAAGAGCTGGGGGTGCCAAAAGAAGCATCAGCACAGAGGAAACAGCAACAGGAGCCCTAGGAAAAACTCCAGCACAGTTAATTCTACTCTGTCTCTACTTTCAATTTTCAGTATGCTCTTTAGTTTTACCTAGATTTTCCCTGCTGTGCCTCAGAGGAGAGTGTTCCCATGGGAACTTCAGAACTTCTGGAAGTCAAAATGGTGTCACAGGGAGGAAGCAATTGGCATTCATTTACATGGAAATTTGGGGATGTTCCCAAGACCACCACAAATCACTTACCCTGGTAGTACCATCAAGAACGACCCCAAAGCACCAAGCTGGGAATAGTTCCTGAGCACTGCCAGAGTTGCCCCCCTCAAAAAAAAATTAAAAGTCAGTATTTTATTTATTTATTTGCTTTTTGGGTCACACCCAGCAATGCACAGGGGTTCCTCCTGGCTCTGCGCTCAGGAATTACCCCTGGCGGTGCTCAGGGGACCATAAGGGATGCTGGGAATCAAACCCAGGTTGGCCGCGTGCAAGGCAAACACCCTACCCGCTGTGCTATTGCTCCAGCCCAAAAAGTCAGTATTTTAAAGACATGTTAAATTGTGCCAAATAAGACATGAAAAAGAGGGCTGGAGTGATAGCAGAGTGGGTAGGGCATTTGCCTTGCACACAGCCGACCCGGGTTTGATTCCCAGCATCCTCTAAGGTCCCTTGAGCACCACCAGGAGTAATTCCTGAGTGCGTGAGTCAGGAGTAACCCCTGTGCATCGCTGGGTGTGACCCAAAAAGAAAAAAAAAACACCAAAAGAAAATCAGGTAAGATATAGTCAAAGCTGAAATGATAGGCTAAACACACAGTAGTTCCAGAGCAAGAGCATGGAAGGAGAGACCCCTGACTCTCTGTGGGGGGAGGACTGTCTCTAGAACGCCTGGTTAAAAAAAAAAAGTTTCACAAACTGTCCTTGATAGTGAAAGTGTAAATTCTCCAGGATTTATTTCTGTTAACAAAAATTGTTACTAAAAAACACTTTTCCTGGAAGTGACGTAGCATAACCGAGGCCTTTGAGGAGTAGGGGTTCCAACTTGCATCTCAGGACCAATTGCTAATTCTGAAAATATTGAAGATGGGATCATTAATGATAAAATAACCCAGAACAGGGAATGAGGATTAAGTATAGCTAAAGAATCTTCTCTGTACTTGGAGATAGAAACTCAACTGACACCATCCAGTTTAGTTTAGATGGTTGAGGCATGACCAGTGTTATGAATAATATCAAAGAATATTTCAGCCTCCAAGAATTTTTCAAAACCACATTTCTTTGGCCAGTGATTCTCCCCCTCCTGTCCCCCCACCCAAAGCTGAAGAAGAATCTGGAACAGATTTTAAAGTTTTGTTAAAACTCATGCTTACTATAGTCTGATTTCTTTCAGATTTTGTCCATCTTCCAAATTCAAAATATAATTCTGGAATAATATTCATGGCCAAATATATTTAGAAAATAGAGAAAGCATCTTTTAGAATTTCTTTTTTATTGTAATTTTGGTGACCTTTGACCCATCCTGTTTTTCCCCTCAGGGGAGTGCAAGGTCATACCTGCTGCACTCAGGTATCACTCCTCATGGTGATCACGAATGCCAAGGATTGAACCTATATTGGCTGTATGCAAGACAAACACCATTCTTCCTGAACCATCTGTCTGACACCTCTATTTGTCTCGTAACATCTGCTACGGGGACTGGAGAGACAGTAGAGCAGGTAGGGCATTTGCCTTGCATGCGGCTGACCCAGGTTCAATTCCCAGCATCCCATATGGTCCCCTGAGCACTGCCAGGAGTAATTCCTGAGTGCATGAGCCAGGAGTAACCTCTGTGCATCACCGGATTTGACTCAGAAAGGAAAAAAAAAAGAACAATCCATGTGCTACTATCCTTGTACCTAACTTTACTTGTTTTTTTGTCTTGGTTCTCCACCTGTCACCCCCCCCCCCCCCATTTTTAGGCCACATGGGAATCCTCAAAGATTGCTCAGAGAAGTTCTCAGAGCACTATCAATGCCAGAGATCAAACCTGAGGCTCTGACATACAAAAATTGTTCTCCAGTTTTGGAGCCATCTTACTGGCTCTGGCCCAAGAATTTAGTCTTCGAATCTACCCAGACAGAATGACTTCAGCAGTGAAAAATAAAATAAAAAGGGGTAATAGAATATATTATTCATTTATATGGTGACCGGCTTTTATAGATTCTAAATTTTACACTTTAGGGAGTGAGAACATTACCTTCTGAATCTTTGTGGGCTAGCTCTAGAATCCATGGCTAAGGACAATTGATACGGATGGGAAAACTTGGCATAACTTTCAAGGTTATTGTTTTATGAGGATGGCTTGTTGCTTTCCTTTGTTACATCCTCCTATCTCTTTCCTGCACCTCTCTCAATAGGCTTTCCAGACTTAGCACACTCCGGGAGTTTAGAAAATGCGACTTTTCAACTGCTTGTACTTTGCTGAGCTCTGCAGACCGTTCTGTGCTTCGCACATCTCTCAACTATCGCAGCAAAAGCGTTACTTTTAGTTCGGCAAAGACGAGCTGAATCTTTTAGGAATCTTGGAACATTTGTGATGGCAAGTGGGTTGGGAAGTCCCCTGTGCCTGAGCCGCTTGCTCATGTTTGGAAACCTCTGGGAAAAACAGCAATGGCTGGAGACAGGACGTGCTACCCTCCCCTTCTCTGTCACTGATCTCATTTCTTTTTATTCCCCTAATGGAGTCCAGCCAAGAGAATTCCCCAAGCACCGCTAGTGCATGTTCTCTCATCTTCACCAGCCCGTGAAAGCATGCAGAGGATGCCTGCTGTGTATTGAGGGAGCACTGTCTTTGGCTCCTCACATTCCTGATTTAAACACTGGCACCGAGCCTTTTTCCACAAAGTGTTCTCTCCCTAATGCAACCAATTACCAAAGTCCCCATAAATAAGTGTCCTCTGGTGAGCGCGGATCTAGCACTGCCAAAGAGAGTGTCAATCCAACTTTTTAACCCCAGGCACACAAGGAGGAATAAATTTGACAATACAACCAATTGAACACACACACACAACACACACACACAATTAACTGATCTAAAACTTTCATGATAACCATATTTACTATATAAGATGCACTTTAGCATTACTTTTTCTATGTTGCTAAAATATTCTCGTCTTGGTCCAGAGAAATAGTACAGTATAAGTTGACCTGGGTTTTATTCCCAGAACTTCATCTGTTCCTCCCAAACTGCACCAGGAGTGATCCCTGGGTGGATGTCAGAAGTAAGCTCTGAGGAAATGGAGGGTATGGCACCAAAATAAAGATAAAAACCCTCTAATTCCTAAAATGTGCTCATCTTTACCCACAAAAATGATGATGTGGCTGGCATTTTATAAAACTGCAAGAACCCTGGGTACTTAGAAAGCCTAGAAGACCACTGATTCTAAAATATGGAGGTACCATATGGAAGTGCCTATAATTCAAACAGGAGAAGACTTAAAGGAGAATGTTTTCACAGTATTATCAGAACAGTGAAAGTTGCTCTGGGGAAAGCATTGGTTAACAAATGTGAGGTTTGATCAAATCTAAATTCACAACATTTCCTTCATTCTTTAAAACCAACTTCTAGAAAAATAATAAAGTCCAGGAACTGGGAGCTAGTGTGGCGGTTGTACTCCCTAGTAGATGCTAGATATGTTCAATTTCTGGCATTGCAGGGTCCTCCAGCCAGCATAGTGGGATGCATCCCTGGAGGCCTCAGCATGGCTGGTATCCATGGGTCTCCTGTGCAGCTAAGCCCAAGCAGGTACACAACCTCATGTCCTTAGTCTGAACCAAGGACCTGGTTGGCTGAGAATCACGGGTATAGCCCTGAACCTTCTCACCCTTCTTGGGAGTTCCGCCCTGAAATATATACATATATGTGTGTCTAAATATATGTGTGTATGTAAACGTGTATTTATATTTTAATATATATTTGTACGTAAGTACCATATTAAAGTTTATATTATATGCTTATATATCATCATGGTCATGGTCCTCCCGTTGTTCACCGATTTGCTCGAGCGGGTCCAGTAACATCTCCATCGTGAGACTTGTTGTTACTGTGTTTGGCATATTGAATACATCACGGGGAGCTTGCCAGGCTTTGCCTTGCGGGCGAGATACTCTCGGTAGCTTGCCGGGCTCTCCAAGAGGGGCGGAGGAATCAAATTCAGCTTGGCCATGTTGGCTGCGTGCAAGGCAAACCCCCTACCCGCTGTGCTATCACTCCAGCATAAATATACAATAAATATATGAAATATAAGTATGGTTCAATGTAAACTTCAAACTTAGTATAGTGAATAAAGTTCCTTTCTCTTTGAACCTCAGGATTTACTGCAAAAACCAGAAAAGTGGCCCAACTGTCTCAGTGCACGTTCCCAGGGTAATGAGCGGGACTTACCTCAAGGGAGAGAGTGAGTTTTTCAGAGCTGGAAAAGGAAGTGATACTTTTCTAGACCAACATAGTCCGGACCAGCATGGTGGGAGGACACTGTACCCTGCTGTGTGTGAGTGTTGCCTTTGGCTTTGGGGAAGGGCACAGAGGGCAGGACAGAGAGATGGCTCAGGGCGAAATATGGGAACTTGAAGCTCCTCTTGCAACACAAAGGGGTGCATTGACAGGTAGATAACCACACTTGGTTCTGAAAGGTACCAGAATCAGTATGAAATATTCTGGTGGAGAAACCAGGCTGGAAACACAGGTATCAGGAGCAGATTTAAAAATCTACTGGAGACTGTTACAAAGGATGTTGGGAAGGCAAATGGCCAGTGGTGGGTGGGGAAGAAGAGAAGCTATGTGAGGTGTTGGGACATGGTGACAAGGAGACAGAAGGCCTGGCATGTCTTAGATGACTCCAGCATTCTTGGCAGGTGTCACTAGAGTGTGCTATTCACTGGTGTGGTCCTCAGGTGTGAGGACAGAGTTCCACGATGGAAAGGCTGAGTTTGGAGTATTTCTCCATTAGCTTCGGTCTGGAGCTTAGGGAAAGGTTTGGCTTCGCCTACAAAGCAACGATAGGAAGAAGGTCCAACAGGGGATTGGAGGGGGACTGGAAAAGGCCCCAATTCAGGCAAATCACTGATTCACTACAGATAAGTCACCTGCATGCTGATGTGCGGTCACTGCAAACAGCCCTTGTCCCAGCTTGTGTTGACCTGCCTTCTCTGGCTGGGAACCTACCAGAACTCTCCTCTGAAGGCAGCAGGAATGTCCTTGGTGCATCTGTGAACTCTAAGATGTGAGCCCGGGACATGAGGACAGGAGGGATTTTCACCCAGTATAGACTGAGTATCCCCCACGATCCAGGGTTGCCTCATGAATTCGTGAACTTAATAGATTTATTCTGGAGGGCCTGGTGCCAGGTGGTGTCATAGTTCCAGCAAAGGCAGACGAGGAAGGGCGACTGTTCTAATCATTAACACAGGGGAAGGGCCAGCTCTGGAAGGTTTGTTGGGTAAGTTTCCCAAATCTCAGATATTTCCATAGTCTTTCTCCGCATTGGAATGGGGCTGCTTCCAAGTACGCTGAGCTGCGCTGAGAGGTTTTGTTCAGTAAATTCTTTTCTTTCTTCCTTTTTCTTCCTTCTTCCTTCTTTCTTTTTCTTCCTTCTTTCTTTTTCTTCCTTCTTTTTTCCTTTCTCTTTCTTTTTTTCTCCTCCCTTCCTTTTTTTCTTCCTTTTCCTTTCTCCTTCCTTCCTTCCTTCCTTTTCCTTTCCTTTCTTTCCCTTCCCCCCCCCCCCCCCCCCGTCTCTCTTTCCACACTCAGTTTTGCACAGGGCTTACTCCTGGCTCTGTGCAAGGGATTGATCAGGTCTGCTATATGTGAGACAAGCATCCTACCCAGTGTGCTATCTCTCCAGCCATTCTTGAGGCTATTCTAAGAGGGTTTTAGCTTAGAATCCCAACTCAACTACTCAGTCCTCAGGTCTGCCTCAGGGAGGGCATGGAATAAAGGGGGGAGGGGGAGGAAAACAGAACCCTGGAACTTCAATCCTAGGGTCTTAAAGAGACCTTTAAGTCCCAAATGAGCTCAGTTGTGAATTGTGTATTTCCCTCATGCCCTAGTTCCTTTGTTGAAGTCCTAAGAATGAGACAATATTTGAAGCCAAGGTCTTTAAAGTGTAATTCAGGGGGAAATGATAAACACATAGACACACGCACACAGACACACACACAGACACACAGACACACAGATGCACACAGACACACAGACACACAGATGCACACACACACAGACACACACACACCCTTGGACGTCAATCCCATAGGACTAGTGTCTTTATATATATATTAAAAAAAAAGACAAGTGGGGGCCAAGAGGTAGTAGAGGGTTTAGGGCGCTGCCTGCATGCAACTAACACAACACAAATTCTACCTCAGCTCCACATATGGTCCCAGTATCTAAGGTGCCTCCAGCACCCTTAGGAAATAGCCAGGTTTTGTTCACAACCTCCCTGCCCCAGTCTCTAACATTTTACTATGGCAGCTTCATAAAAGTAATGCGCTCACCTTTAGTTTCTCTAATGAAGACTGGTGTGTGCGTGTGTGTGTGTGTGTGTGTGTTGCCTACCCAGCAAGTAAACGTCAATTATCCCTAGAAGGAAGAAGAAGAAGAGAAAAACACAGACTTTGGAAGGAAATTCAGCGTGAAAACCATCTACTGAAACAGATAAGTCGCACACTGGCTTTGGCAAGTTTAATTTTATCTTCTGCTTTGCAGATTACCTACGGAGCCCTTGACAAACTTGAACTCGCTTACTCAGCCCCACTGCCTCAGCATCACCTGGGAAGTTGTGAGAAGCAAGTTCTGGGGCTTGTTCTTGGCAGACGTCAAGAACGGGAAGGCAGCCGGGACTCAGGGGGTGGGGGAGCTCAGACAGCCGCGCTCGGTGGCCGCAGATCTGTGACGGCTCCCGAGACCAGCCGCTCCGTTCGGAAGGGGGCGGAACTTTGTCACAGTAGCAAGTGGCCGAACGAGGACGATCTCCTTGACAACTCGCCCAGAGTTCTATCCACCACAAGCTTCGCGCACGGGGTCGCGCTCAGTCGTTGCTCGGAGGGGCCTTCGGGTGTCGGAGGTAAGCGGCGCCCCCTTCGATCTCCGGGCGGTAGCGTCCCCCGAGAGCTGCGAACCCGCGACCTGCGGGGAACCCGGAGCCGCCGGGCGCGTGCGCCGGGGCGCGCCCCCGGGCCGGGCCAGAACGGGGGCGCGCCTAAGGGGTGGGTCACGCCGGCCACGCCGGCCTGGCCCGCGGTCCGAGCCACTCAGAGCGCCCGGCCGACGGCACCCGGGGGCCCTACAATTAATACCCGGCACCCGCCAGCCACCGGGACTCAGGAAAGAAGGCGCCGTCCGGGTCAGCCCTGCCCAGGCCTCTGAACTGGCAGCGCTGCCGAGAGTGGGGGCCGAAGCCGACTCCCCCATCTCACCGCCAAGGGTCTAGCCAGTACAGGGGTCCGTGCCTTCGCCGCCCCTCCCCCTGCGAGGGCCCGCGCCCGGTGTGCGCCCCCCCGGGGGCCGGGAGCCACCGAGTCCCGGGCAGGTGGGCAGGGGCAGCGGGCTCGGCTGGGGCTCCGCAGGACGCGCCCGGGAGGTGAGTGGACGCGGGGGGACGCGCTCGGTGGCCTTCCCCGCCACCCGATCCCTCTGTGAAGTTCCGTTACGAACTTGGGGGGTTCGGAGGGAGGGAGGCGGACCTGCTGGCGAGGGTGTTTACTCAGGGAAAGAGCGTGTCGGTGGGACACTCCTCCCAGCCCGGTAAGCAGGACCTTTGGCTCCATCTCCTGCCTGTGACCGCACCTGGAACGTGCCCCAAGCCTTTTCCTAGTTCTGACACCCCGGGTGGAGTTGTGCATGCGTGTGTGTGTGTGTGTGTGTGTGTGTGTGTGTGTGTGTGTGTGCGCGTGCGGCCGCCGCCTTCCCCTCCGTCCCTTTAACTCTCCTGAGCCACTGGGTACAAACTTGGGCATCGCACAGCGGAACTGCCTCTCTAGTTTTCAAACAGGACGTGTAGACACGCGTCACCCCGCTTCCCTCGGGACGCTTTTCCCGGGGGAGGAGGGCTGGTGGTTTGGAGCAGCTGGCCCTCCAGTGGCGCGACTCCGGAGGGACACGGGGACAGGTCGGGCCAGGGGTGGGGGGCTGGTTTCTTGCCGGAGCATCGCCACTGGGGAAGGGTTGGCGGATCGCCGGGCCAGGAGTGACCCGGGTAGCAGCGGGCACGGAGAGGAGGGGTCAGTGACCCCCGCTGGCCTTACTCCGCGCGTCGTCGCGACGTCTCTCCAGCCCGGTGGCCCGGCAGAGGGCGCCAGCTGGCGAGCGGCGCGCGGGCCAGCGGAGGGGAGGGGACTCGTTTGAGCCTCCAGGTAAGGAGCCTCGGGAAATCCTCGGCCAGGGCGGGGACCTGATCGTAGCCCCGGGAACCCAGGGGAGAGGGTGACCGCGGCGCAGTAAACGAAGTCGGGGCTCCGGTGCGGCCACCTCGCGGGAAGCGACAGGTCTGCGTTCCCGGAGGTGTCGGGAAGGTGAGGCTCGACGCACGGCGCGGTGGCCCGGGGCGGGGGGCAGGCAGGGGACGGGCCACGTAAGGACTCGGGCCAGCCGGGGGGCACCGCCGCCTCGCGCCTCCCCCGGGGAACGGGAGGTGAGATCAGCTTTGCGGCTGGGGCGCTCCGGGCCGGCCGGGGGGTCCCGGCGGGAGCTCGGACGCTGCTAGCCCGGAGGGGGCGGCCGATGCCCGCGCCGCGGGGTCCCCGAGCCCTAACAAAGGCGCGGCGCTGCCCGGGCTTCCACCCACTTCCGTCCCGGGCGCGGCCCGGAGCGCGCGGCCCGGAGATGCGAGCAGGCTCAGGATTTCCCTCGGCGGAGTTTCGGGAAGTTACTTTGCGCGGTGGCCCGTTACGCCGCGAGGAGGGGCGGGCCCGAGGGGGGCGGCCGCGGCTGTCCGTGTGCATGCAAAGCCGCGACGCCACCCGTTTCCTCTCCCGAGGGCCCGGGCGAGCGGCGGGGCCAGCGGGGGCGCCGGGGTCCCTTCCTCCCCCGTGCCAGGGGCAGGGCCCGCACGGGTTTGAAGTTACCCGCGCCCGGCCCGCCGGCCTGCGGGTCCCAGGTGACAGCGCGCAGCTCTCCCCTGGCACCCCGAGTGGAGCTCTCCAGATGGCGGTAATTGCATTACCGTCAGCGGGAGGGGGGCCCCGCGGCGGCTCCTGTCCAGGCCGCAATCTGGGTCAGGTGCGGGGTTAAGCGCTTCCGGCGTTGGCGTTACAGTTCTTGTGAAGTCTGACAGTTTATTGCAGTTTGAAGCTCCGCAGAAGGGGGAGAGAACAGCAGGGGGAAAGGAGGAGAGCTCCTGTTTCCACCCCGAGGTTGTGGTGACTTTTCACAACCCCCCCCCCCCCCTTCCCCTGTGCAGGCACCCGCGCCTTCGTGGAAATGACAGGGACCGCATCTGCGCTGCCCGCCACATGTTTGCGTGACCTGGGCGCTGAGTGAGGAGGTGCTGCGGAAGAGAAGAGAAAGCTCGGTCTTTGGCTGGCTTATGCAACCTTATCCCCCAGTCATTGGCAGATAGAATTTTTTTGTTTTCTTATCTGCCTCCAGGCTCTTTGTAGTAAGAGAAGGGCAGGAAGTGGTTTATGTGAGCGTTGCATATAAATACCCCCTTTGCGAGGATGGGCACGGTTCTGTTCTCTTCGAAAGCTTCCAGCCTCCTCCAAAGTGCTTATTTATGTTTTGCAGATTAGGAAATGTTTTGCGTTTTGGGGGTGTCGGGGTGTGGGGGAGTGTTTGGGAGAGCTCAAATGCCCGGGCCCTGAGATTTCAGGATGTTTTGCTACTCTCTGGTCTTGCTAAGCCGGAGATCACCAGGGTCCTTAAGGTGGTGCTACCAATGTGCAGGCAGAGATAGTGTTACCTGGACATTCCATTCCAAGCATGGGTCCTAACTCCTGTAGTATCACCTGACCCCAGGAAATGGATTCTTAAAAAGATTTGGGTTGGTTGCTCAACCCAATTCCTTTTGCAAGGATGTTTCCAGAGTTCCCTCTCTCCTTGCCCAATCTTCACTCTCCCACCCACAATGGCTGATTTAAGGCTCAGGTCATATATCCGCTGCAATCCCAAGGAGAGATTTGGAAACCCTTAGAATTACCTGACAACTCCAAAGAAAGTCAGAAATCGTGGGTCTTTGCTTTGGTGCTCTCATTAGGCATGTGGGCCCTGAGTTGAACACAGGCAGCAGCCCTGTCTAATTGCCCTGTTTACAAGGAGTTGCAGTTTCTTCCCTACCCAAGCAGGGGTGAATGAATATGTTTAATATGAAGTCCACCTCAGAAATAGCTGCCTGATAAGTTAAGCCCTTCCATTTTGTTTGTAAGGATCTGAGAACATGGTTTTTATCAACACATCTTTCAGCATCTTCAAGCTTAAGTTCATAAAATGAGGCTTTGGTATTACTTGTTGGGGGGGATGGGGACTCACCCGGAGATGCTCAGGCCATGATCCTGGCTCTGCATTCAAGGTATCACTCCTGGTGGAGCTTGGGGGACTAGATGGAGTGCTACGGATTGGACCCAGGTTGGCTGCTTGCTAGGCAACTGCTATACTGCTATACTATTGCTCTGCCCCCAGAGACTTCCGATATTCTTACATGTATTGCTTTCAAGATGATGTTAGTTGACTCTCTGGAATGATAGTTTGTGACTCAGAATGTCCCAGAGTGGTGCCAGTGGAGGAGACAGTGGGCATGGTAATTAAGGACAAGCCTCTGAAGGCAGAAAAGCAGGCCTTGGCTGCTGCCCCCAACCACACACAGCTTTGAAAACCCAGGAAAATTGTTCAGCCTGGCTAAACTCCGCTTTCTCTCTTCTAGGACAGAGAGAACACTGTCACAGCAGACACTCCTGATTCCAAACATGCAGGATTAAGCTTGATCATCCAGAAGAAGGTACTTATCACCAGAGGCTAGCCCCAGGCTGCTGAACACATGCTAGCGAGTCAAGCAGATTTAAGAAATCTGTCTTCCCTTTTCTTTGGGAAGATTTAAGAAATCTTTGTCCTAAGAGGTGAAATTGTTGAACTTGTTAGTCTTAGTTAATACTATCGTATAGTATGATCTATATTTATTACTGTTTTTTGGTTAGGAAATGAAGGAGGGAGTGTTGGTAATGGATGGAAAACTTGGTCTACTCTTAAAGGAATTTCTGAGGGACTTCGAAACTTCCGGGTATCCCTCCACATTACACCGCTGTATAATTTTGTGGCCAGCCCTCCAGTCATTTCTATTTCCTTTAAATTTGAATCCTGATCACTGAAATGACAGGACTGGAGAAAGTGAGAGGGTGATCAAAACCAAACTGGAGAAAAGTGTTTTCTTTGCTCATTGACGAGCCAATTTGAACACTTAAGGAAACTATCTGCTTCAGCAAATAGTTTGGTAAGAGGCATCGTGTGTGTACTAGCCAAATCAATTCCTGTTTAAGGGAAAGCCACCAAAGTGAGAGAAGAAGGGAGGAAGAAAAATGTGAAATAATCTATAAAAAATATTTGCGCAAATATGAAAGCTTTATATCTGAAACTTGCTCATCTAACTTTTATTTATATAGTTTGAGGTTTTTTTGGTGATGCCATGGGCCACAGTCAGAACTTCACACATGTGTAGCATGTAATCTAACACTGAGATCAGCTCAGAAACTGGTGGAACAGTCAATGCTGCTAGCTAGTTCATGTGAAGGTTTTCAATTCAGCAAATATAATTGACTGGAGAACTAGTTTCTTATACTATGGCAGGTAGAGGTGGTTTTTGAGTAGTTTTTGCTTTTGCTTTTACATTCTTTTTTCCTGTTTTGCCTGTGTTGTGTATGTGTGTGTGTGCACATTTGTGTTGGGAAGAAGATCAAATCCAAAGCCTCATATATGCAAAACACACACTGCCCTGTAGTCACATCCATGGCCATGCATAACTCCATGATGGGCTCCATTATGGGCTCAAGAGTTGAAACCTTTTGTCGTCAAAACACCTCTCCTGGTGGTGGTGAAAGAAATGTGGGACTGGAATACAGGAATATGGGTAGTAGCTGCCATTTAAAGCCTTGAAAAAGGGTTGCATTTGGGTATGAAATGCAGCTCCCCAGCTCCCAAAGAGGCAGCGTGTCTAACCAAGAGACAGCATGCATAAGGTTAGTTGCCAGGTTCCTGCTTTGGGCATCTGCTCCCTTCGTAGCCACTTGTTGCAGGAGACTGGGAAGAAGGAAGCAGCTGCTGGGCATGCGCCAGACCTGTGCGGCGCTGCTGCTTCCATTGTGGAGAAGATGAACAGGCAATGGTTATTTCGGATCACATAGCAGCTTGTTCAAAAGCATCTTGCATTCCCCAGCTGTTCACAACTTCTTTGCATATGGGAGAGAACTTGCCAGCTGCTGGGGCAACTGTACTTACATTTGCTGCTTTTGTGTCAATAACCAAGGAAGGTAAAAATCTCCCTCCACTCTTTGTTAAATTGGAGCCATTGTAAACAGTCTTATTTATTGTTATGTCACTGTTACTCCAAATATGGTCTGTCTGGGCAGAGGCTTTGAAGAGAAATGCCAGAATTAACATTTTTAGGGACACTTTCCCCCCACTGTGGGTTAACTAGCATGTATAGCTTTCCCAGATTTAAAATGATGGCTGTGTTTACATTTCATCAATTAACAAAGGAACAGATCATCTGGTCTAACATTAATGGTTTGGTCTAATGCTAAAGTGAAGTGTTGTTTTTATTTCTGTTGCCAAATGAATCAGGCTTATTTGTAATTATTTTACTGCATGAAATACATGGATACGACCATGTGCATCTGATAATTTTTTGTTGTTGTTTGGAGAAGATCAGATTATTTTTCCTCTGTTAAAAGGTGGAAGGTATTTTGCTGTTGCTCCTTATCTTCCATCCCTGAGAAGAGTTTCTAAGAAGTTGTTACATGTCCAAGATGTTTTGGCTCTTTGATTTAATTCTGCAAATCTTAACATGGAGTGTTTACAATGCAGTGAGGCTGAAGAACCTATAAAAGATGAATAAGGGCTTGGGCCGAGCCCTGGATGGACGCCCAGTTCAGAAATAACAGATACAAACAAATACAAGAGGAGAACTCGGCTGGAGGCAGCCTGTTTGACTGAAGGGACCTCTTTAGGCACCTTTTTATGTAATCACGTCACTGTTGTAATCCTGTCAGCTCAAAAAAAGCCAGAGTAGCAAGTTCATGTGCCAATAAAAAATGGGGAGCATCTGAATCCAGGCAGATAGAAGAGGCATTATTGGTTTATCAAATTTGGAATGCAGATACTGAGAGAGAAGGTCTTTATGTTTCTGAGACACCTCCTTCCTCTCTAATCACCCCACACACACTGCTCCCCAACAGTGTCCCAGTATTCTAAGTATTTTGCCCCCCAATGGATGCAAATGTTTTTTTTTAATTGCCTACTAGTAGCTCAAACATAAATCACAATCCTTATTGGGATTCGTTCAACTTCAGTCCTTTTGTTTTGTAAGAGGTAATAAAATAAACCATAATCACTTGCACAAGTCTAAAACCCTCTGACTCAGTCTCATCTAAGTCAGGGGCTCTTATTCTGGAAACTGCTGCGGTGGCTATAGATCCCAGAGCTGCTCCAAGCTACTGAGTTCACCCGCAATTCTGAGCACATTAATCCTCCTCTGGGCTCTATTGACACACTCACGGATCTTTGACTTCATCCCTTTCTCGAAGTCATGTTAGATCTTTACAATGTCGGCTCACTTGTAGTCACTTCTCCTTACCATTTTCACCTAAAATTGAAAGAGCTCTCTAGGCTTTTCAGCACCTGAAAGCTGGGATCTCGTTTGCTGAAGGGGAAACTGAGGCCTTTTGATTTGAGAATCTTTGGTTACAATGAGAAGTAAAATCTCCTGACTCCAAACTCAGCACTCTCACTGACTGAAACTTGGAAGGATCAATTGCTACCACACTAGCGGCTGACTCCCTTTCTTCCAGAGGCTTCCTTTGTGTGCAAGGAACTGCAGTGCCCAGACTGTATCACCAGGATAAGTCACTTAGTACATTTCCCTATATGGTTGTTCTCTTATGTTTTAAGTCTCATCCCTAGTACTGCTGTGAGCTTTCTGGCATGCAACTGTTCTTCCTAGCACGTACACACACACACACACACACACACACACTCACACACTCACACACTCATGACTATTGAATCTCTTCAACCAAAATGCATGCACGCACACACAGACATGCCCAACGATGAGTAGGGGACCTATCCTCTTCCTCCAATCAGCCCATCATCTTTCAGAAGAGTGTGAGGACAGCACCGACCTGTGTTTTCCTGTCCAGTGGTGGGAGTGCCTCTTGATTCTTGCTAGACTCATATGGACTGTCAGTGTTGCACTGTCTCCGCCAGGAATGTCACTCACACCAGAGCACATGCTTCTCATGTGGGAGGCTCTGGGTCCCATTCCCAACACCACAGAAACTACTAACTCTCCTCATGATGAGATTGCTGGACAAGGAGCTGACTCAGCTTGGTCTTGGCGACCATGGGACTCTGCCCCATGACACTTTTCAGAGATTCGAAACACCAACTATTTCCCTGCAGAGAGAAGAAGGTGGGGGAGCTTTGGCAGTGCCTCCACCAGGACCCCTGCCTTTGCTCAGGACTTCTGGAATATTCCTTGTGCAGCCACAGGTCTCCTCCACAGACCCCATCCTTCATCCACTCCCCCCACCCTCCGCCACCCCATCCCCAGTAGACCCCGCCCCACTCCCTGACTTTGGCAGCTCCCTCTCTACATTCTGGAACCTTTTGTTGTCTCTTTGACATGCTGCCCTGCTCCTGGTCTGTTGCTGCTGCCTGGCCACCTCCTGGCAGTCCGGGGTTTCAAGTGTCTTAGGGACACTTTGCCTTGGATGCCCTTATCTCCAGCTGTCATTGGTGTTCGATTGCCTCCCTGCCACCCCCAGTCTGCTCTTTGACATGGGGTAAGTTTCCCCCTCACTGTCCTTCTAGTTGCTTCTGCCAATAATTCCTCCTCTGGCTCCTGGGCTGCTGAGGCCGCGCCTTTGTGTCTGCACTTTCCCAGGCTGTCCCTCGTGTGTCTTTGTTTCTCTTGGGGCTGCTGCTCTTTCCGTCTCTCCTTTCCCTTTCCCTGGTGTCAGACAGTGCGTCTGGTGGGCGAAATTGGCTCTTTCCCTTTTGTCTTTTCTTCCCCACGATGGCAATTCTCTCTGCATTTGCGCAGAGTTCTTTCTGTGGGACTGTCGCCTCCACATGGCATGATCATTACTTTACACACATGCTCGGAATTTTCATTTCTTTTTGTTTGGGGGCCATATCGAGTGGTGCTTGGGGCTTACTTCTGGCTCTGTGCTCAGGGTCGAGGGACCTTATGGGGTGCCAGTGTTGGCTGCATATGCCAGACGTGTTGGTGTCTTAACCCCTGGACTGTGTCTCAGGCCCCTCAGGTTTTTTTCAAGAGGCAAATTTGCTTTGAAAAGACAGTTCAGTGGAACTGGGACATGGAAACACCCGTTTTGAAACTGGTCATTTCAGGGCATTGCCGAGGCCTGAACTTGGGTAGAAAACACATTTTGAAATTGACTTTGGCTTTCCTCTGGCATGGCTTACCTGGAAAGTTGGTGAAACACAAGCTCCTTTTGGATACTTTCCCCTGGCAAACAGAATTGCCCACATACACAGCAGAATGACTGTTGACCTCCCTTCCTTCGTCCCTGCCCCCAATGATATTTTCAAAGAGATCTTGGAACAGAGCTGAGTTGGTGCTTTGTGACCAGTCTGGCTTATGTGTAAGTCAGAAAGACTGCTAGTATCGAGACAGTGCTGAAGACATTTTGTTCCAAAACCTCAGTGAGAGCATTTCCTAGTAGAGATTCTTGGCTCAGAAAGCATGCTAGAAGGTAGACCTAGCAGATCCTGGACTGAGTGGCTCCAATTGAGGAAAAACTGTTTGGCTCCAGAAAGCTTGGGTTACCCCAGGGTCCCCAGCTTTTAAAGCTCCTAGTGTATGTGTGTGTGTTTGTGTGTGTTTGTGTGTGTGTGTGTGTGTGTGTGTGTGTGTAGTGGGGGGAGTGTTGGGGGGGCTTGTTGTGGTAACTGTCTTATTTCCCATGGGCTCTGGAGCTCTCTGCTTGGCCCACAGTGACTCTTTCCTAAAACTTTGTATGTACTCACTATTGAATTGAAATTTCTCCCTATTCCCCCCACCCCCACATCTGCTCCCCACTGCTTTTTGTAAGTTGAGGTGAGGGATGCTTACCTGCACCAGAAAGTCATTTTGATTCTTTAATTCCCCCTCTTTCTTGCTCCTGTGTATCTGGGAGTGTCTTTACAACCCTGGGATGGGAACTTATGGTGGTCCAGGCTGACGCTTAGCCAGGAATCTGTCTTTTCTCACTGATGCTGCTGCAGTCTCTTGTGGTCAATAGATTCTGCAAACCTTATTAAGTTAGCCATGGTGAAACATCTGAAGAAAGTTTTTGAACTTGGAATTATATAGAAAATAATGAAGGCAGTTACAAAATTTGTTCATTTGTTGAGCAAATATTTTTTAACATATGCTGTGTGTGCGTACATGTGTGTGTGTATGTGTACCTTTATACTTGTGGTATGGGTATGCATGCTTTGTATTGGAAATACAGAGTGAATCCTGGCTTCAGGGAGCTTACAATCTGAGAGATATTTGCAAGCATCAATCACTGCACAGGAAACACAATAAATGGAAGGGGTGAGTGGGATGGCCAGGGTGGTGGGGCTGTTACTACTAGTAGCATTCTGGATTATTGGTTAGAGGTTATGTCTCAAAGTATAATATACCATCTTATTATATATCATGTTCTATGCTATTTTATTGTATAATAGATAGTATTCTGTTGTACTGTGTAATAGAATTGGGCATTGAAGTGAGGCTCTTGAGCACGGAAGGGATGTGCCCTGCCACTTGAGCTGTCTCCCCAGTCCTGCGTCCTGTGCTGACTGCATTTGGTGGCAGGCAAGCTGTCTTGTTCTGTCCAGCTCTTTGAATCAGCACAGTCTGAAAAGTGAAAGCCTAGATTCTTTAGGTAACTCAGGGAAAAACTAGTAGATTCTGAGTTTGAATGTAGAGTTTGAATGTAGATCCTGGTCATCAACTGTATGACTATGAGAACTATCAGTTTCTTCCCAGGTTCATGCCTTTTCTACTGTCCTATGTCAATTCATGTTTGTCATGAAGAACTCAGGGTCAATTTGTAAAGGATGATTCCTCAAGTTGGGAATCTCTCTCTTTTTTTTTTGACCCCAGAATTATCCACTTGACTGCTGAAAAGAAAAATTATCATCATGTACATCTGACATTTGAGTTTCCAGGAAAAAGAAAAACATGTTCTATGCTTGGCAAGAAAATTATATGGTAGAAGAATGTTTGGGTTGATTATTTATGTAAACCCAACATCTGTGTCTTAAAAAAACTTCCTCATCATTTTTTAAAAAAACTAAAAGCTTTCACCACTTGTTTTTTTTTCCCCTACACTTGATTCTCACACAGTATTGGAAGAACACAAGTTACAGCAGGCGATGGAAGTGCTTTTTACTTCCATGAAAAAATTAGTTCCATCTCCAGTGTCTAGGTGGCTTAAAAAAAAAAAAACTTGGGGGAAATTGCAAACATCTTGTGAAAGCTTCTCATTATTATTATAATTTTGAGGCCAGTTCTAGGTTCATATGGTAGCACCCTTTATTCATTTATCAGGGTCTGGTATACTTACACTCACAACCCCATTTGTGTATCTCTCTTTTTTCCATGAAGGACATTTCCAATGCACACTTTCTTCTCCATCACTTTCATATCAGCTAGAAGTTGGCTAAAAAGTCAAGTGAGAAAGTTTCTGTTCATTTCATTGCCCCATTTCCTGACGGGATTGGACGTTTTCTTCTTGTAGAGCCTCACATGCTTAGAGAAAAGGTATCTGGGATGGAGAAAGGAACACTAAGTGATTGATGCTTGGAGGGGTCTCTCGGGATGGGAGATGTGCTCTGAAAGTAGAGTATGGGCTAAACATGATGGCCACTTACTTCCTTTATTGCAAGCCATAACACCCAAAAGGAGAGAGAGAGTAAATGGGACTGAGGCAGGGGCCGGGGGGGATGAGGTAGGGGTAGTGGGAGGGTTACCAGGAACATTGGTGGTAGATAGTGGGCACTGGTGGAGGGATGGGTACTTGATCATTGTATGACTGAAATGTAATCATGAAAGTTAGTAAGTCTGTAATTATCTCACAGTGATTCATTAAAAAAAAAAAGTCAAGTGAGCCTGAGAGATAGTATAGTTAGAGGGTAGGGCATTTAGCCTTATATGCAACCAACTAAGGTTCAATCTCCAGCATCCCCCAAGCATTTCCAGGAGTAATTCATTAATGCAGAACCAAGAGTAACCCCTGAGCATTGCTGGGTATGGCCAATCCCTGCCTACACACACACACACACACACACACACACACACACACACACATACACACACACACACATACACACACACACACGTGAAAATCAAGCACTGCATTTGCATAATTTTAAAATCATCACCCAACCCGTTTTCTTTTCCAAACCATCTCTCCCACTGAAAAAAAATCCTTTTTCTCAAATTTACATGAGTTGCTGTTTCCCCTTATTGTTCTTTCTAAGTGTCTTTGGCTTTGTGTGCTAGGGGCAACTGGGGAGAGTTAAAGATCTGGGGAAGGGTAGCCTCCATTGTATTTAGACTCAAAGAATTGGTTGTCAGCAAGTGTCCATGACATGAGGGTACTTGAAGATTTAATATTTGTCAGTTTTAATATAATTGAGAGAATGGCATTCTAGCACATATTCTAGCACAGCAGGTAGGGCGTTTGCCTTGCATGCAGCCAACTGAGTTTGATTCCTCCGTCCCTCTCAGAGAGCCAGGCAAGCTACCCAGAGTACCCCGTCCACATGGCAAAGCCTGGCAAGTTCCCTGTGGCATATTCGATATGCCAAAAACAGTAACAACAAGTCTCACAATGGAGACGTTAACAGGTGCCCACTTGAGCAAATCGATGAACAACAGGAGGACAGTGCTACAGTAACAGAGAGAATGGAGACAGTTTAAAAGTTGAAAAATAATTCATAGTGTGAATGAATTTTCCTTTTTTAAGATGCTGATGATAATGTTTATACATACTGAGGAGCATTTTGTTTGTTTTGGGGTCACACCTGACAGCGCTTAAAGCTTACTCCTGGCTCTGCACTCAGGAATAACTCTTGCTGGGACGTGAGGAACCAGATGGGGTACTGGGACTTGGATGTGAATTGACTGTGTATAAGGCAAGCACCTTACAGCTACACTATCTTTCTGGCCCCCTGAGGAGCACTTTTGCATGGAGAACAACCTCTCTAGATTCACAAATCTTGTGTCACTTAATCACAAAGCACTGTACGCAGTTGATAGTCTATCATTTCACAGATGAGCAATGTGGAAGCCCAACAAGGTTAAGTTCCTGAACAGAATCATTTATCTTGTGGTTGGAGGGGGGAAATTTGAATCTAGAACTTCTAACTCTGGAGTAGGATTTACTTTCCAGTGCATGAAACCTGTAAATAAATGGTGGCCATATTGCTCTGAAGGTCATATGAATGGCAATCAGAAGTTGGGAATTAGATGTTTTTCAATAGTGATGTAGTAAAAAATTTAAGAGTAAAACTATTACATTAGAGTTGGCTTTAGAGATAGGGTTCAAATATTTTCTTATATTTTAGTAAAGACATTTGTTGTCCCATATCTGCATCCATAGTAAAACTCCTTTTTTAAAAAAAAAAAAGTGTGCATCCTCTAAAGATCAGCATCACTGCTCTATCTCCTCCTCCTTTCTGTCGTACCCTCCTTTTATCTCTCTCTCCTCCTTTCCCATCCCCCCCACCCTTTTCCATTCTTTCCTTTCTTCTGTCTCATCAAGGTAGTAGGTTGCTGCTTGTTTTCTTAACTTTATAGCATGGTTTGGGGGAAAAGTTTGTAAAAGTATTTAGTGAAAAATTCTTACCTCTTAGAGCTTTATAATATAGATTTGGATAAATTAAAGTTTCTCTTACTGCTGTGACTTGAACACATATTTTTAGTAACAATTTGGGGGATTTTTGAATTTTAAATACTAATGATCATTGACAATATTGAGTACACAAATTGTATTGCATAATTCTAAGAAGGAGAAAAATAGCAGCGTGCTATTTCAGAGTTTTCTTCCCAAGAACCATAGTCATTGCAACTAATAACTTGCATTTAAGTACATAATAGGGTTTAACATGCATCTCATTTGAATTCTTTTTGCTCTCTGTGAGTTCAGTACAGTTTGTCTTCTTGCATTTCTTTTATAGGTGAGGAAATTGTAGGTAAGAAGACTCATGTGGCCTCACAAAGGAAAATGCTTTATTCAATACCATAAAGGAAGTAGGTAGCCAATGCTTGCCTGGAAACCATTTCTTTGTAAGAACCCCTGGCCCAGTTTTTTCATTCTCCCATGCCCATCACCCCTTTTCTTTGTTGTTTTGATAAGCAAGGTCTTCCATACCTGCTTGTGGCACTCTCTGGTGGTTAAACACCTGTTTTCTTTTCTTACTTCTACTTTGAGTCAGTGACAGATGTTAGAGATTTTTTTACAATCTAAACATAGACTTGAGAGCTTGTTTGGAGGTTCTAGCCATAGCACAGCGGTAGGGCATTTGCCTTGCATGCAGCCAACATGGCCGACCCGAGTTCAATTCCTTCACCCCTCTCGGAGAGCCCGGCAAGCTACCGAGGGTATCTCGCCCGCACGGCAGAGCCTGGCAAGCTACCCGTGATGTATTCGATATGCCAAACACAGTAACAAAGTCTCCAATGGAGATGTTACTGGGCCTGCTGGAGCAAATCGATGAACAACGGGAGGACAGTGACAGTGACAGTGACAGTGACAGTAACATAGACTTAAAATTTTCATGTTTATTTCTGATACCTGATACATTTATATCACAAATCTATCCAATGTTTTCCTTTGCTCTGTTAACCCACCAAGAGTATGAGACAACAATTGTTAAAATGCGAATTACTGCCCAAATAAAACTCTTTCTTTAGGATTAAATGGAAAAATACTGACTGAATGGTCAATTCCTAAGAATTTCAGCCAATACTTAGGAAATTCAGTGCTCAAAATAGATATTCAGGCTAAAAACATTGATGTTTGTTATATTGGTGAGATTATGCAATGAGATGTGCTTAAACTCTTCACCAGAAGTACTCACGCTGACAGTACTAGTAAGATGAATATCACTGTATCGCTGTTCATTGATTTGCTCGAGCAGGTGCCAGTAATGTCTCCATTCGTCCCAGCCCTGAGATTTTAGTATCCTCGCCTTACTCATCCTTTCCAACACTGCCGTGTTGGAGACTCTTTCAGGGTCAGGGGAATGAGACCGTTTTTGGCATATTACTGTTTTTCGCATATTGAATACGCCACAGGTAGCTTGCCAGGCTCTGCCATGCGAAGATTAATATATATATGTATACACACATATATTATGATTGGAGATATATATGTAGGATATATATGGATATATTGGATATATATGGGTATATATATTGGAGATATATATGTGTGTATATATATATGTATATATATATATGAAACATGGAAACTTTTGATTGGATACCTGACATTGGTGATGTTATCTTCTTGGATGATGATGTATATTTTATATTATTGTAAATGTACTTGAGGGATTTTATATTGGGCTAGGACATTATCTAAATAGTATCTTACAATGATCATCCTCCTATCAATTTGTACCTTAAACCTCAAGAAATTTAAATCTAAGTATTGGGGCCTAGTATTATGTACATGTCTATATGATGAACAAGTTTAGTTCTTCAACTCTATCATTCAATCTAAAATTTGTTTTAAGATTAGGTTTCCTGAAAATACCTTCTTTAATTCTCAGGATTTAGACAAAAGAAAATCAGTTGTGATAAAATGGTAAGGAGCCCCCAATTTTTTTTATATAAATTGATCTAAGTGTGTCTACTGTGGTAGTATAGATTAGAATTTACAAAATCTTAAAGTGCATGCAGGTCACTTGGTAACCTTGTTCAAACCTCTTATATTTACTGACTTCTGTCTATACTTGTTCTATTAACATTAAGAAAGCTGTATTGAAATATGTGGATCTGTGAATTTGTTTTTCTATTTGCTCTATTAGTTTTTATTACGTGTATTTGGAAACATGGGCTGGAGCTATAGCACAGCGGTAGGGCGTTTGCCTTGCACCCAGCCAACATGGCCAACTCGAGTTCGATTCTTCTGCCCCTCTCGGAGAGCCCGGCAAGCTACCGAGAGTATCTCGCACGCCGCACACCAGAGCCTGGCAAGCTACCCGTGACGTACTCGATATGCCAAACACAGTAACAACAAGTCTAATGATGGAGATGTTACTGGGCCCACTCGAGCAAATCGATGAACAACGTGAGGACCGTGACTGTGACCGTATTTGGAAACAGTTGTAACAGTGAGTCAATATTTAGAATTGTTAGGTTCCATTCATGAACTGAACACTCTCATAAGTGATAAGACCCCTTTATTTTTTTTTTATCATATCATAGTCATTGCTCTAAAATTCTTGTCTGATATTAGCTTTTGGGGATTGATGTGGGCTTTTTTTTCTGTCCATTTACTTGAACCACCTTGTCTTTATGTGGAAATTTATTTCTCATAGACAGCATATAGTTGTATTTATATTTTTTCAGTATGACAGATTCTGCCTTTTAAATTGGGGTAATTAAATAATTTATATTTGATACCATTATTGATAACATTTGTAGTCCAAATTCCAGTAGGCGGGGGTCACACCCACCAACTGGCCAGGTACTGGCAGAGGGACAAAGTCACGCAGGTTCCGGGGCCTAGATCTCCAAGCCTACTCGGATTTGGGCCGAGCATCCTCCACCCAGATCCTCCAAATTCCAGTAGGCGGGGGTCACACCCACCAACTGGCCCCCTGGCGCCGTGTAATCTCATCAATGGCCAAGACTCAGAGACTATAAAAACCAGCTCCCGGAACCGCGTGGCCACATTCGCGGCCCCGCGACATCCTATTATGACATCTTATTATCTCATTCCTACTTTGGACAAACTGGCAGGCTACCGAATGTAGCCTGCCTACATGGCAGAGTCTGGCAAACTCCCTGTGTCGTACCCAATATGCCACATACCAGTAACAATGATGGGTCTCATTCTCCTAAAGAGCTTTGAATATAATCTCAGGGCTAGGATGAAGGAGACGTTAGTGGGGCCTGCTCGAGGCAATCGATGATTAACAGGATGATTTGTGATTTTGTGATTGTAGTCCATCATCCTGCTATTTGATTTGTGTTTATCTGCCTTCTATCTATTTAAAATTTCCATTTGGATTGTTGCTTTTTATGATTTTTGTTTTCCTCTTTTTTGATGAGTTATCAGTTGAGTTATAGTTATTTTAGAGGTGCTTTGCAATGTATAGCATGCATCTTTTAGCTTATTACAGCTTGCCTAAAATACAGCTTGCCTAAAATCTTGAATCTTCACATATAATATAAAACCCTTACAATAGTGTGTTTCCATCATTGACTTGTTATTGTCATGAATTTTACTTTTACATATGTCATTAACACTAAATGAGTTGTTATAACTTTTGTTTTGGAAATAATTTCTCTTTCAAAGAGATTTAAATAATAAGAAAAGTTCTAAAATTGTCATTTGCAATGTTCTCCATTCCATTGTTATTCATAGTTCTCAGAGATCATTTTCCATCTACTTAAATGGTCTTTATTTAGCATATATTGTTGTGTAAGACTGATGCATACTTTCCAGTTTATGTCTCTTACAATGTCTTTACTTGCCTCTGTTTTTGAAAGATAGTTTTGCTAGATATAGAATTCTAGATCAACAGTTTCTCTCAATCATTTAAAGATTATGCTGCTCTGTCTTAATTCTTGAATTGTTTTTTGACATAAGATCAGCTTTCATGATTATTTTTGTTACTTGATATGTTTTTCCCCTTCTGTTTTATTTCTGGTTTTGGGCAATTTGTCTATGAGGTATTTTGATGTGTATTTGCTCATGCTTCTTTTGCTTGTGTTTCCTTGAGCTCTTCTTTGTTTGCTTGTTTGTGCGGCCACATCTGGTGTTGTTCAAGGATGTGGTGGTGAATATCAAATCTAGGACACAAAAAGCAGTGCATTGAGATATCACTCCAGCCTCTCCCTGTTTCTTTGGATTTATGTTTTTGTTGTATTTGGGATATTTTCAGCCTGCCTGCCCGCCTTCCTTCCTTCCTTCCTTCCTTCCTTCCTTCCTTCCTTCCTTCCTTCCTTCCTTTCTTCCTTCCTTCCTTCCTTCTGTAGGTGTACACCCATAAGGGTCCAGAGTTAACTCCTGACTCTATGCCCAGGGATCACTCCTGGTGGAGATTGGTGGACCATATGATATATTAGAGATTAAACCCATGTCAGCTACATGCAAGGCAAATTTCCTACCTATTGTGTTATTGCTCTGTAGGCAGGGACCTATTCAGTCATCATTTCTTTAAATTATTTCATTATTTCTCTTATTGCTGTCTCCTAAATAAGGGCTTCAATGATATGTATTACACATGCACTAGGATGCTTGTGCTGTTCAGTAGCTTATTTGTGCACTGTTATTTTTTCTCCTTTTGTTTTCCATTTGTAGTTTCTGTTTCTCTGTTTTTAAATTCACTTTTTTTTTCAATTTCCCTGACACTTATTCCAGCTAATATGGTTTTCACTTCACACTTTGTAGATTTTTATCTCCAAAAACTTAATGTATTCTTTTTATGATGGGGGTGGGAGGATTGAACCACATCTGGTCGTGCTCTGGGCATTCTTCTGGCTCTGCGCTCAGGGATCACTCCTGCTGGTGCTCAGGGCACCATATTGTGGTCCTGGGGATTGAACCTTAGTTGGTGGCATGCAAGGCAAGCCACTTACCCTCTTTACTATCTTTTCAACCTCTAAAATTTGATGTATTATTACATATTCATGAGTCTACATTAAATCTTGGCAATTTGCCCTTGCCCGCTAATTCAATGTATGTCTTAATTTTGTATCAGAATTTATGTTCATTATTGATTATATATTTTTGCTTCTTTCAAAACCTAGCAACTTTTGATTGGATACTTGACATTGGTGATGTTATCTTCTTGGATAATGTTATGTATTTATTTACTGTAAATGTACTTGGGCTTGCTTTGGAATATGGCTAAATTATAGTGGGACACAGTTAACTTTTCTGTGCCTTCAAAAAAAAAAAAACCAAAAACTTTTCTGTGCCTTCTTTTTAAGTGATGTTTGGTGGTCTAGAGAGGTGCTCATTCTAGGACTAATTATTCCCTTCTGCGGAGACAGGGAGGATCTGCGTGAGTATCTGTTGGACACAAGTACTATTGTTGCCTTGTCTGAATACTGTCTAATGTTATTTATAATTCTTTCTGATATTTTCCCCAACGAGTTTGTTGATTACATATGCAAATTAGCATTCAGCTTAATATTCAAGGATTACTCTGCATATTTATGGAGTTCTGTGTATCTCCAAGCTCTCCAAACTTGAGCTGCCTTCATTTTTCATGTCAGTTCTGTATGTTTAACTACCTGAGTTGAGAATAAGCTCTACTAGGCTCTTTCTGGGCTCAGCTTTCTGTGTCTTGACTAGGAAATCTCTTTAAGGCAATTTAGATAGGACAGTCATGGGTTTACATCACATACTTCCTGACGTCCTGTCTCCTGAAGATCATTATTTCATCAATTTTTGTCTGGTTTCTTTGGTTTTTTTTTTCCTTTTATCTTTGTTCTCTCCCCCAACTGATTATCTCTGGCAAAAGTATAAGTTTGTCTGTTTCCTATTACTTCATCTTGGCCAGACTTGGAATTTTTAACAAATTCTTATTCTATTCAGTAGGTTTTTAAGTGGGATTGAGAGTCTTAATTTCTAAAATTTTCAGATGATACTGATTATTCTGAAAAAAGAGTATTTTGTGTTAGCTTCTATTCCATAAAAACATAAGTTGAAGACCAGAGAGATAGTGTCTACTTGTGCACAGTGGACAGCTCTGATCTCTGGCACTGCAAATGGTCCCTCACGTACTGCCAAGAGGCATCCCTGAGCATCAAGCCTAGAATAAGCTCTGAGCACTGAGCACTGCTGGATATGGCTCCCTCTCCACAACTAATGTGACTCAAATTAAACGTAAAATTTTGGTGTTTGAATTGAAAAAATAAAAAACATAAAATGAATTTATATCATATACATTTTAACTTGGTTTACCCAGAGTATTATCTTAGGATATGATCAGTATGCAAATACTGGTGATATAGCTTCTTTCATTTTTATTTTACTGCCATGAAATTTGTTTGAGTTATATTGATCTAAATAGCGATAGCATAGCAATAGCACAGTGATAGGGCATTTGCCTTGCATGCAGCCAGCCCGGCCGAGCCGGGTTCGATTTCTCCTCCCCTCTCAGAGAGCCCGGCAAGCTACGGAGAGTATCTCGCCTGCACGGCAAGGCCTGGCAAGCTACCCATGACATATTTGATATGCCAAATACAGTAACAAGAATCTCAAAAAGGAGACGTTACTGGGCCCGCTAGAGCAAAATCGATGAACAACAGGAGGACAGTGTAATATTGATCTAAATTCAGAAACTACATTTTTATCTGATAGTCTTGGTCATATGTATATTTCATAAAATTTAATATGAAAAATAAATTTGCATAACCAACTTTCAATTATAGTTGACTTTTCCAATGATCCAAATGTTAAAATGTGAGTTTCCTTTAATGTTTTCATCCAAATTGTCAAAACTAAATTATCCTTTTGAATGGTTTGATTTGACTTTTTGAAAAGAAAATATATTTGTTTTAAGTTACAAATTTAAAGTTATGTTAATTTATTAACTTATGTCAACATAGATTTAGTAACATCAAACCAAAAGGTAATATAAAAAATGAAAACCAGTGTTAATTTTATCAATATCAATAGAACTAAAATTTTTTTCTTATATGTTTTGAAGGCAATTTTTATAAGACTCATAATTCAATTAATTTTTCTGTGTTTTGGTATAAGATACAAAACTACATAAAACAATTATTCTGTACTTTTCTTAAAGAAAGTGTTAATCTTGATATAAATTTTTATGCTTGTCTAGCTATGTCATAAATAAAGCTTTTCTTTTCCTTGGAGCTTCCAATTTAGGTTGTGCAGTATTTTTGAGGAAACATAAATCAAACTTCCATTTTTTTGGTCTTTATATAGTATTTGGCAAGTATTCATTGTCGTTGAAGAAAAATGTTGAGTTAGAGTTCACTGTACATTGAATCTTTGAAAGACTCTTCCACTGAGGAAGGACATAAAATTATTAAATTGATTGCCTTTGACTTAACAATTCTATGAAGGTGACAATTCAAAGTACTTATCTATCAAACAAAAATTAATAACCAGGACAGTTTTTATAGATGTGCTTCTAAAAACCAACTGCGGATTATACTACAAAACAGAATGAAGCATTAATAGAAACACTAGTTTTGTAATGAAAATTTAGTCAGTTTGTATTTTTGATCCTTATATAGCTTAAATGCTTTTTCTTTACTTATGTCTAGCTAAAATAATTTGTTGACAGATATAAAATACTCTCAACCATCTGGGCAATAAGCTCAGGTTTTGTAATCTATGAATGATGTTCACAGATATGTGAACATATTTTTATAAATTTAGAAGCTTCTTGCTTTTCTTGCTTTGTTTTGTTTTATGTTTGGGGGGTCCACACCTCACTGTGCTAAGGGCTTACTCCTGGCTCTGTACTCAGGGATCATCATGATGGTAGTTGGTGAACATGCTGGGTGCTGGAAATTGAACCTGCAAGCAAGTGCCATACCCACTGTATTCTCTCTCCAAACCCCAATTTAGAAATTTATTGAAATAGAAATATGCCCAAAGTCTAGCTGGGTAGGGCAATAGGGCAATGTCTCCTATTGAAATAGAATGATATCCGAGGTCTAATGTCTCAATGTCTCATATGAGTCCCATAGATGACTCACCTAAAACTGAAAAAAAAAAAAAAGCTTCCTGTGATGTAATTTTTTTTTTTTTTTGCTTTTTGGGTCACATCTGGCGATGCACAAGGGTTACTCCTGACTCTGCACTCAGGAATTATCCCTGGTGGTGCTCAGGGGACCATATGGGATGCTGGGACTCGAACCCGGGTTGGCCGCGTGCAAAGCAAACACCCTACCCGCTGTGCTATTGCTCCAGCCCCAGATTATGTAACTTTTTTTAGTTTATCTTAAATATTATTAGAAAAAACTTATTTTTCATGGGCAGTTGTTTAATTGTACTATTAAAAACCTTTCACTTTGGGGTGGGGAAGATAATACAGGGATTAGGGCATATGTATGCACAGGGTTCAATCTCTGTCACCAGTTGACCTCCTGAGTATCACAAGTTGTAGCCCTGGAAATCCTTGAGTGGGCCCTTGGTGGTCCCAGCACTGCAGAGCTGGAGCAGGCTGCATCGTTGGGTGCTAGCACTGAACCCCCAGCCCAAATGACTGATTATTGTAAAGAGAGGCCCTGGGAGGACATGCCAAAACAAAAACAGCTTTCACTCCCCCCCCCCCTTTTTTATGTAGGAGTATTATTCAGCCATTGATTAGGCTGATTGAATTGGGCATGAACTACACGTTAATGTTTTTTTTCTTTTTTATAATTTTATTTATTGAATCACCGTGAGAGCAGTTACAAAGCTTTCGGGTTTAAGTCTCGGTCATGCAATGAAACACCGTCCCTTCACCAGTGCCCATTTTCCAGCACCAAAAAACCCAGTATACCCCCCATCCCACACTCTCTCCCTACCTGTGGTGCATATGATTTCCACATTATTCTCTTTCTACTTTGATTACATTCAATATTTCGACACCAGACCCACCATTATTATTTGGGATTTTACCCCAACACTCAGATCTGCTGAAAAGGTAACATTAGACAATTTGTTTTCTATTGCTGATTATGAATAACATATGGTGTCGCGTGGCCACAGTGTTGGCTGCATGATTTTGGAATTCTGAAATTTTAACATTTAAATCTTTAGTGATTTCTGCGAAAACCTGCTGGGTTCTGAAATTTGTCTCTGCGTCTCTTTGATCATGGTCATTAGGCAGCTTGATCAGAAGCCAGAGAGGCTGTTCATGGGCAGCAACTCGGGGTCTCGTTGGGGTGGGGAGGAAAGGGTCAGCTCCACCCCCATCCTGTGAGACCTCGCAGGTCTCATCACTGAGGGCTTTAGCCTGACTGTCCAATGGCCTCTGAGGGTGGTGGCCACTGAGCCGCCAGGGGGAGCAGGCCAAGGCACGAAACCTATTCTCACTTGGGATGGCCCGGAGCCTGTAACCTACTGCAGGGACTGGATGCATTTCTGCCAAAAGCCACTGAATTCCGAGATTTGTTTCTGAGTCTCTGGGATCATGGCCATTAAGCTGCTTGATCAGGAGCCAGAGAGACCATTTGTGGGTGGTGACTTGGGGTCTTATTGGGGCGGGGAGGAAAGGGCCGGCTCCACCCCCATTTTGTGAGGCCCTGCATTTCTCATCACCGTTGGCCCAAACCTGACTATCCAATGGCCTCTGGAAGATGGTAGCCACCGAGCTGCCAAGGTGGAGGGACAACACCCTTTGCTCCCTGGGTAGTCCAGTGCTGGTAACCCATTGTGAGACTGAATGCATCTCTGCCAAAAGCTGCTGGGTTCCGAGATTTGTCTCTGAGTCTCTGGGATCAGGGCCATTAAGCAGTTCGATCAGGAACCAGAGAGGCCTTGCCTCCAATTCTATAGCTGAGCCAGAGGTGGTTTGTGGGTGTGTCTCCCACATACCTAACTTTTGGCCATTTACTTTCTTGGTAAACTTTGCCCCACGTTTTTGGGGTCTGGCCAAAGGCATAGCAGAAATTTTGGGGTATCTGGAAGTCTGAAGGCACCATCAGGCTGCTGATACACTCGCCTCACAGGTACAGATTGACCTGCTGGCGGCACCATACCCCCAAGCTTTCACTTTTTGTGAAATTTCTTTAAAAGAATTTTAACCACACTGACAGTATTTGGAGGTTATGCCAGTTTGGTGGTCACTCCCAGCCATGCTCAGGAGACCATCTGGGACTGAGAATCAAACCTTAGTCTCTGTCATAAAATGTGTGTGTGTGTGTGTGTGTGCGTGTGTGTGCGTGCGCACGCGTGCATGTGTGCCAGCCCTTTGAGCCATCCCCTCAACTCTGGAATATCTTTTAAAAACTTTCCACATAGTTTCTTACAAAATTTTCTTTAGGAAATAATCATTTTTTTTCCATTTTGTAAAAAATCTCTGTTATTATTGTTCAACATAGAAGATATTTTATTGCTGGCTGATATATTAGTCTTGGACTTTTAAGAAGTAAGTAAAAGGGATGGAGTGATTGCACAGCGATTAGGGCATTTGCCTTGCACGTGGCCGACCCGGGTTTGATTCCCAGCATCCCATATGGTCCCCTGAGTACCGCCAGGAGTAATTCCTGAGTACAAAGCCAGGAGTGACCCCTATGCATCGCTATTTTCTTTATTTTCAAAAAGAAAATAAAAGAAGTAAGTAAAAACATTTTTGATGCCTATTTGATAATAATTTGAGGTAATTAGCCTCATTCATTTTTTACAGACCCTTAAAAGTAAAATTAGCATCACATTTATTATGAAGAGGGTCCAGAGAGATAGCAGAGCGGATAGAGTGTTTGTCTTGCACCTGGCCAACAATGCATTCAATCTCTGACATTCCATATAGTCTCCTGAATACATTACCAGCAGTAATTTCTGAGCATGGATCCAGTAGTATCATGTGTGTCCCTGAAACAAAACATAATATTATTATGTCTTAGTTAAAATTGTCTCTAAATATATAGTCTACTTTGTTATATTTGCTCTTGGATACATGTATAGAGTTTTAAAACACATTACTCTGCCATAATAAATTTCAGAGATGGAGCAATAGCACAGTGGTAGGGCATTTGCCTTACAAGCGGCCAATATGGCTGACCTGAGTTCGATTCCTCCGCCCCTCTCGGAGAGCCTGGCAAGCTACCGAGAGTATCTCGCCCGCATGGCAGAGCCTGGCAAGCTCCCCGTGAATATGCCAAACACAGTAACAACAAGTCTCACGATGGGGACGTTACTGGGCCTGCTCGAGCAAATCGATGAACAATGGGAGGACCGTGACCGTGAATAAATTTCAATCGCCATTTCTCATGACATTAAAATTTTTTTTAATTTATTGGGTCACATTCAGCAATGTTCGAGGCTTACTTTCGGCTCTGCACTGAATGATCGTTCCTGATGTGTTCATGGGGGACCATATAGGGTGCCAGGGTTCAAACTTGGCTTGACTGTATGCAACAAAAGTGCCCTCCCTGCTATACTGTCTCTCCAGACTCCCATTTTTGCTTTTTTACTTCCTTCAGTCCCTTATTTTTTTTCTTTATTGCTCTGATTCTAGCACTATCTTTGTATATCACTGTGTGGTGTTCATGTACTGACTTCCTTCAAATGAGAAAGTATGACTATTTGTTTTATAAACTAGAGATGTAATTTAGTTGTTTTAATTAAAGCAAGCACTACCAATTATGATTTATATAACTATTGCTGTAATATGCTGCCTGTACAGAGGATGCAAATCGCATCACTGTGTAGAACACAATAATTTAAACCGAATCATTTTATTACCACCAAGTACAACAGTGATGTGTTTCTGTGCAGACCCATTCACTGCAGCACCCCAATAAGTTCTGTACTAGTGCAGCAAAGTGCCACAGAGATGTAGTTGTGTTTAATGAAAAATTAGCTTGCACTGATTCCTTTTTCATTTTTTTGTGAAGCAAGATAGTTTTCATTGAAAATTACTAAGAAAAATATTAGGGAGGAGAGAGAGAAGTGTGTGCTTAAGAGAGAACACTCACTTCTCCAGAGTGGAAATAGGCAAGCAAAGAAACATTGAGACAAGCAAGCAAGATTTGTATTCAAGGGAGAACACTGGCTTGAAGAGCAAGTTGGCTTCCATTTTTTAAAAAATAAATAAAATCAGTTGAAATTCAACAGTTGGTTCCTCAATAGCACTTGCCCCGTTTCAGGTTGGCTTTTGTGGTCAGTGACTCTTGTATTAGACAGGAGCTCTTTGCACTGAAATCTAGGGTCCATCTAGATGGGTTCTCACTTTTCTCAACAGCTTCCTCCTTGTCCAGTCCTGTAGCGTCCAGGAATTTTAAGAGAGCAGCAAAGGAAGCCTCGTATAATTAAGTGGTCTCAGAAGGATCTGATGACCATGTCTCAAGGATTGGATGACTTCCCACAGTGTTAGGCCTGAGGACAAGTGTCGGGGCACAAATGTTGACCTCAGGGACAGTTTGTGTGTTGTTAACTTTGGGACAGGGCCAAGACCAGGTTTTTAGGTCAAATGCAGCTGCTCTTCCTCTTCCCATGGGCTACTAACCCCCGACCTCTGGAGCAACCTGACCCAGACTTAATTGGGTGGGAATTTTGTCAGCAGAGGTAACATTCCCGTGGTTCTGGAAGGAGCAGGCTTCATTTCAAACCATGAATTGAAGGTATTTGAAGAAAGATATTCCTTAATAAGTCAGATTTTCAGTCTCCATCTCTGTTGATAATCACAGGCTGATATGCCTGAAAAGCATGAAGAAATGGAGAGTTAATTTGTAAGTCAAAATAAAATAATGATGTTACAGGCCATCCTGAAATTCTGAAATCACCTTATTAACTAGGTGTTATTTTTCAGAGTGGGTATCTATCCCCAGCTCTGTTAAATCCCACCTTGCCCAGATCTCCTGATTAAACTAAGGAAATTAAACTAAGTAAATTAAGGAAATTTACTTGGAACTCAGGTTCCCCAACTGTTTTATTCATAGTCCCTGATCCTTCTGAGTTTTTCTCTGCCAAGTACATTCTCTGTACTTGCTCTTATTTATTGCTCTATGTTCAGGTAAAGCTACTTGGTAGCAGCTTAGAACTTTCATGTGATACAATACAAGAAATGGCAATGCCATTCAACTGTATGGAGTAGAACAATTTCAAAAAGAGAACTGTATTCTCCTTTTCTAATTTTTTACCCCTTCCTTGTTATAGCTGAGAAAACAGATTCTCAGTGAACGAGTCTCATTACTTTAACTCACCTGATGGTGTTTTCTAAGGGAAATAATAAAATATTAACACATAAAGTTTAGCGTTTTGAAATTTAAGTGTTTCCTCAATGCAGTTACCTTGATTTGAAAAAGTGATCTCCTACTATCACCTAGTGTTATTAGTTTATTCTATGGGCACCCTGGAATGGCTGCAAGCAGCCTTTTCTGGGGCACTGTTCTCACTTCTGACACCAGCTCACCAAAATTGTGAGGAGCTTTAAACAATTACTTACTACTCCCCTAGCCTTATCCATTTTCATAGGGTAAGTATTTGATTATGATATTTCTCCCCAGTGGATATTGGGTGCCAAATCTAATGGTTCTAAGACTAGGGTTCCATACCCTAGTAGCCTTTGATGCTTTTTTGATGTGTTTGAGCAAATTTTGAGAAATGAGTACTGTAGTCATTGGGTACTTAAGGATCACATACACTATAGAAGTTGAGGTCCCAGGGGAAAGAAATCTGTTTGGCATTGCTTACTTAAGCATTTTCTAAATCCCCTGAACATTAAAACTCTTCCCCACCCCATTTTGTTGAGTATCATATAGTTCTAGTTTTAGAAACACAGAACTAGATTGAAGTTCAGCAAACCTATAGCTTACTGGCCAAGTCAAGCTTCCTACCCATTTATGTATAATAAAGTTTTATTGGAACACAACCATGGCCATTCATTTGTGGAGCATCTATTCACATCACAGTGCTGGAGAGACCCGAATTATCCACAGTGTCTAAAATAGTAATTCTGATTATTTATTGTAAACACTTGTGCCATATCTATTTTCTGAGCACCAAGTTATTCGCGGTCATAGTTGGAAAAAAAATTAGATGGTCAATAACCATTGATAATGCAAAACAAGTCTTGTTCTCCAGAGGCAACACATTAGTATTTTGATTATTTTAGTGGTTATAACTTTCACCACTCTAAAGTAGGTTTACTCAGCTGTTACTGATGTGTCTGGTGTGGGCTTCATTTACAGATGACCTGCTGTGAGAGATGAAGCATTCACATGGAAATTAGAACCCCTTAGTACATCCCACTGTGAGTTACTATTGCAGTTTTCATGTTATATTCAAAACTATCTCATCTACTTTCTACCTTCTCTCTTAGCCTCAAGAGTTTGAGATAAGGATGCGAAGTATCACAACTCTCTCTTCCACTTGCCCATTTTACCATTTTTCTCACCTATGCCTTGACTTTCTTGAGTTGGCCTTGGAAACAGTTGCTTTCTCCCACTGACAATACTTTGTTTTGTTTAAAGTCACATCTCAAGATTTCAAGCCAATGAATGTGCTCATGTAAATATTGTTCTGTAGCAAAGCTAGGTTGCGTGCTGTAATTATAGTTTCTTCCTTTTAATTCTAACAACACAGCAATGATAACACTCAAAATTTCTATGTCATCTTCAAAGAGTTTGTTCTGTTCAGTTCTACCACTTGCTTTGCATTGTGGCACATTTGGACTATATCTTTCCTTCATTTTGTTGATTTTTCCTGGAGTTTTTTCCTCCTCCTACCTTTATTTTTCTTTAATGAGGTATCGCCATAACCTCATCCTCAGTACTTTCTAGTGACTAACTCGCCGACCTGTTGCCTGGAAGACATGTACTCCTTTTGATGGTTTTCTTTTGTGAAGTTCATATATTAAAGTTCTTATGACCTCCTAAGTCTGCTTCTTTTAATTTCCCTTGAGTCTCAGCTTTGTTCTACCTCTCCTGTAGACTATATATCCCCTTTCTGATTTTTTTCTTTTACCCTCATTTTGCTAGAATATAGTTCCATTCAACATTCTCAAATTGAGGGTGACTTTCCATATTTTGCATCTTTGTAGGTTACAATCAATATGACGTAGAGATTTGAAATGCATTTTTCTCCAAATGTCAGAACCCTTGCCTGATCACTGATATTACCAAACATCCTGATACTTTTTCAATCTTTTTAAAGGTTGAAATCTTTTCAATCTTTCCCAAGTCCCCAGTGTTTCTTTCTTTATTCCTCAATGCTCTGCAATTTCACAGTAATTTTACAGTGAAGTATTTGGTGGTAAATCTTCCCTTGTTTATTGTGTTCAGTAGTTGAGGGGTGAAACAGTCAGACGGCACTCAGCAGACAAGAATAACACAGAACTTTGAACAGGGAAAGCTTGAGGAATTGCTCATTAGCAGCAAATAGTTGACTACTAAGGGATAATGGGATTGGCTTCTAAGGAAAAGGAGAATTGTAGAGAGTAAAGAGAATTGTACAGAGCACCCAAAGGGCACTGAGGCAGCATCAGATCTCAAAATGCTGTTCCTCACTAGCCCCCAAAGCTGAGTTTCACAACCCCTTGGAGTTGGTATGGCTCTGTGGCTCTGTGCCAAGACAGTCTGGTAAGATGCTCCCTATGGCTCCGGGCACACTCTAGGAAGCTTTTTAGGAAGTCAGGTGCCTGAGAAGTCAACCTAGGAGGCTCACTGGAGCACTCCTCACTGAGACTCACTGGAACCACCCTCAGGGGTGCTGTCTCAGCCCACTGGGGTTGACAGCAAGAAAGAATTAACAAGAGCATGCCCAACCGAGAAGCTCCTGCACTATTCTTCCACACCCTAACAAAGCTAAACCTGGTGTCAGTTGGCAAGGAAGAGCTATATAGTAAGACCCCCTTCCCCACCCCACACCTTGTGACAATTTTCTTTCTATACTTTTTGTTACCCATGTTCAACCTAGATCCCAAAATAATATGCACAAGTTGTTTTAATGGAAAGAAAAAGAGAGACAACATTTATTTGAACAGTATTCAATGCCATCGGTGTTCTCTTTGCTATTAGTTATTGTTGTTAACATCTTCGTATGTCTCATTTGTGTTTGGGGCCACACCCAGCAGTGCTCAGGGGTTCCTCCAGGCTTTGTACTTAGGAATATCCTGACAAGCTGAGGGGACCATATGGGATGCCGGGGATGGAACCTGGATCGGCCGCATACAAGGCAAGAACCTTGTGCACTGTACTGTCTCTCCAGCCCCTTATGTCTAACTTATAAATTAAATTTTATTATAGCTATGCGTGAATAGGAAACAACATAGTTTGTATGAGTTTTGGTACAGTCTGTGGCTTAAGATATATGCTGAGGGTCTTGGAATATCCCCCAGTAATAAGGTAGGGCTTATGGTATCATTAAAGAAGACAAAGGAGGTAGTTTGGAACTGAGAGGCAATACAAGATAACCCGCAGAATCTAGCTGTGGTACGTTTTTCCCTATTATTTTTTTTTAATTTCTTCATTTATGTGTTTATTTTTCTGTGGTTTCCAGAACTGGTAGTCAGATATCATCCTGAACTCATTCTTCGTCTTTTTTGTCTTCAATTTTTCTCTATTTCTTTTGTGTTTGGGGGAGATTTCCATCATTTTATCTTCTACCACTTATTGATATTTTTACTTGAAGATCATATTTTTTGCATTTAAGCTCTTGTTTTAAGATTATATATTTTTCTAAGCATTCTGATCTTTAATTCTTCTATGGTTATATTGTCTCATAAAAGTACCACACTTTTCCTGATAACTAATTTTTTTCATTGTAAGTTTACACATCTTAAAAAAGTTTTACCATCATTTGAGTGGGGCAGACTACCTGTGCTTAAGCCACAACTCTGATATATTCTAGCTCTTGATCTTTCTAAGCCTTAATCTCTTCCTTTAAATAGTAACTATTCCAGGAGTGCTATGAGAGTAAATGAGATAATGCATGAAAAGTACTTAGTATTGTGGTTTTAGTTATTATTTGTATATATGCCACATTACTTTAAACTGATTGTAATCCATTTAATTATTACTTTAAAAGCACTTTTAATCTGTAAAATACTGTTTTTTAGGTTCTGTGGTACAGTTACTCTTGCTGCCACTATTATTACCACAACTGCACACCAAACTCTTTAAACAGACATAGTAATTCGCATAACTTATTTAAGGGCAAAATTAATGGCATGGAACTTGAAAACATCTAAAGTTGTCTTTTCTTGGAAACTTGTCTTGCAAATATTTCAAATTCTTGAAAATATTTATACCTATAGAAACATGGGGATAACAGTTTAATGAATCCCCTACTTTTCACTTAGATTTATCAGCCATTTCACATGGATCTTTTTTCATCTCCTTGTTTTGAACCCTTTGAATTTAAGTAGTAGAATCCATCTTAAATAAATCATAGAACTCATCACTAGATAAATAATTCTGGCATTTCCTATGAATAATGACTGTCTCCTCATAACCACTATACCATTAGCTCACTAAGGGAAATTAACATTAATCCAATAATATCTAGTATCTAGTTCCTTTACAAGTTTTCAATTGTCCCCAAATAACTTTTTATGTCCACACCCCTAACCCAGACCAGTTAGTGTTTATGCTTTTCTTTAAGTTTTGCTTCAGCAGTCTCTTTTCTAATGTAGATAACTACTCTTATGGTTCTTTATTTTTTATGAATCTATCCCATTACCCCAAACCCTGAACTAGTAATGGTCATGACAAATGTACCACAGGCTGTTCTGCCTGTTATTTCCTGATGATTAGAGTCAAGCTGTAACTCTTCTTATTTGATCATATCGGCAAATATTAGGTTACCCCACTTTGGAAACCAAGTTTAATCACTCAGGAGAAAACAACAAGATCTCTTTGGTTGAAGAAAATATAAATTCCAGGTTCATACTGTACTCTCGTTGCTGCAAACTTGGAAGCAGTCATTTTTCTGGGGGTCCTTTTTTGTGGGAATACTGCTTGAAAAAAAGATCTATATGTCAGTGGAGCTGGAGTGATAGTATAGTGGGTAGGGTATTTACCTTGCACATGTCTGACCCAGGTTCAATCCCTGGCATCCCATATGGTCCCCAGAGCACCACTAGGAGTAATTCCTGAGTGTGGAGCCCGTAGTAACTCCTTAGTATTGCTGGGTGTGATAAAAAAAAAAAAACACCAAAATCCAAAAAACCCCTCTATGTCATTGTCCTTGTTTGTAGACCTAGTGGTTTATACTGATAGCCTCCCATTCAAATCCACCTTCAAAGAGTTCTCTTTCCCTTATTCCAAAAACAAGCAAAAAAATAACAAAAACAAACCCAACTCTAAGAGGAAGAAACCCTAGTAATTGAGCCTTGGAGAAACTAAAAATACAGAGCTTTAAAAATTTTTTTTAAAATCCATCCATGGAAAAGGGGAGACAGTCATGGATTTTTTTTTCTAAAGTCACTAGTATTTTTTTACGCAAAACCCTAAATTTTCTATCCCCCCACCCCCTATTAAAAATAAACACCTAGATTCTTTCACATTGCCCCTTAGCCTACATCCGGCCTCCATGTGGTTTTGGATTATCTTGACTGAGATTCCAAGAGCCAAGTTTTGTTCGCTTTTATTTATGTCACTTTTACAGCCCAGTGAAAGGAAATACAATTTCTTCAGTTAACGATAATTTGTTTGGCAGCCTGTGGAGTTCGGAGTTTTCTTAGCACTCAGGACGGGAAGTGGGTTCAGGAAGTCACCATCCCTGCCCCCTAGAATTGGGAAGGGTGGGCGGGGGGGGGTGGCATGGTGAAATGTCTTTCAGGGTGCAGTAAAGATGACAGTGAGCCTTCAGTTGATTTATCCCAGGAACGAACACTGCCAAGAGGCAGGTCCCTGAGGAGGTGACCTGTTCTGTGGGCAGGATAGGCCATAGGGAGTGAGTGTGTCTGAGAATCAGAAGGGGTCAAAGATCTGAGAGCCATGCTGGATTCAGGATTTCATTTTCAGTGTCACCAAGACAGATTTGGATGACTTGGGGAAATTGATGAACTTTATTAATCAGCCCCACAATAACTGGTGAGCCTTCTCTACATGGGCTTGGAGTCCACTTCCGACTGCAGCATAGTCTCTGGGGAAGGGAGGTTCTGAGCAGAAACCAGCAGTTTCTACTGGAATCACAGACCAAGATTAGTGTTTCTGCTGCTAGTCTCCAGTGAATGGTTTTGTGAATGCTGTAGGGAAATGATCGGTGGTCCTTTGAGTGTGACTTTTCCTTTGGGTGGTCTTATTTTGATGGGATATCCATTCAAAGAGTAGCCCCTCTGCTCTCCTTTATGGAAACCTTTGTGAGGCTTGCACATGAATAACTCATTGTGAAATACCTCTTGGTTTATCTTTTTTGTTTTTCTTTTTGGGTCACACCCAGTGATGCTCAGGGGTTATTCCTGGCTCTGCGCTCAGGAATTACTCCTGGCAGTGCTTGGGGGACCATATGGGATTCTGGGGATTGAACTGGGTCGGCCATGTGCAAGGCAAACGTCCTACCCACTTTACTATTGCTTCAGCCCCAGTTTATCATTTTGTTTGGGGGTTGGAGGCGGGGCAGCAGGACCCGGGCCCACTCCAGTCTCGGTGCTGCTGGGTGAAACTTGCTGGGGATCAAACCTGGGCATTCTCTCCTTCAAGCTAGTTGAAGTTAAAAAATAATGCATTCTGTCTTGTTGAACATGTACAATTTATTTTTAGACATGTCTAGTTGTTTAAAAACTATTTTATGTGGATGCCTAGCAAGTGAAAGCTCATTTTGATCCCCAACACCAGATGCTGACCCCAAGCACAGCTGAGTTAGGCCCCAGAGCCCCCTGTTCCCCCAACTCCACTGGCTCAAGCACCAAACCATCAGACCCATCTTTGACAAAGTGACCTTAAACCCCTGAACACTGCAGGTGGGGCTCCTGTAATAAATTTTAAATGCATACATTTTATGTGTTCTTTCAAATTTATTAGAATGGTACAATAAATGAAGAGATAATTTGGTGTCATATAATTAAACTGGGCTGGAGTGATAGATAGCACAGTGGGTAGGGCATTTGCCTTGCACGCAACCAACTGGGCTGACCCGAGTTCTCCCCCTCAAGGCAAAGCCTGACAAACTTCCCATGGCATATTTGGTATGCCAAAAATAGTAACAACAAGTCTCAGAATTTATTGTGAGATGTTACTGGTGCCCACTCAAGCAAATTGATGAACAACAGGAGGACAGTGACAGTGACAATGATAATTAAACCATTTACATAAAATATTCCAAATATCAAGTTAAAATCAAATTTGCACACCCTAAGTGATCATTTTATGAATGTATTTGTGCCACGTTCTTTCTTTTCCGAATAATTCTTTCCTTCCTCCCTCCCTCCCTCCCTCCCTCCCTCCCTCCTTCCTTCCTTCCTTCCTTCCTTCCTTCCTTCCTTCCTTCCTTCCTTCCTTCCTTCCTTCTTTCTTTTGAAGCACAACTGAAAGTACCTAGGGCTTATTTCTGAATCTGTGCTCAGGGCTCACTCTTGACAGTGCTGGGGTGGGGCGTGGGGGTGGGGAGGGGACGGGGAGCCAAATGAGATACCAGGATGGAGCTAAGTTTGGTTGCATACAAGGCAAACACCTTAGCCCAAATGAGAAATCTTGTTTAATAGGAAAAATGGTTAACTGGGTATATTTTTAGATGTCAGTAAGAGAGAAAAAGCATCTGTTTCTTGAGTTCCACCACCCCTTTCCCACTATTACTCTTTTAAGAGAAACATGGAATTCCTTCCCTGTGTCCTGGGGAGGCCAGCAGAGAAACTGACTTCAGAGCCTTCTGTAGGTGGGTCTCACTTTCTCTTAAAACAGAGGGCCGGGAATATGGCTGCTGGCAGCTCTTGTAATGCTGCTAAGTCATCTAGGGGGAAAAAATGTCTTTAGCTTGGGTCATGTGCCCATTGCCGTGATCAGAAGAGTGAAGGGCCATGTAGAACTTTATGCATTGATAGGGCAACTGTCATGGGGTGCCTTCTGTTTTCCCGCTACAGAGCTCTTCTGGAGGAGGGTGGGGATAGGAATCCAGAACAATGGCAGCATATCTCTCACTGGCTTTCTTCTCCTTCCTGTTAGTAGTTGAGCCACTGAGCCTCAGTGTTATTGAGCACTTGGTATAGTGCTTCTCCAATAGGTTTTTTTTTAATGGAAGTACCAGGGCAGATAAGAGTGAGTCCTTCACCTAAGGATAGTAGATACACAGGACAGGTAGATTGCTCCATAATTGGAAGCCTCCCTCATGAGCAAAGGGGAGAAGGCAGCTGGAATAGAGAAGGGATCACTAAGAAAAGGATGGCTGGTAGAATCGGTCGGGATGGGAGATGTGTGCAGAAAGTAGATAAAGAACCAAACATGATAACCTCTCAGCGTCTGTATTGCAAACCATAATGTACAAAAGTAGAGATTATGGGGAATATTGTCTGCCATGGAGGCAGGGGGAGGATGGGAAAGGAGGGCATACTGGGGAAATTGGTGGTGTGGAATGTGCACTGGTGGAGGGATGGGTGTCTGATCATTGTGTGATTGTAACCCAAACATGAAAGCTTGTAACTATCTTACGGTGTCACTGTCCTCCTGTTGTTCATCGATTTGCTTGAGAGGGCCCAGCAATGTCTTCATTGTGAGACTTGGTTGTTACTGTGTTTGGCATATCGAATACATCACGGGTAGCTTGCCCTGCGGGCGAGATACTCTTGGTAGCTTGCCAGGCTCTCCAGAGGGGTGGAGGAATCGAACTCGGGGCCATGTTGGCTGCGTGCAAGGCAAACGCCATACCCACTGTGCTATTGCTCCAGTGATTCAATAAAATAAAAAAAAAAATAATAGTGAGTCCTTGATATGTGGAGGGGGAGGAGAATGGTGAGGACGCAGTCAGAGTTATCTCCTTTGTGGCTCTTGCATGTGTTTTTTTCACTACTTTATAAGTTATGGGAGAAAACTCACTCAAGGGGGTTGCCCAGAATTCTTCACGTGGTATTTTTCAGGCTCCTATTGGTGGGGAGATTTTGCCTATGTATCTCCCTGGCTGCAGTGGGAGGTTAGAAGAAGCATCTGGCAAAGGCTTTCTCAGAGAAAGAGGTAGCTGACCATTGGCTTCCCTTTGCTGTGGTTGTGGTGATCCTTGAGGACCATCAGGGTTGGGGATCTAACCCGGGATCTAACCCAGCGCCTCATATGGGCACACTGTACCACATCCCAGGCCCGAGTTTTGTTTGGTCTCAAACTGGCATCATTTGAATAAAGTTAGAGTCTCAGCATTCCTTATTCATCCAGCTCACAGGTTTGCTTATTTTATTTCAGAGGTTTTGTATGCTGTAGTAAACAACCTCAGTGTTGGGAAAATAATATGCTAACGAAGCTTACATATTGAGCCTTTACTTTAGGTAAAACAGTGGTCTTTATCTTTGTTTTTACTGCTTGCCAACCTTTGCTTGATTACTTTTTGGAGAAAGAGCATTTCCCCCCATGAATCTGGAACCTGCTTCTGTCCTCTTGCAAAGCCTGCCACCACTTGCTTGCCTGAGGTTTAGCCCCAGCTCGTTTCATATCACATGTTTCCCTGTCACCAACACTTCTCGATAAAAAGTTTAGCAAATCTCCCTGAAAACAATCTTTTGTCATTTTGGCCTCAGTGCATCCAAAGCCATTTTAAATATATGATGATGAAACAGCAGTTGTTTAGTTATTAAAGTCCATTATTTTCTTTTGCTATCAGACAAAAGGACTGAGTTAGATCCAGCTGGTCAACCAGTTGCTCCAGTTTGTCTTCTCAGCATATTGAATACAGTTTGACAGTGTCATTTGATGAGGGAAGTCTTGCAGCCAGGCTGGCTCCTCTCTGCTTAAACAGGTTGCAGCCACATGGGGTACAGAGTTTTATCATCTTTTATCGGCCTTTTTCTTGAAGACCGAATTCAATTCTCGAAAGTAGCTTGAAGAAAGCATCGAGCAATTTTGTGTTTATTTCTCAAAATGCACTTTCACTTTCCGTGGTTGGTATCGAGCCATCTAGGTGTTTTGCTTTTTTTTTTTTTTGCTTTTTTTTGGGGGGGGGGGGCACAGTCACACCTGGCAATGCACAGGGGTTACTCCTGGCTCTGCACTCACGAATTACTCCAGGCGGTGCTCAAGGGACCATATGGGATGTTGGGAATCAAACTCAGGATGGCCGTGTGCAAGGCAAATGCTTGACCTGCTGTGCTATTGCTTCAGCCCCTAGGTTTTTGTTTTAAAGTACAAAATAGGAGCTTTATTTTTTTTTCCAAATAATTTTTTTTCCAAGGGGCTGGAGCGATAGCACAGCGGTAGGGCATTCGCCTTACAAGTGGCCAACATGGCCGACCCGAGTTCGATTCCTCCGCCCCTCTCGGAGAGCTCGGCAAGCTACCGAGAGTATTTCGCCAGCACAGCAGAGCCTGGCAAGCTACCCGTGATGTATTCGATATGCCAAACACAGTAACAACAATCTCTTGATGGAGACGTTACTGGGCCCGCTCGAGCAAATCGATGAACAACGGGAGGACAGTGACAGTGACAGTGAATTTTTTTTCCCCAAATTTGCCATTTGGGGAGGAGGGAGCTGATCCATTGCAACTTGATTTTCTCCTAAGAGACCTCAAGATTCTTGGTCTTTTGAAATTTGAAATGATAAATTGGAGTTTTAAACAAGCAGCTACTCTCTTCCCCTCCATCCTAATATGGCTGCTGCTCCTGGCTGCAGAGTGGCAAGCTTTTGCAATACTTTCCCTTTATTCTTACTCTATCTTCATTTTGGTGAGATTCAGGGTCCCTTCTTGGTCTCTAGTAAAAACCATTCTCCAAGCTGCTGGAACTCTAATCCACTAGAACATGATAATTTCCTTCCACTTAAATACCATGAGGAGTGGATTGGATGGAGGACCTGAGGAAGCTTGTCCATCTCTCATCTGTTCCGAGCCCACTGTCACTTCCAAACCTCCAATTTTTATATGATTCTGTATCTAAGGGTGGTTCAACTCAGACTGAACATTAGCTTGCCAATCCCTCTTTTTGATGTTTTCCACTAAATCCAAATTATTCATTAATGTTATTTCTACCCTCCCCTACCCCGTTATATTAAGAAAACATTAAATTAAAATTTGGAAACCTTATGCAACAACTAATATATTAGCCATAACTGCAGTAGACCCATACATTTTTTATATTCTCATTCTTGTTTATAAATGTAGACACACTTATCTTTTTATTGGGGTGCACTGATCATTCATCATGGTTTTCAGGGAATCTGCACAAGTTAGGGGAGATGACTGGTGGTCCTTCTGGAATCTCAGGGGCTATTTAGCCCAGCCTAACTCTGGAATTTCAGTCATCTCTATATCACAGTCACTCCGTGACTAGGGACAAAACTGTCTCTTTGGCTGCCCTCTGGAATGGAGAGCATTTCAATGAAGAGAAAGTAGATTAATGTTGGACATGAACTCGTACAAGCCAAACCCATAGATCCTATATATGTCTCAGCAGTAATTAGTATTCTGGATTTCTCATGTGGAAAGACAACATGCCTGAGAGGAAAGCTTTGAGAACTGCTCCAGCAGAGGGAGAAAGGTCTGGAATCCCGCAGTGTCTTGTGTGTGCTCGCTGGGTCCTAAGGCACCCCATCTTCCCACTGTGGCCCTGCCTGTACCCTCTACATGATGTCATGCCCTAATAATGTCCAGGCTCTCGTCTTGCCCTCATCTAAGAATCCTTAGGAAAATACCACTCTTTCCATAAGAAGGGAAACGTTTCTCTTTAAGGAACCAGCTCTTGAGACATTTGATGTTTGCACAACTGGAGTCTTCTTTGCCATGAATGTGGGGGTGGGGGTGGAGGGATGGGGGGGTGCTTGAATGAGGAAGAAAGAGCATCTTCCAGGCTGTTGTTCCTCTTCTTCCATCCCTGCCTTTCCTCCCATCACCCCATCACCTGAGTCCCTTCACCCCACAATAGAGATTCTATACACACTCAGGAGCCTCTCCACCTGATTTGAATCTGGATTTGGTTCTGACACCTGGACAAGTTTCTCAGCAATTCTGTGCCTCTGTTTACTGACCTGTAAAATGGGCACAAACATCCTTTCTATTGGAGGATTAGTATTAGTTTTAAGTGGGCTCACAGAGAAGTTGTAGGGCCTATCTCTGTTTCAGTGCTGTTGTTCATACCCTGTATGGGTTATCTATATTCTAGAGTAACTGTTAGAAAAAAAAGAAGTTTTAGAAATCTGGGTTAAAAAGTGTCGGTTTTCAGTACTTTTTGTAGTAATACCAAAAGTTTCTGGTCAGGGTATTGAATGGAAAGGATCAGCTTTAATGAGAGAAATTATCTATTAGCATCTTCCAAACTTCCCAGAAAGTCAAAAGTGACTTTCTTCTGGATGTAGCAAGAAAAAGAATAACTAATTGCCTGAACCCTTTGTGCTAAGCACATGCTTTGTGCAGACATGTAAAGTGAGTAGTGATCTTATGAGTTTGTTCCTATAACAATTTTAGAGAAGAGTGAAGAGGTGCCAAGAGGTGAGACCTGTGTCTGAGTTGGGTAGGCAACTAGAGTTTGAACAATCTGTGGGGTTTCTGAGCTCACCGTGGCCCCCTTTCAGACCGAGGAAGGCTGGCATGGAAAGTGTTAAGGAGCAGAGCTGAGCTGCTCATTGCTTTATCAGCTTCATTATGTTATCTCCTCAGCTTGCTAGATAATCTAGGAAGTCATTCCTCAGTTGACATCAGACTGTCTGATTCTAAGATAACTGCCCCACATGAAAGAGCATCACTTTTTGTTTCCTCTGGTTTGATCAAGCTTCTCTGCCCTAGCCCCTATATTATAGCTAAAAAACAAACAAACTGAACACACACACACACACACACACACACACACACACACGCACACACACACTCACACACACAACCAAAAAACCCCACCTGGTGGGGATGAGAGTAAGTTGTCTGAGGGAATCAGAACAGGGATTTCCTGGTGCTGGCATTTCATTCAGTTGGTTCACTAGCTCCCTTCCACCCAGGGCTTCAGAGCAGAACACATCTGATTCACTTAGCCTCAGCAGCTGGGATATGAGAGGGTAATTCTGAAATTTCCCTTCTTGCTGCTCGTAGACCGCAGAGGTAAAATAATTCAAGAGTCTACAGTAGAGCAGAGGAAGCATTTCATGTCACTGTTCATTGGCCTCTGGAGGTTGGGGGCTTCCTTGAAATGCTTGAAAGGAAGTGTTCAGTCACATCATGATCCTCAACCCACATTTATACTCCTCTAAGAGAGAGGCAACTTTAACAGCAAAGCTAAGTCTTAGTCTTGGCCTTCCAAACAGAATTAATAAAAAACAGTATTTATTGTTTTGGTCACAGAAGCTGAGAAAACCCCAATAAGTGATAATTTAAAAATTATTTATTATAGTAGATACTTTAAATTGTTCATCATCAGTTATTTAGACTCCTGATATGTGAATGATGGAAAGGTAAAATAAAAGTATCTGCTATCGAAGTTGCAATTTTTCGTGATGAAAAATCTGTTCTGATTTTTCTTATTCTTCTAGAAGAAAATGTTCCATAAAATAATTGGTGCTTCTAAAATGAAACTTTGAGGTTTTTATGGTATTAGAATAGCTGTCATTGCTGAAATGAATGTTAGATAAATTTGAATATTTATTTTTGTGTAATAAACATTTTGAACATAGAAAAACAGTCAACTTGATTGTTCTCAGGTGAAGTTCAGACCACAAATTAAACAAAACTGCAGATAATTGCAGATTATTGTACTAATCATAATATGCAAATAGGTAATGACTAAGCAACATATAAAGGTTGTCTCCATGGTTTATTTAAAAAAAAGTATGTTAAAACTGGATAGTCAGTTATATCATTCAGGAAGATAAATATAATTATACTTTTTTAAAATATAATTATACTTTGACCCTTTTAAAACTAATTGAGGCAAATGCAATTTGTGATTTTGTCATTATTTTTATTTCGTATAAGATAAAAATACATTATTTCTTATGATGTAGGGGCAGAATGATGTACACAGTGACCTCTAATATTTCCTGTTTGAACCCAAAGTTCCTACTTCTAAAACTATACTTGACTTGAAGTGATAAAAATATGTCCATATGTCTAATTTATATTTTTAAAAAATTCATTCTGAAAATTCTACAGAAGGTCCTTGTTATCTGAGGAAAATGAAAACTAGAAAAGAATGCCATTTAAAGTAAATCCATTTAAGTGAACATTTCATAGATCATGAGACAAAACACTGGAACTTTACCTTCCCAAAGAATTAGCTGAAAATGATAAATATGTTTGAAAATTGCAGTTACAATTTGAGGTTAGAATATCATTTTGACCCTTGAGTGAGAAAGATACAAAATTCAAATGTTGATTGTTTTGAGAGGAGTAAATTTTGGACCCAAATTTTGCAGCATTTTTATAGATCATGAACAGGGGTCAGGCACTTGCTTTGCACACAGCCGTGACTGGATTTGATTCCTGACACAGCCTTTGGATCCCTGAGCACAGAGCCAGGAGTAAGACCTGAACACAGCCACATGCAGCACCAAATCAGCAACAACAATAATAAAATAAATCATGTCTGACATTTATATCTTAAAGAGCGACTGATTTTACAAAATTTTGTTCAAGATCTTAATTATTCTTCAAGGTCTTTTATGTTCTTTAATATTAAATTCATTGTGTGTTTTAATCCCTGATTGTTTATTTTAATTCCTGTGTTGCCAGGAACTGAGAATATTTTCTCTTGAACAATTGTATCTTTATCAGACTGGTCATGTTAAATAATTGGCCTTGTTTTACCTGTGGATATCTTGAATGTTGCTAGATGAGTCTCATGAAAATTCTGTCTTTGGGGGACAACATTGAATGCTACCTGTACCCACAAATCTACCATCAATTTGTGGGAGATACAAAAGACTAAAAGGATTGGGTCTAAATGCTGACAAAGAGGAAATAAAATTTTGATGGTGGGGAGCATTTGAAGGAGAGCCACATCATGTAGTGCAATCATCTGGGGCTATTCGTGGTTTTATGCTCAGGAGTGACCCCGGATTGGCTTGCTCTTCAAGCCTATGTTCTTCCTTGAACTTGTACCTCACTTGCTAATCTCTATTTCTCTCTGCTTTATCCACTCTGAGAAGCCCATGTTCTCTTGAACTTGTACTTCCTCTCTTTTTCTCTCTTCACATCTTTCTAGGTAAGTTTCAATATAAACTATCTTGTTTTAAAATAACAACAGCAGCAGCAGCAATAACAACAATGAGAATCCCCTGCATCACTCAGGAAATTATATTCAGTGCTGGGTGTTCAAACCAGAGTTGACCACATGCAAGGCAAATTGTAACTTGACCTTGTACTCCATGCCAAAGGTGGAGTCTTGAGGGCAGATTCTAGTGTCAGAATGATTAAATATTAAGAAATTTTTAGGTTTCTAGAAATAGTTTCCGGGGATTTAGAGCCTCAGGACCCCTGAATTATTTGCATTAATCCATGGCAGTGTGCTCTATTGAGAGAAGACAGATTTGGGGGGAGGGGGAGACTCCTGTGTGGGTGTCAGTTCTGCTCCTGTGTGATCATGGACCTCGTTTAAGCCTGACTTGTCTAAACTGCAACAGAAAAAGGCAGAACCAGTCCCTTCTCATCACAGCATTCTGTGATTTTAGGAAGTGGGTGTCTTTTGTTTTTGTTTTTGTTGTTTTGCTTTTTGGTCAACCTGGCAATGCTTAGGGGGTTACTCCTAACAGTACTCAGGAGACACATGGGATGCCGAGGACCAAACCCGGGTCAGCCATATGCGAAGCAAGTACCCTACCCACTGTACTAACAGTCTGACCCCTAAAGGTGGGTTTCTTGAGCTGTATCATTGTGTTTTCATAGAATACTAGAATTAAATAGGTATTTTAGTTACTTCCACTCCATATAGTTTTTTTCCCCCCTTGCTGTATCCATATGTAATCATACTCTTGGTAATGTTGTAATCAGCACTTGGAACAACATAAATGTTGATCAAGAATATTAGTAGTGTTATCTCTTCTAAGTGGTAGAAAAGATACACCAGAACCTTAATTTCTTTTCTTTCTTTTTTTTTTTTCACACTTATCTGTTCTAATGCTGCTAGAGAGTCTATTGAGTAAATATTTGTTAAGCTTAGGGTGTTTGCCTTGCACGCGGCCAACATGGCTGACCCGAGTTCTATTCTTCCGCCCCTCTCGGAGAGCCCGGCAAGCTACCGGGAGTATCTCGGCCGCACAGCAAATCCTGGCAAGTTACCTGTGACGTATTCAATATGCCAAACACAGTAACAACAAGTCTCACGATGGAGACATTACTGGGCCCGCTCAAGCAAATCAGTGAACAACGGGAAGACAGTGAGAGTGACAGATTCTGATTACGGGGCAGTCAAGCATCTCTGTACTTTGGGACCCTTGGGTGGGGAGCTGCTCTCATAGACATCATTGCAAGTAGACAATCTTGTAAAAAAAATAAAAAATAAAAAGTGCTGCTCAAAAAATGGGCTCAGATCTCTTCCTAACACCATGTACAAAAGTAAGATCAAAATGGATTAAAGACCTCAACATCAGACTGGAATCCATAAGGTACATTGAAGACAAAGTTGGCAAAACCCTCCATGACATTGAAGCTAATGGTATCTTCAAAGATGTCATGCCGCTGGTCAAGTAAGTGAAAACAGAGATAGACAAATGGGACTATCTTAAACTAAGAAGCTTCTGCACCTCAAAAGAAACAGTGACCAAAATACAAAGACAGTCTACAGAATGGGAAAAGATATTCGCTGAATACACATCTGACAAGGGTTTGATATCAAGGATATATAAAGTACTGGTTGAACTCCACAAGAAGAAAACATCCAACCCCATAAAAAAATGGGACAATGAAATGAACAGAAACTTTCTCAAAGAAGAAATCCGAATGGCAAAAAGGCACATGAGAAAACGCTCTATATCATTAATCATCAGGGAGATGCAGATCAAAATCACAATGAGATACCATCTCACACCTCAGAGAGGCCCACATCCAAAAGAACAAAAGCAACCGGTGCTGGCGCGGATGTGGCGAGAAAGGGACCCTCCTTCACTGCTGATGGGAATGCCGACTGTTTAGCCCTTTTGGAAAACAGTATGGACGATTCCCAAAAAACTAGAAATTGATCTCCCATTTGACCCAGCAATACCACTCCTGGGAATATATCCCAGAGAGGCAAAAAAGTATAGTCGAAGTGACATCTGCACTTGTTTGTTCATTGCAGCACTCTTTACAATAGCCAGAATCTGGAAAAAGCCTGAGTGCCCAAGAACAGATGACTGGTTAAAGAAACATTGGTACATCTACACAATGAAGTACTATGTAGATGTTAGAAAAGATGAAATCATGAAATTTACATACAAATGGAAAGTATCATGCTAAGCACAATGAATCAGAAAGAGAGGGATAGACATAAAAAGATTGCATTCATCTGGGGGACATAAAGTAACAAAATAGGAGATTAATACCCAAGAATAGCTGATCAGTATAGCAGGAGGTTCACTCCATGGCTTAGAGGCCAGCCGGGCATGCTAGTGGAACGGGCAGCTCAGATAGAGAAGGGAGCACCAAATAAAGGGTGTTTGGAGGATCCTCCCAGGATGGGAGATGCATATTGAAAGTAGACTATGAACCAAACATGATTGCCTCTCAATGCCTCTTTTGCAGACCACAACATCCAAAAGGAGAGAGAGAACAAAAGGGAATGCCCTGCCACAGAGGCAGGGTGGCTTGGGGGGGCGATGGGTGTGGGAGGGATACTGGGATCCATGATGGTGGAAAATGGGCACTGGTGGAGGGATGGGTATTTGATCATTGTATAATCGAAACCCAAGCACAAAATTTGTAAGTCTACAACTGTACCTCATGGTGTTTCACATAGAAATTTAAAAAAAAATGCTGCTCATACATGTAGCAGTGTTCTGGGTGCATTGCAGACTTTAAATGCCTTTTCCTGTTGCTGTAAACAGGAAGAAACAAACTAAGGCAAAGTGTCTGGCTAAGCTTAGCAAAGGGAGGAACAAGGAGAATTGGATGGGGGGGGGGGGGGGCGGAGAAGGTTTCTTTGATTGCTGCCAGCAGAACTTCTATGCAGAAATTCCTGAGAGTATGGCATTAGATAACAAGGAAAGCAGGGAATGACCCAGAAAACAGGGCTCTGAATGCCTTCTTCAGATGCCTGGTTCCCCTGTACACTGCATCTTGTGTCTCCTCACCTGGGAAGGTTGGGGATCTTGAGCTTCACTCAGTCCAGCCCTGAGAACAAAGCCTTTAGTCATTGCTGGAGGGGAGACCATTTCAGGGAGCAGGTGAGCTAACCCCCCACCCCACAAAGAAGCCTCACATAGAATTTGTTAACCTCCGTTATTAAAAATTGTAACACTTTCAGGGCTGGGGTGATAGCACAGCTGGCAAGGTGTTTGCCTTGCCCACGGTCGACCTAGGTTCAATTCCCAGCATCCCATATGGTTCCTTGAGCACCGCCAGGAGTAATTCCTGAGTGCAGAGACAGGAGTAACCCTTGAGCATCACTAAGTGTGACCCAAAAAGAAAAAAAAATTGTATTACTTTTCCTATCTAAGATCTTGCACTTTATTGGGACATCCTAGGAAGATTACACTCTATTCATCTGTTTGAATTAGACTTGCTTCCCCTATTTAGATGTATGTGTGTGTAGCGGGGAGGGGGTGATGGGACTGGGGGGTTGGGGGGAAGGCTGTTTTCCCCTTTTACCTGTGACCTTTGCTCTGTAGGGGACTTGCTTCCTCTCTACCTATGGGACAACACTGTAGTGCTTGTTTGACTTGACTTGCCACATTACTGGCTGAGATGGCTGTTGGGCAAGAAAAGGAACTGGGTGTTAGTGAAATTGAAGGGAACTTGGTGGTTTACAACAGTTGATGGCAAAAAATTTGAAGCAGTCAAGTTAGATTCAGTTTTAATTGTGATGTAGGCAGTTTTAATTGTGATGTAAATTACCAAGTAGAAAAATATAAAAAAGAGGAGAATTACTTAGGGAGCTGGAAGTATAGTACAAAGGGTTAAGAACTTGCCGTGCACACAGCTGATCCAAATTTGTTCCTTGGTACCAGATCCTCTGAGCATGACCAGGTGTGCCCTCCCCCACACCAAAGAAGAGAATTACACAGAAATGATGTATTAAGTTTAAGTCACACTCTTTTAGTTCAAATGGGAATGAGAGGTATTTTTGATAAAAAAGAATGTAGTTAGTTTAATATTTTTAGGCTTTAAACAAACTATTTCATCTTGCATATGTATTTTTCATTTTTGAAAGTTATGTCTTTTCTTCTGTTTAGATTCGAACTACACTTCTTCTGACTGTTTCCTAAAACAAGAGAAGAAAACTGCAAAAGGATGGTGACTACTTTTTGAGTTTCAGGCAACAGAGGTAATTTATGATTATGACAGAATGTGTTTTCAGTAGTTATGAAGACCAGCAGGAACAGGAGCAAACAAGAAACCAAGGCTTTGGGATATTTTCTGTAACATACAGAAATTGATGCTGTATTGATTTACCGATATTAATATTTTCCTTTGGTTTTTGGAGTCACACAGTGGTGCTCAGGACTTACTCCTAGCTCTGTGCTCACTCTTGGTAGCACTCAGGAGACTATGTATGGTGTCGGGGATTACACTGAGTCTAGCTACATGCCATACCATAACCCTTGTACAGTCTCTAGAAAATTTTAAAACAAAGCATGTTCATCTGAGTGGGTGTTTCCAGTCTCCCTGATGTGCTAAGTGTGCTTCTGGGGAGCCCAGGATGTAGGTGGGGAAGTGGGGTTGGCCAGGTTCAGGGGATCTCAGCACAAGGGAAAGGGGGATATGGCATGGGAACTGGGGGTGCGGCCTGTGTGTGGGAGCGATAAAAACTCTTGGAAGTAGGGAGTACAAGTGAGTACAAGTGTTTTGCTAGACCAAGAGAATGATGATTACCATGAATTGATTATAAATCCTAACCTGAGCTTTGAACCCCACCTCTTCTCCCCTCTGTCCCAGCCACCCCAGTCCCCATTCCTTGGTATGGCAGGAGACTAGTCCCCAAACATGAGATAAGTAGTGGCCTTTTCTGGAAATGTCTAAATTGCCCAAGACTGTGCAAATCGGTAACGTGAATCTCTGAGGTGCATTTGAGCTTTGCCAAGACCCCAGCACAGAAGTAGTCTCTTTTCCTCTTCCTGTGGAGCACTTTGTCTTTACCTCTGCCCTTACCTTCTGTCACAGGCTTGGTTCTTTTTAGTACTTTTTTATGGTCAAGTTTCTTTGCTTACATGAGAATATTAGCAACAAAGAATGTTTTTGCTTTACCTGCTACTTTAGGTGAAGCACCTAGAACAGTGTCTAAATCAGTTCTAGGTGCTTGATAAGCACTAACTTAGCAAAGTATTACTTGCTTCTCCTTGATCAGTCCAAAAGTTCTGTGGGGGACAGGACTGTTCCCCTGCAAATCTCTCTGGGCTGAGACACCCAGTGGGGTGCCATCCCCACATTCGCCCGCTCTCAGTAGGGCTGAGGAGTATGCTTGGTGCTGCTGCCCTACTGGCTTTGTATAAGCTTTCCCATCGGAGGCACAAATCATTCGAGCATTTTACCTTCCGGACCGAACAAAGGAGTTGGGGAAAGAAAGTCAAAGGCATCGGCTGCCAGCCGGGTGTCTGTGCAGACCACTGTCACTTGCCCTGTTCACCAGCCTGTCTCCAGGGGGGTTGGGGTGTGGGCAGGAAGGGTGTTGCTGCTTTTTACTGCTTCCCCTGTGGTCAGAGAGGAAGTATGTGGCAATTCATCTGATGACAACATTGTTGTCCCTCGGAAGACTCAGGGGGCCCCATGGCTTTGCTTTCATGCCTGCGTGTGGGGCCCCACTTCCGTGAGTGTGGAGCACAGAGGTGCCTGAGGGAGGAGCTAAGTGCAGGAAGTGGTTGGTCCAAATAAGGGACGTGACTGAGAAGAACTCCAAACCCCACCCACCGTCTCTGAGTGACCGAACTGGATTTAAACTTCAGCATCCCATATGGTCTTCTGTCCACTGCCACGAGTAATTCCAGAGTGCAGAGCAAGGAGTAACCCCTGAGCATTGCTGGGTGTGACCCAAATAGCCAAAAGGGTGGGGGGGGGGGGTGGAAATAAAGCAGTTTCTAGGAGCCATAGAGATAGTAAAGCTGGAAGGGCATTTCCCTTGCACACCGCCGACCCAAATTCGATTCCTTGCGTCCCATATGATGCCTCAGCATTGCCAGGAGTAAACCCTGAGTGCAGAGCCCAGAGCCAGTTCAGAGAACCATCAGTTGTGGCCACAAAGTAAAATAGAAAGAAGTTTCTAGAGCTTCTAGGCTGTGTGAGTTTACCTAGAAAGGAAATTGAGGGTACCAGAATTTTCACTTTCAGGCTCAATAATAGTTGGCTTTTGGCATTGGTTAGAGAATGACTAACTGTGAGGCAGTCATGAGATGTTAATTTAAAAACCTTGGATGATTTATGCTTTCTCTTATAAACACACACACACACACACACACACACACACACAAACACACACACTCTCGCTCTGATTTTAGAAACACATGCCTTTGCTTGTCAGACTTTGTGCTGAGGTAGCTCAAGTCTCTTCCTCGCCAAGTTTTAAGAAGCTTGTCCTGAGGCCCCTAACTACAGCCAGCCCGTCCTGGTCCCTCTTCGGGGGCCCCCACCACCCCTGAAGCCGTCCTCATTTGCTTATTTCTCCACCACACTCCCTTCCTCCCCAGTCTGTCCCTTTCCCAGGTGACAGCCCTAGTTTTGTTGCCCATGTCCTCAGTCCCCTATATATAGTCCCCTGCTGATGGGTTTTCTGCTGTAACCGCAGCCACTCCATGGAAACTCCTGGTCTGGGCCCTTCAGTACTCTGGGCCTCTCTGAGGGCTCTTAATTTCTGCCCCATGATCTCAGGAGGGAACTTGCAGGCTTGTTTTCATTTGAAAACTCCTTCCCTCTCTCCACTGTGCCTGGCCAGGCTTGGCCTGGAGCTCAGTCCTTCAATGAGTAATGTCTTCAATCATTGCTTGAAGTCTAGATCTTTGGTTATAGGCTGAGGCCTGAAGTTTAGAATCTCAGCCATGCCCAGAGGGACCTTCGAATGCAGGCTGCCACCTCAGGTCCATTTTATCTTGTTGTTTGTCATGCAGAACACTGTTGCCAGTCTGGAAGCATGGAACTTACTCATTTGCATCCTTAGGGTATTGCAATGCTAAGTCCACTAAACTGGAATATTTTTCCCTTTTGTCGAGAGTAGCTAAACCTATCATGGTGTCATTCAGGTACCTCTCTGCCAGGAAACTCTCTGGTCCCTGGCCCCTGACCCCCACTAAATAAAAGTCCTCTTAGCTCCTGCTCCCTACTATATTTTGATGTCTCTCAATTCAGTCAAACTGATTTCTGTAAAAGTAGGACCAGATTCCTCCAGATTCCTCTAGCATTGTCTGCAGCACATTGGCATCTAGAAAATGCCTGACTTTTTGGATCCTTCATCCTTCGATTGTCCTTAACCTTGACCTCTTAACCTATACACAAAGGTGTTGGTTATTCTTCTTCAAACAATTAATTTAATGAAGTTCTATCAACTGCCCAGAGCTATGAAGCATGTCAGCTGAGGTTGTCACTCTCTTCTCATATGTGACTCTGGAACTTACTCTGCTTTTTTAGTTCTCACACCAATAGGCCATATGCACCTATCTCTGCAAATGAGAATAATATGTTAGTGGAAATGAGTGATCCTTCTGTTTCTAGCTAGAAATCCAGAGGTTGCACTTTCTATAAGCAGGCAACAGTGGGGAGAAGCCAGGCCTTCCATCCACTCCTCAGGGTTCTTCTCCTAACCTGGAAGAGGAGAACCAGCAAGAAGCAAAAGGCCAGGAGAGTTCCAGTACTCCCAAGACTCAGAGACCTTCTTTCGCTTTAATTCTTTTTGTCTGGACAAGTCCTCAGGCTTTGTTAGCTGCGTTGTTCTATAGCTCCTCCAGAAACAATAGTTACCTCCTTTCACACACAGGCTTTTGCAATGAAACTTCTAGAGGGGAGGTGCCTACACTTATTTGACCCTACTATACCCCCTTTTGGAAAATAATCACTCATATGACCCCCAGAAATATGCCTTCTTTATGTAAACAAACAGATCACACCCTGTCTCAAATGGTACCGGAGGCCTCTCCTACCCATGAATCATTCCAGCAAACTCCCCTCAACCGAAAGTGTAGATGGTTTCCTCCATTTCTGGAGAAAATGGTCAGACCTGTTGACTCCCCAATGAGGGGGCCTGGCTGTCATGCAGAGATCCATGACTTCCTAGTAGCTTTACTCCATTTCTCACAAGCATTTTTTAACCCAGAGATTGAGGAAGCTGAGGCAGAAGATCTGCAAGCGTGTCTTCTTGCATATACTGGGCATCTCTGGGTTGAAGGTAGGGCTTTAGGATGGACGACCATGGAAGGAACATCAAGCATGAATGTACAAATGGTGATGTTTGTCCAAGAGCTCATGTAGGAGTGCTCAAGGAGTGAAAGTTCTGCTTCCTCCCTCAAAGAATACCTCAGAGCAATAAAACTATGTCCTTTTGGTGGCACTGACAGTGCTCTGGGCTAGGCTGGACATGTCTTTCCTCATCAGATGTTTTCTTTGGGTGGGGAATTGCCGTGTGTGACAGAACAAAGGCTCAAGAGAAGCAGGGCTCTTTCAACATTTACTCTTCTCATACCTGAATGCATTTTTTAGGGGTGGAAAAAGATGACTTTTAGTGGCCTCTGTGATCCCAGACTACCGGTGATTATTGAACTAATGGGGACAAGAGATACCAGTGAATTTTCAGAAATATTGCTGAAATATTTGCATTCAATAAAACTCAGACTTACAAATTTTTATGTTTCCAATGAGAAAATTTTTTAAATGATTGCTATTTGGAACAATTGGTCGAAATATTTTATTTTATTTCGGGGCCATATCTAGTGATGCCTGTGACAATTCCTGGTTCTGTGTGAAAGAGTGACCCTTGGCTGTGCTCAGGAAACCATATATTCGCCCAGGACTTTAACTGGGGTTGGCAGTCTGCAAAGCAAACATCTTAACCCCTCGTACTATTTCTCTAGCCCCAGATCGGGGTATTTTTTCCCTTCATTCTCATTTTGTAATGTTCCTAAAGTAAGTGATCTCTGGTCTGGAGAGCAGATGGGTTCTGACCCAGGAAGAACTCTTATAAAAGTGACTGGAATTGCTACTTCATAAAAACTTCCAGTATCCCAGGGTCACAGGTGTGTGCCAGTTGAAGGAAGTTGAAAAGTCTGCTCCAGAGCCAAATGGGTGTTAGATCCTAGACACATGCCAGCTGAAATTGAACCCTCTGTGTGGCCCAGGACTGTTGTCAAAAACAGAAGAGCTGGCTCTCATTCTCCCAAGTCAGAGTCCAGTGGAGTGTTCCAAGAGCCAGTTGCTTGGCCCCTGGAGGTGAGATGTCTTGGGGCCCAGGATGACCTCCCTTGTCCTTCAGGAATCTGCTGCACCACCCAGTTCTGTCCACTCTCCTTTGAGGAGAGAAGATCTCTGTAGGACTCCCTGCGGTCCCAGAAACAGGCCTTTACCATATTGTCATGACCAGAGGCTACATGGTGAACTCCGCACTGTCAGTTAGATGTCTGCTACTTCCTGAGAATCTGTGCTTAGCAACTTGAAGTCTTTATTTGTGAGGACTTTATATCACACGTCTGAGTGTTGTGGGCATGAGCTAATGTCTCTTCTTTGAATGAGGCAGAGGGTTGAATGAACCCGCCTATATTTATGTTAGACAGCAAACGGACATGAATGTAACAGGTCTTTATTGTAAATCGTGCATCATTATGGAACATTTGGGAGGTTTATCACTCACTATAATGGATGGAGGGCAGGGTGTGATTTTTCATCATTTGGAAGGATAGCGGTCTGTTTTATCCGTAAAACATGTGGGAGCATGGATAGAACAAAGTATGATAAATAGGAAGTGTCAGCTTGTGACTTAGGGAATATCACTTTATTAGAAATATTAAATTAGTGTGTGGTGGGACTCAGGACAGTGATAGACAGTGTGCTCCTGTGGGGTTCTGAGGGCCTGTGTTGGTTAGAGCAATCTCCTGCAGATAAGAGGATTTGTTTCTCATGGTATTTCAGGCTCTTCATTAGTCATATATATACCCTGGACTCATTGGCCTGATTGCTTCAAAGATAATGTGAGGCAGGAAGTATCAGGGTTTATCGGAAATGTTCATTTTCTAATTCTGAATGCTAGAATGTTATTCTTATTACATAGCCAATAGGAACTATGGTTCTAATTAGTTGATCTTGAGACGGGGGATATTATAATGAACATTGCAATATTGTGATACACCGTCTTTGCTCCTTTAAAGATGGAGGCCATGAGCCAAGGAGTGCAGGTGACCTTAGTAACTGGGAAAGACCAGGAAATAAATTCTCCATTAGAGCCATTAGTCCTCTAGCTGGGGCACACCCCTCTTGATGCCTTGGTTTTTAGCCTAGTAATACCTGTTTCAAACTTCTGCCATATAGTACTATCAGATAATAGATTTGTGTTGTTTTAATTCACCAACTGCATAAAGGTCTGTTACAATAGGAAACTATCCAATGTGGAAACCTGTTTCTATTTTGGAAACATGAAACCCTCTTGGTTATTTATGAAATACAATATCATGGAAAATTTATAGAATATAAATAACTCAAAGAAGAAACTTGTCAAAATTAATTATGAGAGCTCGCTAAGCTAATTTGTTTTACTAGAGTGAGGGCAGGAACGTAATTTATTCCCCATTATCATCACACTACCCATTTCCGTACCTGGTTCATTAATATTATAAAAGTTCATTACTATTATAAAAATTTACTTAAATTTGTTTGTTTGTTTGTTTGTTTTTGCTTTTTGGGTCACACCCAGTGATGCACAGGGGTTACTCCTGGCACTGCACTCAGGAGTTACTCCTGGCGGTGCTGAGGGGACCATATGGGATGCTGGGAATCGAACCCGGGTCAGCCGCGTGCAAGGCAAACACCCTACCCGCTGTGCTATCTCTCCAGCCCCAGACACTTAAAATTTTTAGAAAGTACTATCTTTCAAAGAGTATATAGTAAAGAATATCACTTTATTATCTTAAACAAAGTTCCTGTTCTAGGTAAACAATGTCATATTTGACATTGTCATTCAAAAAGGAGAGCTACAGTTAGATTTAAGTTGCTGGTTTTAAACAAGTTATTTTTGTTTTTGGGTTCTGGGAACTTTATTGACTTTTTTGGTTAAGAGTTCCGTATTCCTATCCCCATTTTACTGCTGTTGCTGTTGTTTTGATGACCAGGGGTCACACACAAACTTGGTTGTGGTGTTCACCACAAATTTAATTCATTTAAAATTTAAAAAATTTAAATGTAAAATTTTTAAATAATTTAAAAAGTATTAAAAGTATAGGGGGCTGGAGCAATAGCACAGCGGGTAGGGCGTTCGCCTTACAAGCGGCCAACATGGCCGACCCGAGTTCGATTCCTCCGCCCCTCTCGGAGAGCCCGGCAAGCTACTGAGAGTATTCGATATGCCAAACACAGTAACAACAAAGTCTCCAATGGAGACGTTACTGGGCCCGCTCGAGCAAATCGACGATCAACGGGAGGGCCTTTACTTTACTAAAAGTATAGAACTGGCACGTTTTTTTTGTTGTGCTTACCTGCAATTGCACCTGTGACTGCAGTGCTTATACACACCTGGTAGTGTATATAGTGTATATGCCAGAGATCATACACAGTCTCATGTCCTCAGGATATCCAAAGAGCAAAGCTACTGTAACCACACTTGGTGCAAAGAAGTGACCCTGGGAATTGAACTCACTGCCTCATTCTTGGAAGGCACGTGATTTTGCCACTGAGCCAGATTTAGGTCCCTCCAGGAACTTCTTTGTACCTGCCTATGGTTGAAGTGTTAGCTTGTCCATTGTGTTAGTTTGTCCACAGGGACTGTTATATATATAGCAAGTTGTAACCTTTAGATTGGTGGCCCAAAAAAGAAACTATTGCTTTTTTTTTTTTTGTGATGGTTTGGGGAGCCTAGTATTATTTAGCTTGGCAGCATGGGTGTTACCACCAATAATATTTTAGAATTCAGAATATTTCTTGTGCTGATTTCATATTTTTTCACTCATTCTCTGAGAAAATCTCTGCTAGGATTTTGCTATCTCAATCATGGAGGGTAGGTAAATAGGACACTTCCGAGAAATCCATATTCTAGATGGGAAGAATGACATATGTTTAGAAAATGAGAATTCACAGTAGCCAATATTAAAAAAATTTTTTTTGGTACAAAGAAGAAATAATATCCAGCTTTGCAGGAGAAAGAAAAATGGCAGAGAGTAGCAGGCATTTGAACCAGGTATTGGATGACCAGGAGGAAGTTGGCAAGTAGAAAAAGAGGACATATGTCAGAAGCTCCTTACCCACTCACTTTCAGGCACTGAGCCTGACATTTTTGCATAAAACTGTCATTCATGGGAGCCGTGGGAGCTGGAGCAATAGTACAGTGGGTAGGGCATTTGCCTTGCATGCGGCCAACCTGGGTTCAATCCCTGGCATCCCATATTGTCCCCCCCCTCCACCCCCAGCACTGCCAGGAGTAATTCCTGAGTGCAGAGTGAGGAGTAACCCCTAAGCATCACTGGGTGTGACCCAAAAAGTAACACTGTCATTTCATAGTTCATTGATTTGCTCAAGCGGGCATCAGTAATGTCTCCATTGTGAGACTTGTTGTTACTGTTTTTGGCATATCAAATACACCACGGGGAGCTTGCCAGGCTCTGCCATGTGGGCAGGATGTACTCTTGGTAGCTTGCTGGGCTCGCCAAGAGGGGGACGAATCGAACCCGGATCAGCTGCGTGCAAGGCAAACGCCCTACCCACTATGCTATCGCTCCAGCCCCCAAAAGTTAAATAAATAAATAAATAAAAATCTTGTCATTCATATCACCTTCACCTTCTGGAAAATGATTGTCTTTCTTTTTTTCTAGGGATAAACCCTACCCTGAAACATTGCTCAAGTCCAGCAGTGCTCAGAGGCCTCCAGGGATATATCCCCTGGTGCTCAGGGGACCACAGGATGCTGGGGATCAAAATCAGGACCTCATGTGTAGAAGACTTTTGTTCCATCTTCTTGAGCTATCTTTCTGACTCTGGAAAATGATATTCTAGATGAGTGGTATTGCCAAGCCACACCGAATGGGATTTAGGATTTTCTTAGAAAATCCAATGTTTCTTAGAAAATCCAATGTTTGCATTTTCAAGGCAAATTTTTTTTTCTGGAAGGGACCAAATAACAAACAGTTTAACTCTGTTGTTATAGCATGAAGACAGAGTTACATACATGGAAGTGGAAGGAAGGACATGGCTATGTTACAAAAACACTTTACTAACAATGAATTAGATCTGGTCTTTGGGCTACATTTTGCTGGTTCCTGTCCTAGAAGAGCAATTTTGCTATCACTTGGTTTGGTAATATTTCTAGGTAGAGTGAGGACTTACAGGGTTCGCTATCTTTTTGAGCAGCCAATTAACATTTCAGAATGTATTCTTAAATATCACTAAGAAGTAATAGCATATTTGATTAGTAATGGAGCCTCAGATTGGCCCCATTTGCTAACATTCCAAATCATCACGGTTCATATTGAACAGATCTCTGAGAATCCAGATATAATACATCTTTAGGTTATTATAGACAAGTCCAGAGAGAAAACCACACTCCATTTTGGAAGCAAATTTAACACTGAGTATGTGTGTGTGTGTGTGTGTGTGTGTGTGTGTGTGTGTGTGTGTGTGTGTTTTAACTCTGAAATTAAACAAAACAATGCAGAAATAAGAGATTTGTCAGGGATCATTGGGAAGAAATAAAGTAAATATCAGAACAGATGACCTGGGATGGGAGAAGCCTTGAGTTGTAAAGCCTGGATACCACTGTCTCCTGGAAAAAAGCAGAAACATCTGGTTAGTGTGATGAGAAAGGGCGTTGTGAAAGGAGGACCTGACCACAAAAGCAGATACATCTTGACATCTTAAAGCAACAAGTCAGAAAAAATCTGTCTTTAATAGTTGATGCTGTGGGAAATGTCAGTAAATCCAGCGATTGGAGTGAGGAATCGAGCTAAGCCATAATTTTTTTTTTCTGAAAACACATCTTTCCAAGAATATTTCCTTCGAGATTCCGCAGGGTTGGAAAACCATGAAAACTCTTTAAAAATCGTTACCAAATGATAGACTAGGAATTCATTGAAGGCACCTATCTTGGTACTCTACATGGCTGAAGAGTTTTATCTTGGCCGGGGGGAGGGGGAGCGGGGCTGACCAAGTATCGTTTCTGTTGGAGAGCTCTTTTCTTTTGAGTACATTTCGAAAATCAAAAGCAGACGACATTTCTAAGAGTTTCAAATTGGATGGTTCCAATTGGATTGAAGCATTTTCTCACCAACAGGAATAGATTAAGAGCTATGTTTGTGCCTGTTGTCTCTGGAGATCCCTTCGCTTGGCATCCTCGGGGCTGGATCTGGTTCCCCACCAAACTCTGTGCTGTTGTTCTTAGAGTTGAATTGAGGGAAAGAGGGCAGAAAAGATGGAAAATATGGGAGTTGATATCTTCCTGGAAGACATAGTACATATTAGCGAGCTTCAGTCATTCCAATCAAAACAATTTAAACTTTTCCTTGTTTTTGGGATCTGGGCATGAGTCTTGAATGAAATAGACATGATTTGGGGGCATGCATAAAGAACCCCAAATGGGGACGCTTACTGGTTCTCCTGCCCCTACATCGCTTTCTAAGATACAGGATTCAAACTTGATTCTGCTGTGCTTTTGTGTAGTGCTTTTGACCCTTCTCTGATTAGAGTAAGCTTCATAAAACTCAGAAAACCCTTCTTTGCGTAGGAATTTTAGGGTAGCTTCTAAGAGAACAATCCCTAAAGCCCATAAATACTTTGATGTGGATTATGTTGAGCAAACAGTGTTTATATAAAAGGCTTTAGGGCTGGGATTGTGGCTTAGTGGTAGAATGCTGTGCCTGCATGTATGAGACCTTGGGTTCATCTGGGCACCAAAACAGAAACAAAAACAACCCCAAAAAGGTCTTTACCATGTAAGCTAATTAAAGTTCTTTATCATTAGATTTTCTTCCCCATTTGACAAAAATTTTTGACAAGTTAATTATAGTAAAGAATATCTAGAGTCTTACATTCTTGCTGACACTCCTCTTTTAGAAAGGGCTAAAGAAAGGTAATCTTCAAAGCATCATTGATATATTTTAGAAAGCTTTGAAGCTTTTATTAGCTACACTGGAAACTTTTGTTTCCTGGAAAGTTCATTAATAAAGAAATAGTTTCTTGCAGAAATAACTCTGGTAGCTGTGTACATTATTCAACCTAACCACTAGTCATGCCATTCTATTAATGACAAGAATTAATATCTTAACTGGTTCTGAGTCAACTGTTTTCATGATAAAACTTTTAAAATCTTAAGGTGTAATGTTATAGGAGTCTAATTAAGCTTTTCTTTAATCACGTTATCTTTCTTTAATTATTTATCTTTCATCACTTCTATTTGCCCCCAAGAGGAAATATGTTTTTTAGCAACTCAGATGAGTGCAATTAGATATAGAACTTACCTGCTCTATGTCAACGTCACCTCTCTTTGTCAGCAGCACCATTCTGTGCCCACTTGCCCATTCTGATGATTCTCATTTCCTCCTGTCCAGACCCTACGTGGTATCTCTGCTTTCTCTGCCTGGTGTCTGTGGTGACTTGCCACCCAGTTCCCCATTTCTTCTGGTTTACTTCTGCATATCCTACGCCACCAAGTCTATTTTTCCTCCACAAAGCTCAAGCAATATTTCCCAAATCCAATTTCTGGAATAATTAAGGAGAGCATAATTAGCCTTTCATGCAGTTCGCGGTGCTTTCTGATTATTCACTTAAAGAAGGTAAATTTCAAAACAATATTTTTTAAAAAAGAAAGAAGGTAAATTTCTCAGGCAGTGCTGAGTGATTTTTCGTTTTTCTGAAATGGGGGTGATAGGTCAAATTAAGTTTGGAAATCTCTGAAATAGAGTGATTCTTTCTTGTTTGTCTTGTTTTGTTTTTGCTTTGCTTTGGATGTACTCAGACTGGTTAGAGAATTTATATTTCTTTTGTTTTATTAAAACATGTTTCCTACTGTGTTTATTAATTGAAATTAAATTTTTTTCCAATAGGGTGATTCTTAAGAACTAAATCAATTTCATGTTTCTGATGAACTTGTCCATACCTGACAGTGACTTATGAAATTCCAAACATAACCCCAAGTCTCTCTTTGGCACCTGGCCTGTGCTGTGCTCTGACTCACTAGCAGGTCTTGCCGGCTTCCCTTTGCCTCACTTTACTCTAACCACGTGGCTGCCATACTGGTTCCTTGTACACACATTGTACTCTCATCTCAAGACTCTTAGCATCTGTCCTTCTTTCCTCTACCTGGACACTCTCTCTAGTTACTCACCAGTTGTTTATTCTTTCTGCCTGTTCTGCCAGATGTTAATTCCTCAGAGATATGTGACCAGCTATTTAAAAATAGAAGTCCACCCTTTTCTGATGCTTCTTTTCCTTTCCAACTCTTTTTAGATGACATTCAGTCTTTCATGGACTGACCAGTTTATTTGAGGATGTGAGCTCCATAAAGAAGGACTTCATGTTTGCATTGTATCCCCATTGCCTAGCAAACTTAGGCAATCAGGGTGTGTCTGCTAGATGTCAAGTGAAGGAAAGACCTAGAACCTCTCATGGTTTGGTCTGCACTTATAAACTATGTCATAGTACAGTTATGTTGTTCAAGAGTACAGTGATGTCTTGTACTTTACTGCACTGCTGAAAGTTTGCCATTCAATTGTAATTTGCTTCTGACCTAAAGATTTCAGCAGTAATCTCACTTTTTACCCTCATGTAGTGGAACATGTGAAATGCATATGAACCCGGAAATCTAATGGTTTTATAGTGGGTATCTAAGTAGATGGACAGAATCCTAAGTCCTACCATCTTTCCTCAGGGATCAGCAGGCGCAATGTTAGCACCAAGAGAAAGAATCACATATTCAAGTCTATGTTTAAGACAAAAGAGTCCCTATGCTTATTGAAAGTCTCAGGACTTACTTTAAGAAATTTTATATGATGAAAGGAGTCATATAAAAATCTTTCTATAAGCAAGCAACTAGTGATCTTCTTATCAATACTGCCTGAGAAGAAATTGGGAGTGGGAGTTCATAGAGGAATTTGGATAAATGGTTTGGAAAACTTGTAGAATATAACAACAGAACCATTCCAGAAGATAAATTTGTTATTTAATTGCTGCTTTTATAAAAATCAGATTTATTTGGCATAGAATTTACATGCAGTGAAAGCCACTCTTTCTATCATTGTCAATTCTGGCTATCAAAATAAATACCATTAACTGTGGGACTCTTAAATAAGATCTATTTCTTTCCCATTCTGGAAGCTCAAGATCAAGGTACAGATTTGTTTCTGGTGAGATCCTACTTCCTGGTTTGCAGAAAGCTGCCTTTGTACAGCCCCTACACCTGGTCCAGAGGGAAGCAGCAAAATCCCCTGTCACCTCTGAGAAGGGCACTGATCCCATCAAGAAGGTACCACCCTTATGATCCAATGGCCACTAAAAGTCCCACACCCTAACCACCACACTGGAGACTGGCATGTCAACCTGTTGATTTATTTATTTTTTCTTTCTCAGAGGTCAAGGTTTTATTTATTTTAATTTTTAAAAAAAATTTTATTAGTGAGACACCGGGGGCTGGAGCAATAGCACAGCGGTAGGGCATTTGCCTTGCACGCAGCCAACATGGCTGACCCAAGTTCGATTCCTCTGCCCCTCTCGGAGAGCCCGGCAAGCTACCGAGAGTATCTTGCCCACATGGCAGAGCCTGGCAAGCTACCCGTGATGTATTCGATATGCCAAACACAGTAACAACAAAGTCTCCAATGGAGACGTTACTGGGCCCGCTCGAGCAAATCGATGAACAACGAGAGGACAGTGATTAGTGAGACACCATGAGGTACAGTTGTAGACTTACAAATTTTTGTGCTTGGGTTTTAATTATACAATGATCAAATACCCATCCCTCCACCAGTGCCCATTTCCCACCACCACGGATCCCAGTATCCCTCCCACCCCCCAGTCCCCCCATCCCACCCTGCCTCTGTGGCAGGGCATTCCCTTTTGTTCTCTCTCTCTTATTGGGTGTTGGGTATTGTGGTTTGCAAAAGAGGCAATGGGTGACACTCATGTTTGGTCTATAGTCTACTTTCAGCATGCTTCTTCCATCCTGGGAGGATCCTCCCAACACCCTTTATTTGGTGCTCCCTTCTCCATCTGAGCTCCCTTTTCCCCTAGCATGTGTGGCTGGCCTCCAAGCCATGGAGTAAAATTTCTGGTACTAATCTCGGCCATTCTTGGGTGTTAGTCTCCTATATTGTTACTTTATGTTCCCCAGATGAATGCAATCTTTCTATGTCTATCCCTTTCTTTCTGACTCATTTCGCTTAACATGATAGTTTCTATGTAGTACCACTTGTGTGTAAGTTTCCTGACCTCATCTTTTCTAACAGCTACATAGTACTCCACTGTGTAAATGCACCAAAGTTTCTTTAACCAGTCATCTGTTCTCGGGCACTCAGGTTTTTTCCGGATTCTGGCTATTGTATAGAGTGCTGCAATGAACAAACAATTGCAGATGTCACTTCAACTATACTTTTTTGCCTCTTAGAGGAACACAAACATTCAATCCACAGTATTTGGATGCTATATGTAATATAAATCACTTTACATGGACATATATCTACCTAAATATATTATGTACCACCAGTATCTAAATAGCAGTTGGCTTTTGCTACTTATTTATTCATTTTGTTTGCTAGGTAATAAGAGGCACTCAAGAGTTTGAAAAATAATACGTATATAATCTTAAAATTGAGAATTCCTCCCATCTGTTAATATTTGTGCCTCCTGATTTTGGATGCTAGCTACCCACTTTGGATTTCGAAGTAGAATTTCTCCCAGGGTTTTGAAGTGCATATTTGAAATGTTTGAGGGCCTGAAGTTGCCTCCTAAGAACTTACACTGTGATGGGATATATATCCCAACCACGAGAGCAGCATGAAACCCAGACAGTGGGAAATGTGTTCCTGTAGGAAGGTATCCCCAAGGACAAAGGGGTAATGGAGTTTCTGGATCTTAGCAGGGAGGATCATGGTGCTTATTTTAGCTCTCTCTCATTCATGTGTCCCCACGTCAGTTACTATTTTGATTATTAGCATCTTCCTGCAGCTCGTGGTGTGCTGATTGCCGGAAGCCTTGGGTGCCCTGCGCCCACTAGCACCCTTGTTAGCCTTTAAGTTTCTGCTCTGGACACTGGACTAATAGCTCCCAGATACCCCAAACTGACAATACGACAAGAGTTGTGCTTACAAAATAGCCAAGATGGACACCTCTTATTACAAAAAATATAGTACAAAGAGATGGTTGCAATCAAATTGCACTTCAAATTGCAATTTGCCATAAATACTTTTGCCTTAGAGAACACTACCAACATTGACAGTAAAAATTCCAATATTTAAGAAGTATTCATCAGTTTTGAATAATGGTAGCACTGCATTGTCCTCCCGTTGTTCATCAATTTCTTCGAGTGGGCCCAGTTACATCTCTATCGTGAGACTTGTCGTTAATGTGTTTGGCATATCGAATACATCACAGGTAGCTTGCCAGGCTTTGCCGTGCGGGAGTGATACTCTTGGTAGCTTGCCGGGCTCTCCAAGAGGGGCAGAGGAATTAAACTCAGCTCGGCCATGTGGGCCGCATGCAAGGCAAATTAACACCCTACCCGCAATGTGTCAAAATAGTAGAAGCACAATAGTTTAGGATCATAATGTGAATTTCTTGACAAATGAAATGGGTCCCTGGTTCTTCCTCTTAAAGAGGTCTCTATGTTTTTTATTTGTTTGCCAGGACCATACCCAGTGGTGTACAAAGGCTACTTATGACTCTGTATTTGGGTATTTTCCCGTACAGCATGCAGAGAACAGTGTGGTGCTCTGAATCAAACCTAGACCTCCTGCAAGCATATACTCAGCTCATTGACTTATCTCTCCATTTCTCTGGGCCCCATCTTGTTTTTTTCTCCAAGATTTCTGTGCTTTCCCACTCATATCAAAATGAGGACCTTAGATATAGTACAGGGGTTAAGGCACTTGCCTTGCACACATGGGCTGATCCCAGTTTGATCCCAGCATGGCATATGGTTCCCCAGTCACCGCCAGGAGTGATCCCTGAGCACAGAGCCGGCAGTAATTTCCTGAGCACTGCCCTGTGCACCATACCCCTCCCCTTCTAATGTCACCTTAATAGGTCACTTAATAGTGTCCTTTCTTCTTTTTCTCTCCCTTCCTTCCTTCCCTCCTTTCCTTCCTCCCTCCTTCCTTCCCTCCCTCCCTCCCTTCTTCCCTCCCTCCTTCCCTCCTTTCTACCCTGCCTCCCTCCCTCCCTCCCTACCTCCCCCCTTCCCTCCTTCCTTCCTTCCTTCCTTCCTTCCTTCCTTCCTTCCTTCCTTCCTTCCTTCCTTCCTATCTTTCGCTCTTTCTTTTATTCTCATTCTTTCTTTTAGTTTCTTTCTTTCTTTCTTTCCTTCCTTCCTTCCTTCCTTCCTTCCTTCCTTCCTTCCTTCCTTCCTTCCTCCTTTGCCTCTTTATCTCCACTATATTAAGGAGCTAACATAGTACCATTGAAAGTTTTTCTATCAACTTAGATGTCACTGAAATGAATGCTAGCAGACAGCACTAACTTAGCAGGTGCAGTTCTGAGGGAAGATGGAATGGAACGTCCCCACACTCTCATAGTTCCCCAGTGATAACTTATAGGTTATTGTGTGATTCCAGTTAAGCAATACCATCTAAGAGGTTACATTATTTTATTGTCTTGGAGGCATTTTATATGTTAATGTTCAGATGACAATGATGATTGTTATTCCCACACCCATTTGGGTAATCTCAGCTGAATGGTTGAGAATGAATCTAGTGGTTATTTTTACACAGAACTTTGATGCAATTGTGGGAGCAAAGTCCTGTGGAAAAAGCGAGGCGATACGGAGAGAAGTCTTAGAAACTGGATCCTGCATTTAAATCCTGAAAGGCATGCAGAGATTTATATGAGGTAAGAGAGAAGGTGTCAGGGTGTGAAAAATACCTGGAAAAATATATTTCCTGATCCAGTGACTGGGGGAAGAAAGACGTAAGTGCCCTAAGTCAAAGTTAGGTCCCATGGAAGCTGCCTTTCTCCTGAGGGTCTGTTATGTGGATACCATTCACCATGGATGAGCTACAGAGTGTCCCAGACCTAGAGGCACCTGGGCTCCCTGTGTGAGTAAAGCCTCATCAGAGGCTTCCTGTGGGCACCCCCATCCATTCCTCATGTCAATCCTAAGTCTTTTGAAACATTAAAAGTGTCTTTCCATGGTCATCTCCCCTCCAGATGCAGTTGGTCTGGAATTAGTCATCATGTTATGTCAGGGGGATTGCTAATCATCTGAAGGTCAAGCCCAAGTTTATTTTGACAGATGGGAAATAGTTTGAGAAGGCTGAGGAGAGTCCTGCAAGAACAGGACCGGAGCTGCTGGGCCTGACCTTGAGCTCAAAGTCTTTACCTGCCATACTAATTTTACGATTTTCCTTACCCCCAATCACTGTGGTTTTCTCTGGATTTTTTCTTTCTGTCTTTGAACATATTTGACTAGTTATTTATATACATATATATTTTAATTTAGGAGTACTGCTATTTACTCAGCCATTTATTAAGGTAATTGAATTGTGCATGAACTCCCCATTACTTTTTAATTTTTTTTAAATTGGATATTTGTGAGATAGACCATTGCAAACTGTTGATAATTGGGTTTCAGTCATATAACGATCCAACACCCATCACTCCACCAGTGTACATTTCCCACCACCTATGTCCCCTGTTTCTCTACCACCATCCCTCAACCCCCACCCCCTAACCCTAGCCTCCCTCTATGAGAGACACTTTCCTTCTTGCTCTCTCTCTCCTTTTCATTTTGTGCACTATGGTTTTACGATCCAGGTGCTTTGTTTTTTCAGGGCTTTCAGTATTTTTATCGGGAAGGTAAGGCTGGAGTAGCTTTTCAACTGGGTGGCAGCTCTGGGGTGTGGATGTGACAGCCGAGGCTTCTGGAAGTACAAGGGAGTGGGGGAAGGTAGCCCATAACTCACCCAGAGGTAGCCTGGAGATCTCAGCCACAAATCCTGCATACCAGAATTTTCAATAGATTATATCTTGGCAAGGTCCATCTTGAGATGGTGGAGGTAGGCTGGGGGTATGGCAGTGTTTTTGGATTGTGGAAGCAAGTGGCTGCCGGGAGCTCTGCTTGGGTGGGCACAGGCCAACCTGCCCCGCTCTGATTACTCGAGTCTGTTCAGCCATACTTGGGTCTGAGATTAACTGCGGTTTTTGATCTCTTTTGAGATTTATTTCTGGGTTTCTAAAACAAGGTCAGTAGTAGAACTTACATGGTGGCACTAGAGTTGGTTCGTGGGGATGACTGCCAGTGCTTCCATGAGTATTGGGAAGTTGGGGGAGTTAGCTCATCCCAACTCTGAGAAAGCCTGGAGATTTCAATCACAAAACACGCATACCAGAATTTTGAGCAGATTATGTCTTGATAAGGTCTATCCTGAGACGGTGGAGTCAGACCAGGGGTATGGTGATGATATTGGATTGTGGAAGCAACAGTTTTGACGACTCTGCTTGAACAGGCTACCAGGCTAACCCACCCCCCTCCAATTTACTCTGATCTGTTCAGCCATGAGTGGGTCTGAAATTAACTGCGACTTTTGATCTCTTTCAGGATTTATCTATGCATCTCTGAAATAAGGCCAATAAATGATCTTGTATAGCTAAGCTGGAGGTGGTTTATGGGTGTTGCTCCCACATATATAACTTTTGTCCATTTAATTTCTTCATAAACTTGGTCCCAAGTTTTTGGGGTCCAGTCAAAGGCACAGCGGCAATTTTGGGGTATCAGGAAGCCTGAAGGCACCATCAGGCTGCTAATGCACTAGCCCCACAGGTACAGGTTGACCTGCTGGCAGCACCATACCCCTATGACTAGTTATTTGAACTTCTCTTTCCACTGAATTCTTTCCTAATTATACTTTTGCCCCCTTCTTCTCCTCCTCCTCCTCCTTCTTCCTCTTCTTCCTCTTCCTCTTTCTCCTATTCTTCCTCCTTTTCCTCCTCCTCCTCCTCTTCCTTCTTCTTCTTCTTTTTCCCCTTCTCCTCCCTCCTCCGTCCTCCTCCTCCTCCTCTCCTCTACTACCTCCTCTTTCTTCTGCTGCTGCTTCATCTGCTGCTGCTTCTTCTGTTGCTACTACTTTTACTTCTGTTTCTCTTTTTCCTCCTCCTTTTTCTTCTTTTTCCCTTTCTCCTTCTCCTCCTCCTTCTCCTCCCCCTCCTTCTCTCCTTCCCCTTCTTCTTTTCCTCTTTTCCTTCTCCCTTATTTTCTCTCTTCCCTTTTCCCTCCTACTTCTGTTTTCTTCTTTCAGTTGCTTAAGATATCTGGGGATCACTCTTATTTCTCAGCCCTGTGTTCTGGGGGTCTAACACACAGCCTAGAGATGCAAGTTTCAAACTCCAGGCTTTGAGCTCTCTCCTGGCCCATGTGCTTTTCTTTTTCCCAAGTCATCTTGATTTCATTAAAGCTGATTTATTGTTTTGTTTTCCTGTCACAGTGCTAAGACTGTATTCTGAGTTTTATTATCTGGTAGATGATATTTTCCTGTTGTTTTTGGGTAAACTGATTCCTGGAGTTCAAGAATTTCAGGTACAGATCTTCCAAACTCTTTCTGGATCCTTGGAGTCTTGACCTCCATTGTAAATATTTGTTTTCAAACTATAGTTGTAGTGTTCTATGGGGTGCTTACAGCTGCTCAAGTTTGAGAACCCTTGTTCTCAAGGTTACAAGCTAAAAACTCTGGGTAGAGAAGAGACTGTGTCCTCCCCTGCTCTTACCCGTTGGTTACTTTCTGTTCTTTTGGTCCTTTGGCTTCTGTCTGGTGTGGAAAGTAGAGTTGTCCTTTCCTCTTTTGTTCTATATATGAGGAGGAACCCAGGACAGGAAAGACTTTGTTCTGGCCTTCATCTCAAGATCCCAAAGCTTTTTAGTGATAAACGAGGGAAAAGGGGGATGTTTGGCGGGGGGACACAAAAGCAGTCTACTTAAACCTAAGTAGTTGTTCTGTGTTTACTGAAACCATCTTTGTGGCTTTAAGTAATGGGTTCATGGCTGCCAGAATGTCACCAAGCAGTGGTGGCAGCATGATTGTTTTGCTTTGTGGGAACTCCACATGGTGCCTTCCCCAGCCCTCGCCCTGCCACAAGTACAGTCTCCTTAAAGTCACCCTGAAACTGGTTTCTGGAAGCAAATCCCCTTTTTGCTGTTCAAGGTAAGACAAACTTTTAACATTCTGCCTTCCAGATGCTTCTAGAAGCACAGAATTGACTGGCACCAGCAAAGGCCTTTGGTGTCTCTGGTGTGTTGATGGCTGGTGTGCGCAAGTGAATTCTTTTCTTAAATGACATATTGGAAAGGGAATCCATGGAATTGCTGAGTAGACCTTGGGAGGAGATGGGAGGAAGCACCTCCATTGCCTGAAACAAAAGATTTCCCAAATTCTCAGTAACCACTGACCAACTCATAACTAAGAAGCAAAGGATTTCCTTTCAAACTGGGATCTCAGGGATGGAGCCTAACAACACACACACACACACACACACACACACACACACACACACACACAGGCTGAATCATCAGAATGCCACCCAGGCAGTCAGTCTTGCAGAGTAAGAGAATTGGTCCTTTCTTTATGTGCGTTGTCCACAGCCAGGCAAATCACAAGGGAAACAAGTTTGCCTTCCTTCTTCTCTGTTCTACTTCCAGAGTAGGTGGGCCACTCTCTTGGTCTCCAGCCTTTAGGGTAAATGAAGGTGGAAGATTTTTCTTCTTAAGATTAATGACTCAGACCAGGTTCTAGCCCAATGGTTTGCTCCAGGTATGCTAGACAAGTCCCTCTGGTCCCTGATTTTATTCATCCTCTTTCTTTCTCTAAGCAATCAGGTACTTTCCATTTCCTCCTGGCTGTCTCTGTGCCCACAGGGTGGGAGGAGGGAGAGGAAGGGGAATTTGTTGCAGGACCCTTGCAGACAGCCATGTGGAGGAGACTAAAATCCCTTTCATAAAAATGGTAATGCTGGCATAGAGCTTATGCATCGGTAGTGTATGTACACTTTAAATCATCTCTACGTTATTTACAATGCCAAATGCAATATAAAGGAACTTTCTGTAGATTGCACTTTTCCTGTATTGTTTAGTGGTTGATAGCTAGGAAAGAAGCCTGCAGACTTCTGTGTAGTGGTAACCATGGAATAGCACAGCAGGTAGAGCGTTTGCCTTTCACACAGCTGACTCGGGTTCAATTCCTCTGCCCCTCTCGGAGAGCCCGGCAAGCTACCGAGAGTATCTCGCCTGCACGGCAAAGCCTGGCAAGCTCCCCGTGGCATATTTGGTATGCCAAAAACAGTAACAACAAGTCTCACAGTTTGTTGTGAAATGTTACTGGTGCCCGCTTGAGCAAATTGATGAACAATGGAAGGACATTGCTACAGTGCTACAGTTGAATCTGTGTCTAAAGCACCTGCAGAAGTGGACCCTCAAAGGCACACATCCAAATCTTCAATGAATCCTCTGCTTTGTCAAGTCTTATTTTGTTCTAAGGCAGTTCTTTTCCAGCTCCTTATATGTACCTGATATAAATTTGCATTTGAGAAAGCACTCATGCTTACTCAAGATAACTCTTGCCACCACAGAAAAATTAGAATTTCAGAAAAACATTAGATAGAAATTAATGTCTTCATTTGGAATTAGAATTAATTGGGGGGAAAAAGTATTATTGAGCATTTTTTGGTAAAAGTCTTAAAAATATACTCATAACTGCCTATAATTTGAGTGATTTATGTAGATCAATAATTGATAGGGAGGGACTGGAGTGATAGCACAGCGGGTAGGGCATTTGCCTTGCATGTGGCCAACCTAGGTTGGATTCCCAGTATCCCATATGTTCCCCTGAGCACCGCCAGGAATAATTCCTGAGTGCAGAGCCAGGAGTAATCCCTGTGCATTGCCAGGTGTGACCCAAGAAGCAAAAACCATTTTTAATTAAAAAATTTAAAAAAAATTGATAGAGAGTGAGTTCCTCAGAGCAGGGAATTTGTCATTACCTGTTTAACTCATAACTATGGCTGTGTCTTGCATTGTTTGCTAGTTTCTTCTCAGATTTCAAATTAGGTGTTTTTACTCCTTTTTCAGAGAAAGTTTGAGTAGACGGTCTTGAAGACTCGGAGAGCTGAAATATGAAAATTCTGAAATATTTCCATATCTGAAGCAATGATTTAGTATCACATTATGGTAAGTGCTTAAGAAATAAAGATAACTGTTCTATTGTTAACACAACATTGGTTTGGCCCACATTCTGAGCAAACGTTAAAGAACATTGTGAAGAATGAATTTGTTTGAATGAATTACTTTCTACAACCAGAGCATTGGGGACATTAAGCTCCCTTTTTGAGACATATGGGGACACCTGTATCATGGGAAAGGTGCTGTCTTGAAATCAGGACTCATTTTTGTTTTCACAGTGGTCATGTGTCTCTGACTTTTTGAAGACCTCGGAAAGGGGAACTGAATAAATATGGAAGATTTCTTTTATAATAGGGCTCTGGCTATGAGAAATTTCAGCTGCTTTTTAGACTTTCTAGATAGAAACTGAACCAGTCACCTAAAGGTGCCTGGAGGCATCTGTCTGATATCTGTGCTGTCTGAGTTATCCCTTTAAGGAAATATTTCTCAAAGGGTGTTCCTTGGAACGCAGTGCCCTTAGTGGTTAAAGCAATGGAGACAGGAGTGGAAGATAGATCTATGCTCAATAAGTTTGTAAAATATTGGATATTAGTTAAACAACATTCCTTACTGAATCTTAAAACTTTTTAGTAAGATGGGACTAACTACAAGGAGTACATTGTGTCCAGCCATTTATATGAAAATCTGAACCAAGTAAAGTCTATATAAACAATGATTAATAGTTGCATAGGAGGTGGGGTGTTGAAAGTGACTGCTCATAGGAGTGCTGTTTCATTGGAGGGAATGATAAAAGTATTTACAAATGTTCTAAAATGCTTATAAAACTAAATAGGTTCAAAACCATTGAATTTTGTAAACTGGCAGAATTTTATGGTCTATTAATTCTATCAATAAAGTAACTGTGTACCTATAACAAAAGATATGTACTGAAAGCTTACTTATCAGCTCTTGGTCATAGATCAGGGTTGAAGAGAGAGGGCATTTAAGAATAACTCCTAAACTTTTGTTGGTGACAATTTTTGAGAAGGGAAGGCTGGGGGAAGAGGGTCTTGGTTTCTGTAAGAGAGTCTGCTCTGAGAACCATGAGCTCTGTTTTGGACACAGTAAGTTGGAGGTACCTGTTCAATAGTTAAATTATAGTAATAAATTGCAGCTAAAGGTGAATCTGGAACTGAAAGGAGCATCCTGATTGGACATAACATTTAGATGGTGGGGTCAATTTGTAGGAAAGGATGAGAAGGAAGCAGGTAGACAGACAAACAGACAGAGAGAGAGACAAAAAAGGAGGGGAGGTGATGGAGAAGAAATGTGTCATCTGTTTCTAGAAGTTTACCTGGTCATTCTGGCAAAAATTGCTCTAAAAACCTCGCTGCTCAGCTGAAATGCTAGTGGAGTTTGAAAGCCATCTCTTCCCTAGATACAGTTCTTATTGATCTAAACCCCACATACAGGAAACTGTGACTTGTAAGTAGTGATGGGTAGAGCCAGTAGCGCTAGGGGATCCAAAGGAGAGGCTTATTCTTTGCTTTGTTTTCTAATGGTCTTGATTTTCCTTTCTTGCTACCTCCCTCCCTCCATCCTTAATTTTGAAATTTAAGACAAGGTTTTTTATTAATGTACTTTTTCCAATTTTAGGTAGAATTTTGTACCTAAAATTTAATTAATTAATATTCGGGCTTTGGGGCCACATCCAGCTGTACTCGGAGCTTAATCCTGGTTCTGCGCCCAGGGAACACTCCTGGTGGTGTTGGGATCAAACCTGAGTTGACCACATGCAAGACAAGCACGCTGCCCTCTGTACTATGGCTCTGGCCCTAGAATTACTTTTTAAAACTTTATTTGAAATAAGTATAAAGGGAAACAGGCACACTGTATAGTGAAGAAAATTTTAATGAAGCAAAGTCCCGACTACACATAACATCAGTACTTTGCCTCTCTTCAGACATGGGTAGAGCCTAGACATGGGTGGATGATTGACAGCAGCTTCTGAATAGCGGTATCGGAGCAATTGGTCATTTTCTCAAATAATATATAGAAACATATGAGGTAGATTGCATTTCCTCCACTTCAAAAATGCTTGACAGTGAACTTTGCCCTTTGATTTACTACCTTTGTTCCATGTACTTTAGATCTAGACACCCTGAAAATCATGTTTTCTGATATAGCCGCCTTCAAGTAAAAAAACTATTCTTTGCCTTTTCTTGAGAAAATGGACTCATTTTCACCTCAGGCTCTAAAGCTCATAGAATGTTTTTTGGACAAACATCATATTTTAAGCACAATGACTATATTGATTCATATGGGATGAGTTCAAGCAGTATTTTTTTCTCACCAGGTGTGTGTGTTTGGGGGTGGGCGTGGGGTGCCATGATGCTGTTTGGTGAGACATATTTTAAGATGACATCTAAATGTTCTTAGTTCAGATTTCTACCTTTTCCCCTCTGGAATACAAATGACCTATCATCAAACAATAACTTTAAAATCCAGTGTTTTCTAACTGGTTTGGCAGGAAATCCTTGTTTTTCAAGCCTTCACTTAAAGGCTCTTTGTAAGGAAATTTCTTGCATGTGGTTTTTTAAAAAAAGTACTGGTATGTTATTATTATTGTTATTATTTTTGGTTATGTTTCATTATGTCTGTAGGGAACATGTTTTTGGAGAAATTGAAGGAAGAAATTTTCGGTAATTATATTCTTTAGAATTTTCTTCTTCTGTAAGGAACATCTCAGTTGGCTCTTTACCACAAATGCATAGAACCTGGGGAAATAGTATCCCCAAGTGCTGCCCAGGAGCCTGGGGGTGCTCTCTGGCGATTCTCAGCCAATCAGGCCTGGGGTTCCATGTAAGGGCCTGAGCAGCAGTGAGGACTCAGTACTGCTGGCTCCACAGTGCTTGGGAGTAACACTCACGGCTTCCCAAGCACTCTAGGTGACCCTTGGGGCCTTCCAAGGTGATGCTTGTGGGACCATGTGGTACCAATGATCCAACCTGGGTCAACTGCACATAAAGCCTGTGTGTTAGCTCCTGCTTTATTTCTCTAATCCAAGATGTGTGTAGTGCTTTCCATGTGTTATTATGTGCAAATGATATTAGTATTAGCCCTCCTCGAATACTAACTAGACACTCATCCGTGAGGAAACCCCAAGCCTGAAGGAAATCCTAACTTTAGAACCCTGAGTAGTGTTTTTCTCCCAAGCTGTTCTCCGCCCAGGGTTTGGAGAGTTTGCTAACTTCTGGCACCTTCATATCGCAGGGTAATTAGAATGGTTATCAGAGAGGAATCATAGGCACCTCAACCTGTTCATTTGACTCCGGGACTGTGCTAAAGGGCATGTTTGCTCCCTGGGTTTTAAAAGGGCAAGAGAAAGTGACAGCCGGTGAGGGAGAGTGTTGGGTCTGCTCCTGCTTTCATGCCTGCAGGGAGCCTGGCCTGGGGAGCCCCCACCCAACCCCATCATGACCTCAGCCCAGCCAGGTAAGTATGTGACACCTTCTGCGACTTGGGTGAGGCTTAGCAGGTGCTTCTAACATTCCAGTGCGTTTTCTGAAAATTCAGTCCAGTTCGCCCCACTGGGGTGGATCTCTGAAAATTACTTGGTTTCTCAAAAATGTCTTGTTTGTCTTGGGTGGTTGCCAGGCCTCTCATGTGGGTGGTGTGTGCTGTGTCACAGACCTCGGGCCCCAAAGCTGAATCTGGCTTTGTCAGCTCAGAAGCCGGCAGTTAGCCTTTGTGAGACTCGGGTCAAGCATGAATGCTGAGCTCCCGAGCCTGGTCACGGAGCCCGTTTCTCTGCAATGGAGGGTTCTAAGAGACAGGACGAGAGACGAGGAGGACAGGTAAGGGATTTCTGTGAGATCCTTGAGGTGACTGCTTTTATAAAGATACCTGGCGTGTGTTTGATGAGCCGTTGAGGGTCTCAGGCTCAGAGCCTGTGTGTGTGTGCAGGTGGGGTGGTGTCAGTGGTTTGGGGGTGTTGATAATATACTTAGGTTGGAAACTTCAACTAAACTTGCCGGTGTTTGAGTTTTTAAGTGAGAAATTGTTTTTTTGTTTTTGTTCAACACTGTGGAGTTAGTCCTAGCTGAGTGAAATCAGCCAGGAAAGGGACAGATGGAGAATGATCCACCTTAGGTATGGGATAGAAATAAATATAGTGAGGGAATTACGTATTGTCAAAGGCAACAGAACCTTTGAATTGATCTACAGAATTCAGTTCACAACTACAAGGGAAGGAAGGTTTGTAGTGGGGTGGGGGGAAAGGGGTGGTCTAAAGGGAGGAACACGAAACTGAGACAATGGTGGAGGGAAGTGAACACTCCGGAGGAGGGTGTGGTGTTGAAATGTATGCACGAAACCCTGTAGCACTGTAGCACTGTTGATTGGTCATTGATTTGCTTGAGTGGGCACCAGTAAGGTCTGCATTGTCAGACTTGTTGTTACTGTTTTTGGCATATCGAATACGCCACGGGGAGCTTGCCAGGCTCTGCCGTGAGGGCGGGATACTCTCAGTAGCTTGCCGGGCTCTCTGAGAGGGATGGAGGAATCGAACCCGGGTCGGCCGCGTGCAAGGCAAATGCCCTACCCACTGTGCTATTGCTCCAACCCATGCACAAAACTCTATAATGAACAATATGGAAATCATGGTATCTCAAATAAATTTAAAACAACAACAACAGTAAAATGTTAGTCTGTTACTCAATACTAGATCCGTAACTGGAAAAGAAAAGAAAAATAAGCACATGAAACTCCTAAAGAGGGTGAGTGATGAGTTATAGTACAGCAGGAGGATATTTGCCTTGCACACAGCCGACCTGGGTTCTCTCCCCGGCATTCCATATGGTCCCCTGAACACCGCCAGGACAAATTCCTGAGCGCAGAACTAGGAATAACGCCTGAGTATTGCCGGGCATGACCCAAAAAGCCAAAATAAATAAATAAATGAAGCTCTTAAATAAACATGTTTTTCTTTGTAATCTTTTATTAAATCCATTGTAAAATAGAAAATTCACATAGAAACTATAGAATATCAATGTAACTTTGGACTTCTAGAAAAGTCCCTTATACACACACACATATACACACACGCGCATGCACACACACACACACACACACACACACACCCTTCTTCTCCACCTAAGAAACATCTTGGAAAGCAAACAGAAGGTACAGCATCGTCAAGAGGTGGAACTGAGATTGGAACGAGCCTCAGCTTTTTCTTTCACTAGCATTTGGATACTTCCCCTAATTCTCTTTGCTGGATTTGGGCTTTTCAAACATTCTTTGGCCCTGGGAGGGAGTTGTATAACCATAAAACTTGAGAATCCTGGCCCTAGAAGAAATGTTCCCTCAAAAACCCCAAGGACAGAAAATTGAACCCAGATGTGCTAAAGCAAAAAATGTGAAGAAGGACCGAGGGATGGCTCCCGACCAGCCAGTGCCCAGAGCTCTGGGGCAGGGGTTTCTCTCAGGAGACAGGAAGCTCCGGTGTTTCTTGGGGAAATTTCAGCGAAAGGCCAGGACCTTCTTTCAGAACTGTGTAATTCTGTGTTGTGGTGGCAAGAACATGCATTCAGCCAGGCACTGCCATCCACTGCCTGGCTTGTCTCCTGCAGCCTCTTTGCAGAGGCAAGGTTCAAACCCCTAGCTTCCTCCTCATCAGTAGCTTCAGAACTGAAGCCGGTCACACTGCACTCTGCACCGCCCCTCAGTTGCAGTTTTCTGGAGGGAAAAAAAGGCTTCAGAGCGAGGCCTTGTTTTCGTTCCTCACTTCTCCGCTGGGAGGAAAAACTGGCTGATGGCACATCTCTGCTGGCAGCCCAGTGGACCCTCACTGTTTGGTTAGTGGCCCACCATGGACCCTAACCCCTGCAACCTGGGATTAATCACTTTGCTCTTTGTCAGACCGTGTAATGATGATTCATGCTTCTTCCTCTCCGAGATTAGATTACTGCAATTTTCATATCCTGGAGTGCCCATGGGGGATTTGAATTAATACTTGGTATGGAAAGCAGGATCAGGTTTCTGGGGAGAAAGGACTGTATTTGCCCACTTGGCTGGCTCTGAAAGCTTTCGGGGAGGGCCTGTCGGGATCCTGACTCGGGGAAAGTAATCCTGCCTCCAGGGGTGATAGCATGTCACTTAGCTCACCCTAAAGCCAGCAAGGCCTGTGCAGGGCCAGGGCAGTGCATTTGCATGACTGATGTCGTGTCTAAAAGATCAGAACACACAGATGACTCTGTGGAGGGCCGAGCCTTGAAATGGGCTAGGTCCTTTCCACTGGGGTGTCTGGGGAGGAGGTCAGTTAATCTGGCCGTGGAGCAGTCTTCCTCCAGCCCGCAGGGATTCTACTCACGGGTTGGAGGCGGGGGTGAGGGCACAAGGAGAGGCAAAGTCACCTTCCAGTGGAACCCATGTTTGGATGCTTTCCCTTTCAGTCTCTTGTATTTGTTCTGTTTCATGAACAAAAAAAACATTTGTTGAGCACTTACTTAGTCAGTCACTGGGTGTATTGCAGGTTCCAGGGGGTTAACAAATCCCCGGAACAGACTCATGTCTCTGTGCTCATGCAACACCCATATCATGGTCTGAGCACCAGTAGTAGGAATGTGGGGGACACAGACTGGAGCCCGGCAGACTCTAGAATAATGACTTTCAGTCCTAATGTTGAGGGGGAGAAGTGAGTCCCCATGCAAGGACCTGCTTTCCCTCAGCAGCTTTCTGCTTCAAGTCACCATGTCCAAGAGCTTCCCAGCAACCTAGTCCCAAGAACTCCTACAGAATTCCCATTGTCTGCACCCGTATTGGCCCAGGCACCTCCTCTCCCTGCCCATGGTCTTCCTTGGTGCTGTGTCTTTTCCCATATTGCCCTTTGATTTCCAGGGGAAAGCTGGCTTCCCTTTCACACTGCACCTTAACCCCTTTATATGGTGACCAGACTTGCTCAGTAACTACTCAGAAGCCATTTTCCATCTATGATCATTCATGGTCCACTTCGTGCCACTGGTCCGGCAGATAACTTCAGGCTCTCTGAAGGAATTGTCAGCTTTTGGCCCTGTGGGAAGGGAGGCTGGAAGTGTTTGGAGGACCATGTGGTACCCAGGATCAAACCCAGGACTCCTGCATACGAAGTATGTGCTCCCGCCCTTTGAGCTACCTCCCTGGCTCCCTAGAACTCATTGTGAAGAAACAGAGGTACTCCCTAGTACTCTCACAAGTAAGAATACTCTATTCCCTCTTCCTGTTTAGGACCAACAGTGATTGTCATATCCAGTGCTAGCTTATGTGGTATCAGTGATGGTGTGGGTGGCTGGGAGCCTTTGGCTGAGCTATATGCCAAGCAGTGACGCTCAACGCCGTGTGGCTCTTGTACCCACTTGGAGGGCAGCCTCCATGGTTCTGCCATGCCCTGTATGGACAGAAATCATGGTGTTTTTAAATCTCTAGCCATTTAGATGGGACACGTCTCACTGGGTGCATCTCCGGTTTCTGTCAAGGCTCTGAATCTGGTGTCTAGGAATGTAATGCTCATCAAGCCCTGTGAAAGCCTGTGTCCCTGCAGCCAGGAACCATAAAATATGGCCGCCCGGCAAACTCACATTTCATTTCCACTCCAGGGCCAGCCGTTCTACTCCCGCTGGACTGCATTGCTCCCCACCCATTGCTCCTGCAGCCGCAGCAACAGCCTGGGAGAGAAGACTTGGCTTGATCATCTCTTGTTCAAGCCAGTGACCTACATATGACCTTGGAGCTTGCAGGATTGTTATTCAAAGCTAGTGAAGTTAGTTATCCACTTTGAGGAAGGCAGAGAGAGAGAGAGAGAGAGAGAGAGAGAGAGAGAGAGAGACTGGGAGTCTGGGAGACTAATGGGTAGCTTGAGAGGAAAGGAAATTGGTTAATTGGGAAATATTATGAACCCAAAATAATCACCCCCTATTTTGGTCATTTAAAAACTTTACCCCCCAATAAAAGTATTTGTTTGAAACATAGACGTTCACAATCCCAGACTCATGCTGGGGTGTCAGTGTGGATGTTGGAAGATGAAAGTATATCTCTGTTTAAATACAGATGTCAGGATCCTGTGCTTATTGAGAAAATAATGATTCTGTGTCTGGCTCTGTTGGAGCAAAAACTTAGAGTCATCAGATCTTGGGTGGTTAGTGTTTTCATCCCTGGACATGAGCAGCATAAAAAAAAATCTTTTAATGATTTCTCCAGTTAGTAGACTGCCATTTACAAAGTGGAACTTTCCAACTTTCCATAAGGCAGAGGCAGCTGGACAGAGAACTTTATCTCCTCTCTCTCCCCTGCCCCTTCCAGCTCTGATCCTGCACTGACATCACCCTGACTTTAGAAATGGGCGCTGCACAGAGAGAAACATGTACATCAGGACTCTTATCCGGAGCCAGCCCTCCCTCCCTCTTATTTTCCACCTATAAACCGGATGTCTACCTTCAGAGCCAAATTAACTATTGATTTGTCAAACCTGGGAAAAAGAGGTGCTGGGTTGACTGAATGAAGACAACAGAATTGATGTAAGTCAGGCAGTTTCCAGACTGCTTTTCAGCCCTATTGTGACAAACATTCATTCCATTGATCAAGGCAGACCTCACTAGTGTCTGGTGCTAGAGATAAGAAGGACCTCCCACCGTCTGCATGCACAGTCTATATTAGGTCTGCTTCAGCTTTTTCCACTCGAGACCCCTTCTCATCCAAAAAAAGCAATCAGGGTCAGTGCTGCCAGAAGCACTTCAGATTGTGACCTTGATGATTGTGAATTTGGTGTTGGTCATTGTTCATTCAGAAAACTTTCACTCTTGTCAAAATTTTTTTGCAACCCCCTGCAGTTCAGCTTTGCAACCCCCATAGTTTAAGAAGTTAAGCTCTGGAACAAACAATAGATATTTCCAGACTTCTTTGGCCTGCCACTCCCATTTCAAACCAAACACTGTTCAGAGTTTCCCTTAACATATTTCTTTAAGCAAATCCAGAAAGCAGCCCCAAACTCGAGGCTTCTACTGCAGAGACCTCCTCAGTGCTCCAGTGCCCCTGACTCTGGGTGGGTCTTGCCCACTTTGGGAAACATGGGTTAGGATGGAAACCACAGACTATGTCAGCAAGAAACAGTCAGGTCTTGCAGGTATGCAAAGCAGAGAGAAGAGCCTGAACACAGCGACAATGGACAGTGTGTCTCTTGATCCCCTTCTGGGAGAAGGAGGTCCAGGAAGCTTGGTTGGAACAGAAGGTGGAAGAGATGGGAGAGGACAGGGACAGAGTAGATGAGAGACTTGAGAATTTTTCTACCAGATGGTCCTTCTGACCTTTTTAATCCACCAGCACATGTGGGCCACACAACACTTATGCTTGAGCACACACATACACATGTACACAAGCATGCACACTCATGCCTCTTGGTTCTACCCAAACATATGCTGTTTGCAATAAAGCAAGACATTCAAGTGCCAAACCATCAGCACAACTCTTAGGCATACATCCAAGAGCTTAACAAAATTAAGTCCCCCCAGATCGAGGTCTATTTGAGACTATCTCTGGGTTAATAAACACTGTGCAGTTTACACAGTGTTTATTCGAAACCAGATCCCCTTTTCCTCTTACCCATGGAGATCTAAATGCAGGCTGGTGAAAGTGACTCTTTTCCTAGTCTTGACGTTTCACAAAATATAATTCCCACGAGCTTCTCTAGGTGAGAACTTGCTGGCTGAACCTGTGAGCCCACAGTGGAGACAAAGCTGAAGAGGGAATAAGATGCAGTGGGGGGTCTGGCAGAGGAACTGGGGCTCTCTAGAAGACTCTAGAAACAGCAGAGAGGATGGAGCTGGAGAGGGATTTGGGAGTGAAGGACTAACTGGTGCAGTAGTCTCCAGGGGAGTGAGTGAGAGTATTTATGGGGTGGGAGAAGTGGAATTAGGGCTGAGCTTCCCTCAGCAAGGGAGCCTGTTGGGAAGTTGTGGGCTGTTGGGAAAACAGGAATAAGTGACCATGTTGGGAGAGGAAGCACAAGTATTGCTTGTGCAGCTTCACGTTTGGTGAGGGCTGCTGGCTTTGGGAACTTTGGGAATCTCCTGCTGGGAGTGGCAAAGTGAGATGATCAAGGTCAGACTCACTGGAAAGAGGATGGGGGAGGAGCAGCAGGAGCCATGAGAGGAAGGGGCCAGCAAGGCCCCAGCAGAGCCTCAGAAAGTCATGTCAAAGAAATGCTTCAGAAGAGTCAGTTTCTGAGCCCAGATGTGTGGTTCAGTGACAGCGTCCCCAGCCTTGCGTTTGATGCCCACTGCTGGAGTGTGACTGTGGCAAAGTCACTGCATATGGTGTCCGCAGCGTCAAAAGAAGAAAGTGTTATTCCCAGAGATGGCCCAAACAAGGGTGTGTGGCCCCATGACTAAAACATCAAGACCCACAGTAAAAGGGAGTGGGAAAGTGAGTTCCACACAGGTGGACATGGTCAGAACGAGTCAGGTGCCATGGAGAGAGGCAAGTCCAGGAGAGGAACGCGGGGAGGGGAGTCGGGGAAGAAAGGGGAGCTGACTCTGGGTGTAGAGGGATCTGGATTCAATCCAACTGAGTATGGGCATTGGGTAGCACAGGTTGTGGGAGTTGAGTAGTGCTGGTAAGAGAAGTGAGAGGGGATACGGCTGCACTGGGAAGGGGCCTAGAGGACCGTGAGGTGCTGTGAGGAGTCTCGAGCTTGTGTGCCCCCCCTTCAGTGGACTGATGGAAGCTTTACTTCCTTGTGTGCTACTCATAGAATCTGACCTCTTGCATATTTGTTTGTCATTTTCCCTTTCCTGGACTATGCTTTGGGGGAGATGTGACATCTTTCCTATGCCAGAGCTTCCAATGCAGGTATGCAGTCTGCATCTCCTTATCATTGGCAGGTTGTTCTGATGCATTATCAGAAAGAATGTTAGACTTGGGGCCAGAATGATAGTACAGCAGGTAAGGTGTTTGCCTTGCACGTGGCCAACCCGTATTCAATCCCCGGTATCCCATATGATCTCTGAAACACTGCCAGGAGTAAGTCCTGAGTGCAAAGTCAGGAGTGTGATGCAAATAGAAAAAAAAAAAAGAATGTTAGACTCTTGTATTTCAACACTAGTATTAAACAATATTAAATGACCAATGGTTACCAAATATCTTGGAGATGACTAATTCTGGGTTAAGTGTAGTTCTTATCATTTTCATTCATGATACTAGGTTTTCCATTTTTTCCCTGGGTAGATCATGAATGTGGTGCAGAAGTGGTGAGCAACACTTGTGAGACCCAGGCAAGTTAATTGTGTATTTTGTGGGAGTGAATCTATTTTAGGAAAACAACCCACATTGTTGTTTGTAGCAAAGATTAATCTTCTCCTTCTGTTTTTTCTTACAAGACCCCTACTAGTCAACTATCTTATCCCCAAGTTTTTTCTCTTTTTACAGAGGAGGGTGCACACCTGGCTATGCTCAGAACTTATTCCTAGGGATTGAACTTGCCTCAGCAGCATGCAAGGCAAGCACTTTACCCACTGTGCTAAGTCTTGGGCCCCCTGGTTGTACTTAAGTTTTTCCCCTACTTAGCTCCAGGAAGAACTTAAAGTAATATATACATGGCCTAAGGGAGAAGTTTGGAATTGGGAAGGAAACTAGGGTTATTGTTGGAGGGAAGATCACACTGGTAGTGTTGGAACACTAAATGCTCAAAAACAAATGTATAATGAACAGCTTTGTAAAGTATGGTGTTTTTAATAAAAATTAATTAAAAAATTAAAAATAAAATGAAAAAGTTTCTTCTTTAATAAAATTGTTATTAATGATGCATAATTCATTACTTAATATGCATTATTTAATTATGCATACTTGATGCATAATTCACTGTCACTGTCCTCCCGATGTCCGTCAATTTGCTCTAGCGGGCCCAGTAACATTGTGAGACTTGTTGTTACTGTGTTTGGCATATCGAATGCATCATGAGGAGCTTGCCAGGCTTTGCTATGCAGGCGAGATACTCTCGGTAGCTTGCTGGGCTCTCCGAGAGGGGCGGAGGAATCGAACCCAGGTTGGCCCAGTTGGCTGCGTGCAAGACAAACACCCTACCCACTAATAGAAAATATATCAGGATAAAACCCTCACTGGATGAAATGCAAAATGGGCCAAAGAAAAATAAAATGAGGTCCACACAAATGAGAAAGCAAAGATTGGGTGGCAAGAAGTTCTGTTGGTCAGTGTGAGACAGGTAAAAACTTTGCCCTGGAGCATGAGATGAAATCATTTTAACCCTCGCACCAGCTAGTCCTGAAGCTGGTGTTTAATTCTTGGGGCTCTCCAGGGAATGTGCTGTCTTCTCACCTGGCCACAGGCCTGCTGTGGAGGGGCAGCCTGGTCTCAGGCATAACTGGGAGCAGGCGTTCAGAGGCTGCTCTAGGAGGCCTCTGCTGGCCCCCACAGCTGTGGGCTGAGAACAGAGTTCCCATTCGGCAGGCAGTAGCACTCCAGAGCCAAAGGTCCGGGCACTGTGACTTCTATCCAAGCTTGGAGGAACCCTTGAGACCTTGTGTGACTCTTGGTAGCTGCAAGGATACCTCCCTTGTAAGTATTTTTGTACACGGAGTTATACTATTTAATGTCTAAAAATATAAATAGCCTTAAATAAGTGGTTAGACTTCAGAATTTATTTATTTATTTATTTTTCCATTAAGGTCCCTCTGTTTTGAAGGGAGGTTTGCTTCCTGAGATTTAGCTGAAGCTACACCTTGGCAGTGTGGAGAAAGCATTGTGTTTGGGTTGAGGACATATTATTTGTGCTGTTTTCAATAGAGAAAGACCTTCTAGCTCAATTCTCTCTTCTGATGACTCTTTTTCCACAAATACTGGAATTGGGTAGAAGCTCACAGATGTCTACATAGTTTGTAAGTAGACATGAGCCTGTATAGTTCCCTGTTTAATATATGTTTATATATGTGTCTCTCTCTATGTATATATATACATATATATACACACACACAGAGATATATAAATGTAACTTATTTTTTGAACATTTAGTATATGAATTTTAATATGGTTACATATATATGCAAATATAGTATTTATTAATATTATTTTTAATCCAAAAGCTAGAGTTAGAGCCCAGTTATTTCAGCTCACCGCCCTGTTGCTTTGCATTTGTAAGTTCTCTGAAAAAAAAAAAAACAGCTGAAACACAATGTGGACAATCTAATTGCATTTGGAGTTGCTGCTGGCCAGGCCTGTCGCAACAGCTGACGGGCTCCTGTGAGCTTCAGGAGCTATTTCTGGTGGTTAGCTGGGATGAAGGCTCTCAGAGTTCAGGCCATAAAAGGCCGGGGCCCTGCAGAGTTGCCCCACTGCCCCTGGCGGAGTCCTCCCCACTGCTGTCCTCAGGTTTCACGTGGATTTACTCAGTAATGGATGGTCACATCGAGGCCAGACTGGGGGAGATCAGCATCAAGGACACTAGAGCCCTGAAAACTTCAAAAAGAAGACTCTTCTTAATTACATTACAGCGAGCCTTTCTCAGAGAAACTTTGGGGATGTAGCCTTCACCGATTGTTTTGGCATCCACGTGTTTTTGTTTTTATTTTTTCCTTCTGGGAGCACACCGGTCTAACTTTATCCTGTTCTGAATCATCACTGCTGAGGCCTCCTTTGCATTTTGATATTTGTTTGGAGTTTTTATTTCTTTGGTTTTGGTACCACCTTGCTGGAGCTCACTTTTGATGTGGGACACTTTTGTTGTTGTTTGACATTTGGAAGTAGTATTCCTGGAAAGGAGACGCAAAGACAAGTGGATTGGAGAATTTTTTCCCCCTAAGTTGTGTTTGCTTTCTTTCTTTTTGAATTAGAGAACTAAGAAATGACAGTGTGACTTTTTCCTCCTTTAACTTAGAGGAGCGAGGATTATACAGACATTTGAAGTAAGTGAAACCTCTTCCTGTAAGTCTAAATGCAGTTGTTTTTCTGGGTGCACTCTGTCGGAGCAAGCAGCCCTCGGGATTCGTGGAGTGCTCGTGTCAGAATGAGTTGGCCTGTCTGTGCTAGTTTCTGCTGTTCTAGGTAGATATCCCCTGGGGCATGGGTTTGGGTTGTGGAATGACTGAATTTTTTTTTCCTTAAAAGCAAAAGAATTTCTGGTAACAAGGAATTTGCACTGACAATTTGATTGATAGGATTTTCTCCCACCTTCCGTCTTAGGGTGAGCCCTTAAAACCTGGGCGAGAAGAGTCTAGTCACAGTATAAAAAACTTCAGTAGCCATTTCACAAGGATGGGGAGAATTCAGAAGGGCACTTCATGTCTCTCCTCTTATTAATTCACTTGGAAATAGAAATAACCAGTGACGCTTTTGAACCTTCTTTGCTTTGAGAGTTCTTTACTTTGGTGTTAGGACTCTTCAAACTCAATTTGCAGAAGAATCACTGTAATTGCAGATTGTGTTCAATACACACACACACACACACACACACACACACACACACACACACTTGATTTAGTTTATTTTCTGGATTTTTATCTTGTGTTTTCCAAAAAAAAAAAAAAAAGAAAGAAAGAAATCCAGATGCTTTATCAACCTTTTTAAGCCCTAGAGATAGCTGTGATCTCTCTGTAATTCAGCTTGGCGTTTTGCTTTGGCTGGAAACTAGCAATGAGCTGGAAGAACATTTTACTACTTTTGATGCATTACTCCCTTTGAAAAAAAGTTGTTTACTTAGACCGTATTGGATGAGTAGGGGCACTAATTATTTTTATCAAGTAGAATAACAGAGTATTTATAGCGAGGAGCCTCATCAGTGAATCCTGCCATGGGTCTCACCCCAAGCAGCACCCTAGCCCTAGGGGGCGTTTGGAACTATTTGGGCGGGTTCCTGGTGCTGTGTCAGTGGTGCTGGCAGTGGGGGGATTGTAGTTGAGAACAGTGACCGCTCATGTCCTGCACAGTCCCCCTGAGTCCCCAGGTCCACATTCCGTAAGGAAGTCAGGAGGCAGGTGTGTGGGGGCGACCTTTCCCCACCTCCCAGGGCACTGGAGCATGATTGGGGAATCCCGTGGAACTGCTCCTCTCTCTGTTCTGAAGAGGAAGGGGACACAGGTGGGCAGAGGGAGGTTTGTGTCTCTGGCGGCCTTCTGTGTGAGTGGAATATGGGTCACCCCAAAGGTACTGCTGGGTTAGGTTTGTTTGGATCTTCCAAGCAGTGCTCAGGGGGCCCTCATAGACCAGGATTCTCAGTCCACCAAGTCAGATGGTTAAGTGCTAGGGTCCAAAGAGTTGGGGGTCCTCAGGCCCTGCAGCGCCAGAGACCACCAAGTCAGCCCTGGGTATATCCCTCAGTGCTTGGAGATCTTTAGGGCTCTGCTTGGTACTGCTCAAGGACCATATAGTACAGGGTTGTGTACATGCCTTGCTTGAGTCTATTTGGGTCACATTTGGCACTTCTTAGGGCTTCCTCCTGGCTCTGTGCTCAGGGATCACTCCTGGAAAAACTCAGAACCATCTGTGATGCTGGAAGTTGAACTGGGGTCGACTGCATGCAAAGCTAATGCCTTAACCCTTGTAACTCTCTTGTCCTAGAAGCACTGTTTGAGATTAGCCCAACACCAGTGCCACAAGGTACCTTTAAAAAGATTTCTAGAGGGTAAACAGGGCTGAGACTCCTGGGCTGTGTGCACTGCTAGACAGGGGCCACCTGAAACCTCTGTCCAGTGAGGTGGCACCCACAAAGACATCTCCCTCGAGGCTCTAAAGTGTTCTATGACCAGAAGAATCCCCTGATTCAGACCTTTTATACAATGCGAGATGCTTTTCTTTTGTAGCTCTGAGAAGAACTCACATCTCTGCCCATGTCCTCTCCATATGGGCCCATTTAGTCTAATTTGAGCTGTTACTCTTGCCCATCACCATCTTCTGAGCCTCCTTTCCCCTTACCTGAATGATTGGTTTGTCCTTAATTATTCCAGTTCCACCCCAAAGTTCTCTGCTGTCCTAACCATCCTCAGAATGAATGTCCTAAACAGAAACTTGAGTCTGTGGCTTCTCCATGGTTGGAAATGGACAAAGGATAAAGACTGACTATATCCTCAGCCTGCCATGCAGGATGTTTGAGGCACGTTTTGCTGTTTCCCTCCTTGAATCTTGAATGTGTCTGTGCCTACATCCAGAGCTTAACTGCTGCTCATACTGAAACATCCTGGTACTTACTGCCTCTGTAGGAGTTGCCCAAGAAGGCCCCTGAGTTCCAGCCCTCTTGCCTCCCTAGCATCTAGCCCAGCCCACTACCCATTGGGTGTCCCACAAATATAAACTGATTAATTTAAAGGGCAACAGTGGGACTTGTTGATTGTACATATGAAAATTTAACTGTTCTGAGGACAGAGAGAAAGTACAGCAGGAAAGGCACTTGCCTTGCACAAAGCAGACCTAGGTTCAATCCTACCATCCTGAGCCTTGCCAGGAGTAATTCCTGAGTGCAGAGCTAGGAGTAATTCCTGAGCGTTGTTGAGTATGATCCAAACACCAAAGACTCCCCCCCCCCCAAAAAAAAAGAAAGGACAGAAAAATTAACTGTGCTCTATAAAATGGTCTGGCCATTATTGTACATGATTCACTACACAAGTGGGTGTTGGTGTTATAAGTTCTGTGTCCAGATCTCATAATACAAGTAGAAAGATTTGTCTTACTCTTACAAGCCTGGTGGGGTTTCTATCTATGCTCCTATGCCAAAACAGGAAATTAAGGTCCTTTCAATGAAGTCAGCCACTTCATTACTGGAGCCTTGCCTGAACCAAAGGCACTTAGCTAGTGGCCTGCTTTGCCATGTACTTGCCCAGGCATTTATTCAGTTGTATTCCCGAGTGGTTTGCATGCAGACCTCGATCTCACAGGAGAATTCTGTGCCCTGGGGTCAGTTCAGAGAGCTCCTTAGCTCCTTTTCCTAGAACATTGCCATCACAGGCAGTGTTTTGAAGGAGGGATGTATTTTGCTTGGTTACTTGCTTATTCTCTTTTGCAAGTTGATCCTTTAATTCCCAGGCAAGTTCATAACCTGTGTCTAACTGGTTTTTTGTGTGAATAGGGTGAAAGAGAGCTTCCCGCTTGGCTTTGGGGGAGCTGCTTGCCTCTCACAGTCTGACTCACAGTGCTCAGACACATGTCATATCAGACCATGCTTCTATGGGCAAGACTCCAGGCCAGGACTTCCCCTGTCCCCCTCCACCCCCACGCTACCCCCCCAAAAGCATGTGCTAGGATTCCCTCTGTCCTTTGGGAACTCCTTTCCTGAAGGGGTTCAGGCCTGGAGACAGTGAAACTTGTATACAAATAGGCCAGAAAGGGGATGTTTCACAGACTCCATGGTTTTCCACCCACCATTACTGGGTGGGTGATGCCACATACCAAGCTTGTTGCCACACTCTTGGCCGTCATTATCTCATTTCAGTTTTACAGTGGCCCTGAGAAAGATCACCCTAGGCCTAGATTATATTATTATTATTATTGTTTTTTGGATCATACCCATCAATGTTAAGGGGTTACTCCTGGCTCTGCACTCAGGAATTACTCCTGGTGGTGCTTGGGGGACCATGCTGGGGATCGAACCGGGGTCCTCCACATGGAAAGCAAACACCCTACCCTCTGTACTATTGCTCCGGCCCTAGATTATATTATTATGTTTCACAGATTTCATGTTTTTCCAAGACCCTCCACCTGTAAGAAGATTTATGACTCATGGAAGGCTCTGGTGATGGTTGGCAAGTTTCAGAAATCAGATGTTTTCCATTGAACTCTGTAAATTTTAAAGTATGAAGCTTTGTCACCCTTGATTCTGCAAGGTAGTTTAGAAGCTGTTTTCCCTTGCACTGGGAAGCGGGATATCTCATGTCACTTGCATTTTACTATCTTTGTTTTCTCGTGGTGGCCTGGAGGAGAACTTTCAAAATCTCTGAGATCTGCCTGGATTGTGGCCCCCCCATTTTGCAGAAGGAAAATCTGACTAAGAACCTGAAAGCTTTGTAACCTTTCCCACAGTGATTCAATAAATAAATTTAAAAAAATAAAATTAAATTAAAAAAAAAAAAAAAAAGAAAATCTGACTAAGAGAGGCTTGCCCAAGGGTGTGGACATGAAGGTAGGGTAGACTTAGATTAGATTCTGTATCTCTTTGATTTCAGTACCCATATTTCACTGCTCTAAGTAAGTACTTCCCCCTAGGTTTTATTCATATACCGATTCTGATTCTGTCTGGGCAGGGCCAGAGAGCCAGCCAACAAGAACTTGAGAGGTGCTGATGTCTTTGGTTCACCAAACCACTCTGGGTTGTTTAAAACTCCTTTTTTTTTTTTTTTTTTTTTTTTTTTTTTTTTTGTGGAACTACTGGGATGGAAGTTACCAGGTTGAATGGGGATAAAGCAGGATTCCTAGGGGGTAGAAGGGGTCTTCCAAAGGCTAATCCCTTCTGTGCATTTTGTGCCATCTCCACCCACTCCCTACACATATGCTCCTTGCTCCTTTATCTTATCTTCAATGTCTTTCCTCCTGGTTTCTGCTCCTAGTGTTGAAAACATACTCGAGTTTCTTCCATCCTAAATAAAGCTTCCCCGTGAGCCAGGCTCTCAATTCTTTCACCCTCCATTCACTCCTGAACACTCATAGTAACCTTCATGAACACCTCATTGCTTTAATCCCCACCCCTTCATTTACCTACGAGCCCCACTTTATAAGGATCTCATTTTGAGTCTCGTAAGGTTGCTCATGTTCCAGCCTTTACCCTGGATCTCTCCAGACTGCTCTATTCTTGAGCATTCCTGTCACTGTTATTCTGTTTTGAATCTGTCTGTCCTTTCAGTTGCTTTCCTCTTCCTTCTCAGGGTTCATATCAAGATTAAGTTTTGTTTTTCTCTTTTTATGGGGAATTATACCATGTACTCATTTTAGATAGAATATTTTCATTTGCATCTTATTGATCACTTCTGATTAACTGTGTTAGGATTTGTATCCCTGACAAGCAAAATACACAAAATGATGTTCTTAAAATAGAGTAACTTGTTTCTGATTAAAGATCCAAAGGGATTTTAGAAACACTGCACCTTTACTTTGTGAACTGTTTAAGTCATCAGAAGACTCCTGTTTCTGAATTTTTAGTTTGGTTCTGAATATGAAAAGTTGGCAAATAACTTCAACTCTGATAAATATACCCATTGAACAGAAAAATTATATTTTTAATTTTACGGTTTTAAATCCTTTCAAATGTGAAGCCCTGATCATTTCACACATTTTGAAAACACTATACCTAGTTTTACACCAGTAAACCCCCAATTTCAAATACATCTATATTGTATATGCACAATATTGAGATTCTATATGCAGTAAGAAAACACAAAATTCACCAGCCACAGATCAAACTGAAGGCAGTTGATTTTTAGTTGTTTCAAATATATCGAATTATGAAGTATGTTATGAAAGGTAAGATGACCTTTGAAAATTTACTTTTTCTTTTATGTACAGATTTTCTTAGAAACAGAATTTTTCATTTCAGTTGATTTTCAGTTTTCTATGTACTAAGATGGGCACAAAAGTCTGCTGTTTATTTATTTTGCATTGAATTCATTTAACAGTTGCTCTTATGAAGTCCAAAGACAAATGACTTTTTAATGTCTGTTATTTGCTTGCAAGCACTGCTTTCCATACCTAACACCCCTAATGACTTTATAGGTTTGAGCCAGATTTGAAAAGGAAACTTGTCATTAAGAAGTACATACCCCCCAAATTAGGCTCAGAGTCTTAATTTTCACCAGATGTTCATCTCAGCTACACACAGGCACATGATCATTTGGCTGTATTATTTCATACATTTTTGATAAAAAGTGTTGAATATTTTAAAATTCCCTGATTAGATAAAAATTGTTGTGATGGTTTAGACGAGTGTGAGTAAGCTTTATGAAATGCAGTCTGTCCCATCACAGTTTCCTCCCCTTTGAGATGGAATTTATTTGGATTGGTATCTGTTCTCCCTGGAAGCTTCAGAGAGCCTACAGACATTGATAGTTACTTCAAAAGAAAATTACAATAAGAAGGTATAGTGGGGAACAAATAGGAAGGAAGCTGTGTATTCGATCCACCCACATCCCACCACCCCTCCTAGAAGTGTTTACTGGATTCTCTTTCCATGGCGGAAGCAAGTGGCATTAGGAAACTGAAGGCGTTTGACCCTGAGGAGTGCTAGGCATTGACAGAGTAAGTGAGAGAATCCTCGGTCTTAATAAACAGCTGCGTGACCTTGGGTTAATTCTCAATCTCTCTGAACCTCCTCCTTTAAGACAAGCATGGAACCGCAAGGTTTCTAAGGTCCATGTAATTATTTTGGAGTCTGAAATCCAGAATTTGAAAATAGTCTCATCTTCCCTGACTATGTCCTGTGTCTGGGAGGTGGTGGTTCAAGCAGGGAGCAAGAACAAGTTGCAATTATCCTGAGCAAGAAGCACTTGTTTTTGAAATTTGATTTAATTTGTATAAGGTTGTTCACAATAATTTATTATATTCAATATTCCAATACTAATCCCACTACCAGTACACCCTACCCACTACCATTATTTTGAATTTTCCCAACCACCATACACATCTGCATCAATAACGGGTCCTAAATAATTTATTTTGTATTGTTTGTTATCAATAATTTTCTAAAAATGATCAGAAAAGGTTTCCTTAGAAGAAAGTGTGTGAAGTTTGTTGTATTCTCACCTTGGAGTCATTGAGCCCTTATTGTGTAGAGTATGAGATGTCCTGGCCACGCACTCCAGAAATTCCAAAATTTTAAATAGGTGATACAACTCAAGTTAAATTTTTAACTGGATGATGACTTTGGGGTTCGAAGGCATCTCTGCAGCTTGTTGAATTCTTCTGAGATTTATTTGTGATTCTCTGTATCAAAGCCATAAATTAGTTTATATGGCACCGGAGGCAGTTTGTGGGCGTGACTGCCAGGCACCTGGAAGAACAGGGAGATGGGGGGAGGTTGCCCATCATCAACTCCATGAGAGCCTGGAGCTTTCAGTCACAAAACCTGCATACCTGAGTTTTTTCAGCAGATTCACTCATGGATGAGGCTGTCCAAAAATGTGGAGATTGCCATGACTGGTGGCAATTAAGAATCTGTATTTTTAAAGTGTCCCCTCACTGCTTGCTTCTACTGAAGTATTCAGCCCATTCCTTATGACTGGGCTTGATCATAAGTTATGTCTTCAATCTTTTGTTCTGTGCCATATTTTTTTTTCTTTTGGGGTCACACCTGGTGATGCACAGAGGTTACTTCTGACCCTGCACTCAGGAATTACTCCTGGCGGTGCTTGGAGGATCAGATGGGATGCTGGGAATCGAACCCAGGTTGCTCACATGCAAGGCAAACACCCTACCTGCTATGCTATTGTTCCAACCCCCCTGTGCCATATTTTGAGATTAAGCTCTTGCTGTTTCTTTACTTGAATGTTCTTTCACCTGATTTATTCTCACTACCTTTTGCTTTTTCTCTTGTGAAGCCCTAGAGCAGTTATGGCAAACTCTTGTAAGGATGCCTGAGACAAAATTTTCCTGTGCACAACGGGAACAAATCGTGTCCAGGTCACTGTCAAGCCTGGTCTCTAGTGACAGCTATTTTCTGAACACTTACTGTGTATTAGGGTCTTAGAGAAAGAACAGTGGGGAAAAACAGAAACCTGACTTCAGGGAGCTTAGGGTCTAACAAAATCGCACTCTAGTGCCCAGAGTGTTTCAGTCTCCTGATCCACAATTCTAGATCTGTATTCAACACACTTAAAGACAGGATTTTATATCCCTGCCATGTGTTCACTGCAGCCCCATTTATGATCACCAAGATCTAGAATACACACAGTGCCCAACCGATAAGTGGCAAGAGAAATTGTGTACACATACACATAAGATTTCTACACAGCTATTAAAAAAAATGATGAAATCTTGCACTTTGCAACTGCCTGGATGGAACTGTTAAGGGGGTCATGTTAATCAAAACAAGTTAATCAAAAGGAGAAAGGCAAAATACAGGATGATCTGATTTATAGGCAGAATATAGAGAAACAAAACAAGGGATAGACATCCATGCAAAGCATCCTTAGATCCTTAGACTCTGATATCAGAACCGAAGTCACTAAACAGAGGGTGAAAGGGGGGCGGAACAGAGAGGAATCTAGGGACAGTACTAGCGGAAACTTAGCGCCTTGGTGGGTGTGGCGTAACATTATACACCTAAACATTAATTTTAACACTACTGTACACCATGTTGCCTCAAGACTAATAAAAATTTTTAAGATTTCTTTTTCTTTTTCGGCCACACCCAGCAGTGCTCAGGGATTACTTCTGGCTCTCCAATCAGGGACCACTCCTGGCAGGGCTCAGAGAACCAAATAAGGTGCCAGGGATCGAACCTAGGTCAGCTTCATGCAAGGTAAGAACCCTACCTGCTGTACCATCACTCAGGCCCCATTAAAAACAAATTTAAAAAAATTTTAATAATACCTTTCTGGGGCTGAAGTGATAGTACCCAGGTATGGCTCTTGCCTTGCATGCAACTGACCAGGGTTTCATCCCCAGAAACCCCGTAAAATTCCCCAGTTCCACCAGCAGTGATCTCTGTGCACCAGTTGGTGTGGCCACGAAAACAACTTAAAAAAAAAAGTATGTATTCGAAGGTATGATTTTGGTTTCTAACCCAAAGGACTAACATAGTTGGTTTACTTATATTTCTTTTTGTTTTATCTTCTGAAGTTCTCTCTTATCCTCATTTTTAGCCATTAAGTTCATGAACTTGAAAAAAAAAACCACCTGTTCAGTTTATGTAAGTACAAGTCAGATACCAATCTATTTTTTTAATTTGTGTTCTCTTTGCTGTCATAAAATCCTATCTATAAAATGTTGATTCATTGCCAAGCAAAGGTTGGTATTAATATCATTCAACCAAGCTGTTCCAGAAATAAATCTTTGAATCAACTTCTTACAGAGTTTTTCTCTCTGTAAACATTTATTAAACCTAGCAGGACTATAAAAATAAAGGCTTTGAGCTGAGTTTAGAAGGGATTGAACTGCACCTGGTGAACTTTGGTGTCAGAGAAACTGTCATTTTAGACATCTTGGAGCTCATAACCCTTTTGTGTGCATTTCTTTTTAACATTATTCACAGGGTCATATATACCACCAAGTGAAGCCAATTACATGCCAAACAGTACATTAGCTGCTCTCCTGCCTACACTGTATATCAATATTATTTTTCACATTTTATTGTACACAAGGTTGAAGAGCAGTCTTGATTTATAGGCTATAAACATTATTCAGTACTTCCAGATAAAAGTGGCAAACAGACGACTGGACGCATTCTGATTTGAAGAAAATTAATTACCTAGAAATTTAATGGAAAGAGTTTTCTGGGTTAATTTTATACATTTCATTTCTCTGCCTAATGTGAGAACTGGCAATGATTTCTATAATTAGTGAACTAAAATTAAAGAACAAAAAAATGTGACAGGTAGATTACTTAAGGCAGAAGAAAGCCAAAATTATTGCTGGGAATTTGTGTTTTAGAGAACTATAGTAAAAGGTAATTCTTTTGTTGAACAGATGTTTTCAAACAGGTCTGTGGATACTCTAGAAGGTGATAATATTTTCTGGTAATTATAAGAAATGTGGTATTAGTTTGTGTGTGGGAGGGTGTTTATATTTTTAGCTCATAGTATGGAGAGATTCATTGTCATTATCTCTTTAGAGGGTTTGGGACTCCCCAAAAGTTCGGAATAAACACACGAGCAACTAAAAGCACAGTCTGATTTTAAATTCCTACTCTTATAGAAGGAGAGGATTTTAAAATTGGCAGAGTGCTGGTCTTGCACACTGCTGATCCTGATTCAGTCAGTGGTATCCAGTATGGTCCCCTGAGTGAGAGATCCCTGCGTGTAGAGGCAGAAGAGCACCACACCTCTGGTCTGGCCTGAAAACAAAAACAAATGAGAAACAAAGTACCTGGGGCACAGTGATCTTCAATTCTGTTGTGACTCACCATCTCCTCAGTCAGGTCCAGTTCTGGTTCTTCACTGTCCACTAAAACTTTTTTTCAATTAATTTTTTAAATTGAATCACAGTGAGATACAAAGTTACAAGACTGGTTATGATTGGACTCAATAATATAACGTTCCAACACCCACCCATTCACCACTGTACATTTCCCACCACCAATGTCCCCAGTTTTCTTCCCGATTCCACTAATACTGCCCTGTGTCTATGGCAGGCACTTTTCTAGAACTTTCTGTACTGAAGCTGCACCTTGACGTGATCTGAACCCATTCAGACTGCAGTCTTGGGCTCTGCTGAGAGGAGTCAGAAAGCAGCCATGCACCACAGTTGGCAAAGCTTCGAGATTTGTGATGGTGCAGGTTAACGGAGGGAAAAGTTCAAACTATTGGGCTTCTCACCGAAAATGAAAGTTATTTTTTTAGAGGACCATTTTCCACCCAATGTCCCATTCCTTCCATGAATCCATAGGATAATCCTCAGTCTCGTAGCTTGGGACAGTCTCGTAGCTTCTCTGGGGCCCTGGATACATTAAGTCTCGCTTCCCCGACTGAGCTAAGTTTTCAGAGACCCAGGGTTTACAGATGCACTGTTGGCAAGAGCATAGCAGGGCTGACTGAGGTCACCTTGGGATCCTTTTGGGATCTTGCTGACTGAGCTCTGTGAGCAGGAGGAGTGTGGATTCAGCCTAAGGTTAAGGGGTTTTGTCATCTCCTGTTTCCAACATGACCTTTGGTTGTTTTGTCAATGTTCACAAAATTTGTTTTCTCTTTTATAGTCATAGAGTTTTGCAGGAAACCTCTTTAAATGTGTTTGGTTTTGAACTTTTTTACATGTAGGGATATGACCAACTGACCTACACTGTCCCAGGGGTCTTTTTTTTTTCCTTAAATTTTATTAGCGAAACACTATGAGGTACAGCTGTAGACTTACAAATTTTTGTGCTTGGGTTTCAGTTATACAATGATCGAGTACCTATCCCTCCACCAGTGCCCATTCTCCACCACCACTGATCCCAATATCCCTCCCACCTCCCCACCTCCCATTCCACCCTGCCTCTGTGGCAGGGCATTCCCTTTTGTTCTCTCTCTCCTTTTGGGTGCTGTGGTTTGCAAAAGAGGCATTGAGTGGCAATCATGTTTGGTCTATAATCTACTTTCAGCACGCATCTCCCATCGTGGGAGGATCCTCCCAACACCCTCTATTTGGTGCTCCCTTCTCTATATGAGCTGCCTTTTCCCCTAGCTTGTGTGGCTGGCCTCTAAGCCATGAAGTAAACCTCCTGGTACTTATCTCGGCTATTCTTGGGTGTTAGTCTCCTATTTTGTTACTTTATGTTCCCCAGATGAATGCAATCTTTCTATGTCTGTCCCTCTCTTTCTGACTCATTTCGCTTAGCATGATACTTTCCATGTAGTACCACATGTATGTAAATTTCATTCTTCTCCAGTGCACACGAAACATTTTCCAAAATAAACCATGTGCTAGGACACAAAACATACCTCAATAGAATCAGGAAGATAGAAATAGTATCAACAATCTTTTCAGACCACGATGCACTGAGAATAGAAGTGAATCACACACAGACACGGAGAACCAAATCAAACACCTGGAAATTAAACAACTTAATGTTGAACAACAAGTGGGTCAGGAAGGAAGTCAAGGAGGAAATCAAAAGATACCTGGAAGCAAATGAGAATGAAGACATGAGCTACCAGAACCTATGGGATGCAGCTAAAGTCTTTGGGCTCTAAAGTGCGAGAATGTGAGTGTGTGTGAGTTCATGCTTTCCTTGAACCCACAGCACAGGAGAATGCGTATCCCAGGCAGATGTGGGAACCACAATCCTGGGGGAGGTGTTATGGTTGAAAAGGGACAAGGCCGTCCAGGTGTCTAAGTTGGTGGCCTCTCCCTGCCCATAAGCCCCAGCCAGGATGGTTGGTGTGATGTCCTCTGGAAGTTTTGTGACTCTCAGGACAGCCTTGTACCCAGAGCCTTCCCGAGAACACCCTCTACCAACCCCCTGAGCATTTCAGCCTCAGAATCAGGCTGCCTTTACTTGGAACCCTCCCCCAAGAGTCAGCATGTCCTAACAGTTTGCCTGACATGAATAAGCTAATGGAAAATCCAAGTGCCCTGATGTCTGGAATAACGTAAGAAAGGCAAGTAACTCCCCTACTGTATCACTCCCCTACTGTATCACTGTCATCCTGTTGTTCATCAGTTTGCTTGAGGGGGTGCCAGTAACGTCGCCATTTCACCCCAGCCCTGAGATTTTAACATCCTCTTCTTACTCGTCTTTCCCAAAACTGCTGTATTGGAGACTCTTTCAGGGTCAGGGGAATGAGACCCGTTATTGTTATTGTTACTGTTTCTGGCATATTGAATATGCCACAGGGAGCTTGCCAGGCTCTTCCATGTGGGTGAAATACTCTTGGTAGCTTGCCGGGATTTCTGAGAGGGGCGGAGGAATTGAACTTGGGTCCACCGGGTCAGCCACGTGCAAGGCAAATACCCTACCTGCTGTGCTATCACTCAAGCCCATATAAGAGAATACAAGCAAATATGTTAAAACCAAACACATGTGTGCTGCCTTCGGTACATCAGTGGGCTAGACTATAAGAGGTTGCGTGGCCGCATGCTTCTGGGAACTTTTTTTTATAGTCATTGGATCTTGGCTGTTGATGGGATTGCATGGCGCTGGGGACAGTTTGTAGGTGTGACTGCTAAGCTACTGGAAAATGGGGTTCTGGGTGGAGGAGTCCCAGTTCTGATCCAGCAGTTTTGGAGATCTCAGTCCCAGGTCCCGCATACCTGGGTTCCTCTGCCTGTTCCTTCATGCGTGAGGCTTGTCTGAGCTTGTGGAGAGTGGTCTTGAGCATGGCTGTGGCTGCCCCTACATACGGAGAGCAATCTAAAATTAAATCTAAAATTAAAATAGACCTGAGTGAATTTTCACTCAAGAAGTACAGCAAGACTAATGTTTTCTGTAACTGAATGGAGCCATCCTTACGAGATGCCTGGGCTTCCAAGGTGGGGATCAATCACTCTTCCTTTACCCCATTCACCCTTGCATCAAGTGGGTATGAATAAACGTTTAATTGGATTAAGTGACTATATACCAAAAATAATTGAGCTCAGCTGCTGAGTTAAATGTTTAAAATAACTGACACGGTGGTTCTCCTAGCTACCACCTGGCCTATGGTCAGGCAAGGGGGGGTGGCGGTGGGGGCAGTGGCTAAGTGTTTAGGGGCACTATAAAGAGAGTCATCCTCCTCTGTCCCTCCTCTTTCCTCCTGTCCTCTCCCCACTCACCTGGTCCCCTTCTTCTCCTTTCTCCGTATTTCCTTTCTTTCTTAGTCTTATCTTTCTTCTCATCCCCTTTCTCTTCCTCTTTTTTCTTTTCATATTTTCCTTCCTATCTTCTGCGTTCTCATTTTCTTTTGCCATCTTTCATCTTCAACTAAGACCAGTCAAGACTATAGCCACAGAGTCTTGGAAAGCTGATTTCTGCTGTAAGTTCTGCTGATTTTAATGCATGTAATGATCAGTTTAAAACTCTATAGAGATGTTGCTTTCTGTTTACAAACGTCTGCTTGTCATGCTGTTGACACTGTAAATACTCTCTTTAATGGCTATAGTCTGAACCATAGATGCATGATGTGTAGATGTCATTATATTTTGTGGCCAGGGTCTTCTATCTCTTGCTAGACTGAACCAGTCATCTTTCCTTCCTTTACTGTTGTTTATCTCTGTTTTCTACAACTACACATAAACATGTATAAAGAAAAACATAAAGAGATCCAGTTAACACTACAAAGGGTAGTTTGCCACTAATCTGGAGCAGAAAGTGAGCAGCCCATAACATTCTATTCAATTTTCGTGGACGTGTATGAATATCAAATTTCGGCTTCTGCTTCAGTGTTTGATTGACTCAAATTTGAAATTTTAACATGATGATCATTGGCAGTCCTGACTTTCTGAGAGAAACACTGTTCTTTAAGGTGCTTGTGTGCATGGGTGCATATATGAGTTCTGGCCTTTAAAAATAGACACAGGAATGGTGAGTCTTGTCTATCCTCACGGTTCATTCCGGGGATTGGTGGCAGGTAAAAAGAGACTGTGAGTTTGTGATTCTTGCACAGAGCATTAAATCCCGGCCTCAGCCGCCTTTGGTGCATCCCCAGTCAGAGCTCTTCTGTTTTCAAAGTTAACTGCCGACGAATAAACACTCTTGACCCGGATTGTAAACATTTGTTATACATCTGGTTAGTTTTACTTTCAACTGGCCAGAATCATTTTGGCAGAAAAGTCATTAAAGTTGGACAGCTCAACAAATTACACAAATCCAAATCCTCACATTCCTTGTTTTTTCTCACACAGGCATTGCCTTCCCCTCCCCGTCTCCCGCCCCTCGCCACCATTTGAAAAATAAAAGTCTTTGAGGGTAAAGAAATTGTGCTTAAATATGTCTTCTTCAGCAAATGAAGCCTATGAAAGAATTTAAACATGGACAGAGAGGAGGGGTGTTTGTGTACCTGTGTCTTTGTCAGTCTTTAGAGGATTCACAGAAGAGTATTTGTGGTTTCTACTTGAGAGTCCCAGGCTAAATCACTGCCCAACCTCTGGCCATCCTTCCGCTGGGGGTTGTGATCATTGTCAGTCACTCTGGTCTACTTAGGAATTGGCCACTTAAATGTTGCCAGGGTTACCTGGATCTGGAGCTGCTCCTGAATACCAGTCTCTCTACCTGCTGCATGCTTTTGGCTGTTGAACCCTGGGGTCTCTCCTACAGGCTCACCCCCTCTTAGAAGGAAAGGGACAGCAGACCATTAACTATGGAATGGCCCAGTGTGTTCCCCGGGGTCTGCCAGAATCTTTGTACCTGAATAACCCATCCATGGCTTTGTGTCTGATTGAGTGTGTCCAGCCTGAGGTCAGTGTGACTATCAAAGCCCCGGAAGGCTCTGTCTGACCTTGCTATGACTTTTGTGCAGCCAGTGACTCACAACAGGTCAACTATCTTCAGAGTGTCCTTTTTTCAATGGAGGAGCTGCAAACAGCTTGTGGGAGTCAAAGAAGACAGTGTTTTCCTTTCCAGGGTCATTTGGCATAAAGGAAAACTAGAACTTGACAAGAAAATCAGTAAATTCCCCTTCCTAAGAATGTGTGGAGCTCTTCCTCTTTCTTGGTGCTTTGTACAGCTATTGGTTTGGGGGCTTATTTTAGAGCTTTCTCTAAACTCAGACTTACTGAGCCTTCTCTCTTCCTGAAGAGGACAGAGTCAATCAGCCTCTCATCAAAACAGCCTCTGCATTCTTGCTTACTTGAGCCCCTTGGAGCCCCTTCTCGGTCTTCTCATGTATTGATCTGTTGTAGTGCACCCCATCATATTATCACATGATGGGAGGCTACCAGGACTTTTTACAGACTTTTTCAACATAGACTGAGTTAATGCCTGAAAACCTCCTAACATCTCTGCCAAATTGGGGAATTCCCAAATAGGCAGCTCTCTCCTTAATCAGATGTTCTCTTTTGCTACCAAATTTGGTCTCTGTAAGCTAGCTAGCCACCACTTCCCTTTCCGTCCCATCGCCTCTCCCAGTCCAGGGAGAACCTCATAAATTAATTTGAGAAAACTCTAATTCCTATTCAAGCATAGGGTCACAGGCAGCAGAGACTTTTAGAAGGTACAGAAACCCTTTGTACTGTCCCTAAGAATAATTGCCAACAGTTGGTTTCCTTGGTTTGCTTCCTGTAGATTTTTTGGTTAATAGAATTACTTCACGTGAATTTTCTTGTTCTCTGGTTCACGGTTTTGCAGTCGTCATACCAGAACCATATTATATGTGGTTTTCAACATACAAATATTAAAAAACACAGGTTTAGTTGGCTTATATTTGTTTGTGTGTGTATTTTGGGGACTACTGCCAGTGGTGTTCAGGGGCTACTTTTGTCCCCTGTTGGGGTCACTCACAGCATTGCTATAGGGATCATTTGGTGCTAGGATCAAACTTGGAAACATCTCCCCAGTCAAGCAGACTTACATTTGAATAGACAGTTGGAACACAATATGTGTGCAAGCACGCACACGCATGCACGCGCGCGCGCGCGCGCGCACACACACACACACACACACACACACACACACACACGCCTGTTGAGAACCTGGGCACATAAGAGAATATCCTAGAACCAACCAATCCCTTCACTTTTTTGTGGACCTGATTCAGTAGATCAAGCATTACTTGGATGTTCTCTGGCTGCCCCCATATCTGTCATTTCAGGATTGTGCAAAAGCAATAACTAATATTATTTGAAATTTAAAATTATGCCTATTCCTTTTAAGAGAAATACACAGCACAACGTGCATTTTATATCAGTTTTTATCAATGCAGTATAGCAAATCCTAGTGTTGTTAAATGTTTTCTTTGTGAGGTCTTCCTCATCTGAGATATGCCCTAGGAATAAATTTGTTGTTGGTTTGATTTGATTTTGAAATATCTTCATCATCTGTGACACAATGCCTAAACCTCAGTGTTCTGGAGCAAGTTTACATGTTTTTGCCTTAAGATGTAAGCAAAAATTGAATTTTATTTTCCTTAGAAGCATATTTAATTATAGGGGTATAATGAGATACTTTTGCAAATAGTGTAGGGGAAGCATCTACTTCAGTTCATTTGATTTTACTTATGGGTGAGGGGGTCTTGGGCCACATCTGCAAATTCTCGGGGCTACTCTGTAGTGCTAGGGATTTGAACCATAGTCACAGCTGCCACAACATGCTAGGTAAGTGCCAGATGTTGATAGTGTTGGCACTGAATAGGCAAGTCCTGCACTATCTCTCTGACTCTGGACTTCAGTTGATGCTTAAATTAAATTCAATTTTATTGGTTTTTATTGAAGCCAGTGTTCTTTCTTGAACACAACTCTCTTTCTCTCCTCTGCTTTTTCCTTCTTTGGAAAGACATAAAATAAATTCTATTTAGCAGTATTCAAGAGACCTAGAGGCTCCTCCAGCAATTCTTAGGCAGCCCAGCCAGTAGTTCAGTGCATGGCCCTGTGGTGGCTTTGCTGTTTACACCCTGTGGTGCTGGAGACTTAGGACCATCCCATTGGTGCTCGGGAGACCTCTCCAGAGCACCATCCAGTGATGCTTGGGCACCATGTGGTGCCAGGGATCAAACCCAGATCTGGCCCATGCTAGGTTATATACTAATTGGAATACTAGCTCTGATACATACATTCAGACATTAACAGACACACAAGTAAACCGGAAGCTCAGATTGCTAAACTCTTTAATGAAAATTTGCTTTGTAACAATTTCATTCATTCAAGGCTTCTCCAGTAAAGAAAAGTCATCATTATTATTTTACACGGTTCCATTTTTATATTACAGCTGACTGGTGAGGGGTGATAGCCAATTTCAGCTTTTAATGCAATGAGTAATTAAACACAGACGGTACTGCCAGTAAAGTTGAAGTCAAATCTGGCAGATAATCCAGTGCTGCATTGATTCTGCTTTAAGTACTGATGGGGAAAATAATGCGAAATGTACCCCTGAATTTTAAGAAATTGCAGAGAGAATGAGGATACTTTTAAGAGATTTAAAAGCAAGGAGGCAAATAGCAGCAAAATTGTGTAATTCCATCTGAAGAAAATGAGATAAGATGGTTATGATTGGATCATTCTTAATAATGGCAAGCTAAAAATGGGGAAGGTTCCTTAAATAGAAACTGTCATTGGCTTGAAATCTTGCTACATGATTCACGATTCACATCACTGAAAGTTCAAACCTGATGTCTAACTGCAGGTTTACTTGGTTGTTCCTGCATGGCCTCAGATTCCAACACTGGCGGTCACTATTTAGGGAACTTATCCTCTGTTCCTCATCTGCAAAGTGGGATGATAATAGTTCCTGCTCTCAGGTTAGAGGATTAAAAGATTTGATGCATGTAATATTCCTAAAGCAGCACTTGCCACAGGGCTGTGTTTATTGAGCACCTTCAGTAGTGTTTTGTTTGTTGGTTTGGTTTGATTTGTTTGGTGACCACACCCAGTGGTGCTCAGGACTTACTCCTGACTCTGCACTCAGGGAGAGCTCCTGATGGGGCTCTGGGGTCTAAATGGGATACCTTAGATCGAATCCGGTCGGCTGTGTGCAAGGCAAAATCCCTAAAGCTGTACTAGCACCTATAGCTGTACTAGCACCCATGAGTACTAATCCTCTAGGAGTTGATCTGCAGATTTCAGTTGTAGACTTAAGTCATAGGATTTTTTTAAAAACAAAAATTAATTATAATGCTTTCTCTACCTTCAGTGTTGTTAAAAGCATATGAACTAATAAACCAGTGATTTCCTTGAAGTCTAAGGAAATGATTTAATATCCTTGAATTTGTTCAAATTGTTGAAAGATGTATTATATCAGTTGTAATAATAGAAAGTGACACTGTCCCTAAGTGCTCTTTTCAAAGCCAGTTTCCTGAGGAGGTGGAGCTTAGGTCTAACCAGCTGGTTTACCAAGAGAACCCTGTAGCCATAAACTGCTCCACCCCCCCCCCCCCAACACCGTGTGGTTCACCAAGTACCAGGAGTGATCAAAGAACAAACAAAAATAGACAGACCAGATTGGTTGAGGTCAAAAGTTCTCCAAGTTTGCTTGACTTTCAATATATCACTCTTCCTCACCTGTAAGATACGGCAGAGCCAGGGGGTCTTCCAGCTGGTTGAGCCACACCTAACAATGCTGTCTTTGTGGTGCCCCTTGAATTCAAGGACTTTGCTTCCTATGGCTTAGGTTTCTTCCTTCTTTTATCTTAACGGGGGAGACATTTGAATCATCATGTCATAGGGACAGGGCTGCCAAGGCTAAAAAGAGACTCTTATCACATCCTATCCTGGCTTGGGAACAGTTGGGGATGAGTAACTGCTGACTCTTCTCCCTGGTGCAGTCCCTCTGTGAAATGGAGCCACACCCACAATGTGTCCAGTGTAAGTGAATGTGGGGGCACAATTGGTGAAGAGTGGGTACGGTTTCCTTCTCACAGAGCAAAGTCAATACAGAATTGCCACAGGAGGGATGGTCCTTGCCAGCATCAGGTTTGAGCAGCACTGCAGCCAATTATCACTGGATTTGTCCCCAGGCCTCCTGAGGACTGACCTGCTAATTTTTTTTAAAAATAAAATAGACCAATGATAACAGGATCACAGAAATAGACTAAAAGGCTGAATGCAAGCTCTGCATGTGGGATGCCAAGGTTTCATCCTCGGCAATGTTCCTCAAGCACTGCCAGGAGCAACCTGGCAAAATTAAACAAAATCAGAAAGCTAGGCAAGTGGAGTCTACAGTTCACATGGACAGGCATGCTAGACCCACAAAGTTTTCAGTAATCAGAAGGTGGTACTATTATAGGAGTGGAGCAGATTCAAAAGTCAGAAATGGTCCCCAGTGTTTTCCATTTCTGTAACAGGGGAGCCTATTACAGAAATGGAAAACAATGTCACTTGAAATCAATACAGGAAAATGAACAAACAAATATTAGGACTCATGAATAGCTATGTGCAAGAATAAATTTTACCTACACCTGTAGATAAAATTGTGTGTGTGTGTGTGTATGTGTGTGTGCATGCGTGCATATTTTGGGTCCCTTAGGGACTATTCCTTGTTCTTTTCTCAGGGGATCACTCCTGGTGGTCCTTCAGGGACCATGTTCACTGTTAAATACTGTACCTGGCTCAGCCAAATGCAAGATAAGCACCTTCCAGCTGTACTATCTCTTTGGTTTTTAGGTCTTTATATTTACATAAAATGAAATAGGGGGGTAAGTGACAAGCTGGTAGTAAGGGTGGGTTACACATTGGACTCTTTCACAGAGCTCTACCTTGTCGCGTGACTGGGATCATGTGCATTGAATTAGAAGTTAAATTAGATTTGAAAGGTCTGCACTGTGGCTCAGCCATGAGTCACCTTTGCACACCCAGTTCTGGCTTTATGAATTACATCTATTAGCTGTATAATTTTATATGAATCAAATAAAAAATCCAAAAATAATAGTTAGGTCATTTGCAAACACTGGTCTCCGGTATCCATTAAATATGCTGTTCAATATATGTTTTGTTCCCACTGTGGACTGGCTGGCCCCGGATGGGCGCTTTGATGAAGTAAGATGCTGTGTACAGAGGCAGAGAAGGCAGCTCATTCCTCAGTCATTTCATCACTTCCTCCTGATCCAGAGGGCTGCTCCATTAAATATGAACACCAGCTATGATTCGAAACTATAGGTGAAGAAATTCAGTGAACTGCCTGACAGAAGTTATATCATTCTAAAGAGATTTTTTTCGTCTGGAAACAAAATGTCCTTACCATGTCTGAGACTTCAAGCATCTGCTTGTTGCCTTTGCATTCTTGTTTGGAAAGTTGCACATTAGCACCTATTTTATGGACACCATGCCCCCCCCCGAACTCCTCCTGGAAAGATCACAGTGGCTATTTGTAGTCATTCAAGAAAGAAAATGGTTTTAACTTTTTTCCCTTTCCCCTATTTTTCTTCTTTGTAAATAGGAGTATTATTGTCTGTGTTTTCTTTCTGTGTATTGTATAAGAGGATGAGGCGGAAGGGTAGGGCTTGTGGGATTCCCTAATAAAGTACCCTTTGACCCGGAACTAAAATGTCCTTCATGCAAAAAAAGAAGAAACTGAGTTCTGCTCAGAGGGTGCTTTATCTCCTGCAGAAGGCAGAGAAAGCCCCTAGCAGTCTAGCCTTGGACAAATCTTTCATTCTCTTCTCTGTAAGAATCAAGATACTTTAATTGACTGCTTTGTTCTCTCTCTTCTCTCTCTTTTTCAAATTAAATTTCATTATCTTTCAGGCTGGATAGTCTGCATCTTTAACTATTATATTATAAAGCCAGGGAAAAATGCAATTTCCAAATTTTCAGAATTTTGCACATTTTGACTTAGAAGGTATGGCCCCACAGGCATAAGTGTCTTTATCAATAGAATCAGGTATTTTCTGTTCCTAAAGAAATCAATCTGGTGATGTACATGTATCCCAGGCCTTTAAGGAACACATGGGGTAACTCTGGGCTTTTGGGAAGTAGGGCATGGAAGAGGTGTCAGACAAGATCCTGGTGTGGGTCAGCCTCCTGAGATGGACCATATCAGGGGCAAGGGCAGGGGCAGGGTTAGGGCTGAGACCACAAGGATCTCCTTGTATGAAAGATACTGCAAAATCATCTAAACTCCATGGACAGGGACTGCCTCTCTTCAGTGGTTTTGGGGATTGCTTAGAGCTCCACAAATCATGAACAGTAAGAAAGGGCAAAAGAGAATCTACTCATCTAAGTCCCACGATTTGAAAGAACACAACCAAATCTGTTACTTGGATTTCAAACCCTGACAGTGATTTGGACTAAGTTGAATTGACAGTGATCCTAACCCGCAGTGAATTGGGATAAAGAGAATTATCAGGTGAGGTGAGTGGTAGCTTAGAGGTAGAGCACTTGCCTCACAGGGTGAAGCCTATTTCAAAACCTGGCACCAGAGAGAGACAGAGACAGACAGACAGAGACAGAGAGGCTGAGACTGAGACTAAGAGAGACAGAGGCAGAGAGAGAGAGAGAGAGAGAGAGAGAGAGAGGAGACAGAGAAGAGAGAGAGAAGAAGTGTAATGCTATCAAGTGAAGGTTAAATGTTGTCGAGGTGATCTTGGAGAAAAGAATCTGTGTATTCGTGTGCCCTGGAAAGATTTCATGGGCAGTAGAAAATAGAGAGACATACAGACAGACAGAGACAGAGAAAGAGACAGAGATAGACAGAGATAGAGAAACAGAGAGAGACAGAGAGGGAAAGAGTTTTAGATAACGTCACAGGAGGAGGTGAGGATCTGAACCAGTGCTCCTCCCAGTAGACATATTTTTTAATCGCAGAATTATGGTTACAATAGTGTTTGTTTATGAATTTGACATAAAAGTTACTTCAGCTTCTTTCAAGAGACTCTTAATATATCTTGCATCCCAGGTTCTTAGATCAATCTATTGACCTTTGCCATTAGCGGGTGTAGTCAGCTCAGAAGTCATGTAAGCAAACATGCAAGTTGAGGGGTGAAGCCCTTCCCTCTGCAGCCTCTTAGCTTGGGGCATCCTGGATGCTGTGTTTAAAAAAATCCCTGGTCTCAGTCCTGGAATGAGCCTAGAACTTCCTTTTATAGTTGCTGATCCTGCCTCCTGCTTCACCCCCTCCCAAACTTGGGCCCCAAAGTGTCTGGGTATTAGGGTGAAAGATGGATAGAACTCCTTGGCAGCCAAAACACTTTTTCCTTTTTTAAAAAAGAACTTCATTCTAATGTGCCATTCCCTAATTATAGTTTGATGCATTCTTTTATTGCTCTAGGCCAGCATGTTTTCCTCTTTATTATTACTTTCAGTTCCAATTCTGAACTTTTCAGCATTTGATGGGTGCATTGGGTTTAGAGGGAAGTAATGCCATATAGCATTTGGGAAAAAAATAGTGGTACAAATAAATTTTGAGGGGGTGGGGTTTAATATACCTTTGCTGTGGGAACTTATTTAAGCTGATGCTGTTGGTTGTTTTCCTTGGATGACAAATGTACAGTTGTAGAAACATGTCTCAGATATGGAGGATAAAAGGCACGAGGAAGTACAAGCCTTTCAAGTTAGCACATGAGTTTTGTATCTTCATGACAGCAAGAAATGGACCTAGGAGAGAAAGATTTGAGAGGGAAAAAAAGTGCCCCAGATGTCAAGGGCATTGTCCAAGTCATGTGACTATATCAGATTTCTTGAAATGAGTTCACCGGAGCGATTAGAAATAGATAAACCAGAACTTACAGAATATATGCATCCATAGAATTAGGGTCAGTGGGTCCTTCTGGCTATCCCTAGTCGTAGCCCCCTTTCATAGAGCCAGGAAGCAATTGGTGGGTTTTTAGGTACCATTCCACTGTCTCAGCTTCCTTCCTTTGTTCACTTGAATTTTGCCTAGTCAGATTTTTATCATAAAATTCTATCCACAATTTTTCAATTGGGTCCTTCTCCCTTCACCTCCCACCCAGTTTTGAGGACTCATAAAACTTGAGTCACATTCACTTATACTAATTTAGTTCTCACCAGCTCATTGTAGTTTTGTAGTCAATCTGAGTGCAGCTGATGTTTTAAGAAACTGAGCTTTCCTGGCTCTGTGCTCAGGGATCGCTTCTGGCAGGCTCGAAGAACCATATGGGGTGCTGGGAATCAAACCCAGGTTAGCTGTGTGCAAAGTAAGTTCCCACCTGCTATATTTCTGAGAAGCTGTGAGCTTTTGACTGGAGGGACTTCCATGTTGTCTCTGGACACTTGTGTGTTGTGCAAATTCTCCATCAGATGACATTCAAGGATGGATTCACCCGACGGCACCCTGAAATACGTGCAAGCTCTAATAAGACCCCCCTCCCCAAGCCTGGACCCTGCCTAAAGACTCTGGTGCCAGAGGACTGGGGTGTGGCTGGAGCCTGGAGAGGATTTCAGGCTCAGTGAGAAACTCTTAAACAGTAGCTTCAGTGAACCACTGACCCAGAGTTGCTGCAATGGACCACTGACTCAGAGTTGCTGCAGTGAACCACTCACCCAAAGTTGCTGCAGTGGACCACTGACCCAGAGCCTCCTGTAGCCCAGAAGGTGATTCTACCACCAGGTCCCAAGAGAATCTGATTGCCTCATTCTGTTTTCTTAGTTGATGTGGCCAGGACGTAAAGTTTCCAGTGGTTTCTTTAAACTTCAGAATAGCCCAAGTTACTGAAAAGCAAAGTGTCTCTGGTACCATGTGTGATGTGTTGGATCTATTCATTGGAGGGAATAGGTAAGCGCTGTCCCTCCTCAGCTGCACCACTTTCATCTGCAACATCCAATTACGTGGAAGAGGAGTCCCATTAAGCAACACCCTGCGTAATACCAGCTCAAATCCCCTTCACAGCTTTTTGTTTTGTTTTGGGGCCATGCCCATAACTGCTCAGGGGTTATTCCTAGACCTGCCATAGGAATTATTTCTGGCAGTACTTGAGGACCATATGAGATTCTGGGGATCCAACCCTGTGGGCCACGTGCAAAGCAAGTAACCTCCCCACTGGACTATTGCTCTGGCCCCCTCTTTAGAATTTTAGAGCCCCAGGAAATGTGAATCTTCTCTCTGCCAGCTTCTGGGAATTGATGTTTTGCTTCGACTGGAGGACTAAGAAAAGTTGGAAACAACGAGGATTTAGCAGCATAGCAGGAGCATCAACCAAAGAAGAGGGACCTGGGAGTTAGCCCAGGGGTCAGAGGGGTGCCCTGTGCAAGACCCCAAGTTAGATCCCTAGTACCACATGGCCCAATGGGTGTAGACCTAGATACCCCCGAGCACCATTGGGCCTGAGCAGCTCCAGAGTGAGGGGTCCAAGCATAGAACCATCCAGCCTTGTGGGTGGAATATTGCTGAGACGTGGTCCCAGACCACTTCTTGTGAGGCCCACACCCGGCCCCTAGACAGTAAAGGCAAGGTGGAAGGAAGAAAGACTTGGGAGTCAGAACTTCCTTAAGTTTTCCAGGCAGGAGAACAAAGCACTTTGATCACCCTGCAAAGATCAGTTAAGCACTGGGCTTGTGTGGGGCTCAGACCCTCACAGTCACGCTGAGACCACCTCCTGTCCGTCTCATCCCCAACTCATGCTCCAACGAGTTAAGACAGAGATGAAATATTCTTGCTAGAGAAGCTTCTTTTTTTTCCCCCTTCGGCCAAATCAGCACGATCAAATATTTTCTAAAACTGAATAGAATGATATATTCACTTGTAAGGCTTATCTATACCCCTTTATGAAAGAAAGGGGGAGGTGAGTGGGATGACAGGGGGAAAGGGAGAGAGAGGGGGGATAGAAAGAGAGATTGGAAGTGGGAGAGGTTATTACTTGCTTCAGAGATGCCCTGGGGCAGCTGGAGATAGCATTGTTTTTGTTCTCCTTTGGCTGGGCTGGTGATTGTATTAGCTCATGTTCCAAATCTACACCTGAAGAATGTGGGGAGAATCTTGTTTCAGCTTTTTCTCTTTCGTTTCATCCTTTCTTTCACTATAGTCCAGCTTCTCCACCACCTGGATGGGTTCCTAGCACTCGAAAACAGTCATTCTGCGTAAAACCAAACAGGCTTTTCACATGACTCATGAGAAGAGATGGACACCCTAGCCCCCGTCATAACCACTTAAGGCCTTGTCCTCCTCTTAACCACCAATGCTTTCTCTCATCACACACTTGAGGCTCTAGCCCAGAGCCTCAGCCTTAGCCCCAAGCAGAGGACTTCTTAGGTGCCCAAGGAAGAGTTTTAATCTGTTTTGGCAATAAAAATTAAGGATGTATGTATTGGCTATCTTAACGAAGGCGTGGTGGCAAAATATCCTTCATCCTATCGGACACACGTTTCCTGGAACGGGTCTTTGTGAGTGGGAAATGTCCCTGAGCAGCTTGGCTTCCTAGAAGAGATGGAGGTGAGTTGCCTGAGCACAGTGAATTCCTGCGCATGATAAAGGAGGCAGGAGAGCAGGGAGTGGAGGGCACTGGGCATATTTGGTTTTTGATAAGAAATCTGGTCAGAGTTAAGCGAAAAACAACGGGACAGGATGGCTTGGGAGCCAGGGACTTTACACCTGGCTTCCCTTGGTCTGGAAAGTTCCAAGAGGGTGGGTATGCAGTGAGAAATGCCCTCCTTTGGTCCAGAAGAGGAAACATTTGGAAACTACTAGGCCAGCAAATTTTATTCCTCTCGTGAAGGTTTCTGGGCTGCTGAGCTTCAGACACTCACCAGCTTGTCACCTGTGAACCTGCAGGAAGGATCGAGGTAAAGTTTGTACCTTATTTGCCCTTTTCAGATAGTGAGGTTCTTTCTTTAATGAAACAGTTCTTTCCAACAGGTAAAGGTAAAGGCCCTCCCGTTGATCGTCGATTTGCTCAAGCGGGCCCAGTAACATCTCCATTGGAGACTTTGTTGTTACTGTGTCTGGCATATCGAATACTCTCGGTAGCTTGTCGGGCTCCCGCCTTCCAACAGAGTTCGGGATAAAAATGACAACATCTCTTTTTTCTGCCTGAGTGTCCTCTAACTGAAAATCCCAACTGGCCTGCAATCAGGGATGGTAAACAGCGATTAGGGCCCGAGACTTGCAGTGACTAAGCCTCCTTTGGATGATTTGATAACTATTTTGACCTTGAATATCCAAAGCCCTGTGATGGTTTAACTATAATGTAGCAAATCAATAAATTAGAACTCTCAGGTTTGTTTTTTTTTTTTTCCCCTCCCTAAAGTAAAAATACTAAGTAAGTCACCTGAACTTAAATTTAGGCTTTGGTCATGAAAGAAGCATCAGAAAAAGTCTGAATATTGTTTGCTCTTGTTGTAAGTCACAGATTAAGCTTGAAAATCAATTTGTTTGTGGCCATAGAGATAGTACAGCGGGTAGGGTACTTGCTTTGCATGTGGTGGGTTCAATCCCTGGTATACTGTATGGTTACCTGAGCACCACCAGGAGTTATTCCTGATGGCAGAGCCAAGAATAACCCTGAGCATTGCCAGGTGTGGCCCCCAAACAAACAAACAAACAAAAAAGAATCAACTTGTTCTGTTTGTAATTTTTTTTTTCTGAGAGACATTTTAGCCAACAAAGCTCACCCACTGCTCATGCTTTAGCATTTGTTGCTGATATGCACTGTTTACTGGGAACGTACTTTACTTTGAATTTATTTTTATTTATTTATTTGTCTTGGGCCACACTCAACAGTTCTCGGGGCTGGGAGGGCTTGAGGGGCCATGTTTGGTGGTGACGCAACCTAGTTGTGCGCAAGGTAAGTGCCCTCCCCGCTGAACCATCCAGTTTCGGGAATCCACTTGAGATCTTGCTGAGTATAGCCTGCTGTTTCTTGCATCTCTCCCAGAGACCTCATCCATGAGAACCCTAGAACATTTAAGCTTTTACCTTTGAGAATTCACCTGACCCAGATTACAACAGGCAGAACTTTAAACAGAACTAAGAACTTGCATGCCTTCACCTTTCCTGAGTGCTTCTACTCCTAACGAGACACTTCTTGTCCCTTGTGGTGACTTTATTTGCTTATGTGAGGTGATGTAACATATTGAAAAACAATGTGCCTGTACAGGACATGGAGACATTTTAAGCATTAGCGTGGTTTCCAAGGAGCCTGTTTGCCTGCCGTGAGCTTCGGGTGCAGAGATAGTGAGTGCAGGGTGGTCCATACCTAGTTGATGTGGCAGCCACTGCACCCAGTCACTGGCTGTCCCCGGGTTGGGGGAGGTAGGGTCTCTTCTCAGCACTGTGCTTCACTCAGTCACTGCCCAGTGCCTCCATTGTAGATATGGAGGTGCTGTGGGGTGCCCTAGTTTGTCATGTCTCTGAGCACCTAGTGTCTTGGGTTGGAGAGATAGTACAGGGGCCAGGACACTTGTCTTGCTTGTTACTGACCAGGTTAGATCTCTGGTACCACCAGGAGTCAGGAGTAAGTGACTGAGTACTGAGCACAGAGCCAGGAATAAGTCCTGAGCACTGCTCTGTGTAATCTCAAAACAAACAAGCCAAAAGAATAAGGAAGGAAAGGATGAATGCACATCTTTGTACTTTTTTGCACTATGTTTTTTTGTCTAATGACATTTAAAAAAGAAAAAAAATCACGCTGGCCAGAGCAGTAGTACAGCCAGAAGGGAACACAGCTGATCTGGGTTCAATCCCTGGCACTCATCTGGTCCCCTGAGTCCTCCAAGTGATCCCTGAGTATAGAGCCAGGAATCAGCCCTGAGCACTGCTGGGTGTGGCTCAAAAATAGAACAAAAAATAATCATCTTCTGGAGCTTTGGATTTGATGTTCATTGTTTAATATATGTTTCATATATGAAATTTTGAATAAACATTCAGAATATTGTAATTATGCACTGTAGCACTGCCGTCCCATTGTTCATTGATTTACTCAAGCGGGCACCAGTAACGTCTCCATTGTGAGACTTGTTGTTACTGTTTTTTGGCATATCGAATACACCACAGGAAGCTTGCCAGTCTCTGCCCTGTGGGCGGGATACTCTTGGTAGCTTGTTGGACTCTCTGAGAGGGACGGAGGAATCGAATCCAGGTCAACCGCGTGCAAGGCAAACACCCTACCTGCTGTGCTATCGCTTTATGATGTATAAAAATGTATTCAGTTTATGCATGTTTATATAGACCTATTATATGTTTATTATGATATAAACATTTCTTAGGAGATGCTTCATTTGATAACTATGAATATTTATTTTATAATATAAACAAATGAAAATGGGAAAAGCCCTTTCATTTTGCATATAATAAAACCTTTGCTTCAGTTCTTTTTGTTGTTACGAGAACAGGATTTTCTCACTCACCCCTCCCTCATTTTCACTATTTCCTCTGCCTCAGAATAGGGCTTTGCCTATAGGATACTCAGTGCATACTTGAGGAGATGAATAAAATATTTTCTAGCCTTTAAGCTCTTACATATCTTGTAAGTATTAAAGTGGCTATGAACAAATGTCTCTCAACTTAGGACTTTCTTTGAAGAATGATGTTTGTAAAATTGACTTTGGAAAGTGCACCAACTTCTTTCGGCCACTAGGGGACGATGTCGGGTAGTTAAGGAATTGAGTTTTGGTGGTTTGGTTTTATTTTGTTTTGTTTTGTTTTGTTGTCAGTCCTCACCTGCAGTACTCAGGGGCTACTCCCTGCTTGGTGCTAAGGGGTGGTTCCAAGAGGCACTTAAACCTGGGCCTCCAGTATGCAAAACATGCATACTAGTTTTTTGAGTATTACCCCGAGGAATTCTTTTTAAAAGAAAGGTTAGTGCTTGAGTTAACATCTTAGATGTGAATAACTGGACAGTAAATCAATATGCAGAAGGAGATTTATGGCTGTATCAACATATTTTAATCTTAACACAGTATATGCAGGTTAAAAAATACAGCCATAAAAAAATAACCCAATGAGGTGCTTAAAAAAAAAAGAAAGACAGCAAATGAAGACTAAAAATGAAACCAAATTACTTTCTGCCTCCTATCAAACACCATAAATGATAATATATGATCCTATCAAACACCTCCTACAAATACCGTATAGTAGCCAAGAATGTGCACTGTACATTTTGAACCAAGAAATTTCTTCTTAACAGAAAATATCTGATAGAAAAAACCATCATTCTGAAACTAGCAAGTTCAGTGGGCAGGGTGCTTGCCTTGTATATCTCCTGCACCCCTTATGGTTCCCTGTTCCCTGGCTGGAGTGGTCCCTGAGTGCAGAGCCAGAAGTAAGCCCTGAGCACTTCTGGGTATGCCCCCCAAAAACCAAAACCCCAAACCAACAAACAAATGTAATTGGCACAGTTTCAAGTTTAGGAGAAAAATGTGATGGCTCTGATTCTGCTAGATGGATGTTGACTAAATATGTACCTTCCAAACTGAGTCAGTCGCAGGTTTAATATGTCCACGTCTATGAATAGTTCTCTTGTCCTGGAAACCTGTTAGACAACTCAGCTTAAGACAGCCAGCCCTTGGAGCAGTGAGAGGATAGGTCTGGGAATATTTTTATTGTGAAGGGGAGAGACACAGGAGGAATTTTCTTTTAATGTTAAATTCAATTAGAATAAATGTAAAGTGAGCTGACTCATCATTGTTGGTTACTGGAGAAATTCTTTCTCATCCACTTTCTTTCGATAATCGAGTCTTCTGTGGTCGGGTAGCCAATAGCTAAATGATCTCACCTCCTTCTCTTTTCCTGGCCTCCTCTCTAGAGGGAGGGGGTTGATGAGTCAAACAGGCCCTTCAGGGGAAAGATAAGTGTCTCAGCGTTCCCTACCTTCGCCTTAAGGCAGGGGACATTGGGGCTAAGAGATGGCCCAAGCAGCTGAGCACATGCTTTGCCTGCCAGAGGCCAGGGTTCAATCCCAGGCACCCCAAGCTCACCGAAGGACCTCCAGGAAGGGTCCCCCGAGCACCAACCCATGTTGCCTCTGAACACTGTAGGATGTGACCCACCCACCCTCCAACTGAAAATAAATAAAAATAAATATCTGGGAGGTTAACTGCACAGCAGCCAAGCCCTGAGTGCTTGCCCTGAAGTAACCTGGTTGCTGATTGTTCACCCAGAGAACTAGGCATTTGGGAGTGGGGGAGGGAGGGGCGTTACTTTTTAAAGTTTTTACCACCTCTGACTCCCCACTGCCCCTGGTGATTTGCTTAGTTGTCATAGTTGAGATGACTGGGGTTTTAGACTGAGGATTTACACACACAAGCACACGCGCGCGCGCACACACACACACACACACACACACACACACACATGCCTGGCTGTAGTGCTCCCACACGCACTGGGCCCAGGTGCTCCCCAACGCTGCCTTCCTTTAGTTGTGGTGTGTGCATATGCCCTTCCTCAGACCTTTACTCTCTAGTTGTGGTTCTCACATACAGTCTGCTGCGGAGGAGTGGGATGGGGTTAGATGGGGTTACACCCTTTTGTTGTCATGCATCTGGATACAGTGCTCACTCCCAACCCTAAGGCTCACAGATCCCAGAGCTGCCAGGATTGAGTTTAGCACATGAGCTGACACCAGGGGGTTGAACTCATGACCTAGAACTGATAAAGCAGGTCTTTGTGCCCCTAAACTATTGCTCTGGGACCTGGTGTTATTTTCTTAAACTCTGCTTTCCATGACCCTCCTCCTGTCCTCTTCCCACCCACTCCTGCCCCCACCGTTACCCGTGCTAATAGATAAGTATAGCTTTCAAGTTTGCCACAGCTCTTGTTGTTTCTTTTTGCCATGAATCTCTATACAAATTTCTGATAATCCCTGCTAGAAAATCCCTTAGGGACTGACTAGATTTGTAAATACACAAAAAAGATTTAATACTTGTATCCCCATGTATTCCTATGGCTCCATTTTAACTCACGTTTTTCCCCCTCTCTTTGGGCCACATCTGACTGCTCAGGGCTTACTCCTGTGCCGAGGAATCACTTCCTGCAGGGCTGCTTGGGAAGTGGCATGCAGTGCTGGGGATGAAACTCATTGGCTGCATGTGAGGTTACCCACGGAACTGCCCCTCCAGCTCCCTTCTATGACTCCTGTTTCTTACACTCCAAACTTCATGCCTCCAAGGAGCAAAGCCTGGCAGCTCTGTAGACTCTGGGGCTCTGGGCGGCTATGAAGGACAGGTCTGTTAGCCTGGAAGCAAGTTCCTACACAGAGCTGGGAGCAAGGGGGGTGGGGGGGGAGAGAGAGAGAGAGAGAGAGAGAGAGAGAGAGAGAGAGAGAGAGAGAGAGAGAGAGAGAGGATGAGAGCTTTGGGGTAAGTTCCTTGCTTGCCATGATCACTTCCGGTTGTGGAATGTCGGACGTTCCATGTGACTCTGGATTAAGTCGTGTGTTGAGTTGTGGCCTTGTGAATTGTTACACATGTGACCCATTTTCAGACTCTGGGCTACTTGTCAAAGCTTGAAAGGGCAGGCTGTGTTCAAAACTGTGTTGGAAACAGTCACACTAAAGTGAACCGGTGGGTGGCATGCCTTGGGAGTGACAGAGACCAGTGAGTAAAGGCCGACGGAAATCTGTGCAATGATGAATGTGCCACTGTTAATCACCACCCACCTATTCTTTCCCTTATATGTATAGAAGAAGGCCGAGGAGCCAGGCTAGGGAGCCGCTCCGTGTCCAGACCCATGGAGAAGGCAAGACGCTAGTAGTATTCAAGCACAGTTTGGCCAGCTGCTAGGCCTTTTTATGTGAAATTCCCAGTACTTCCTTTTTCAGGGGTTCCTCTTTTTCTGGAGCATGGAGGCTTGTCCCTACAGCTGAAGCAGGGAGTGCCTAGAATGTGTGTTTTTTCTAGAAAAGGTCAGTTGCTATTTTTTTTCCTGGTTCTTGGTGAATGAATCTGCAGGCCTGCTCTGTATGTAAGTTGCTCTGAAGAGGAACACTTCCTTCTCTGATGGAGCTGGGGAGTGGGAGAAGCAGAGGGCAGGTGAAGGAGTCTTACCTGCACAGCTGGGGCTCCAGGCCAGAGCTGAGGTTGGCATTCCCTTCCTCTGCCAGCCTAGCCCCCTACCCCCAGAGCTGAGTCTGGCTGGCTCCTCCTGAGAATTTCTATTATTATGTAAATGGACCAACAGTGCTGCCTTTTAAAAGCTCTTGGCAAGGGATAACCCCTTGTCTGCCAAAAGGTAGGCTCTGGCTTTGCTTGTGCCCAGGGTTTGGACAGTGAACACTGGGTGACTAGAAGCCAGCCACTCAACTCGTACGTTGCCTTATTAGGCAGGTGGAGGAGCTGGCATCTGGGGACAGGAGGTAAAGGGTGGCCCTGGCTCACTTCTTGTAAAAGAGCCTGAGTGCCAGGCCCTGGAGACGTGGCCCAGTGCTGCCCAGTTCACGCTGGGCCACTGGTGTGGCGGGACACACCCTCCTCCCCTTGGCAGAATGCACCCTGGAGTGGAGGGGAAAGAGAAGGTGACTTTGCAAAGGACAGAGCAGGACACTGGGCTTCATGGACTTCAGGGCTCTGCTGGACGTTTCTTCCCGGGAGCACGTGCTTTCTTGAAACAAATTTGAGGTTTCTCCGTAATCCACCATATCTTAGGCTCACGTTTGTATTTCATGGTAAAGGTTTTCTAGTGATGTGGTCACATGTCAGTAGCCTGGGACTGTCACCCGGAAGTAAGGAGGTCCGAAGGAAAAGCACCATCCTAGGACATGTGGAGGCTGGGTTCAAGGACTGTCTGTCACACAGGGAAATGTTCTGAGAAAGCTGGTTACAGCAGCAGGAGCAATGGAGGTTCCAAGAGGGAAAAAAGTCACACACACACACACACACACACACACAATCTCAGGAAGATGAAAAGGGCACTTTCCTGGATGGCATGTGCTAAGTGCTATCCCTCAGTAAAGACAAAATCCACCAGGGAAAAAAGCCTAAGTAACCTTGGATAAGTAAGTCACTTCCTTGGCTGGTGGCCTGTAGTTTGGTAAATGCAGGGTGAGCACATGAGCGCTGGCAGAAGTGCTCCCTTCCAGCCTTGCTTCTGAAATCGCATTCCTTGCCTTCTCTCCCTTCTCATTCTCCCTAAGAATAAAGTAGAGTGTGTGTTGAGGGTTAATAACACTCCCTTGCGGGCCTGGAAAATAGCTGCTTGATTAAAACTTTTCGGCTGAATCCATCTTTTCTCTTCGGGTACTTTTCCTCTCCAAAATGTGATGCACTCTCTAGAAGGTAGGGAAAATGGTACCTTTCTAAACTGAAAATTTGGAAGTAGGGACTTGGGCCGTGCCCAGGGGGCTGGGGCTTACTCCAAGCTTGGTCTTTTGTGAAGGGGGTCTTTTCAGGTGGTGTAGGGGTACCATGTGATGCTGTGGTTTGAACCCCAGACTCTTACATGCCAATCATATATGCAGACCTTTGAGCCATCTTCCCAGTTCCTATACTGAAAAAAAATTTTGTTCAGACTCACTCAAGTTCTTGAAATTAAGCAAAACAATTTTGCTCAGGCATGACAAATAAACAAAGAAGAGAGAAAGGCAAGCCCTAGTTAATTATGCTATAGGTAACTGCTGGAGCACTTCATTGTCCAAAAGCTTTTTTTTCTTTCTTTTTGTTTTTGTTTTGGGGCCACACCTGGGCTTAACTCCCTGCTCTACAGGACCGTATGGGGTGCTGGGAATCAAATCCAGGTTGATCATGTGTAAGGCAGATGCCCTACTCGCTGTACTCTCTCCAGCCCCTCTTTTTCATTTCTGTGCCAAGAGAAAGGCCAAATCTAGCCTCATCACCCCTACACTGGCTTCCTCTCTCCCTGCTGAAATCAGGTGTTAATGCGGCTGCTGGCCACAGGGCTGGCTTCCCGCTGGGGTCATGTGGATTTGTGTGTGGCGCCCAATGCCAAGGAAGGAGGCTGCTCTGGCCACTGCTGACTGCTTTGACCTTGTTCTGTTCCAAGGCGCTTCGGTCTACTTCCTCCTTCAGGCCAAGGGTCAAGCCTCTGACCCCCTCCAGGTAAAAGAAGTCCTGCCTTTCGTTTTTATTTAATTTCCTTCTTGATTTATTTGCACTTTGAAAATGTGCTCATCGTTGTTGGCAGTTTAACTTCTCCAAGGTTGGCTATGACCTTGGGTTACTTGTTCAAACATGTGCATCATTGCTCTGTGCAAGACTGCTGCTAAGAATTTTGGAAGACTCTAAACTTCTGTGCATAGCTTGATGGATGGTAACCGGGGTGGAGGTGGGGTTATTGCATTGCAGATTTTATTTATTTGTTTGTTTATTTGTTTGTTTGTTTGTTTTATCAAGGTTGGGGATGGGGTCCCACCTGGCTTTACTCAGGGCTTACTCCTGATCTGCACTCAGGGATCATTCCAGGCAGATTTAGGAACCATATGGGGTGTCAGGGATAGAACTGAGGTAGACAGCATAGCATACAAGACAAGTGCCCTCTCCTCAGTACTATCTCAGACTCATGCATTGCAGATTTTCATGAGAAAATGAAGAAACAAAGAAGACTAGTTTCCGTGTGGACCAGGAGTAGGCAGACTCTCTAACTACAGCATAAACTCTGAGTTGAGTGCCATTGCCTTGTGAATTTCTAAAGGATTGCTTGAAATATTTGCATTGAGTTAATAGGAAGAAGTTAGAATTCTAGCATATAGGCAGTATGTTTTCAAATTGGATTTTCAACAATCGGTATATAGCTTTCATGATAAAAAAGTCTTTGATTTTTGAGGGATAGTCACTGCTTTTAACAATTATGAAAATGTTTTGCCTTTCTAAGGGGAAGAAAATTATTTGATCACTGGTCAGTGTGGGCTGTAGTGTTTTCTCATCACTTGTATTTGATTCTTTAGTTACTTCAATGGGTGATTAGCTACAGTGGATCAATAAAGAACCTAAATAAGGAACTCAAGAGTCAGTCCGTTGCCTCCTGTCTCACCTTGGAAAGCCTAGTGGGTTCCCAGCTCACCTTCATTCTGAATGAGGTATAAATTCACACCCCTGTAGACATCATTCTCATCCCTTTTCCCTTGCATACAATACTCCTAATACCTGGCATGACTACCCCTCTCTCCTCATAACTAGGTGCCTTTACCAAGAAGCTTTCCTAGACCAGAGAGAGAGGTCAGGAGCTAAGGCACTTGCCTGTCATCTGCAATTTCCAGTATCTCATATGGTCCCCTGAGCTCCTCCAGGAGTAATTCCTGAGTGCAGAGCCTGGAGTAAGCCCTGAGCATCACCAGCTATGGCCCCCAAATGAAGCCCCCCCAAAAAAAGCCCAGAGTATCAAAAAGAGAGAAGACTTCCTGCATTGAACTCATTCATCCAATTTTGTGTTCTTGCTTCTCCCTGCTTGTACCCATGTGTCATAAACTTGTGGAGTAAACCAGAGTCATCTGGGACAGGGAGCCCTTCCTTCTTAATCAGCCAATACCCCATGTGGCTCTCAGCCACTGGTAATATCAAGTGCCCTGTATCATATCGTATATTGATAGGAGTATCAGTACACTTTGATACTTATAAATACACTCATAACGGTGTCTTTTGTGATTGTAACATGTGGACTAGACTGTCTTTGACTTCTCTCTCATAACCTTCCCACACCAGCCACTGAGAGTATGTAGTCTGCTTTCCTGCTAATTATAATTCCTGGGGAAAGCTGTCACAGACAGGCACAGCGCACCACCCTTGTCAGCCCAACCAGTAGATGCATCAAAGCTCTCTATTCTGCCTCCAATAACAGTTACCAAAGCACCCGCAAAGCACTAGAAATGTTGGGTGTGGTGGGTGGGGGATGGGGGGACAGTGCACTTTTCCCGGGATTTCAGACTGATTATTGTTGAGATCATTCATATTATAGTTCATATCAAGATGTCCTATGGGAACAAGAAAATTCAGAAGCTTTCACTCCAAGCCCTTCCCATGAAGTCCTTCTGGCACCACCTCAGACTAGCTATGATCCTGCTCAACAAGCAAGAGCCATTTCCTACATTCACTTCCCCGCCATCTGGGTTTTCAGGCTCATAAGAGTCTCATGTAGGATGATTCAGTGTTTCCATGTTTTCTGGTCATGTGAAAACCATCAAGTGGGGAGTGTTGAGTGACTGTGCTTCACAGAGGCCTCTCTGACTTCTCCCACCTTCCTGAATCCATGAATAACGGTTATCCCCTCAGCCTTTCCCTTCCTCCAGACTTCCAAACCCAGTGATAGGGAGGGAGCTGGGCCCTGCTTGGACTAGGGGCGCTGTTCTGCACTCAAGTATCTGCTGTCCAACTTGGGTTTTACACCATAACTGCCTTTGCCAGCGCTATCTAAGGCCCCTTTGTGTGTTGGTATTTTTATAGGTCAGAAACAACCTGTGCCTTCGAGGCCTGGCAAGGATTGGGCAACATCTAGGTCTCTGTCTGTGTTAGTGATGGTCTCTGCCACCACCTCTGGGGATGGGAGCCAATGGGAAGGGAAACTCTTATCTTGGAAGCTTTTTAACCATTTTTAAGTGTAGGATTCAGTGCATAAAGGGGATCCATGCTGCTATGTGACCAGAACCTTCTTGCTTGAAATCTTTTTCCTCTTTCCCAGCTGAGACTTTGTGCCCCTGAAACAGCTACTCAGCACTGCTCTTCTCTCTGGCTCCAGGCAACCACCCGCCCCTCTGCCTTTGGTCTGGGTGAAGGCAGCTTCACCCAGATAACCTTTGACCTTTGACATCTGGCTCTTTTCCTGGAACAGAATGTCTTGGAGGGGCATCCTCATTGAAGCAGAGGTTAATTTCCTTGGTGGGGGGCAAGGGGAAGGGGCACAGGTTGAGCCACACCCGGTGGTGCTCAAGGGCTACTCCTGGCTCTACACTAAGGGTTATTCCTGGTGCTGTTCAGGGCACCATAAGGGTTGCTTGGGATCAAACCCAGGTCGGCCTGTGTGCAAGTCAAATCCCTACCCACTGTATTATTGTCGTGGCCCCTGATTCTGTTTTTTAAAAGGTTGACTAATATATCATTGCCACATGTTTCAGTATTTCTTTTAAACATAGATCTGTCTGTTCTTTGTCAGTTTTTGCTCTGAGACACTGTTTGCCATCCTGTACATTACCTACCTGGATTATCTTTCCCAAGGATCATTAGCCATGGATTCAAAATAGGCCAGAAGTTGGAATGATTAAACATCATTTTTATTACAAATCTGAACCCGACTCATTTGAATATTTAATTTAGAAACAGGAATAAGTTTTTAAAAGGATTGCAACCTTTTAATTTTTAATTTTTTTATTGAATTACAGTGATATATGCAATTATAAGGTTGTTCATGATGAGGTTCATACAATGTTCCAACACCCATCCCTTCAACCAGTGTACATTTCCCACCATCAGTGTCCCCAGTTTGCCTCACCCCTGTACACTCTCACTCTGTCTCTGTCTCTGTCTCTGTCTCTATCTCTGTCTCTCTCTCTTTCTCTCTCTCTCTCTCTCTCTCTCTCTCTCTCTCTCTCTCTCTCTCTCTCTCCCCCCCTTCTTATATTGGAACCTTTTCTTTAAAAGAACTTTTTTTCTTGAATAGTGTAAGACTGACCTGATTCTTTCCATGAATTTTATCTTACCAAGGAGTATCTGTGAGTCATAATATTTCTCATTGTTGAGCATACTTTTGCCTTTTTATCTCAAGTACTTGGCCTGTTTTAAATTACCTTACAACATTTTATGTGCAGACTTGTCCTAAATATTATCTGTAGCCAAAATTCACAAAGCATTTGACCAGGTACCCTTGAGGAATGATGTAGGGATGGAAGGAGTATGGAGTGGATGGATGGCCAAAATAGGAGAGAAGGGAAACAAAAAGGACAAAGCAGGCTTCCCACTGGGAGGATCACCCCGGTAGGCAATCCTGCCCCAGCTTACCAGTCAACACACATAAATAAAATCCAGAGAAATGAGAATACTATTTACGACTGCATCTAGCTCACGAAAGGCTTCTTTACTAGACTATAAAACACATCCTTCATTGGGGAATTTCAGTCCCGCCATTGCCTTTAGCAACTCACAACAGATCTCATTAAAATTGCTGCATGGCATTCTTCCTTTGAGAAAAGTGCCAGCCGCACAACTGGGCGTGCAGACAGTTCTTAGTCACAGTTTTCCACTGCCCTGTGTTATCTATCAAAATCTCTGCTCATTTTCTTCTTCTTAATATATACAGATGATTTTTTAAGGCATTTACCTTGCATGCAGCCGAACCGGGTTCGATTCCTTCACCCCTCTTGGAGATCCCAGCAAGCTACTGAGAGTATCCCGCCTGCATGGCAGAGCCTGGCAAGCTCCCCGTGGCATATTCGATATGCCAAAAACAGTAACAAGTCTCACAATGGAGATGTTACTGGTGCCCACTCAAGCAAATCGATGAACAATGGGAGGACAGTGCTACAGTGCTATATAATACATAATATATAAAATATTATATATATATATAATTTTTGTTTTGTTTTGTTTTCTTTGTGGGCCAGACTCTGATGCTCCAGCATTACTCCCTATGGTCCCCAGGCGACTGCACAGTGGTAGGTGTGTGCTATCACCTAGCCCCAATTTTAGCTCACTTTTCTGTTAGTTTGGGAGTGTTACTGTGATTATTCAAGGAACTGTTGAATCTTACTGTTATTCAAGGAACACAGTAAGAACATGCAAGATGCCTTCTACTGGCCTGTGCAGAGGGAGCCACATAACCCGTGTCTCTTGTCAACACGGAGATCTAAGTGTGTATTAAATACCATGCACTAATTTTCAGGATTCTTTCTGCACGCATTCTTTCATAACACCCACTCACCACCACTACCACACACACACACACACACACACACACACACACACACACAAACAAACATTTTATTTTGGCTTTGGGTTTGGGAGTATATTCAGCAGTGCTCAAGGGTTACTCCTGCCTCCTCTACTGGCTGGGCTCAGTGGACCATATGTGGTGCCAGAGACCAAACTGGGTTCACCTGATTGCAAGACAAGTGCCTTAACCCCTGTACCATCCCTCCAGTCCCCTCTTTACCCTTTTGATTGGGTTCTGGCTGAGCAGAAAAAGACGGTTCTATCTTTAGGGCTACATTTTAGGAAATCCATGTAAGCTTGAATGTTTCTCCTCCATCACAGTTGATCTCATGCTTCTCATCTGCAAGTGGGGTTCAGATGGGTGTTTCCCTACAGGATTTGGCAGGACTCAATGAATCTAACACTTGGGTGATATACAAGGCCCCATAGTGAAGACTTGGGAAGGTTCTAGGGTCCTATCCCTGCATCATTATACCAGGTGTTAGGGGCCAAATATGCTTCACTATTCATTGAGTGTTCCACAGTTTTCCTTTCCATAGGTACTGTCTATATCCTCTCTTCCAGGATGATGACTCCGTCATGAGGGGGGACCATTCGCTCTTGTAGGGCTGTCCTGGGGTTATGAGCAGATCACAGGCAGGAGAACTTGCCCCTTGGTGTTGCTGGACATGGTGCCGAGCCCCTGCCAGCTGCACTGCCTTTTCCTGAAGATCTCACACCTTCATCATCTTATGCCTTAGCTTGTGGCTTTGGCAATTTCAGAGGTGTTCTTTCTTCCCTGATCTCTCATTAGCATTGCCCACTGCTAAAGCACAGGAATTCTTTTTCCTTGTTTTGACGCTAACATAATGTCCCTGGCCAATCTTTCACATTTCCATCCTCTGTCTTCCTGCAAAGAAATTGATTTTGGAGAAGAGGAGGGAACAGAAGAGAGAGTACAGATGGTACAATCCCCTGCACCACAAAAATCCCCCCAAACCCTGCTAGGAGTGATCCTTAAGCTCAGAGCCAGGAGTAAGTCCTGAGCATTGTCAGAAATGACCCAACACCTTCCCCCCAAAATAGAAATTGCTTTGTTTTACAAGTTATAAAAAACAAAAAGAATTTAGTAGGAGTGTTCAGTTAAGGAGAAATGATAATACATTTTTTGTCGTGCCTATTGAAGAAATGGAGCGACTGGGAGTGAGGCAGGGTCCCAGGATAAGAAGCGCAGTGACGCCATTGCTTGTCTGGTGATGTGTGTGGTATGTTATCATGGACTTTGGTGCTTGTCATTACGTGGCCAAGAAATGTATGTATAATAAAGAGGCAAAGAGGCAGGCCAATGTGCCCTTGGTCTGTGGCCACAATTCCAGATAATCAATTTCCACCCTGACGAGCAACCCAAGTCTGTTGTCTTCATCTTTATTTCTACTAAATCTTTTGGTAATTACAAAAACAATTCACTTAGTCTGGAAATTTTAGAAAATGGAAATTGGGGGGAGGGACATAAACATTTGTCTGGGTTTTAAGATAATGTTTTGATTTGTTTAGTATTTCTAATTTGAGGGTCCAGAGAGATAGTATAGGGTGGGGGGAGAGTAAGGCGCTTGCCTTTTATGCAGTCAACCCTGCTTTGAGCCCTGACATTGCCAAGGGTGATCCTTGAGCCCAGAGCCAGGAATGGGTGCTGAGTTCAGCAAGTGTCACTCCCCCAAACCAAGATCACTAAGAGTTTTGAACCTGGTTTTCTGATGTAGTTTATTTTCCCAGTTTTAGATCTCTCTCTTTTTATGTTGGCTAGTTCAAGTTATGTGTGTGTGTGTGGGGGGGGGTACATGTGTGTGGGGGGGCACACACATATACATATACGTATATAAAACAAAAAAGCTTGTGGTATGCATTCTTGTATTTCTGTGGTCTTATTAGCAGAGGCGGGATTTTCATGCTCTCTTTGAAGTTGATTGTGACTTCCTTATCTTGTCTACCTCCCTTGGGGAGGGAAAGAACCACACAGGGTAATCAGTGGTTTCTGAGTGACTTCCTACCCCCCCACATGCAGCACACTATCTTCTGGGCAAAGGCCCTACTCATTCACATCTGGAGACAGCCCAGATTTTCAGGAATTCCAACAAACTGAAACTTGAACAAGGAATCCATGATCCAGCTGAGGTCATGCTTGGTCTTCCCAAACCTCTAACGACAACCCCACCCTTCATGCCAGCCAAGTTTGTGCCAGCGGTCGGTACTCTCCTCCCAGATTCTCCCCTTCAGCTAAAACACCTTTGAGCAAAAGCTTCAACATGTGTGGTTTTTTGTTTTGTTTTGTTTTTCATTTAGACATTGATACCTCAGAAATGTCCAATAAAATATTGCTTTTGGCTTTTGAGCCATACCTGGCAGTGCTCAGGGATTACTCCTGGTGCTTGAGGGTCCTATGGGATGCCAGGGATAGAACCTGGGTCAGCCACCCCACATGGCAAGCATCACACAGGCTATACTATCACTGTGGCCCCCAAATCCAATTAAAGATTTCTTTCCATAAAGAATTGCTTCTGAATATGGAGGACTTCCATGTTTTGGAAAAGAAAAGTGTTCTTATTTGTCATTGGAGCTGGTGCAGAGCTTTGTTTGACTCCTATCTTCCTGCCGAGCCACTGGTGGTTCACTGACATGGTCACAACAGGAGGAGGCAGGGCACCATCACCAGTTTAGTCTTGCATTTATTTCTCCTTACTGGAGTTGCTGTGGCTACAGTTCTTCTGTGAGGAGCGTGTTGCTTGTTGGGTTGTGGTGCTCTTATTAGTTTAATGCTCACAGATAGTTGTGGTATGCCAGAGACTATACACTTGGTTGTGTTACTGGGGATCCCAAGGCAATGCTGCCCGATCCCACCTGGCATTTGAGTGGGGGCTGGATATTGAACTTCTGGCCGTGGGTCTACAAGTTGGTTGTTCTGCCATTGGAACTGCTCCAGCCCCATCTGAGCTTCAAATTAACATTTGCCCTGAAGACAAAATATTAGCCTACAGAATGATAGAAGGAAATATTTGAACCTCCTGTGTGAAAAAGCCTGTCTAAAATAACAATAATTGCTATCATCATTTTAATTACTGGACAAAAAATGAAAAAGATTAGTGATTCTTCCTTCTGTTGTAAAATGTAAACTTCTTAACCAAATTAGTTGGTTTCATGAAGATGAAATATTACATAAACAGGAACTTGAATTGTATATCTACCATTTAGTAAAGAATTGTGTCCTTTTTTTAAAAAAATTTTATTAGTGAAACACCATGAGGTACAGTTGTAGACTTACAAATTTTTGTGCTTGGGTTTTGATTATACAATAATCAAATACCATGTCTTTTACTGTCAGCTGTGATGCCATATTTAGATATTTGTACCATCATTGAAGGTTGAGGTGAGTGGTTCTAGAATGACTTCATCACCTATATTCAAACTTTTAAATTCTGTATTGGAATTGTATTTTAAAAACTAAACTAGAGGTTCTCTCTTCAAGCCCGTATTCTCTCTTAAACACGGATCTCACTTCTGTCTCTGTTTCACTGCTTGCCTAATTCCTCTCTGAAGAAGCCTATATTCTCTTTCTTAAACATGTACTTCTCCCTTTCTCTTCCCTCACGTCTTTCTAACTGAATTTCAATAAAAACTTTCTTAAAAAAACAAAACCCCAAACCTAGAGTTTATTCCTTAATAATTGCAAGGAGACTTTTGGGTGTGACCCAAAAAGCCAAAAAAAATGCAAATAATTTTAGAGTATTAGCTCTACCCTCTAGAAAATTTTATTCCATTATTTCCTATGGTCATTCTGCAATCATTCACTACAAGCCTATTACATATCAGGTACAGTGCTTAGCATGTAGCCGACAGACAGACAGACAAACTGCAGAACTCAGCCACTTGGTGGAGGTGACTGGGAGTAAATCATGGTCTTGACCCCATGTTCCCCAAGATCCTGTGGCTCCCTCACTAGCCAAATGTCTCATCCCAGGCAAGTTACTTTTCCCATCCTCTGTTTCCTTCTCTTATAAATGAGGCAATTTTCCCAGGCTTTCTTTAATACTTCTTTTAATTTTTAGAATTGCTTTTTGCTTTAATTCTAAAATTTTTTTAACATTTTTGCTTTAATGTGTATTCATTTGATTAATTATTTTATTATTCATTAATATAAAATAAATAAATAAATTTGTTTTAATGCATTCAGTTTGGTTTGGAGTCACATTTGGTAGTGCTCAATACTTCCTCCAGGCTCTGTGCTCAGTGGTCACTCCTAGCAGGGGTTTCGGGGGTAATACGGGCTGTTGGGGATTGAATCCAGGTCAGCCACATGCACGAAAAGTACCTTACCCACTATCTCTCCCACCCCTATAATAATAATATAATAATAACAGCTACAAATTTTTGTTTAAGAATCAAGACAGGCCAGAGAGACAACTCGATGGCAAGAGCACTGCTAACTGTACTGGATACTTGGGTTTCAAACCTACCCCATGCAGTTTCAACCCTTCACACTGCATGGTTTCTTGAGCACCCCTGTGAGTGAATATCTATGCATTGAGCTAGAGCAGCCCCCAGCACTGCCAGGTGCAGTCCAAAACATATGGTGAAAGTAAATGAGGATTATGCTATTGTTTCTGATTCTTCTTAGTTGGAGTTTGGAAGTCAGAACTCCATTTCAACAAGTGATAAAACTGAACAGATGGGATAAAGAACCAGAAACTCTTCTGGAATTTATAAGAAAGGGAAGAACATAGACCAATTCCCTGTTTCTGAGACTGGAGAGATGGGCAAACACAGGCAGTAGAGGATTCTGAGCGCAGAACACAGACTCATACACAACCCAATGGAACAAAGATAACATATTTAACAGTTGGTGCTGGAATAGCTGCCTGTCCACAAGGGGAAAAGGAAATGTAGACACAGACCTTACAAGCTTCATAAACATGAGCGTTAAGTGCTTCGTGATCCTAAAGGTAGAACGCAAAAGACTTTAAACTCCTAGATGATAACAGAGGAGAAAACCAAGATGACCTCAGTATGGTGAATCCTTTTAAGATACAACACCAGAAGTATGCTGCATATAGGCAATAATAGATAAGCTGGGATTTATTAAAATTTAACAATGTCCATATGAAAGAGAGCATCAGGGAAATCAGAAAAGACAGACATAAAATATTTGCAAGGGACCCAGTTGATCAAAACCTGTTATCCAAAATATACAAAGAGTTCTTAAAATTCAGCAATAAAAAAAACAGACAACTGGATTAATGTCAGAGTCCTGTACAGACTCATCACTAAAAAAGATATGAGAGTATGAAAATGTATACCACCTAATGTGCAAATGACCACAATAATCCATTAGTATGGTAGTCATCTAGAACACTGACACAAATAAGGTTGACAAGGAAGAAGAGCCACAGGACCACTCATATATTGCAGATACGTAATGTCATGATCATTTTGAAAGATATTTGGGCAGTTTCTTATAAAACTAAACGTACTATCCACATGATTCAGCAACTGTGTTCTTTGGTATTTACCCAGAAGAGTTCAAAGCATATGGTCACAAAAAGCCCTATATTTGTAGCAGCCTTCTTTCTATGTGATTTCCAAAAGTTGCTAACAGTGAAGATGTCCTTCAGAAGTTATTCAGAGAACATTCCAACCAGATAGTGGAATGTTATTGAAAAATAATATTATTATTTCACTGAAAAATAAACTGTCAAACCGTGAAATGACATGGAGGACCCTTACATGCGTGATACTGAGTGAAAGAAGCCAATAGAAAGAGCTAAAAGCTCTGCTTCTGTCTATGCAGCATTCCAGATAAGACAGAACTTCAGAGACATTAAAAGATTAGTGATTCATTTGTAAACCACAATACCCAAAAGGAGAGAGAGAACAAAAGGGAATGCCCTGCCACAGAGGCAGGGTGGGATGGGGGGGATGGGGGGTGGGAGGGATACTGGGATCCGTGGTGGTGGGAAATGGGCACTGGTGGAGGGATGGGTATTTGATCATTGTATAAATGAAACCCAAGCACAAAATTTGTAAGTCTACAACTGTACCTCATGGTGTCTCGCTAATAAAAATTTAAAAAAAAAATAAAGATTAGTGATTGCTGGGAAAGTGGGGAAGAGAATATTCAGGCAGAGAACGGGATATTTAAGGCAATGAAAATAACTGTCTGATACTATAATGATAGGCACGTGGCATTATATAATTGTCCTAACTAATGGAATATACAGCCCAGTAGTGGAAATCATGACTAGGTGATTATATCTATCATTGGAGGTTCATCTTTAATTTAAAAAAAAAGTACCACTCTAGGGACTTAGGAGATAGCTCAAAGGTTGGAGTTTGAGGCCCCAAGTGTGGTCCCTCCTATACCACATGGGCCCAAGTACCACTGGATGTGAGCTGCCAGCATGACATTTCTGGGCATGTGCAATGAACTGTTGGACCCCTGCTTCTGGGTCCAGTATTATAGGGGGTGATGTCTAGGCCCTTGAGCACTGGTAAGGAGCACCCTGTTCCTTCTTCAACTCCCCCCCCACCAAAAAAAAAAGTGTACTTCCCCAGCAGGAAATATTGACAGGTCATAAATCAGAGTAGAAAGGGAATGAGAAATCTGTGCACCTCCCTATTAGTTTAGTAGCAAACCTAGATCACCTCTAAAAAAAAGTTAGGCATGCTTTTTAATAATAATAAGCTAAGCTGAGGGCAGTCTCTACCACCGAGCTATATTCCCTACCCTCCAGTTAAAATTTTTTGAACTTCTAGTAATATCTTCCTTTTCTTTTCCCACAATTTCACTCATATGTTGTTCATCAATCTTTACTGTTAGTGGGGGTTGGCTCTGTGCTAAGTAAAAGATTTCACTGAACTCGGCCCAAGCTAGCCATGGAGCAGCCTGGCTGCTCAGAGTCTGCACATTTTCCCTCTCCATTTGTTTATTTTAAGGGAAAGAAGTTGTTTTCTGTGCCCCTGTGGGGGCTTAGGTGGCAGCACTGGCTGCTTGTCGGAAGCGTCAGATGTGATTGGGCCTTTGCTTTCAAGTGGTAGCATCCTAAGTGTCCCATCACAGAAGAACTGTGTTTCAGTATCCACATGCCTCATTTCTGCTCAGAATCTGATGAGGGGCTTGAGCTCTTCCAGCCTGCAGCCTCTTGCTTTGCCTCTGCTGTATTCTCAAGGACACAACTGCCTGATTGCGCCTGCCTTGCCCTGTGAAAAAATCTCAATTGAGTTTTGCCTAGTTGGCCTGAGTACTGGGGCTAGTGGAGAATTTGCTGGTGAAGAATTAGCCCTAGAGCATGTTCTGTTAACTGGACTCTCTAAGCGACCATGTTCAGAAGCCCAGAGATTTCTAGCTGTTTGGGAGCTTGCAAGTACCCTGGCAAACAAGGTAAGGCAAGAGAGAAAATGCCCCTTTGTGCTTCTTTTATTAATGTAATAAATGCCTTTGTCTCAGTTGGCTTACCTTGTGATGGCTGAAGGAAAAGAGATTGCTAAATCATAAAAGGAAAAATTGCATGGCACAGTGGAAAACTCAAAATTGGGATCAAGTCTTGTTTGTTTGTTTGTTTGTTTTTATGAAATCTTAACATACATGAGAAAGAACAAAACATTGTCTTTCCTGTGACCTCCTTTCAAACACGGGCCGATTCTTGTTTCCCTGGAACTCCTTTCAAGCAAATGAAAAGGCTTGGGTTCCACGGAACTACTGGAAGTGACAGTAGTTCACTGATGGGATGAGAAAGGAAGAAAACAGTGAGGTTATTTTGCATGTTACCTTTGAAATTTTTTTTGCATGATGCAAAAAAAAAATATTTTCTAGCCCAAATGCTCTATGAGGAAGTGACAGGAACAATTCCAGGCTTCGATTCAGGATTTGTTTAACACAGTATTTGATAGTTGCGTGTGTTTTCTTTTTCAGATAGATGAGATATTTGTATAAATCAGGGGAGAAATCTAGGTATTTGGCATTATAGCACTCCTTTTATTGTATTTTTCTAACTGGTCAACATTTCTAAATTCTAAGCGTCGGGATATAGTTTGCTGGATAATAACATCCCAGCATCTGGTATAGCTTGTACCTCTTTTTCCACAGTCCCCTTACCCCCCCCACCTCCGCCCTTGCCCCATATTAAACAGTAAGAGGCACTTTCTTAGGAGAAGTTTCTATAAGTGGTCTACTTGTGGTTTTCTTGGTGGACGAATGATTACACTGTCAAAAGCTGTCCAACAGATTGCTTGCCATGAGACTGGTTATAAATCTTGTCTGTGTCTGGTTTATATTAGCCCATCCTCCCAGGATATGTGTCTCTGCTGTTTGGAATTGTTACAAAATATCTTTACATACTATAGATCTTGTCTTTAACAATAAATAAATTCACAGTTAATTTGAGGCGATGCCATTATTTGGATTTGAATGTGGCTGTAAAATCACAGCTGAAGTGTCCGCCTGTGCTTCATCAGTTCCTCTGTGCTGTATACGACATCAAGCGCCCCTGTTATATCAGGCGAAGGCGCTGACTCCGCACATTGCTGGTTACCTTGACCAATACTTAGTTCAATTCCCCCACCCCACCCTACTGAGTCTACAACTGTTATTAATATTTAATTGCTTTGAGCCTTTATTGTAGCCACAGTGATCTTAAATGATACTTAGTATTCAACTGGTTTAGTTTTGTTGTTTGATCAATAGAATTTCTTGACTACTAAAATGTTTATATTTGGTGTCACTTTTTTTTGTATTATTTCTCCTCTAGTTAATGGTTTTCACTTTTCAATTGATGTTCTTTTTTCTTTCTTTCTCCTTTCTTTCTCTCTCTTCTTTTTTCCTTATCTTTCTTTCTCTTTCTTCTTTCATCTCTTTCCTTATTTTTTTCTATTTTTTTGTCATTTTTTGTCACACCCAGTGGTGCTCAAGGGTTACTCCTGGCTCTGCACTCAGGAATTATTCCTGGCAGTGCTCAGAGGACCATATGGGATTCTGGGAATCGTACCCGGGTTGGCAGTATCCAAGGCAAACGCCTACCCGCTATACTATCACTCTGACCATCTTTCCCTCTTTCTTTTCCTCTTCCTCTCCTTCTCTCTTTCTCTTTCTTTTTTCTTTCTTTCTCTTTCTTTCTCTTTCTTTCTCTCCTTCCTTCCTTCCTTTTTTCCTTTCTTTCTTTCTTCCTTTCCTAGTACAGCTGTTTCAATGTTACATTATTTCTTTTCCTAGATTTCAACAAGAAATACTTAAGCCTCACTGGACTCCCAAATCTAAGGAGAGTTTCAAGGTAATTTTTTTTTGCACACGAATCTTAAATTTTGATTATTTGTATTGACTTTAAAAAATTCTTCACTTAAATTTTTTTGAATTAAAAAATGAAATAATTATCTCTAATTTATGTGTTTAAATGTTTGACTATGTTTTGTCACCAATATTTGAGTTAGTAAACTAAATGAAGCAAGTTGACTTAACAGTATGTTCAGCCAGCAAAGATTCTTTTTTGTAGTGTGTGCTGCTTGTGGAACTCTTGGTGGAATCCAATACAGATGTTTCTGTAATAGACTTGCATTGCTGTTATCTTTTATCTACTGTCTCCAAGAAGATACTGTCCTTTTGAAATCTGGTTTCAATTTTTTTTGAATGGGGGATGGGTGGGTTTGGACCATACTCAGAGGTGCTCAGGGCTTACTCCTGGTTCTGTGCTCAAGGATCACTTTTGGCAATGCAAGGGGGACCATATGTCGGGTCAAGGGTTGAACCTGGGTCGGCTGCATACACTGCTTTAGATTTTTAATGAAAGAATTTCACCTTTTTAACTCTTCCCTTCCTCTACCCATCCTTCCCCAATGTAAATCCTTAATGCCCAATCTCTTACCATTCTGCGCTTCCATTCCCTGCTGCATGATATTAAGGTTACTGGTTTGATGTATCTAGTGTGCTAAAACTCCATGGAATATCATCATTGATGTAATGTAGAGGATCCAAAGAGGTATTATAGGTGCAGTGGAAACACTTGCTGTGGTTCTGGTTTTTTCCATTACAACCCTGATTCAGTCCTCCCATCTGAAGCCTCGCAGCACCAGGGATCACTCCTGAGCACAGACCCAGGAATAGCCCCTGAGCACCACTGGGTATGGTCCTAACTCCCACCCACCACATTCATGTCGAGATTAAAGTGTGCCAAGCAACACAGCTGTACTGCATAGAGCTTTTACTAGATCACTGTCCCTGGTGGAGTATACGATTTTCAAGTGGAGACCCCTGACACTACATGCTACACTATGAGACCAACTTCAGTCGATTCCATTCCACTCAAAGGCTCTTCTTGTTCTTGATGTCTCACATCTTGATGTTCTTAATGACATTGTTTCTTTGCTAAAAGGGTTTTGCATTTATTAGCACTGGAGTGAATTGTCTCACCGTTGTCCTCATCCAGCTAAGCCTGGCTCTGCAGTTGAAAGTGGCAGGTGAGCTGATGATGAGACAGGAAAATGCTTTAAGGAGACTCATTCCTACCTTAGACGCAGCCACAGTGATGCAGCAACAGACTGGGACCTTGGCAGGCTGGTCTGATTGAGCTCACTCAAGCGCTCTCTCTCTCTCTCTCTTTCTCTCTCTCTTTCTCCCCTCTCTCCCCCCTCTCTCTCCCTCCCTTCCTCCCCAATATTTTAAAAAATGTCTTCGTCTATGCAGGCTACCATAACAAAATCCCAGAGAATGGATGACTTAATAACAACTCATTCTTCACAGTAATGGAGAGTGGGAATCTAAAAGTGGGGTACCAGGATGCTGCTATACAGGACCTCTTATGGGTTACAGTCGGTTTTCTGTTTGCTCTCTGGCTCTCTATAGATTCAACTTATTAGGGCCCGAGATTTAATCACTTCTCATAGGTTCCCACCACCTTTGCGGATTAGGATTTCAGCACTGGAATTTGGGAGAACACTGATTTGAGCCTGTAGCAGCCCAGTTCCCACTATGCCCCTCAAAGTTCATCTTGGCTGCAGAAGAGCTAATACAAGACCAAGAAAAAGGAACCAAAGGGAGACAGAGCTTGCTCTCAAGCTGGAAAACCGTGAAAAATGAAGGGTATACACTGCAGTAGACACACATTCAGAGGGACACAACTTTTCTAAACCGTGGGTGCTGGGACAGGGGTTAATAGCACGTGCCATGCACACACAAAGCCCTGGGGTCAGTTTCCAGCACTGCAGATTCCCTGGCAGGACCCCAGAACACTATGGGGGATGAATCTAGTGGTCCCCAGCGTCACCAGGTCTAAACACTGTACCAGCTGGCCTGGTTGACAGAGTTCTACTAGGAGTGGACCCAGAATCAAGAAATTAAAAACAAAAAGTGGCATTATATGTGCCTAGAACCAAGTAGATCATTCAAAGGGGGGGGGGGGGTGTAAGTGTATATTTTGCTGCAGGAGGTCCAGATTCAATCCCAGGCACTTCTTCGGGAGGGATCTCAAGTACTGAGATTCCAAGTACATTGAGTATGGCCCAACAGCTTTTAAATAAAATTAAATAAAAATAGAAAAAATAAAATAAGTTATGCCTACCACTTGCCTTAGTAGTGTGTGAAGGGCAGAAGGTAGAATCTGATTCTTTCCAAAAATCTAGTTAACCAGACACCAGTGGAATAAACTTTGAGGCCGTGGATTTTGGCTCCCATGTTTTGTCATTTAGCCTGCAGGAGAAGAGCAACAGATTTCATGGAGCCTTTTAGGGTGCACAGGCATTGTCCTTTTATCTCACATTTTGTAAGACAAAGAAGGTAATGACAGAATATCCTGCTCTCACTGGAATAATGTCTCCCCTTGTTGACACTGCAGGCCCGTTAAGTAGGTTAATGGGACACATTAAAAGCGAATCTCATAGAAGCCAGTTCTCTTTAAATAGGGAAGGACAGAAACAGAGAGTCATGTCAGCTATAAAGAACAATATAAAGAACAAAGTCAGTTATAAAGAACAGATTGCAGAAGAGATGAAGAAAGTCGGGTGGAAATTACAAACAGCACTAAAAACCAGAGAGCCAGTACAGCACGCAGCTGACCCGATCGAGTTCCATTCCTGGTCCTCAAGCCCTGCTGGGAGTGATCTCTAAGTGTACAGACAGAAGTAAGCCCTTGAGCACAACTGGGTGCCCACCCCCACAAAAAAGAAAGAAAAAGAAAGAAAGAAAGAAAGAAAGAAAGAAAGAAAGAAAGAAAGAAAGAAAGAAAGAACGGTACAAAAGGTGCTTTTTAAATTTAATGATTTAAGTTGTAGTTTAGGTTATATAGTGACGATGCTGTCCAAGTTTATGTTATATACGTACAAAGTTATTGCACCCCACCACCACCAAAGTGGCCATGACCCTACATCAACTTGTCTTTATGTTACACAATTATAGTTCACTTATCTGGGGAGAGGAGGTTCTGTGCCTTTGTGTAGGCTTCTGGCCTTCACTCAGCTGTGTGTGAAGTTCTTTGTGGGAGTTTGGTTTTCTTGCCATTAGACAATCAGAAAGTTACTCATTCACCAAAGGTCTAGAGCTGAGTTTCTCAGTGTTTTGCAACCATGGCCAGCTCTAACCGTCTTTCTTCCTGTTCCCTCCCTCTATCCCACCAGCTGGTCCCTCAGTCTCAGGCTACGGCTCCTCCAAGCATGTGATTTTTCACTTGTACTTCTTGGACTATCCTAAAAGGTCCACAAAGGGTTGGAGTTGCCCCTGGTTGAGAAGTGCTGGTCTAGAGTTCTCTGCTGGCATGTACGTGTTCCTGCATTTTCACTGCTGGTTAGTGTCTACCTATTCAGAGAAAAGAAATGCTCTTTCCCATCCCAAGGATTTTTGGTGGTTTTCAGGTTTTTGCATCCCTTACAGATTAACTTTCTGGAGCCAGAATCCCACATTCTAACACATTCATTCTCCTGGCTCTTCCTGCCTGCTCGTGTGCTTCCTCTGAAACTAGTGGGTAAGTGGCAGAAGGAGAGAGGCAATCGAAGCACAAACCAAATGTAAAGATGGTTTCATACGTTTCAGTATTAAATTCACCTAAACAGGAGGCCTTGAAAGTAGAATGCTTTATAAATGCTTGCAAATATATCATGTTTTCATACATGTATGCAAGGTGAGCTGAAGTAATGGGATATATTTTCCTCATCATTCTAAGGAGAAAATTAAAAAGGAAGGAGAGGGAGTGAAATTTGTAACTGATATTAATAAATATATGCCCTTTCAATGATTCTCAATATTTACAATACTCTTTTCCCTGGTCTTATAGCAACACTGTGCAAAGTATAGACATAATTTATTTCAGGGTGAATTATAGTATATATTTTATTTTATTTAGTATATAGTATATATTTTATGTGTATATATTTTGCTCACTTGAGCGGGCCCAGTAATGTCTCCATTGGAGACTTTGTTGTTACTGTGTTTGGCATATCGAATACGTCACGGGGAGCTTGCCAGGCTCTGCCGTGCGGGCGAGATACTCCCGGTAGCTTGCCGGGCTCTCTGAGAGGGGCGGAGGAATCGAACTCGGGTCGGCCATGTTGGCTGCAGGCAAGGCAAACTCCCTACCGCTGTGCTATCGCTCCTAAGAATGTATTATTCATATTACATATTGTATTAAGGTAAAGGTAAAGGTAAAGACCCTCCCGTTGATCGTCGATTTGCTCGAGCGGGCCCAGTAACGTCTCCATTGGAGACTTGGTTGTTACTGTGTCTGGCATATCGAATACTCTCAGTAGCTTGCCGGGCTCTCCGAGAGGGGCGGAGGAATCGAACTCGGGTCGGCCATGTTGGCCGCTTGTAAGGCGAACGCCCTACCCGCTGTGCTATTGCTCCAGCCCTACATATTGTATTAGATAGTATATATTATATTTTATAGTAAAATAGTATTTATAGTATTTAACTTATTCAACATATGTTTATTGATTTTTATTTTATTATTTTTTTAATATGTAGGAGTACTGCTATTTATTCAGCCACTGATTAGGCTGATTGAATTGGGCATGAACTCCACCTTATTTTTTTTTCATTTTTTATAATTTTATTTATTTAATCACTGTGAGAACAGTTGCAAAGCTTTTGGGTTTAAGTCTCGGTCATGCAATGAAACACCAGTCCCTTCACCAGTGCCCATTCTCCACCACCAAAAACCCCAGAATACCCCCTTCCCACACCCTCCCCTTACCTGTGGGGCAGATGAATTCCACATTACTCTCTCTCTACTTTGATTACATTCAATATTTTGACGCCAGACCCACCATTATTATTTGGGATTTTACCCCAACACTCAGATCTGCTGAAAAGGCAATAGTAGACAGTTTGTTTTCTGTTGCTGGTTATGAATGACATATGATGTCGCGCAGCTGCAGTAGTGGCTACACAATTTTGAAATTCCGAAATTCTAACAATTAAATCTGGAAAGATTTCTGCCAAAACCTGCTGGGTTCCGAGATTCGTTCCTGAGTCTCTTGGATTATGGCTATTAAGCAGCTTGATCAGGAACCAGAGAGGCTGTTCATGGGCGGCGACTCAGGGTCTTGTTGGGGCGAAGAGGAAAGGGCCGGTTCCACCCTCATCCCATGAGGCCCCGGGTGTCTCATCACTGAGGGCCCAAACCTGACTGTTCGGTGGCCGCTGGAGATGGCGGCCATCGAGCTGCCAAGGGGGAGCAGGAAAGGGACAGCACCCTTCCGCCCCTGGGGTGGCCCGGCACAGGTAGCCTACTGCAGGGACCGGACGCATTTCTGCCAAAAGCCATTGGGTTTCAAGAATTGTTTCTAAGCCTCTGGGATCATGGTCATTAAGCAGTTCAATCAGCAACCGGAAGAGGCCATGCCTCCAAATATATTGCTGAGCCGGAGGTGGTTTGTGGGTGTGTCTCCCACATACCTAACTTTTGGCTGTTTACTTTCTTGGTAAACTTTGCCCCAAGTTTTTGGGGTCTTGCCAAAGGCACGGCAGCAATTTTGGGGTATCTGGAAGTCTGAAGGCACCATGAGGCTGCTGATACACTCGCCTCACAGGTACAGATTGACCTACTGGTGTCACCATACCCCCATGTTTATTGATTTTTAAAAGCACCTAATTTTAAATAAAAATAAGACACTGATAATAAGTGTTTCAAATAGAAAACTGAGTACACAAGGGAGAAAAGTCCCAGAGGTGTATATTATTGATTTGATGCCTGGTAGGGAAGAATCTGGCCAGGGACTTCCTCTTGAAGAAATGACCTTGAACCTGAGCCTCAGCCAGAAGCAAGAATATGAGTTAGACAGAGATAGAGGAAGGTGCAGGGCACCAAGCAGAGGCAGTGGGCAGCATTTCTGTAAGTCATGAGAGGAAGCCTGAGACACTCCTAGTATTATTCTGGTTTTTCTACTGGATTATGACCAACTCAAGAGGCTAAAATTTCTATTGGTGCTAGAATTATATGTCACTTTTTGGAGAAAGGAGCAGGATTGTCTGTGGATGATTTGCGAGTCCGGTTCTAAAAACATTAATCAGAGTGTTTTAGTCGGAGGTAATGGGTTAGTCTTCATTAGTGGCTTCAGTGATCTTTTCCTTAAGCAGAGGAGAAATAGAAACATGCATGGTTTATTTTTTAAAATACAAGATACTTGGATCCAATGCCCCCCAAAACTGAATTTTTCAGAGATTTATTTCATTTTCATGTGGGATTTTCCCCTAAGGAGATCTTGGTGGCCCAAAGAAAACAGATCAGTATCGGATTATTTAAACAAATGTGTGAATAATACTCCATTCAACTAACATGCCATTCATTAAGTAGACTATATTCCTGACGTCATTCAATTTTCAATTTATACTAACTCATCCATTGGAACAAAAGACTGAAATGAATAGTGTCAGCATTGTGAGACTGTGTTTAAAAGTCCGTACCGATTCTTTTTCCAACCAAAGGTGTCCTGGGATCTTTAGACCCCCGAGGCTGCTTTATAAACACTTATCCTCAAGCCCCTTTATTCAGTAATGGTAATTCCTGGTACTTGTGTTCAGGAACATGAGCCAGGCCACACTGTTTACAGTGACTAAGATTTCAACTGAGTTTGCTCTAGTGAAGCTGAGGTGGAACGTGGCATGTATGGAGCATTTCCACACACTTCCTAAAACTCTGATTGACGGCTGGGAGATAGATCATTCCAATGTCTCACATCAGAAGCCCTTTCTGGCCTTTCTTCCACTTGTGTAGTCATGGACACTTGCAGGTCCAGTGGACACTCAGAACTTAGTAAGGCTAACTTTCCCCTGTGTGTGTTTGGGGTCCTATTCCCCTTCATAGAGGTGGCCTTGGCATCGGAAATGTCAACACCTTGTTTCCCTAGATTTCTCCAGACTGGTTCCTGGGTGCACTCCCCTTCCACTTTAGTTTCACTCAGGCCTGTGGGTTAGCATGAAACTGACTGTATTGGGAATAAACACCCTGAGACAGGCGCTTTGCAGGCAGGGAATGTGAGCAAAAAGGAGGGAATTCACAAACCTCCAGCAATCAGCATATCCCTGAGGAGTTCAAAGCTTAGAAGGCATGAGGTTCTTGTGAAAATAAGCTAGGTAACACCTTGGGTATACTTAGTGTACAAGAAAGATCTCTAGTTCTAGCTCAATTCTTTTCTCCTTTTTCATTCTTCCCCTTTTCACTTTCTCTTTTCCCCTAAGATAAGTTTTAAAGAACCTCTCAGACCTCTTCATCAGGCATTGGTTTCTTGGGTTTTTGGAGGCATTCATGTACTGCACTGTAATGTACTGTCCTTCCATTGTGCATTGATTTGCTTGAGTGGGCCCAGTAACGTCTCCATTGTGAGACTTGTTGTTACTGTGTTTGGCATATCAAATACGTCACAGGTAGCTTGCCAGGCTTTGCCATGCGGGTGAGAGACTCTCGGTAGCTTGCCGGGCTCTCTGAGAGGGGCGGAGGAATTGAACTCGGGTCGGCTGGGTTGGCCGCATGCAAGGCAAATGCCCTACCTGCTGTGCTATCGCTCCAGCCCTGAGGTATTCATACTTTGACGTAATTTCAACCCAGAAGGAAGAAATTTTCAATCACCTAGAAAAGTTGCTGATTTTCTTTTTCTAAATGACAACATACAATATGAACTATTTCCTGTTTCCTTTGTCTTTGAATTTATTTTTTATTGAGATATCAAAGCATGGCAAGGTTGAGTGAGTCATTTGAGAGAAGGGTACCTAGAGAAAAGATGATCAGTCTGAACCAAGATCCTCTGATCAGACTCCGCATGCTTCACCTCCTGACACTTTGCAACCTGCCCCCACAGATATAATCATATATTGCTGCACTCACACACATAAAAATCATTTTAATCTACATTTTAAAATGAAAAAAAGGTCAAATGAAGTCTCCAAATTATAATTTCTCACTTGTCCTCTACATGCATACTTAACTGCACTGCCACACCATCATAGAACTTCAGAGGTCTTCTGCATTTTTTCTATGTTTTGATTTTTGTTGACTTTGCACATTTTACTAATTAAATTAATTAATTAATTTATTTATTTTAGATTTCAGAAAAGATTCTTGCCTGAAGATAAAAAAGAAGTTGCTGACCACAGAAAAGTTGTACCTTCAACTTCGTTTCCTAACGGTAAGTCTTTTCCTCAATGATTAACTAGAGTCCCGGGCAGGTAAGTATTGAGTTCATCTGATTTTCATTGAGAACTCTTTTCCCAATCTCTGAGCTCGTGCACTTTGTGTTTCGAAAAGTTTAAAGCCACATACATTTAAAACCTTCCATTCCCTTGTCTTGTTACTACAGATAATTGACAATATCTGTGTTTGTTCTTCTGCCCCTTACTTTGCTTACCCTGACATTTTCTAGTTGGTCCTGGAATATAGAAATGAGAATGCCAAAGAAGGAGAAGTGTGTGCAGGGTGTGTGCAGGGTTTGTAGGTGTGGGACAGGGGATGGGGGAGGTGAGGCTCGGGGTACAGGTTGGGGGAGGCAGATTGGCAATTAGGACATTGCTCAATGGTCATTTCTGTGGTCTAAAGCTGAGGTAACTATATACATCAATATATTAAGAGTTGGTCCAGAGTGATAGTTTAACATGTGGGGTACTTGCTTTACACATAGACTACCCAGGTCAACCCCGCATGTGGTCCCCTAACCCCCACCAGGAGTGATCCTTGAGAGCAGAGCCAGGAGTAAACCCTGAGCACAGGTGGGTGTGACACAAAAGAAAAACAACAACAACAAAAAACAGATTAAAAAAAACTAATAACAGATGCATTTAATAGCCAACTTTATTAGAAAAGTTATCATATTGTCATAAAAACATTTTCATAAATTAAAGGCAACCAGATTTAAGTTGCAAAAGTCATAAGATTTTTGTTTCAAACCTACTTTATAAAGTGTCAAGAGCTGGGGTATATCTCAGTGCTGGAGCACACTCCTGGGTCTGATCTAAAAAGCAAGTGGCTTGCATTCCTAAGATCCAGCCTCCCCAACACACACACACGCACACACACACACACACACACACACACATGTGCACACACAATTGTCAATGTCAGTTGAGTTTCCATCCTAATTCCCTATTGTCACTGATTTTTCTCTGAACTCACAGGTTGCAAGATATGTTCATGTATGTCATATATATTTATTTATACATACATATTTATAATGGAATATAATGCATCAATAAGAAAAGAGTTAGCTGCAACCTGAATGGAATTGTAGAATACCATTTTAAATGAAAGTTGGAGGGAGAAGGAAAAATACTAGATGATCTCACTCATATGTAGTATAAAGAGAAACAAAACAAGTGAATGGACAGACTCCCAACTATATGACAAACTTTTTGCCCTGGATTTTAAAACTCAGATTACTTAGCAAGGGAGGGTAGTGGAATGGGGATGAGAGGGATGAAAAAGTGGACTGGAAATAAGAATATTGGTGTAAGGTCCTAGGCATTTTTGTGGTAGTGAGTTGTGGTAGTTTTGTACATTAAAACCATAAATGTTGGGGCCAAAGCAATAGTACAGAAGGTAAGGTGCTCACCTTGCAAGTGCGAAACCCAGGTTCCATCCCTGGCACCCCATACAGTCCCCCAAGCCTGCCAGGAGTGATCCCTGAGTACAGGGCCAGGAGAAAGCCCTGAGTACTGCCAGGTATGTCCAAAAATAATTGGAAAAAAACATAAATGTTAACACTGATGATTGTAATCATCTGACCTAAACAATCATAGATTTTTAATAAAAAGATTCCCAGACTTTTAAATCATCACTTCTCTCTCACGTTCATAGTTTTTGTTGTTGTTGTTGTTGTTGTTGTTGTTGTTGTTTTGCTTGGGGTATGTGCAGGGCTGTGCTCAGGGCTTACTTACTCTTGACTCTCCACTCACTTTTGGCAGGGTTCAGGAGACCCTATGTGATGCCAATCATCCCAGGTTGGCTGTATACAAGGCAAGCTCCCTACCTGCTCTACCATTGTTCTGGCCCTCTCACTTCCCTCAGTTTTATGATTGTTTTCTAAGTTTTTTGCATTTATATTTGTGGTTTTCATATGTGTGTAAAAGTTCATGCATTCCTTCTGTGGGAGGTAAGTCCAATATTAATATTCTAGACCCACTGTGCTCTTAAGCTGTCAGATGCAGGCAGGGATAGGGGTGTTCTTATTAATCCCTCATCACTTACATTTCTCAGGAAGATTCTACTGTATTCAGTTTTGAATACTGAAGTCAATGATAATTTTATCAAATAGCTTGGTTTTCAGAACTTGTAGAAATAAAGTGTTTCCCGAGAAAAGCATGTGACATATAAAATTATCCTGAGTATTTATGAATTTTTCCAAGTATGCTCGGCAGTTAAATAACTTTGTAAATTATCATAGCCCTCATGTCAGGTCCTCTTAAATTGGAAGAAAACCAATGCATTTTATCAGAAATAACTGAAAAAAAGGAGTCGGAGTCATAGTACAGGAGCTAGGGCAATTGCCTTGCACACAACTGATCCAGGTTCAATTCCTGACATCCCATATGGTCCCTCAAGCACTGCCAGGAGTAATTTCTGAGTTCAAAACCAGGAGTAACCCCTGAGTATTGCCAGGAGTGGCCCCCAAAACAAAATGAAACAAAAAAGAAAAAAAATAACTGAAGAAATAAATCCTAGAATTCATATTGCCTCAGGTGAACTGTTCAGAATTATTTAGAATCACTCAAAAGAAGAGCAATAGAACCAAAGGCTAAAATAAACCAAATATATAAAAAATGTTAAAATATCATGAAGCATATTCTAAATCAACACTTTTCTATTAGCTTGAAATTACATAAAAATTTTAGTGGAAAGAAATTATCTTTTGGCCAATTATAAATAATAGTAAACTGTATTCAAGTTTATTATTGCATTAATAGCATGGATTAATCAGAAGAAACCCGTGGTTAGTCTGTAGACAAAAATAGTAGTGTTTATAATATTGATTTCACAAACACAGATATCTTCTATGATTTTTAGCATCAACTACTTCTTAATAATTTTAATAAACCCAGTCAAAAATTTAACTGACAAACCCCATGAGATTACAAGAGTATTTGAAGTGAGGTGTTTTTAATTCCAGAAAAAGTACACACATATATCAGCAATTTGAATAAACACCATCTTCCTACACAATTGAGTTTTTACCTCAAAATAGATGAAATTCAGTGATGATCTGACATGTTTGTTCACTAATTTTCCTTTTAAATTAAAGACAGGGAAAGGAGGTCAATCAAAAAATGTTTACTACTTCTTTTTCTTATCTATATTTTTTTGCTGTTCATAATCTCAGGTCTATAGAACTAAGGCAAAAAGTTGGTCACTTAAAAATATATTTCTGGGTTGGAAAGATAGGTCACTTGTCTTGCACACAGCAGACCTGGGTTTGATGCCTGGTGCACAATACGGCCCCTCAAGACCCACCAGGAGTGCTTCTGACTCCTGAGTGAAGAGTTAGGAGTAAGCCTAGAGCATAGCCTGATATAACTCCCAAACAAACGAAACAATCAATAAAAATGAACTGAAAATGTCTTTCTTAGAAACAGTAGGCTGAGACGGTACATCTTTACCTCTTCCTTTTCTTTTCAGGGTCACCAGAAAATTTCACTAACATGATATATAGTTCAGTTTGGCCTTGATTTAAGACCTCCCTTCATCCCCTTAATAAATAGACAGGACCAAGATTAGGAAGCTCTAAGTTTGTGGGGAATCCAGGCTTGATTTTGGAAGAAGCTATTAGAGACCTGGGGTCCCTGTCCCTGGCATTTCCTAGGGCCTAGATGGTAAGGAAAGAGGTCACCCCAGTCTTTGTACTTTGATCAGTGGTTCTCAGACTAGGAAGGCTCATCCCAGAGAGACGCTTTGGAAAACAGGAGCATTTTTCTGCCACAGCAACCAAAGATTCTTCTACCTTTAGTGTGAGAGTCAAAGGGGCCAACCATTGGGCAGTGCCAAGCACCCAGCAAAACAGTTTCATCAAGTGATCTTGGCTGTGTTCCCAACTAGCATTTGGAATCTTCTACCTGAGGTGTACCTGAGTGTTTTCCAATTACTTCCCTAAAATATCTCATCCCCAGCACTAAATTACCAGATGCCCTGTTCATTGGTGGCTTGGTCATCCTGTCTTGTCTAGAAAGAAACACAGATCATATGGAGAGTGAAGAGTTTTGACTTGGAATCTTTCTGCCCCCAGTTTCTTCAACTCCAGTTCCTATAATCTGACTAAAGTCTGACCCACTCTCTTCTCATATGACCTTTTTCCTTTTAGAGTGTTGAAATTGGGCCTTAACAACAGTAGCCAAAGTATCATTTTCTGGTAAATAGGGCTTTGACATGGTTTCCAAATTAGTTGATATTTCTGTCTAGAAGATGGAAAATAGAGAATGTGAGGGAGCCGCTTGGTGCTTAGTTGTTTTTTTTTTTCCCCCTCTAATGCTGAAATTTTTTAATGTCTTCAGCTGCATAATTTATGTAGAAAAATGAAAATTTAATGAAAGTGATTTTTAGTCTCAAATTAGTATCCCCCCTTTATAATATATAAAGATTATATTTTTATATATCTCAAAGTTTTCCCACTGGAAGTTAAATGCCGCTGTGTGTGTTATAGGAATATTTTTCTGCTTCTCCGTCTGCCTACTTAGTCATCTAAATGATGATAACAAACATCATAGACTGGATGGCTCATAAACAGCAGAACATTATTGATGACAGTTCCAGAGACTGATGGGACAAGATAGGGGTGCGTGCATGACCGGGCTCTTGGAGGACTATCCTGCAATTTGTAAATGTCCAACTTCCCTTACCTGGTGAAAAGAGCTGAGAAGCTCTATGGGAGGGTCAGTAATGTGTCTCAGTGGTATGCCACCTGCCTTGCATATGGGAGGCCTAGTTTCAAGGCTCTCATCTGGATTCATTTGATCAATCCCCAGTATGAAAAAGTGGTAAAAAATTAAAAGATAGAGCTCTATGGGGACTCCTATTTTAACTTTTTTATTAAGATACTATGATTTATAGTCATTCATTGTTGCAAAACCAGACCCACCACCAGTATCAATTTCCCTCCACCAGAGTGTCCCCAGGTTCCCACCTTCCCCCACACCCTAGCATGCCTCCTTGACAGGCACATCTTAAAAGTTTTGTTGTTGTAATTTACATCTTCTCCTTTCTGTATTACTGACTGCGGTTTGGATATATAACTCTATCACACCTCTGCACCACCAATATACCTGAGATTCTTGACCTCTGCCCCCGCATTCCTTCCCATCTGCTGCTTTTTGCTACCCCACTTCATTTTCTTCCCTTTCTGTTCTTCTCCTTTTTGTATTCTGAAGTCAGGGGTGATTGAGTTTCTCCCCCCTCCCCGCCCTTTGTCTTTTTTCATCCAGTTATTCTATGTACACAAATAATTGAGAGCATCCTGTGTTTGTCCATTTTATGGCTAGTCTCAATCACATGAGAACCTAATTTCCCTAAGGTTCCAACTCCTAATACTGTCACTTTGGAGATGAGGATATCGATCTAAGAATTTGGGGGGTGAACTGGGTATGTGACTCAGGAGTCGACAAATACCTGGCATGAGCAAGAAACAGAGTTTGATCCCCACACTGTATAACCTGCCTCCTGCTACTTTGCCAGATGTGGTTCTGGTGGCTCCCAGAAGCCTCTGGGCCTGAGCCACACTATAGAGCTGGCCCTGGGCATTGACCAAGTATTGCCAGGAGTGGTAGCTAGACCACATGAGCACTGCCCACCTCACCCCTAAAAACAAAGCATTTCGGTGAGTGACCCGATTTAGATCAGAGGATGCTGTGTCAAAATAATTTTGAAAGAGAAAGCATAATTATGCTTTTCAGAACCCTATCAAACCATTCTGCTTCTCAGGATCTAAGGCCCTCCTTTCAGAGGGTTTGGGGTTGGGCTGTAGTCATCTTTTGAGCAGTCTTATGAAAAATAGGGCTCCATTCTCTTCTTTGGGGTTGATGTAATGTAATTGATGTTTGGATCTATATCATCCTTGAAAATATTTTTAAGATGCATATTACCTTTTTGCTTTATGGGTCACACCCAGCGATGCTCAGGGGTCACTCCTGGCTCTGCACTCAGGAATTATACCTGGTGATGCTTGGGGAATTATATGAGATTCCAGGGATTGAACCCAGGTCAGCTGCATGCAAGGCAAATGCCCTACCCGCTGTACTATCATTCCGGCCCCAAAATTAATAAAAATTTACATGAAGATATATGTAGTAAGTGGGTAAAATTGGTTTTGAGCTAAGCATTATGACTATAAATTGTGCTATTAATGATTAGACCATAAATAATACATTGGTGAAAAGAAGTCTTAATTCTTCTGTCCAGTTTACTTTTGCTATTTTTGTTATTAATGATGTTGGGGTTATCCTAAATTATATTGAGGGAATACACTGGATCATATAGTTTGACATCTTATATTTTTTCACTTCCTGCTATTAATTTGCTTTAGTGTGTGAATAAAGATTAAAGAAGATATTAAAATTTGATCTGAAGAGAAACCAGGCAGGAGCGATAGCACAGTGGGTAGGGCATTTGCCTTGCACGCGGCCAACCCGGCCAACCCAAGTTCGAGTCCGTCGCCCCTCTCGGAGAGCCCGGCAAGCTACCAAGAGTCTCTCACCCGCACAGCAAAGCCTGGCAAGCTACCCGTGACGTATTTGATATGCCAAACACAGTAACAACAAGTCTCACAATGGAGATGTTACTGGGCCCGCTCGAGCAAATCTATGAACAACGGGAGGACAGTGCTAATACTACCTACCATTGAAATTTCATCACCATCACACATAAGAGCTAATATGTTGACAAATGTGGCAGACAGGATGCAGCACCATCTTTATCACTGGTCTTAACCATCTTTATCACTGGTTCTTAACTGGGAGTAGGCTGAACTCTACTGAGCAGGTGCATCTGCCTCCAGCCACCCTGTTTCCTGGAAAAGCCAATGGGGAAAGCCACATTTTTGAAGACAGCTATGGTTTTGTTTTGTTTCTTTCTGTTGTTGTTGTTGTTGTGGGGCCACACCCAGTGATGTTCAAGGATTACTCCTGGCTCTGAAGTCAGAAATTACTCCTGGTGGTATTGGGGGACCATATCAGATGCCAAAGATTGAACCTGGGATGGTTACTTAAAAGGCAAATGTCCTACCCACTGTACTTTTGCTCCAGCCTAAGGTTAGTTTTGTTGTTGTTGTTGTTTTCAGTTTGTTTTTTAACTTTTGGGTCACACCCAGAGATGCTCAGGGGTCACTCCTGGCTCTGCACTCAGGAATTACTTCTGGTGGTGCTCAGGTGACTATATGGGATGCTAGGGATTGAATATGCATCAGCCACACACAGGGCAGGTGTCCTACCTACTGAACTATCTCTCCAGCCCCTGAAGATAGCTGTGTTTTAACATAAGTCAATCCTACTAAAATTGCAACATAAATCTCACAAAAACATAGCTAACATCACTGAGTACAATTAATGGACAATATGAAGGCTGTGGGTATGATTCACATTCATTTCTCAAAGTGACCACTTTAAAAAAAAAAAGTGAAAGGATATCTGATGCCATGGACAAGGAAAAGCCAAGTATTCACAACCGCTTCTTTGAGTTTCTTCTTTGACTCAGCCTGTCACAAAATATGTGCAGGGCCTGGGGCTGTGAGTGATCCTCGCTTTCTCCCAGCACTCAATGGGAAGCACTCAGAAGAGTCTGATGAATTCACGTGACCCAGGAGGATGCAAAAAGACAGACCTTTATTCTCTACCAAATTTGGCTGTTTCCCCCAAAGCAGCGATTGTTTAGCATCTCTGCAGGATCCTTGTAGTCAGAATCACATGAGATTGCATACTCTCTGCAGAAGCATTTTCCTGGTCAATCAGCATTACCAGGAAAGGCAGGGAATGATTTGCACCATCATCCATCTAAATGAGAGCACGGAAGCCAACGTTAGCATTTTCTTTCAGAGCATGCCCATAAAGGGAGGCTTAGGAACAACAACTATAGTTAACTGAGGCCTGCATGCTACAGTTGGGACAGTACAAAACACAATCAGGGCATTAGAGCTATTTGCAGGTTAAATGATACCAAGAAATAGGAGTAGTGTGAATTCATTATGTTGTAGTTTGCTGGTGGGTCTGTTGGGGTTCTCAGTGCTAGTCTTTATATGAGTAGATGCTGGAGTTTTTCTGTATAAAAAGGATAGAATACTTTTTGAAATGTAATAAAATTTAAAAATGATTTGGGCTGGAGCAATAGCACAGTGGGTAGGGTGTTTGCCTTGCACGCAGCCAACATGGCCGATCCGAGTTCAATTCCTCCACCCCTCTCGGAGAGCCCGGCAAGCTACCGAGAGTATCTCGCCCACACGGCAAGCCTGGCAAGCTACCAGTGACGTATTCGATATGCCAAACACAGTAACAAATCTTACAGTGTTACTGGGCCTGCTTGAGCAAATCAAGGAACGACGGGAGGACAATGACAGTGACAGTGATTTGGTTAAAACATCTCAGCTTTTCTTTAGTGAACTGAAACTCATTACTATCACTATCTTGTGGTTTTACTTCACTTGTGGTTTTACTTCTTAGGGGTGTGTGTGTGTGTGTGTGTGTGTGTGTGTGTGTGTGTGTGTGTGTACATGCTCACTCTGCTTCCCCCACTAGAAGATGATCTTCTGGAAAACAGATCTGTGTCAATTTTGTATCTCACTGTTGAATGGGAACCAAGGACTGAAATCCAAGTGAAATAAACATATGCTGCCTGTGTGGATAAAGTGAATGCATCACTATTAAATACCTAACTGTCTTATTCTCTTTTGTGTGCTGCTTCAGTTTCAGAATTAAGAAAATTCTTTGAACCAAAGACCAAAGAATATCCAGCCATGAAAAGGTAAGCTATTGATGCTGTATACTCAGGCAGTTGAAGGGCTTGGCGGAGCAGCCCGGGCGTTTCCATTAGAACTGGTTCCCGTTGCTCAGTGTGCCATTTTCCGTGTCTCGAACAGGAAAGAGAGAATTGCCAGGAGGCTGGAAGGAATTGAAAGTGATGCACAGCCCATCCTCTTGCAGAGCTGCACGGGGCTGGTGACTCACCGACTGCTGGAGGAAGACAAGCCCCGGTATATGCGTGCCTCCGACCCAGCCAGCCCACACATCGGTGAGCAGACATGCTACGGCAGGGCCCTGCAGCCTATAGCATGGAGAGCGAACTGCACAGAGATAATTAATTACTCACAGAATATGAGCATTTGTTTAAAACCTCAGCATTCATCAACTACGCCCTGCTCACCTATGGTATCACACCCGTTTAGAAAGCAGTTCCTTCAGGAGAGAGAGAGAATAGGGGTTAGGGTGTTTCCCTTGCTTGAGGCCAATACCGGTTTAATCCCTGTTAATGCAGATGGTCTCCCCAAGCACTGCTAGGAGTGATCAATGCACACAGAGCCAGGAAAAAGCCCTGAAACACTGCTGTCGTCCCCAGCACTGTCGTCTCCAGACCAAGAAAGAAAAAAAGAAGAGAGGGCTGAAGAAACAGGAAACAAGGATCATTAAGGCTAGGTCACCCTCCTTTTGAGTCTGAAGGAACCTCTTAGGCAGATAATTTATTAGTGCTGATTACCTTATTAGTGCAGATCAGATCTTCCAGATTCTGAATAGATTATACATTTCTAAGAGAAGCTTAAACAAAATTATCAGGTATCAAGCCTCAGTTTGGTGATACAGCTCTTAGTGTAAGTAGCACTATTTGGTGCCTCTTTTTTTACAGGGACAGCTCTGCCCTCTACATGAGGTTTAAACGGCATGTCCAGACTTTCAGCAGTGAGCTGATTTTGCAACAGACATTCCTATTTAAACTCCTTCAGTATATTTGTCATTTAAAATTGATGGCCTATTTCTTATTAGATCATGTGTCAATATGACTGTGTTTCTTAGGCTACGAGTCATTGTTCTGGGCATCAAATACTCAAATTGACCTTGAGAAGGTGAGGGATCCAGGATTTCACTTCCTGTCCCCTTCTCTGCCTCTGGGGTTCTGCACTGCAGCTTTTTAGAGCTGATGCTTATTTATTTGATGTATTTGATCTACCTTATCTCTCTCAGGGTGTATTTTTCTGAGAGGGTTGTTATCTTACTTGTGATGGGATCAGTTGACTTATTTCTACAGATTCTGATCTTCTATTGCCAGAAAAATAGAAAACTCAGATGGTTTTTAAGTTAAATACATGGATAAAAATGACACATATAAATAGGCAGTAATAGACAATGTACCAGATTTATATCCAGAAATAAACCCTAGTATATATAAAATGTTGATGTATTATATCAACAATCCTAGGTTATTGAGGAAAGGGAGAATTTTGTCACAGAATAGCAGTGGGCCTTTCTCTTCTTTCGTCACCCCAAATTAACTCCAAGTCATCATGATTTTTTAAAATAATTAGAAATATGAAGACATAGGTGAAACTTTTTCATTTAGGTTGAATGGAAAAAAACTTTCATATCAGAAATAAATGACCCTGTGATAAGTAAATAACAAATAGCATTTGTACTTTAAGATAGTCTTACACAAGAACTTCACAGAAATCAAGATAAAGGGTCTCTATCTCTATGAAAGTTGACACTAAGCAATAAAAAAGATTTTATGATTATATTAATATAGACTATAGAAGCAGTCTTAACTTCTTTTGACAAAGTGTTCCAGAGAAGAAAACATAATGTTATGAATATAAGTACTTGACATATTCTCTTTTATTCTAGTAATAAAGGGCAATTTTCTAAAATTAACACTCAATAAAGGCATTGTAAATTTTTGTATAAATCAATGCAGACTTATAGTAGTTAATTTAAGACACTAGTTAGAATCTTGAAAAGTTGTATCCTTTAGTAAAAAATTCTTTTTGCTTTCTTATTGTGAGAGTAGTCAAAATCAGATTGGAAGTTAGGAACAACTTAAATGCCCCATAACATGGGCAGTCATTATAAAGAGGGCAGAGCGTTGCCTGTTATATTCAGTTTGAAATGCCTATTGGATACAAAATTATGGGATCTTAACAAAATGACGCCTTTAAAGTAAATTTTCTAAATATAGGAAAAGTTTTTACATAAAATATTAATAAATTTTATGTGTATTATATAAAAAGAAGAAATTTCTCATATAAAATATTAAAAGCATATAAAGGAGTGTTTGTCAAATGATCACTTTGTTGTCATAAGGTAGTAATTGTGGTGATTTACCTGACTGGTTTTTGTTTTGTTTTTTAATTTATTTTTGGGTCACATCCAGTGATGCTCAGGGATTCCTCTTGGCTCTGCACTCAAGAATCACTCCTCAGGGTACTCTGGGGACCATGTGGGATGTGGGGGAATCAAACTCAGGTCAGCTTTTGCAAGAGAATGCCCTACCCACTGTACTTTCCCTCTGTCCCCCACCCCTCACTGTAGTTTTATGTTAAACATCATCCACATTTAGTTTGTGTGCTTCAGTGAGGATAAAACTCACTTCTGTTTAAAAAAAAAAAAAGCAAACTCCAAAAAGCCCTGGTGAATATTAATAGAGTCCATTATCGTCATGATTACTGTCAGACCCTGTGAAGCCACAATCTGTCGCTTGTCAAATTACAGCAGCTCAATTCTCTGTTATCTTTTCTTGAAGACTCAGCATGTGTTGTCTGGCCTCATGCATGAAATAGGAAACTCAAAAACAAAGCAAATGCATAAGGGAACACGGGTACTGAGCAGGGACGGAAGAACTCCTGGATGTGAGAGACTGAGCTAGGGTTCAGATAGCATGGGGGAATCCAAAGCACAGGGCCAGGCTTTCTCTGTTTCAGCCTCCCGGGTCAATCCCTGGCCTCACCTCCAACTCCCTCCATGAGCCTAGGTGTATAATAGTCCATCCCAGAAAGCTGAAATGTGTCATTCACCATCACCTGTCTGTAATATGCTCTCTGATGTCCCTGCAGGCCGAGCCAATGAAGAGGAGAACACGTCTGAATCATCAGCGGAGCAGCAGACTCGGTCCCAGCCCTGTGCAGAGACCCCAGGAGTCAAGGGGGACTCCTATGGTTCGGGTTCCCTGGACCCCCAAGGGCTGGAATCCAAAGCAGAAAGGATCGCGAGGTACAAAGCTGAGAGGAGACGGCAGCTGGCAGAAAAATACGGGATTTCTTTGGATTCTGAAGCGGACTCCGACACTCCCTACCGCTACAGCAAGGCCAGGAAGGACCCAGATGCCACCGACAAGAGGGCAGGCCGAGGAGACAAATGGGACGAGTCTGGCAAGGAGTCCGGCCCTGCCTACCCCAGGACAGAGATCATGGGCTTCAGGACCTATGTGCCTGAGTCCAAGGACTACGGTATTTCCAATGCAGAGATGCTACTCAACGTGGAAAACCAAAGGCGGGATGGACAGCCGAGTGCCGCTGCTGGGGAGACGTCCACAGGTTTCCTGCTGTCCACGGGAGACAGCAGCCTCGGAGAAGCACCCAGGTCACTTAAGCCCCTGGCCAGCGTGACCCTGACCTCCCTGAGCCATGGCACTGGGGACCGCGACCCTCCATTCCCTGCTGAGGGTCGATCTAGGTAAGACCCACGATTGTGCCCACGCCCACTCTCACCTCTGCCTCCTGATTTTTTATGATTTAGTTTATTTGCCAGATGGAGTGGGTGGTTATTGTGGGCATTCCAGGGGCTTCTCTGGTCTCCAGAGAAATGACATCATTTATGACTGTCTACAAGGTTCAAATGAGAGCTGTTGTGTTCCTATGTTGTTATTGTTGTCTTTTTTAAAAAAATAAATAAGTCAAGAGGTTGAGAGATAGTGCAGGGGATACCCCAGTTTGATCCTGGGAATATGGTCTCCTGAGCGCCGAGGCAGGAGTAAGCCCTGAGAAGAGATGGGTGTGACCCAGATGCAATAAAAATTGTATATGGGTGAGAAAGAGCACAAGGGCTAAGGCACTTGCCTTACATGGGGTGACTCCAGTTTAAACCCAGTCCCAAATATTATCCTCCTCTGAGTACTATTAGGAGTGATCCCTGCATACAGAGCCAGGAGTAGCCCCTGAGAACCATCATATGTGACCCAACCTTTGTCCCCACAAGAAAAGAAAATGAAATAAATACATTAAATAATAAACTGAAGTACTGGGAAGCTAGCTCAAGTGGCAAGCATATCCCCTGCATGGCACGGCCCTGAGTGTAACTCCAGCACTGTGTGGTACACGCACAAATCTCAGGCACCACCGGGTATAGCTGGACTGCTCAGCAGTGGTCAGGGGGTGGCCCTGATAAAAATCAAATAAACAGAAGTGGGGGGGGGGGTGATTCCCTTTGTGAGAGGTGAAAACTCACTTAAGAAGCCATCCTTGGCCTTGTCTCTCCTCTGCCTTTAGTCATCGTCTTTCTCTTTGCTTTTCACTCTAAACAAACCTGAGCTGGATTTGGTTACTTCTATGAGTGGAGAACTCACTACCTCAAATTCCATGGCTGCTGTTTTCTTTAGCCCCCGCTGCCAACCCCTATACTCACTGTGACTCATCTCTATTTCCTGCTGGTGATTCATTCAGTTCAACTGGGCCATACTGCTAACCCCAACCCCTTAAGAAGGCAAAGGTCTTTCTTATACTGGGCTCTTACTGCTGATTGCATTTTCCCATCTGCTAGTATCAGGTTTGAGTGTAACAATGGCCTCCAGTGCCTCAAGCCCACATGGTTTTGAGTGCCTAACTCTCCCTTTGCCTCTTTACATTTTTAGAAATGTCTACAGGAGAATACTGAGAGAGCACTTTTCTCTGTTTTGGTAGGGAGGACACACCTGTTGTGGCTCAGGGACTATCCCAGCTCTGGTGGTACTCAGGGAGCCTTAGTGGTGTTGGGGATCCAATCAGGGTTGGTTGCTTGCTAGGCATGTCCTGGAAGTCTGCACCAGGGAGAATTTCTCTGGATTCTTGTGTTCCTGTCCGCACTCCTCTTCCGGAGGTCAGAGAGGTTCAAGGACTAACATGTAGCTGCTTAAGCTGCAGTCACAATCCCAGAGGGAGTCTCTTACCTGAATGTAGGGGTGGCAAAAAATTGGCAATAGTTTACTGTTCTAAACACTCAGCAACTCAAAAATCAACCATGTCATAAATTACACAGTGTTTTTGGCTGCCCATGTTGCATTCTTTGTCGTCAGGGAGGAAACTTTAAGATGCCCTGATTTCTAGTACACATCTCATGTTAGAGCAGAATGTTCTAGAACAGATATCCGAGGAGATCTCTCTCTGTCTCTGTCTCTGTCTCTGTCTCTGTCTCTGTCTCTCTCTCTCTCAAAGACCTCTATTGACCCCTCACAGGTTTGCATGGGGATGGGATCTTTTCACCTCTCAGTCCCCTCTCAGTCCCTGTTCCCAGAAACATCTGCTCTCCCTCTGCCCAACTAGTATTTGCCTCTCAGTATATATATATTTTTGGTTAACTCCTTTTTAGTCTGGCAAATACTAATTCCTGTTCATGGGATTAAATCTGAATATCCCCTAAAATTCTCACTGCTGGTTCCTAAAATGCCAAACGTCTGCCACTTGTACATGCACGCATTTCCTGTGTACATGTACTCTGCCCTGTTCACAGGCCCATGCATGTAAACAAACACAGCGGGCAATAGCAGCTTTCCCCTTCAAGCAGCTTTCAGCAGATAAAGTCTTCCTTTGAATGAGAGGCTAAAGTTCATAGCCGTTGTACTTACACTAATAATATTTTATAATGATTGGGTCTGCTATAATTGGAGCCGGGCACCCACGTGGTGAAGCAGAGATTTGGGGGATGGGACTACACCTGGCGAAGCTCACAAACTCTCTCCTGGCTCTATATTCAGGGCTCACTCCTGGCAGGGCTCGAGATGTGATACTGGAGCTGGAGCCCGGGTTGTCCACATGCAGGTCAGACACGCTTCCCACTCTTCTATCACTCCAGCACCCAAAATGGATTTTTCTGTGCTGGTTCTGACTTGACTTCCATAGCTGGAGACAGTATTTAGTCTGCTGACTCTAAGGGATCATCAAAGAGTTAAGCATACTATTACATATTCAGGGATACAACCATGAGTGAGTCCTGTCCTCTATGAAAACTAGAATGTCATCTTTTTTCCTACAATATCTGATAGCCAGTTGACACATCATAAAAAAAAAAAATCTTATTACCACCAAGTTACTGTCTCATCCATGATTCTATATTTCTCACCCAGCAGAGGTAACCTCTGCTCGTGGAAAACTGACTCATCCCAAAGCCACAAAAGCTAAATTCTCTGTTTCAAAGAATTGTTAAGCTATGAGAGTCAAAAGTAACCCTGGAGATTGTTTAGTTTAACAATCTGTTTTATACAGGAGAAAGAAGCCATAAAGATTAAAGAACTTAAATAACTCTGAGCTGGAGCAGTGGAAAAGGCCCTTGCTTTGCCTGGGGCCTATCCTGGCTTATCCCAGATGGCCTCCACAGCTGCCAGGAGTGACCCCAGAGGCCAAAATGGATTTTTCTGTGCTGGTTCTGACTTGACTTCCATAGCCCTGAGCATAGCTTGGTGTGGCCCCCAAACAAAAAGAAAAACCAAAAAAAAAAAGAACTTAAGTAACTGAATTAAAATATTAGGGCTACTTTGATAAGCCTGCATCCTATACCCATCCTATATTCAGATACTCTCCTCTCATTATTTATGTCTGATTCATTTTTTTAATGGAAAAAAATTGCTATTCTTGTGAAGGCTGTTAGTTTTAGGAAAGATCAGAAATATCATAGAGACCACTTTATGGGTTTATGTAAGGGTTTTTAAAAGCTTCACCCTCATAAACAAAATAAAGAAGTAGTTTAGAAGGATTCAGATTTGTTAAGCATCTGTTTATCTACTCATGCTCCATGGGTATTGAAAGGATGGGAAGTTTCCTGGGTAAGCTTTGCTAATCCTACAAGAAAACTATATTTACATGGTGATTACCACTATGTTCCTTGCTGGACATGTTTGTTTGTTTGTTTGTTTGATAGGCAGAATAGCTATAATAGAAACTGCCTAAATAAGGTTCTGGGGTTGGGTGTCATGGGAAATCAAAATCACGCATTTGTTCTTTTTTGAAGAATAAAAGTTGAACCAAGTCTTTTAAGGGTGTGGTAAGATTGTCAGATAGAAAGGGCAGAGTGCTTTCAAATAATCAATGCAGGCTGGGCCGGAGCACTAGTACAGCAGGCAAGACACTGCCCTGCATGCAGTCAGCTGGGGTTCAATCTGCCTCACCTTGTATGGTCTCCAGAGCACCACCTGAAGTGATCCCTAAGCCCAGAGCCAGGACTAAGCCCAGAGAACCGGTGAGTATAGCCCAAAACCAAACCCAAACCATCAGTGCAGACTTTGGGATGAGGCAGGTGGAGACAGTGCCTTAGGGAGAAGGTATTTACATTGGTCTTGAGGATGATGGGTTTTAAAGCAAGGCTGATTGATTATATACTTTAAAAAGAACTCTTGGGGCCAGAACATAGTACAGTGATAGGGCGTTGCAAATGACTGGCTGTGGTTTAATTCACCCGTATGGTCCCCCAAGACTGCCAGGAGTGATCCCAGAGCCCAGAGCCCGGAGTAGACCCTGAACTTACTGCTGGGGGTGGCCCTCCAGAAAAACAACCACAGACTCTCTAGAGGAAGTGTGGAGGGTCAGTCTGGAAGAGAATGGGTAGCAGTTAAGGAAGACGTTGTAATGGTTGTGCTTACCCAAACAAGAAGTTATAACGTCTCATGTTCCAAGTTGAACTTTGGCAAGCACCTGATTGTACTTGACATTTCATTAACTAATCTAGGAGATATCAGTGTTTCTGAGATGGTGATGAGATTCTTTGGAGGAAGGACTTGTAAATAACTTTGGTGACAGGAAGAAAAGAGAGAGGAGTGGGGAGGGGAGGAGAGGGATAAGAAGAAGTGGGAGAGGAGGAGGAGAAAGACAAGGAAACTGAAGACAAAAATACATGGGCCTGCAACAATGGTTAGAAACTGCAAGATGAAATTTAATGAAGTTCAGTATTTAGAGGGGTAAAACTGGGCAAACCTGATTTAACAGCAGTTCATGGGAAACAGACCTAAGAATTTTATTTGACAGTGAGTTCTTTATGTGACTGCCAGAATGCTGCGTCCAATCTTGGGATACATTAATGAAAGCAAACAGTCCATTGCACTGGGAGTGCTGGTCTACCTGTGTTCTGCAGTTGCTAGATTGCATCTGGGTATCTCATTCTCTTTGAATTATTGACAAATGAGATTGTGTCCAGAGTCCCCCTCCCCATCAGCACAGCTTTCTTAACCCACCTGGGTTTTTATGAACTTCTCCCTGTCTTAATAGGAACTAGAATCACATTTGGAGTCCTGCACTTTCTCTGGCACATCCAACCCCGTCTGTTTTTCTCATTATCAGATTGTCAGGTTCCCAGAGAAGTTAAAAAGCTGAAGCTTGGCTTCGCATAGGGAGCCCTAATGTTATCAATCTGGCTTCGGGTGGATGAGGTTCTGCCAAAGGGGAGGATGGGAGAAAGAGAGCATGAACCAAATGAGGCATCTCACAGAGTCAGCTTCACCAGCAGCAAAGGACTGTGGCAATTTTGTGGGGTCCTTCAAATATGGCCCCATGGATGTGGTATGATGCTAAACCAAGAGATTAGTAAGGCAGCTTCCAGCAATACTATTACTTTAGTAGAAACATCCAAGGCTAGATACCTTGTTTTATAGTTTTGTTTTTTTTGTTTAATCTCCTTTTTGCCTACTGTCTAGCATCTAGCACATACCAAAGGGCTCCGCACATCATTTTGGAATGTCCTGCTGTTTGCTTTGTTTTCTTTAAGTGTCGCCAAAATGATAGCAGTCCTACTTGAAATAGCCAAATCGAAACCCATTTGTCAGCCCACAATCTAAACGGGACTTGTGCCCTTACAGAGCAACTATCAGCTGACTTAAACCACAGGCAGAGTGATGTTGCTTCTTTTCTTTCTGCTGCAGCCTTTTATCTAATCATGGACCAGTGGCACCCATCAGCAGAGCACACATTGGGGAGTTCTTGTTTATAAGACAAGGCTTCTTTCACTTATGTCTGAGTTTGGAGTTCTTGTATATGGTCTGGAATCAGAGTGCTCATAAATGTTATTAAACTGTGGGTGGGAGTCCTGATAAGTGGGTGGGGAAAAAAAGAAAAGAAAACATTAGCTGCTTGGGGCGTGGAGTAGGGTGGGGTGGGGGCTTAGAAACTCACCCTCCAGCCCTGCAAAGCTGATCTTGGCCTGACTAAGGCAGAGTCCTGGGTTGTGTTGTTGTGGACTGGGGCGAGTCTCAGCAGGAGATAGAGTTATCTTAACCAGGGGCAGTCATCATGCAGGAGGAGAGGGCGCTGGCCTTCCATGTGGCTGATCATTCCCTTGTTCCCCAGGTGATCCCTCCTCGGTACTGCCAGGTGTGTCTCACCCCCCCCCCCCCCCAAAAAAAATAAATAAAAAATTCCAATCCTCACTGGAAAGTCTCCCAAGCCCCTGGCCATGACTACTGCAGTCACACTGTCAGTGACCTCTGTGAACTTTCCAGCTGTCCCCTCGCTGGCCTAGAGCTGCTGTGGGTGACCTTCAGGCCCCAGGTTATCTGGGAAAGGAGGGAGACTGGAAGAAATCAGTTATCTCACATGCTTATCCTGCTTCTACCCCGAGAAGACTCTGCCTGTCCACCTTTTTATTACTCTCTAACTCCTGACTCTCTAATCCAAAGGGGATATGCTTTGTGAGTGAGGTCTGATGTACATTAAAATGTTGATAGTTTAAAAGGGGCATTGAGCTTTGGGAAACTAAATCACTCCCAGGCGAGAATTTTAAAAAATTTCCACTGGTTCTGCCATATTTCCCAGTTGCTGGGACGGTGCAATGCCAGGAATCTAACTGTGTTCCTGTGTGCTTACATAAATGCCAGCCTTGGAGGGCTGGAGAGTGAGTTTCTAAGTCCCCATCCCATCCCCCACCTCAGTCTTGAGGGGCTAATTGGGCCACCCCTAATTGTGCTCATGGGATTATTCCTAGCTGTGTACTCAGGAGCTGTGTGCTCCGTGCTCAGGGACTGAACAATAGTACAGCGGGTAGGATATTTGCCTTGCATGCGGCTGACCCGGGTTCAGTTCCTCCATCCCTCTCAAGAGCACGGCAAGCTACGAAAGTGTACCACCCTTACGGCAGAGCCTGGCAAGATCCCTGTGGTATATTCGATATGCCAAAAACAATAACAACAAGTCTCACAATGGAGACGTTACTGGTGCCCACTCGAGCAAATTAATGAGCAACGTGAGGACAGTGCTATAGTGCTACAGTGTACTCAGGAGGGACCCTTGCGTGTGCTCAGGGGGGCTATATTGGGGACCAGCGAATAAAGGGGAGGTGAGCCACATGCAAGGCCTTGATCTCTGTACCATCCTTTGGACCCCTAACCTCAATGCTTGACTTTATTTCCAAGGGCCTAATTGAGCTAGTATACCCTGACAGCCTTATAAAATTTAGAATCTGTAAGTTTTATGAAACAAATCCATCCTACAGTTACTCTTAAGCAAACCTTTGTAATAAAAATAAAGTTAAGCATTACATTAAGGACTATTACATAAAAATATATCTATGCAAGGATTGTTTATTTCTCATGATACAAATATATATGTGAAATATCAAAATTTGAGGATTCATTACCATGATGGTAGTTTAGGGGCTCACTCCAGATCGAAATTGTGATGAATCAGTGCAGCTTAGCCAGTGCCTGATTGTCACTTTATAAATGCTGAGTCAGCAAATCAAGGGGACAAATTGTTAAGTCCCTGATCATTTGTGATGGTGATGCTGTCTAGGTTTTAGTTTTATTTGTTGGGGGTTTGAGCCCCACACCCACTGGTGCTCAAGGGCTATTTCTGACTCTGTGCTCAGGCGTGACTCCTGACAGTGCTCAGAGGACCATCTGTAGTGCTGGGATTTGATCTTGGATCAGAAGGTTGGAAGGCAAGAGCATTAACCTCTGTACTATCTCTCTGGCCCCTTTAGCAGTGTCTTTAGAGGTGTGTTATCCAGGCAGACCCCATGTAACTGTAGGGTGGCTGTGAGCGAAAGGAGGAGGTCAGAGAGTGGAAGTAGATATGAAGGTAGAGCCCATGTCATCATATGCCTGTTGGTTTCGAGTAGAAGTGACCATCTTCCTCCCCTGATGTCCTTACCCTTCTGGACAGGCCCCCCCCCCCCCCATAGCTCAGATTTTTGCTTTTATAACTGGAGACTGCCCTCTTTAGGGTTCAGAACTAAATGAACACATGTTGAAAGCTCCTTCTTCTCCCACTTTTTCCTCTCTTGCTTTGCAGTGATTCCATCCTTGGCTACAGAAATGGGCTCAGCTAGTACCATGACTAAACAGACATTCAGAAGCTTGACTGTGTGGCTGGAAATAAAAGGAGTTTCCAGACATCTGGATGTTTTATTTACTGCAGGCTAAATAACCATAGCGCCTAGGGTAGGGAAGATGGGCTGAGGGAGTCTGGGGGATGTTACTAAAGAAACAAGGGCCCAACCCTCAACTGTGACCCATTTCTGAGGTCTCAGCAAAAGAGTCCAGAGATTCAGAGATGGTAATTGACAGATTTGGGCTGTCATTGTAAACTAAAGCTCCAACTAAAGTGGATTTAAGAAAGTTAATTTTAGTATACTGAATGGGTTTTTTTTCTTTGGTAAATCACTTTGAACTGAAATGTGTTTCCAATTTGATCATGAAGAAATCACTTGTTAAGGTTTTAAGCAGGTGGAGCATCTAGCTAGCACACAGACGTTCTCACTTCCCCCCCGCCCCCCCACCCTTCTGCACTTTGGGAGAAGACAGGTCATTAGTTTGAATCTTTCTCCTATGTTTCTTTACAGAGCTATAAGAGTCTCCTTCCCTACAACTTTTCTCTAAAACATCTATATTCTGTCATAATTACTTTGTCATATTCAATCTTGCTCTATCTCCGATGGCATGTTGGAGAATGTATAAATCATTTATGAACCTAGGTAGTGCTGTGTAAACTTTTTAATGGCTGGGATGATGCTTATTTACATTTATTCTTTCTCTGAGCCTAGCTTGGTGCTTTGACCATAGTAGATACTATTATGGATAGTATCTATAGTATATAGATAGTATATCTACAATATAGTATATCTATAGTATAGTATATCTATAATATATAGATTGTATCCAGTTTATAGATAGTATCTTGTACATACTATTTATCCAGTAGATTTGAATTAGTACTTGTAGCTATGGTATTTAGTATTTGTAAGCATGTACAATGTCTATCACTTTCAAATTGCTTGGAAAAAACTATTTGGTGGGCTTTCAATAGTTTTATTTCTATCTCTTGATTTAGTTGAGGGCCACAGTGTTCTGGAAATCTAAATTTAAAAACCTCATGGCAAAAAAATATGCTTCTACATTTGAAAAGGCTTTGGAACCGAAATGATGCTTCAGTCTTGAATATGTGTGATGACATTTGAAGAGCTCTTATCTAAAGTCTTGTTTTTTGTGCATGATAGTACAGGGAAACCCAAACATGAGTGGTTTCTCCAGAAAGATTCAGAAGGAGACACACCATCACTTATCAACTGGCCTTCCAGGTATCTGTCAAGCTGAAGCTTTTGTGGCTTAATTTCTCCTTTTCCTGCTCAGCTGCTATGCTCTTCCACAAATGATCCAACTCTCCCTTCTCCTTTCCCTCTTCTCATGACCCTGCACTTGAAAAATCACAAAATCACATGTGTCCAAGGAGCTGCTTCTAAGGATGGCTTTTCTCCACCGTGTGCCTAATCCCCACTAATCATTTCCCCCTCAGCCACTTTTTTTCTTGCTGCTAATCTGTTGGTGGCACCTGTTCTTTTTTCTCCTTGTTCACTGACTGGGGGGCGGGGGGGGCAGCATCAAGACCCACCCTAATGTTGTCTCTTGGTTGCTCTGGAGTCTGACTAATTCTCTAATGTCCTGCACCACTCACTTCTACTCATCTCTTCCAGTTCCATGTTTTCTGTTTTTTGATCACTAAACCAGGAGATAATCTTTGACAGTTACATTTCGGGAATTTGGTTTTTTTTTTTAAAAAAGACAGAAACTCCTATCTCTCTTTTTTTTTTTTAATATTGGGGGCAGGGAGAGGCAGAAGGAGTAAGAATGAATAAGTCATTGAGAGGACAAAGCTCCCATCTATTGCGTTTCTAACAGTCACTTTGTTCTCTGCTGAAGACAACATTCAGATTGTCTCTGATTAGAAGGACACATTCCACAGGAGAACTGGAACCGCATTTCAGCCTTTTTTTGATTAACAAAGCTTATAAATATGAAAACCTTCACCCTGGCTAGTCTCTGGGAAAAATAACAACTCAAAGAATGTTTTTTCTTTTTTTCATTCTGAATGGTACCTGCCCTTTCTGTGTCTCTGACTCTTTAATGAAATCTCCATGGATACTCTGTCTCATATTGAAAAGCTTGGGGTACTCAACAGAGTTAGCAAGGGGTCTGTGTCCTTTAAAGAAATATTCTTTTCTCCAAAAAACTCTTTTCTTCTGCATAGGTAATTTTTTCTGCTGACTAATCTTAAGCAGATGAGAGGGTTTTTTTTTTAATATCTCTCAAATAAAACACTCTAAATGTATTATTTACTTTGTAAAGATGATCCTCAATCAGTAAGTCATTCTCAAATGACTTGACTAGGTTCTCCTTTGTCACTACATGTTACTTCAAAAGGTTAAACTAAAAACTAGCTAACACTATCAGACATAAACTCTTTGCTAAGCACTAAGATATGTGCTTTGCAGCCACCACATTGCAGTTCCCAATTAAAAGGTAAAATAATTGAGGTGGGCATTCTGTATGAGATCAGACAGCTAGAAAGATCAAACTGAGCCAGACTTTGACCAAGATCTCTCTAGAACACAATGGTAAAACTCTCTTGATGCTGCATTAAGGGGAAAAAAATAGCTTTTGAATAGACTTAAAAATAAGTATCTGGGTAATGGAGAATTAGTACAACTGGTAAGGCACTTGTGTGGGTTTGGTTCCTGGCACCACATATGGTCTCCCAAGCCCCGAGCCCCACCAGGACTGATTTTTGAACACAGAGCTGAGAATAAGTCCTGAGTACCACTGAGTGTGGCCCCCAAAAACAACCAACCAAAAAGTGAATTAAAAATAAATATCTGGGGCTGAAGTGATAAGATAGTGTGTAGGGCATTTGCTTTGCATGCTGCTAACCCAGGTTTGATCCCCAGCATCTCATATGATTTCCCCAAGCACATCTAGGAGAAATTCCTGAGCACAGAGCCAGGAGTGACCCCAAGGCATTGCTGGGTGTGGCCCCCCCAAACAAACAAAAATCAGCTCTCAGGTATTTAAATAGCTCTAGAAACAACCAGAACTATTTTAATCTTTTTGAAAAAAATTATTTTTAATTAAGGACATCATAGCCATTCTTGAGGGAGAGAATATTTAGCTCATTAGTTCTTTATTGTTTTTGTAATATATATAGGGGAGGGGCGCAATCCAGGGCTGTGTGAGCCACAAACCCTTCCCAATTCATGAATTCTTTGAACAAGTATTTCTTTATTGAACAACTCGGTGCTACTATTACGAATAGTGATGATGTCCACACTGGTCATAGGTCTTATGATTGAGTCAGTGGATGATTGGGTGTGAATGTTTAATTGGATTGTACACAAAGGAATGGTTGTTGAGTTTTGAGCTTAATACTGAAAGTGATAATAAATCACCACAAATGCACTCACCTTTCTGGGAGTCAAGGAAGTTATATTTGATCAGCAGCTGGATGTCTGTAACTTCCTGGCAGACTGTCTCTGGGGAAGGTTTGCTGCCATGGCCACCGGCTCCCTCTGCCGCCCCTGCTTACAGGTGGCTCATATTCATGGATTTTTCTGTGGCTTCTGGATGTCCAGGGAGTCCCAAAGAGCCCTTCTCCCTGGCCCGAGTCCTTCCTCTTCACAGAGCAGTATCCATCCTACCCACCTGTGACCCCACAGCAAAAGTCATTTGCAAGCAGCATCCCTGTCATTACTGCCCCCAGATGCTCTGTCACCTGTTTGTCTCTCTGGCTTGAAGTCCACTCGCTGGTGCTCTTTGATTCTCACATGTCCTCCTCCCATCGAGCAGCTGGTAACCATTGCAATTTACACCCTTTTTCTTTCTTAAAGAGTTAAAGTTAGAGAGAGATTGGTGAAAGAGGAGAGTGCACGCAGCAGCCCTGAACTTGCCCCCGAGTCCTTGACTCAGAGGAGACTGCAGCCTGCCCCACTGCATTGCCTGTCCTTTCAGTCTGAAAACTCGGCCTTTGATAGGGTGGTGAGCAAGGCTGCTGCCAGCGCCCCCCGGCAACCTCTACGGGCCTACGTGCAACCCGCGGAGCCCACCCATCCGGCCAAGCTGGTGCCTTCAGAAGCCCCAGAGAACCGCTCTGAGCAGAGCTGGCTGGGCTCGACCCCCGCCAGCGCCCCCCAGCCTCCTCCCACCGCGAAGGTTCTAGAAGGCGAAAGAAGAGAGAGCCCCGATCTTCACATCTGTGAACCCAAAGCTGACGAAGATGCGCTCTTTGCCGAGGTGCTCGAAAAAAGCCAGAAAACGCTGTTGGCATTGGAGAACCGTCGGCTCTCACGAAGCCACCAAGAGCGTGCTGCAAACGAAGGCCTGGGTCAGCCAGCTGTCAGTACCATCACCTTGGAACCGTGGAAGGACCCGGACAGTCGGTCGCACCCCCCTCCAGCTGACCACCAGCCCCCAGACAGAATGGGCAGGAGCGAAGTGGTCTTGTACTTTCGGAACGAGCCCGTGTCCCAGGAGGTTGGTGTGACTGGTTCCGCAAAGGAGGCATCCTCGAAGAAGCACAAGGTTCGGATCCGCTCCCTGTCTGACTACACCGGCCCCTCTCAGCTCCAGGCCCTGAGGGCAAGGGACCCAACTTCCAGAAGACAGAGTGCCCAAGCTGGGGAACCCCCGGTGGAAGTTGGCATGCTGGACACCAGGGTGTCGGTCGCCCAGCTTCGAAATGCGTTTCTGGAGTCGGCCAGTGCCAGCAAGAAATCGGAACTGTAGGTGATGTTTCCCCAATGTGTCACTTGCACGTATCAGAATGATTCACCTGTCCACGTGTGCAGTGACCTACACTGAGTCATAGCTAAGCTTAGCTCACAAGTGTGCGGGCAGACCCCCGAGGAAATGGCTCCACCACTACCATTCTGCTTCCGCCTACTAATGGGGAGTTGGGGGGAGGGGGTGTCTGGAATGTTCCACCCCCTTCCCATGCATGGTAGAGGCATGCAGGGGGATTTGGCAGTGTCTGTGTCTTGACTCCCCAAGATGCATAAACCTTTGCTGTGTTCTCTCTCTCTCTCTCTGTCCCCTGCTGTGTTCCTCTCTCCCTGTGAACCTAAAAGCCAACCCCGGGTTGAAAGGTCAACCGAAGGCAGTGGCTGGCCTGTCAGTGTGGAACGGGAGAGAGGCTCCCGGAAACCCAGACGTTATTTTTCTCCTGGTGAAAGTAGAAAGACTTCAGAGAGATTTAGAACTCAACCTATAACCTCAGCAGAACGGCAGGCATCAGATAGGTAGGCGTGTGTATGTGTAGTCTCATAGTTCAGGAGCTTAAATTGTACAGAAATTATTCTCTCCACGTGGGGATCTTGATGCTGTTAAATGGGGTGTGGTGATTCCATCATCTCTCCTTTTTATCTATAAAGGACAATTACTTGGCTGCAATTAATGTATTTTGTAAGAAAGTTGACCATTAAAGCTATATCCCAGCACACGTTTTACGTTGCGTTCAGACATTCGCAAGAAATGCTGCTTTTCTTCACTTCGTGTTTTTGATGTTTTATGCCCTTGTTAAGTTAGAATCAAGACTGAGGATTTGCCAGACTTTACAGTGAAAATAACTCAGGAATTTTATAGTTATTTTATGTAAGTGTCCACCTCCTTGTCACACATGAGTTCCATTGTCACATACCTATGCACAGAAATGACAGAGTTTGTCTAAAATAATTGCTGGTTGTGTATAATGAGTTGTGTATGGTCCTAGTGTGTCTCCCATGAGGTGTCCACTTGTTTGGATTGCCTGCACACACTTACACACCATGTCTGCTGATAACCGTGTGCACACACAGTTGCTCCAAGATGATATTCTTTAAGGAAGTTGAATTGCACTTTTATTTCTATTTTTAATATAATCCTTTGTATCTTCTATTCCAGCCAGCTAATTTTTCATTATTATTATTTGCTAATATCTTTCCTAGGTCTACTTCAAATCCAGAAATACCAACTGCTGATGGCAAGTACCATTTATTTGTTTGTTTGTTTTGGTCATCTCACCCAAGAGTAGATCTAAGTATTAAGTCTTTTGAGAGAATCATATTTGTCTTTTGAGAGAATCAGACTAGAGTGCCATTAATTTCTTACTTTCCGCTACATTTTCTTTCTGAGCCTAGAATAAAAGCTAGGTAAAATGCTCAGATACCCTTTCTCTTATTTTTGAGAGTTCAAGAACTATGGTATGAGCAAAATGGTTGGCGGGGTGGGGAGACTGATTTGAATGAAAGAAACAGATTTTTATTATTACTTCCATTTGGTTGTAAAGAGAGAGACTCTTGGCCATAAAATCTATTCTTAACTCTCAATTCCTCAAATATCATAGTAGGAAATTACTGTCTAGACAGCCTTGTCAGGTTAATTGCAGTGTACCAGTTCTTTCTCATTAAAAAGGTGAGCAAAAGAATGGCTGAAGGGAAAGAAGTGCCAGTCTTGTTATTTCTTATCTGTCTAATTTATGATGTTTTGTACATCTCTAGTTCATAGCATAAGCTGGCAAGTTCTGTAATATTTAGTTCACCCGAGCTTTAAGAAATTTTACAATTTGCCTACGTGTTCTCTGGATGTTCAGTTGTTGTTTTGTGGCTTTTTACAGATGAAGAAAAGGTAGATGAGAGAGCCAAGCTGAGCGTGGCTGCCAAGAGGCTGCTCTTCAGGGTAGGTGTACCCCAGAGGTCCTAAAGGAAACCTCTCCCATCTGGGTGGGGATGGGCGCCACCGTTCTGACCTCCTGTCTGCCCACCCCGACACCAGACTTGCTGGGGCCCATACCACATTCTGTGTTCTGTGCTTCTTTCTGGGTCCTTGATGAGTGTGGTCCCCACAGTTATGACTGGTCTTCACCTCTCCTGAGTGTTCTCTGTGTGAACCGAGTGCTGTTCTGATTTCCTTTCCTCGGGTTTAGAAGGCCTGGGCTATGCTTCTGGTTTTAGGAAATGGAAAAATCATTGGATGAGAAAAACGTTCCCAAGCGTCGCTCCCGCAATGCGGCAGTGGAGCAAAGGCTGCGGCGTCTGCAGGACAGATCCCACACCCAGCCCGTCACCACAGAGGAGGTGGTCATCGCTGCCACGTAAGTCTCCCTTCTGACCTCTGGGCCTGGGTTCCACTGTCTACTCAAAAGAAAAGATTTACGGATTTGCATCCTAAGTCACAGAGACGTGGGTGTTTCAAGACTGATCTTTTATTGTTGTAAGACTTTGTAATGTTAACAGTGCATCTTCTGGAACAAGTTGGAGAGGAATTTTAACATTTTGTTTTTAATATGTGTGTTCTTAAAATCTCTTTTTCAAGGAGAATTTAAAGCCTGAGATTAGATGGGTCAATAGAGCGAACCCCCACATTCTCATGAGTGACGTTCAACAGTCTTCAGTTCAGCAGTGATGCATTCCACACATGCTCCTGTCTTCCTTCCTTATTTTCCAGCAAACCCCTGATCATTTTATCCCAAAATATTTCAGTATGAAACTTGCACAGATAAGGGTTCTTTTTTTTTTTTTTAATCATTTAAGTTATCACTTTAAAAAGGTTTTCCATTCACTGGACATTGGATGACTTTCCAAACTCTGTAAAGTCAAATCTGAACCGCATGAGGCACTGTGTGTGGAATGAATTTCCTGAAGTAATTCATTCAGTGATAACTGTTATCCTCAACCAAAAACTTTTATCTGTTTTGTTGCTATTGTTGTTGTCTTGTGCCAAGGGTCCAGCCCATGCTGTCATGTTTTTTTTTTTAATGCTGCATTTCACACACACACATACACACGAAGACACACATACACACACGCGTGCACACACACACTCACTCACATCCTTCCTAAGGTAATGATGTTCCTGCAGTTCAGGCCATTGACTCCTCAGAGACTACTAGCTCACAGCCCACTGGCTGTTAGATCAGCTGCCTCCACTTCTTTCTCCAGCTGTCCCCACCTTCTCAGCATCTATATGAATAAGTATGCCTTCCATTCATTAGGAGCTTGTATCAAGTTTGCTGTTTTTCTTCCTCACTGGAGTGCCCATCTGGGGGGACTGTCAGGGTCCCCTTGGCCACAGGCAAGTCTGGTGAACAGGAGGAATAAAAGCCACCGAGCCTTCTTACGGGCCCCCAGTGTTAGATTTTTATTTATTTAGGTGCATATCTCACTCTGTTCTTTATTTTCTAATGTACCTTGAAAGAGATACTTGAGTTTAGATCTTTGAGTGGATGTTGTAAAATACAGTGCAGCTACCCAAGAACCGATAGTACAGGTGTGTTAGTAAGGGGCACAGCTGAAAGTACAGCTGATAATACAGAGTCAGAGAGATCACACAGGGGTTAAGACACTTGCCTTGCACACAGCCTACCCAATTTAGACCCAGGCACCTCATATGGTCCCTAGAGCACTTCCAAGAGTGAAATGTGAGTTCAGAGTTAAGAATAAACCCTGAGCATTACCAGGTGCTGCCCAAACCACCCCTTCCCCCTCCCAAGCAAGCAAACAAACAAACAAACAAATAAATAAAGCAGCTGCCCCTGGGAACAAAACAGTATCCTTATGTATAAGTAAAAATCATTCCCTTAATGGACTTAGTCTACTTTGTTGTGCTTAGATTATATGAGGACACAGATTCTTTTCAAAAATAGAATGAGAAAAACATCCTGAAATATAGATGCCACTTATTGATTTGCTGATGATCGATACTAGCTTTTGAAAAATGTTTGTTTTTTTCTTAAAGCTGCCGTTTATCCTGATGTTCCAACCTTTCAGGGCTTAAGATCTATTCTTGTTTCATTTATTTTGTCTCTTAGTTCCTGTTTGCAATTGCTTTTTAAAAAAAAATTGTGATGTTTCCAAAATAATAAGCAAATAATAATTTGGTTACCGTATTTGATGTAACATTTCTGAACTGAAACTTGCTTCCTTTAATGCTTCTTTTCTTCTCTCTCCTATGAATGTGCCTCCTTTGACAATTGCTTTTAAAGTGAACCTATCCCTGCTTCGTGCTCTGTGGCCACCCACCCTGTTATGGCAAGACTTCCCTGTCCCACTGTAGCTCAGAGCCCTGTGCAACCTGCCAGGTACCGGACAGAAATAGCTGCATGTGGCTCCAAGTTCAGAGGTGCTACATGGTGGATGCGTCTCAGAACCTTGAATGCCTTTCGTTTGTTTGACAAACGAGTTACTGTCATGAGCGGTTCTACGATGTGTGACATTTCATTTGGTCATGGTACAAGTGGACTTGCATGAGAAAGCCCTGTCAACCTTCTGCTTTCATGTGTTAGAATTAGGATGGCACTAACTCACTGATCCACTAGTTCGGTTTATCTTTCATAATCGTCTCGTCCCTAAAGTATGTCATTTTTCATCTAAAAAGCACGGGCACTTTTCGTCGAAAAAGGGGGACAGGGTTTGAGGGTTGAAATTCTCTTATACCCTCGTTTTTAAAAAATGTATTCCTTTGTGGACACAATCCATGTTAAAAGCAGTGCCTTGGCCCTAATCATTCATGATACGAAATGTGTCTGTTTTGCTCTTGTGTTTTAACATCATGTCCCCTAAAGCATGGAAATCTCCACCCTCCTTGACATGGGCCAAAACCGAAAAAGCTAAAAAAAAAAAAAGATGAGAAAACTAAAAAGATGGAAAGAAGTGAAATGAGGGTGCAGACACAGAGCTGCCACACCGCAGGCCAGCGGGGTCTCCAGGGAAGGAGATTTCTGCTTGCCCTCCTCCCCTTCCACCCCTCTGCCCAGTAGGCTTCAGGAAAGACAGAAGATCCAGGGTGCCCTGTTCCCATCTTCATGATACCCCAGGACACTCAAACACTGCTCTTTTGTCAGATAATTTGTGCGTGGATGGCGAACCGGAAGCAAGGCAGAATATTCTTTGGCTTGGCCCTGACAGGTGGTTGTCTGGGCCTCTCAGCCACCAACTATCCTGGAAGCCTTCCTTCCCTTCACCTGGAAAAGTGTCCATCCACTTTTAGTCCCTTTCTAGGGAGAGACTAGGCAAGGACCCTAAATGGGAGGAGCAAATTGACTCTTTAAAACTGAACCCTATGTGTCGAGCAAGTGAAAACCAAGCCCCTGGGCTGCAGAGATTTTTGGCAGAAAGACCGTTTTACTTCCTAATTATTTAAAACAGAAATGCCACCATGGGAGCAACGCTTTCAGATGAACATGCCAGTGTCTCACCTCCCTACAGCCTGATTTGTTATTGATACAAGCAGTACAACTGATCCCACTAAACGGGAAATTCCTTTTGTAGCAGCAATTCAGAACTCAGAACTCTGCTCTTTGTATGTCGCCAGCCGACTATGCCATTCTCTTCTTTAATAACTAAACAACCGCCTACACCTGTCTAAAATGCATCTGTGGAGTGGGAGGCACGAGACCCGTTTTACCCTTTGGAGAATAGTCAATGTATAAAATTCGCGGTGGGCTCTTGCTTGGTCTGCATTTTTCTCACTGTGTTCTTATCCCTTTCAGCTTACAGGCATCTGCTCATCAGAAAGCTTTAGCCAGAGACCAGGCAAATGAGGGCAGTGATTCTGCTGAGCAAGGTGAACCTGATTCCTCAACTCTCAGCTTAGCAGAGAAGTTGGCATTGTTTAACAAATTGTCGCAGCCAGTCTCAAAAGCCATCTCTACCCGAAACAGAATAGACATAAGACAGAGAAGAATGAACGCTCGCTATCAGACTCAGCCTGTCACTCTCGGAGAGGTGGAGCAGGTAGGTGCTTGTGACCCAGTTCCAGATAGGGGGGAGCGTCTTTATATACAGGAGCATGGGGTGACACTTAGGCAGTGCTATCATTAAGGAGTATTGACTAAGGTATGCATATATATTGTCTGTCAGTGATTAGGTTATAATTTCATTCCAAAGGAAGCTCAGTCATGCCAAATAGATTTCTCCTTTCTTGTTTTCATAATTTGCTTGCTGAAATCATTTGGAGTGAGTCCACTTTGGAGAGAAAAATAGTATGCATGCCTGCTGCTCACTTGGACAACTTTGATTGATGAGAAGCATGTAACTAATTCTGTGCAAATGTCCTGCTAAGATAAACAGTGAAACTGCACCACACCTGATGTTTCTCTTCTGGGTTGAGGTTTTTTGTTTGTTTTTGTTTGGGAGCCACACCCAGCTGTGCTCAGGGCTTACTCCTGACTCTGTGCTCAGGGATTACTCCTGGTGGGCTCAGAGGACCATATGTGGTTCCAGGGATCGAATCCAGGTTGACTGTGTGCAAGCTAAGTGCTCTATACACTGTACTATCCCTCCATCACTCAAATCTAGTGTTTCTGTCGATGTCTGTCCTTAAACTGGATTTTCTATACACAGCATTTACAGGGATTTAGGGTGGTGGTGGTGGTGGTGGTGGTGGAGAAGTAAGTCTCACTTGGTAGTGCTTAGGAGCTAATCCAGTTTCTGTGCTCATTGCTCAATTCTGGCAGTGCTCAAGGGAACAACCATGTGAAATGCCTGAGGTCAACCAAAGTCAGCTGTGTGCAATCTTTACTTAAACTCCAGTGCTATCCCTCCATCCCCCTATAGACAACATTTTTAATTGAATATTTTTACTTTTTGTATGTTTCTAGGTGCAGAGTGGGAAGTTCATTCCTTTCTCACCTACTGTGAACAAATCAGTGTCTACCATGGCACCCACAGTTGCACCCATGTACGCAGGGGATCTCCGGACAAAGCCATCTGTGGAGGACCACACCAGTGCCACCGATTATAAGTTTCCCTCTTCCCTGGAAAATGCAGATACTCCCGTCAGAAGCATTCTGAAATCTCAAGCCTGGCAGCCTTCAGGAGAGGGGCCCGGGAGCAAAGGCACGTCAAAAGAATTTGGAGAATCGGAAAGACAGAGAACGTGGACAGGTGGAGAAGGGGGTGTTAGGAAGTCTGGGTCCTTTGAGGAAACAGAGGCATCTCACCTCATCCTCAACAGAGCCTGGGAAGCAGAGAGTCAGAAAGAACCCAGATATGCTGGGCCCAGAAAAGAAAGCCAGGAACTGGCTCATCCTCCCTTTGCTCATGTTGGTGATGAACTGAAGGAATTTTCCACTGCTAAAATCACTTCCCAGGGGAACGCAGATGTGAAGGACAGGCAGCCCTTTGAAGAGAAGGTGAACACAGAGAATGTTGCACAGAGAAGGTTTTCGCTGAGAGGTGAGTAGCCACGAATTCTCAAGTGCTGGAAAGCAGTAGTTTATTTCTGAGTGATGACTTGCCTGAGCTTGTGAGTGTGTCTATAACTAGGTGGTGAAGGCAGTTTAGAAGTAACATTGATCAAAAGCTCACTGTGATACTACTGTGTCCCAAACTCTTCCTACTGAATCTGATTGGATCCGTAAATCTAGACATTCTCAACATTGAAAGCACCCACTTGTGCATTTTCTTTTCTTTTTCTCTTCGCTTCTTTCCTTTCTCTGTCTCTGTCTCAGTCTCTATCTTTTCTTTTTACCACACTTGGTGGTGCTCAGGGCTTACTCTACCTGTATTCTCAGGAATCACTTCTGGTGGGGCTTTGGGGATCATATGTGGTACAGGGAATTGACTCTGGGTTAGCTACGTGCAGGGCAAGTGCCCTACCCACTGTACTATCTCTCCAGCCCCTCAATGGCACATCTTGATAAGAGTTTTTGATGGCTAAGCCATTCACTCACTCAGGAGCCTGCTCTGTGGTCCCTTTTAGTAAGTTATTGAATCCAAAGATGCAGAGCTGGGACTGTGCAGGGACTTAGGGCTCAAACTTAGTTCTTTGAGCGGAATCTTCCCCTGCATTACTTTGATGCAGGCTAGCGAGCTCTACTGACTGGGACTTGCATTTCTTTTCTCACTCCCCCAAAGGGTGTTGTATAAGTGATCCTCATTGGTTGGTTTTGTGAGTCCAGCGGATTTTAATGGGAAGAGTCCTGTTTGGGAGGCGTGGAAAGTTTTTGTGTCTGAAGCTTGCCTATGTCTCACACATAGGCAAAGGCCACTTGTCTCCAAAGGACTGTCTGTGTGGAATACTCCACTGGGACACTGGGCTTTCTCATAGAAGAGTGTGTGCTGCAGATTTGCATAAACTGGCCTGGATTGGGTAACCCGCCATGTGCCCCCACAGATTGAACTCCAAGTGCAGAAGTGTTGAGGGGTGAATAGCTGGAATATTGTTTGCCTGGAGGAGTATGTGCTGACCTTGCTCCTTTCCTTCTCAGCAACGGAGTTTGGGGAGCCTCTGTGTGAGCAGACAGGCACAGCTGCTGGGAAAAGTGTAGCTCAGCCTGCAACCCCGGGATCTTGGAAGCAGCCGAATCCTGCAGAAGCAGCCCAGGAGAAGCTCTACAAGAGTTCAAATGCTGTGTTTGCCTCTGGAGAGATTAAAGTGCCAATGATGGAGGACAGCTTTGACTCACCAAGCAAAACCATGTCCATTAAAGAAAGGTAATCAGATGCCAGTGTTGGCAACTCCTTCTAGTAGGGAGGGACTGGCTACTCACTTTTAGGAAAAGATCTAAGAAATAAGCAAAGATGAAATCTTGGCTCCAATGCCAGAGGGAGTGTGCTTTTATGAGAGGATAATAGAGACTGCTTCTATCCCCATGCTTTGGCTCAAGAAAAGTGCCCATTCAGATCCAGATGAGGAAAGAAGCATAAACAGATGGAGCTTGATTCTCTTGTCTGTGATTCCATTTCCCTTTTCCAGGCCCAGTTCCCTGATTGTCAGGAGACAGAAACCGATTTTTTTGTCTTGGTGCCTTCCCTCTCCAACATACATTTGTGGCTTTAAATTGCACACACGTGGCTCAGGGCTTTTGGTCAAAGAGGGGGAATGAAGATAAATTCATATGTTCGATATATGGGATTAGACGTTAAGTCTTGTTGACTTTGCAGAAAGTAAAATGGATGATTTTTCTGAGCTGCACTTGGACATTTTCTGCTAGGCAAGAGCTGTGAAAGAGGATGTCTGTGCACCAGATAACACTGACTCCATTTCATTCAAAATAATAGTGAAATGTTGATATGTGTGTAAAGGATTTTAACTGGATTGTGAAGGCAGTTCAAAAGTAGCAGTAATAAAAAAAAAAGTATGTCCAGTGTGAATACTTTAAATTAGACAGTTGTAAAGAATCAATGCTAAATATTTTAAGTCATGTTTCGCTTGTTGAGCTTTACCCACCTTTGAATTCTATAGCAAAGATGGAACAATGATAGAAAAATGGGTAAGGAGATTCTTGTTGATTCTTCAGTATGATTAGATCTGTTTCCACTGTCTCTCCTTTATGATTCTGCTCATTAGAGTCTTCCTTGATACCTCCCACTGTTTTCAATCATTTCATGGTCTGGCGGATTCATGCACTCACTCTTCCTCTTTTAGACACATTTCAGCCTACCAAAGACTGTATCAAGTCTCGATGAACATTCTTCATTCTGCTATTCAAGCCAAGCTTTTTAATATAATCCATAAAATACTAGGAAGCCTTTGTTTTAACAACTTTGTAATATTATTAAACTATATTTTCTGTCACCTTACTTAAAACTCACAATTTGTAAGATCCACTAGAATGAAGGAATTTTTAAGGCATAAGGAATTGAGATAAAAGAGTGATATCTTAGGGGCAACTCTCAGAGCTGAACACATGCTTTGCATACAGGAGACTCAGGTTATGTCCCTGGCACCTCAAAGTCCTGTTCGCACAGAGCAGTAACCCAGTAAAAACCACTGAATCCACTGGGTGTGGCCCCAAAAGAAAAAATAAATGAAGCGGAATAATAGATACTCTAAATCATTGATTCAGGGAGGTAGTTTGGCAGTTGCCAGTAAGAAGAAGCCATAATCATTGAATTCCTTTGCAGAAATCTAATCATTGCTAGCTGATTAGGTAAAAGGGAAAAGATGCCACTGAAAGAAGTAAATTACAAGTATCACTTATACACAAGTTTTATATATCAGCAATATTCCTGGACTAAAATCCCAGCAGAAAATAAGAATAGGTATCCTCCTTTGTAAGGCTTTGATGGGCAATTGCCCACCCTTGGGACAGAGAACTTTGGATGCAGTATGTGTCTGTCTGCCGATCCTTCTTATATGATTGGCCATGTTAGGAATGTTTCTACTGCCTCCAGCATTCTTGTCCCTATTTCCTGTGCCCTTTGAGTGGCTTCTTTTAAATCTTGCTTTCACTTCCCTGAGTCAGGCTAAGAAATAGGACCAGGTAGATTTCTATGCATCCTTTTTCTATGTAACAGCAGACCTGCCTAGTGATCCTCCCTTCCTCTGCCTGGTTTTTGTGTCTCTATCCATGCAGGGCATAAACCCGTTGAGTTCTATGTCCTGAGAGCCATGGAGGCTGCTGGCCTGGTCTTGGCACAGATCTCCCCACCACCTGCCTCTAGAGAAAGGTCATGGTGGGGGCCAAAGCGATAGTACAGCAGGTAGGGTGCTTGCCTTGCGTGTGGCCTACCAGGTTCTATCCCTGGTGTTCCATATGGTCCTCCGGACCCTTCCAGGAGTGATCCTTGAGTGATCCCAGCACCAGGAGTAAATCCTGACCATTGCCAGATGTAGTCCAAAAACCAAAACCAAAACAAGAAAGAGGCAATGTTCTCCATTTTTTATTCAGGGAAAAGGCTTAGAAAATTGTAGCAACTGAGAAACAGTGAGCAATCCTCAAGCTCTACATCTTGTAGAATATGATTGATGGTGAAGAAAACGCACCTATAAATTCCTTTTCCTTTTTTGTTGAAGAAAACAATGCTTCAAATTTCTTTTCTTTTTCTTTTTCATCCTACCTGACTTCTGAAATGTCAAGTCTGAACAACAATTCAGGTAAAACTTAGAATACAATCTGCTTTCTCCTCACCAGACAATTTTTTTAAAAAGTCCTTAGCTAACTAAATGATTTATTGGGGTTTAAGTTATCTCTATTTGGGAACTTCTTTGAGAAGTCTTGGAGATCAAATTAATGTTGGTATGATCGATGTTGATATGATCAAGGGATAAACCTTTGTTACCTCTTTCAAAGTACACCAGACTTTGGGAAATTTTATTTTTATAATAATGAAAACAACTGCCCCTGTGCTTCAGGTCATATTTGGGGGAGAAGATGACTAAAAAAGGTAAGAAAAACTGTCCTTTCCCTTGGCGAAGCTGGGGGAGTGTGAGGTCTCGGCTGAACTCCCAAGATGCTGAGGAACCCGCCCCCTGCCACTCACAGCTGGCGGGTTTCTGCCTTATAGGGGCTGGCTGGGTTCCTTAGTCCCCCAGGATGCCCCAAGCCCCTCCAGCCTCTGCCCTTCAAACTTTCCCAGCACATTCTAGGTTCTTTTCTCACAACTGAGAGGTTTCCACCAGTAGAGGGCCCCAGGTCTATGTAAGACGGTGGGAGAGGGGTATCATTCCCCCCTACTTCCTTTTCTGATTTTCACTCTGTCCTCATTTCAAAGGTATATTCATTCCTTCCACCCACCTGCAAATGCGCCAAGGCCAAGATCAGGGCACAACACAGATGAACATTTTAATCGGTGTGATACAGTCTATCTGGAACCTATGCTAATGCGTTCTAGGAAGCAGGAGCAGTTTTAAAGGGTGAAGAAAAGAATGTCCTTAAACTGTGTCTTTCTCCTGTTCATGACCCATTCCCGACTGCTGTGGGAGCTTGTAGGACTTGTTCTCCTCCTGCAGGCCTCTTGGAGCAGTACCTCTGAACAGCCTTCCCAGGCCAGTCTTCCCTGCCACAAAAGCGTGGGCTGTGGCTGAAGGAACAGACATTGCCCCGGGCAGCCTGGCTAGCTCACAGCACCATGGCCCCCAGCCAGCCTGGGGGTTAATAGGCTAACTCAGTGCCACTCTCTGGGCTCTCAGCCTCAGACTAAGCAGATGCTCAGGCTCCCAACTTCACAGCCCCGCAAATAGCAGTTGGATGGGGCGGATGTTGAAAGTGCTGACAGTTGTTTGAATTGCAAAGCAGTAATTTATGTCATGGGACAGACGAGACATTCACTGGTTGGCCTTCTCCAATGCCCAGTGTTGTGCCCTGAGCCAGGGGGGGTGTGAGATTGCAGGAGAGAGGAAGGGCCCACCCCCGCCTCTGCTTGTTGAATACCTAGAGGGAAATGGAGAGGGACAAGAATAATACATTTTGGTCTCAGTGCGTGTTGATTCTGAGTTATACATCAATTGCTCTTGGTAGACCACCTGGGCTGGCTCCAGGTACCATGTGGTCTCAATTGAACATGTGCCCAGATTATTTGGGTTACTCTGTAATCTTTGGAAGTACCTGCTGTGGATGTTGCCAGCACATTTAAAAGCAAGATGTGAGCTTCTTAGAATGGATGAATATTAAAAAAAGAAAAAACCTAAACTAAAAAAACCAGAAAGCTGGGCAGTTCATGAAACATTAGGGCAGAAATGTATCAAGTCGGCTAGAACACAGATGGATGGATGGAGATTGGAAAACAGTCCCAGCCTGGGAGGTGGGACTCCCTAGGTGGGAACCTCATTTTCCGGCCCACAAGCATGTGCCAGCCTTTTATACAGCAAGCCCCTGGGCCTGGGTGCACTCACATGCCAGCTTGTTGGCTTGGGGGTAACACTTGCCATTTCTTGGAAGTTGCTGTGTAAATCCCTGAGAAACAGGAGAACTATATGTGAAAACGATAACCAGTTTCATTTTTCCTAGTCCATTTATTCTTTCTTAGTACATCTAGCCAGGAAACCCTACTACTGTCTCATGAGGCTCCAAACATTTGGAAACTTCTTTTGAAGACAATCCTCAAAAACCAGGCGTTGGAGAGATAGTACAGAAGTTAAGGGACACAGCCAACCTCAATTTGATCCCATATATGGTCTCGTGAGCCCCACCAAGAGTAAGTCCCAAGCACCAGCTGGGTATGACCCAAAAGTCCAAACAAAAATACAAAACCAAAAAACCACATCCTCAAGCCCAGTTCATGTGGATGAATTTGATTTTGTTAAATTGTCCCAAATCATTTGGGACCCAACCTGAAAGTTCTCCTAACCCTGTCCTCTTGGAGGGTTACTTTTAGCAGGGTAGGGGGGGCAGTGGTGGGTACAATCTGTCTTTTCAGAAACAAGGCCTGGGTCTCCAAGCAGTTTTTGGCCCAAAATTTGAAATACAAAAATAAATTATACTATGGCTCTACATTAATAAAGTATAAGGAACTGCACATGATGTTCAGTGGAGAAGAAAAAGGACCTGATACTTTGATCACCACTTTTTTGCCTTTTTTCTTTCCTGTGTTTTTCCTGCTTAAATGCCTAATGGTTTCTCATTCATTGTAATATGGTTAGCAGAAACAGCTCATGTTCACAAAAGAGAGTAAGCAATAATAAACATTCACGGATTATAATGTCCAAGCAGCTTTAGATCATGTCACACCATAATTGAACTGAAGTAGGTTATTTAAAAATCTCAGTTAATTAGATTCTTTTTTTGTATATAGGTTTTCCTCGGGGAAGTTTTAAAGGAATCATTTTTTAAATGGGTTTTAAAGAATAGCGTCTGTAATAAGATAGATTGGAAAGATCAAGTTCATTTGGAGGAGAAGAACACGACTTGGGACATTGGTTTGATTTTGGTTTTGGTTTTGGGGTCATATCCAGTGATGCTTAGGGGTTATTGCTGGCTCTGCATTGAGGAATTACTCCTAGCAGCACTCAGGGGACAACATGGGATGCCAGAGATGGAACCCAGGTCAGCCATGTGCAAGGCAAGTGCCCTACCCACTGTACTCGCTCCAGCCCCAAGAGATTCTGTCTTAAGAGCCATTGCCAATGTCTTATATATTTAAGTTTTCAACATATTTCTCCTATATTTTCTGCAAATAATTATTATTCAGCACTAGTCATGAAATGTCTCTTCATCTAGTGAACAGAAGAGATCACTAGAAGATATTTTCCTTAGGGACATTTCCTTTGATCTCCGCATTCTCAGACCAAGGACAAGGGAAAATAGGACATCCCTTTGGTGACATTAAATACATCTTTGATCTGGCAAGTCAAATTTCAGGGTGAATTTTAATCAGCTTTACTATCCTTGGGTCATCTTAGAAAAGGAGCACCTTCATAATTTTTCTAGAAATTCTTTCTTCAGATTAAAGGAAATTCAAGAAGATGAATTAGTTGAGGTCATTTTTGTCCAAAGAATTCAAATTTATCTAAGTGATGATTATGTTCCAAGTTTGAGTTCAGGACTGAAAACTTTGTTTGGTGTGTTTCTCCATTAGGTTAGCATTGTTGAAGAAAAGCGGAGAAGAAGATTGGAAAAACAGATTGAGCAGAAAGCAGGAATTTGGCAAAACATCTGTCACTAGCAGCCTGAACATACAAGAAATGGATCAGTCACTCAAGAAGAAGGTAATGTTCTCCATGTTTGGGAAACCCATTCTCTCTAACATCACGCTTCAATATGTATCACATAAGGAGTTGAGCATGCGTGGCCTTGTGTAAATCGCTACTCTGTGGAGCATTGGCACATCCTGCCTTAGGGAACACAATAAAGTCTGTCACACAACAGCTTAACCTGATAAAAACCGATAAATTCGAGGTGCTGTGAACTGGTCACCCCACCACATACGCAATGCCACCAGCAAGCTTCTAATCTTCCAGCTGTGCAATTTTACTTTTATTAAAAACCTCCTTCAATGAAGTCCAACTTTACAATGTTATTTAAGCCTTTACAATAAAAACAGTTGACTGTTAGTGAACAGTTACAAGTCGCCCATAAACTATGGACTCATATTTCCCCTGCTGAGACGTCAAAGTATGGAGATTCCGGTCATTGTAATCTGCGAGGGATTCTTTTTTTTTTTTTTCCCCTTTATTTTATTTTATTTATTTTAAAGTTGTAGATTTACAGTTTTTTGTGCTTTGGTTTCAATTATACAATGATCAGATACCCATCCCTCCACCAGTGCCCATTTTCCACCACCATGGATAATATCCCTCCCACCCCCATCCCCCCATCCCCCCTGTCTCTGTGGCAGGGCAATCCCCTGTGTTCTCTCTCTCCTTTTGGGTGTTGTGGTCTGCAAAAGAGGCATTGAGTGGCAAACATGTTCAGTCCATAGTCTACTTTCCACATGCATCTCGAGGGATTCTTAATAATTGTGTTGAGCCTACTTTATAGGCACACAGTTATGCATGTTTTGAGGATACACAGCAAAACATGATACACGTTTTGATAAAATTAAGAACCACATTGTACTAGCCCTAGCCAGAATGGCATATGCAAATGTCTAGGTGAGTTAAGGACTGCGGTAACAGTTTCCAGCTTTAACCAACAGTGCACACCTTCCAAACCCATGGTAAATCCCACCGATGGCACGGGGATAGCAAATGCTCTTGTGGACACAAAGCAGGGTGAGCACCAGTGAGTTCTAGGATCAAAAGTCCTTAAACAGGGGCAAAGCAATAGTGCAGCAGTAAAGACCTTTGCCTTGCATGCAGCCTAACTGAGATCGATCTCTGGGATCCTATATGATCCCCAGCACCACCAGGAGTAATTTCTGAGTGCAGAGCCAGGAGTAACCCCTGAGCGTTGCTGGGTGTGTCCCAGAAAGCCAAAAACAAACAAAACAAAGTCCTTAGCCAAAAACAAACAAACCAAAGTCCTTAGACAGACAAGAAATAAACACTGTAGTCAGATGATCACTTGAACCTTTGCTGTTGCAGAGGCAAATGAAACCTCTGTGGAAAAGCTATGAGTTATGACATTTATGCACTCAACATATCTGCTCAGCAGGTGTCCCTATGGGAGGTCTGCCTATAGTTTTGATGGCACTTCTGTGTTTTCATAGGACAGCTATTTGAATTCTCTTTCAAAACATGTATGGTGTTAAAGCTAGGGACTAAAGACATTCCATTCTCAGTCACATAAATTTCTCAAGTGTGCTTGGGCATTCAAAGGCATCTGTACACAGTTTTAGAGAGAAAAGGCAATGTTCACATGAAAGAACCCAGTTCTACAAATAATGCAGTCCCGATGCCCACAGACTTGAAGGTCCAAAATCACTGGTTTGAAAATACCTCCACATCATTTGGGAAGATGCAGGAAGCTGAACTCCCTGTGTGGCCATGTGGAACTTAAAATTGAAAAGCAGAAAGCTTAAAGAGCTGCCAGATAGAGGAAAGAGACAGTATCTTATAGGCTAAGATAGACGGTTTGTTTGAGGCGGTAAACCCAGAAAGGTGACTAGAAACTTTAATCAGCATCACAGTGACGCTCAGTGATGGTTTTCCCAAGGCAACAGATACCAAAAGGTCCCTACCGTTGCCCCCAGCTGGACTCCAGGGGAGTGGAGCCTTGGAGTGCTGAGTAGCACTGCGCTCAGGTGTGAAGGGACATCTCTGGGCCCCAGGATGCAGTGGACCCTAGCAATCATGGACTCGCTAATCCTGTTCCTCCTCGGTGACCTACTTCACTTTGGCCCAAGACAGTCCCCTCTTTGAAGTTAAAATAAACCTGTCTATTTTCGGCCTTTGTAGCAGACATTGAGAAATCTCAGGTTCTGTTGAGGTCAAGTGGTTCTCACATGGCCCCTGACTTGCCCTCAGCTTCGATTCTTCAGGGCCAGCAGCTGTCAGGGCCTGTCACCCTCTACTCTGTGGTAGGTGAGGAGGTGTCTCAGGCCTGACACATCTGTGAGCCTGAGGAAGCCTCGATTCTTGCTGAGTGACTAGACACTGCGCAAGATGGGAAGACCACCCTCCCCCGATGACCTGTGGATGAATGGACAGAGGAGACTGTGTTGCTAGCAGTGACTCTGAACTTGCCCATCTAAAGCTGCTCTGGACAGCATGCTCCAGAACCTTCCATCTTTTTTTTTTGGACCAAGATTAAAAAAAAAAAAAAGAATTGGTTTGACAGACCAATCGCCTGGACCTCAATTGTCACCTCTCAAACAGCATGTTTTAGTGGCTACCAAACAGTGCCCAGTTAGTCTTCCTCAGGATTTTGTGCTTGGCCCCTGGAGTTGCAGCTGGTGGAGGAAGGAGGCTCTCTGTAAATCACCTCCCCCAAGTCCCTTCCCGCTGATCAAAATGTGATGCGAGGGTCAAGTGGATGGTTAGTGTCTGAGCATAGACCTAGCATGTGTAAGGCTCTGAGATCAGTCCACAATCCGCATATCCGCCCCACAAGGCTCCCAGTTATGGTCCCACTAGCCTGGGATACCACCGGGCCCAAGCAGGCCTGCACCTCAGGGCTGAACATTATTCCCCACATCACCACCAGGGAAAGGGCCCTAATGAGAAAAAATGAAAGTAATGTGAGCCATGTAAGTCACCACCTTATTTTCTTGTAGCCACATTAAAAGAAATGTAAAAGGATGACCAGAAAATTTATAACCATTTTACTTTAGTCTCTACAAATATGTCCCCAAACAAAAACAAATTTGTCATCTTCTAAATCAGCATCTCCTTTGAGATCCTATACAGTAAGAAAATATTCCTTTGAAACTCTTAATAGATATAGGAACTAAGTGTTGTTCTCTTTTTACTTAAAGATCTACCATGTTTTAGAAGATACGTAATTTCACAGAAGTTTTCTTCTCCACATTTACCCCCCAGAATCAGGGTTGATAATTCAGACCAGAAGAGGACTAATTGATTACTTAGCTCACTGTTCTTTCTCATGACAAAAAGCTCAAGGTCTCTCTCCTTCACGCCTCTCTCCCATCTTCTCTAGTCTTCCTCCTGTTCTTTATTTCATGTAGGGCAGTACTAACCTGATGCACACATTTGCTTCTGTAACATATATGATTAGTGCTGGGATGGCTTGTAGATTTGGCTGGGTCTACACTGTGTGGAATGAGTGCACTTGAGCCTGTCTGGTGGATAGTTTCTTCCAGAGGAACTCATTCCATCAGACATGAGAGAAAGCAGCATTTTGGAAAAAGTGACTTGGCAGGAGTCCATTTATTACAACTAAATTGCCATTATTGATTTTTACCACCTAATTATTTAAAAGTCCTTACCCATTTTCAGTATTATATTATAGTACATATTCAGTATATGGCTCCTGTACCCTTTGTAAAAATAATCATCCTACACATCCGACTTCTTTCCCAGGGATTAAAATCCCATTTTAGAGTTGGTCGTTAACAGTGGTGAGTTAGGACTGATACCTAATCCTGCTTCAGGAGCAACAGGCCAATTTAAGCCTTCTCTGTCCCCATCATCTGTCCTTAAAAAGGAAGATGAACCTGCCACATTCCTCTACTCACTAGGGCCGGCCTTGAAACAGCCAATTCCTGATCAGTGAGAAAATAGAATCAGTTTAATGAGAAGGAGAGAGAAAAGGCTAATGGTGGGAACACCAAATAAAAGAAATCATGCTGCTGATGATGATGAGTTTCCTCAGTGTCTGTGTTACCGGATTGTGTGAGCATGCAAAGCTTCTAATGAAGCCAGACACAGAATACCTGCAAATGACTGTTACACCCTAACCAGACCCTGCTCTTCCAACAGTCTGCAACATTTCCTATTTGTTTTAACCTGTAGGAAGAAGGAGGATTTGCAGATGATAGTGCTGTTTCTAATCTGTTTTGGGTAAGCCTGACTCTAACATAACATCACTGTCCTCTACACTCTAGCCCATTATTTCTTCCCCCGGGTCATTCTCTTCTTATGGCTATGAGTTGGCTTGTTCGGTAGCTTCCTTTTCTCCCAGGTGAGACACCTACTATCCTGAATGTAGATAGTGGGTTAAAGTTGTGTTTTCTTTTAAAAAAAAATCACATAGTGAAAACATTTGGAAGAAGATGTTGTTTTATATTAAATACAATGGCTCAAAAATCCTAGGCCCCCTCTCCATACCTGAATATATTACATAAAGAGCAATAACACTGTCACTAACCTATTTAAGTGCTGCACAAAACTGATTCCATTGAATCTACTGTGTTTGTGTAGGTTTGTTGTAGCACTCTAAAAAAAAAAAAGTGAAACCTCATAACTGAAATTGCAATGAGTACATTAACATTACTAGATAAATAATAGGTTTTTTTGGTGTCTCCTTTCCCTACCCTGCTCTGATAAATCTTCTCTTTTCATCTCTAATCCTCTTGCTTTGCTCTGTAGGAACCTGTATATGCTTCTACTTATTCTCCTGCTATACCTGCAGCCCATAAACACCTGTCTTTTGTATCTATTAATCAGGTGAGGAAAAGCCTATCGTATTAAGTCTCATTGCAATTTTCGAGCCAAAGGAAAGAATTTGTTTTCATGTGGGAAAGTCACTCCCTTTCCTGCATTTCTGTGTCTGAGTGCTGTGTGTGTGTGTGTGTGTGTGTGTGTGTGTGTGTGTGTGTGTGTGTGTGTTGGATTGCTGTGTGATTTAATCACTTCTTCTTATAATCATATCAGTCCCACCTCTCGAATTCTTGGCACAGCCTTGCAGGTAGACCTAACAGTATTAATTTTTCACCTCATCATTGTGAAACTGATCTAGGATGAAAGCCTCCCTTTTTAATCTCCATACTCTACTTTCTAAATGAAATGTCAAGCAGTACCGAGAGGGTTGGTTACCCCAACTGTCCCCTCACCCCTGTCCACATATCATTGTCTTGTCTGTTTTGGTCAGGTAAGAGGATGTGCAGAAAGCGTGTGTGTGTGGGGTGGGAGGGGGAGTGGAACAGATAAGAAGAAAGGTGAGGTGCAGCGAGAAGCAGGCCCTGTGGACATATGCTGAAATTAGAGTCCACACACATCCTGCCCATGGGCCCCCCTTCTGCTGTGCCCCTGCTGAATTCACCTCAGGAGACTGGGTTGCGGGATTCTACTGGTACCTAATCACAATAATGTTTAGAGTGAAACAGGTCCGTGATGATTTTCTATTTCCCTGGAATAGCTCATAGCCAAAAAACGCTATGAAGAGTAACTGCTGCCAATTTGCCATGAGTCCAGTTTTTACTCCTGCCGCTGTCAGTGGGATCTCACCTGGTCACTTCCTGCTTGGTCTCTTCCTAGTCACTCTGTCTGCTTTCCAAGACAGGAGCTCATCTCTGGTGGCCTCTGACTAAGATGTTGGGCTAGAGATCATGCTGTTTGTTCCTCGAGCGCTGGTAGTTGAGGAAATGGGACGAAGCATGAGAGAGCAGGGTGTCAGGGTGCTGCCTAGCATGGGTGTCTGGTGGCTCCTTCTGTTGTCATCTGGCCTTCTTACATGCGGTGACCCCACATACTTCTCCTTGAAGTGATTTTTTCCTTCATGCTTTGTCAGAGCCCAGCCCCCAAACCCATATAGCCCCCCAATGTCCACCCTGAAAAATCTGTGGTAAACTTACTGTTTAATCGCCAAGAGGGACAATGAGTTGTTTCCTGTAGGTAAGTCCATGTTAAACTTTAAGAAAAAAGATTGTTCAATTCTTGAAATGTGTAAATATATTTGCATATGTATATTGCACACTTCTTTTTTTTAAATAGACATATGTTTTAGAACAGTGTTCAGTCCACAGCATAACTGAGCAGAAATCTGGAAATTCCCTTGTAACTTCCTCTATGCACCTGCACCAGAATAGTATATTGGTAACAATTGATGCATTTCTGTTCACATCATTACCACACAAAGTTCATAGTTTACCAAAAGCTCACTCTCGGAGCAGTATATTCTCTGGATATTGAAAAATGGGTAGTAATCTGTATTCATCATTATCAAATCCTATGGGTAGTTTTCATGCCCTCAAACTCTTCTTTGCTCTATTTATTCTTCTCTCCTTCTAAGTTTTGGCAATGACTGTTTTTTTGTTTGTTTGTTTTTTGTTGTTGTTGTTGTTTTTTACCATCTGAGCCTTTTCAGATACTTTTACAAGTATTAATACTTGTAATCTGGCATCATTTGTCAGAAACTTCACTATGTAGTTGTTTTCCTTTGTCAGAAATTGGTGGAATATACATATGTCAGAACTTGATTGGGTATATTTGTGTGTCTATTTCTGGACTCTGTATTGTTCCATTGAGTTACTTGTGTTTTGTTTTTCAGTAATACTTTACTATCTTGATTTCCATAGTTTCCTAGTAGATTTGGAAGTTGGGTAGTGTCAATCTTCTGGAATTTTATGTTTTCTATTCTGAATAATTTTCTAACCCAATCTTTGTTTGTTTGGCGGGGGCACACCTGCCAGTATTTGTAAACTACTCCTGGTTGTGTGCTTGGAAACCACTCCCATTCAGGATCCATGTGATGCCAGGGATCAAACCCAGGCCTTCCACATGCAAAGCATGCCCTTAAACCCATTAAAATATCTCTCCAGCACCCTGACTCTCCATATTATCTCTAGAGTCATTATATTAATATTCACAAAATAGCTTGCTGAAACTTAAAGTGGCTTTGCATTGCTTCAATAGTTCAAGTTAGAAAGAATTGACATCTTAACAATGCTGTATCTTTCTATCCATGAGCATGGAATATCTCTCCACATGTTTTTAAATCTAAAGAAAAATAATGCGTACCTAAGGCAAACTGTGTTTTACCACTTCAAAATTAAGGTATCTTCAATTTTTATATTTTTGCTCTGTGACAGTTTTTCCCAGATGACCTTTCTGTGCCATTTAGATGCCACTCATTTGTTAGTATTCTGAGACTTCTGCCCCTCAACAGTGACGAGGCAATATTCAAAAATGTAAGAACTGTGAGAAGAAAACCAAGCACTTAGACATCAGACCAGCTCTGTCGAAAGGTGCTGCTTGTCCTTTTTTCACTACACTTTCTTTTTTTCTTCCTCACATGCTTCAAGATGGTACCAAATTAAGATTTGCGTCCCCATCCCTTTTTTAAACCTCTTTTCATCTAAGATGCTGGTAAACAGTGACCAGATGATGGTAGCTTTGAATTCTAAAGCTTTATATTTTTTTCAAGTCACTTGAGGTCATGAGCACTGACAGTAGATCTAAATCACTTAATTTGAGGGGAAAAGCTAAATTTTTTTCTTGAACTGTAACACTGTAGCACTGTAGCACTGTCCTCCCATTGTTCATGGATTTGCTCCAGCAGGCCCAGTAATGTCTCCATTGTGAGAATTGTTGTTACACAAAGAATTCTAACTGGAGACAACATTTGAAAACTAAGCAATGATTTGTCCCTTCATCTAATTTTTGTTCACTTTAACATGGACTTGTATAATTTCTTTGTTTAAATTTAGTAACTAAGTTATGAATTGGATGAAAACAATTAAGCCACTTCATAGTATTTTCTGTAAATAAGGCATTTGTGGAAGAACTTTACCCCCAATTTGCATTAGTCCTGGGAGAAAAGTTGGCTCTATATTATATCACCTTATTATGTTAGAAACTCTTAGTGAGTTTTGCACTACAATTTCTCAGTGAATGTTTAAAGGCAAATTCATCAGTAACGATGTGGTAACCTGAATACATTGTTTAAAATAGAGCCTTTGCACAGTTTTGAGCTGCTTTCCCCAAAGTTTCTGGCTACTCCTAACTATCTCACCACTTTTTAGACACACCTCCCCCACACCCACATGCATGCATGCATGCACACATGCTCATTCCCTTTCCTCCTGCTTTCCATCTCTCTACAATGGGATCTTTATTTGAAAGAATAAAGGATATAAGGGGTAGAGCTTCACTGCTCCTCACTGTTCCAGTCAAGCTGGAAAAATGACACAATAATGAGGAAACAAAAACTTAGAAAGGAAAAACAAGACACGACAAAACAATGAAGATGAAAACCAAAGTTAATAGACAAAGGTTTTCATCTTGTTCTCATTTTTAATTTTAAATGTTAGGAGCTGGAGCGATAGTACAGTGGGTAGGGCATTTGCCTTGCACGCAGCCAACCTGGGTTCAATTCCCAGCACTGCCAGGAGTAATTCCTGAGTGCAAAGCGAAGAGTAACCCCTGTGCATCACCGGGTGTTACCCAAAAAGCCAAATGAATAAATAAATAAATAAATGTTAATGTGACTTGATGCAGTGAATAAGCAGACTATGTACATTCCATGTTCCATTATTAACCCATGCAAAGTCCAATAGTAGCATTAGGGGCCCCTGAACCAATGTCACTCGGTATCCAAGTTAAAGTGAATGAGAAGCAAAAGTTTTCATGCTTAATACTGTCGTTAAATTATCAATCTGAGGGAAGAAAAATGCCTTTATAACATAAATATGGAAACTAGTAGGAGTTTTATATGCTGACAGAGCTGTGTTATTCTAGAATTCACATTTATCATGTTCCCATGGGCATTTAGGGGGATTTCGTTGCTTTGGGAATAAAATTGCTGATTTGTGGATGCCATTTTTCTGAGTCATTAACCAACCCTATACCACACCCAAGGACTTTGGATATGTGTTACTGGATCAACCACAGAACTAGTGATGTTCAAATCTTTAAAGAAGCATACTTTCTTGGCACTCCCTTTGTTATTTTGAAATATTTTTAGCCAAGGGCCATATTGATTTCATTAAATTTCACTCCAGAAACTTCATTTTCAAGAAAAACTTATTCACTTATTTGAGTTTTGATGGAACACTTCTTGGCAAGTGAAACTCAGTTTATTTGAACAGGGTATGTGATTTAGGGCATGGCTTCGAATTCTGGTCATATTGCCAATCATGAGTGGGAAAGTTGGGGTAAAGGATTTAAAATTTTTTTGATAACGTTTTATTTGGATAGAGTATAAAACCCTATAGGCAAGTCCTTGATATACCCTTTCCCAAGGCCTCGAAATGTTGACCTCTGCTTCTTCCTCCTTCTCCCTCCCTTTCTTTCTCAGCCTTCTACCCACTGGCTCTTTCCCTCTTTCTCCATATAGATTTAAAAAAGAAACAAAACAAAACAAAACAAGGTTTCTCTTGCTCTCCAAATAGCACAGCGGTAGGGTGTTTACCTTGCACACGGCCGACCCAACTGACCTAGGTTCAATTCCTCCACCCCTCTTGGAGAGCCCAGCAAGCTACCGAGAGTATCTTGCCTGCAGGGCAAAGCCTGGCAAGCTACCGGTGATGTATTCTATATGCCAAACACAGTAACAACAAGTCTCACAATGGAGACGTTACTGGACCCGCTCGAGCAAATCAATGAACAACTGGAGGACAGTGACAGTGACAGTGACAGTGATGATTTAGTAGGTGATTTTTCAGTATGGATGCTCTTGCCATTAATTTATGTGGGAATAAAATGAACATTCTCAGAAACCAAAAATCATCTCCCAATATCATACCAAAGACATAATCATATCATATCATTCAATATCTAATGAAGAAACACTTCCTGGATCACTGTCATCTGCTCCCTAATGCTCAGGTCCATGTAGAAGTGGGTTCAGGCTTACTCTGGGGTCTATTATAAAGTCACTGATACCACTCATGAGCAGTCTTTCCTCATGGCCTGCTCATCGGCCAAAGGTCTCATCTCTTCTGATGTCAACGTAAGAATTTGGGGACTACAAACATTCAGTCTGTAGCATTTCCATAACCTTTAAACAGTGGCCACGCTAAGGAAATTTAACATGGATGCAGTTTATCTAATCTCCAGTTGTGTTAATGTCCCCCAGTAATGTCCCTTTCAGCCCATATACCCATCCCATCTAGACTACATGCCTGAATCAGGCATCACATTCAATCACCATGTTTCTAGGTAAAGATTTTAACCCAGTTTCTATTACCAAGGATCTCAAAATCCCTATCAACTCTGACTATCCATTACCGATTTGGCTCCAGACAACTGATGTGAATGCAGATGTGGTTTATTGATGCTGACAGGAAGAAAGATTTCTTTTCCATATTCTCCATCATTCCAGGCTTAATAAAAGTGGGCTATGTAGGTCTCTGCCTTCTATCTTTGTGAATCTGGACACTATTTCCTGTTGGTTCACTAAGAGAGCTAGTTTGTCAGGGGACTTGAACCCCATGGAAGAAAGAATCCCCCACTGATCGCTTTAAGGTATAGTTTCCGTCAGGGTCTTCATCGTGTCTGTGGGCATCTTTGCCTTCACTCTGATGTGTATTGACTTCTTTCCAAGGGGACTATGCTTGATGTGGGGAGAGGAACTGGAGAAACCAACAGAAGTCTTTAAAGGAGAAGTCCTGTTTTGTGAAAGCAAATGCCGTAGTTGAAATGGTATTCCTTGGGGCAAATGTTCTGAGGTCAGAGCAGAGGCACAGACTGTCCTTTTGTAACAATGACCTCGCAGTGGATAGCGGGGAGGCTCCCTCTGTCCTAAGGAGAGCATTTCCTTCTTCAACACTACACCCACCACACTTGCCTCTCTGCATGGTTCTCTTTCCCCAAAGAAGAGGAAATGTGTGAAAGCAGGAAGGAAAGCAATCTCTGACCTGCCGTGGGGTGGCCTAGTTGTCATGGGACTTGACACTGTTCTCTTGCTGAACTCCTTTCTGCCCTGGTCATCCTGAGGGCTTTGAGCCTGGTGTTAAAACTCCTTCCTGTCCATCTATTATCACAGCCGCATCACCCTCCCTCAGGTTGTCCACAGGACCACCTTTTTTTTTTTTTTTTTTTGGTCCCCTTAAATTCGATCTCTCTCTTTCTCTGTGTGTGTGTGTTTATATATATACATATATATGCATATATATAATATATAGTATACATAGATATAGGTATACGTGTATACCTATAGATAGGTATGTTATGAATATATGATATAAACTATGTTTATGTTTTTATCAGTGTCTTTAGCACAATTCATCCTAGGGTCAGATTACTTTAGTTTGGGACCAAACCCAGGGACTATTTTTGGTTCCCTGCGGAGGAGTAAGGTCTTTCAGTGCTCTGGAGACCATCTGTGGTGGAGATGGGGTGAAACTGGCATGCAAGGCAAGTAAGTGCCTTAACCACTGAACTATCCCTCTGGCCCTCCATGTCATATTATTTTGATATAGAGGTTATGCAGGCATATTGATTTAGCTATCACTTCAGTGGGCTGATCTCGTTACCAAACAATGTAACACTGGTTGCTCCCAGAAAAATCATGCCAAATTTCAGAACACTTCCTGATAACTATTCTTATTCCTAGTCACTCTCTTTCTCTCTCTCTCTCTCTCTCTCTCTCTCTCTCTCTCTCTCTCTCTCTCTTTATAACTGATTGCATTTCCATGACCTTCAGCAGACAAGACTTTCTAGATTGACATGTTCATGGTGAGCCTATATGAATATTTTTTTACTGGACTGAATTTAACAAGCTAGATAAACCAGAACAATTTTAAAACGCTGTAAAGTTTCTGGCATTAAGACCTATCTATTATTGCTTATGTTTACAAAGTGTATTCAAGTGTTGCAATATTCCAAACAAATAGCTGAAAGGAAACCTTTGCATTTGGAGTTTGGGTATTATTGATGGTGAAAGCCAAGCTGAAAAGTCAAGCCTCTGTCGGACAATGGTGGATAGTTTCAGACCTTGCAGTACTTCTTTTTTTTTTTTTGTTTGCGAGTTTTTCCCCCCACGAACTGCTGCAGGCTGAAATTCACATCTGTCATTTCCCTCTCCTGTCTCCTCGGTGCTGTCCGTAAGCAGCGGGTGAGTGACAGCCGAGAGAGCCAGATGACTATTGAAGAGAGAAAACACCTCATCACCGTGAGAGAAGAAGCCTGGAAAACAAAAGGCAAAGGAGCAGCCAACGACTCCACGCAGTTCACGGTGGCTGGCAGGATGGTGAAGAAAGGTCAGTGTGGGTCGGCTCGGTGCGTGTCTGTGCGCGTGCGCGTGCCTGTCTGCGGGCATGCGCATGCACCGTGGTCCATGCGGTGCAGGGGACAATAGGTCTATCCTAAAAATAAAAAAAATCAAACCAGTTTTTTTAAATCTTAACCTTACTGAAATTATATAAACATTGGGGAATTGGGTAATTTATATAAGCTCTTCTTTCTGAGAACGTTTTCTTCATAAAGAGGGTCGCGTGTAAAAGACATAATTCAATTAGTCACATTTGAGAACCTGGCCCTTTGGAAATTGAGCACAGTTTCCAAAGCAATTGTGAATCTCATTTCTCCCCATAAATACCTTTGTTAGGTCCATTTGCTTGCCATCTGGCAATCAGTTAACCCAAAGAATAATCTTTCTCGATGAAGGAGTTTATCTTCTCTCAATTCTAGGGTAATTTCCTAGGTCCCTTTCTAAGAGATACTGAGAGTTCTCTGGCTTACGATGCCCAATTTCCAAATAAATTTTGTTAGATGCCTAAAAGGTGTATCCACGTCCAAGAAAATGAACTCTTTCAGCAGATGGTCAGTTTTCTGCCTTTGAGTTCTTCTTAGTACTCACTTTGGAACTTACCTCCAAAGATTTATGAAATTGAGTGGCATCACTGGTTTTGTACAAATCACCAGAGAGAGCTTTGAGGTTCTGTGTGCTGTAGGAAAAAGTCTGGCCTCTGAGGGCATCACTCAGAGAAGAGTTCCCTTAATATCCAAACTCCACCTACATGCACATATCTTTATTTTCTAAACTATTTCTAAACCAGCAAAATTCACAAAAGGTGGCAAAGGTTTTCACATTATCAGCCTTCTGAATTTATTTTTCTCTTCTCAGACTTTTTAGGACCCTCCCTCTTAAATAGACCTTTGTACGATTGACATTGCACGATCTTAAATATTTGCAGGAGGATGAAAGGGAAACTTCTCAGATTGCAATTCTCTTACATCTTGGTGGAAGAATTCTTTCTAATAAATTTATTGTTAACTAATCACAGAACTGTCAGAGGACAGATATTCCATTTTCACAGAATGAAGTAGAATTTGCCATTCTCTTATCCAAATAACAGAGCTGTATGATCATGTTAAAATACTCTTAAGAGGAACCCCATCCCTGTTTTTGTTCATAAAAGCAGGCCCTCAGGTAATATTAGCTAAATAAAACTCAAGATGAGAACTTGAACCAGAACTCATATCTTCCAACTTCTTCTGATCTTATAATCTAATGACTTGACTCTTTTTTAACCCTCTGCCATCTTAAAAATAGATTTTAAAAATTCTCAACACACTCTCCTCTCTCTCTCTCTCTCTCTCTCTCTCTCTCTCTCTCTCTCTCACACACACACACACACACACACACACACACACACAATGCTGTATGTTTTGGTTTTCTCTTGCAGGTTTAAAACCCAGTCAGAGAAGCACCATCCCTTCATGGATAGATTTACTTTTGCGTTTTCCCATATAAATCAAACATCTTTACTTAATGGTACTAGTTAGCTGGCTTGGGAAATCATTTCCATGCCCTTTCAATCTAATACAAGAACTGCATCCTCTTTTTCTAGTATTTGCTACCACCTACTAGATTAAGTGCTTCGAGTCACCACCCAGTTTTGATTCATAGGAATTTGGCATTACACTTAGATTCACTGCAGAATGAAATTGTCTCAATCAGTACCTCAACACAGAGACTTCCAGTCTCATCAGGTTATGACCAAAAGTTGCTTCTTACCCACAAGTTACCTTGAGGCAAGCTGTGCATTCATTTTCATTCTCTTGCCCCAAAAAACACTATAATCTTTCTCTCCTGCCCTAGAACGTTCTTCTTTTTTTATATGTTCCTAGATTTTGTGTAAGAGTTGGCACCCCATACATTGGTTCATGTGATATTACAGGGTTTTTTTCTGGGAGAAATAAAGAGGTGTGAGAATGTTGCAAAGAGAGTTAATTACTGATTATTATTGCATGTAGAATTCATTGAAAAAGAGGGACACAAATGCTTTGTTTTAACATTGTGTGGTTTGACTCCTCCTGCCCTCCCCAAGCAGACAATTTCTCTCTGACTGGGAAGGATGCCCCACTTCCCAGATTTCTCCTGCATGTTGCTGCCTCAGTGGGTTGCAGGGGGTACCCTGCAACGCTGAGGGCCAAGTTTCCTGTTTGCCTTCTGAGCCAGGCTTGTCTATTGGCTTCAGAGTCAAGAACTTGGTACTATCAAACTCTTCAATGTCTCATCGTTGCTTACTCTTCAGTCTGTGATGCTAGGATTTATTTGTCTTTCCTGAAGATAAACTTACTTACAGAAGAAAATCTTTGCCACTATGATAATTGTAATGAATATGGACTGACATCATCAAACAAATATACGAGTATATAGAAAATTATGTCTAGAATTTTGCCTAAACTTTAAATCCATTTTTCCCTTAACATGTTTATCTATGAGGGGCTAGAGAAATAGGATAGCAATTAAGGCACTTACCTTGCATGTAGCTGACCCAAATTTGATCCTTCACATCCCATAAAGTATCCCTAGCACTACCAAGAATAATTCCCGAGGGCAGAGCCAGTAGTAACCACAGCATCACTGGGTATGGCCCAAAAAAAAACAAAATATTTTTATCTATGATACGTATCTATAGTATCCAACTCATGAAAAGAAACAAAATCATTCATTTTTTTAATGTGACTGACATATATTTTCTTGATGTTCTGCAAGAAATGCTTAAAGAGGCAACATCTTCAAAAGATTTCATATTTATTACAATCAAGTACAAAGAATACTAATACCTGATTTTTTTTCTCTGTAAATGGACCAGTTTCCTTTCCAACCCCTTCTACATAAAGAAAACCACTCACCTTTCTTTTTATTAAGTTCTCTTGATGTAACCACATAACCTCTCTGTACTGAAATTTCTTTTTTTTCCTTTCCTATGTCCCCTGCCACTTGGACTTTTAAATATATCCACAATCTCAATAAATAGTTACCAAAAATGTATTGTCCATTCCCAGCAACCTTGCAGAAAGATATGACCTCCCAGCAATCTGAAATGACTTTAAACTTTCATTCTTCTTTGTCTTACGGAGCACACCTGGGGTTATGGCTCAATAGAACTCCTCTCTGAGTGATGCCCTCAGAGGCCAGACTGCACCAAGCTCACTGTGGCCAAGGGGGTTCTTCAGTGCCAGGCCACTCGCCCACTTACTATGCTCCAACTTGCTCTCCACTTCCTCTCTGGGAGATGGGATGCTGGGGGATGGTGCAAATATGCTTTCTTCCCCATTCTCTCCACCTCTCGGAGCACCTTCAAAGCTCACAACTCATGTCCCAGACATTCTGATCATTTCAAACATAGACTATCTTCATTTCCATGTCATGCCCTGGACACGTTTCCCATGCGTCTTCATGTTCATCATCAAAGGGACAGAATGTCAGTTGGTGCAGCTCCTAGAATAATAAAATTCTGCCTGCCTTTGCCGTTGTCTCATCAGGTACTTGCCAAATACATATAGGTGTGCCTACAGGCGTACTTGTGGGTTAATTGTGGGTAAAACTTGTTGCAAGATTTATGTTGAGACTAATGGAGATCCAGCAGAGTCCTATAATCCTCCAGAAATGATCCTGAGATACTAATGACTCCCTTTGTTTGTTCTGCAGGCTTGGCATCCCCCACGGCCATTACTCCTATCTCCTCCCCACTTTGCAACAAAACCAGGGGCACCACGCCGGTTTCCAAACCCCTGGAAGGTGAGTCACCAACATGTGCAGGATGCCAATGGGTTTCTGATCAGAAAAGTCCCTTGGTGGCTCTTTCTCATGAATGGTTTCTACTTGTCTAGACATTGAAGCCAGACCAGACATGCAGTTAGAATCGGATCTGAAGTTGGACAGGCTGGAAACTTTCCTGAGAAGGTTGAATAACAAAGGTATGTTCCAGGAGCCTGAGGGATGCCATACTTTCAATGCTTCCTGTTTCCATGGTTACTGGGATTCCTGTTTCATGGAATAGCTGAGGATCCCTTGGGAAATTCACTCCTCTCTCAGAATCTTTCTAGTATTTATTTCCTCCTCTCTCAAATTATCTTCTATATGACATCGCCAGTTTATACTCCTAGCATTGCTTTCATTATATTTTTTTTAAAATAGTCATTGACCAAGAGTGGGTGAATTAGAGATAGTGCCAGAGTTTGAGGAGGCTTGTCTTGCATTTCACTGACTCTAGTTCAAATCTCAGGTATCACTTCTGGTTCCCTGAGCATAACCATAAGTTGCTTCTGGGCACAGAACCAGAAACAACCCTTGAGCTATGGCCAGAGCAATAGTACAGTGGGTAGAGCATCGGCCTTGCATGAGACTGACCAGGTTCAATCCCGGCATCTCATATGGTCCTCCAAGCTCCTCCAGGAGTGATCCTTGATTACAGAGCCAGGAGTAATTTTTGAACACTGCCAGCCAAGGAAACAAAACATAAAAGAAACAAAAAATACAGCCCTTATGCACTTGCTGTAAGTGGCCTCAAAACAAAGCTAACAGAGACCAGAGAGCATAGCAGGTAAGGATGCTTACCTTTCATGCAATCAACCAGGGTTCAATCTTTATCATCACAAATGGTCCCCTGAGCGTCACCAGGAGTGATCCCTGAACACAGACAGAATCAGGAATAAGCCATTGCTCACAATGATGGATATGGCTCACAAAAATAAAACCAAAGCAAAACAAACAAAAGACTGGGTAGATTACCAAGTTCTGATTCACTTATTATCAAGCAGGATATTCTCGGTAGCTTGCCCGGCTCTTCAAGAGGGATGGAGGAATCAAACCCGCGTGCAAGGCGGGCACGTGCAAGGCAAACGCCCTACCCACTGTGCTATTGCTCCTGCCCAATTTAGAAATATATGTGTATATATATATATATATTTACATATGTGTGTAATAGACATATGTAAAAGATAATGCAAAGTGTCATGGGAGGAATGTTCTTCCACAAATGTTTTGTGTGTGTATGTTTGTTGATAGTGGCAGGGATGCAAGAAACAATCCTCACGGTCACCGGTAAATCTGTTAAGGAGGTGATGAAACTAGATGACGACGAAACCTTTGCCAAATTTTACCGCAGCGTGGATTGTGCAGGGTTACAAAGTTCAGTGTCACTCGATGAGGATTTCGATGTCATTCTCGACTCCTGTGCACCCAAGTGAGTCCTTCCATTTCCTCCCCTCGGCTCCTTGCCCTGCTAACCCCGGGACCTCCTCTCTTGCCTCATCTCCTGCACTCAGACCTTCTGACAGCCAGACCATGGTCCTTAGAGCGGGACCGAAGCTGTGGGGAGAGATTTGACTCACAGTCGGTGGTGCTCTCGGGCACAAAGTTGGCACATTAGACTGTGCCCTGCATATTTGCTCTCTTCCAGAAAAATCTTATATTCATTTTTGACATCACTCAGATATTTCATAGCAAGTCTTTGGTGACTGATTAAACAGAGAGCATTCTGTCTTTCCATTGGTATGCTAAATTCCTGCTCTTCAGTGTGAAAGAGATTTGAATCACCTGGAGTCAGTATCACAAACCTGAAAATGAGTTAAACCTTTGACTTGGCTTTCTGTGATGTGCAAGGGTCTCTCTGCATGCAGTTCACCTGATATTAGGAAGGTCTCTTCTCTTCACATAAGAATGTGACTAAATCACTTAATAAAAGTGCTGATAGTGTTAGGATTCTGTTTGGGGAAAATGCCAGGGAAAAAAAGTCCTAGTCACACTGACTTCAGCAAAGGACAGTTGTGGAGGGTGGACGGGTTCTCGCATTGAATAATGCAGATGTGAGCCTGTGTTCTCAGGGTAGGCCCGGCCCTCTCAGCGTCTCTGGGAATCTCTAAATTCACCCCTAGAGCAACCAAGGGAAGGGAAGGTGCTGACTGGCCAGAGCTGCAGAGCCAAGGGGAAGAGCAGGGAGTGGGGTGTGGTGGTTCCCCCAGAGTGAAATCATGAGGTTTCTTGGAGAGGCAGGATATAAGCCTATGCCAACAATTCTCGCCACCACATGTATCATTTCTTTGTTTTGTTTTGTTTCTTATGGGGCATCACTTGGTGGTGCTCAGGGCTTGTGGTGCTCAGGGAACCATACAGGGTGTTGGGGATCAAACCAGGTTGCCTATGCAAGGCATGCACCTTACTCATTGTACTATCTCTTTGCCACTCCCACCCCTTATTTATCACGATGCGTTACAAAATGATCAGAGTGCAGTGTCTTCCAGAAGCCTGTGTTGCTAATATCAACTTTTCCTGCAGCTGTACCTCATGCATGCTTGCCTATTTCCATTTTTTCTTTTAAATTTCTACCTGGAAAAAAAAATGAAACTGGTACCACATCTGGTTCTTTGAGCCCTGAGCACCACTGGGTATGCCCCCCCGCCCCCAAGTTGGCCATTTTACCACATTTAAATGATGTTTTGACAATTTGTATGCCAAGTGATTTTACTACCATTTCTTAATCACCCCCCTCTGAGAGAGCCTCAGATGTCTCAGCCAGGAACGGGTCTCTCAGAAATTTTTGAAGCTAGTTGATCTCTTTCAAGATTTATATATGAGTCTCTGGAACAAGGCCGGTAAATGAGCTTACATGGTGGCGGAGGTGGTTCATGTCACCGTTTTGTTTTGTTTTGTTTGGGGGCCACACCTGGTTGTGCTCAGGGATCACTTCTGGCAGAGTTCAGGGCACCAAGTGGGGTGCTGAGGTTTGAACCCAGGTCAGCCACGTACAAGGCAAGCACCTTGCCTGCCGTGCTCTTTCTCCAGTCCCAGTTTTGTGGGCCTCTTTCATTTCAGTGCATTCTTAGGTATCTTGGTTACTTTCCAGAGGGAGCAGTAAACTGAGATGAGGCTGGCTATAGGGATGTTGATGAGGAAAGGGAAAGAAGTTTGGAAGAAAGAGAATTAAATCCAGAGACAGTGGTGCCTGTAAAGTTCTAGGGGCTTGCTGGAGACAGCAGAGGATGGGGGGCGGGGGAGCTCTTCAAGAGAGAAATGGGACACAGACATGGCTGTGCCAAGGCCCAGGAACTCTCTGCAGAGGTGATAGAGCTGCATCGATAGGTCCCAAGGATTGCTCTGGCCGGAGAGCAGGACCTGGTGCTGAAATGGGCATGCCTCTCCTTTCATCTCCAGGATTTTATGACTTATTTCAGTGATATGGAAGGTGAAGGAGGATTTGTAAGACTTATAATAAAACCTGGAAATAAGGTTGCATGGGGTGTGGAGACCCGGGGGAGAGAGCCATTGCTAAGCTGGATGATGTGGTGTGTCGCAGACTGAGGCCAGCCCTGCTTGACTTTTCAGGCTGACCTCTTCTGTGGCAGAACACAAGCGAGCAGTTAGGCCCAAACGCCGGGTTCAGTCCTCCAGAAACCCCTTGAAAATGCTGGCAGCGAGAGAAGATCTGCTTCAGGAATATACTGAGCAAAGGTTAAATGTGGCCTTCATGGAGTCAAAGAGGATGAAAGTCGAAAAGAGTGAGTATCTGGAACCATCTCCTTGTTTCTGGGTTAGGAGCTGGTGCTCTGATGGAAGTTGGCTCCTTTCTCTGCCTGACAAAGGCCAGTTCTGGGTACTCAGAAGCCACACCTTAAGCAATAATGGGTTAGTGTGTGCAGACACATCCTATTCTTGCAATTTTAGGGCATTCCATAGAAATCCCCATAGCACAGAACAATCATCTCTTGGTTAACACAAATTACTTGTTTTGTTGAGTTTTCCTTCAGGAGTTTGGAGGAGAGGCTGAGGAGATGACTTCAAGGGCTGGGACACTGGCTGGGCATACAGAGGTTCCAAGTTCAATCCCCAGCACCCTGAGTACTATGGGTTATAACCTTGATGACCCTAAACACTGCTGGACCCAAGTGGCACCATCCACAGTACAGGCCCAATCATAGAACATTCTAGTCCACCTGGCTGGGCCAAATAACCCTGGAGTCACCCCCAGGCTTCATACTCATTGCTTGAGAGTCCCCCCTCCCCCAATCAACACACCCAAATAAAAATAAGAATTTAGGAGCAAATGTTGTTTCTGGACTCTGTGATTCAAACCATTTTCCACTGTCTCGAGCCCAAGCAATAATTTTCTACTTTTGTGCAAATCATGTATGCTTTCACATGACAATGTCCTAAGTTACTACTATTCCTATGCCTCAGTGTTTATATTAATAATATATCAACCAGTGCTTTTCAATATCTTTTTGATTGGATCCCCAGATTTGGGATTAGGGTGTGAGGCTGTGGATGAGGGCACTAATGGGGAATGAGGAGGTAGCTAGAATACAGCTCCTGTGTCCCATGTCAGGCTAAACTAACCTGTTTTGCTTTCATTGGCCCAAGAATATGGGGCTCCATAGTTTGAAAGAGTGAGGTTGGGGGGAGGCTTGGGGAATGATATTGGCATGCAAATTAGACTGTGTTACATATTCTTACTGTTCCTATGTAGCACTGTAGCACTGTCCTCCCGGTGTTTATCGATTTGCTTGAGCGGGTACCAATAATGTGTCCATAGTGATGTTATTGTTATTACTGTTTTTGAAATATTGAATATGCCACGGGTAGCTTGCCGGCTCTGCCGTGCTCTTGGTAGCTTGCCGCTCTCTTCAAGAGGGTCAGAAGACTGTTTCCTATAGCACTCATAAAACTATTTTCACTAAAGTTTTTCTTAAAACTTTAGAATTTGTATATGAAGTGATTTGAGGTTTTTCATCACAAGTGGTTTACTGGTCGTTTACTAAAATATGCCCTACCCGCTGTGCTATCGCTCCAGCAAGTTACCTGTGATGTATTCCATGTGCCAAACACAGTAACAACAAAGTCTCCAATGGAGACATTACTGGGCCTGCTCGAGCAAATCGATGAACAATGGGAGGACAGTGACAGTGACAGTACTAAAATATGTTTCAAAATCACAATGTCCCACCAGTTTCCAGGTTTCATCTGTGTTAAATCCTAATCCCAGCAAAATAATTTTCTAAACTTATTTCCAACAGACATTATAAAAAAAAAAAGCAGCGTGTTGGAGAAATAAAGATTTATTGGAACAAATTTTACAGACTTTTATTCGACCTTTGTTTTCAGGGTGTGAGGGTGACTTTGTGATGACTGACACATGCTCATTGGTCCACATGGAACCTCCAGCATCTTATCACCCTCTTAAATCTGAGGGCAACAATCTCAAGAGATCATCTAGTTGGTCATTTTGCCTCCAGAAAACCAAGATTAGTAATACATCCTTTACAGAGTGTTTTTCTACATGTAAAGACTCTTGGTAAAAGGCAGCTCCTCCTAGGGGAAAGCATTCTTCACATATAAGACTGTAAAGTAAACACTAGCAATTGCAGTGGAATTTTAGGGATTAAGTCCAGCTCCAGGTTGGATCTCAAAGTAGCTAGTCCATATTGTGACCTCTGACCTCTGCATGGCAGAGGGTGTAGCACTTGTCTATAAACCGTTTAATAGCTTCCAGGTGTAAACTTTGTCACTTCACCGGAAGCTCTTGCTTCCCCTGACTTGTGTCTCCCTTTCTCAACCCCCACCCAGTGTCCTCCAACTCCAACTTCTCCGAAGTGACTCTGGCTGGACTAGCCAGTAAGGAGAACTTCAGCAACGTGAGTCTGCGAAGTGTCAATCTGACGGAGCAGAATTCGAACAACAGCGCGGTGCCCTACAAGAAGCTGATGTTGTTACAGATTAAAGGTAGGCGAAGGCAGTCCCGGAGTGGGGGCGAGGTGGGGAGTTTTGCACTGAGCAGGCGTTTGACTTGGTAGCCTCTGGAGGTCCCTTCAGCCCCATCATGACCTCCAAGGGGTCAGGGATGCGTGCTTTTCAAAAACTAATGATTAAGTACTGGACTGCCTCTTCTGTGAGTTTCACAAAATCCCAGGAGGTGTGAAGCATACCAAGCCTAGTGAGTAAGTACAACTATGCTCAGAGGATAGTGAATAGCTTGTTTGGGGCCACCTCAGTTGCTGAGTGTCAGAGCTGTATTTGAACCCAGGTCTTCCAAAACCTCAACTTTTTCTCTCTTCCCCTCACCTTCTGATCACAATCTACCACGATGCTTTGGGTCCACCTCAAAGGTACCTGTAAAAGCTGGCCACACCAGAGCCCTGTTCTCAGAGATAAATCATGGGAAAGCAGAGGCAAATGAAGTCATCCCTGCTCTCACTCTTTCTAGTCATAGCACGGGGGTCCTGGCCAACCATGAGAGAAGCTTTGGGATGTGAGGAAAAACTTAGCTACCTCAGGTGTCCACTGTTTTAGATAAATTAAAAAAGGGAAGAATGAAAACCCCTATTCTTCTGTGAGAGGTTTCCAGTGCATTTCTACACAATGCTTAGAGAGATAGTACATGGATTAAAACGCTTATTTTTTAGAAATATATGTATTAACAACTGCTTTCTTTTTATTCTTTTATTAAATCACCTGTTGTTCATTGATTGCCTTGAGCAGGCCCCAGTAATGTCTCCTTTGCCCTAGCCCTGAGATTTTAAAAAGTGCCATATTCAAGGCTCTTCCAGGTTTAGGAGAATGAGACCCATATTGTTACTGGTATTTGGCATATCGGGTACGCCACGGGGAGTTTGCCAGACTCTGCCGTGTGGGCAGGTTACATTCGGTAGCCTGCCAGGTTGTCCAAAGTAAGAGTGAGATAATAGATGTCCGGGGGCTGGGTTTTATAGTCTCTGGGTCTTGGCCGTTGATGGGATTACACGTCGCCAAGGGACCAGTTGGTGGGTGTGACCCCTGCCTACTGGAAGATGGAGGATCTGGGTGGAGGACTCTGTATCACCATGAGATAAAATTACAAAGTTGTCCATGATTGGGTTTCAGTCATGATTGGGTTTCAGTCACTGGGTTCCAATACCCATTCCTTTACTAGTGGACATTTCCTGCCACCAATGTCCCCAATTTCCCTAGTTCCACCCCTCACAAGATTAAAACTCTTGCCTTACATTCAGCCAACCCCACTTCAATTCCCAGCACTGCAGGACTGATATCTGAGACAAAGCCAGGAATAAGCCCTGAGTACCACTGGGTAGGACCCAAAACACCTCCTCCCCAAAAAAGGCTAGTGACAAATGCAGATCACCAAGCTATATTCCCCATGCTCAGACCCAGCTCTTAGGCTTAAGCTGATGCTTCCTTTGAACGCTCTCAATACTCTGCTATTGTGGGGAGGGAGAGAGATAGCATGGGAGTAAGGTGCTTGCCTGGTCAAGCTCTGGTCTCACATACAGTCTCCTGAGCCCCTGTCAGAAGCAATCCCTGAGCACAGAGCCAGGGGTAAGCCTTGAGCACTGCCGGATGTGGCCCAACCCCCATCCCAAATTTAATATATATATATTTATATATATTATATTTTTTAATTGAATCACTGTGAGATACAGTTATAAAGCTTTCATGATTGAGTTTCAGTCATACAGTGTTCAAACATCTGTCCCTCCACCAGTGTACATTTCCCACCACCAATTCCCCCATATCCCTCCTAATATACATATAATATATGTATATATTATATATGGGCTGGAGCAATAGCACAGCGGGTAGGGCGTTCGCCTTACATGCGGCCAACATGGCCGACCCGAGTTCGATTCCTCCGCCCCTCTCGGAGAGCCCGGCAAGCTACCGAGAGTATTTGATATGCCAGACACAGTAACAACAAAGTCTCCAATGGAGACGTTACTGGGCCCGCTCGAGCAAATCGACGATCAACGGGAGGTCCTTTACCTTTACCTTTTATATTATATATATTTTTTTATGAGCTGGAGTGATAGCACAGCAGGTAGGCATTAGCCTTGCACACAGCAGATCCAGGTTCGATTCTTCCCTCCCTCTTGCAGAGCCCAGCAAGCTACAGAGAGTATCCCGCCCACACAGTAAAGCCTGGCAAGCTACCTGTGATGTATTCGATATGTCAAAAACAGTAACAAGTTTCACAATGGAGATATTACTGGTGCCCGTTTGAGCAAATCGATAAACAATGGGAGGACAGTGCTACAGTGCTAGGGTGGAAAGTAAAAACCCCAAAGAAGCACAGGCCATGTGACGCATGCCCTGGTCAGCTGAGTGACTAGCAGAAGGGATTAGACAAGGGCAGGGTGGGAGGGAAAGAGGCAGGTATGCTGGCTTTCTTGGAGAGGGCACCTTAGTCTTCTCTGTATGCTGGTCAGGGGCACTGGCAGTGGCCCCAGGACATGCAGGGTTGTCTGGGAAAGTGCTAGGGCAGTCATCTGTGATGCTCTCGTCATCAGCCCCTCTGGTCACCTCTTAGGAATGAGCTTGAGTCAGCCAGACTCCCTTCCTCCCTGCATCAGTGGAGGGATGCGTGCTGGTTCATGCAGCGGAAAGAATCCCCCTCCCTGAAAAGACAGTGACTCTCTGCCTCGCGTTCAGGAAGAAGACATGTGCAGACGAGACTGGTGGAACCTCGCGCCTCATCACTGAACAGTGGGGACTGCTTCCTGCTGCTCTCCCCCCACTACTGCTTCCTGTGGGTTGGAGAATTTGCAAATGTCATAGAAAAGGCTAAGGTGGGTATCCAAAAACTAATATACTTTCATTCGACCCTCTTCTTTAGACACCCATAGAATGTTCTACCAGTTGCCTCTGGTCATGATAGCACTTCTCAAATGCCCCATGCGGCATGCTAGCAAGAAGGGACCCAAGGGAAAGTATATCTTCTCCAGAATGTCTCACAGAAGCTTTTGTTGTGTGCTGAGGTGGGATGTTGTAATGGTAGGACCTATACCTCCAGTGTTTCTGTCTTGGGTCTATTTTACTCCTGTGTAAGCAAGGGACCAACGTGCCTCTGTAAAGCTGCTTATCCCAGTTACCTACACAATTCCACTACAGACCTATTGAATGTGAATCTCAGGGAGAAAAGCCCCAACAATAGGCATTTTTTAAAAAAAAATGTATAAGTGCTTATTAACTGTATTTAAAATACACCCTACCCCCATAGGTCCTGCCAGCCCCTTAGGTTCACCCCGCCCCCACCCCCATGACTCCTGCCCACTTTGGTCTCAAGGTTTTCTTCAAACACAGCTATCCTCCTCTCCACTTCAGTTGATGGGGTTTCCACTCATCCTGGGGCTTGCTTGTTTACCTCGGTAATTATATGTCTCACCACCCTCTCTCCTTTGGTTTTAGGCTTCAGAACTTGCCACTTTAATTCAGACCAAGAGAGAGCTTGGTTGTAGAGCAACTTATATCCAAACTATCGAAGAAGGAATTAATACTCACACTCATGCAGCCAAAGACTTCTGGAAACTTCTGGGTGGCCAAGCCAGTTATCAATGTAAGACAGTGCTGTGTTTGGAGAATGAGTGGCATGACTTAAATCGCCTTTCTTATCTCTTTAATGTTTCCGAAACCAACCCTTTGTGTGAAATAGAATACTCTCTTCTTGTCTTACCCCAAAGCTGCTGGAGACCCCAAAGAGGATGAACTATATGAGACAGCCATAATAGAGACAAACTGCATTTACCGCCTGCTAGATGACAAGCTGGTTCCTGATGATGACTTCTGGGGGAAAATCCCAAAATGCTCCCTTCTGCAGTCAAAAGAGGTACAGTGCATGGACCCTGCCCTCTGCACAGTGCCCTTTGCACAGGGCTGCCTGTAAGGGCATAGGTACCACTACCAAATGCCAGCCCTTTTCCACATCAACTGGTATCTTTTTAAAGAATTATTTATTTGTGACCTCAGGCCATTACTGCCCTCTTAAATATTTCTATGGAATTTAGAATATTGCTCAGAGGAGGGCCAATTGATCATTGAAAGCTATGTTAGGCAAAATACAGAATTTGGGGTTTTGTGGTGGTTTGGGCTTTGTTTGTTTGGGGGGTTTTGTTTTGTTTCGCTATTTTTTTTCCCGGATATTGTTATTCTTCTTTCTGTATCCATATGTGAATTGATGTCATTAACAAAATGTATGGCGGTAATCATCTCACTATATATAAAGCATTACGCTATGTACCTTAAATTTACAGAGTACTGTACAGCATCACTTATAGTCAATAAAATTTACTCTTCTTTGATATTTTTTAAAGCATTAAACAAAGTAGCTCTCAGTCCTTAAATTTCAGAATTTATAGATGCATGTCTGTATAATTTATGGATTTGTCAAATACTATGCTTTTTTTCTTTCATGAGTAAACACACATTTCTAGCACTATGAGTACTTCAGTGTTGATGAAAAAAAGAAGGTTAGGTAAAAAAAGATCTCAAATCCTATTAGGCAAAAATAAATGTATTAAAAAGGAATATTTTAAATCCTGATGAACTATGCAATGTGTACAGACATTTAACTGCAGAGTGAAGACGAGGTCACAGAGAACTAATCAGGAATGATTTTTTAAAACAAGGTAAACTCAGGCCTGATTGAGAATAAGTAGGTTTTGCATGGTTGGAAACAAATGAAGGGGGGAGGAATTATTTTCAGAAGAAAGAGTAGAAGAAAAACCATTGGCAGTAGAATGAGAAATATTTTCATTCACGCATCCAGTCAGCAAATCCCACTGGATTTGACAATGAGTGTCAGCAAGACCTTGAGGTTCTTTGAATTATAGCAAATATATATATATATATATATATATATATATATATTGCTGGCTGTAGTGCCTGGCATGTGTAAGTAACCAAAGAGGAGGAGTGGGGAGAAGGAAGAAGATGGGAAGATGGAAGATGGGCTTGAATAACTCCTAGGAAGCAAAAGTTTAGGTAGTTTGAAAGTTTCGAGAAGGGAACCCTAGCTTAGGACAATGAACCAGCAATTCCACCCCAGCCCTGAGCAAGACTGGGTTGGTTATGCGTACAGTTGGATCTTGGTCCCCATTTGTGTTTGCATAGATTGCTTCAGTATTTTTTAAATTTTTTAAAAAAAATTTTGGGGAGGTTATACCCAGCAATGCTTGGGGATTACTCGTGGCTTTACATTCAGGAATCACTCCTGGTGGAGGTTGGGTGATCCTATGGGATGCCCAGGATCAAACCTGGGTCAGCCACATGCAAGGCCCTCCCTGATATACTACTGCTCCAGGCCTTGGATTGCTTAGCTTTGGCTTGCTTGATCTCTCTCTCTCTCTCTCTCTCTCTCTCTCTCTCTCTCTGTCCTGTGAAATTAACTGGTTCTGTGTCATTTCCCAGGTACTGGTGTTTGATTTTGGTAGTGAGGTTTACGTCTGGCATGGAAAAGAAGTCACCTTAGCACAACGGAAAGTAGCTTTTCAGCTAGCCAAGCACCTGTGGAATGGAACCTTTGACTATGAAAACTGTGACATCAACCCACTGGATCCAGGGGACTGCAATCCGCTGATTCCCAGGTACTCAGGTGTTGCTGTCCTCAAGCCTCTCAGGCTCTAGCCTCTAGCCACAGCTGCTGCCGCCACTCGTCATTGGTTTCCATTTCTATCAGTGACTGCATGGAGTACCATAATGATACCAAAAGAGCATTTTTTAAAATTTTTTAAATTTTTTATTGAATCACTGTGAGATATAGTTAAAAGCTTTCATGTTTGAGTTACAGTCATACAATGATCAAACACCCATCCCTCCACCAGTGCACATTCCCGACCGCCAACGTCCTCAGTATACACCCCCTTTCCCACCCTCCCACTGCCTCCATAGCAGACATTATTCCCCATACTGTCTCTACTTTTGGGCATTAACCTCTCAGTATTTGTATGCAAAAGAGCATTTCTTTAGCTTTGATCTATTAGTTCTTTATGGAAATCTGACAGATGTCTGTTTTTTTTAGTTTTTTAAGTGAACAAATTGTTCCCACCAGCTGCATTTCAGGTGCAGTCATGGCAGCCAAAAAGCAATTGTTTTTTTGTTTTTTGTTTTTTTTTTTTTTTTTTATGTAGGAGTACTGCTATTTATTCAGCCACTGATGAGGCTGATTGAATTGGGCATGAACTCCACCTTACTTTTTTTTAAATTTTTTATAATTTTATTTATTGAATCACCATGAGAGCAGTTACAAAGCTTTCGGGTTTAAGTCTTGGTCATTCAATGAAACACCCGTACCTTCACCAGTGCCCATTCTCCACCACCAAAAATCCCAGTATACCTCCATCCCACACCCTCCCCCTACCTGTGGGGCAGATGATTTCCACATTACTTTCTCTCTACTTTGATCACATTCAATATTTTGGCACAAGACCCACTATTATTATTTGGGATTTTACCCCAACACTCAGATCTGCTGAAAAGGCAACAGTAGACAATTTGTTTTCTATTTCTGGTTAAGAATAATATATGATGTTGCTTGACTGCAGTAGTGGCCGCGCGATTTTAAAATTCCAAAATTTTAACACTTAAATCTGGAGGGATTTTTGCCAAAACCTGCTGGGTTCCGAGATTTGTTCCTGAGTCTCTTGGATCATGGCCATTAAGCAATTTGATCAGGAGCCAGAAAGGCCGTTCATTGGCGGTGACTCAGGGTCTCGTTGGGATGGGGAGAATAGGGCCGGCTCCACCCCCATCCCATGAGGTCCCACATGTCTCGTCACTGAGTGCCCAAACCTGACTGTTCAATGGCCTCTGGAAGATGGAGGCCACCAAGCCATGTAGGGGGAGCAGGCGGAGGGACAACACTCTTTCCCCTCTGGGGTGGCCCGGTGACAGTAACCTACTGCGGGGTCCGGATACATTTCTGCCAAAAGCCACTGGGTACTGAGATTTGTTTCTGAGTCTCTTGGATCATTGCCATTAAGCAGCTTGATCGGGAGCCACAGAGGCCATTTGTGGGCAACAACTTGGGGTCTCATTGGGGTGGGGAAGAAAGGTCCAACTCCACCCCTTCCCCTTGAGACCCAACGTGCCTCATCATTGAGCGCCCAAACCTGACAGTCCAATGGCCTCTGGAGGATGGCAGCCACTGAACCGCCTAGGGGGAGCAGGCGGAGGGACAGCACCCTTTCCCCCCTGGGGTGGCCCAGTGACAATAACCTACTGCGGGGTCCGGACGCAATTCTGCCAAAAGCCACTGGGTTGCGAGATTTGTTTCTGAGTCTGGAATCATGGCCGTGAACCAGCTTGATCAGGAGCCAGAGAGGCTGTTTGTGGGCAGCGACTTCGGGTCTCATTGAGGTGGGGAGGAAAGGGCCGGCTCCATTCCCATCCCATGAGGCTCCGTGCGTCTCGTCACTGCGGGCCCTAACCTGACTGTCCAGTGGCCTCTGGAGGATGGCGGCCATTGGGCCACCAGGGGGAACAGGCTAAGGCACAAAACCTATTCCCATCTGGGTTGACTCAGCGTCAGTAACCTACTTCAGGGACCAGACATATTTCTGCCAAAAGCTGCTGGGTTTCGAGATTTGTTTCTGAGTCTCTGGGATCATGGCCATTAAGCAGTTCAATCAGGAACCAGAGAGGCCTTGCCTCCAATTATATGGTTGAGCTGGAGGTAGTTTGTGGGTGTGTCTCCCACATACCTAACTTTTGGCCGTTTACTTTCTTGGTAAACTTTGCCCCACATTTTGGGTGTCTGGCCAAAGGCACAGCAGCAATTTTGGGGTATCTGGAAGTCTGAAGGTGCCATCAGACTGCTGCTGCACTTGCCTCACAGGTACAGATTGACCTGCTGGTGGCAGCATACCCCCAAAAAGCAATTCTTTAAACAAACTACTTGCTCATCTGGAAAAAGTCTGCCCAGGTCAGGAATTCAGACACTGATCAAGGTGTAGAGCAAAGTATTTCCTCCTAATTTTCCACCTTTCCAACTAATCACTTGAAACCCAGGCGCTATCCTCTATTTGGCCCTAGATAATCTCTATAGTTTTATTTGTTTATTTGTTTGGGGGTCTGACCCAGCTGTACTCGGGTATTACTCCCAAATCTGTGCTCAGGAATATCTCCTGGCCATTCCTCAGCGACTGTAAGGGGCATCAGGGATGGAGCCTGGGTCAGCTGCATGAAAGGCAAGCGCTTTACTCTCTGTGCCAGTTCTCCATCCCTCATGGTCTTTCATAGAGGTGGAGGACTTGGAAGGGTTTAAACAGATTGAGATAGTGATTGTAGTTTGAAATTTTCCTTTGGTGCGTTAGATCAGTGTTCTCAGCCCTCCTCCCCTCCCCCCCCCCATGATCCCTTCCAACCTATTTCCTTCCTAAGGCATCCTCATTGACTGGTGACCTCCTAGTCTTGGGACATGATCTCCTGGCCTCCTTTTATATGATTTTAACCTGTGGCACCTTGGAAAGACCTAGAGACCCAAAGGGAGTCATAGAACTCCTGGCAACAGCACTGCTAGACTCCACTCCTGTATTCTCAGTATCTTTAAGCACTGTTGTGGCTATGTTTTATGTGTCTTTGTTGTCACATAGGTAATTATGGTTCTTTTCCTCTTCCTGACCCCCACCCCACAGAAAAGGACAGGGGCGGCCAGACTGGGCCATATTTGGAAGGCTTACAGAACACAACGAAACAATTTTGTTCAAAGAGAAATTTCTTGATTGGACCGAGTTGAAGAAACCGAATGAGAAGAATGTTGGGGAACTTGTCCAGCAGAAGGTAGCACTCACTCTTTGGGGTCTTGGTCTGGGTCCCAGCAAAGGGGACAGGGTTGGAGTGGGGGTGGATGTTCCATAAGACCAAGAGCATTCCTGAGTTGACTTGAGGAGAGCAAGTCCAGCTTCCTTTGACTTTTGTTGTTTGGTTTTTGGTTTGGGGGTAGTGTTCAGAAATCATTCCTGGCAGAGCTCAGGGGACTATATGGAATGCCTGGGATTAAACCTGGGTTGGTCATGTGCAAAGCAAGTACTTTACTCGATGTACTTGGCCTCTTCCTAAGTCTAGTTCACCTTGTAATTGTAGGAGATGAACAAAGGCACAATGGGTGACAAGAAATAGCTGCTGTTGGAGCAATAGCAATAGCATTTGCCTTGCATGCAGCCGACCAGGGTTTGATCACTGGCTTCCCATATGGTCCCCTGAGCACCGCCAGGAGTAATTCCTGAGTACAGAGCCAGGAGTAACCCCTGAGCATTTCTGGGTGAGACCCAAAAAGAAAAATAAAACAGAAGAAGAAGAACAAAAACTAGCTGCTGGGTTGGAGAGAGAGAGAGGTATAGGGATAGTGCACTTGCCTTGCATTGGACTGATCCTGGTTTAATCCAAGACACTTTGTATGATTCCCCGAGAACAGAGCCAAGAGTAGTCACCTAGTGCTTCTGTGTGTGGCTGCCTCAAAAAAAGACAGCCACCCTGGGGCTGGAGCGATAGCACAGTGGGTAGGGCATTTGCCTTGCACGTGACTGACTTCAGTTCAATTCCCAGCATTCCATATGGTCCTCTGAGCACCACCAGGAGTAATTCCTGAGTGCATGAGCCAGGAGTAACCCTTGAGCATTGCCCGGTGTGACCCAAAAAGAAAAAAAATAAAAGACACCCTCAACATTTTAAAATGAAATTTAAAAGTAAATAAGTAAACCAGTTGCCAGAGCACAAGCCTCTGAATACGTGTTGCATTGCCCCTAGGAGGAGTCCCGGGCTGACGTGAAGCCGTACGATGTGATGCGAATGGTCCCTGTGTCCCAGACTGTGGCCAGCACTGTGCTGGATGGAGTGAATGTGGGCCGGGGCTACGGCCTGGTGGAGGGGGAGGATCGCCGGCAGTTTGAGATCGCCATCGCCTCTGTGGACGTCTGGCACATCCTGGAGTTTGATTACAGCAGACTCCCCAAACAGAGCATTGGGCAGTTCCACGAAGGGGACGCGTATGTGGTCAAGTGGAAGTTCACGGTGAGCACCGCAGGTTAGTGAGCGTTACGTTTCTTCAGCCCCGCAGATGCCGCCCTGTGTGCTGGCCACTCCATCCTCAGTCTAGCCATCCCCAAGCCTGGGAGATGTGTCCAGTTTGGCCTGAAACTTACACAGGAAGTTCCCACCCCAAACCCCTCCCTCAGGCTCCCTGTCCACTGATGTTTTCTGGAAAGTTTGATGAGTTGCCTCCAAGTGATACTTAGTCTGTGGCTAGATTCTGCTTGAAATTGAAGCGAAGCCTATACTGAAACCAAATGGTGCTGTAAAGCATCAGGAAATGCATGCACAAAGATTTATTCTAAATAAAGGAGGTTGTTTCCTGTGGGACCCAATGCAGCCGCACCAGCTGGGCTTTGTGGATGTGGTAGAATAAATATATAGTCAGACTCTTGATGGTTTCTGCCCATGAAATACTCTTTATAGCAAAACAATTAATTATATTCTTTGTGCTAGCGGCGCTGAGGAAGAAGAGTGAGTGAATTAAAGAGGGGAATCCCTTTTCCTTGCCAAGAAGGAACTATTGTCCAAGTTTCCCATGGTGTCCCTCATCCCTCCGCATTTAGGAAGAGTTTATGTGTCAGTCTGATTTTAAGATTTAGTTCCCAAGAGTGTTCCCTCACCTCTGTGTAACCCCTTCGGCATCCAGATGAGATCCTTCAGGCTGACAGGGAACAGAGACTGATCAAATTCCTACAGACTTACGGTCATTTGATCTCTTTCCTAGTTTATCAAAAATCAGGCTCTTGGGGCCGAAGACATAGTACAGCGGGTAGTGAGGTTGCCTTGCACATGACTGACCCTGATGCAGTGCCCCATGTGTACCCCATAGAGTCCCGCAAGCAAGGCCAGAAGTGATCCCTGAGCACAGAACCCGAAGTAAGCCCTGAGAACCACCAGGTGTGGCCCCAAAACTCAATTAAGTCTCTTACTCAACTAACAGCACTTTCTGGGGACCTAATCCTCATGTGAGACAGATTGGCCTCAAAGAAGCAGAGGGTCTCACAAAACAGGCAGGTTCCACCGGGAGAGCTGACACTAGCCTGTAGGTAGTGCTGCGGAGGGGAAGCCAAAAACCAAGGGACTGCACAGACTTTGGTGTCCAGAGCTTCCCTGCTGGGCTCCAACCTGGGGGTCCACCCCAGCCCTGTGAGACACTGCTGGGGTGGGTGGGATGCCCAGCGGGGCCACAGTTGGTGTTCCTTGCTCCATTCTCCATTCTTTCTCCATGTGGCCCTTTCTCCATTCTTTCTGTGCCGTGGGGCAGCCCCTTCCCCTTGTTAGAAGAGACCGAGGCTCTAAAGGAAAATCCGCAGGTCCTGGGGAGCACCAAGGGGCCGGCACCTGAGACCTTCAGCTCTGTGTTCGGGGCCCAGCTTACTTACCTGACTGAGGCTGGACTGTGTCACCTGGAAGAGCAAACATACCACTCCCGGCTCACAGGTCGGCCTCACTGGGCATATGTGGGGTTCATCTGGTGTCTGGCTCACTGACGCTCTCTGGGCCTACATGCAATAACTCTCTGCAGCTGTAGTAGTTTAGCGACTGCGTTGTACTGGCTGGAGAGATGACATGCACCGACCCCCATAAAAGCCATTCCTGAGTCCTGCTCTCCCTTTGCCCCTCGGTTGGAGCAGGTGAGGGTCAGAGAGGATCATTTGAGCTGCTGTGTGCTAGTGACAGGGCCATCTGCTGGGTTTCGCCCCCTAATTATCACCACCACATAATCATGGCATCCTGCTTTTTTTCAATTTTAAAGTAATACCAGAACAGTTTTTTAAAGCTTCACAAAATGGTGGTGCTCCACACTTTTTGTGATAATATCCAAACAGTTGGGCTTAAGATCTGTGACAATGCTGTGGTGGAATTCAGCACTAACCGGTGAAGCCCCGGAACTGGGAGCTTTAGGGAGTACCCTGCAAACACACCCAGACTCCCAGCCCCGAGGGTAGAGAGGGAGCTGCAGGAGGTAGACAGGATAAAGGGCACTAGTCTGCGATCTCACCATTTCGGGGCTGGAGCCATAGTACATAGTAAGGTGTATGCTTGCCTTGCATGCAGCTGACCAGGTTCTATCCCTAGCATTTGATTGGTTTCCCAGGAACCTCCAGGAGTGAGTCCTGAACGCAGAGTTGGGAATAAGCCCTGAGCATCACCAGGTGTTGCCCAAAAATTTTAAAAAATTGCAATCTCACCATTTCTTCCCTCAGTTGTTAAAGGGGGGGGGGGGTGGAGAGCAAGTGAAAAATTAAAGGCAGGAAGAGTAAAGTGAATTTTTAAAAGTGATTCTGAAAACTTCCATAGACTTTTTTGGGAGGTGGAAGGAGAAACAGGTAATTTAACCCAGGCAGATGTTTTCAGCCTCTCTTTCCAGGAAACACCAGCTCTATCTCATAACCAAATCCAACAGGATCTTTTTGAGCCAAGCTAGAACTCTGAAAAAGGCTCACTGGGGAGAATGAAGTTAGAGCAGATTCCAGAACCTTCCCTTCTAGCTCAGGGCACCAGGGCCCAGTGAGTCTGAAGTTTCTCCCTGCTGCTGCCTGGTTACTACAGAAATGCCTGCCCCTGGGGGTGATCTACTCTCACTCTCCAGCACTCTCCCACCCCTCGTTTCCCTGTCCCTGCATGCTGGCCTGCCTCAGAGCTGAGAAGCTGTTCTGGGGGGTTTCGGGAAAACAGCATTTGCCTTGCATCACACTCAGCTTGAATCAATCCCCACACCGCCTGTGGCCCCCCAAATACCACCAGAAGTGATCTCTGTTCAGGTGTAGACCCTGAGCAATAATAGGAGTGGCCCCCAAGCCAAAGCTAATGAAAAGGAAAACTGTACCTGGCAATGGTGGAGGGGGAACCAGTCTTGCTCTCAGCCCCACCAGGCCAGTCTGCAGGCGCACAGCAGAGAGAGCACCTCTGGGAGGACACTTCGGGCTGCTGCCCTGCACAGTGACCCCTCTCTGGCTCAGACTCATGTCACCACAGAGTTAAGCTGCCCCCAGGACAGCCCCCTTACCCAGTGATGCTGGGTCAGGTCACAGCTGAGAGCAGAACAGGCCACGTTCCTGGAAGCTGGTAGCCAGTAAGGGGTCCCGCTGCAGGAGCCCCTAGGCAAGACCTGCTCTTGAGACCTTTGGCTTGTTTTGTTCCCAAACAGCTGTGGCAGCACCCACTCCAGAAGGCTCCCCTCTCTCGATGTGGTGCATCAATATTTTATTTTTTTAATATTTATTTATTTAGCTTTTGGGGCCACACCCGGTCATGCTCAGGGGTTACTCCTGGCTCTGCACTCAGTAATTACACCTGGCGGTGATCTGGGGACCATATGGGATGGTGGGGATAAAACCTAGGTAGGTCATGTTCAAGTACGCTCCCCATGGTACTGTCACTCAGACCCAGTGTATCAACATTTAAAAGTAGAATAACTGGTGAAGGGTATAAAGATCTTAGTCCAGAAGATCTTACCAAGAATTGCTGCTGCTACAGTGTGTGTGTGCATGTGTGTGTGTGTGTGTGTGTGTGTGTGTGTGTGTGTGTGTCCAGGCATCAAACCCAGGGCCTCACACATGTAAAGAGGGTGCTCTACCATGGAGCTGCCACTCTGGTCCTAAAAACCTTATTGTTCACTAAAGTAAAAAATAAGTAAATAAATGAAAGACTCAGTTGTGTAGAGCAATAAGCATGGGTACGTTGATGAAAAGTGTAAGGGAAATGACAGAAAAGTTGGTTGCATGGAATATTTTCAAAGAAATGCAATTCTGTTTCAGGAGGATAAGCTCAAGTCCATTTTAGGATGATAAAATATAAACAAGGTGATTCAATATACTTACATGATACTTAAATGCTAGAAAATTCCAAGGTGTACATCAACTACTGTGGCCTATTTTGAGTATCTCCTTTCCTCATAACCTACTCAAAGTTTGTTTTTACTATTTCAGAGAATGGGATAGCTAATGTAAGACAGGCTTTGGTTTCTCTAAATTAGCAGAAATATCAGTTGGGTGACTTCTAAATTAATCGATGGTGTTTGTAATCTGTTTATTAGTGATTCACTTCACTTGCCTCCTTTATAAATTTGAGGTGGGTTGGTGGAGGAGTTGCTCAACAGGCTAGCGTTATACCTCTTTACCTATGGATCCCAAACACCGCCTCAGAGTATCCTTTGATCACTGCAGGTACCCCAAAATAGAAACAGAAAAATACATAATTTGACTCATAGTAAATGTTATAGAAGTTCATATTTAGTTCAAATATTTTGTTTCTTTGTATTTGTTTGGGGGCCATACCCAGCAGTGCTCAGGACTTTCTCCTGGCTCTCTACTCAAGGATCACTCCTGGCAGTGCTCAGGAATGGGGTGATAGTAATCAAACCTGGGTCAGCTATGTGCAAGGTAAACTCCCTACCCACTGTGCTATCTCTCTGGCCCCTAGTCCAAAAAGCTTTTTAAATTATTAGAATCATTTTGAAAGCTCTTACAATAGAGTCCGTTGCTAAAGAGTGCAAAATGAACCATGATGGCCTTAAATTTTGTGGTTCTTAAAATATGTGTGCTTTCCTCTTATTTTAAACCTCAAACAAGAGTAATTTAGGGAGTTGGGATGGAGTTAAAGGAAAGGAGAATACGAGGATTTGCTTCAGTCATTAATTGTGGGGTGTGGAGATAGATATTGAAGCACTGAAAGCCTCTCTGGGTTGGCCCCTACGAAATAACACCAGCCCTAAGCATCTGAGCATCTCCTGATCTCATTCATACCAGAAGGTTCCCATCTTGTCATTGCCCTGGGGCAGTGACATCTTGTCATTCACCCCCCTTGGCAGAAAGGCCTTCCTTCATCACAGGGTCCTCTTGCCATCCCTATGTGAACTGCCACCCTACCCACCTCATGTCACATGCCACATCCATCCTGCTCAATCATACACCCCACATGCTGCATGTCACACATCTTGCTGGTTTTCCTCATAGGACTTTCTGCTCTGAAATGATCATACAAGGAAAGGAAGTGGTCTTTTCTCATTACTATAGCCCCAGAATCCTGAAGAGTTCCTGGCACACAATAGATGCTCAAGAAATATTTGTTATATGAATAAACAAGGGCTATCTGCATTGAGAAACAGCCCTAAAAGCAACAATTTTGAAATCCTCTCTGGGTTGACCGTTTGACCAACTAGTTTTGGTGACTGATCTTTGGGGAGATCACATTTGGGAGTGTTGCTAACACTTGTCCACTTTCTACTTATCCAGACAGTTTAAATTACCAGTCCTTGCCCCTGGCTGCTACCCTGGCGACGGATTATTTAAATCCCAGATTATTGTGTGAAAGTGATATGTCAGCAGTCCATCCCTTTTGGGTCTTCCAAAACTTGGAAACTTCAAAGTATTTTTCTTTTTACTAGAACAGTTTTCACAGACCAATCGTTTTTTCCTTTGTGCTTACAGCTGGCCCAGCTGTTGTTTTCCATATCTTTTCTCCACCAGCTAATCTTTTGCCAGAGAATGGTGCAATCTGGAAAGTGCGTTTGTGTCTGTGGGAGCCGCTGTTTCTGCCTTGGCGTTCTCCTGGTTTCCCGTCACATGGGGTGATCAGCCCCCATCCCCTCCTCTACAGACCCCCCAGCCCTCCCCTACACACACACACACACACACACACACACACACACACACACACGCATCTTTTCTTAGAGCATAGGAAGAGAATTTGAATCCTCTTCCTCCAGTTTGAAGGCACAGGATGAGTTAACAGGAAGTAAAGAAGGTGTTTTTGTTTTTGTTTTTGGTTTTTTTTTTTTAGTTTTGAAAGAATTTATTTTAATATAATTTAAATAAGTTTCAATAGTATAAATGTTTATGATTTTGATATACTTTATCATTCACTACACTCAACCACCACCAAAGTGCCTATATCTTCCACCAATTTTTTTTAATTTCACATATATTTTATTTTCATAAAAGTAGTTCACAATAATCCACTACAGATAATATTCAAACGCCAATCTAACCAAAAAGGAGGATATATTTTATTCCACAGATGAGGGGGGCCATGGGGAGCACTCATACCTCCTTGGGTTGTATGAATACCACCTCCCTGGGCCCCAAAGCCATTTCTGGGCTGCTTGTTCTCAGAGACAGGAGAAATGAGAGCAGGTATTTGCTCTTCCCCAGGATTATCAGTTGCTTACGGGCCCTCCGCTGTTCTGTGTTCACAGTGGGAAGTCGGCAAAAGGGGGAGCATGCAATCAGGGTAGCTGGCAAAGAGAAGTGCGTCTACTTCTTCTGGCAAGGCCGGCACTCGACGGTGAGCGAGAAGGGCACCTCGGCCCTGATGACGGTGGAGCTGGATGAAGAAAGGGGTGCCCAGGTAGGTCCTTGGCACATTGAGAGAGGTACTGTGGTCCCCTAAGGAGGAAGTGAGCAGCAAAGAGCTTCCTCCGGAGCCTTTGGGGTGAGAGGAGCAGATGGATATGGGAGAATGATCCCAAATTTAGTTGTGGGATGCATTGTGGTCGATCTATTTATTAACAAGCAAAACTCTCCCCCTGACATAAGACGTGGTTTGTGAACCATTGGAGCATCAGCCAAAAACAGAAGCAGTTTAGTTCTCTGACTCGGCGTCTCTACATTCAGGCTCTGCCTTAAATATTGTTTCCCTTGGGCAGGATATACCACTCCATGCCTAACACACACACACACACACACACACACACACACACATACACACACACACACACACACTTGCAGTAGAATCTTAAACAGAATATTATATCTACAAATAGTAAAGCCAAAACCAGTACAATGAGTGGGTATTCTTTTAATTTTAATTTGACTAATAATCAAAGAATTGCAAACTGAAAAAGAAAAATTGCTCTTTTTTGCTTCAGCTACAGTTGGTAATGAGTTGTACGAACCCACCTCAGTAAGACGCACCCGCTAGTCTATGTCTGCTCGTAAGTGTCATGGGAACAACCAGCCTGAAAAGCATTTGAGGCTCCAGAGTCATAAAATGCCTGTAAACTTGTATCATTGATTCCTTTTACTCTCACATGTCCCAGGAAATGTCACAGATGCATGTAAAAACTCAACAGTCCTCTCATCCGCGTTCCTCATAGGAGCCCACACAACGGTTCTCAAATCCATCAGATCATGGTCATCCCTGGACTACAGTCTCAGGGTTCTGCTGACCCTTGTTGGAATGTTGCATGCCTGAGACAACTTGATTATGAAAAATTTTGTAAATAAAAAAATAAAAATGAGGGTAATACAGTGGCATCAACTAACAATCCTGAGGCCTGGGGGATACAGGTGAGGGTGGGAACTTGCTGAGGTTGGGGCTGGTCCTGACCCTGGCTTAAATCCCAGCACTGTGTGTGTATGGTCCCCCAGCAGAGCCAGGTGTGGCCCCTGAGCACTGCTGGGTGTGGCCCAAACATTGACAAAGATTATTTTTAATCTGATTTTATTTGGGAAAAGAAACGCCCAGCTCACTTATGTGAGAGGTAAGTGAGGGCTGGAATTGTCTTTTTATCCCCTCTAGGGACCTGAGGCCTCTGTTGGCAGGCGGGGGTTTCTGCCCGAAGCATGCCTAATGCTCATGACCTTGAGCAGCCCGGATGTGCCTCTCACTCATCCTTATTTCTGTGGGTAGGTCCAGGTTCTTCAGGGAAAGGAGCCCCCCTGTTTCCTGCAGTGTTTCCAGGGAGGCATGGTGGTGCACTCGGGGAGACGAGAAGAAGAGGAAGAAAATGCGCAGAGTAAGTAGTTTTTTCCTGCAGGAATGAGCTGTGTTTCTCTTCTCCTGGAAGGAATTTTTATAGCCTGGGGCTCTCAAACTGTCTCTGTTCACATAGCTGTGGCTTCACCCCTGAAAGCTTCCTAAATGCTGGGCCTCATAAATCAGCTTCATGGTGCGCTCGTAAGCCCCACCTCCTCTGGACTTGCCTTGGGAACCCAGATTTGCCTGCAGGATACTGAGAGCCACTTTTTCTCCAAGGCTTGCACTTGTGAATCCTTTTCAGAAGTGGGTCGGGGAGAGCAATGCGGGGAGAAGAAAATTGGTGGTTTGTTTATAAAGGATAAGATTATAAGTGATAGCATTTTATGATCTTAAAAAAATAGATAAAATCATAAAACCACAAATTCCATCATAAGAATTAAAAGATTTTTGTTGGCCAGCATTTAAAAAAAAAAATCTATTTGAACTTTACCCACGGGAGGACAGTCGCAGATGTTTATGACTGTCGTGAGCAAGTTATTCAGAGCAGTGGACTGTGGGCTGTCTGCTTCTGCCCCCAGAGCCACTGATAGTCTGCGCACTGCCTGTCCATTAGATAGCCACTGATGCAGCCTGGCCCAGTAACCCCTAACTCAGGAGAAGATGGTGTCTGCCTTGGGGTATTAGTCAACTCCATAGTCCTGCAGGGAGGCCTACCCGGACACCCCTCCTAACTCCATGCTGCTGGCGCCCCCTGCAGGTGAGTGGAGGCTGTACTGCGTGCGGGGAGAAGTGCCCATGGAAGGAAACTTGCTGGAAGTGGCCTGTCACTGCAGCAGCCTGAGGTCCAGGACGTCCATGGTTGTCCTCAACATTAACAAAGCCCTCATTTACCTGTGGCACGGATGCAAAGCCCAGGCCCACACGAAGGAAGTTGGAAGGACCGCGGCTAATAGAATCAAAGAACAGTGAGTGATGGGGTGTCAGCCTATCCAAGAAGGGGCATCCTCCCAGGCAGGCGGGAAGGGACCCCCAGGAACCCCAGCGGATGCCCCAGTGGTCTTAAGTCACAAAGGACAGTCTGGGACAGTTCGGTCTGAGGACTCCATCCTCCCACCCTCTCCAACCCTCAACTCATCCCCGAAGTCACACAGGGTCCTGAGGGGCCCGTCTGAGGCGCAAAACAAAAGGACTCCAAATCTATCGTAGCTTCTTCCCCAGGTGCGACCCAGCTCCCAGGTAGCAAATCTGGGGCCCTTTGTAATTCAAAGCGGATATGACTCCAGTGCTTTGGGGGACCTGCCTGGCTGGTGTGCATGAGGCTCTGGGTCTGAGTCCCAGCTTGTACTGTGGCAGAGTTTTAGTTTGTGAGCACAAGGCATGGTTTCCAAAGGCCTGGAGCTGAAGGAAAGTTGGGTGCCCCTGAACTGCATGAGCCCCTAGGGTGCCCTCAGCACGCCCCTGCGTGAGTGGTTGGGAGTCCCCGTGCTGCGGCCACACTGGCCACTGACTGAGGGAAAGTGCCCAGCAAGGGGGCACCCAGGAAGATGCGGGGGAAGCAAATGAAACCCAGTGGGGAGAGGAGACACCAAGAGCAGGTGGGGGTGCACTGTGGCAGCCGGTCTCCTGACCCACGTGGTAGCAGCAGCGCATGTGGAATGGACATGGCCCCCAGAAGCCCCTTTCATTCCTTGAGGGGGATCCTGGAGCATCCTGCTGACATTCAGGCAGATAGCACTTGTCACCAGGAGCCACCAAAGTCGAGTGGTGGGGGGGCACCATTCTTGGGGTGCCTGGACGGTGCATTGTGTGCAGCCCTTGCACAACTCTGAGGACCCAGAACACAGACCCAGCACCCTGACCCAGCACCCCAGCCCAGCACCCAGACCTAGCATTCCAACCCAACACCCTGACACAGCACCCTGACTCAATACCCCAACCTAGCACCCAGACCTAACATTCCAATCCAGGACCCTGACCCAGCACCTTGACTCAGCACCCCAACCCAGCACCCTGGCCCAGCACCCTGACCCAGAACCCAGACCCAGAACCCCAACTCAACACCCAGAAGAGGAGTGAGAGCAGAGCAGCTCAGAGCGTGTCCCGGGAGGTGCCAAAGGCGTTCACAGCCCAGAGTCGTTTTTCTCTTGCCCCACTGAGCTGTGAGGACCTCGCGCCCTCCTTCCCTTGGCAATCACAGGCACCTCGGTGGGTGCACAGACCAGATCTGACACTGGGCAGTGACTAATGCCGGTCTCTGTGCCCAGGAGAGAAAGACACACAGCATGGCAGGCATGCACCCCCACCTGGGGAAGGCCCAGTGACTGTCGGATGACCATCCACTCTGCCCTATAGGGCCACACCTGTCCTCCGTGCTCCCTCGTGGAGGGAGCTATGTAACCAGTGGGTTTGGCCAGGAGGAGGAGAGACACGGGGAGCTAACCTGGGCATGCAGTCTTGAGCAGTTCTTCCGCTGCCCAGGTTCCCTGGGCTCATAAAACAGTTGGGCCTTCTCCCTTGCAGGTGTCCTCTGGAAGCCGGGCTGCACAGTAGCAGCAAAGTGACAATTCACGAGTGTGACGAAGGATCCGAGCCCCTGGGATTCTGGGACGCCTTAGGAAGGAGAGACAGGAAAGCCTACGATTGCATGCTTCAAGGTAATTGCCCCCCCCCATCCCCCAGGCTTTGGGTGTCCTCAGAGCACTGATGGGGAGCACTACATAGTGACCTCAACCTCAGCTGGGTCTACACGCACCTCCCATCCGGTCAACAGCCATGCTAAAAAAAAAAAAAAAAGCAGGTGGAAAATGGGCACTGGTGGAGGGATGGGTATTTGATCATTGTATAATTGAAATCCAAGCACAAAAATTTGTAAGTCTACAACTGTACCTCATGGTGTTTCACTAATAAAAATTTTTTTAAAAATGAGAAAGAAAAAGAGAGGAAAGAGTTGCTTGTGATAGAGGCAGAGGAGGTGGACGGTAGCTTTGAGGGTTGGGAAAAAAATTAAAAAAAAAAAAACAGATGTTTCCTCACAGTCACCAGTGGAAGGTGTTGAAACAAGGAGAAAGATTTTCTGCCAGCAAGAAAAGTCACACAGGGCCCCAGGAATGCAGGGCCAGGGTGGGGGTATGTTTTTGGAGAAGGGAAGGAGAGGGGAGGCTCAGACAACCCGATGTATGGTGACAATGTGGACCACGGGGATACGATTCTTTTATTAAATCCAGATTACTGTAGCACTGTAGCACTGTCCTCCCGTTGTTCATCTATTTGCTCGAGTGGGCACCAGTAACATCTCTATTGTGATACTTGTTATTACTGTTTCTGGCATATCGAATATGCCTTGGGGAGCTTGCTAGGCTCTGCCGTGCTCTTGGTAACTTGCCGGGCTCTCTGAGAGGGACAGAGGAATCGAACCTGGGTCAGCTGTATGCAAGGCAAATTCCCTATCCACTGTGCTATCATTCCAGCCCTTAAATACAGATTGGTAAAGGCCCTCCCGTTGATCGTCGATTTGCTCGAGCGGGCCCAGTAACGTCTCCATTGGAGACTTTGTTGTTACTGTGTCTGGCATATCGAATACTCTCGGTAGCTTGCCGGGCTCTCCGAGAGGGGCGGAGGAATCGAACTCGGGTCGGCCATGTTGGCCACTCGTAAGGCGAACGCCCTACCCGCTGTGCTATCAAGAAAACTCACCATTTTGAAGCATCCAGGATGATTCCAGCACAATTCAAGCACCTGCGGTTCATTTCATGCTCACAACTTGACATGTGTCTTCTTGTGAGGAAATGGAGAGAACAAAGAAGCAGAGGCCGCAGCTGGACATTTGGCCCTGCACTGTGCCACTCCATTGCATTTCCCTTCCACTTTTTAAAAATTTGTTACAACTTTTTTAAAATAAGGCTTATTGCCCTGAGCACAGCTGGGTGTCACCCAAAGCCGAATTCAAAAATCAATACTGGAGTTATGTTGGGCAGTTCGTATTATCTCTCTACATAGGATAGGGTTATGGTCCCCCCAAGGTCTCCCAAATGATATCATCCTCTGGAAATGCACGAGCCACACTGGACCTGATGAACAGCTCAGCTCAGGGTGCTCCCATCAGCCTATGAGGGAACAACACCATCTAGTCGAAAACCTAGTTGATAATAAGGTGCTGACTTACTCAGACACAGATGCTGTTTTGTGGAATATATTCGAAAGCACAAAACAGTATGACGTTGGCCAGAACTACTGGCCCCGTGGCACACTTTGATCAGGGAATGGCTGAGGGTTGTGGCTGAGAGTCCTGGGCCACCTGTGTGCTGCTCTGATCAGCACCACAACCCAAGAGCCCTTCCCCCTGGATGCTTCTCACTCTCACACTCTAACACCCCCACAGAGTCGGAGTGCCAGAGGGGCACTACAGGAAGGGACTAAGTCACTACTTAGCACGTCTGTCCAAGATAACCACATGAACAGCTCTCTTTCTTATTGAAACTTCCTGTTTGAAAACTAAGATCTGGAGAGCATGATGCATCCTGTTTTCTAACCTCTTCCTTCCCTTTATGAGGAATAACTTCCCAAGGTGTTCATATTTAGGCTTTAGTGATGATAGGGCACTCCCTGAAGGTTTTTCATTGTAAACTGTTCTCTGCTTAAACCTAGTGAGAACGTTTGAGTTGTTTCTGATTTGTTGCTATACGTAGTCGTTTGGGGGATCGGGGACTTTGAAACTGGCTACTAGTTGGATTCAAGGACCTGAGGTCGTAGTGTTGTTCAGATCCTTTGGTGCTGGGACCACCTGGACCAGCCCCTGCTGGTCCTCCAGAGCTGCCCTGGCAATGCTCAAAGTTTTCCCCACCTCCATGCTCACAGAAGCTCTCCCCACCCTTGTACTCTTTTGCTGATTATTGTACATTTTAGACGAATTCTCCAGTCCCTCTGGAATTTACGGCAGTGTATTTTATCTTTTGCTTTTCTCTCTTTCTTTTCAAAGATCCTGGAAATTTTAACTTCACACCCCGCCTGTTCATCCTTAGCAGTTCCTCTGGAGATTTCTCAGCCACAGAGTTCATGTACCCAGCCCGAGAGCCCACTGTGGTCAACTCAATGCCTTTCCTGCAGGAAGATCTATACAGTGCCCCACAGCCAGGTACAGCCATGGGGTGGGGGGGTTCCTGCCCAATAGAAGGTACCGACACTTCTCCAAAAGCCTTCTCGTGTCACTGTCACCTTTGCCAGGCAGCTTTCACTCAGCAAGGACACTGCATGAACTCTTGCTTATGTTGTCACACCTTCTCTCCCACCTACCCCCAAAGAAAGGTGCCACCACATCTGGTAGTATAAGAAAATGCCACTTGGTTACTTTATTAGCCCAAATGATACTTAGGCAGAGGTTGAACAAAACAAGAGTGTTTGACTTGCTCACCCTTGTTTTCCCAGCTCTTCTTGCCTCCTGGTCCTGGCTAGCAGCCTCTGCTCCAGCCATCACACTTCTGTTCAGGACAGAAAGAAGGAGGGACTGGGACAAAGAACAGAGATGGCCATGGCTCTTCTCTTATCAAATAATGTAAAAGCTTTCCCAAAGCCCCAGAGGACATCTACTTACCTGCCCTTGGTCAGAGTTCTGTCCTAGACCCACTTGGGAAAGCAAGTGTCCAAGCAGGTGCAAGGGGTCAGGGGTCTCTGCTGATTGGCCACAGAATAAGGTCAAGACTGCTTCTGTCCAGGACTACCTCAAGACATCACACCTATAGAGCTGTGTGGACACCTCCCTGCCTTCTGTAGTTGGAGGACTTTCCCCTACATTCAGGCCTTCCCTCCCCCCACCCCAGGTCAGGGTACAAAGATCTGGAGCTGCTAGTGGGGTCTCCATCCCAAGGCACCACCCAGAAAGCATAGCTGGTGCATCTGTTTCAGGCTGTGGGAGCTACTAAGCAGAGGAGCTGCCGGGCTGGACAGAGCTGGGCACTTGCCTTGCATGCAGCCAACCTGGTCTGAAAGGAGTCAGGAGTGATCCCTGAGTCAGAGCCAGGAGGAAGTCCTGAGCACTACTGGGTGCAGCTCCCCTCCACGGCAACATCCTCCCACAGCTTGGGATGCAGCACTATCTCCTCTGGCCTTCCGCACTCAGACCTGGGCAGGTGCAGGGACAGAGAGAAGTGTGCTGAGTCAGCCTTGAGCGCCCGCAGCACGTGGACTCAGGCAGGCTGGCACTGGTGGCCAAGACAAGTGAGAAGAGGCGCCACTGTTGGTTTTCAGAGGGACTTGCTCTGGAAAGGAACCTTGGGCTCCCTCAACCAGCAGAACCCTCATGGGTGGGGCGTGAGAGCCTGTGATGGGCAGGCCACTAGCCTCAGCAGCCTTGGAGGCCATGTATATACATGCCAATGCCCACAGCTACCAGTTATCAGAGGATCACATAGTGGAAGCAGAAAGGGGGGGAGGAGGAGGAGGAGGAGGAGGAAGAGGTGGAGGAGGAGGAGGAGGAGGACAAGGGAGCAGGAAGGAGAGGAGAAAAAAGGAAGAGGAGGAGGAGGAGGAGGACAAGGGAGCAGGAAGGAGAGGAGAAAAGAGGAGGAGGAGGAGGGAGAGGAGGAGGAGGAGGAGGGATGCTCAGGCATGAATATCACCCCCCACTCCCTGCCAAGCAGCCTTCCCTGCTCTCATGCTCAGGAGCCCAGGTGACACGGAGACCACCCCCCTTCACCCTCTGCTTCCCACTGGAGCTGCTCAGGGCCTGTCCCCCAGAGAAAGGCCGCAGGCACCCAGCCCCCACAGGGGTTCCTAACCGCTGCTGCTACCCCCCACAGCGCTCTTCCTGGTGGACAATCACCACGAGGTGTACCTCTGGCAAGGCTGGTGGCCCATCGAGAACAAGATCACGGGCTCCGCCCGCATCCGCTGGGCGTCAGACAGGAAGAGCGCCATGGAGACGGTGCTGCAGTACTGCCGAGGTGAGGCCGCTGCTTCCTGCCCACTGCCTGTTGCTTCCGGGGAGGGGGCGGGCTGCCCTTGGGAAACCAGTTTATTTTCCCTTCAACTCTTGGAGGTCCATTCTTCCTGAGGTGAGTGGACCAGAGTTTTTTAGAATTATTCTCTTACAGTGAGGATACTAAGGATGCTAAGTTCTTTCCCTCCAGGTAAAAGGCACAAGTGGGTTTGTGGAATGCTCTGGGTGGTTCAGATCCTTTCTTGCAATTAGGATTAGTCCTATTGTGAGACCCACAGCCCTCCCTACACACACACACACACACACACACACACACACACACAGAATTCTTATACAGTGTTACAAGGTCAACAAAGCAGGAAGTCTCTCAAAATGAGCTGGAATTCTTACCTTTTGTGAGTTTTTTTTCCTATTGCTACATCTAAAAATGAAAGATCAATAATCAAGTCACAGTTTTCTGCTACCGTGTCTGCCTAAAATGTGTGATCTTTTATATAAAATGAAGTTGCCAGTAATTCCCTACTGAACATCCAGGATGTGTTCAATTAGTGTCCCCAAGTATGTGCAATTTGCTTTCCTTCTTGCAAAGTACTTTTAAAAAGAACGTATGAAAGAGCACGGATCTACCGACCTTTGCCTTTTGTGTCATGGCAGGCAAAGGTACCAAGAAGCCACCCCCCAAGGCTTACCTGATCCATGCTGGCCTGGAACCCCTGACCTTCACCAACATGTTTCCCAGCTGGGAGTACCGAGAGGACATTGCGGAAATCACAGAAATGGTGAGCATGCCCCGCCCCCCCACCCCCCCACGACCACCACCACCACCTCAGGGTCAGGGTCAGCCCAGGGGATTTTCACAGGGAGAACCTTGTGTTTTTTGCTTTCACCCACCTGAGTCTTCATGGAGTTAGATCAGGAAAGGAAACCCTGAAAAGCCACTGGAACATTTTGGGTATATTTCCACACAGGCTGTTCAAATTTTCACAAAGTCCAAGATGACTATCATTATTTTAGGGCAGATAAGTAAGAAAAAGCTGCTGTTCCTTCCTTCTGTTAGCTGAAAATCACTTGATTTTTTAGTTTATATAAGACAAAACAAAATCCTCAGGTGTCAGACATTGATCTGATCTCAGAGAAGCCCCGGAAGGATCCGGTAATGAACTGACAGGTTCAAAGTACAGAACCGATGAAGTTGCCTCGTCTCTCCTGGCATGCCTCCGTGGGAGTCCTGTCTCAGGACAATAGTCTTTTATGAGACCACCTCATACCTACATGTGCACTGTTTATCACAACTTCTCATTCCCAAGACACAACTTACAAAGATATGGAGTAGTTCTTTGGTTTGGTTTATTTGGTTGTTTTTTCCTTTTGGCTTTTTGGGTCATACATATTTGGTGAAGTTCAGGCAATACTCCTGGCTCTGCACTCAGAAATTACTCCTGATGGTGCTCCGGGGGACCCTATGGGATGCTGGGGATCAAACCCAGGTCAGCAGCATGCAAGGCAAATGCCCTACCTGCCGTACTACCACTCTGGCCCCAATGGAGATTTTTTTGGTTTTTCTAGTTCTTTTTTGTTTGTTTTGTTTTGGGGGCCCTACCTGGAGATGATCAAGGGTTACTCCTGGTTCTGCACTCAGGAATTACTCCTGGCAGTGCGTGAGGGACTATATGGGATGCCAGAGATCAAACTCAGGTCAGCAGTGTGCAAGGCAAACGCTCCCTCCGCTGCACTGTCTCAAAGTGATGTCTGAGTTAACCTACCAGCAACAGCCAGTCAGAGAGTCCTTGGGGGCTTAATGGGCACAGGTTTGCTCCCTTTTCATTTTCTTTCTGGGCAGGAAAGTGGCTTGTTGAGGGGGAGAGGACATGAGGGGTGAAGAAGTGAAGAGAAAAAAGGAACTAAAAGATGGTCAGCAATGTGGCAGTTGTACCCCGGGCTGCTCACTGTGCCTTCGTTTAGTCAGTGGGCTTGCTTGATCTGCCCAGAATGGGGCAAGGGCAGCCTGGTAGCCCACACAGATCCAGAGCAGTGACAAGACAGCAAAACCTCTAGCCCGTGTGAGTTCCTAGATGACATCAGCATTGTCCTTGTTCTCTGATGTTTGTGCTGGCCATAGAGCAGCCCAGGGCAGCTCCATGCTACAATGAGCCTCCACCAGGGGCACATTCATCTTTCATATTCACACCTGTCTGTTTAGATTCCTCTTTTCGGCGGGGGGGGGGGGGGGGTGGTGGTTCAGGGGGCAGGGGGCACACCCAGCAATGCTCAGGAGCTATATTCCTGGCTCTGTGCTCAGGAGATCGAGCGTGGTGCCCAGGATCAAACCTAGGCCAGTCATGTGAAAGGCAAGCACCTCACTTCCTGTAGTATCTCTCCAGCCCCTACATTCCACTCTTACCCTTAGTCTTCTCATGAAATAGTTGAGGCCCAGACCTCAGGTCACTGTCACTGAGCCTGCCTCACTGTCAGCCCCGTATCCCCCAGTCAACCAAATGTCAGACAGCCAATCGGGAGCTCAGGTAGAACAAAGATGGAACAACCTCTTCTAAATGCACAGGAAGTTAAAGTTACATAACGCTCATTTCAGCCCCAGGGTATTCTCGATACTCTTTCTTACCTCCTTTCCTCCTGAGTAAACCAGGGGACTCAAGGGGAAGGGAGAAGGGTGGTGTACACAGACCCACAGCCGTATCCCTGTCACCACATGGTCCTCTGAGCTCTGCTAAGGTGACCCTATTGGTCTGCCAGAACAATGTGGCACTTAGACCTTGAACCATCCAGCCCATACATCCAGGCCAAACATCACTGGGAATGCCCCCTTCCCTGTCCCCACCCACCACTACAAAAAGACAGAAATGGGGCAGGAAAAGGGGGTGGTTCCCTTTAATGTTCATAATTGAAAAGCATTTTTACACGAGCTCCATTACTTGCATGATTCTCATGTTTAGCCATCTTCCCTGCAGGGCTCATGCGGTGGGTATTCCCTAAACTTTTCCCCGGAAGCCAGGCAGCACTGTGGTGAGCTGAGCCATCTGTCTGGAACTTTGGGCAATGCTTCTCCCAGCCAGGCTCTCTCCAGCACAAACCAGCTGGGGTGTGGTTTGTGTGGGAATGTGCTCACACAGCATCCCTTCTCTTCCAGGATACAGAAGTTTCCAACCAGATCACCCTGGTAGAGGACGTCCTAGCCAAGCTTTGTAAAACCATTTACCCGCTGGCTGACCTGCTGGCCCGGCCCCTGCCCGAGGGCGTGGACCCACTCAAGCTGGAGATTTATCTCACGGACGAGGACTTCGAGGTGAGTGTGTGAGGTCAACAGGCTGGCTGGTTCTAGGCTCCTTGGACTTAGCCCCTGAACCCACCAGGGCCATCCCAGAAGTAACCAGTGCTTGGCAGGGGGCAGGAGGTGGGGGACAAGCGGTGCTGAATATAGAACCAGGATCAGGTACATCATGAGCACTAGTCCCTCTACTCGGTTCTCTCAGCACCCCTCCCCCTGGCTATGCTCGGGGCTCTCCCCTGGTGGACTCAGGGAACCATATGGGAAGCGATGGATCCAAACCCAGGTCGGCTGCATGAAAGACCAGGGCCTTACTCACTGTACTATCTATCTTTCTGACCCCAGAAAGCTTTCAGGATTGAAAGGGGGTGGGGGGTTAAGGCAGGGGTAGGGTGGTTTGGGCTATACCTGGTGGTGCTCGGTGTCTATTACTCCCAGTCTGTGTGTGAGGGTGACTTCTGGGAGACCGTGCAATGTTAGGGATCAAACCAGTGGTGGCTGTGTGCAAGGCGGCCACCTTAGCCTCTCTCCCCATTCCTGCAGTTTGCACTAGAAATGACAAGGGAGGAATACAGCGCCCTGCCCTCCTGGAAGCAGGTGAACCTGAAGAAAGCCAAAGGTCTGTTCTGAGCATCCCACACTGCTGGAACCTCGCCTGTCAATTTCCAGACCACTGGGCCAGGAAAGTGGCTTTTTTTTTTTTTGGACTGGTACATATATATATATTAAGAAATAACTTCTTTAATCAGAGTTTTCAAAATTTGAAGTTCTTAGCCCTACTGCTTGTCCTAGAGTTGTGTATTTTGTAAATGTTGGCGAGAACTCTTTGGAAACTCTCTTTCCACCATCCAGCAGGTAATGTGAATGGATATCCTTCTGTGCACTTAAGCAGCGGTTCCTCGCAGCGATGACCCCACTGCCCTCCCAATCCAGCTCAGCCACACCTATTTTTTTTAAGCAGTTCTCTTTATAAAGTGTTATTTTGATAGTTTGTGGATTCTAAAATATATATATTTATATAAACACCATATAAATCAAATATGTATTTAGCAAATGCAAAATATGTATTCATTCACTTTCAAGAATTTTTTTTTTGGTGTCAAATACTATTAAAAGATAGAGTTGCTTCTGGGGGATTAGCGCTGCCCCAAGTTGTAGCCTCACGCACGCAATGAAGCGTTGCCTGCCACGTGAAGTCGCCCTTGGCCTCTGAACTGCTTCCGGTGCTACAACCTATAGAGAATGTCCACTTCCTGGCACGGGCTCTGAGGACTCTGCGACCCCCACCTTCATATCTCCCCCAAATGTATAGTGCCTTGTTTTTATGTACAGTTTATATACAGAACAATTTGCTCTGCAATTTTTTGATGATGGTTTGGAACCTTACCTATAATTTTACTCTAAAATAGTCGAACTGAAAAACATCTCAATTTCCGATACTTATTGTAAACATTAAACCTGTCCTTTTGCCATTTAGGACTCCAAAATAAAAGCTTCCAAATAAACACAATTTATTGATTGGTCCTCATTGTGTTCTGAGCTTGTTCCTTGTCTGAAACATATGTATTTTTAATGTTAACCAAGTTGTCTGTCTTTTGCCATTAAATATTAACTTGTGATATTTCGTGTAGGGCAAGATTTTGTGTCGTTTTAAGCTGATCCATAAAATTAAGTGCTATAGTGAAGACTTTTTTTTTGTTCTTATACCTGGTTCAACTGTATGTCAAATTTGTGACTTTCGTTCCTTTTTATAAATATTCGCTATGTAAGGTAGTTAGAAAATTGAGAAGGATGAAACGTTCAGATGGAATCCCTCTTCCTTTGAGACCCCCTGAAAGGGGCACAGGAAGAGCTGGTGTGAAATCTCAGTGGTGGTGCCCATCCTAGTCCATCCTCCCCACTCCGGGGCACATCCCACAGGGAGAGGGAAGGCCTGTGTTCCTGGGGCTGCCTCATCAAGCTTTAATTTCTTCGACACTTCGTTTCATCCAGTTGTTTGTTGCTTCGATACAAATGGCCCTCAGAAAATAGCTTTACCAACTGGAAATAACCTGTCTGCCGCCTTCCTCCAGCTGGCAATGCCACAAGTCAGAGCTGGACAGGAGAAGGAAAAGGTGGGTTAGGGAAAGGATGCTATGCAGCGCTAAGGAAGGAGCTGTGGACCAGCAGGTGGCGCTGTTGCTCATCACTAGAAGCAAGGAGGTGTCACAAGAAGACATTGGCCAGTTTTTGCAGCCTGGGGACGGGATAAGAAACTGCCCTTCCAATCCACCCTATCCCCCACCCGAGTGTCACCAGACCCACAGCGCAAGAACCTGAATCCTAAGCTGGAGCGATAGTGCAGAGGGTAGGGCGTTTGCTTGCACGCCGGTTCGATGCCTGGCATCCGATGTGGTCCACTGAGCATTGCCAGGAGTGTTTTCTGAGTGCAAAGCCAGGAGTAATCCCTGAGCATTGCCAGGTGTGACACCCCCTCGCCCCCCCCCCCAAAAAAAAAAACCTGAATCCAGTGGCCCTGGGAGTTCAGTTCATACCCTGCTACCTCTGTTCAATCTGTCACTACCTAGGGATGCAAGAATGGTCTAGAAGCAGATACAAGATGCAGAGATCAAATGCAGGGGTAGAAACTGAGAGAGACCATGCAATGACATGAAGTCACCCAAGGATCCAGGGTTTTGTAAAAGAGACTTGCTTATGAGGATTCCTCCCTTGTATGCATACTTGGAGTTTGAGGTAGGGGATGCTTTTGTGTTTGGGGGTTTCATTCAAACAAATACCCCGCCCCCCAACCACCCTGCCAGACTTTCCATGTAGAATGAAAGTGAGAGCTTTCTTAGAATCAATTAATTAACATCAGGGTTGCTCTCTGCGGATGAAAAGCACAAAATTCTATTTATCGACTATTAAAATTTGCTCCACTTGGGGATGATTCATAAGCATCTCTCCATCTTGCTGAATAATCAGAAGAAATGGCATGGCATAATTGGGGGAAAGATTTTTAAATTCAGGGTTTTATAGATTTTTTTTCCTGTCAGTACTGTGAGGGAGAAGTTTACAGTTAGCATTCTAATTCCTCCCTGTCTCCCTAGAAGAAAACAGGCCCCTTTGCCACTCAGCCTGTTGAAATAGGACTTCCTAGTGAACAGGGCGTGGGGGGGAGGGGTTACACCTGGCGATATACAGGGGTTACTCCTGACTCTGCACTCAGGAATTATTCCTGGAGGTGCTTGGGGGACCATATGGGATGCCGGGGATCGAACCTGGGTCAGCCGTGTATAAGGCAAACTCCCTACCTGCTGTACTATCTCTCTGGCCCCTAAATTCTTAACATAACCAACTTCCCATGTAGTTCATGTATGGAAGGGACACACACACACACACACACCCTTAGTACATGTGGCTGGTCTTTACCACCAAAAATAATTCGCATCTCTAATGGAAAAAAAATTTTTTTAATTTCCTGTATGTTAATATATTCTCTTAGAATCTGGGTTCTCATGATAACTAGCAAGCTCTAAGAAGCAACAGCCTTCCCCTGGAGACACAGTGGCCACGGGCAACTTACTTAGCAGTTCCCCAAAAGGTAGGAGGCAGGAAATTATCTTTGCACCTCAATTCCATGATGTGTTTTGGTTTTTATAGAGGCCACACCCAGCATTGCTCAGGGGCCACTCAACAGAGCTCGACCTGGTTTGTTCAAGACCACCAGAACCACACCCCATGGTGCTCACATGTCAAACTTAGGATGTGGGCTGGATTTTGAACCCACAGCCTTGTTCGTGCTTAGCATGTGCCCTGCCACTTAAGCTATCTCCCTGATGCCCACGTTAAGGTTAATTGATACTTCTTTGGAGATTTTTCATACTGGTGGAGCAGAAATGGACAAAGTCATTCTTCAAACCATCCGTGAGCACCAGATCTCATCTATGGTCTGTTTTTCCCTCTTCTAACATGCCTATAATAATGTTTATTAAATTGGTACACTAAAATGAACAGCAATTGATGATATACTATCAAATAGGTAAATATGATGGTATACTGTCATTTAAATTATGTGAATGTGATCCCTCCTTCTCAGTATCTTCTTGTACCTAATAATTTGGACCATGGACAATGAGTAATTGAAGCCACTTTAAAATAAGCCATGGATAAGGGAACCTAAAGTGTAAGCAGACTATTTAAATATTCAGTGACAGTGCTGCTACAAGTCACCCCATAAGTGAGGCAGTTAACTCAGACCCAGGAATAGGATGCCTTTTTCTCAGACCCCCAGAAAAGACCTCTCTCTCTCTCTCTCTCTCTCTCTCTCTCTCTCTCTGCAAAATCCTAAGGGAGTTTGAGCTCCCCAGTAGATGGGACAGAGTTGGGGGGCAGCAGAGAAATTCAGCAGAGACTTGGGGATGGGAGGCCCCATGCCAGGAAGACAAGACCTGGAGGCTGGCAAGTACAACAGGTAAAACAATGAACTTGTTTACGAGCCATGCTCAGTGCTAAGATCAGCTGCTGAGGCACTTAACAAAAAAGGATTGATATATTTTATCTAAACTACTCTAGCTGAAATGTGGAAACCAGATTAGAGGGAATTAAGTCTGGAATTAGGTAAATGGGTCATGAGGATGTGGTTGTAATCTAGGAAGGAAGTGATGGGGAGACTCAGTCACATGACCAAGTCACGTGGGGCATGGACTGACCTGGTTTGCCACCCTCCAAGTTTACCTACTAAGTCTCAAAAAAATTTGTTAGTGGAATAAAAAGGGCCAGGCCCAAAAAGAAACAACTGGGTGTCCATATCCTGGGGGACTGTGGGGTCTCCATCTATGTGTAGCCAGAGAATAGGTTTTCAGGCATCCAGGCTCAAAACCAACCAATCCCTTCATTTCTTCCATAAATATTTATTTCAGCACCTGCTATTCCTAGTCAACACCCCTAAGATACAGAGATGAACAAGACCAGTGGTCTTAAGGGTCTTGCAGAAAATGAGGGACTGGTCAAAATGGGAATATGGAGAGGATGGCTGTCAAGATCTTGTGAACCTTTCCAGAAGGAAAGCCTGTGAGAGGGGTGTGACAGTGAAAAGAAAGGAAGAAGACATTTGGGTTTGACTCTGCAGAGAGCCGGTCAGCTGGGATGACGTGGTGGAACTTACCTATATATGCTCTTTCTGGCTAGGAAGTCCAATGCAGGTAGATCTAGGATGGTCCTGATTAATGCCCTTGTCGATACCAATTATTTCTAGTGCTCCCTTTGATATAAGACATGTCCTGGTTCCAGTGGCAAATTGCAATGTCCCCCTCTCCCCTAAATCTAGCTGCAGTGAGAAGACATGGGGTACCATCACAGGAGCTGGGGGGGGGGGGGCGTCGGTCAGGATTGAATGCTGAGAAGCAGAAAAGCCATGATGGGGCCCAGGGGGTGGCTGAGACCAGAGACACGGGTGCCCTGGAAAGGAAGAGAGAGTGATTGAGTCAGAAGAGGGAAAGGAGTCGGGGATTCCAACCATTGTAAGTGAAATCTCTCCCTTCTATCCATCCTTCTCCATTCCATAAACCTGCCCTGATCTCTCCTTCACTACCATTTCTAGGCCCCCTCCCCCAGTTCAAGTCTCTTCATCTCATGTTTAGATTCAAGACATCCCCTCCCTTCCCATGAGTACTTGTTATCATCCCTTAGATGGTGGAGCACAAACTCCAGCCCCTCAGAGCAGACCCTGAGCCTAGCACCAACCCCCTCAACCACGTTGAAATCAACAGTCCTACATCCCCACCTAGAAGGTCCCACCAATTCTTTCTATTCCCTTCTGTTCTTTGGGGTACTCAAGTCTTCTGCTCAGGGATCCCCTTCTTCAATTTCCAGCAATTCTCCATCTCTAAGGGCTCTCATCTGACACTCCTTCAATCAAATCTTTCCTTATTGCCTGTTAATCCCTTCCCTAAGACTCAGATCTTTGCCTCACCTCTTTGTGGCCCTTACATATTCCATCTTGTAAAATAATTGTTTATGTGGTATCCTACCTCCTAGTGTATACGCTTGTTCTGATCTTCAATCCTGCACATCACAAATACCTGATCACAAAGTCTAGCACATCACAAATATCTCAATTCTGAGCAGCTACATAGACGAGGTGAAGAAGATGGTTTTCATTGCTTGTGTTGGTTTGACCCCATTGGGTTTGGCCCCTGACTTCACCATCATGTAACCAAGGACAATCTTCTTGGTTCCTCACTCAGAACTAAGGCAAGAGCTACACATGGCAGGATGACCCAGACCTGGCCCAAGGTTAACCCTGACACAGAGGACTGGACTGGTGGTGGTAGAGGGAGCTCAGGCCTCTAACTCAAGGTTGACCATTTCTAAAAATATGAAGCAACTCACAGTCTTGGTTTCTATTCTTTTTTTTTTTTTTTTGATTTTTGGGTCACACCCGGCGTTGCACAAGGGTTACTCCTGGCTCATGCACTCAGGAATTACTCCTGGCGGTGCTCAGGGGACCAAATGGGATGCTGGGAATCAAACCTGGTCGGTCGCATGCAAGGCAAACACTCTACCCGCTGTGCCTTTGCTCCAGCTCCTTGGTTTCTATTATTTTCTGCAAAGCAAAGGCAGTAATAGACCTTGACCAGGGTCTCTTGGTAGATTTCCTGTAAATTTCTTTGCCAGGAACTTTTTAGCAACATAATTAATTGGCTATAACACAATTGTGCTGTAAGATAAATGACCATATGTTATCAACTGAGATGTCCTCCAATTATTTCTATGATATAAATTATCCCCCCATGATGTCTCTACAATGAGTAGATGTGTGAAGTTTTATCACAGGGGATGATAACAACTACAATACCCACTTCATAGAAAACACAACCGAAAGATTTACAGAGATGTCAGATAAGACATGAAGCCAGACCACATCACATCCTCTGCTATAAAGTGATGCCTTTTTGCAAATCCTTCCTGAGAGTCATTCTTCTCATGCATGCTATCAAAAAGTCTACGAAGCTGGCAAATCTCTTTAAAGAGACAGCTAGTAATTCAAAACAATATTGCAAAGTGCTAGTCTAAGAAATTCAACATTAGCACCCGAATCCTGAATGATGTGCTCTTTACTTATTTATTTATTTATTGGCTTTTTAGGTCACACCTGGGCCTTATTCAGGAGCTATTCCTGGCTCTGCACTCAGGAATTGCTCCTGGTGGTACTTCAGGGACCCTATGGAATGGTGGGGATCAAACCCGGGTTGGCCAATTGCGGCAAATGCACTCCCCATTGTACTCTGGCGTTAGCCCCTGATGTAATCTTTAAACATGTGTGATTTATCTCTTGTCATTGCAAAGTTCCCTTATGGTAGTGAAGGCACCCAAGTAGTCATATACTGATGAAACAGAATATGAAAAATCCTGCAGCAAAAAATGTAAGCCAAAGCTTCTAGACACACTGACAAGGGGCACTGGGAAGACAGTAGGAGACCGTTCCCAGTGGGTGTCTACATGAAATTCTGCTCTTAAATGTACTCATCAGATAGGAATGATGGCAATTGAGAGCCAGAAGGAAAAAGCAGATATTGGCGGGCTTTGGTAATTTCATTAATGATTAGAAATTTCAATGAGAGCTCTCAAACTAGAGTGGAAGGTGGGAAGCCCGCAACGAGGAATTGTAAAGAACCAGCTCCTCTCACAAGCAATTAATTGAGAACCTTCGAGGTTCTCACATCATTGGTTCAGTCATTCCAGGTCTGGGGGAAATCCTTATTAGAGAATTTCACAAAATTAAACTAAACAAATCAGGAGGGGAATAAAAGACCTTACTTCAAAAAATGTGAAGTTTCAGAATTTCTTCCAGTAATGCAAAATGATAAGTTTGGCATGATACACAACAAAACGTATGCTGTTCTCAAAAGCATACTTACAAAGGTGTAATGTCCAGGAAAATATTTCTAAGGTGAAATGAGAAAAGTAGGTCACCAAAACTTTATGTAAATCAACATGATTATGTGTAAAGCATGCACACAAAGAAGCGTGTAGAATCTCCCCAAATGTTAATGTTGGGTTATCTCTAAGTGATGAGATAATGGACAGTTTGGAGTTTCCTTTGTGACAGTTTCTAAAATGAGAATGTGCTATTTTTCTCATCAGAAAGAAATATCTCGCTATTTTCAAAGACATTTGGTAATTGGCAGTTCTATTCCAGAGTGAATCTGAAGCTCGGTATTTGTGCCACCCCAAAAGCAGCAGCTGAGAACTCTGCTCTGCATCCGTTGGAGGCCTCCCGGTCTCCTCCCTGGACCTGAGCACCATCATGGGGAAACCTAACTTCTCTCACCTTGAGGGAAGGCAGGTGGCCACATCAGGTGTGGTGCTGAAGCCTCACTCAGGTCTCTGATGAGCACACAGGAGCCTCCTTGGTAAGACCCCTTGAATCAGAGAGAGGGGACCACGTGCTCCACTTGCCAACACTTTAGCAACTAATGCAGACACAGAGTACGGCTCTGTACTGCTCCTCTGGTTGTGGCCCTGCCCACTACCCATCACTCCAGGGCCATGGGGGGCAGGCCCTGGGGCTTTAGGGGAAGAGGGCACCTCCTTCTAAGACTGAAGCACCAAGAGTCCCATGAGCTTGTTTCCATGAGCTTGGCTCCATGCTGACTCCCTCCTTACGTTGGTGGGAATTGGAGCAGGAACACGCCTTCCGGTCTGGAAACTACCTGCAGACCTGGCACCAGAATAGCAATTCAGAGTCCATGTTGCTGTGGAATCAGCAGGGGGGCGCACATTCGCCTTCAGTTACACATCCTGCACAGGGCTCATCATTCTTACTCAGCTGAACATCAGCTGGTAAGAACTCAGAGTTGCATTGCTGGGGGTACCAGAGAACCCCCCCCCCTCCCCAAACACCATTTCCCGGCTCTGCCCAGCCCAGTTTAATCAGAGCAGTTGAACTAGTACATTCCAGGCCCAAAGTTAGAGGCTCTTCCTGGTTGTGTAACTGGAAAAATCACCCACTCCCCCAGAGGAGGGTTGATTTCTCTTTTAGAAGACGCATATTGGTATCTATGGCCCATTTATTCCCCACAGGGTGCCGAGGGGAATAAATGAGATAACACATGTGCACGGAGTGTGTGATTTTATACATGCACTCATGCATGCACAGACACGTGCACACACATTGAGCTCTTCTCTCCACTCAGGACTCCTGTGCACTTGAGGGGATTCATAAAGTTAAACCACATCCTTACCCTGGTGAGGTCAGACTATGCCCCAGAAACAGTTAAACGGCTAAGACTTGGGTGATTAAATACAAGAGTAACTGGCAGAAGCTAAGCTATTTATAATAGTGTTGGAAGCAACCCAAGTGCCCAGCAATCCTGTAATGACTCAGCAACCCTGAATCAGGGTGATTTGACAGCTCTTTGCAGAGCCTTTGGGACAGGCAGGCATAGGGCCCAGGGCCATACATGGAAATGAGACTCCACCTAAGCATTTCCTAGAGGAAGTGGAGGGAAGGTATTTGCACATCAGGGAAGTAGATGTAAAACTTCCCTGGGTGTCTTGGGGGCTTTGAGGGATGAAAGTAGTTTAAATGTGTATGTGTTTTACCTGCTGTAACTGCCTGATGTTTAACAAAACTCACTGCTAAAGGGAGGTGCTGGAGGCCATCAGAGGAGGAAGTGGGGGGTCAGGGGGAGGAAGACTTTCCAGAGAGAATGTTGTTTGAGAAAACATGGAAAGTTCTGTGCGTATGACTGAAGAGGAGAGTTGCTCCAATGGGACAATTTGGGTTTCCCTTCCCCACAAAACTCTTAGGTCCAAGAAAGTGAGAAAAGTACAGTTAAGGTCTGTAAGAGAAGGGGTATGGGAGGGCACCCGAGTGGTAGAGGTAAGTTTCCTCCTCAAGAGAGTATCAGACTATAGATACTGAAAGTATCTATAGACATGATTGCCACTCAATTCCTCTTTTGCGAGCCAAACATCCAAAAGGAGATAACAAAAGGGAATGCCCTGCCACAGAGGCAGGGTGGGATGGGGGGGGAATGAGGGATGGGAGGGATACTGGGATTAGTGGTGGTGGAGAATGGGCACTGGTGGAGGGATGGGTACTCGATCATTGTATAACTGAAACCCAAGCACAAAAATTTGTAAGTCTACAACTGTACCTCATGGTGTTTCACTAATAAAAATTTTAAGAGAGAGAGAGAGAGAGAGAGAGAGAGAGAGAGAGAGAGAGAGAGAGAGAAAGAGTATCAGAGCTTGGCCCTGCCAGTGGGTGGAGATTTACTACCACCTTCTCATCCAAGTTGTGCTTAGATATCTAACCAGGAAGTGGGAGGCTTCTGACAGTGTCTTAGGGCCATGAATTCATGCAGGACTCTCATTGGGAAGAGACACAGAAACCTCTGAGTAAGATCCCAGAAACATCATACAAAAAACTTGAAAAGAACTGAGGAAATTCACCTTCATCTTGCCAGACCTACAAAAATTACTGATGGTGTCTCACACTACTGCAAACAGACTATCTTCAGTATTTCCACTCCATTGTCTTTTTTAGTCTTTGGGGTAAGTCATTTGGCTGTTTGGGTATAACTGGGTTTCAGAGATCACATCTGGAGTGAGACTTCTGCTCTCAACCCCCACAATGGGAACCAAGGGAACCAGAGCTGATGTCGGCACCTGGCTTTTGAATCCTGTCTCTTGCTGAAATCTGTCTCTCTGTCTGGAAGCAAGTCTTCAAACCTTAATAAGCCCCCTGGCACAAGGATGTGTTGTACCCTAACTGCACAGGATGCTCTGACTTGAAACCTTCCTGACCTCATCCCATGTAACACTTGTTTTTGTTTTTTTAATTTTTATTAGTGAAACACCATGAGGTACAGTTGTAGACTTACAAATTTTTGTGCTTGGGTTTCAGTTATACAATGATTGAGTACCCATCCCTCCACCAGTGCCCATTCTCCACCACCACTAATCCCAGTATCATCCCACCCTGCCTCTACGGCAGGGCATTCCCTTTTGTTCTCTCTCTCCTTTTGAGTGCTGTGTTTTACAAAAGAGACATTGAGTGGCAATCATGTTCGGTCTATAGTCTACTCTCATGACACATCTCCCATCCTGGGAGGAATCTCTCAACACCCTTTATTTGGTGCCCCCTTCTCTATCTGAGCTGCCTTTTCCCCTAGCATGTGCGGCTGACCTCAAAGCCATGGAGTAATCCTTCTGGTACTTATCTCATCCTATGTAACGCTTTTCTTTTCTTTTCTTTCTTTTCTTCTTTTTTTTTCACAGATCCCTTATGATAGAATAAACAGATAAAGTGAAATAAAATGTGTTTCCAGGGCTGAAGAGATACTATAATGGGCAGGGCATTTACCTTGCATGTGGTTGCTTGGGTTCAATCTCTGACAACCCATATGGTCCCCTGAGCACTGCCAGGAGTTATTACTGAGTGCAAAGCTAGGAGTAACTCCAGAGCATTTCCAGGTGTGGCTCCAGAAAGAAAGGAAAGAAAGAAGAAAAAAGAAAGAAAGAAAGAAAGAAAGAAAGAAAGAAAGAAAGAAAGAAAGAAAGAGAGAAAGAAAAAATAGAGAGAAAGAAGGGTGGAGGAAGGGAGGGAGGGAGGGAGGGAAGGAGGGAGGGAGGGAGGGAGGGAGGGAGGAAGGAAATGTGTTTCTGAATTCTATGAGATATTCTTGAAAATTACCTCAAATCCTGGGTTGCCAGTTTGTTGATCAGAAGCATAGAAGTTCAGGGTTTATGACTGATCTCTGAAGTAGACGCAGTTGGGTGACCATGAGCCAAAATATGTGGGGTAAATTCTGGATAGGTCTGATCTGGATAGCTGAAATGAGTTGTTACAAATCATAAAACTGGATATTGGCACTGGAAAATACATCACCTCACCTGCTTATAAGCTTTCAAAGTGAATAGAACCCCCAGGAAGTGAGAGAGATACATGTACATTACCATAGAGAAATGGCCTCGAGAACTTTCTTGAGGTCATACATAGTCCAAACCCATCATTTCTTTAAAGCTAAGGTCTTTGCGACACTCTGGGGGAATGTAACATCTCAGAATGCTTGAGAACTTTTTTTTTTTTGCCTAAAACTTTAATCCCTGATTTATCTACATTGAAGGTTATTTAAATGATCCCAGATTATGTACGTGTTGCACTATTATTTCACATTTTAAAAGGATCAAATAGGACCAATCAGTCCTATTTTGAACTCATATGAAAACAAACAGAAAATCATATCGCTTCTCAGCCTTTTGGCTAAGATCAAGTGTAGGAAATCATGAGTTCTAGTTTCTTCTTGTTTTCCTCAGGCATTGACAGCAAATCTCTTTAACCTCTCTCCAAGTTTGTTCCCACTGTAGGGGACAGAACCGTCAAGACAGGGGAGAACAAATGTGCAGAAAGGCCCACGAGTCCAACATGGCAGAATACTCTGGGGTCTCTTCTCTTTTCAGGGCAATCAGTCCCCGACGTGACTTCTCAGATCATCTCCAGCACCACCAACTCTGTGTCTCTCCCCTGCTCTGGTGCCAGCCTCCGCTGACTCTCTCAGAGGTTCCCCATCCCTGAACAGGCTCAGTGTCCATCTTTGAAATAAAACAAGGAAGACTTCCTTAATGCTTCCTTTGTGCTTGTCACCCAGATCAACCTGTCACCAAGACCCAGCCAAGAATTCCTCTTCCTAAATAAAATAGCTGTAAGTCTACCCCCTTCACCCCACTTCTACCGCCTGGACAATTATTGTGGTGGCTGTCTCTTTGGGGCCAAAGAGATTCCATCCCAGTCGAATTCCCACAATAGATCTATCATGCTCTTCCCAAACTGCATATTTGACCCCAGCCCCCTCCCCACCGCCCCCCAAGGGCTTTCCATTGCTCTTAAAATAAGAACCAATTCTCCAACTAGCCTACAAAGCCCCTATTCAAATGCCCCTTGTTCTCTGTGCTCTGACCACACTGGTTCCTTTAATTCCTTCCAGGCCCATCAGACTTTGGCACACACTGCCCCTTCCATCTGGAATGATCAAATGCTACCCCTGCTACCCTTCCATCCTGCAAGTCTCTGCTCAAGCATGATTTCACTGAAAATCTGACTGCTAAGAGGCTGCTTTTAAAAAAATTTATTTCAAACTTTCTTCCCCCTGCCTCAGAACATGTGTTTCATTTTACAATTGTCTATTATTCATGTGATGGTTTAATTGATTTCTTACTCACTCGCTACGGTATCACAGGTATCACAATACCTTAAAGTGTGACTGAATAGTAGTATCACTGTATCACTGTCACTATCAATAAAAAACCAGCTCCCGGAACCGCGCGGCTGCATTTGCGGCCGCGCAACATCTTATTATGACATCTCATTCCTACTTTGACAAACTGGCAGGCTACCGAATGTAGCCTGCCCACACGGCAGAGCCTGGCAAACTCCCCGTGACGTACCCAATATGCCAAATACCAGTAACAATGATGGGTCTCATTCTCCTAAAGAGCCTTGAATATAATCTCAGGACTAGGATGAAGGAGATGTTACTGGGGCCTGCTCGAGGCAATCAACGAATAACAGGATGATCTGTGATCTGTGATCATCCATTGTTCACTTGATTTACTTAAACGGGCACCAATAACATCTCTATTCTTTCCAGCCCTGAGATTTTAGCAGCCTGTTCTTACTCGTCTTGTCCCAACAATTGGAGGCTCTTTCAGGGTCAGGGGAAAGAGGTCTGTTATCATTACTGTATTTGGTATATCAAATATGCCACAGGGAGCTGACCAGGCTCTGCCTGTGTGGGTGGGATACTCTCGGTAGCTAGCCTGGCTTGCCAAGAGAAATATATATATATTTCTCTCTATGAATAGTAGTAAGCTCTGTATTTTGGTGGAAGGCCACACCCAGCTGTGCTTCATGGGTAGTTCCTCATGGACTAAGTTACCAAGGTCCAGAGCGTGGTCTTAAGAGGTTACTCCTCTCAGGAGACCATGTGATGCAAGAGATTAAACCAGAGGCATCAATTCTTTGACTCATTCCCCCATTAGCAGTTTAAAACAATGATTAAATAAGGTAATATAATGAGTGAGTTCATTTTTTTTGTTTTAGGAACACTGAAAAAACATTTCTTTATTGGCATTTTTATCTCCTGTTCACAGATTTGTACTTGCCAGAGTTGAATTCCTATTTTGGGTCCCTCTATTTTTTATTTATTTTTTTCACATTCTTTTTTTTTCTTTTTTATTTATTGAATCATCGTGAGAACAGTCACAAAGCCTTTTAGTTCAGGTCTCAGTCAGTCATACAATGATTAAACACCCGTCCCTTCACCAGTGCACATTTTCCACCACCAAGAACCCCAGTATACCCACCCTCCCACCCACCCTCCTCCTGTGTGGCAGATTTCCACTTTACTCTCTCTCTCTCTCTCTCTCTCTCTCTCTCTCTCTCTCTCTCTCTCCGTTGATCACATTCAATATTATGACAAAAGATCCAACATTGTTATTTGGAATTTTTCCCAACATTCAGACTTGCCACAAAGACATCATTAGATAATTTGTTTTCTATTGCTGATTATGAAGAGCATATGATGTCGTGTGGCCACAATAGTGGCCATGAGAATTTGGGTTTCTGATATTTTAGTAATAAACGTAGAGGGATTATTGCCAGAAGCCCTTGGGTTTCAAGATTGGTATGTGTGCCTCTGGGATCATGGTCGTTCAGAAGCCAGAGAAGGAGCTTGAGAGTGGTGACTCGGAACATTGTCATGGCGGGTAGCAGGGCCGATTCCACGCCCCCCCCCCCCATCCCATGAAGCCTCACGTGCCTCGTCAATGCAGTCTCATACCTGGCTGTCCATTAGGTTCTAAAAGATGCAGGCCACCATGCCGCCACCACAGGGGGGGTGGGGGGGGCAGGCAGAGAGACAGACACCCTTCTCCTCCCAGGGCGGCTTAGCACCATAGCTAAATGTACAGTCCAGATGCATTTCGATTGGGCATTATATTTTGCTCAGATTTCCCCACCACCATTCAAGCCTGTATTTCAGGGACAAACGCTAGATCATTTACTTTCCACTGATCACTTTGCATATCAGGAAATGTTGTGCTGCTGCGGTTCAGAAAATAGTCCTGGTACCCGCATACCAGAGCCATGTTTGTAGAAGCTCATGGTCACCGGGATTCCATCTGGAGAAGGCGGTGAGTTAAAATATTGGGGCCCAGAGGCAGCAATGGGTGGGGCACTTGCCTTGCACACAGTCAACTTGGTTTTAATCCCTGGCACCACATAGGGTCCCCTGAACCCTGTCAGGCATGATCCCTGAGTACTGAGACAGGAGTGAACCCTGAGCACTGCCCTGGGTGTGGCCTAAAATTAAAATTAAAACTAAAATAACATAAAATATTAGATCCTTGACCTAGATACATGGTGTGACATCACCAGCAAGATTAAGACCACAGGTCCTTTATATGCAGATGAATTGGTTCTTCTCAGACAGATGGAGTATTGTAAAGCTGGGACTAACCAACAGAAAATCTATCATGCAAATACATAATTATTCAGTCACTGAGAAGGTAAGTCACTGATGGACAGAGGAGAGAATGTCCAAAGGTTCTGAAAATCAATTCAGTCTATTTGGAGCACAAACCATTGGTTTCAGAATGGCTCTGCTGCAGGGACTCGGGGAGAGCAGAATGTGTTACTGGCTGTCACAGGATCAGAAGGAGACCCACTGCATGACCAGGAAACGGAAAGCACTTCCGTGTGGGTCCATCCTATGCAACAAAAGAATTTCCAATGTTGATGCCAGTAACAACTCTGTTGAGAAATACCAGGGGAGATAGAAGTGGGGATGGCATGATGGAAGATGATGTTCCCTGCAACCTGTCCCGCAGATCTAAGAAACTGAACACTTAGAACTATGAGAAGAGGAAGCAGCCATTTGTTAAGGAATGAAGAGCAAGGCAGTGGCACAACACTGCCTCTTCCTGGGTTTACTCGTCCTGGTGCCAAAGCAGGAACCTCACACTCTGCACACATGTGCATGTGCATACACACATAGTTGGTCTGTGGCAGGCAAAGGAGACTGTCGGAGTGCATGGTGTCAGCTAGCAAACATCCTTGCTGCTACACCTTTTATGTGGAAGCCTAAGGCTGGGTCATGGGGACCCAGGCAGGGATGACTATCGATCACGAATTCCAGCTGTCCACATTCCTCTCACTTTTTCAGGTACAAAATTCACTCAGAGGTTTAAAGGGCCATAATTAGTATTTGTTTCACAGCTCTGTCCTGTGGACACAGAAAAATGTAATGAATGCTACCAGGACTCAAAGCAGACCATTTTTGTCTCTGATTTTTGATGAATTCCAAATCAAAGCATAAATATATATTTCTAAGGTAGAATCATCATAAGTAAATTTATATATATATATATTTTGCTTTTTGGGTCACACCCAGTGATGCATAGGGGTTACTCCTGGCTCTGCACTCAGGAATCACTCCTGGTGATACTCAGGGGACCACATGGGATGCTGGGAATCAAAGCTAGGTCGTCCGCATGCAAGGCAAATGCCCTCCCCGCTGTGCTATTGCTCCAGCCCATGTTTTTTTTTAAAGTTTTAATTCCCCATGCTTTGCAAACCTTGACTTTCCCTTCTCTGTCTCTCATTATTATAAGGACATCATAACTAGAACTGCTAATAAATCCCTGAGAGCAGACTAAAAGAACTTTTAGTATTGGTCAAATGGAATATAGTATAATACACCAATGCTGAAAGTTTATATAAGAATTCTGGAAACTTACCTGGATAGTATTCTTCTTCCATAATTACACTGCTTCTTTTTCTCTAATCATAGACGTAGTGCATTATACATACATACACATATATACACATACATGTATAATGGAGCGATAGTACAGCTGTAGGGCATTTGCCTTGCACACAGCCGGCCCAGCCGAGCCAGTTTCAATTCCTCCACCCCTCTCAGAGAGCCCGGCAAGCTATCAAGAGTATCTCGCCCACATGGCAAAGCCTGGCAAGCTACTTGTGATGTATTCAATATGCCAAATACAGTAACAGCAAATCTCACCAGACGTAACTGGTGCCCGCTCGAGCAAATCGATGAACAATGGGAGGACGGTGTTTGTTTTTTTATATAATGGAATATTCAGAAAGATACAAAGGAAAAGTGAAAAATCACTCTCTGCTTCACCAGACAAAAGGTAGTTCTTGTTAATGATATATGATATGCCCTTTTTCATATACAGTTGAAATCACATGACATGACATCTTCTCCTTTTTAAGAGTCTCTCTGCAATGGGCAATACATCTGTAATATAGTCCCGACCCTGATTTTTATGGCTGTGTATCTGCATTGCAGGACTGCCTGCTTACTCAGTGCCCATGTGCTAGACATGAGTCAGTGCCAAGCGCTCCTGAGCTCAGCTGCACTCTTTTCTCTGCTTTAGGGTAAATGGAGTGGGGAGTGACTGGCTGGCTCAGCTAGGGATTTGGGGTTTTTTTTGTTTGTTTGTTTTTTGGGTCACACCTGGCGATACACAGGGGTTACTCCTGGTTCTGCACTCAGGAATTACCCCTGGTGGTGCTCAGAGGACCATATGGGATGCTGGGAATCGAACCCCAGTCGGTCCCATGCAAGGCAAACGCCCTACTCGCTGTGCTATCACTCCAGCCCCTCAGCTAGGGATTTTGATAGTGCTCCACCCTATCTTCGGCCTGCTGGCAGCAGTATATGCCTTCCCCACCTACGTGTCTACATGTCCATTTCTCCCTGACTCACCATCTGTGAGCGATGGTGTCTTTCCAGCTCTTTCACTTTAAATGCAATGGGCCACATTCAGTCAAGGGAAATTCATCTTCAGAATCCATCAGTATCTGGGGGAACCAACAGAGACTCAATCAAAGGCAGCACTTCTGTAGTGACCCGGGAGAAAAATGACGTAGGCAAATGCAAGCTGAATGCTGAGATGGTTTTTGCAAATGCAACGACAAAAGCACACTCTTTGGCTGGGGTATCAGAGATAAAATTGTTCACTCCTGGAGTTGCCCCGTGGTTAAAACGGCTTATTCATCAGCAGCATTGCCCTCCTCACTTTTTACTCCCCTCAGCGTTCAGTGGCACAGACTCAACTCTCAAGGGCATATATTTTATTTTATTTCATTTCATTTTTGGAGTTTTTGGTCACACCTTGTAGTGCCCAGGGACTACTCCTGGCTCTGAGCTCAGGGGACCTTGTACAGTGCTGAGAATTAAGCTAGGATTGGCCAGTGTGAGGTAAACACCACAACACTGTACTGTCGCTCAGCCTCCATGAGAGCATATGTTCTCCCAATCTCCTTTTTTCATGTTTTTTTTTTATTTGTTTGTTTGGGGCCACATCCAGCAACACTCAGGAGTTATTCCTGGCTCTCTGCTGAGAAATTACTCCTGGCAGTGCTCTGGGATGGTGGGGATCAAGTCCAGGTCAGTTGCATGCAAGGCCAGAGCCCTACCCACTGAACTATTGCTCCAGGCCCACCTCCTATCTCATTTCTCGGGGTTCCCACCTAGCACCCCTCAGCTCACAGCTTTGCCCCAGTTTCCCACACTGAAGGGATCTTGAGGGGAAACCATTCAGGGAGGACAGTCTTGAGATTCTGTCCCCGTTCCAAGTGCAGGCTTGGTCTGGTCATGCCTGTCACCTCCTTAATACTGATTCAGAGGCAGGGGACAGCCATAACATTGGGTGGCAGAAAGCGGTCATGACTCATCTTCCTCGGTAAGGCCTGGCAAGATTGGAGCGCTGTCCTGAAATTAAGGGACTTCATTCGAAATTCACCCCAAAGCTCCAATGTCTCAGACACTTCCTTCTGTCTGAAAGGTGGTATAAGTATTTTCACATTTGGTTTCAACTTGGGAATTTAATCATCATATTGAGCATCTCAGTGTTGAATTGGGCTGGGATCAAGACAGGTTGAAAGGAATATTAATTGTTTGAAATTTGCAGCCAGAAACTTAGAGGAGTCTAGATTTTCTAGTTCATTCTAGGTAGTGGTGGCACATTACTAAGAAATGCATCTGTTTCCTAGCCTCATAGATTAGATGTTGTTTATAATAATGCAGCTAGAGCACTAATACTTTATCATAAGAGCTGCTGTCTCCAGGGGGAAAAAAAGAACCAACATCATTCAGTGTATGCTTGATAAATTGGTCATCCTTCAGAGGCAAAAGAGAAATTGATGTGGCCTGTTTTATTTACAGCGGAATAGGCCTTACGTTATCTTCTTATTAGACTGATGTTTTCCCTCCCAGAAAGATTAGGTTGCCTCCTGTGTGTTGCTCAGAGAATTTTGTCAGTGTCATTAGTCCTGAAGGCTTTAATGCCCAGGGCACAGGAAGAACCTTTCCTAGCAGAATGCTTCTCAGCAGAGAACCAAGAAGAAAGCATTTCCAATACAAATTGAGTCTCATGGGTTCCAGATGTGGGGGGAATGACGAATGATGATGAGAACTACGTTCCTGAAAGCTGGGCAAGTCATGAGCCTCAGTGATTTCATCCCCCTTCAGAGAAAGACACTGGTCAATTATGGTTTGGTTCATGTATATGGCTGAAGCCTGGCCTTCCACCTTCATGGGCCTGTGTCCCCCAAAGAGAACTTGGCAACCTTTTCCTGTAGATGAAACCTCTTTGCACTGCTGTGAGGAATAGCTATGCCGTGACTGTGGTTCTGGGGTACAGCTCTGCGGCTGTCTGCCTGGGTCCTGGTGGTTTGGTTCTCTGCCAAGAAGCGTTCTGCTAGAAGGAAGGGTACTTCCTGTGCCCTGGGCATTAACGCCTTCATGACCAATACTCTGAGCCCCCTCACTCACTGGTCTCAGTCTCTCCAGGGGTCATAGACACAGCTTCTACTGCTTTCCAAGCATCTGGTGATGTGGTTTTCAAGCTTCTCAGGAACAGTCTGAAGTTGTTCTGAAGTTTTCAGTTGAGGAATGGTGGGAAGGATTGTTGCAGAAGAAAAGTGAGCTGTCTTTGGGTAGAGAGGGATCTGGAGTCAATGCAGCTGCAAATGGGCAGTGGGGTGTGGGGGGCACAGGTTATGGGAGGGAAGAGAAGTGAGAGGGGACACGGCTGCAGTGGGAAGGGGTCTGGAGGATGGTGAGGTGCTGTAAGCATCCCAGGCTTGCGTGCCCCACTTAAGTGGACTGACAGAAGCTTTACTTCCTTGTGCGCTACCCACAGAATCCTACCTCCTGCGTATTCGGTTGTCATTTTCCCTTTCCTGGACTGTGCTTTGGGGGAGATGTGACATCTTTCCTATGTCAGCGCTTCCGATGAAGGCATGCAGCCTGCATCTACTTATCATTGGCAGGTTGTTCTGATGCATTACCAGAAAGAATGCTAGGCTCCTATATTTTGATGCTAGTATTAAATAATATCAAATAATCAATAGTTACTTACTGAATATGTACTGTGGGGATTTTGTGAGTCTCCAAGGGCTGCCCATGGCCATACTGCTGGTGGGTGTGGCTCAGAGAAGCTCCAGAGAGCAACTCCCAAAGTACGTTGGACGTGTCCAGCTTCTACAGACACCAAACTTATGCGTTGTGGGTAGTCATTAAAGGGGAGGGGGGCATTCAGAAATCTCCTTCTGTGCTCTTTTTGTGATGGTTTCAGCCCTTTGAGGAAAGTGGGGACACCCACGCAGTGGGGGCTCCATGAGGCTCAAAAAGATCCATCCACAATAAGCATTTACTTGCCATCATTAACCCTCATCCTCACAGTATCCTCACTTCCCAGAAGGAAGGTGGGACACAGGCTTGCATGCAGAACTGAAATAGCACTAGTTTTCATCTCCTTCACACGTCTCCGCTCAGGTGCTTTTCTTCACAATCTTCTTCTTTTACAGGTAAGGGACTAGAGCATGGAGATGAGCTTCGCCTCATTTGTCATGATTTACATTCGGGTGTGTTGTGGGGACAGTCCTGCACATTGTTGGATATTTACCAGCATCCCTGGCCCCTACCCAGGAGAGATTAAGAACACTGCCTGTGCAGTGTCAGGACATTATAAAATGCCCCCTAGAAGGATAAAATCAAGTCCCCTCACCATAATCTTGAGACTCCCTGAGGGGGAAATCATTTATCACAGAACCAACAGGAAGCACAGAGCTGGGATCAGAGCCGTAGTTTCTGCAGGTGACAGGCCTAGCAGCCTCCCTGCACCTCTCCTCAGAGTCGATGGCACAGTTACTGAGACGAACACACTAGCAACTTTTCCCAATTTGCCAGGCCATAGGAGGTCCAAGAAGCAGAAAAACATGATGAAGTTCCTACTCCACAGGACCAGGGATGAAGAAATTATATATGACCTGGGTGCTGAGGGCCAGAAGGGATGGGTGCCTGGTCATGGGTGGCGTTTCAGAAAGCAAGAAACAAAGTCCAAGAAGACATCTGTCAGGGACACAGTGAAAGACAGAGGGGGACAGACAGCTCGGCAGTGGCAAGGGGGAAATGACATCAGAGAGGACAGGCCTCGGGAGATGTCCAGGGAATCTAGACCTGATGCGGAAGGAGTCAATCTCCTGACTGAGGAGACATTTCTGGAATACATCCACCCTCGTAACCTGAAAGAGTGACTGCCCCTGGGTCCCCTCAGTAATTCTGACCACTGACTTGTCACATATGACCACAAACAAGTGGGATCATGAGAGAAAGGGGCTCCGCATGCCCATCTCAATGAGGTCCAGATGGGCAGTGGGCACCCGTGCAGCCACTCTGACCAAGAGATCAGCAGTTCTGATTCTGTCAGCTCAGAGATGATGGCCGATGATTTCCCCCTCAGAGCAAGCCAGTGACCACACAAGCCAGCATATTGTCCCCTAGCCTTCTAGGGACAGCAGGCCAAGGGCCTTGCAGTTAGGCCTTCCTGGTTTTGAGCAGGAGGTGGCGGAGGTGTTTGCTCTAACCACCATCTGGAGATCAGGATTTCCTGAGGCCAGCGGTGTAGTCTCGGGGCTTTTGCACTCCTCAGGAAATCCGCCCCAGAGACAAAACTAAAACAACAACAACAACAACAACAACAAAAAATCGCCGTGCAGGTCATCAGACTATTTTTATTCTTTGTGGCCTGACTTGGTGCTTACGTGCCTGGACAGCCGTCCACCTATGCAAATGTCATCGTGATGTGCTATCAGGGAGATGGCCTTAGAATTTCCAACTTGCAAATTCCGGTGGACTTTTTACAGAGGTTGGAGCCCAGTCGGTGGGTTCCTCTGGGCGAGGTCCCAAGGCTGGAGAAACATGAGCACCTGAGGTGGGCTGACAGATCGCTTGTCCTGTCCTTCTGTATGTCCGCAGGTGCCATCTCCCTCCCCGTGGCTGCTAGCCACCCCTCACAGATGCGGCTCCCACGCGTAGGCAGGAATACCAACAGCTGGCCCAGCAGAGCTCCAGGAAGAATTAAGCAAACACAGAAAACGAAGCAACACTGCTTATGCTCGGGGGAGCACGATGGGCGCTGTGCCCTGGTCTTCGCCAACCCCCCACCCCCCCGGAGGCCCCTCCTGACCAGAAATGCATCTAAACTGGACGCACGTAACCCCCGAGCATGGGTCATTCCGATGAGGAAACCGGGTTTAAGTGTATTCAGCTGGACAAATCCTGCTTTGTGAGCCAAAGATTAAAAATAAATAAATAAATCAAAGGCCTCTGGGCTTTCTGCATTCACATGAGCTTACAGTTGCCCCGCTGGGCGCCCCGCCCCAGCCGCTGCCCGGCTGCGCTGGAGGCCAGTGGCCGGCAGAGGGGGCTTCAGGCTCACCCAGGGAGCTGGGGCTGCAGACAGGGAAGTGCCTGTTTGTGCCTCCCTTCCGCCGGGAGCCCGCTGGACCATAAGCTGGACTCCAGAGCTCTCTGGCTGGGTTTGAGCTCACAGAACAGAAGGGGCTTGGTGTTCGCAGTGACATCGCAGCACTGGCAAGTGTCTGCAGATGAATACAGACCACAGAAGCCGAGAAAGGAAACTGCAGCATGGGGGTTGGGAGGGACCCGTGGACTAGGAAGCCCCATTTGACCTTAGCACCAACCTAGCTGAGCCCGTTGGACCAGGTCCGAAGCATGAGTGCAGGCCCTGAGCAGCCTCTTACCCTGGGCCTTTCTTGTCCGAGGCTGAATGTACCCCTGGGGGAAGGGAGAAGGGCTTTGAGAGTGGCTTGTGCTGGCCCCTTCAACCTGCTGCACCCATGGCTCTGTGAAGGACAGCAAGTGCTAAGGCCCTGTGGCACAGGGAAGCTGGCCACAAAGCTCAGGGGAACAGTCTCCCAGAGGCAGCATAATCACGCAGGCCTGTGTCACCCCCAAGTCAACACAGAGAGGAAGAGGATGGCACTTCCTGCAGCAGGTGATTCAGACCTCTCTTCCCTCACCCCAGAGCGGGCACTCTCTCTTCTTAGCGGGAACAGGGGGTGTATGAGGCAGAGTCATGATGCATCAGAGAGAGCTGGGTGTCCATGGGTGAAATCACAGGCAGGAAAGGACCTGCCCCACCCCCTGCCTTTCCCAAACCCAGGTTGCCAGGGCAGGTGGATCCCAGAACCCAGGCCAGCTGCACCCTCAGCCTGACCACCATCCTCCACCCCAAATTAGCACAGAGCAGCACAGAGGGCCAGGGTTCAGCCCACTCCTACCGCTGCTCCCTCTACCCATTGGGTTTCCTCTGCCCATGTGCTAAATGTGTGGCTGACCCCTGTGGGTTCCGACCTGGAAGTGATCTATATCGGGAGAGTCAGCAAGAGGCCGGTGTGCTTTGGCTGTATCTGAAAATCCGTCAGCTTTTTTCCCTCTCTCAAGAATAAATCCCTCCAGATTAAGTGTTAAAATTTTGGAGTTTCAAAATCGCGCGGCCACTACTGCAGCCACATGACATCATATGTTATTCATAACAAGCAATAGAAAACAAATTGTCTACTGTTGCCTTTTTAGCAGATCTGAGTGTTGGGGCAAAATCCCAAATAATAATTGTGGGCCTGGTGTCAAAATACTGAATGCGATCAAAGTAGAGAGAGAGTAATGTGGAAATCACCTGCCCCACAGGTAGGGGGAGGGTGTGGGATGGGGGTATACTGGGGTTTTTGGGGGTGGAGAATGGGCACTGGTGAAGGTATGGGTGTTTCATTGTATGACCGAGACTTAGACACGAAAGCTTTGTAACTGCTTTCACGGTGATTCAATAAATAAAATTATAAAAAATTTAAAAAATCAGAACTTTCCAAGTACTGAGCCATCCAGCAGGATGGGAAATATATCTAGGGGGCTATTTTGATTTGTTGGCATTTGGTGGGTCCCTGCTACCCTGGGCACCCCCTCATGGCTCCCGTGTGCATGGATGGGCCATCCTATAGCTGCGTGGCAGAGACCCTCCTCATTTCCCAGCTGTTGGCGTTGTTCTCCCACCTGCTTCCTCACCCTCTTCTAGCACCTGGAAATAAATCCAGGCTGTCTGGAAGGTGCTCATAAGCAAATGAAAGTCAGGGCAAGGCAGGAGAATTCACATCTCTCCTCTGTGAGCTTTGTATATCTTTGCCGCCTTACAGGTGAATTTCCCCAGGCCTAGGGCAGGACAGGAAAGCAAGGACCATGTGGTCATTAAAAACCCATCTGCTCTTGCCTTCTTCCTCCCACCTGTTCAGGAGGAGCAGCTCTGCTAGCCCAGAAGGTATGCTCATCGACAGGAATAGGCATGTCACAGGAGACCAGTCCCCCACCTTACCAGATGGCAAGCCCTCTCTGGAGTCTCCTGTCCCTCACATCACAGCCTTTGGAGAAGCTCCCAAGGAGCTGATCCCACCCCCCACCCTCCTCTTGCCTTCCACTGAATACCCCTGCTGGTATAAACGCAGCTTCCACCTTGCCCGTCTACTTGCATGGGAAGATGAAGCCAACAGCATACATCCCAGTATCCCATCATACCAGTTCTGAGACCTCCAAGACCACAGGTAATAGCTGCTCTCGCCACCCCACCCCCAATTCTGTAAGGCCCCTGCTATGTTCTCTCTCTCTCTCTCTCTCTCTCTCTCTCTCTCTCTCTCTCATCTTTATTTTTCCTTAGAAAGGCAGACTGCCACGTGCGGCACCTCATTTGGATGTGTCTGGAGTCTGGAAGCTTGACTCCACTACGTTCTCCTACCTTGAGAGCTTGTTGAAGTTCTCAAAGGGGAGCGCAGGTACTCATATACCCTGGCATACCCTCAACCCAAAGGCAGTCTGTCTCTCTTCAGGAAAGGCTGTCCTCTTCGACTGAGCAGACAGCTTCATAGGAACACATGTGGAGTGGTGAGAGAAGAAGGGGACACCCACCTCATCAGCCAGATCAACTGAACCCAACCAGATGATTAATGGGGTTACGTGACAGAGGTCACAGCCAAATCACCCTCACATCCTCTCTTTTTAAAAAAATTAATTGAATTATACATATATGGGTTGGAACAATAACACAGTAGGTAGGGTGTTTGCCTTGCATGCAGCCATGAACAATGGGAGTACAGTGCTACAGTGCTCTCTCTCTCTCTCTCTCTATATATATATATATATGTATACACACATATTGCTTTTTGGGTCACACCCAGCGATGCTCAGAGGTTAGTCTTGGCTCTTCACTCAGGAATTACTCCTGGTGGTGCTCGGGGTGCCATATGGGATGCCAAGGATCGAGCCCAGGTCAGCCACATGCAAGGCAAAAGCTCTCCCTGCTGGACTATTGCTTCGGTCCCTGAATTTTATATTTCTTTATTCACCATAAGTTACAGAGTAATTCAAGTTTGGATTTCAAGCACTGGGTGTTCCAGCACCCATCCCTTCACCCATGTCCACTGCCTTGTACCAATGTCCCCAATTCCCCTCCCATGCCCCAGTCTGCCTCTTTCATTATAAACGTTAGGCACTGCTGTGTTCTCTTAAGTCCTTGCACCTCCCCTACTCTTCTGGGTCTTGGAGGGTCTTCCAAGCAGTCCCACCCCGCTAAAGTGCTTACTAACCTCTATTCTCCTGGTCTGAATCAGGGTCTACCAGAGGGAGTAGGGGGCCAGCTAGGGGAGTTGCAGACAGAGATGTGCAAACTTGGTCACAGAGTCCCAAACATTTGCAACTCATGTCAAAATAGCAGTGCTCCTTCCCACCCCACCATCCTGACAATATTCCAACCACACCCAGCCTGGAGCAGGAGTTCTCCTGTGTGTGCCCCTCACCCCACCCTCTTTGGACAGAGACTTGCATGCTTGGTCTGAGGCAGTGGGCGGAGGGGACTGGCTATCCTCAGGGGAGTATAGTTCTCTCCGGAGCGAGCCTGGATGACAAGAGGGGGAGCAGAGATGCTTGACTGCTCTTTCCTGCTCCTTCTGACATCCCGCTCATGGCCCATGCTCCTGCCAACCCTTCTTTCTGGGTCCACGGGGAAGAGCGGACCCAATAAAGGGGGGAGAGCCCATCTTTTTCAGGATCTCCCTGCAGCCTTCGTGAGAGAAGAGGAATTTCATGTCTTTTGACCATAGTTCTTCCCGTGATTGAATGGGTTCAGGGAGGGACAAGAGTGAGTGAATGTCATTTCAGGTTTTGTTTTCCAAAGGCTGTGGCAAAGACCTCTGTTGGACAGCAACCCAGAGACCTCGGCATACCTGCCAGGAACAGCCTGCAATGGGCCATTTGTATTGTATTTTCCTTTCCCTGCAAGCAGCAGAATTTGCAGCTCAAGGCACACAGAGAAGCCTTTTTTTTTTTTTTTCTGTCTTCCAGATCAGCATCTTTCCCTCCCCGGTGTTCACCTTCTTTCAGAGTCTAAGCCAAAATAACAGTACAAAAAAAAAAAATGAGTGCTTCAGATAGGAAATCTGAGCTCCTGGAACTAATGGGTTAAGAGGGGTCCATTGATAAATTCCAGCTGTTCCAGCATGCACCCAGAGGTACATGCTCTGCATTCCAGCTGGAGGCCATGGAATAAGCGTTGGAACGGGCAAAAAGGGAACTCTCTCAAGCTGCTTCATTTTTGTTCCTCCTTTCCCATAGACCGAGGGGAAAATCGCAACTCTTGCCTCAATGTGGATGGCGGAGTGTAGAGTTACTTTCCAAAGAAACCAGAACATTCCGTGTGAAGAAGGTGTGGGGCCGAGGGAGTTGGCCCATAGCTAACGGAGAACAAGTTTCCACTTTGGGCCTGGCTGCCCGCCCCGGGCTGATGCCAAATGAATCCCAGCTGTGCAGCTTCTAGCCACCCCCACCCACCAGAGTCCTGGGGGCTCAAGGGCTCCTCCCCTTCTTTCTGGTCTATCCAGGAACAAGGCTGGAGAACAGGTGGGCCACAGGCAGACGTGGAGTCTGCACGGCCCTTTGAGTCCAGGAGCCTGGGGGGTGAGCCTCAGCTTCTGAGCATGTTGAGGAAGAAGCAACCAAGAAACCAATGTCCAGTTTGGGAGAATGAACCAGAAACCAAGGATCATAGAAAGGGCTGAGCCAGGACTGGGTTTCTGGAGAGAACTCACGTCAATAACTTCTCCATTTCCTTCGCCAACACCAGTCCAACACTCTTAAAGTGCCTCTAAGGAGGGGTGCAGTTGAGTTCCAGACTCGGAGATGTCTTTTAGTGCTCTCTTGGGCTGTTTCCTCTTGGGTTCAGATGGTGGAGGGGAGGGTCTCTTTCAGGCAGCTTTTTTTTTTTTACAAGACTCTCCTAATTTGGCTATGAGCCTTTTGAAAAATAAGCAGCTTTCTACGGAGATGTACTGACACATAATCATTCTGCCAGCTCCCCTCTGTCCCCAGAAATGAAGGAGCTGGCGGCTAGAGCAATAGCATAGGGGGTAGGGCATTTGCCTTGCATGCAGCAAACCCAGGTTCAATTCCCAGCATCCCATATGGTCCCCTGAGCACCGCCAGGAGTAATTCCTTAGTGCATGAATCAGGAGTAACCCCCTGTGCATCGCTGGGTGTGACACAAAAAGAAAAAAAATTAAATAAATAAATGAAGAAGGAGCTGGACACCAACAAATAAACCACTGTGGCCTCTTTCTGTAATGTTAGCTCTGAGATCCATAACAGGGTGCTCAGAACTGCAGGGATTTGGTTGGGACAGTTTGTGAATGGTTCCTTATAAATAGTCATTCGGCTAAGTCTCACTGAAGCATTTATCTATTTTTTTTTGATCCTGGGATTATCCATTATTTTGTTTATTAAAACAAAAAGTTCTAAGCAATGCCCTGAAAACACAGAACCAAATCCCTAAAGCCATAATTTTAAATACAAACCTGCTTATCATGGAAACCTTTGGCAGGTACTTAGAGGCCTTAGGTTAGCATGAAAATCTAAGAGCTCAGTCACAGCCGTTCATGGAAGACTGTTATCCACAAAAAGTCTCTGACCCCAATTTAGAATGGAATGGATCCAAGGTGTCAAATGTTTCTCTCCATCCTTCATCTGAAACAGATGGACCTGGGAATTATAACCCACTCTGGTCTTTAAGAGAGGACCAAAGGGTACTAGCTATGAACCTCTGATCCTGCTGCTTCCAGAAAAACTATATATATATATATATATATATATATATAATATATATATTATATATATATATATCCCATGCGTCTTGGCTAGCTATAAATGGTTTCAGAACTCTAGAAAAGAGCTTCCTAAATATCACTGTGATGCATCTTCCAAGTGATAGCACAGGGAGTACGGTGTTTGCCTTGCACGCAGCTGACCCAATTTCGATCCCTTTGTCCCTACTGGAGATCCCAACAAGCTACTGAGAGTATCCCGCCCACACGGCAGAGCCTGGCAAGCTACCCGTGACATATTCGATATGCCAAAAACAGTAACAACAATTCTCACAATGGAGACGTTACCGGTGCCCGCTCGAGCAAATCGATGAACAAGGGGAGGACAGTGCTACAGTGCAGCTTCTAGATAGATAGATAGATAGATAGATAGATAGATAGATAGATATTATGGTGTTGTTGTTATTATTGTATGAGATCAAGCTCAAGTCTTCATACAAACAAGGCATTACTACAAAGCCATATCTATGACTCACTTCTTCTTTCATTTAATCAATGCATTTATGAAATTCTTGCAGCTCACCTCGATCTAGCTAATGGGACCACCATACTCATGAGTAAGACTGATCAAGTGGACAACTCAGCAGGCTGATATGGCAGGCTGTGTGTGGGTTCCAGTAAGTGAACCCAAGGGAGATGGGGAAGAATCTAGATTGCTGAGGCTGAGCTGAGGGTCTAACAGTTCACTCTGGGGATGAGATTCTTGGCCACCCTAGAAAATAGCTATTGAGTTTTCACTTGAGGTCTCTGGAGATGAACTAGTCACTGAGGACCAGGTGTGGGGGCTCTGCTGGGTTCAGAGCATGAAGAATTTCAGGCCTACAAGGTGAGGTGGCCACTTATAAGGGAACTGGACAGCAGTAAAGGGAGATGGAGTTTAATCACTCGCTTGGCTTCACAATACATGAAATCCCACGGCTTAGTTTTTGATAGCGTGAGCACAGACCTGGCATCCAGTGAGAAGTGCTTTCACAGCCGTGGCAGTCTGTGACCCCAATAGGTAACAAAGACCAAGAACCCAGCAACAATAAGACCAAGTGCAGGAGGACCATGTTCCCTATCCTCCTTGTTCCTGCCATTCCCAGAGACTGGTTCTCAGTGCTCCCTCAGAGACTACAGGAGCTACCTCCTACTCTTCCATGAAGGAACTTTAGACTAGAAATTGTCCGGTCAGTCCTAAGTTTCAAATCCCAAATCCTAAACTGGTACAGAAGTTACTCCTTTAAGTGCTACCAAATGTTTCAATATACATAAGGGACCCCCCAGATATCTAGTCCTGGTGGTCCCCAAGAACTCCCTAGTCTGAGCATCAAACTGTTAGGCCTGCAGTTCTGGGTCAGGCACCAAGAGGGGTGGATCCTATGAAAACAACACCAGGAACACTTCAGGGCATATAGCAAGTGGCTCCCACCATGGGGATAAGTATGAAAATGTTCTATCATTTGCAGCCATGTTCACAGGTAACTATCCCCAGGGCTGGATTTTCCTCTGGCCAACATTTTGCTGACATACCTTCTAAAGATCCATGGTTTACAATCCTCTTTACTGGATACAGACATAGTTAATCATACCTTCTTCAAGGCTCCAGTGAGTGAAAACACTTTACATGTACAAAATTAGAGATTTTGTACTGTAGTCAGGCACCATGAAGCATGAGGTACCAGGTGGAATACTTTCATTCTAGACTCAGAACACGGTCTCAGAACAACTTCCTTACCGCATTACTTAGGCTTGGGTATGTACATTTTTGTTTTGTTTTGTTTTGTTTTGTTTTGTTTGGGAACCACATACTTGGCAATGCTCAGGGGTTAATCTTCACTGTGCACTCAGGAATCACTCCTGGTAGTGCTCGGAGGACCATATGGGATGCTGGAGATCAAACCTGAGTCAGCTGCATGCAAGGCAAGTGTGTTACCTGTTGTGTTATCTTTCCACCCCTTGGATACATACAGACTTTTATGTGAAAGGGATCTCATAGGTGTTATCTCAGGTTGGCAAGCCTGGAAAAAGCTGGAATTCATAAAATAATAGACTGCATTGATCCCTGAAAGTACATATGATCACCTGAGCACTGCTGGGAATAGTACCTGAATGCAAATCTCAGAGTAGCCCCTACTGGACAAGTGCTTTAAGCACTACTGGGTGTGGCAAAAAAAAAAAGTAAATACAATGGGGCTGGGGTGATAGTACAGGGGTAAGGCACTTGCCCTTACAGGCAGCTGCAATGGCCACAACCCTGCTTCAAATCTCTGTCTCTACCTATAATTGCCTGAGCATCCCCAGGGGTCACTCATGAGCACAGACTCAGGAATAGTTATTACCATCGGATGTGGCTGAAAATCTCTCCTCTGCAAATTTTCCTTCTTCTGGGACCCAAGACTGTGAGGTGGTCAGGATCATCTTGAAACATGTATGACCCCTGAGATTAAGCTCATGGATTTTCACTTGCCCTGGGTGCTTCCTGAGACACAGTACCATCTACCAGACCCCTTCTCCCTGGGACTCTCCAGCAGGTAGTTAGAGCTCACAGATTAGTACTTGCTGGACAAGTGCTTTAAGCCACCAAGTCATCTCCCAGGGTCCCTGCCAAGCTGTAATTTATAGATCATGTGAGTCACTTTAACGTTGTCTAGAAGGTGGTGATATGAAGAAATTAAATCAACTGAAATAGAGGAAACCATTTGGCAAGGTTTGTTCCACACTTTTAAAGGCTGGAAGACTGTGGCAGGCCTTATGAGGCTGATGACTTGGGAGGGGGGCATGTTGGGAGGTGCAGAAACACATAATATCCCAGGAAATGTGACATAAACCCAAATAAGGGATAGCCCACCTCGCTGATCTTCATGAAAAAATGAACCAGAAAGAGCAATGATAACAAAAAGACAAGTGTCTCAAAGACATGAGTGCTGGGGTTGTAAAGATGATGTCCTAGATATTGAAATGAGATACCTAGTGCACGACTGAAAGACAGCTAGCTGCGTGAATGACCTGTGTTAATGGCTGAAGGACCCCTATTGACCCCCATTCACCCATAAGTCTGTGCACTTAGTTGGAACCCCTTTCTTTTTTTTTCTGTTTTAATTGAATCACCGTGAGACATATGAAACCCTTTCTTTTCTTTTCTTTATTTTATGTAGGAGTACTGCTATTTATTCAGCCACTGATTAGCTGATTGAATTGGGCATGAACTCCACCTTACTTATTTTTTCCATTTTTTATAATTTTATTTATTGGATCACTATGAGAGCAGTTACAAAGCTTTCGGGTTTAAGTCTTGGTCATACAATGAAACACCCGTACCTTCACCAGGGCCCATTCTCCACCCCCAAAAGCCCCAGTTTACCCCCATTCCACATCTTCCCCCTACCTGTGGGGCAGATGACTTCCACATTACTCTCTCTCTACTTGGATCACACCCAATATTTTGACACCAGACCCACCATATTATTTGGGATTTTACCCCAACACTCAGATCTGCCGAAAAGGCAACAGTAGACAATTTGTTTTCTATTACTGGTTATGAATAACATATGATGTTGTGTGGCTGCAGTAGTGGCCGCACGATTTTGAAATTCCAAAATGTTAACAATTAAATCTGGAGGAAGTTCTGCCATAACCTGCTGCGTTTCGAGATTTGTTCCTGAGTCTCTTGGATCATGGCCATTAAGCAGCTTGATCAGGAGTCAGAAAAGCCATTAGTGGGTGGCAACTCAGAATCTCATTGGGACGGGGAGGAAAGGGTCAGCTCCACCCCAATCCCATGATGCTCCGCGTGTTTTGTCGCTGTGGACCCAAACCTTACTGTCCAATGTTCTCCCGGCGGATGGCAGCCACCGAGCCGCCTAGGGGGAGCAGGTGGAGGGACAGCACCCTTTCCCCCTGGAATGGCCCGATGACAGTAACTTACTGCGGGGTCCAGACGGATCTCTGCCAAAAGCCACTGGGTTCCAAGATTTGTTTCTGAGTCTCTGGGATCATGGCCCTTAAGCAGCTTGATCAAGAGCCAGAGAGGCCATTAGTGGATGGCGACTTGAGGTCTTGTTGAGGCGGGGAGGAAAGGGCCAGCTCCACCCCCATCCTGTGCGGCCCCACATGTTTTGTCACTGCAGGCCCAAACCTGACTGTCCTCTGGCAGATGGCAGCCACCTAGCCGCCAAGGGGGAATCAGGTGCAGGGACAGCACCCTTTCCCTCCCGGGGTGGCCCAGTGACAGTAACTTACTGCTGGGTCCGGACGCATTTCTGTACAAAGCCACTGGGTTTCAAGGTTTGTTTCTGAGTCTCTGCGATCATGGCTATTAAGCAGCTTGATCAGGAGCCAGAGAGGCCGTTCATGGGCGTTGATTTGGGGTCTCGATGGGACAGGGAGGAAAGGGAGGAAAGGGCCGGCTCCACCCCCATCCCATGAGGCCCCGCGTGTCTCATCACTGAGGGCCCAAACCTGATTGTCCAGTGGCCTCTGGAGGATGGTGGCCACCAAGCCAGTAACCTACTGCGGGATCTGGATGCATTTCTGCCAAAAGCTGTTGCGTTTTGAGATTTGTTTCTGAGTTTCTGGGATCATGACCGTTAAGCAGCTTGATCAGGAGCCAGTGAGGCTGTTCGTGGGCGGTGACTCGGGGTCTCATTGGAACGAGGAGGAAAGGGTCAGCTCCACCCTCATCCTGTGAAGCCCCACGTGTTTTGTCACTTTGGGCCCAAACCTGACTGTCCAGAGGCCTCTGGAGGACGGTGGCCACAGGGCCCCCAGGGGGAACAGGCCAAGGCATGCAACCTATGCTCACCTGGGGTGGCCCAACACCTGCAACCCACTGCAGGGACTGGACACATTTCTGCCAAAAGCCATTGGGTTTTGAGATTTGTTTCTGAGTCTCTGGGATCATGGCCATTAAGCAGTTCAATCAGGAACCAGAGAGGACATGCCTTCAATTATATGGCGGAGCTGGAGGTGGTTTGTGGGTGTGTCTCCCACACACCTAACTTTTGGCCGTTTTACTTTCTTGGTCAACTTTGCCCCAAGTTTTGGGGTCTGGCCAAAGGCACAGCAGCAATTTTGGGGGTATCTGGAAGTCTGAAGGTGCCATCAGGCTCCTGATGCACTCGCCTCACGGGTACAGAGTGACCTGCTGGAGGCACCATACCCCCAAAACCCTTTCTTCCATTACCTACAGCCTCTCCATGTCAAGATGAGGACAATGCACTAATTCTAAAGACAAAAAAAAAGTAGAAGGTAGGAATCCTGAAGAGATGGAGAGTCTGAGTGCAAGGGGGCCATGGAGAGCCCAAGGTCAGGGCATTGGAGGCCACAATTGTCCTCACTCTGTCTTCACGTGTCAAGGACTCTCCTCCTTCCTTTGGCCCAAGAAGCGCTAAAAGCTGTTCACTCAGGACTACAGGATGCTGATCTTGAACAAAAACCTCCGCAGAACCCTTTGGGTGACCCCAGAAGTGTTGTTGTATCTGGGAAATGCCTGGTTCTAGCACCTGGAACTGGTGCAGCTTAAGCTTCAAAGCTTATGACGGTCACTTTCAGGGTTATAGACACTTCAGTGAAGACATTTTCTTTTTAAACACTTTAGTCAGTTTTGCTTATTGTTTCTTCTTCTTTTGTACTTAGAAGCAAGGGGAGGTTCTTTGCCTCTTTATTGGTAGGCCCTCCTTTCATCCTTTAAGCAAGTTTTCTTGTGCCTTCTTCCCAAACAAACCAAATCTTGATTTGGTTTATTTTGCCGACTGCCCAGGGTGACCTTGTGCTGACTCTCTGCCCTCCCTTTGGGTCCTTAAGCACCCATATGCCCCCAAGAGAAAAGGATGTGGAGATCTGATTTCCAGCTCAGCTCTCAACTCTTCTCGAATCCATCTATCCTCAGCACTGGGGCTTTTCCAGAAGTTCCAAAAGCTCACAGGGGATTCGTTTTGTTTTTTAACAATTACCAAGGAAAAGAAAAATAAATCAACCTGAGTGAAAGCAGAGATCCTTATTCTTCAACACACATGCAAACCAAACCTAAACATCGAGAAGGAAGTGCGCTTTTTAAAGGTTTGACATAGCCAACACCAGAGCCGGGAAAGGTCCAGAGCTGGTATAATTGGCCTTGTGGACATTTTCCTTAACTCTGCTCAATTCCCCATGCCTGTCCCTCATTGAATAAACTTGCTCGTGAATTAAGGTCTTGAAATTAAAATATATAGATCCCAAAGGACAACTTTCAAATTACCTAGGCAGTGTTACACAACTACTGGTTTTCAACAGCTGAGCCAAACCTGCTCAATGCCAAAACTGTGTTATTAGTGACTGAAGCCTGTAAATGGTGGGGTACACCCAAGATGCTCTTAACAGGTAACTCAGGTCCCCTGACTATCATTAACAATCATTGCTTATAGCCCAGGGACAACATGGGAAGGAGACTTGTTTAAAAATCCTCCAGAGACTTTGTTAATAATTTAGTATTGTAAAAGTTCATGATGTGTATGTTTATTTAAAGCTTGAAGGTTCCCTAATTTTCTAGCAAGGTCCTTTTCTTCAAAATCACAAAGAAAAATCATTTCTACGGGAAGTATCCCGCAAAACAAAAATGGTTTTACAAAACAGACAACATGCCACTGGAGAAATTCAGTTTGAGGTGATGATCTCCAGGTTCTGAAGAATAGAAATTCAGAAGAAAGTGGCTGGCTGGGGTGGGGAAAGGGCCATGTAAGTGAGTCACCTCCACCTTATTTCCAGGCCCAGAGTAGCTAAGATGGGCTCTTGGGTCAGCTTGGGGAGAGAGACGATGGAGGTACACTGGTCAAGCTGGGCTGAGGGGAAGGTTGCAGAGCTAGCGATGCACATTGATCCATGCTCTAAACCTGCCTCCAGAATGACAGTGACCAGAAGGAGCAGGATGCAGAGAGAGGGACTCTTCTTAAAATATACCAGGAGACATAGTCAACATGGTATCTAGTGCTTGTTGGGGTACAAATAAATCATCCTGGGGGCCAAAGTGATAGTGCAGTGGGTAGGGCACTGGCTTGGCATGCGGCCAACTGAGGTTCAATCTCTGGTAACTGTACAGTCCTCCACACCTGCTAGGAGTGATCCTGAGAACAGAGCCATGAATAAGCCCTAAGCACTTCTGGGTGTGGTCAAAAATAAATAAATAATAAGAAATAATATCATACCCCTTTGGGCCCTCAGATATTGGACAGATAAAAAGCATTGGCCAGACTGATTTAAAAAAAATCAAAAGAAATGCATTAATAACATGCATGCCTTCTGCATACATAATAGACATCCAGAAATTCTAACTAAGTCACTATGTGGTCTCAAATGACATTTTTAAATGGATAAACTAAATGGATTCTGGGGAAAAAAGGTCAGGCAAAGAAGGCACCATATGCTATGCCACCCTGGGAGGGGAAGGGTGTCTGTCCTTCTGCCTGTTCCCCCTTGAGGCAGCAACATGGTGGCCTGCATCTTTTAGAGCCTAATGAACATCCAGGTATGAGACTGCATTGATGAGGCACATGGGACCTCATGGGGTAGAGGGTGGAATCAGCCCTGCTCCCCGCCATGACAATGCTCCAGGTTGCCACCCTCAAATGCCTCCTCTGGCTTCTGAACGACCATGATCCCAGAGGCACACAAACCAATCTCAGAACCCAGGGACTTTTGGCAGTAATCCCTCTAGGTTTATTACTGAAGTATTAGAAATCCAAATTCCCATGACCGCTATTGTGGTCACACAACATCATATGCTCTTCATAATCAGCAATAGAAAACAAATTATCTAATGATGCCTTTTTTGGCAGGTCTGAGTCTTGGGGAAAATTCCCAATAATAATGTTGGGTCTCTTGTCATAATATTGAATGTGATCAATGTAGAGAGAGAGAGTAAAGTGGAAATCTGCCACAGAGGCGGGGGATGGGTGGGGGGGTATACTGGGGTTCTTGGTGGTGGAAAATGTGCACTGGTGAAGGGATGGGTGTTTGATCATTGTATGACCAAACGAGATTTGAACTGAAAGGCTTTGTGACTGCTCTCATGGTGATTTAATAAATAAATAAATAACAACAAAAAAACAAAGAAGACACCATAAGACAATTTAAGGTTTTTCCCACTGATTCGATGTCCCTAGAAGACCATCTTTAAGTACATGGTTCCATGTAAATGTCTCATACAAATGTTATTTCTATTCTGGCTTCAGGAACACTCCCAAGAAATTCATCTTTTGCAAAAATCGTGCCTTGGACAGGCACTTTTTGTTGCCTTACACCCTGAACACTAAAATTGTACATGCCATGTAGTCAAAGCACTTTGAACAAAATTGTATACACTAAGAACCAAGTCTCAGTACTGACATTTGAGGAAACTTCACATTTGAACAATGAGTACTACCAATTCATATTTACCCCAAGATTATGGGATATTTGAGTAAAGTGGGAGAAAGAAAAATTGCCTGGTCTAAGTTGCAAGGGATAGAACAGGGTAATAGAACAGTGTGTGTATGGGGTGGAGGGGGGGGGAATTGTCCTTGAAACCTTTCACACTTTTGAAGGGACCAAGTGAGTAAGACAAAGGTTCCAAATGGAACCCATGTTCTAAGTTAATATAAAATCTTGTGAATTTGGTGACCTTATGCTAAGTGAAATAAGACAAGCTGAGAAAGACTGATATCTGATCATTTCATTCCTGTGTGAAAGACAAAGAGAAAAAGCAAATGAACAAACAAAATGAATCAAACCCTTAGTGGACAAGATTTTTTTTTAAGGAGGGAAAGGGGCTGGAGGGTGATGACAGGGTAATGGGATGAAGAGTATGGTGATGATGGAGCTTCAGAGAAAGGTACAGCGGGTAAAGCAGTCGCCTTGTATGCAGCTGACCCAGGTTCAATCCCTGGCATCTCATATGATCCCTCAAGTCTGCCAAAAGTGATTCCTGATTAAGTCTTGAGCACAGCCCAGCGTGGCCCAAAACCTAAAACAATTAAGTTAAATTAAAATAGTATGGTGATGGTTGAAATCTAGACTTTACCACCTGAATATTGAGTTATAATGTTGTAAACCTTACACACATACAATGTCATAGCCTGGTGCTACTTCAATACAAATTTATTTTTAAAACGATAATGATACAAATTTAAGTAGAAAATACATTAAAAGATATTTTCAACTGATTGCTAGGGGCTCTAAACACATTTCAAGGGTTAATTTGCTTGCCTGGCATGCAGCTGATACCAGCTAGATCACAGACTTCCTATGGTCCCCTGAGTACCACCAAGAGTGACCCCTAAGCACATTCAGGTGTAAGCCCTGAGCACAGCTAGGTGTGGCTCCAAAACGACCACCAAAATGCTTGATTTCTGGGAAGTTGAACTTAAAGTTTAAGAAGAACAAGAATTTCACTTTTTTCTAACTGTAATAAAGTACTCCTTGAAAAAGCCAGTTCCAGGCTGTGGAGATAGTCCAGGATTTACAGGGCATGTTCCAGTCGCCATTTTGATCCTGGTACCACATGCCCTGCCAGGACACGGAGTATCGCAGGATGTTATTCAAGAGGCTTCCTGAGCACTGCTGAAGGACCCTGGTGGTCCCCAGCACTCAGAGACCATTTGGATCTTGTCCTTGCCTGATCAGCCGGACATCTCTGATAGTGGCCCCAGGCATCTGAGTTTGATCCCCAGAGTTGACTCATCTGACTCACATAGGAGCTGATGGGCATGGCCGGGCTACAGGACACTAGGTACATTGCCCACTCCCCACCCCAAACCAGTCCCAGATGGCCAATTGGAGAGGTCTGGGCAAGGGGCGGGGGGACAGGGGACAGTTATTCTTGGAATTCTTATTCCAGTATGTCCCAGTTGGACCCAGATCAGAGCGTTGGGCCTAAGGTAAGGCAGAGAGCAGGCCCTGTTCAAGGCCCAGGAGGACAAGGAGGCGGCAGCAATGATGGTGCGTCAGCCCCTGCGGTGGCTGGCAGCCTTCACTTTCCTGTCCCAGATCCTGGAACTGATTAGCAGAACACGAGTCATTTGCCCATTAGACCACCTCAGAAGCAGGTGGGGTGCAGAAAGCAGCGGGCAGAGATAAATAGAAGTCTCCGCTTTCCTTCTGTGAAGGCAGCATTTAGGGGAAATGAGAGGGTTTTTCAGTCTTTGAAATGAAACCTAGAGGAGCCACTGCTGCCTTTTTGTTGGCACAGGACAGGCCTGTGGTGCTTTTGTGCTCCCACCCCTGCAATTAGGGCCGAGTCCACGTTGCTTCCTGAAACCAGATCTACACCAGGGCCCAAACTGCAGGCCCACACGCTAGCTGTCCCTGTGTGCTTGTGGGGACAGCAAGGCTCACTGAGGCAGCCCAGTAGCCATGTGCGCTGACATGCCATGGGCAAGGTGCTGGCCCCACTAGGGTCTTTGTCAAGGCACGGGCCAAGGGGCAAAGGAGGGCATAGAGAAGCAATGCCCAGGAAGCAGAGAGGCTCGATCAGAAACCTGGGGTCCCTCTATAACAAGGCCAAGGTAAATTTGGTCTAAAAACATATGAGCTTTGAAGGGGCCTGGTAGATTTGAAAGGCTGGAGTGAATGCTCCCAATGCTGGAGCCCCAGACTCCATCCTCAGCACCCCATGGTCCCAAGCCTTAGCACTTTAGTCCCAGCACAAGTGCGTGCGCACACACACACACACACACACACACACACACACACACACACATATATGCACACATGCCTGAGTGCTGAGGTCTGCCCCTAATGTTTGCTTTCAAGCACTGTCTCCCAAACACCAGTCGATTGAGTCTACCTGGAACATGGTTTGGAAAATTCTGACATAACAACAGCAGGGCACTTGCTCATGAAGGAAAAAATTCTGAAGAGAAAATGAAGACTGGACTCCTGTGCCAATTCTGTGCACCCCCCCCAAACACCTTCCCACTGGGGAGCACTCTCCGCCCCCACGTTCTTTCCTGCTGAACTTGCCTTTGTTGCCTCTTGCTGGCTGTCGTTCCGACAATGAGGAGCGCAGCTCTTGCTGCATCTGGGTATTTGACAGCTCCAGCTTTTGTCCCCAAAGGAACCTTGCTTCCAGGTTCTTAAATTGGCACACTTCACTTAGCTGTCTTTTTATAAGAACAAAACTGCAGAAGTGCAGTAAAACTTCATTATTGTTTAACTTCAGGCAATTATGATGGTGCGCCATCGAATCCATTTGGTTCAGTTACTCAGAGGAAGAACTAGAAAAACAAAAACGAAGATCCTGGCAGCTGGAGAGCAGGAAAAGGGAATGTGGGAAAGGAGGCCAAGAAGCCTTTGAGCTCTGTCCTGCGCTGCCTGTGTCCAACCTGTGTCGTGTGGAATTCACATGAGCTTCCATCTTAATCCCAGAGGTTTGGAGGAATCATCATTTCAAAACCGTTGCTTGGGGGACGGAGGTAAATGTGCTATTGGAAGAGCTGAGATGTATAAATTGGATGCAGTCTCAAAGCTATAAGAAAGAAATATATTGAGAGATTCTAGAGCAGGAAGATGTTTGCAATGTGTGTGGGGGTGGGGGGACATCCCTGGGGTTACCGGCATAATGTGCTTCCTCTTCCCATGGACAAGAGACTTCCATGGCAAAGGTCTTGGGAACAAACTCAGTGGGACCTGGAAATTCACTTCTTCTGAAGTGGTTTTCACAGCCTTGTCTCAGGAGCTACACGCACCCGTGCTCTCTCTCGCTCCTGGGGTCCTTCTGCCTGCAGCCTTCCACAGGGGTCACAGCAAAGCACACAAGCCTGTGTCACCTTTCCCACCAAGAGGGATGCTCCAAAGCCCCCAGGGAGAGCTGGGGCTGAGCGTAGGGTCAGGGGTCAGGTCTGCATGCTATTTGGTTGCTCTCTCCCACCTCCCACACAACACCCCAATTCCTACAAAACAAGATTGTAGATTTATCATCCCTCAGAGCACCCCCTGAATTTTCTGAATCTGAAGAGCTGACAGATTATTTGTAGGTCCCAGGGTGGGAGGGTGGGAGTAGGGGGTAAAACTACAATGTTTTTTTTTTCTTCATTGGCAGTTAAAAGGGACTATAAAGTCACATCTAGTGGAAAATTCTCAAAACCAGCTGACACCAGCTAGATCACAGCACTGCCTATGGTTTGTGATCCGTACCCAGAATGCAATGGGTGAGCCTCAAAGAACTGCTGCCATATTTAATCCACCACAGAGAACCCTCAGGCACCAATCACTCATATGTGTTCCACAATATCCAAAGACTCTCCCCAAATTCCCCTCCCCAAAGTGTTCAGGCTCATGACCAGCTTCTCATTGCCTAAAGCATATTGAGGTCTGTTTGGTCCTCTTGTTCGGAAGACCTCTTAAATAGAGAGAGATTCCCATGTTCATTTACGCACCCCACCTCCACCTCCTTCAACACACACATCCTACAAACAATGGTGATTTGGTCAGGGGGATATCCCCATGACAGGTGGGCTAATTCCTGATTGGGCCCTTGAGTTACTGCATGTAGAATCAGCACATAAAACCCCCAATGTTTCTCTCTATATCTCTTTCTTAGAGCTGTATAATATTCCATTGTGTATATATACCACAAGTTCTTGATCCAACTACAAAAAGATACAAAACAAGGTAGCAACAAAAATCCAAAGGCAACATACCAGCAGAACTGGGGGATGTTTGGAGGTACAGTGTGTTTGAAAGGAAGAGACACTAGGATCCTTAAGGGAGGGAGGTGGGTACTGTAGAGGGCCCGCAAAACCACTCTCCGGCCTGCGGAGGTGGCCCTAGGATCCGTAGGTGCAAGGAAGGACCAACCGAAAGAACACAAGACACAAGAGACAGAGTACAGTTTAGAAAGAGAGAAAAAGGGACAGGCTTTATTGAGGGACACAGGCTGTTTATATAGGATCAGGGCAGCTCAGTCAGGAGCAGAAGTAATATAACCATATATGGTAAGGTCAGCAACAAGAGCTTTACCTAACATTCAAGGTAGACATTTGTACATCAAAGGGTCTTATGGCAGTAGGTGCATCCAGAGCTTTACATTTGTATATCAAAGGGTCTTAGGGCAGTAGATGCATCCTGAGCTTTACATTTGCATATCAAAGGGTCTTAGGGCAGTAGATGCATCCTGGAGGTTACTATAGATAAGCCCAGATAAGATAACTGTCAGCCTGATGTTATGTGGCTATAGATCAGGTATCCGCTGAGATCAAGAAGTCCTGGGAGACTGTCACCAATGTCTGTCCCAAGCAGTTCCTAAACATGGGAACCATGGCCAGGGTCTATGAGAGGGCTCTTGGCTTCCGACAGGGTACACTGGTGGTGGGTATGGAATTGGAATTACATAAATGAGAAACCATTATTAACAGCACTGTCAATCACAGAATTCCAATAAAAATATTAGAAAATACGCTTGATATTTATGAAGTTGCAGTCGACAATTGACAGCTTTTGAAAGAAGTTTTCGGTCTCCCAATGTCCTTTATCCAGGCTCCGTGCTGGCTTCTCGCTGGCTCTGTCCTTTCATGCCTTGATGCCCTCAGTGCCCTGCTGGTCTCTTGCATCTGCTTTGTGGTCAGTCTCTGTTTCCTGGGGCTCGTTGCTCTTTGTTCTCAGGCAACATGCTCATGGGTGAGAACTGCTGCTTTTTCTGACATCTGCCAGGGCACTGCCAGCCACCTGGGCATAAGCATAGGGTCCAAGAGGAAATGACTGATCTGGGCTAGCCTTGCAAATGTCATTATTCCTGTCCCTTGGCCATTTCTGTGATTTATCTGACTACTAGCCCTCATGTGGGCAAGAATTAAAATGACTGATTGCACTTACCAGTTTACCTGGGGCCCCTTTCCCACTCCGCTTCCATGGTAACAGAGTTGGGACACACAAGAGCAATGATTTTTTTTCCAAGTCAAAAGGGGACATCTGAATAGGGAAACCCAGATCGCAAGTCACAGAAGAAACCATGGATTCCCTAGATGATGTCTTGTAGTGGGGTTTAGAGCTTTCTTGCCTGTGACCTGGTTCTCACTTCAATGCCTGGTTCTTATGAGGTTTGCAGGGACTGCAGAGGAGTAAGGAAAAGCAGGAGGAGCAATGGTTAGAGCTGAAAGTCTCTTCAACTTTCCCTGCCCTGGGGGCTCTGTCCGGCTGAAGCAATCTAGAATTGGAGTTGTGGCAGAAGTTTTTAACTAAAATGTCATTTTTTTCTAACAATTATGCTGTCATCAAGTCACCAACGGCTCACTGATTCTTGGTAAATCGCAAAAGATGTTAAATAAATTAACAAAAAGTATAATAATCAACGAAACTGATTATTTTGTCCCAGATATTTCCTATACCAACAAGAGATAGGAAAATTTCATTGAACACTCTCCATCTGAAAGAGGAGAAGATCCTTTTCTGGGTCATGAGCATGATGATTGGGTGTTCACATTTGTGTGACATGTACCTCCCTTGAATCTTGGTATACATTTGGCACATTACCCACCTGATATGAAAAAAAAAAAGGGAAGAGGAGAGAAAAGGAAGGCTGTCTCAGGGATTGGTCCAAAGCAGTTGGTAAATCCTGCCAGGCACACATCACCAGCGCCCAGCCTGGAGCCAAATCCTGCCCTCAGGAAGTTTAACCTGGTTGTTCTTAGAAGTTGCTGTGGGTGCACCGGTGGAGGGATGGGTACTGGATCATTGTATGACTGAAACATAAGCACAAAATTTGTAAGTATGTAACTGTAACTCATTCATTTAAAAAAAAGTTGCTGTGGGTAAAGCCCTTAACATTCTTTTTGTTTTGTTTTGTTTTGTTTTGTTTTGTTTTGTTTTGTTTTGTTTTGTGGCCAGACCCCTCGGTGCTCAGGGTTTATTCCTGGCTCTTCTCTCAGAAGTCACTCCTGGCAGGGCTCAGGGGACCATATGGGATCTCAGGGACCAAATCCAGGTAGACCTCATGCCAGGAAGCACCTTACGTACTTTACTATCGCTCTGGCCCCAAGCCCTTAACATTCTTTATTATTATTATTATTATTATTATTATTATTATTATTATTATTACTGAATCAATGTGAGCTACAGTTATAAAACTTTCATGTTTGTGTTTCAGCCCTTAACATTCTTAACAGCTCCACTGTCTTAACTACAGAAGTCTAAGACACATGTCTTTAAGATTTACAAGCCACTAGGTATATTCTCAAATCTTTCTGAGATCTTAAAGAAGTCCTAGTGCCACAACCTTGGTCTGAGGCCATGCTGTACAGATAATGCCTGGATAATCATCTTTGTCCTAAAACCATTTCTCACTGTGAGATACCCAATGAGGTCCGGCCACTTTATAGTTCCTCTGAGCTCTGCTCTGCACCTTAAGATTCCTTCCTTACTCCATCTGTCTCTTCACATACTTTATCACAGGCAGCTGAGAGAAGCCAATGGCATGTTTCTTCCTTTGCCTGTAGTCTTCTCAGCCAGATCCATGAGTTCACTGGGTATTCTTCCTACTTTCCATGTTACTGTAGACACCAGTGCTGCCAAGCTTTCTGTCCAGTCTCTATTAACATTTTCCTCACTGTTTTCCAAGTTCTCATCAACAGTCTCTTTGAGGTGCTTCCAGCTTTTATTAACAGTCTTCACAGGGCTCTCCAAGATTTGGCTCCGTGCCTCCTTCCAAAGCTGAGGCCATGCATTAGGCTTTATTATGGTAGTTACCCCACTTCCAGCTACCAAACTGTGTTCTGGTTATCTCTGGCTATACATCAAATTGCCATGAAACTAAGTGGTTATAAATGATAATTATTAGTGTTTTACAGTGGTGTGTGTGTGTGTGTGTGTGTGTGTGTGTGTGTGTGTGTATGTGTGTGTGTAAACCTTAAACAGAGTCCAATGGAGAACATGTTTTTGCTTCCATGGGGTCACTTGGAGATATTAAGCTGCTGCATGGGCTGGCCTACAGGTGCCAAAATGGTTTTGTTCACTTTCAAGGCATTTCAATGGAGATGACCTAAAAGTTAGGCTCATCAGAAACTGTCACCTAGAGTTCCTACACACAGGCTCTCCAGAACTACAGTCATGAAGGTCAAAAGGTAGCCAAAAATTACAAATAGAATGTTTCTAGGGTAGCTGCTTCCTTAGGTTTGAAGACTGTTGTAACATCACTCACTGATCTATTTTCCAGTCAAGTGTAGCAACCGAGCCCCCTTTGCAGAGGGAAGAACTGTCCAAGAATGTATGGTTCTCTTTGCTCTTCCCTACTCCTTGGTTCTTCCTCCTTTCCATTGCCTGGAATCATCTGGTGAGGACTGAAAATAGAAAGCATGTGTGGCCACTAAACACAATGGAAATCCCAGACACTAAGAAACACGATGTGATCTCTTATGGGATTGATATCTCTGAGTCTTCCAAATGTGAGAGAACATAAGCCTTAAGCATGTTTGGGACTTTTCTGCTACCTGGGGTCTAATATCTAATGGTGACTTGTCTGAGAAGACTATTCTTACCCCAACCATCCACTGAGCACTCAATAATCAGCATTGCCTGAGGCATCATATATGAGGACTGGCAGAAGGTCACATATAATCCCACTCCTTGTAAAAGCATTGGGCTCAACTTTTATTCCATTTCATTCTCCCAAACAAACTTCCTGTTGGATGGAAGATTGGGATTCAAGACTGCACACCCCTTCAGTTTGGCTCATCTCATCTCCACGTGTCACCTAGAAGGGACCCCAATCTCCGATATGCCCTGGAAGACTTGGCCCCTGGGTATGCTACTGATCTCACCACGCATTCCTTCTTCCAAATTCTACCGGGTTTTGAGGACATCACTCAAATCTCATTTTCCCAGAGAAGAATTCCCTGAAGGGTCACAGAGAAAGGTCTTTTTACTTCTCTTGTATTTTCCTGAGTATATGGTCCACTCCCCTCAATGATATCCCATTTCTCCGTGGACAAAAGGACTTGGTTTTTTTCATGCCCCCTCCCACGTGGTTTCATTCTCTGATGAGACTGGGTCACTGGAGTGTAGGGGCTGTGTCACAGCTGCTTTGCATGGCCACTTTGGTTTCCAGAGGTCCATGGTACAGCAGAGCCAACCACCCACCAAAAGGGAAAGATGAAGAAGGAAACAAGTCCAGCAAGGCACCCTGTGTGTCCCTGTGCCCACATTCGTGGCACACCCACCATTCCCATCTCTCTGCCTCACTCACTAGACACAGTGGGATGGGGTGAGCCCACTTCAGATTATTCAGGGGACAGGGACTGTGAGAACCTCAACCCGGGCAACCTCAGCTGCTACTTCATGCACGAATTGATGTTGAAGGCAGACAGCTTAGCTACCTGGATTTCTACTCCACATCAGCACTTGGCCTGAGCTAACAATGGAGAGCAGAGATTAGAAATGAAAATGTTTAAGATTTGTCAGTGAGGGCCTCAGGAAAGTCCCAATGTCCTCCACCCAAATGCCCCTCGACCTTCCCTTCCATTCCCCTGAGTCTGCACTTAGAGTGAACCAGGACACCTTCTGCCCTCTCTGGCTGGGGACTCAGGGAAGCAGCTCGGGATGGCAGACATTCTGACAAGAAACTGTGAGCTCCCCTCAGGTTGCTTTTCCTGAGAGCTAAGGACCTGAAAATGAGCAGTACTGATATCCCGACATCAGGGAAATAACAGTTAAGACTTCCTTGACAGAGCTATTTCTGAAATTATTTTTCAATCGCCTCAAATTATTTTTAAACATCCCTTACTAATATGTGAGATCTGGGGAAACGCTTGGTTTGGGGCTGCCCCAATTGCTTTCAGCCTCCACATTTAGGTCTGAGATAGGTTGAGAGACCCTGTCACGGTTGTGCTTGCCTAGGCCCTTTGATCTTGCACAGACTGCAGACTTTTGGCATGGAACCGAAGAAGCCTCCAACCAGACAGCACCACACCAGAGCGAGGGAGTCAGGCAGTCAGAGGTGGGGCGACAGAAGGCCCAGGACAGCACCCCTGCCACTGCGCTTCCTGAGAGGTCCAGAAACCAGAGAAAATCACTCCTCCATTTTTGCCAGAACTTACTGGTTGCTCTCTCTGCACCGGAGAAGTGCTTCAGAGAGCTTGTCAGACCTCCCCTTAGCTGGGGCCTCTACTGAAAGACCAGAGACGTCATCTCAGAAGTCTCCCATGAGCCTTTGCAGGGACCCTCACTTCAACTTGCCTCCCCTCCCCGTGAGTGGAAGAGGAGAGGAGCACTTTTTGCAGGTAAGTCCCTCTCCAGTGCCAGTGTCAAGAGAGCAGGGCTTTGGTTCCACTCACAAAGCTGCCCCCCAGGACAGAGGGACAGTGGACAGGAGTTGGGCCTTCCAGGTGGTTCCCTAGGAGATCTAGGGCTACCCCCAAAGATTTCCACGCAGCCAAGCCAGTGGCTCCATGTGAGGATGGGAGAATGAGGTGCTGCTCAGACCCTCAAGTTCTGGAGATCGGCAGGGCTACCCCGTGGGACTTGTGGAGCCTTCAGGACTGGGTGCTGTGGGAGACCGCAAGGGGCTGGACACAGTGCAGAAACCTCTATTCTGACTTCCCCAGTCACAAGGGGCCACTATGGGCTCTTTGCCTGAAATGTAGGGATCATGAAAATGGATGAACCCTGCAGAAACTCACCGGTTCATATAGTCCTGAATTTCTTTTTTCTAGAAGTTTCACATGAGCATTGCAGCAAATTTTCAGCATCTTTTCCACCTCTGCAAGATGGATGGTACCCACAACCCATGACCTATGGAAGACCTGCCCATAGAGGTGTCCTGGTAACTAACATCCAAGAAGCATTGGGAAGAGCATTTGAAGGCCCCACCTCCTGCAGCCTGAGTTTCTGTGGGATCTTCACAGAGAAGTGACCGAGGGATCCCCCCTGCCTTCAGTTGCTGAGGAGCTGGGCTTTCCTGGCCTCACAGCCAGCATGGCCATTGGCTCTGAAATATTCAGGTGGAATAAGATTTGAAAGATGCATGTAAAACTGTTGCTAATAGCCTTAGGTAAAAGGCTTCCCACTCAAGCCAGGTAGACTGATGTCAGGGCATCTGTAGGGCTGAAGGGCATCATTATTATCTGAGGGTCTGAGACAAAGGGAAACATGTCACCATGTCCCAGGATGGTGAGTGTGCACTGTCCCTCAGGGTCAGCCCAGAACAGGAGTTGGGATGCACAGGTGATCTGAGAAGGCCAGCCCTGACTCAGATAGAACTGGGACAGGAAGTCCTTGGGAAGGATCTGCCTGGTCTGCCCTCTAACACCCCCATTTTTAGAGCTGAGCATAACACTGGCTCACACAGACCCAACTTACCCTGGAGTCAACTGGAATCACCCCTGGAATTCTAATCCTTTCAGAGCTCTCAGAGGCTCCTGAGCTCCTATATTCTGGGACAAATGTCCTTGGACTTGGTTGGGTCTATAATCTCCCATATAATAAGCCTGGGAACCTTTGAACTCAAGGCCACAGAGCTCATGTTTGGCTCATGTTTGACCCAGTTGAGAGATTGACAAATTTCCCTTTGATGATGTACCAATCACCCCAAAATGATTTACACTAAACTATGAGGCCCAAGAACAGTGAGTTAGTATAGCCAATAAGGTATTTAGTCTGTACACAGCCATCAGCTCCAATCTCCAGAATCACATATAGTCTTCTGAGATCTAAGAAGTGATCCCTGGACACAGAATCAAGAGTAAGTCCTGGACACCACTGGGTGTGTCCCCAAACCAACCAAACAAAAAATGAGGTCCAGAGTCAGGAGCTATCACAGCATTTGGTACACACACCTAGCTGGGTTTGATCCCCAGCACCACACGGCTTCCTGAGCATCACTAAGGGATGCTAAGGGTTCCCAAGTACCACTAAGCATCTTTGTGTCACCCTGGCATCCTTAGATCTTAACATTGATCTGTCTGTCTGCGAAGAATAACTGGGGATGGTCTCTGGGCCCCCTGATTACCAACCACCTGGTAGGCTTAAAAATAAACCAAAAATAATGAGCTACAACTACTTTGATGAGAAGGACTAATTAAAATAGATGCTGGGATTAAACATCAGACTGGCCTGGAATCCTGTACTGGCTACTTCCACTGGGTCATATAGCCTTGGACAGTCTTGTCACTTGTTGGCAGAGGTTTTTGTGTCTGCTGGACTAGCCCAGAGCCCACTGACTCTGGGAACTGGCTTTGATACCTCCTACTGGAACACAAATGAATTTTTCTATCACCTTCCATTATAGACTTTAAGATTCAGTGTGGTCTTTTGTTCTTTCTAAGGAGCACCTACTCTGGAAGAAAGGAGAGCAGGGAGGCATTTGCTGGGTGTCCTAGGGGGACAGTACTTAGCAGCGAATGATTTCTTTAAATCCATCTGGAGCCAGATCACCTTGGAGAGCTGAGCACAGACCATTCAACTCAAACATCAGCACAGACAGAGCTGAATCCTTAGGAGACATCTGCTAGCCCAGTGCCAAAATGCCCTGATCATGAGAACCACAAATTGGGATGTTCAGGTTTAGCACAAACCCCAGGCATCCAGTTCCAGGAGCAAACTGGCTACTTGGCACAGAGTTTCAAGGCTGGAGCCTGCCAGCCCTCAACACCCCAATTCCAGAGGACTCTGGGATGGGGCAGTCTGGAAGTGAGGGAGAAAGGGAGGGAGGCAGGGAGGGAGGGAGGGCCGGTTCTTACTCTCTTTCCCTGTAAATGGTCTTCAGGGCTCTCTCGTTATCACCGTTTCCAGCTCTGCACTCACTCATGTTTTATGTCTCAGAGATAGTGTTTATTGATATTAAACAATGCTCCAGCTGCTATGCAGAACATCTGTGCCGCAGCTGCAGGAGTCCCAGTTCAGATTTTTGCAATAGTTGTGGGATGATCCACCAGCACGGTACATACAGTCCTGGGATGCCTGTATTCTGCTAGTCACCCAGATTTGGCATAATTGGAAATGTTAGGGTTTTTAAGGTGGTTGTTGGGTGTGGCTCTAGGGGGATTTTTTGCGTGTCTTGGGGCATAGAAGTACCAATTGGAAACATTTGTTTATAAATGTCAGAAAGAAGAACTTGGTATGAGTACACTCTGCCTGGGCCACTACAAAACAACCTAAGAATTACGCTAGAAAAGTGCCCAAGGTCACAAAGCATTTATTACTGGAATGTTCTAGACCAAAGACTTCCGGTAACAACTAAATTTCCAACAATTGAGCCAGTCATCTAGGCTGTAGAAGGAAAAAGGGACCTTTATATTCAAAGGCTTTTTAAAAAGCTATTTAGAGAAGGGATGTTGGAGAAGCAGGTTCCAATCCATCATCCTTCATTGGCATGTTAGCACATCACAGTGGTTGGTAAGTTAAAAGCCCTGCAAGGCTTAATAAGGAAAAAATCCCTTTAATGTGGGTGGTATCCTTGGCTTTTCAGAGCATGCTCCCTATTAGGTTTTCTTCCTCAATGGCCTAGATGCTCAGAGAACATTCCCCACAAACACTCAGCACCCAATTCATTGGGTTCTGAAGTGCTGGTGAAGCCCTTGCTGCCCTTCATCAATGCAGTGGACCTTCTCCAGATCAAGTGCTGTTCTCAGGGTGGCCTAATGACAGATGGTGATCAGGAAGAAGATGCAGACGAACAACAGCAGCGCTAAGGGAAGTGGAGGTCTGAAGGAGAGGCCAGGGAGAGCAGAGCTTGGGAGAAGCTACCAGGGAAAGATGGGGTGATAGGGCCCTGGACAGTCTTACAGAGTGCAGGGACAGCACTGGTGACTGTGCACAGGAACCCTGGCCGGCCTCTCCGTAAGATCCCTGGGAGATCTTGGTTAGATCCCTGGCCAGCCCCTTGGTTAGATCCCTGGGCAGATCCTTGGTTAGATCCCTGGGCAGCCCCTTGGCTAGATCCCTGGCCAGCCCCTTAGATCCCTGGCCAGTCCCTTGGATAGATCCCTGGTCAGACCCTGTTTAAATCCCTGGCATCACGTAGACTGCCCACCAGCATGTGGGGAGCGGTCCCATCTCCCTAAATAAAACACTAGGAGAGCTCAATTCTGTGGAGATTAGAAGTGGGCCCATGGCGGGGAGAGCAAATGTGACAAAGCAGGTGGACCTGGAGAGTCTGTGAGGACCTACGTGTGGTGGGGACACAGGGATCCTCATAATGCAGACGTGCAGAGGTCCCCAAACGTGGGGGTTCAGGGATCCCCTATGTGGGGTGCAGGGATCCCCTACGGTGTGGTGCACAGGCTGGCTGTGCCCTCTTCCTGCTAGAGAGGTGAGGCTGGCAGCACAGCACCCCCAACTTCCTCCCTGACCACTTCAGAGCAACCCGGAAGAGATCCCAGTCAGCCCCCGTGGGTGGCACAGCCTCGGGTCCTCCTCCTTTCCCCCACTCCCCTCAGTCCCTTCCTCCCTCCAGAGCCTGCGGCTTCCATCTCCTTCCTCCTAGACCCTTCCCAGATAAACTTCCCATGGCCAATGCCAAGGAAACTTCTCTGCCTCCGAGTCCCCCCCCCTCCACTTTAGGATTTGGGGGGAGCGCGCAGGTGGGAGGAGTCCCGGGGAGCCTGGGAGGAGAGATGGGGTACGGGCAAGGTGGGCCAGAGAAGTCTCTGTCGTCTGCGTGGGAGCCTTTGTGCCCCTAGTCTGGGCATCACCCTGCGTCCCCAGGCAGCCTTTCCCGGGACCCCTCAGGCAGTCAGGATTGACAGGCCCGCAGACAGCTGCGCGGTCACCCCAACACTCCACCTGCGGGTTCCTCCTGCCTGTCCCAGGCCAGGGGCATTGTGTCGCCAGGCAGCCCGCACCATGCCCAACTCTCCAGCACCACCCCCCGCCCTCCCCACCCGGGGAAGTGTCGGGAAATTTTCAGAAGCTTTCTGGGACCTTGCCGGGGGTCTGAAGGCTGTTCGGGATGCTACTCGGGGACCGGTCCTGCAGCTGAGCAGGCTGCCCGTCCAGTCTCGGTGGGAGAGGGGGAGACCCCGGCCCGCACACCCCCTCCCCCAGACCCGGAGCCGGGGTCTCCCCCTTCAGCAAATAACTTTTTCTTCCCGGCGCCGCGGCCCCGGAAGGGTCTGGGAAGCGGGTGGGCAGGAGCCGGGCCCCGCGGCGCCATCCGCCCCCGGGAAAAAGCTAGCTTGTTCCATGCACACAAAGGATGGAGGCGCGGGGCGCGACCGGCCCGGAATGCTAATGTAGGGGCGCCGGGAGGCGGGGCCGGGCCGCCGGGTCAGACCCCACCTGCCGCCGCCACGGCCCTGCGTCCCCTCTTGGGGGGTGGGGGGAAAGGGGCTGTGCCCGTCACGTGTCCCTGCCCTCCACCCCCCCCCCCCCCCCCCCGCGAGCATCTGTTGCCCGCAGCACTACGTCTAAACATCCGTGCAAACTTGGACCAACAGGTCCTGCCGAAATGTGCTAACCATCTGCTTTGCCTTCCCGTATTTGAGCGAATTATGTTTATTATGTTAATTTAGTTGACTGTCAACAACACCGAACGGCACAGTTGCTGCTAAACAACATCATTATATCGCTGGTGCTGGAAAGGGCTCCCCCCCCCCTTAAATTTTTTTCCTTTTTTTTTTTTTTGGTAAATGCAGTAGGAGTGAATACACGTGGAAATGTTGCTCTATTTAAAATGGGGTTCTGAGGGGTGAAATGGTGGGGGCAGGAATCGAGTGTTTGCTCCCAGAGCAGGTGGCCACCTGCACAGAACCAGCCCCACACTCAGGTTTGGAAGAGAAAATGCTAGCAGGCCTCTGAGTTTTTCTCTCCACAATTCTCTGTGTTTCAGAGGGTAGAGTCATGGACCACAGAGAGAGTCCTGCCAGGAGTGGTCCCTGAGATAGAACCAGAAATAGACTCCAGTAACCCCAGGACTTCCTGCCCCCCCCCCAACATACACATTAACAAACAATCAATCAAACAAAATAAATCACCAAGTACCAGAGTCCTAGCTAGGTACCTAGCTAGGTACCAGCTAGTACCAGCTAGGACGCAGCTAGAGTTTAGAGTAACTAAATTTGTGATTGTGCCCCTTTTGCCTTTCAGAGACTCATGCATTTCGGACTTGCAGATACTTCCAGAGGGAGGAGTGCAAAATAATAGGGGTGAAAATGTGAGGAGATGGTCGGGAGGGCAGGCCCGTCTGGGTTCCACCCAGGGCACTGCCCTGGTGCCCAGCAGCTATTGCGAGCCAACAAACAAAACGCAGCAGTGCAAAAGCCCAGCCTTCAACTTGTGTTTCACGGTCCTCCAGTTAAGGGGGTGGCTGCCAGAGCTCAGAGGAGCACCATGCACCAGGCTGACGCAAACAGTTCATCAATTAGGTAATAAGCACTGTGAGGTCAATGCAGCTTCCGGGAAGGGAAGCAGCACAGTGAGGGCTGCCAGCACCTGAACACCGGCTGCAGAGAGGAAGGGGCCTCCTTGCTTTCCACTCTCATGTCCCGGGCCCAGTCCCAGTCCTGTGACTGCTGTGGGGCCAAGCTTCAGGAGAATGGAAGGGCAAGTTGTCTGCCAGTTGTCTGCTGTCCTTGCACTAGCCCGGAGAGCTTCCGGGTGGCATTTTCACAGCACAAATGTCCCGCCTGCTGAAGAGATTGAGGAGCCAGGTGGCTTCTGGGTGTCTTTGCAAATATTTGGTTTCAAGAATGGGGTCGCATTACACTGTTTAATATTTGGAAGCGGAAGAGGGCAGGCACATGGCATCTTGAGCCCTCCCGCCCCTGTAGCCCATTAGAAACGTGGGGCTCATGTTCAGACAGATGGCTGTGGCTTTCTGGGTTGGGGGAGAGGGGCAGAAGATGACAGTCTCAGAGGGCCTGTCTCCAAGTCTCCCTTAAATGGGTCTCAGCTGCCTGGACCTAGGGTGACCGCTGTGAGAGAAGCCTGGCTCCTGGGGCCCACTGGGGACTTCGAGTTGGCTGCTTGCCCAGCCCTGGAAAGCATATAGGATTCTGCCCCTCCCCTGCCACCCCACGAGAAGACACTCTCTCTGCCCTTGATGAGGACTCCAGTCCCTGCTCCTGTCTGCTTGGGGTCTCAGGATGTGTCTCTTGTCTCTCTTTCCAGGAGCCCACTGGGAAAAGATAAGTAACTGGTAACCGAAAACAGGGGTCCCAGTGATATACCATGGGTATTTTCCATGTATTTTCTGGGTTAAGTCTTATAAGAAAGGAATGGCCCCATGGCTGAGGACTAGTAGGAGTCATAGAAGGAGGGAGAACCTGCCCCTGCCCCCCTGCTCCCCCTCCCAGTTTTCAGCTCATTGCAGGAACGGGAAGGAAGGCAGTAAGGCCTATCCCACCTCCTCTGTTGTCTGGAATACTTTGCCGCCTCCTTGAATGATGCTCCATCCGACCACAGAAAAGAGAAAATGCTTGCAGGGGATGCTGGCCACACGGTGGCGCTATTGCCCAAGGCCGTCTACTTGCCCTGGGAACTGGGGTGAAGGGTAACAGGAATCACCCTACCCAAGGAGAGGGGGCAGTTCCAGAGGGCCGTCTTGGAGGGAGGGGTGCTTCTAGACTGGAGCCCGTCGTTGGGTGGTAGCCAGAGGGCGGAGCTTAAAGCACCAACCACAAACGCACCCACTTCCTTGTCCGTGATGAAGACCAGCGCTTCTCTTGATTCCTGGGGCGATAGGCTGGAACTAGGTCAAGAGGTGTTGTGGACCCGGCAGCGGGGAAGGGCGCTGCAGTGTTCACAGTGGTCCTAGTGGGCTAGGGGACAGTCAGCCCTCCTCCCGAGAGAGTAGGAGCAAGACGGCCTGGTCCCCTCGCGGCCCCCTGCCCTGAGCCTCAGTCTGCACCCCACTGCAACCCGCGCGCCACCCCCAGAAGGCGGAGCTGCGGGCCCGGCGGGCCACACCCTCGCCTGTCCCCTCCCCCTCAGCCCTCTCCTCTGCAACAACAGCAAAAGCACGTCGGCGGGCTAGGCTTTCTCCCCGAAGCACGTGTCTGAGTAAGCGACTGCATTTTCCGCCTAAATCACAGACCACTTGGGAGCACGGGGACTTGGGCTTCAAAAGGAACACGATGTCTAAACAAAATACCTCGAGCGGGCCCTTTTCTTTCTTTCTCTCCCGTCTCCGTGTTTGGGGAGTGGGGAGGATTTCAAACGCAAACGACCGGAGTCAGTGGGTATCTTCTCGCAACTGCAGCTGATTTCCTGTGTAAACGAAAACCATGTGATGCTCCATAAGTGCTTCCAGCTCCAAATGACAGGAAATGAAAACCATCACGGAGAAGGGGAGCCGCGGGATGAATTCCCAGGGCAGATAGCATTAGGGCGACGGTGCAAGGGGACGATGGGGGCGGGGAGGACCCCGCGCACTGACATCCCTGCGGGTCACGAGGCAGGGACGGCTCCCAGGGGCGCCCCCAGCCTCTGCCGGGGGAAACGTGGCGGCGGCGCCGCTCCTGACCACTCGGCCTTTCAATTACGTACGGAGCGGGGCCAAGTGGGCTTTTCTTTCTGCCCGCCTCACCGGGGTCAAGCTGCGACCTCTCCGCCGCATTCACTCGGCGGTGCCATCCATATTCATGAAGGCTAATTAACTCTGAAAGGCCCGGCTGGCGGGGCTGGGTGGGGCGAGCTGCTGGGGTGCGAGGGGGCCCCCAACCCCTTCGCGGGCGGCCCGGCCTCTGCAGCTGCTCCCGCGCCCCTCCCGGGGCGCACATGTGCGCGGGCAGCCCCGGATTTGCCGCGTCATGGGTCACCTGCTCCAGCAACACGTGCACGCGCGCGCGCGAATACAGACAGACAGACACACACACACACACACACACGCACGCACGCACGCACGCACGCACACACGCGGCCCTGCTCCCTGGGGCAGATGTGCATCCGGACGCTCAGTCCACCAGGAATTTCAGGTTTGGGGGGTCGGGGGTGTCCACTGAGCTTTGCAGCTGGGAGGGCCTGGGGTCCAGAGTGGCAATGTGGGGAGTTCATCCCAGGTGTCTGGGCTCGCTCAGAGCCGAGGTTATTGCACTGTCGAAGCTGCCGGGTCCTTTCCACGGATGCATCGGCCTCCAAGAGATCTCTGCAGCCGCTGTTTTCCCAGGTTGTATTTGTGTGTCCTGTACTCACAACAGTGCAGGAGGTGCCTAAATTTCTGCCAAGGGTCAGTCTCAGGGTGGTTGTTTTTTTTTTTTCTACTTCTTTCAACATCACTTAAGACTTCAATGTTAGAGTTTCAGACTCATAGGAAAGACTTTAAGAGAATTTATTTTATGACTTGAGACTTTACTGTTGGACTCCAGGCCTAGGATAAAGCCAAGCACAGGAAGACTCTCCATTTATTCTCCTCCTCTCTGTTTATCAGTTTACACAGCTTCGTTCAACAATTGGGTTGCCCAGCACAGTATAAAAACTGCCTTCAGGGCCAGACCACCCTAGAAGGGTAGATTTCAGGCACTAAACATCCCATTGGCCAGACTTGGATCATGTGCCCAGCCCTAGTCCAATCAAGTGTGAGTAGCACAGGACTGGCTTGGATCATGTGTCCAGCCCTAGTCCAATCAAACCTGAGTAACAAGTTAGTCACATGATACAAATATGGCTGCCTTCAAGATGGTCTGTGGCTTGGAGGTTCCTAGAACAGTGAGCTGATGTGACATGCTAGCAGCTGGTTACTAGGCCACATCAGAGCCTGAGTTCACGAAGGAGCAAGGAATTCTTGCTCTCACGTCTCCTGACCAGAGCTGATTTATAATGAAGTTGAGGAGAGCAGGATTCTTTATAGACAGCCCTACAGCACCAGGCTGAATATGGCTAACGTCCTTAGTGTCAGTGATTCAGGCCAGGAATGAACACACAGGCTCCCCCATTCCTAGAGAGAAGCTGCTTGTTCCCCTAGACTTAGGTGTTCCTGAAAAATGTGGGCTGCCAGGCTGGGCTGCCCGCTGGTTCACTCTACCTCCTGCATTACAGGAGAGGTTCACATGCGCCCACGGCCTCGAGTTCTGAAGCTGGCATAGCCTACCTGCAGATGTGACTGTGTAATCTACAAGGCACACCACCTCACCTCCTGACAGTAGCAAAGTGGAATGTGCAGAGTTGCTGTAAGAAAGAAAAAGAAAATCTACTTTGGCTATGAATCCCCCCCCCCCCCAACCCCAATCAAAGTGACTTAAAACAATAAGAGGCTTAAATCTCATTTGAAAACACCAGTTGGGGGATTCAAAGACTGGAATCCTTTATCTCATGTCTTTTAGTGGCTTCTCCCATGTTCCCAGTTGTAAGAATGTGGAGGAGATTGCTCGGGAGATTCTAGGGACTTGCTCACATTCACTTGACCAGAACTCAGCCATGTGGTCACACCCAAATGCAACAAAGGCTGAAAAAGGTAGTTTAACTCTCTATGTACCCAAGGACACCAAGAAATGGGCCTGGGAGCCTGTAGCCTTTCTCTGAGGTCATATTAGGTCGTCTCAGGAAGCAGAGTCCTGACAGGGAAGAAATTTGGAACCAAACTTCCAGGAGCACTCCCAGGGCCAGTCACAGTCATGCAGCGTACACAGCAGTGCCTTCTACTTTAGAATCATTAAATGCCCCAAACCTACAGATCATAAGTGTTGTCTCTGGTGAGATTATGATACTTCTGGCCCAAAGTGATTTCCCAAATCACTTGATCTGACAGTGTCTGAGAAACAGTTGCCACCGCCACCACCAAAAACCTCAAAACTGATTGCCTTTACCGATATTACCTAAAACACTTTGAAGGTGCCAGTCCCAACTCTCTCCCCCACTCCTTTTCCCTCTAGGTTATTCAATTCCCATGTCAGTTCTTGAATAGGAGTCTTTGAAGAGTCAAATCTTCATCCTTCCTGTTGGGGAAGGAAAGGATGGATGTTCCTGGCATTCTGGAAAGACAGGACTTATTATGGGACCTTTTTCTGAAAGAACTAGACAACAGTAAACAAGACACATTTCCATCATTGGACATTTTTAGCTCTCGCTGGGTCTGGCTGCAGAGATGCAGAGAATAAATTACAAATGATTTTCAATTAGTCCCAGAGCAAAACATTCAAGGAGCAGAAACACAGGTTCTTAGTACTGGGGAAAAGATTACATATTGCCTATTTGGTCTGGAGTTTAGAGCAAGAATTCTTTCTAGGACTTGGAAAGGAGCTCAGGTCAGCATGTCCAAGAACCCAACATCAATTCCTAATGCCACAAGGACCCCTGAGCACCACCAAGTTTTGCCCCACTGGCCCCCAACAGCACAGGGCTGGATAAGTCACATCTCTAGGCCCTGGCATTGAGCCATTCCACCCAGGTGGCAAAATATCACCAAGTGGCTCTGGGACTTCTTACCACTGCTTGGAACCCCCCTACCCCTCCCACACATCCCCGAAAGAACCCTCTCTATATAGACTGTCCCACGAGCAAACGGCCCTGTTAAAATATTCAACTAGATAATTCAGGACTGCCTTCCATGGAGGCCTTTTGGTTTACTTTTTGTTCTTAGAAGTTCTTTTTGAAGTAAAAACAGAATTCAGACTTTATAACTTCCATTCCTAGCTTAAGCTCTGCCCTGGGAAACCACACAGTACAAAAGGATCTGCCAAACATTATGTTCCACTGCCCTGTCCTTTCTCTACCGAGCGTCACTCTGTCTCACCACTGAGTTCCTTGTTAGGCAATTGCTTAACAGAAACCTATGGATAGAAGTCCAGAGAACAGAACCCCGCCCCCATCGCCCAAGGCACTGCTATAAATTTCACCATTCTCTAAAACTGGCTAAGAGAAGCACAGAAACATTCCAGTCTAATGGAGGGGGAAATGTGAGTGCAGAGAATCAAGCAATGGAAGTCAGGAGTCAGAGAAAGAGAGAGTACAGTGGATAAGATGCTTGCCTTCTATGTGGCCAACTCAAGTTCAGTCCCTGGCCTAGGATACGGTCCCTTGAGATGGGCTCAGAGCAAGGTAAAGCACCTTTAGATGGGGCCCCAAAACTCCTTTGCTCACCACCATTTTTTTTTTGGTGGGGGGGGCACCACATCTAGCTGTGCTTGTCTTACTCCTGCTAGCACTCAGGGGGTTATATGGAGTGCCAGAGATAGAACCCGGGTCTGCTGCATGCATGGCAAGCACCCGGCACTATCTCTCCAGCCCCTCACTTTTAAAAACAAGTTTTAAATAGACCCAAGTTTTGCTCTTCAAGCCCGTGTTTCTCCCTTGAACACATCTTTCACTTGCTTTTCTCTACGTTTCTTTGGTCATTTATTTCCACCCTGGAGAAGCCTGTGTTCTCCCTAGTACACAAAATTTCCCTTCTTTCTCTCCTCTCACATACTTCTATGCAAGTTTTGTTCAATAAAAATTACCGTGCTTCACTAAAAAACAGCAACAAAATGATTTGAAACCAAGAACTCCACACACATCATATACACACAAATGTGCGCATTTGGGAATCATGGTGTGTGTGTATTTGTGTGAGGTATGTGTGGGAGTATATGTGTGTGCATGTGTGGAGTATAGGTAATGTAAGATGTGGGGCTCCTGGGCATGTTGATTAATGGAAATTTGAGCAAACTATCATTCATTTTCTGGGTTTTTGGGCCACACCTGAAGTGCTCAGGAATTTCTCCTGGCTCTAATATCACATCACTTCTGATAGTCTTGAGGGGCAATATGGAGTGCCAGGGATCAAACTTGGGCCAACCATATGCAAGGCAAATGCCCTCCCCGCTGTAATATTGCTCAGGCCCCAAATTGTATTTCTTTCTGAAATGCTTTATAATCTGTAAATATGGACATGATAATTTTTGTTTTTCATTTAGTTTTTGGACCACATCCAATGGTAATCAGGGTTACTCCTGGCTTTGTGCTCAGTTTTGGGACCATAATGGATGCTGGAGATTAAACAGGGTCTGTCTGTTTCAAGGCAAATGTGCTACTCCTTGTACTACAACTCCAGTCCCCCCCTACCCAAATATACTTTATGTGTTTAAAAATAGCAGAGCGGTAGGGCGTTTGCCTTGCACGCAGCCAACATGGCTGACCCGAGTTCGATTTCTCCGCCCCTCTTGGAGAGCCCGGCAAGCTACCGAGAGTATCTCGCCCGCACGGCAGAGCCTGACAAGCTACCCGTGATGTATTCAATATGCCAAACACAGTAACAACAAAGTCTTCGATGGAGACGTTACTGGGCCCGCTCGAGCAAATCGATGAACAACGTGAGGACAGTGACAGTGACAGTTTAAAGAGAGGGGCAGCTGAGGTGAGGGGTACCCAAGCATGACTCACTGAGGCAGAATGCTTCTGCTCCATGAATGGACCGTGGATCTTTAAGACCCATTTGCTAGGGTTTGTCTGTGTCCTGTGCCTGGAACAGTGCTCATTTCTCGATGAGTCATTTTGCTGATGGTATTTCTCATCTCTGTCTATCCAAGAGTTCTTAGGGAATTCACTCTGTTTTACTAGTAACCCAAGCCAGAGAACTTTAAAAAGCAGATGTTATAGAAATATTAAGAGGGGGCAGAGAGATAATGCAGGGGTTCACTTGATCACTTGACTTGACTTCTCGTTAATCATCGATTTGCTCAAGCGGGCGCCAGTAACGTCTCCATTTGTCCCTGTCACGTGCTAGTGTAGTCCAATGGCGTCTGTTCTCTCTAGGAACACTAAGAGCCTCAAACCGATCATTCATGATCTTGATGAAGAAGTCTGACCATTTGGTAGGTGGGTGGCCACGCGGTCTTTTGATATCCTGTGGAATCCAGTCGGTAACAGCTCTGGTCCAGCAGTCGTCTTTAAATCTCATTATGTGACCAGCCCATCTGATTTTTGATGCCTTGGCAAACGAGATGCGTCCCTGATTCTTGATCATCAATCCGGAACTCCGGATTCTTTCTCTCATTTGAGTGAAATGTGATACTCCAAGCATAGCTCTTTCAATTCAACTTTGGGAGACCCAAATAGCGTTCTCATCCTGTTTGCGTAGGGCCCAGGTCTCTGAGGCATATGTTAATGCAGGAAGAACAGTGGAATCAAAGAGATGTGCCTGGAGCCGGAGGTTCTTCGTCTTCTTAGCTATTTCTTCGAAGCTCTTGAAGGCGTTCCAAGCCTCTCTCTTCCTCCTGCGCAGCTCGGGTGCCAGGTCATTAGTCATGTTGACTTCTCGACCTAGGTACACATAGCTGTTGCATTCGGAGATGGTCGTTCCGTTGAGAGGGAATGGGGTGTCAGGAACGAGGCTGTTTCTCATAAACATTGTCTTCCTAAGACTCAGCTATAGTCCGACCTTTCCACACTCACAGTCGAAGTCGGCCAGCATTTGTGCCGCTTGGCTAATGTTTGGTATTATTAAAACAATGTCATCAGCAAAGCGGAGGTGGTGTAGTTGCCGACCATCTATCTTCACTCCCATTCCTTCCCATTCCAGTCGTCGCATGATGTTCTCGAGGGTGGTACTGAAGAGTTTCGATGAAATGGTATCACCCTGCCGAACCCCTCTCTTGACATCAATGATTACTTCTTTGTAGAATGGTGAGATCCTGGTAGTAAATCCATAATACAGCTCACGGAGGATCTGGATGTATTGAGCTTGAATGCCCTGATTGGCTAGGGCTTCAATGACCGCTTCCGTCTCAACAAAATCAAAGGCCTTCTTTAAATCAATGAACGTTAGACAGAGAGGCATCTTGAACTCCTAAGAAACCTCAATGAGCTTGGTTATCGTGTGGATATGGTCGATGGTACTGAATCCTTTGCTGAACCCGGATTGCTCGCATGGTTGTCCTTCATCTAGTGTTCTGCCAATCCTATTTAGGATGACTCGAGTGAACAACTTGAGATGACAGACAATAGGCAGATTGGGCGATAGTTGTCAATGTCATGGATGTCTCCCTTCTTGTACAGCAGTCCTGCTGGTTTTCCATTGAGACGGAACCTTGCATTCAGACAGGTAGCGTGTGAAGAGCCGAGCCAGCGTATTGATGAGTACTGACGGCAGGTTCTTCAGGTGTTCAGGTCTGACCTTGTCTGGGCTGGGTGTTGTTCGTTTCTTTACTGACAAAATGGCATGTTGGATTTCGGAAGGGAGAACACTGAGAACGACATATCCATCCTGCGGAATTTGGTATGTCAGCAAGTGGACATGGCTATCAAAGAGATTTGAGTAGAAGTCATGGATAATCTTCTCCATTGCTGTTCTGGAAGATGTTATAGATCCATCAGGACGTCGGAGGGCAGTCAACTTGGTCTTGTACTTGGCCAAGGACAGGCGGGCTTTACAAATACTTTTCCTGGCTTCTGCCGCATCTACCAGCACTTCTGCTCTTTTCTCTTTGAGGTCTTCCTTGATAGCATCTCTGCACTGCTTTGTGAGCTCGGACGTTTGCTTGCAGTTACCTGAGGCATGCGCCAAACCACGTTGGAGAATAAGCTCAAGAGTTTTCGAAGACAGGCTTTTTTTGTGGCTATCTCTCTCTCGGCGTTCCTCGCACATTCATGGAGGTACTGAACCAGTCGATCGTATTCCTCATCAATGTTGTCAACAATGGCATCTTCCCATGTTGCCGCAATAGTGCCAAAGAGCTCCCAGTTGGTGGTTGTTCTGGGAGTTCTCTTTTTAAACTTTGCAGCCCTTTCTCCCTGCTCTGTGAAGTAGAATTTTGCATGAAGGAGACGGTGGTCCGATACCGTTTGAAATTTTGGGACAACAGCGACATTGGTCAGGCAAAACTGTCAATTGAATATGATGTGGTCGATTTCATTGTGGAATCGTCCATCAGGAGACTCCCATGTCCAACGTTTAGATTCGGCCTTCTGAACTGTGAGTTACCATGGATGGTCTTGGTCGACATGATGAACTCAGTCAGTCTCTCACTCTGTTTGTTCCATTCTAGGCATGGGTCCCGATGTGAAGTTCTTCGGCTGATCTTCTCGGTCCTATCTTGGCATTCAAATCACCCACAATGATCTTGTAGAAGGTGTGGTCTTCTTTATAGAACTTCTCCATCTCCATGTAGAACTTCTCAATTTCTCCTTCATCATAATTGGATGTTGGTGCGTAGACAACGAAGATAGAAACTGGCGGCAGTGAGCCACATCTATTCAAGTGTAAACATCTGATTCGGGTTGTTAGGCATTCGAATCAATCAATGCTCATGGCCAAGTTTGTGTTGACAAGGACACTGACACGTCCAACACCTTTTTTATCGCATGTTCCAAGGAACAATTCTTCTCCAGTGTCGAAAACGGCATGATGAGATTGGTGCCTTTTTGTCTCAGTCAGACCAATGATGTCGTACCTGATCTTTTGCGCTTGTACCATCAGGTCCTCGATGCTTGCATCTGATGCTAGCGTACGTGCATTGAAAGTACAGACGATCATTTTTGTCTTCCTTCGTTGTGGCAGCCTAGTTCGGCCTTGAGATTTTATTGGTCTCTCCATTCTCATCCTTCTCAATGCTGCCATATTGGTGAAGCCTTCAGGGTCAGGGGAATGAGAGCCATTGTAATTACTGGTTTTGGCATATCAAATACACAACGGATAGCTTGCTAGGCTATGCCATGCGGGAAGAACACTCTCGGTAGCTTGCCAGGATTTCCGAGAGGGCGACCCTAATCGCCCTTGTAGGTGTTACCATATTTGAACCCTATCAAATATGGTACAGCAATTCCGGAAGATGGGTATTTAGTGCCTTATAATGTGTTGCGCAGCCACAAAGCGTCCACGCGGGTCCAGAAAGAGTCCTGGAGTGTGGTGGCGGCTGGGTAGTGGAGGCAGTGGAGATAGTGGAGGTAGTGGAGGTCTGCCAGTGAGGTATTTATCTGGTCCCGGTAGGGTTAGGGTGGGTCTTCTGTGCGCAAACCAATCCTTGGGTCTCTGGTGGTTGGTGGAAGCAGACAGGGCAGGGTAGGTGGGGCTCCTGATTTTAATCCTTTCGTCACCTGTGGTTGGTGGGAGCAAGCAGAGAATCTCTGTCCCTGGGTCCATTGAGCCTGGAGTCCAAGGTCTCAGTGTTCCGCTTATCTTGTTCTGTGGGGCTTCAGTCGGGCGTGAGTCTCGGCCAGAGCGGCCGCGCAGGTCCAGAAAGCATCCTGGAGTGTGGCAGCGGTTGGGTAGTGGAGGTAGTGGAGGTAGTGGGAGCTGGTGGAGCCACAGAGCGAGGCAGGGGACTGACGCCGGCTCTGGACCTTGGAGTTCTCCTTGTCGGAGAGCGGACTCTGAGGGCCAGAGCACAGTGGCGGCGGTGGTGCTTCGTGCGTGATCTGGGGTTCCTCCTTGCCCCTGCCGTTCCTGGTATGGTGGCGCCGCAGTTGTCATCCTTGGCACTCCAAACTGTCCTGGCTCTCCGCACCCAGGCCTCCATGCCCCACCTGCCCTGGGATTTCTGAAAGCATCAGGTCCTAGGAGTTGGCTTTCAGCACTGACCCCTCCGTCCAGGGTTGGGTATGCGCTGTCAGAACTCTGGGGAACCCTCCCTGCCATCTCCGCCCCTGTGCTGCAGGCGCCCACCCAGCCAGGACAGGCGGCCTCGGACGCGTGCCAAGTATGAAGTGTAACAGAACAGACTTTACCACCTGAAACTGCTGCTTCAAGTTCAGATCAGGCAAGGAACAAACCTCGAAACAACAAGACCAAAGAAGAGTATACTTAAGTTGAAGACACAACACTTGATTTGAATGCAGGGGTTAGGAGTACATAATTTGCATGTGTGGGACCCCGATCCTATGCCCAATGCTGCATGGCCTCCCTGAAGACCCCTGGATATGGCCCCTGAACACTGCCAGGGATGGTCCAGCAGTCCCCCATGTAGCAGGACCTGAGAAACACTCCATCTTTATGTCCTAGCTTTGGATAGTCCATTCTAGAAGGCCTGATAACACTCAGAAATGGATCCTGGTTCCCCTAAGCATTGTTTGGGGATCCCCTGCCTCAAAAAATTCTGAGAGATTCCCAAAGAAAATACACTGTGTTGCCTCTGGTGCTCTTTCCTTCGTTAACACAGGCAGAGCAGACACCCCTAACATCCTCCTGGCACTACCTCAAGCTTCGCCCCTGATGCCCTAACAATGTCCATGTTGAGCTCTCTGAGGGGCGCACACTGGGCAGCACCTACCTGGTGCCCACTCAGTCCTGGTTCTGGCCTTCTTCAGCAGCAGGACATTCTTGACACTTAGAATTGGGTTAGAATTGGATCGTGGAAGGGTGAGGGGCTAACACCCAGGGTGCCTCTGCTGGGTCAGGACATCTGCCTTACATCTCCCTGGCAGACAGTCCTGAGACGTTGTCATCAGTTCCTCGGGGGAGAAAGGTGGAGCAGCTGGCTGCATGATGAGTGGCCAGTGATTGCATCTGACGGGCAGCAGCATCCCAATCACTCAGCCCATGATGAACCGGGAGGAGGACAGGTGGGAATGAGGAGTGCGGGCAGCTGTGATACTAAGAATATTGGAGGTGGTATTACCTGTTGGTCTTATCTCTTTATTCAAGAGCACCAACAAGCACACATGTGACTCCTTGACAGCTAATGCTTGTCACCTTCAGGGTCAACTATGGACAGAGAGCTCTGAGCTGGGCTTACCACAGGCAGAACCACACATGCCCTTGAGTGCACAGGCCTGACAGGTGTCCCATGTCTGGCTCTTAACACTGATAGAAAGACAATAGGCCCCAGCTGTCTGATATGGAGAAAGAACAACCTCCCTGATATCTTGAGCCCTGATTTCCCGAATGTTCTCTGCACCTGTTTTACCAAGGAGAGTGAGGCAAGTGGACCTTCCTTGCCTGGAGATCCTGCTGGGATTTGGCCAAAGCAATTATTTGCAAGATGACACGAATGACACATGCCTCTTTGACTATGTTCATCTGTCAATTTGACCAGGACCTGGGTTGGCCAGATGGCTGGTGGGATGTTATTGGGGCGTGTTGTCGGGGAGGGTGTTTCTGGAAGAGATAAGCATCTGCAGGGGTGCACTGGGATGGTGCTGGCCCATTGCCATGCATGTCAGCTTCATGTAGTCATGGAGGAGCTGGAGATAAAGGCAAAGGCAGGATGAGTTGGCTCTGTCTGGTCGCCTGAGCAGGACAGTCTGCTCTGCCCTCAACACTTCCCTTCTCCTTCAGAAGGATATGTCGGTTCCATGGGGAAGTGGGCCCATGCTTCAGGCGGGCATAGCTGATCTACAAAGGAGTTTAGGATGTGGTGGGGTGGGAGACAATCTTGGTAACCTTGGATGGAGTAAGGGGTAAGTGGCCTTTAAAGGGGGAGAGTGTACTGACTTTGGTGGGGAGGTGTATTCGGTTCAATTTCTGACTAGAACACAATAAACCAGTTCTCATAATGCCAACGAAGCTTTGTTTTTCCACATTTGTTTTATTTGGGGGTGAAGGCAGGACCAGCAGTGTTCAGGGGACCCTGTGGTACCAGGGATGAAACCCAGGGTCCTGCATGGAAGCATGCGTGCCATCCTCTGAGCCATCTCAGCTTTCTGAAAATGGGGCATAATGGTGGTAAGTGGGTCTATGTTGCTGGAGCAGGACCCTACCCTGGAAAGCTCAAGGACGTGGCCAAGGAGCTGTGGGGATGGGATGCACAGGGGAGGGAAGGAGGGAGCTTCTTCCAAGTCCCCTAACAGAACCGTGCACATGAGGAATCTCAGAACAGAATCAGAGCAGAGCTGACAGGACCTGAGGACAAATGGCTGAGGAGTCTCCCTGAAGTAAGTGGGGGCCGCTTGCTCGAGTCCACTGCAGCCCAGCTACCCTTTCCACCATGATGCTGTGCATCCGCCATAGCAAAGGAAGCACATGGCTCTGAGAAGAGAGAGAGCCAAAGGGGAGAAGGGCTGAGCAGGTCACTCTGCGTGATCAAAGTTCTCTTTGTACCACATGGGGTGTAGGAGCTACAGCTGGGGGCAGCCCCTGGTGAGCAGCGCTTGGCTTGCCTGCTCTGTGCCCTTGGGCTCTATTTTTCTTTGAGTCCAGTACTCTCCTAGGGCATATTCTAGAGCCAGGAAGGACAATTGCCTATGGAGTTTGCTCTTGGGGCAACTCGCTATCTATATTCAACTCCTTGTTCGCCCACTACCGGAAACCCAGCCTGAGAGTCCTGCCTGGATGCCTCTGGCCAGATCCTGGGCCTGTAATATTCTCCAGCCATCTTAAATGCATAAGGTTTTCATGCCGTCCTAATAGCCCAGGCCACCTGAATGGCTGAGCCCTATTGAAGTGATAGGGGACAGAGTGACAGGAGGAGCCACTGCGGGAGTGTCACAGGGGTGTGGGGTGGGTGACTAGTGACAAATCTGAAATTCATAAAAACATTTTGTTTCCTGGCTCCTGGCATATTCTGTAGTGTTGTTCAGAGGCCAAGCAAGATGCACTCTAGTTTAAAATTTTTTTTTTGGGGGGGGTCACACCCAGCGATGCACAGGGGTTACTCCTGGCTCTGCACTCAGGAATTACTCCTGGCAGTGCTGGGATATGGGATGCTGGGAATCGATTTCAGGTCAGCTGTGTGCAAGGCAAACACCCTACCCACTGTGCTATCGCTCCAGCCCCCTCTACTTTAAAATTCTTAACCCAGGCCTGAGAGATGGGGTGGCAGGTAGGACAGTTGCCCCTCACACAGCCACGGGGGGTTTGGTCCCTCACACCCTGAGCACCACCAGGATGATCCGTAAACACAGTCAGGGGTGGCTCCTAAAACAAAAATAAAATTTTAAAGCATTCTTAAACTATATAACCAGAGAGGGTTTTCTATCAAGTTCAAACATTAAAAAGGTTTATTTTATTATTTATTTATTTATTTATTTTACTAAAATTCCAACTAAAATTGAAAGTGGTGTTTCTTAGTCTTATGGGCTGTACCAAGTAACAACAAAGTCTCCAATGGAGACGTTACTGGGCCCGCTCGAGCAAATCGGCGATCAACGGGAGGGCCTTTACCTTTACCTTTTGAACTCCATGACTTTGATTCATTTTAGTACTATATTTAGAACCATATGGCCTTTTTGAAAAAAATACCACTGTTGGGGCTAAAGAGATAGGACAGGGGGTAGGGAGCTTGCTATGCACACAGCTGTCTTGATTCAATCCTTGCCAGAAGTAATTCCTGAGTGTAGAGCCAAGAGTCACCCCTGAGCCACGGGGCTCCTTCTGAGGTGTGGCCCATAAACAAAGAAACAAAGCATTGTTATTTTATATCAGATGGTAATAATTTCAATTTGAATGATTTATTTTTTTGAAAGTGGAAAAAAACAGGAAAAGGTTAACAGGCTATGGGAACTGGCGAGAAAGTTCGGGGGTTAAGTGCAAGCTGTGCATGTAGCTGACTCTGGTTTGATTCTTGGCCCCACTTGGTCCCCTGAGCATCCCAGATGCTTCCCTGGAGGCCTCCAGCACCACTAGGGTGGCCTGGGTAACCCCCAGCTCAGCACCACATCCCTTGGGCCTCCCATTGGACTACTGACCTGGTTGGCCAAGAATATGTAGGAGAAGCCCCATGGACTCTTGAGTACCGTTGGGGAAATCCACCCAAAGAGCTCCCCCAAAATGGAAATAATAAAAATGGCGTTCAACATAAGGAATTGCTCAAAACCAATTAAGAGAGCAAATGAAACATGACTACACTAGACCTTGAGACTCACTGTGCTTAGGAGAAGGAAAGGATCCGTAAGACGGGCAACGTCCCAGATGGAGAAATTAAGACGCAGTGTTCACCACTCACTCAGGCTCCAAGGTGGCATTCAGCGGTTGCATTGTGTCCCTAATCTCAAGGATTCTATGTCAGAGTCTTAATTCTCCAGTTCTGCTGAACATGACCTTGTTTGGAAACAGGTCTCTTTGCAGATGCAATTGGCTGAGTGAAGATAGGTCAGCAGAGTGGGGCCTGATCCAATATGACTGTTGTTTTTATAGAAAGGGACAGAGATACGCACCCAGGGAGAACCAACCCATGTGAACATGAAGGCAGAGGTTGGGAGGATGAGCCTAGAAGCCAAGGATTAGCCAGGGATTATGGACACCTCTCCAGAAAAGAAGGGAGAGAGATGAGAGATGTTTCCCTCTTAGCCCTAAGAAGGAACCAAGCAGAATTATGACATCACAATACTGCTCTGTAACATCCAGAACTGTGCTCCGGAACATATCTGTTACATAGGCCCCTCTGTATGGCTCTCTGCTCTGGCAGCCCAAGCAACGGCTCTCAGAGTAGACACTGAACTAGAACTGGGGACTCTGACTTCCATCCCTCAGCTGAGCATCTCTGCACTTTGCGCATCTCTGCGACTGATTTCACAGTCCAGTGCTCGCTTGGACTCTCTCTGCCTGGATGACTTGCCCTCTTTATGCTCAGAACAGAACTTAGAATTCCAAGCTAAGTTGAGATGGGAACTTGGACCGGAAATGAAGAAAGGTGTGTAGCTTCAAACCTATAGGTCATGTGGAGGGTGGAAATGGGCTCCACACACCCTCTTGCCTATGCAGAAGACGCTCTGACAGGTGGCAGAAGCTGGGTTCCCAGAGGGATGCTTTCAAAAATGTGCATTTCCCTGAAGGACACAAGATTCTAATGAAGACAAGATTCAAATGGCAAGGTTGTAGCAGCATCTTGGTCCAGGCATTTTACAACTAGGCTCCTGAGGTCTGAGGCTGAAAAAATGATCCAAGACTTTCTACTTAGCCAGATGATGGGTTGAGTCCTCTTATCACTGGAGTGAAGAGCCATGGGTTCAGCATCTGGCATGAGACCAGACAGTCTCCTGGAAGAAGAAGCCATAACCAGTGACCACACAGGGGACATGCAAGGGGGAGACTGCAGAAAACAGAGATTTGCAACAGAAAACAGGCTTCCTCATGACATGTTTCAAATACTTTGAGGCACCTAGAGGCCCAGAAGGTGAGGCCATTGATGAGGTCTAAAGGCCATGTGGGAATCTTCTCTCATTAGGATGAAATGTGACACAAACAGTAGACAAGCTGTTTCTATAACATTAGGGAGCAGAGGAGGGCCAAAGAACACTTTGGCAACTCAGTTTTCAATCTTACAGTTAAACCTCTTGGTGCCGTCCTCTGCCCTCTGACCTTTGCCCAGGCGGGAGTCACCTAGAGAGCCAGACCTGATCCCCACCCTGCCCCCGCCTCCCTCGCCCACCAACCCCAGTCAAGAGACCAGCTATTTCATGACCTACAGAACCTTTACATGGAGCATTCCACAAAGCAGCTTTCAATGCAAACAACTGGCTCCTCTGGAAACCATCGCCTCAAGCCGTTTGAGGGAATGGGGTGGGGGAGAAAACAAGCCGCAAATGGAAGTCCATAATACATTTTGTACATAGTTTGTGGTTTAAAGTCACTTTAATCTTTTTTTCCTCCTACATTCCTCCAAATATTTGAGCATCAGCTGAGCCAATACACAGTTGTTCTTCTGAGCGAAGAACTTGTTAAAGGAGAGCTCTGGACAAAGTCCATAACAGCCTCGTAACATCTCCACGAGCAAAGGGTGACATGATAGATTGAACCGGGTCCAGAGAGCCATTACTAGGCCTTGTGTCAAAGAGCTGTTTTATTAAAGTTGCACGACTATAAATCAGGTTCCTTGGATGCGCTATTTCCTCCCTTACTCCATCTCCTGGCCAGACAGAGTCAAGCTCAGTGGTCCTAAGGCTGCAGTGCCTCCACCTATGTCTCCCTAACCCCACGCACAGGGGCCTGCAGGCTCCCCTACACAGCAGGGAAAGTGGTTGTGATGTTGGGAATGCTGATTTGGGAGCCTCTCTGCAGCTTGCTCCTGTGCTTCCCGATGTCATTGCCTTGGGTCCATCTGACCCTTCCCACTGGGCCCTCTGCTGACCTAAGGCTGCTGGGATAAAGACCTTCCTTCTCCTTCCCCCCTCCCCCCCCACAAGCCTGCATTTCCAAGAGGAGAGTTGTGATTCCTGGCTTGTCTCAAATTTGTGCCTTCTCCTGTCTGAGGAGAACCTGTGAGCCAGGGCCAGGGAAGCCCAAGACCAGATCCTGCCAAACCCAGAGAAGGAAGTCAGTCGTATTTCCAAGCAGCAGCGGCGTCATTGGACTTGGTTCTGCGTCCCCACCACAGGACAGAGCCTGGTCTCTGAGTCAGGGGACCTGGCTGTGAGGCCTGACTGTGCCAGCTGGTCCCCACCTGGGAGAACTGACTGAGGTGGCCTCAGGGTGCAGCTGTGAAGGGGCAGAGGGCTGGTCTCTGCAACTCTGGAAGCGTCTGCCTCAGACTTGACACTCAGCTGACCTCCCCATCTCATCTCACTGAGTTCAGTTCTTCATATCCCTTTCCAGACAGAGGGGCTGGAGAAATAGCACAACAGGTAGGTGGTTGCCTTGCACACAGCTGACCCAGGTTCGATTCCCAGCATCCCATATGGTCTCCTGAGCACCGCCAGGATCCTGAGTGCAGAGCCAGGAGTAACCCCTCTGCATCACCAGGTGTGATCCAAGAAAAGCAAAAACAAAAACAAAACAAAACAAAAAACCTTCCCAAAGAGAGATGTGAGGAGAGACAGTCTGGCTCTCTGAGCCCCAACAGTCCTGCTAGGAGAGACTCCCAGTGACCTTTCTCTACTCGAGGAAGGTTTTCAGTGACCTCATGTGCCTCACAGCACCTCTGATGGGTGGGAGGGACAGGGAGAGACAGAGGGCCCAGGTGACTGCTCAGGCCTCCACAGACTGCTGTGGGGAACATCTTCACAACCTCACCAGCCCGTGTCAGCTGCATATCCAATAGGTATCCCTCAGAAGCTGGTGGGGAGAAGAGAACATGACCCCAGGGAAGAAAGTAATGCCGACCAGACACTCATGGGATGAGAGAGAGATCAGCCATCTTTTTTTCTTTCTTGACCCCTCAAAAGAAAGCAAAACAGGCGTGGGGATGTGAACTTGCTTGCACCCTTCCTGCCGCCTCCATTCCAAGGAAGGGTGCTGAACCAGTGTTTCTTACGGACAGGATACATACCGTTTGCATTCATCCCTCCTTCTCCAAGGAGAGATCCCAACACCGGAGTGTCACCCTGAGTCCTGTGTCTCTACTGGAGAAGAACAACACTGGTTAAAACAACAGGTGGCCTGCGGGATTTGCTTTTAATTAAATAGTCTTGGAGGTAGGAGTAAACTTGCTGTGAAACTAAAGCTCGAGTTTAATTGAATCCACATTACGGTTGGCCTTTCTTCATTCCCGCTCTCCTCCCTGCTTCCTTTAAATCCGCATTAGGGGCCTTTTTCACTCAGAAACCTACCACAAATGAAAATAGGGTGTATACACGGTTGACTTTGAGAGTATTCTGATTTTCTCCCAGTCCCTCCCAGGACCACTGGCTCTGGGAGAGCAGTGGACATGCCAGCATGGAGCTCCCCACTGGCCATCCTGGGCTCATGATAGAATAGACATAATGGAGCTTGGAAGGGGTGGGAGGGACACGAATGGGGTGGGAGAGAAACCCAAAGAAGGAAAGAGAAGAAAGAATTTCCTGCTCCATTCTGAGGACTGAGCAGACTTAGCGGGATACTATGACACCCTCCCCTCCCCTTTCCAACCTAAGGAGGCCCAAGAACCTGTAATGGGAGGGTCCAGGTCCAGGGAATTGGGAGGGAGGCGACAGCTGGGCTTTGGAGCTCAGCTCTATTTGATTCCAACTGACCTGGGCAAGTGTGTGTGTGTGGGGTGTGTGTGTGTGTGTGTGTGTGTGTGTGTGTGTGTGTGTGTGTAGTGTGTGTGTGCACGCATGCGTGCATGCAACATCCCAACAGCTCCCCGACAGCAACTACTACCCTCTTACGTAGAAGGGTTTTGATAAAGCTGAAGTCACTCCCCTCCCATTTATGGAGCATGGGGTCCTGTGACCCCGTGACCCTCAACAATCTCTACTGGCTGGAACCCAGCTGAGGTGATTCCAGGTGTGTCCACACAGTCATATCATGTGGAAAGTCCCTGAGAAACCCGTCTTTATCCTCTCTAAAGAACTCCGTGACTATCTGGAATCTGTCCCTGCATTCTGAGGCTGCTCTGGAGTTGCTATGGTGCCCAGTGTCCAGTCCTGCCCCTTTCTGCCAGACCAGGGCCTCAGCATGCAGGATGAGGCAGGGCAGACCTTAGTCTGGTCTTGAAGGCTCAGGCGGCCCAGAAGGCTGGACAGCAGGAACAGAAATCTTCACAGACTCACACACTTTGGCCACTGGGCAAGGGAACAGGAGCATTTCGCTGGATATAAAAGGCCACGGACTGGGTGGACGTGACTCTGAGAGGTCCCAGCACAGATGTGAGGAGATTCTCTTCACACCAAGACTCTGGGCAGAGGCACTTTCTGCGGAATAAGGGAACGCGCTTCCCCCCTCTGGAAATGCCGGCCCGACTCAGCACAGCCCACGCCCGTCTGCAGCCACCCTCTCAGCTGTCCCGTCCTGTCCAAAGTCTGGCCGAGCCTCGAACTCAGGAGATTGAGGGAGAGGAGGATTTCTGTGGTTGGGGCTTCCAGCCACCCTAGCCAGGGACTGGGAAATATCCTACAAGTGAGCTCGACTCCTCACAAGTGGGGGTGCAGGTATGACTGAGCAGAAGAGAGAGCTCTTGGGGGGGGGGCATGGGTGGTCGCCCTGGACAGGTCCCAGAAAACAGCACAACAGCACCCAGAGAAGAAGGAAGCCAGGCTGGTCTGCACCCACAGGCCAGCACGTCCCCTCTGCTTGCTGGGCCCACACTCCTCACCTCGCCTGCCTTCCGTAGCCTTGTGGACCTGAAAGAGACCACGTCCAGACCCTCATTACCTGCTGCCCATTGCTGGGGGCCCTGGGCCCTCTATGGCTTCTCAACAGCCTAGATGGGGCTTCAGAACTGAGTGTGGGGGCGTTTGCAATATTTTGTCTGGAAATACATTTGTGTGACAGGTGCATGTGTGATTTGTTAAACCTGGGATCCCTTCATAGACCGAGAGTCACTTAAAATTTTGATAGTTTATAGACCCCAGGCTCACTTAAGAATTTCACAGGCTAGAGGCTGGAGTGATAGCACAGCGGGTAGGGCGTTTGCCTTGCACACTGCCAACCCGGGTTCAGTTCCTCCCAGAGTCCCATATGGTCCCCCCTGAGCACTGCCACGAGTAATTCCTGAGTGCATGAGCCAGGAGTAACCCCTGAGCATCGCCGGGTGTGACCCCCCCAAAAAAATTCACAGGCTAAAGGGGGTGGTGAGTGGACAAAGTGTGGGGAACTTTTGTCCACTCACCACATGGCCGGGGAAGGGCTACACACCATGCGGATTCTGGAGGTGACTCTGTGTCACAGATGAGGAACCTCGAGATAATGTGCCTCCCAGACACACTCAAGATTGAGAACGAGGGGCTGGAGTGGTAGCACAGTGGGTAGGGTGTTTGCCTTGCACGCGGACAACCCAGGTTCAATTCCCAGCATCACATATGGTCCCCTGAGCACCGCCAGGCGTAATTCCTGAGTGCATGAGCCAGGAGTAACCCTTGAGCATCACCAGGTGTGACCCGAAAAGCAAAAAAAAAAAAAAAACTGGGACACGAGTCCTGCACCTCTCAGCTCCGCTCCTGGCTGCTTCGTCCTTTTGTGGAGGACTGGGTGGGGCGGGGGTGGGGGAGAGGGCCTGTTTCCCCAGCCTTGGCTGATAGGAGATGGCAGCTCCGTGCCCTGCTGACCAGCTTCTGAGTCCCTCCTCGTGGCCCTGCTCTCGGGAGCCGGGCTGATTTGTTGTTGCCCACAGTTCACAGGGCACCTTGCACTTAGGGGAGTGGAGCCCCTAGTCCTGGCTCTCAAACCAAATACAGGGAACAAATGCGTCCCTTGGTGAGTAGCTGTAAAACGGCACCTTAGAAGTAAAAATAGCCTGAGGAGTGACTGAAAGAGAGTGTGGAAGGCGACCTTACATCACAAGGGGTGGCCTTGCAGGGCTCATCCCAGGAGGGCTGAGCCTCCACTAACTCCCCGTTGCTATCACAGCAAGGGGCCCACGCCTCTGCACACTGCAGGCAGTCTGGGAGTCGCACATCAGAGGCAGATGCAGAGTCACATGCAGAGGGGCAGCTTGTCACAGGGACCATGCCCAGGTTCCGACTTGCTGGTGGGAAGAACAAGCAGGGTTTCTTCACCTCAGAGATTGCTACTGGGGCCATGGCAGAGAAGTGGCCCAAGCTCTCCCCCAGCCGCGGTTACCTCTCCACTCCTCGTGCTGACCCATCCTGTCTGACTTCTCCACTGCCTGCACAGTCCAGGCCCAGCTGTGATCAGAGGTCGCTGCACTAAATCGTGCTAGACAAGAGCTTTGCTGATGCCTTCGAATTTCTAGGGTGACCTAATTCCCTGCGTCTGTTTTTCACAACTTTTCTCCTCTTTCTCTCTCTTGTTTATAAGAGCAAATCGCTGGACAGAGATCAAGCGGATGGCGGTGCCAAGAAACCAGAGAGGCTGCAGAGGCTCAGTGCACGCAGAGAAAGGCTTCCTGGCGCCAGCCCTGCCACCCCCGCCCCGTTGGTGGCGCCGAGGGGGGCTACCCTTGGAGCAGGTACCCGAGTCAGCCCAGGGTGACGCGCCTGCACCCCAGGCCAGCTGGACTCACAGTTCAGGGTGCCTGACAGCCCCTTAATATACTCTCCCCTAGACCATGAGAGTCCTCTGCAGCCTGGCTGGGTTGGAGCAGAGAAGGAACAGCAGCTGCTGGAGGGTAGGTGACACTCACAGGTTAGAGAATGAAGCGGAAGTGTTTCTGGGTGAAAAACGGGGCCGAATGATTCTTCCTGACGGTTCTTTCCAGCACTTTCCTTTTTTGCCTTCCTCCTTGCCCCTGCCCTCCCCAGTGTCCTCTGACTTTCCAGGGCTAAGATGTGGGCAGTTCGTGCATTGTCCTCCCTCCCTTTCTCTTTCTCTCTCTCTCTTTCTCTCTTTCTCTCTCTGTCTCTCTGTCTCTGTCTTTGTCTCTCTCTCTGCCTGTCTGTCTGTCTGTCTGTCTGTCTCTCTCCTATGCCTGGTAAATGTCCAGCCTGCCCTGTCTGTCAGGAATCCCGGCCACTAGACGGGGCCTGTTCTTTTCCAGACATAGCAGGGCAGTTCTAGCAGTGGAGAAGCCCTAATACAAACATTTATGACTGAAGTCTAAATGGAAGGTGCATGTAAATCAAGATGTAAATGGCATTCACCCTTTAAGGGGTGAGACTAATCTGCTCCAAAGTGATTTTTTCCTTCCCTTGCCTGGTGGTGGCTGTGCTGGTGGCGTGTGGTGACTGGATCACACACCCCGCTGTGCTTGTACACCTCATCATGGCTCTCTCAGCTACCATGCATGAAAAGTGCCTACTTTGGTAAGGTTCCAAGGATTCCTAAAGCAATGTCTAGAGCTGCCAGGACCATGTTCTTTACAAGAGGCTATGTGGGGGCACAGACACTTAGGACTGACGCTTACACGGCTGCTCTATCCGTGGGCCACACAAACATCATGACCACGCTTAGAGCAGTAAGATCCTAGAGCTCAGGGTTCATACTAGAATCCTGGGGAGGTCCTGAAGATGCCCTCATGAGGGGTCCTCAGGAGCAGACCTGAGGCTCTGGGAAGGGAGGTGGAGTAAGATTTACCTTGAAAAGAGTTTTTATGTGTGTGCATTTTTCAAAAAAAAAAAAGAAAGAAAGAAAACAATGAAAGTCACAGTCCTGAATTGAATATCCGATACATTTGGAGATACTTACTAGAAAGTGTGGCAAAATATTTCTGTTCAAAGACTTTCTTATACCCATATACTTTGCTGACTCAGGGGACTCGGCAGCCATATTTGGACAGCTGGCCTCCCAGTGACCCCACTGTTACCTAATGGAAAATGTTGAAGGTGCTCTGCTTAGAAATAATTATATTTACATAGCCTCTCTCTCATAGATGCTAGTATAAAAAAAAAACTTGTTTCTGGAATTCATCATCTCCAGCTGTTTACTCCCTTTTGAGGCTAGAAACCGCGCTCTCTTTCTCTCATTCTCTCTCTTCTTATGGTTAAGGTTCTAATGAGAGCGAGAAAGACTTGTAACATGCAATTATCAGAAATGGTTACCCTCCCTGGGGAAAAAGAAGAAATTCTCTCCCATTTTGAGGACACACAGCAGCAGGTAGAAGAAAGTTTTTCTGGGAGTACTTACTTGGCTTCTGTGTGTGCTATCTCTCAGATCTATGCTGATCTATGCTGAACAAAGAAGGGATTTTGATGGGGCCTGAGAGATGGTACAGCAGGCCAGGCACATGACTTGCACATGGCTGGCTTGGGTTAGATCCGCGATACAACATCTGGTCTCCTGAGTCCCTGAGCACAGACTCAGGAACCTGAGCACTGCTGGGTGTGGCCCTCAAACTAAAGGACAAGAAAAGGATTCTGCAGTCAAAAACAAGCTGGTTTTGATAAATTACTCTGGGACTGTTTTAATGATGAGAGGCAGGGGAGGTTTCCCCAAGAGTGTTTAGATACCCTATTTCTAAATACATGTGTGGGGTCATCTCTGATAGGGAGAGCCCAAGGATATAATGCTACTGGGCCCTGCAGTAGTGGGGCCACTCCCAGGCCACTCCAGAGGTGCTCAGGGACCTCCAAGGCTGCACTTGGAAACCATATGGTGCTGGGGATCAAACTGGGGTCAACCACATGCACCTTAGTCTCTATCCTGTCATCATTCGGCCTCCCAACTCTAGAGTTCCTAAAAGTTTTTAAAGCAAGTTAATCTGGCCATAAAGCTCCAAAGACCATACAAAATTTAAGTATTTCCCAAGTCTCCTTGTACTTTTTATTGAACTTCTCTAGAAGCACTAGAACTCCCTGGAATCCCAACTCCCCTAGGCCTGGCTGCTGGGAGTTCTAGTTCTGGGCATGTATGGAGGATTATGATGTAGAGAGGTGAATTTGGAACTTGTTTGAGTTTCATAAGTAACCAGACCCCACAGCTTGCCCGTGCTCAACTATAGTTCCAGGTGCCTGCCTGATCCAGTCCTGGAGTGTGATGGCAGAGACCAGTGCAAGGCAGGGCTGGGGATCCCCCCAACACTACCCCCCCCAACACACACATCCTTAGAGGAGCTATGGCACCTCTCTCATGATGTGTATTAGTTAGACCATATACTGGAGATGGAAGGAAGGTTTCACAGAGTGGTGAGAAGAGCAGTGAGAAGGTGCCTGAGCTCAGGGACAGAGTCCCGGAGACAGAGGTTGAGGCCCTGGGGTATGGGAGCAGGGGACCTAGAGAATGTAAGGAGAATTTTCTGGAAAGAGCAGTCAACAGTCCCTTGTGGTGGGCACTCAACCTGTCATGAAGTTTTTTTTTTAATTTATTTTTTTTTATGTAAGACTACTGCTATTTATTCAGCCACTGATTAGGCTGATTTACTTGTGCATGAACTCCACCTTACTTCCCCCCCCCCCCATATTTTATAATTGTATTTATTGAATCACTGTGAGAGCAGTTACAAAGCTTTCAGGTTTAAGTTCCGATCATACTATGAAACACCCATACCTTCACCAGTGCCCATTATCCACCACCAAAATTCCCAGTATGCCCCCATCCCACATCCTCCCCCTACCTGTGGGGCAGATGATTTCCAAATTACTCTCTCTATACTTTGATTACATTCAACATTTTGACATCATACCCATTTATTATTATTTGGGATTTTACCCCAACACTCAGATCTGCTGAAAAGGCACCAGTAGACAATTTGCTTTCCATTGCTGGTTATGAATAACATGATGTCGCATGGCTGCAGTAGTGGCCACGCAATTTTAAAATTCTGAACTTTTAACAATTAAATCTGGAAGGATTTCTTGCCAAAACCTGCTGGGTTCCGAGATTTGTTCCTAAGTCTCTGGGATCATGGCCATTAAACAGCTTGATCAAGAGCCAGAGAGGCCGTTCATGGGCAGCGACTCGGAGTCTCTTTGGGGTGAGGAGGAAAGGGCCGGCTCCATCCCCATCCTGTGAGGCCCCGTGTGTCTCGTCACTGAGGGCCCAAACCTGACTGTCCAGTGGCCTCTGGAGGATGGTGGCCCCAGGCCGCCAGGGGGAACAGGCCAAGGAAACCTATTTCCACCTGGGGTGGCCCAGAGGCAGTAACCTACTGCAGGGACCAGATGCATTTCTGCCAAAAGCCATTGGGTTTCGAGATTTATTTCTGAGTCTCTGGGATCATGGCCATTAAATAGCTTGATCAGGAGCCAGAGAGGCTGTTCATGGACAGTGACTTGGGGTCTCGTTCGAACGGGGAGGAAAGGGCTGGCTCCACCCCCGTGTGTCTCGTCACTGCAGGCCCAAACCTGACTGACCAATGGACTCTGAAGTCATGAAGTAATTTTTCAGGCCGGTCCCAGGCAGGGCCTTGTTCTGTACCTTGTTCCCATCCACTACCCTGCACCTTAGCACCTCAGTGGGCTCCTGTCAGGCCCTTCCTAAGCTCGTGACAGAGTGGCTAGATGAGGCAGGGACAAATCCTGCTATCTTCATGGTTAAGGCTCTGGCATGTTTCTGACTCCTGCATTTGGGAACAAAGGGAGAGGGGAAGGAAGGAGCAGATAAAAACATAAACAAAGGCTGGTTGCAGTGACAGACACCCAGGAAAATTCAGTAGCTCTCCAGGAAAGAATGTCTCCTGAGTTCATGAGAAGTCGGTCCCTGGGGTCAGAGAGATTTTCCCCAGGTCCCCTCCACCCAGCCACCAGGGGCGCTGAGCAGCACAGACAGCTGGTACATGTACCATTCATGTATATTGCCCAAATGTGGACTTTGCAAGACTGCTCCACATTGGAACTCATCCTCCAAGGCAAGAATTTTTCTCTCTCCGCCCATCATGGCTGGTTGTGCCCCCAAAATAATAGGGGCCTGAGGACATGTAAGAAAGTCTGAGAACAGAAAGAAAATGCCAGAATGCGGACTGCTTTTACTCATCCAGCTGCTTTATAATCTAGCCCTGCCTGTCCCCAAGGCTTCTAAATCCTGGATTTAACTCTCTGGAGATGATGCTGAATTGTACTGCTCTATGAAAACATGCACAGCTGCATTTAAGCTGAAACATGAGAGAGGGAGCTCCTCCAGTTAACTCAAAGTAGTTCTTCATTTGACGCCCTCACACTGCAGCTGAGAACGACCCCAGGATGCTTGGTCCTGGCAAATGGTCAGCCTTCAATAATGCAAAACTTTCTATTTTCTGACTATGGCTCCAACCTGGTTAAGGCAAGAAGATTCTGCCCATCTATCATTCTGCTGCCAGGAATAATAATAGTCACTGAGCTTGAGTGAGGGCTCATTATGCATCAGGCACTATTCTAAGAATGTGCCCCTGGTGAACTCATCCAACCCTACAAGCAAGTTCAGTTAAGACCCCCCCCACCCCCATTTTACAGATGAGCAGAATAAGGCATCGAAGGGCTCAGCAACACCCAAGCCTACAGAGCCAGTAAAATTGCAAGGTGGATGGGTATTTGATCATTGTATAATTGAAACCCAAGCACAAAAATTTGTAAGTCTGCAACTGTACCTCATGATGTCTCATTAATAAAAAAAAAAATTGCAAGTTGGGGTTTTCAGACCTCGAACCACCACATTGCCTCTCAGATAGATTTGGGTTCTATTTTCTTTCTAAATAGTACCAAAGAAAACTCCCTGGCACCACATCTGGTCCCGTAAGCCCCACCAAGAGTGACCCCTGAGTGCAGAGCCAGGAGTAAGCCCTGAGCACTGCAGGGCATGGCCCCCAAACAAAAACAAAGACAAAAAAAGGACAAAAACAAAAATAAATAACACTGCAAAGACAAGTTATGTGGATTTCCCTAGTGATTATTTTTCAGTGCAGATTGAACTGACCCAAAGCTCCCTCCAGCAACACGGGGATCTGAACCTCCAGAGGAATCTTCCCTGACGGGGCTTTAGAAATGGAACTGTGTGCCCCAGAGACACAATCAAGGAGAGCCGCAGGTCCAAGCTCTTTGGAGCCAGCAGAGGGCAAAGGAAGCGGGTGTTTTACTGACCCCTCTGTCCCAGGGTTTGTCTCAGGGGAGAACCAGTTCAGCCCTTTTGGGGGGAGCATCCACCCAGTGATTGGGTTCAGGGGATTGGCAGGAGGCAGATTGGATAGCCAGCTTATCTGCTCCCAGGGATAAGGGGGAATGGATTAGTGCAGAATTGCAATGCTATGCAGGAGCTGATCTGTCCTTTGAACTTAGAATCAGGCTGGTCCTGTGAACCTCTCTGAAAACCCTTTGCACATTCTCACAGGGACAGCTTGCATCATAGCAGTGATCCCTGAACATGGAGCCAGGAGCAAGACCTGAGCACAGGCCCAAAAATTAAAAAAAGGGGGGGAAATCCTTATAGAAAAGCTAAATGGGGGTGGCGGATTTATTAAAGTCATAGGAAGTGGTGAAAGCCAAGGTGAGCTGCTGATGTACATTTGCTTGATGAAGACACTTCTCTAGACCTGAGAGGATAAAAATGGATCTAACTGCATTGTCATTTGGCTCATCCTAAACCTCCCAGACAAGTCCATGTCACAAGCCATGCCAATTCTCGCTAAACTGGCCTACTCTCTGCTGGTCACGCTCAGTATGCCATAACCATGCCCATCCTGTTGACCACACCTCATGGCAACCACACTCATTCCTTACTGACCTCGCCCATTTCTGATAGCTAATCATCCCCATCTTTGCTGACCACGCCCAGTACCCGCTGGTCACGCCCTATGTTAACCCTGCCCTGTCTCTGTTAGCCAGGCCATCCTTCCCGTCTTACCTTAATCCGTCCTCCCCAATACTGTCCCCTGATTGCCTAACTGCTGTCTTTACATTGGTAAATCCAGTTTTCCCTCTCCTACCAACTCTCCCTTTAACTCCCAAATGGCCAAATAATGACTGACTTCCTCAGTTGGATGGTGGCTCAAACTTTCCTCCAGTTCTCCCTGCACTGTGTAAACTCACACAAGGGGGGCTCGGCACCCACACAGCGGCGGTGGCTCTATCTCTGCCGCTGCCCACGTTCGGTAGTCTCACCCTTCTCCCACCCCGGAGAGGTCGATGGCGATGGTCAGGCAGAGGAAGGAATGAGGGCCAGGCTGGTAGGTATTAGTCGTAGTTTATTCTGATTCTCTCCTCATCTGTCTCTGCTCCTGTCTCTCTCTGTCTCTCCTCGTCTCTCCTTCTGTCTCTGCCCCCAGCCCACTCCTACAGTCTCCTTAAATCCTCTCTCTATGAGGAATTGGGGGAACAATTACATATAGGTGTGGTCACAATCAATAGGGGTGGAGATCAACAGGGGTAGAAATCTTGGCCTCAGGGAAGACCGCTCCTAGGACAGATCCTTCCTCAGCAGGAGGACCCACACTAGAGCATAATCCCATGGGCGTGCCTCTCCTCTTTTTGTCCGACAAGCATATAAGAATATAATATAAATCATTTTGTATGGATACAGTAAAAAATATCTTAAACTTATAGAATTGCTCTCCTAGGGCCATCTTGATCTCAGACTACGGTGCTCAGGCCAGATAGTCTTTCCCACCCCTAGCAGGATCCTAGTCTCGTCGTTACCTTTGTATCATGACAGCATTTGTCTATGATCAAACTCTTAACTTATAGTTAAGAATCGTGGCACTTTGGCCTGGCCCATTTCACTGCCAGGGTAGCTCACCGCTTGCCCTGGGTCCATTCAGTCCCTCGTCGGGACCCTGCTTTTGGGGTGTTAGGAACTAAGGGCAACTGAGGCTTAAGTTGAGAAAGAAGATGCCCGGGAGTGAATAATATTCAAGGCCAATCAAATCCTAAGTTACAAAGCATAATGTTAATGGTCTTCCTGTATCTATACAAAAAGGATATTACTTTAAGGTAAACTGTTCATAAGGCATAAGGAGAGGAGAAAGGCATTATTTCACTCATACATATATAAAATCATAGATTTCTGGGAAACTGACCTTACAAATTAACAAAGTCTGATTCAGGGGAAAGCTGATTAACTGGGTGGGAAGGAGAGCATAGGGAAAACTGTTTACAGATAAACACAATGAAAGTGGAAGTGCCTCTGGAGCACTGTGATGGGTGTAACCAGATTAATGGGTGTAACCAGATAAAACCTAAGCTTCTTGTAGAGGGACAAAGCAATGTTACCCAACACTGCACCAGACAGAACTGCTGCTTCTCACTTTGCTTGATGTTCCCACAATCCTTCTAGGTCATCAGCTGGCTGTGGTGTCTTTCTTCCACACTTCACGGCCCTTTATCTATCAATTCCATGGACTGTTGTTGACAACATCAGTTACTCACATCCTGCCCAGGGTTGAAATCCAGACCCAGACCTGGCTCCTATGTGGCCGCTGTGGCCTCTGTACTCATTTCCCCTTGCTCAGCAGGCTTTTCCATAAGACACCACATGGTCCTTTCTGTTCAGAAACCTCCAAGCCCCTCAGGGCCCTACTGCTGCTCTGGTCTCTCCCCCTCAATCCTTCTTTTTTAAAAAAATTTAATTTTTATAAAGTTGTTCGGAATAATTTATTACATTCGATATTCCAACACCAATTCCACCACCATCACACCTTCCCACCACCGTTATCTTAAATTGTTATGAATAATCCACTAAAAATGATTCAAAAAAGCCTTCTTTAGAGGCAAGTGTGTGAAAATTGTTGTATCTCACCTTGGAGCCATTAAGTCCTTGTATAAGAGATTACTAACATGTTGTTATATGTAACTTGTGTGCTAATATATACATATATATTTGATCGAGATCAGTTGCCTTCTACTTTGCACCCCATCAAAAGTGGTCTGCTACTCTTGGTATATATCAATGGCACTGAGTATGAAATGGCATACAGTCGCATTTGCAAACATGAATTTCAAAAATTCTAAAATTTTAAATAGGGTGATAGAGTTGGAGTTAAATTTTTAACTGGATGGTGACTTTGGGGTTCAGAGGCATCTCTGCAGCTCATTGCTCTCTTCCAAGAGTGATTTTTAGTGTCTGGATCATGGTTGTTATTGAGCTTATATGGCACCAGAGTTAGTTCATGAACATGATTGTCAGGCTTGCAGAACAGGAAGATGGGGCCCCTCATTCCTTCTCCCTCCATAGGGCCACTCATGTAGGAGATGCTCTTCTTGCAGATTTCAGAGCCACTTGCCTCCTTGCCTCCCAATTTCTGTTCTAACTGCCATCTCCTCTGCAAAGCTGCCTTAGGCTACTCTGTTAGGCTACTCTGTTTATAACAATCACCAGCTCCCCCCCTCAGAGTCTCACTTCCTTTCCCCCATTCCTGGTTGGTTTGGTGCAGAGCTGTTCCCTTTGGACACACCCAGTACTTCTGCATTTGTGTTCACTGTCTTTTCCCAGGAGGCAGAGCTGGGAGAGCAGGGTTTGGGCCAGTTTTAGTGATCCAGTTTGTCTATACTCCTAAAGTTGGATACCTGAAGCTCTGGGATCCCCAGCCATACGGAAGACAAGTCCAAACAAAGAAAGTGGGTGGCAGTCATGATTCACCATTGCGGTTTGTGTGTGTGTGTGTGTGTGTGTGTGTGTGTGTTATTTAGTATTATTTAAAATTTTTTATTGGATGAGGACACACAAGATGTTGCTCAGGTGCCACTCTGGGTGGTGCCCAACATGGTACCCAGGACTCTCACATGCAAAGCGTCAGCTCCAGCCCTCTGAGCGACTCTTCAAGCATTTTCATTTTTGCCTTGTAAGTAGGGACCACATCATTCTGTACTTGGGATATCACAGTGCCTGGAGTGGAATTCAGACCCTCTCAGCCAGACCCCTTTGCTCTCCCTTGCCCCATTCACATTCTTCAACCTGAGATCTGCAGGTGTCTCGTTCCCGGTTTTCCTGAGTCTCCAGGAAGCCCAGGATGTGCTGAGTCATTATTTTTGGGATCTCTGCTCCAAGGGGCAGAGGGAGGAAGGTCAGTGGGAAATCTGAGCAGTGGGTCCTTCCTGCTGGAGCCCAGGGACCAGGACCCATCAGGGCAGCAGTCAGGGAATGGATTGTTTGGCAGCCTCAGGCTGGCCAGAGACGGGTGGGTGGGTAAGAAGCACCTTGCCTCCCAAGAGTACAACAGGTTTGCTCATTGGCCCATGGCTTACAGTTCAACAGGGAACTGGGATCACTTAAACTAGCAAAGCATTCAGTCAAAGGCATTGATCCGCTGCCTTCCTTTGCAGTTTCCTGGTATGAGAAAAACCTCTATATAGCTCCACCCCTTCAAGCCCCCACCCACTACCCACACTATTTTTGTTTGCTTGTTTTAACCTGTCAGTTGGATGACCATGCGGTATGGGGATCAAGCCCGGGCTCCCACGTGCACTCTGGTCCTTTGAGCATTTCCCTATTTCCCCAATTTTACTCTGTGGTTGGTTTCTTGGCATCCACCCGTTGGCTTTGAGGGCTGAAAGTGATGTGTGCTACAAATACATTTCAGAGTGACTTCAACTCTTTATCCACCCTGGGTGACCTCTGGGGCTGAGTAAAGCCCTGCTTGTCCCCAAAAGAGGAGTCCTGAGGAAAGAGAAGTTTGGCTAGCACAATTAAGTGGTGCCCACCCATTTCTGTCCATATAACAGGGCACAAGAACCAGGCAGGGAGCTATCTGGGTTTCATCCCACGCAGGGGATCAGGGTACATACTCCCCTTCCCATTGACACACATACCCCTCCACAGCCTACTTGCTGCTCTCCTTTTCCCTGATGGTTTATAGCTTTGAGGGTGAAGAATCCAGATTTGAGACTCAAAGTCTGGGACACCTTTTCAGTGATGTGCTGGGTGGTGCCTTTGCAGGGCTGAAGACAGGGAGATCCCAGGACTACGGAAATAGCCCTCAGAGGATCTTGCCTTTCAGGCATCCTTGCTTCAGGCTCCTCCAGTCTTCTCTCCTCTGAGGGACACCAACCATAAAGACAACTATCAGCATCTTGGAATCCCAAAGACCCCAAAAGAGATGAGGATGGCTCATTTGGCATGATTGTGAGTTAGCTGGAGGATCCCAGGAAAACAGCTACATCATGAGGACGGAAGTTGGAAAGAAAGTCGGTCTTCGCTGGGATTTAATATGACAGGTTTCTGGCTCGGAACGTGGGTAAGATTAACTCTTCATTTGTAAGGAAAGAAGACACGTCTGACTCCCTGACAGAGCAGTGTAGAGGGCACATGTGCAGCTCTGGAAGCATCCCTGGCGTCTGATATATGCGTCCCCTCTCCCGGGGCTATGTGTTCTCTGTGTCTGGTAATATGTTCATTGCACCTCCTCTCTGCCAGAGACACACACAGTAAATTGTCAGCTCAAACCATGTAATCCCTAACCCAGAAGGCCCCCACATCTGTTGGCCAGTTGTTGCGTGGTTGAGTCATTAACACAGCTTCTAATTTTACTCTTTTGAGTTTAACATAAAAAAGTTTTAATGAGGGTATGTAATTCATACTTTCCAACTTCAGAGAGTCCTGAAAGAGAAACCTATGCTTTTATAACACAGGTCTCTGAAGTTGGCTGTTTTATTTTTAAATCTCATTTCCTAACCCTGCCACCCCCACCCTGACACACAATAAGTTGCCTTATTATGAAAGCATTATATGGTAGACTCATTGGATAAATTCTCTGTTTTCCCCCAAAAATGCATCTGAAATATTTGTCAGCTTTGGGTGCAGAGCCCCCTTCGCCTTCTTGTCCGTATCAGGTGGTGGATTTGCTCATTGACGTTACCAGCCTGGGCTCTATATTCTGAAACCTTGTGCATCCATCTATAAAAACAAATTGAAAATTGGCATAAGAGAGATGACCCTTGAGTCATGTTGGGGGAATTCAGCTTTAGAACTTGCTTTCCCTCTCACGCCTGTTTTTTTACTGAAATGAGCTGAACTTAAGTTCATTCCTGCCAACTTACTTCATTTTTCCCATTCTCCCATTCTCTGGCTATGCTGTTCAGCTCCGGTCTCAAAAGTAACTGCATTTGATTAAATGCAATTTGGGGACTGTCCTTTTTTATTTAGAGACTTGCCTCCATGAATATTTTTAAGGAATACATGATCAGAGGCTGGGACAGAAATGTTTGACCTGCTGACATTCCCAACTGAGAAATGTCCCTGATGGCAATCACTCAGGATAGCCATGCTTATCCTTAACCAAATCCTGTAGGATTTCAAAAGGAACCCCCAGAGGAGTATTTGCTGCCCACTGGGGGTCTTCTCTTCTGAAAGCTCAGTGAAGCTTTTAAAGCAAAAGTCCCCAAACTGACTTTCTTAGCGGGGCTGATTAATCTCTGGCACTTGTGCAGATGTGCTCCATCTGTGAGTGTCAGGCCAGTCCGCCTCAGAGAGCCAGATGAGATACGATGGATGCTGAATGGCCAGAGTTAACAAGCAAATCCTATGGGTTGTCAAAAGGAATCAGAGCCGCCTCTCTTTGACCCAAGTTTATGCAGGTCCACATTCAGGACCACAGCACAGTGTTTTGGGTCAAGAGCCACCTCTGAAGTGAAAGACACTGTCCCAAATGCAGGGGATTCAGAACTTGACCAAAATAAGTCTTCTCCTTTCCTTGTGGATGCTGAGGAAGAGCTGTGTGCAGGCCCCTCTCTAAGAACCACAGAGGGACAGAGTATATTTTGTGGCATAATCTCTACACCCTGTTTTGCTTTAAAACAGCAATGCGGGGATATTTTTTTGAAAAGCTTCACATAATGGTCACATCCCATGTTATTTTTGCAAACAAACAGATGGACAAATAAAAACCAAATTGTCATAAGACCATAGACAGTATAGGAATGAAGGTGCTTACCGTGCAGGCAGCCAACCCTGCTTTAATTCCTGGCTGCATAAAGGTCCCCTGACCTCTAGAGGTCCCACTTGAGTACAGACCAGGAATAGACTCTGAGCACCTAAGAGCGTGACCCATCCCACCTCCCAAATTGGTCATAAAACCTGAGATGACTAAACAGTGATGCAGTGGAATACAGTATACTGGTGAAGTTGAGGAGATGCTCCACTGTCTTGCCCTGGACACTTCTAGCTCAGGGAGAAAAGGGATTTGCTTTGGATAAGCAAATCAGAGAACAGACAGTGACAGGAAGGTTCTCTTTCCACAGGCTGAATTCACTGGTGGGACTTAGGGGGAATGGCCCTGGACATTCTTTTCTCAGAGCTCTTGGCCAGTGCGGGCTGGGGACTCCAGCAGTGAGGGTGGAAGCGTGGGATGTTGATGTGGAATGTTCTACAGAGACTTGCTTCCAGTGATTGCTTTCGGGAGAGGAAGCTTACAGTAATGGGGTGCAGGAGGGGTCACCACCAATGTTGGATTCTAAAATTCTACAAGGTGGGGCCGGAGCAATAGTACAGTAGGTAAGGTGCTCACCTGGCACACTATCAACCTGGGTTCGAGCCCCAGCCTCCCATATGGTCCCCTGAGCACCGTCGTGTGTAGCCCCCAAACAAATGCAAGCAACAACTAGATAAAATAAAATTCTCGAAGGCACATATAAGGAGAGGAGAGAGAGGGAGGCCTGGAGGTGGGGACAGTGGAGAGGGGGTGTGGACATGGAACACTGTCCTGCAGGTGAGCGGACAGAGTGGGGAGCTGGCCCTCCCACTTCAGCTGGCCAGAAGGAGCCTCACTTCTTGGCTGGTAAGTTCTGGGGTGACTGGGGCTATTTCTAAGTTCTTCCCTTTGACCTGGGGAAGGAATCGGGACCTATGGGGTGTATGAGGAGACAACAAAGTGGGGTTCAGATGAGAGCTTCAGTGGAATAGCCAATGTCTAGGGAGAGTGTGAAGCAAAGCCAGGAGGTAGCAGTGCATTGAAGAAGCCGGGCTGAAATGCGAATTTATCCCCAGTTCCAGGCCGTGTTTGAGCTGCCCGGTTAGCTGCTGGGGGCTTCTGCAGGGATCAGGTTCCCAGCAGCGCCCACTCCCCACTGCAGCAGCCCCCCAAGCTGCCGCGGGGTCCACCAGAGCCTGCTGGAAATGGATGAAAGATCGAAATGGAAGGGCTGGGATGGGACCAACAAGACCCTGCCAGGGTCCTTGTCCCCCACCCCCACCTTTGGCCATTGAGTCACCTCCTCACACTGGTCGCTCACCCCCACTTCCTGGGGCGACAGATGGAGGGCTGAGGGATGGGTATAGCAGGAAAGAGAAAGCAAAGGACACTCCCCAGCACCGGGGTGGCCCTCAGCAGCTCCTGTCACTTTACTGCCTGCTTCATGCCCCTCAGACTGCTGATCTGCTCGCCTCCTTTGGTTCCTCTCTGGTTTCTCTGAAGCCATCCTGTCACCAAGCACTGCCCAGTCCACTGCTGTCCTCCTCCCACCTGTGCTGCCCAACAGGGGCGTCTCAATTGCAACCTCAACACAACCAGAGACCCAGTGCTTCCATCACAGGGCTCCCCTGAGGCATGCAGCTCCCCTCTGGGACTGCTCAGGTGGCACCTGGCCGAGCTCCTGGCCAGTGTCTGTTCCCTGGACATGGCCACCGTGGATGGAGGATTTGACACATTTCACCCTGGCCCACTGCTGCTCCTTGTGGCCAGGCCTCTCCCTGCCCAGCTCCCCACTGGTGCTGGGATGCCCTGTACATGGGCATTGGGGTGCTCACGTGTCAGTGCTGATCCCCTTTTGTGCCTCCCTACCCCCTCTCGCTGCTACCTTGGTGCTGCTGGGGCCCCAATCATAGTCACCTTCAGGGGGACCCTCCCCACAGCCTTCAGGCTAAGTTCCTCTCTCCTCTGCCCTCCTGCAGAGCCTCTTGGTATATTCGGAGAAGACTAGGCTTGTGGGTTCCCTTCACTTCCCTCTGGTAGTTTCTAATCTGGCCCATGGAAGGTTTGAGAAGTGTGGGAGAGCAGAACAGAGTGAGGGAGAGAATGGAGGAGCAGATGGGGGCTCTTGTTCCCTCTGGAATTGAAGATTTCATTTCTAGAGGCCAGTTGTATCCACTAACACAGCAGCTAGCAAGCCTGGGCGCACCTCACAATTATTTAAAAATTTAAAAAGAAAAAGAATCCTCATTGCTCTGGACAGGGGAGGTGATCCCATGGGAGACCCCGTTCATGGTTCCATCTTAGGAAGCTGTGTCGTTCATATCGGATGGCTGATTATCAACAAAGGCAGAAAGGCCGCAGCAGTCGTCACTCATCTGAAGACTCAAAGTTAGTGTCTCCTCTCCCGAACCCCTAAAACAGGACCTCACTTGTGCCCCCACTGTGGGAGCCCAGTCTTCCTCTGTGGCTGGGATGTGAAATGCCCTTGTGGAAATGTGTTCTGGGTTTAGCACACTCAGGGTACTTAGGAGATGATGATTCAGTGACCAATCTGTTGAGGAGCACTGGAGACTGTCCAGTGACCTTCCCTGAGGTGCCTTCTCCAACAGCTGTTGCTCCCCCTTTGCTCTGGAGGCCACCCTCTGCTCACACCACTCCCCTCTCCCCCCCCCCCCCCCCCATGCAGAGAGCACGTGTCCTAAGCGGGGCATCCAAACCCATTTCTAGGATTCCCAGTTTGACTCTCAGAATCTTGTAGGCCCCTGGCAGGAACAGTTTCAGGCATATAAGACAAGGGTCCCCAGGCAGCTGGTGGCATCTCATCTGTACCAGCAGAGTCTGGAGAAGCCAGCACAGCCGAGAGCAGAACTGGAATGGAGCCAGAATTTGATCATTGGTATCGGGAGCTTGTGGCCAACACCTGGGCCCTCCGCATCTTTATTTTGGCTTGAGGTCCCTCAAGTGGAGTTCCTGTCATGGGCAACCTGTCTTACCTAATCTGCAGAGTTTTCTGAAACCTGACACACAGGTTGATTCTTGTGTTGAGCCAGGGCCACCTTTCAGAAGATGCTAAAGTGGGTGACAAAAAGAGAGGCCATCCACACTGTGTCATTGTGTCATCCATCACCAAGCAGAGAGACAGGTTTACCTAGGATCCATACCTAAAAGCCTAACCTAGACAGGAATAATCATGCAAAATTGAGGGGGGATGAAGAAGTAGACCAGATGGGGGACATGGAGAGAGATACTAGTTCTGCCTAACTTAAACAGTGTGTCACCAGCGCATCTGTAGTTGACAACTGGGGTTTGGAACTGTCAAAGGGAAGAACGTGTCTCTTGGACATGCCTGTCATTTTAGTCTAAGACCACCCATAAATCTGATTATCAGCAGACACTTTCTGAACCAGTGTGTGCTGAGTTCTGGGCAACAGAGATGCAGAAGACACATGTGGAGACACACAGAGAAATAGCAGCTGTAAGCAGTGACCCTGCAGAGCACAATTCAATGTGCAAACAAGTGCAGCCGCGAAGCTGCTCCCCAGGGTCATGGTGCTAAATGCAACAATTGCTTGGGAGAGCCGGCCCTGCGCAGGAAAGCTCTGGGACTCTGCTTTCTCAGCATTGCCGAGCTCCATGATACAAACAAGGAGCCATTTCTAGCAACGTTGGTTGTGGGTGAGGTAACAGCTTGATGCTTGCTTAGGAAACTTGCCTCCTCTTAGCTCAGGCTAGATGGCAGCAGCGTGAAGACACAGAGCAGAGGGGAGCAGAGTGATCCCATCTCTCAGACCCTCTTAGATCCGTGGGACCCATGACCCCCTCTCTAGTCCTCTGCCTGCCCAGATACCCACTCTGCCAAGACTCTAGAGCCATTGCATATGGAGAGGGTGTGCTGGCTGAGGAGGCCCTAGTGTTGCCACCATAATTGTCCAATAGGCTTTTGGGTTTGATTTCAGTTACTATCTCTTGACACCAGTGACTGAGCCACTCGGTGACTCAGTGCCACCCTCTGAGAAGTGGGTGGAATTCAAATCCTTTCCTCTGATAGCCCGGTGTGTGGGGAGATCTTACTGGCCTGCAGATGTGAAGAGATGAGCCCAGTGCTCACAGGTGATGCTTTCAAGTGTGAGCTACTGATCCCCATTGCCTGGCAGAGTAAGAACTACCTTGGAACACGAGGGACATGATATTGCCGCCCTTTCTCAGCACACACCATGAGGGGAAGGGGTGCTGCAAATTTGGACACAGACAAAGTACGATACCCTTCGTGTTTATGGAAAAAAAAAAAGTTAAGCCCCAGCACCAAATTGTTTTTTTTTTTTTTTAAAATAAAGCCCAGAGTGTTATTTGGGGATCTTGAAGGAGAAGGGATGAATTCGTGTCCAAGTGTGCTGGCTTCTTCCCAACATTATTTACTTCAGCTGAGAGCTGCCTTTCAACTGCAAGCAGGGGGATAAAGAGCAGGAAGTGGGAGCCGGGGGAGGCGGGAGGAGCAGGGGGCAATACAAAGGCCTTGGCACCCATCTCGGTGGGGCTTCCTCCTTGGCCAGACCTCACTGAGGCACGGGAGACATTGACGGCTTGACTGGCTGAAGAAAAGGCTGCATAATCAGCCTCACAGCCGCCGTAGCAGTCACAGTCGCTGTGGGCGGCTGCCTTCCCCGGCTTACTTTCTCCAACTGCTTAGCAGTGATGATTATGACTCTAGTGCTTCCCTCGTCCCCAGGGGCTGAAGCGTAAATGTGTCCGCCAAGGTCCCCGTGGCAGATGCCTGCATTTCTGTAGAGTATGCTTCTCCGTCTGTGTGTGCAGGCAGAGCCCCTGGCCTGGCCTGCTGAGGGGTGCCCCCACCTGGGAAGGAGGTGGTTGGGGGCTCTGCTGAGCACAGGTCTGGCTGGGGACACAGGACTGGGAGACCGTGGCCCCACTGCATCAGGCATCTGTCCTTGGTTAATTTGTTCATCAGGAGGCTAGAGTGATAGCACAGCGGGTAGGGTGTTTGCCTTGCACATGGTCAACCAGGGTTCGATTCCCAGCATCCCATATGGTCCCCCAAGCACCACCAGGAGTAATTCCTCAGTGCAGAGCCAGGAGTAACCCTTGTACATTGCTGGGTGTGACCCAAAAAGAAATAAAAAAATTGTTCATCAGGTTGGCGTCAGAGGATCTTCAATCTCGAGAGAGATGGTAGGAAGTTTTGCATTTCAAAAGTGAGGAAAGAGCTGCCATAAAGATCTTGTAGCTGGGTTTGTGGCTGACATGGTAGAGCCCATACTGGCCTAGTGGATCAAACTCCAAGTTTGATCCCTGGTGCTGCGTGGTCCCTTCCCCCAGCCCTGGTGGTTGTGGTCCCCCCAGCTTCCCCCCACCAAATTAAAAAAATGAAACAGCTGAGAATTCTTGGCCATTGCTGTGGGTGTGGATGTCATTGAACTGGAAGGAGAATAAGCTAGCCAATGTTCCTTGATTTTAAGGCACTCAGTGTTCCTGGCAAAAAAACACCTGCCACAGGTATCTACCAAGGGGCCTCTCTCCCCTCCTTCTGACAGCTCTCTAGGGATGGGGGGGGGGGGCAGGGGTGTCAGCTGCATTCGCATTCCACAGCTCAGGAGGAGCTGCCAGGGGGCAAGTGCTTGGCTGGCAGTGCTGAGAGGGGGTCACAGTCACAACTCACTCCATATCCTTGGCTCTGTGTCTGTAGTTGCCCCCGGACCATTCTGCCTCAAAGTCAGCAGGGCCCCAGCACCAAGAGTCAGCCCACTCTGGGGAAGGCAGCGAATGAAGGCCTCAGAAAGAGGCTGATCCTTGAATCACCGCAGAGACAGTGCTTCTCGAATCTGGATTCCCCAGCCCATACTTAGGTGATTCTTAAAGCGATGAAGTCAGAAACAAAGGGAGAAGCTCTGACGCATGGCCCCTGAGGGAGGTGGGTCTGACTGTAATAAATTTCCCAGCTGACGACGTTCTCATCTGTGGCAGTATCGCAGTCCAGGTGCTGCTTAAGTGTTTTCCGGGAGTTGGCTTGGAAGAACACGGAGGTAATCAGTTGCCTGGGCCCCTCCCTGAGAAAGTCGCCTTAGCAGCCGAGGAGCTGTGAGCATGTGAGACAGGGAATGGGTCTCGAGGTGGGATGGCAGAGATGCCCACAGCTGCCTACCTAGACAAGTGTCACCAACATTGGAGCAGTCCAGAGATTGGGGGAATATAATAGGAACCCACAAAGGTGGCAGGAATGTTTGGTCTTGGACTTTGTCTCGTCTCCATAAAGTGTCAAACCAACAAAAAATAATCAAGTCTCAAATCTTTCAGTAGCTGCTAGCAAGTCCACATAGAGCCATGTGGCCCAACTTTAGAAAGAAGGGGAAAAAAAGAAAAAAAAAACCCTGTGGAACTCCTGTCACTGTCACTGCCCTCCCATTGTTCATCGATTTGCTCGTGCGGGCCCAGTAACACCTCCATAGTGAGACTTGTTGTTACTGTGTTTGGCATATCGAATATGTCACAGGTAGCTTGCCAGGCTTTGCCGTGCGGGCGAGATACTCTTGATAGCTTGCTGGGCTCTCTGAGAGGGGTGGAGGAATTGAACCCAGCTCGGCTGGGTCGGCCTTGCACAAGGCAAATGCCCTATCACTGTGCTATCGCTCCAGACTCAAAAAAGAAAAAAGAAAAAAATAATTAAAAAAAATTGTAAATGTAGGGGGCTGGAGCAATAGTACAGTGGGTAGGGCGTTTGCCTTGCACGCGGCCAACCTGAGTTCGATTCCCAGCATCCCGTATGGTCCCCCAAGCATTGCCAGGAGTAATTCCTGAGTGCATGAGCCAGGATGCAGCCAGATAGCACAGCGGTAGGGCGTTTGCCTTGCGCATAGCCAGCCCGGCCGAGCCGGGTTCGATTCCTCCATCCCTCTTGGAGAGCCCGGCAAGCTACCTAGAGTGTCTTGCCCGCGTGGCAAAGCCTGGCAAGCTCCCCATGACGAATTCGATATGCCAAACACAGTAACAACAAGTCTCAAAGTGGAACTCCACTCGAGGTTTATTTAAATTCTCCTGACTCTTCTCTAGGATGTCAGCAAGCCAGTTGGTTTGATGTCGAATACTGGAATACTGAGAGCCCTGAAGAGCATAGAAAGCCCATTCTGAAAGAACCTCTGAGAGCTTTCAGATCTCAGGGAAGAGATACTTCCATCCCCCCACCGCACCTTGCCCTGCCAAGGGTGGTCTTTGGAAATATTTCTGCAGTGATCTGGTGGTCTATATCCACCATTTTTTCACCTTTGGTATTAATACCAGTCCCATTCCTATCTGAAATGTCTTTTATAATTGTGTAATTACACACCTCATTTATCCAATTGTTAAGCCAGGAGACTGATTAAATATTAACAACTGCTTGGTTCTCGCGGTGTCATTAGTTGGAACACAACCCTGTAATCTCAGGTAACACAGGACGGTAATTATCTTTCACATTCACACTCAGCTGAAAACCCAAAGCAATCAATCCCGATAAGGTTGCAGGGTAGAAAATGCATCACCTTTAAATCCTGCTTTATCTCCCTGGGCTGGGGGAAATGCGCTCCGCCTAGCTCAGGGGTTTTCAAGCACAAATCTGCTGAACTTGGGCCATGGCTGGGGACTTTCACGGGACTGGCATAACAAATGGCCCCATCCCCAGGCCTCCCCAGACATAAATCCGATTGGGCATCAAGTTATAAAGGGATTTTTCACCCGAAGCACTGTGCTGCAGATGCAGGTCAAGTGCCTAAGTGGCCCTCGTCCTAGAATGGGCTGAGGTGCAGGGTTGGTGGGGGGTAGGGGGGAGTGTGAAGCGGAGGCCAGGCCGTGCGGGCTGGTGGGCGACTCAGGCCAGGGGCCACATCTGGGGCAGCCCCCACTTAGTCTGTGAGTGCATTCTCCTGGCTGCTTTCTTTCTTGCACACTATCCTCCATTTTCAGCCCCACTCCTCCCCATACCCCTCTTATTCTAAACAACCCCCAAACTCTTAGAGTCAAACAGATCCCACAGTGTATATTTTGATTTTTTTTTCTTTTTGGGTCACACTCGGCAGTGCTCAGGGGTTACTCCTGGCTCTCCAGTCAGGAATTACTCCTGGCAGTGCTCGGGGGACCATATGGGATGCTGGGGATTGAACCTAGGTTGGTCACATGCAAGGCAAACGCCCTACCTGCTGTGCTATCGCTCCAGCTACCCACCCCAGTGTATATTTAGTTTTTCTTTTTTTTGAGGGGGGGTTGTACCTAGCGATGCTCAGGGGTTACTCCTGGGTCTGCACTCAGAGATCATTCCTGGTGGTGCTCAGAGGACCTTATGAGATGCCAGGGATTGAACCCAGATCAGCTGTGTGCAAGGCAAACACCCTACCCACTGTACTGTTACTCGGGCCCCCTATTTAGTTTATTAATCATTCACCTTATATCATTCAAACCACTTGGGTTGTTTCCAGATTTTAGCTATTGTGAATAGTGCTGTAATGAGCAGCAGAGAAAAAAATGTCTTTCTTGAATAGAATTTGTGGCCCTTTGCAATGAATGTCAAGACGTGGAGTTCTGGGTCATATGGAAGCTCAATTCTTAATTTTGTGTGAAGTGCCCATATTTCTTCCAAAAGGAAGGAGTGTTGACATTCCTATCAGCAGTGGATGAGAGTCTCTTTTCTGCAATATCCACGTCAGCACTGATTGGTTTTGCAACTTTAGTTTGTTTTGGGGCTATATATGGCAGTGCTCAGGGTTTATTCTTGGCTCTGTACTCATGGATCTTACCTGTCAGGGCGTGGGGAACCATATGGAGGGACCAGGGATAGAATCCAGGTTGGCTGCATGTAAGGCAAGCACCCTACCTGCTGTACTATCTCTCCAGCCCCTATATTTGCTCTTTCTGATGTGTGCCAATCTCACTTCTGTGAAGTGATCTACTCTCCTTATTGGGTTGTGTGTGTATTTTGGGGGGCAGGGTGAATTTGGGGCCACACCTGGCTGTGCTCAAGGCTTACTCTGGGCTCTGCCTCCGGGATCACTCCTAGTGGTGCTTGGGGGCCATATGGGTTGCCGAGGATCGAACCCAGGCTGACCGAGTCAGAGGCAAATGCCCTATGTACTATGTACACAAATGTACTATGACACCTGCCTCTCCTTGTTCTTTCAATTTACATTTCCCTGATGATGAGACACCTTCATCCTCTCCACCCTGTTTCTTTTCTTACATATCCCTTGATCTTTCCATCCCACACCCCCACTGGTCTTTGCTTGGAGAATTCCCATTGGAGTCTTGGTTTGGGGCCCTTTGCCTTGGTGGTACCTTTCACTGGTAAGCTGGAGCTGCTTGGGACCAGAGTCCTGGGGGAAGAACCGAAAATGAGAATGACCCAACACTTCCCATGGGAATGCCTAGGACAGCTTGGCGAGTCAGCAATCTAAACCTTGACTGACTTCCTTCCCCAATTTATTGCCTTCTTGGTTGGATGATAATTGTTTTCTTCCTACTACAAGTATTTGATGGCATGGCACAGTCTCGCTTCAGACCCTTGGCCATGAAGGAGTCAGACTGGGGTGTGGTGGACACAATGGAAGGTTCTGACACTGCAGCTCAGACATGGGAGGAGGTGGATGATGAGGCGTGCCTGGCCTGGTCTTTACTCAGCAGAAGAGCCCAGGACTGGCCTCCCTTCTGGCCCCAAGGCTGGCGCAGGAGCCCATCTGGAAGTTTAGTGCCTCAAGGAGGCATGGGATGGAGCAGCCAGTCTGAGTCCCAGGATGTGTCATTGCTCTGCTTGGCAGACAATGAGGCCGCACAGAGGAGAGAGAACCACCAGATTGTTGAAGACATCAAATTCTACAGAATGGTCACCCTTCACTGAACTTGAAGGAAACATCTAGGGGGATTTGGTCTCATCGTGACACATATGTTCATGTGGGAGCAAAAGGAGAAAAGTCCAGATTCTGCAGAGTTGGCTGAGGTAAGGAAAGCCCCAGGCAGACAAGGGCTCTGAATGTGAGGACGAGGGGCTGCAGACACCCACACAAACTTCATGTGCAGGGCTCACACAGATCTGGAAACCTAAAGTCCCAGTACCATGGAAATCAAAGGATGAAAGAGGCCAGCGTCTAAACGACAAGCCAATGACCCATTTTAGGTCAGGGAGGAGAATGCAAAAACACAAATCTCCTCTGTAAAAAAAAAAATACACGGGGAGTAGCAAACTTGGGGTTTGTGTTTATGGCTCTGCAAAGCAGAGGTGGTTAAGCCTCCCTCCCCAAAGCAAACAGCCTAAAAACAGACCTCCGGGGAGCTGGTTTTCTTCTGAAGGCTCAATGACTAGATCTTAATTATACTGGCGGTTTTCACTGCTCTTGTTTGTTTCTTTCCCTAAATCCAGGCAAAAAGTCAGATGGAGCAAAAATTACCCAACAGTCTCCTCTCTGGAGGAGACTCTTAGGACATTAATGTTTGTTTCTAGAACTCTGCTGGAGGGATCATTAGAACTTACTTAAAACTCAAGGAGACATGATCAATGGCCCCCACTTGCTGATTTCTCATTTGACAGTGGGTCTAAGGGTTTGTGGCTGCATTTAATCAGTCCAAAGACAGGTTCTTCTCGAAGCCATTCTCTCTCTCTCTCTCTCTCTCTCTCTCTCTCTCTCTCTCTCTCTCTCTCTCTCTCTCATTGAATACAGAGCTCTCATTTTCAGGACCACACTTAGTCAACCACTTTTTTGGTGATAAAATCTCAAATTTTGTGCCAATGGGATGGGGTGGGCTGGGAGGGTAGAGATTTCTTTACCAGTTCCACGCTGCCTGAGCCCAGCACCCTGACCAGCTGTGGCAGCACACTGGCCGCCTTTGTGGATTTATCATTTTCCTTCCCTATTATGCCAACGTTCCTTGTTTCTCAGAAACACTTTTTCCGCAGCTGGTGGCCAGCACGCAGGGCCCAAGGCTGAGCCCCAGAGATCTGACAAACCTGCTTGAGCCATGCCTGAAAAAATGTGACTCGTCTTATGGCTGCAGTGGGGGAAACGAAGGAGTTTAATTCGTTCTGACTTCAGGATTCAGATCATAGTTTTCCCGGGAGGGGTGTGTTGCCGAAAACAGTATTACCAAAGCCAGGCCCTTTCTAAAGGACTGAAATTCATCAAGTTCCATCACCATTTGTAATGGGAAAACCTAAGCAAGCATTCAAACATTTAATTACAATATTTTGTGATTGCTAAATCACCAGTGACATTACAAAATGCGCTCGGTGACCAGATACATGATGTATTTGCGTGTGAGAAAGCAGAAAGGCTCGGCAAAAATGAGGTAATTGTAGGTACCATTTCTCCTCCTTAATCTTCCCCCACAAGGGACCAATTCACATAGATAATTTAACTTGATTGTTTTTAATTACAATGTAAGCATTTCCCTCCCCCCAAAAATCTAGGATAAAGGCGAACACAAGTCAATCGGTAATAAAAACTCAGGCTCCGGTTCTTCTTGGCTGACAGATGAAATGAGTTTCATATATTCTGGCTCTGTGGAAAACATGGAACGTTTAAAATTGCAAACAACTGAATTCAATTAGTGGACCTGGTTCGAAACGGCTTGGCCAACTGGAGGGTAGGAAACTCTTGCCCTCCTTGCGGGAGACCTGGAAGCCTATCGCAGCTCAAGCTGATAGGAGCTGTGGAGGACCAGTGTAAAACTAGTCCCTGTGTTTTTCCATCTAGCCAGATCTCAGTAAGCTCCTCCACTAGGAGATTTCGGGCAAAGTTTTTTCAATCCCTCACCAATGACAATAAGCCTTTAATTCATCAGAAAGATAGAAAAGTGGAGAAAATAGATTCTGTGCTGTGAGATGGACTATTTGCCACAATGCTTTCAAATACAAGTCAATCCTAATGGTAAAGTTCAAGCCCAAATTTTGCTGCCCTAATAAATCATAATCTGTAATTGTTGGTGTGCCCTTTGCCCTGCTGACCACTCCCCAGCCCTTTTTGAGTGAGCAAGCTTCTTTGAGAACTGTCTTGGC